>NC_136061.1:726758896-729158896 GCF_964261635.1 Lissotriton helveticus
GGGATGAGGAGTCTCCTCCTCACAAAATCCAGTTAAAATCACAACCTACTGCACAAAGGCAGTATCCTATCAAGCAAGAAGCTAAGAAACAGGTAAAAGAAATTCTAGATCAACTAGAATACCAGGGGGTGATTGAAACTTGCACCTCACAAATGAACAACCCTTTGTTTCCTGTCTCCAAACCAGACAATTCATATCGTCTAGTTTTGGATTACAGACACCTTAACTCATGTTGCAAAACTTTTGCAGTGCAAAACTCGCATAGTGCTGCACTAATGAATAACATAGTGCGCAAAAAATATAAAACAACATTAGATATCTCTAATGGATTCTTTTGTCAAAATATAGCACCAGAGAGCAGATACTTGTCAGCGTTCTCAATAAATGGCGCTCAAAAAGAATTCTGTCGGCTACCCCAGGGGTACAAGAACAGCCCAGGATTATTCTCAGCGAGAGTAACAGAGTTACTACAAACATATGATGACGAAGCATTATCGTATGTCGACGACATATACCTAACAGACGATGACTTGGATACTCACTTGAAGAGAGTGAACACCATAATACTTGGGTTCGCGGCAGAGGGTTACAAATTCAACTTTAAAAAATCTAGAATTGCCCATCTAACAGTCCTGTTCTTAGGATATGAATTATCAAGTGAAGGCAAAAGCCTGGCTGACAATTTCCTAGAGAAATGTGCCGTACTCCAAGCACCTAGAACACTAAAAAACCTACAGTCAATTCTAGGCTTCCTAAATTTCGGAAGAACATACATTGCAAATTACGCAGAAAGGGTCAAACCCCTTTATGATCTAATAAAACCAGATTTTAAAAAAAACAATTGGACTCAAATACACACAGAAATTCTGAGATCCCTACAAACAGATATGTTAATTAAAACAAAATTAGAAACACGTGATAACACACGCAATCTTGTGATTCGAGTCATCCCAGGAAGATGCGGATTCACATACCTGACCTCTAATGAGGGAGAAAAGGTACCAATTGCATTCAAATCACACTTGTACACAGAAGCTGAACAGAAATTCAGCATTAAAGAAAACAATGTTCATGCAGTTCAAACCGCAATAGCTAGAGAAAAAGATAAAGCTGACGGTAGACACATCACAGTCAGAACAGCAGAATCAGCCTTTGAGGCATTAACAACTCCGTGTAATTTACCAACAACAGCATTGAATCCGGAATGGATACAATGGGTGAATTCCATTACAAAGGACAAAGTAAAATACTACTTTGATCCAGAACTAAAGGAACTAAAATATCTAGAATATGAAAGAACATTCCCTCTGCCAATCGACATTCTGCCATTACGACAGTACGCTTGTGTAATCTATACAGACGGACATGCTCAACCATCCGTTTGGGGAGAACAAGCATACAACCCCACATGTGAGATTACAAAAGAAGTGTGGCGCGGAGGTATACTAAGACCTCTATTAACAAAAACACACTCAGTAGAAACTAATTCAGAACAACAGACTGAAATCATAGCATTGAAAATGGCGCTAGATAATGCAGATCGCGAATTCCCGACACTCATAGTGTCCGATTCGTATTACTGCGTCAAATCATATAACAGCGATTTACAGAAATGGATTCAAAACGGTTACAAAGATGACACAGGTGCAACAATAAAGCAAAAACTGCTTTGGGAACAAATAGTTCTGTTAAAGAAAGAACTACCAAAGACTCACGTGATACACTCACTGAGTCATCAGCGTGATGGCATTCACGTTGCAGGGAATTCATTGGCTGAGAAAGCCACAGCGGTAGCAACTAAATCGGCTTCCGTAGCTAGGAAAAAGCGTGCAGTAAAATACATTGACGGTGAAACAATGCTGGCGGTGAAAACGTCATCAAAAGGCAACTGCTCAGCGTTACCGATCAGTTACCCACTCGAATATACATACATAATCGATGCGAACTCCGTTCCTTTTGCTCGAATCCCTGGAGTGGGGGATAGAGTAATTCCAAACAAGGACAGGAGAACTTTGTTAATAGCAGACGCACATATGGGCGAGGGTCTCAGACACCTCAAACTAAAAGATTCTCTGGAAGAACTACAATCAGTATACTGGTGGCCAGGCATGAGCCTGCATCATCAAATTTTTGTAAAAAAATGCCCGGGCTGCAACAGAGATCGCAGCGGCGAGAGGAACGGGGTAATACCATGGCGTTTCACTCAATAAGGGCTAAACAATAATCAGTGAAACAAGTGTAAATAATGCGTCCCATTAACAAATAAAGACTAGTTTCCACTTATAAATGTAGACCCCAGCACTCGGCTGACATCGGGACTGTTATACAAAGATTTGCGAGTCTAAATGGCATATACGCTAGGAGCATGCTACGTTTGACCAATGTTTTTACTTTAGCCTTCAAGCTTGTGGGAAAGCATGGCCAAATGAGCATAGCGAAGCGGGATTCTTCTCACTTCCTTCCTGAGGGATACGGGATGGTGTAAAGAAAAAACCAAGGCATAAAGCAATCTATAACAGCAAAGGTATTAGGTTCGGGAGCTGGGTGGGTCAAACATCTAATAAGTGTCCAACGTAGTCTAAACAACTTGCCAAGAAATTCTCTGAGGGGATTCAGTCCGTACGAATTACTGTTTGGGACTAGGATGCTAGTCTTAGATCTTGACAGTCAGACTTCAGTGGTGAAAGAAAAAAGCTTTGATATCAAAGATCGTTTGGCTATTTTACAGGACTTAAACTAAACAAGAAAAGACCTGAGCAACATAAAGTTGAAACAGCAGCCAACAACCACTGAAGAACCACCACCTGTCCCAGCAAGACCTGTCTGGATTCCAAAAATCGGGGATCTAGTCAGAGAAAAGATCGCGGTAAAGAAGGAATTTGGGCCTTCTTACAGAAAAGCAGTTCCTGTCTTGTCCATCAACGGGACAAGATCAGTTGTACTACCGCCACTTGCTGGTAAAAAGGAGAACCGAGTTGTATCCATCGACCTGGTAAAACCACAATCATGTGGCCGATAACAAACAGTAGGCCAAGTGGACTCCCGATAAGTAGTAGAACACCGAGGTTTGCTACAAGTACAGAGGTGCTAACTAAAAGACTAATCACATTCGAAACGCCTACAGAACAACAACAAGGACTATGCAACAATGCAATGGGCCTCACACCTCTGAAAACCCAAATAAAAACATTTAGTAGAGACACACCAACCTACAATGAAGTAACAAATGAATATGCTGAAGCTGCAAGAAACAGTAATCCTGAAGCAATTGGAACAATAGACAGAACGGCATCCGGCTACTTCATCAACTTTGATGATTCTTCTGAAGATCTAAGTGAATCAAAGACACAGCAATCAACAAAAACTTTTGAAACAACTGAAAGAAACCTATCTGATTTCTTCATGGATTGAATTTTGGGTGTCCTTTGGTGTATTTATCCTGATACTTTGGCTCATCATGATACTATGTTTGGACGCTTCATTGAGGGAAAATATGCAAAAATGGACACAGCAAGCCAGAAAATCAACTTGATCCTCAAGCCACACACGTCTTCACACGTCAAGAAAAGAGAACTTTCTTCAGTCAATTTCACAGCCAATCCTATACCGGGTGGGGTAGCATGGGACAATACTGACTATGAAATTTATGGTCCGGTTGAAATCCTCAAATATCCACACCAAATCAAGATCTCGTTGAGTGACTTTGTAAAACCAAACTCATTTGCTGATGATTGGGACTTTGAAAGTATTAATGACATGATGTCTGACCTAGTGATGTCTGCTAAATTTACCAAACATGATTATTTGCAGGGTTCGTCTAATTATGATAGTATGTACTGCTACAACCACTTTGGTAACCATTTTTTACATAAATCAGCACAACCTAGAAATGTTTTAAATTATAATCAATGGGAACATTGTGCAACCCCTCCAAAAGGAAGCTCAAGAACCGTTTATGACAAATATTCATATTTTTCAGGGTTCAACACAAGTAATGCTGAAACATTTTATTTCAAATTGTCAAATAGGACAGGAACAAAAACCATGCTTACAAACACGAAATTGATATATTCGGACTCATTTTTTGAACAAATGAATACATTTGGTTTTGATTATTGGGAAAAAAATGTTGAAGTAAAAAGTGTTTGGGGTACAAAAGAATGGCAAGTACAAGGTATAGAATCATTGTTTAGAGCCTGCATGATCCCAGAACAAATTATATTCTTGAATGAAACTATTCAACAAACTACCTGTCTTGGATTAGCCAAAATCAAAGACTTAAATAAACCGTCTATTCCAAAACCAACAATGAACAGCAATACCTCTGCAGATGAAGAGATAGACGTAAACTTTGTATTAAACCAAAACAGAACAAATCCTGATTGGAAACAATGGTTGATCTGGCCCACAGATACTAATAACTGTCAAGACAGATTCCTGAACAAAACACAGGGGTTCACATTGACCAGGCCAGACCCTAGATATTCCCAAAGACAACACCCAGGGATAATCACCACCTACAGTGTGGGCAAACTCTGCCTTCAATGGCTACAAACTTCCACACTGACAGAGATTAAGCAACACCTAACTTTACTTACTGATGGTGCTGACTTGCGTGATTTCATTATGGGACCGCACAAACAGCGTCAAAAACGCTTCATAGCAGCCTCTATATATGCAGCTTACAACGAGGCCTGGAAGATAACTCAAATTGAGACAGCAGAAAGTATACGGGAAATTGACCGTATTAATTTGGAAAAATCGCTTTCTGTAGTGGACAATGGGTTAATGACTCCAGAATCTTTTCATTGGACAGCATTGTGTCATCAGCAATCGACATAATATCGCAAGACTTACTGTTGTTACAACACGGTCAGTCTCAATTGCGTTCTATTGTACAGCTTGGCTGGACGTTACAAAATCTGCGTTCAGGCTATGTGCCTTGGCGTTTAATCAACACAACGTCACTATTCAATATCTTTAACCTTACTGATAAACAGATCAGTATGGCACAGAAGGGTGCTGATTATACAATCCTGAGCATTGAGAAACTCAAGAGATTACCATTGACAATGTCAGAACGACCTGTCATTGAATGGATAATACATGGGATAATTAATATTCCGATATCTACTTTCAGGTTTCAATACTGCCAAAAATATATACAGGCTGGCATGTACGAAAAATTGGGAAAAGGGTACATTAAGACAACATGGAACTTGCCCTATTCACATGCATGTGTCAGTAATAAAGGACAGAAAGTGTTTCTTAGTGGCAATAATTGTGCAATGTCACTAAGCGGTACACTTCTGTGTAATGGAATTAGTTTGCATGGAGCCTGTGAAGGGAACTCAAATAACCTTTCATGTCACCAGCTAGGCGCACCTGCAACAGAGATAGAACCATTCTTTAAAAGACTCTATAACGGGAGTTACATTCTAATTGTGGATCGCAGATGTTGTAGTCTACTGCCCGGGGTTCCTTATCTCGTTAGTACGACTGCGAAGGTCATGTGCTGTGGACGCTTATTGTTCCCCAGCTCCTTTCCAGACAGGGAGGCAAGGGCATGGCCTAACTTGAAAATTACTTCTATTCGAGTTGATACTTTAAGCAGAATGAAAACAGTGCTTCTTCAGACGCCGACCAGGCTCACGTCATCAAAAGAAACGTATGATCTCCTAGTCGCAAGAACGACTGCAGAGATTCACTCATTATTATCAACTAATTCCCCCATACATTTCGCAGAAATCCTGAATGAAATCTTAAATATTTCTGATACCAGTGGAGTCTCAAATGTATTTAAGACAGTATTTTCGATGGCATTAACACCATTCAAAGCCATACTGGGTATTTTTCCAGACTTCGTCCATTCGATTTTTGGAGGAGTTCCCCTCATTTTGGGACTAATTGCAGGAATCCTATTCTTAGTCCTTATATTTCGTTTTGGCAAACCATGTCACAGACAAAACACCCGCGACAAGGGAAGAAACAATCCGAGCCATTGGATACCGGGACCGGATATCAAAAATCCTGGGACTAACCCGGCTTAGAGACCTGTACATGACTTGGTTTCTTTCATTTCGGCCGATATGGCAAAGATGTGTTTTACCTGTATTAAGGTGCATGCTGTGCGGAGAAGAATGCATGTTGGACACCTGTCTGACGCTACAATCGGATGCGCCAATGGATGCAGAAACATTGTTGGGTCCGGTAAAGGCTCATGCATTGT
Source organism: Lissotriton helveticus (assembly GCF_964261635.1). NCBI lineage: Eukaryota > Metazoa > Chordata > Amphibia > Caudata > Salamandridae > Lissotriton > Lissotriton helveticus. The sequence continues at coordinate 726,765,126 of NC_136061.1, forward strand.
GCTGCCCTCAACGGCTGCCAATCCTGATGACGGCATTCGTGGAAACTTCACCACTACGATTAAGGGGTAGTGAAGATCAAGATGAAAGCAGCATCGATCAGGTACAACCTTCTGTCAGCAATACTACTCAAAACGTCAATGGAGACAATCATGCACATGAATGCATGGTTACATCCTTTTCCGAGTTAGTGGAACTCTCACAGGAAGCTGTTGACAGCTTTTTCAGCAGTCTCAATGATATGATGTTCTCACCAGAGCAGAAATAATGACTCTTGAACAAGCTAGCACACGGCGTTCCCGACACCTTGAATTTGGCCTTCAACTTTAATAATAAAGTAGCAAGATCAACTTTTCCTCCAGTCCACGGACAGCAACTTTTTAGCAGCCCCAAAATATTTTTTTTTAAATTTTACGGGACACTTTTTCTTCTGCTTAAAGTAAGAACTATTCTTAGAGAACTAATTTCTATTTTTAGAAACTTCATAGACATTAGCTGCCCGCTGGTATGTTCATAAATATTTTTGAACTGTGATGAAGTGGTCTCAAACTTTTCTTCTGTATTAAGAGCCATTTCATGTGTAATTCTAATATTCAATTACTAATAATGTATACATATGCGTGATTATTTTAGCATTTTTCTACTGCTTGAGTGCATATAGTACATATGACAATTTTTTTCCCGTATGTTACATAATTTCAAAATGCATTATGTGTATTTTGGGGTGGTAAGGTATACACGATACTCTACAGTATGTTTTACTATGCCTAGATTCGTAAATATGGCCATAGTTAGCGTGGAGTGGGTGTGCTGTATTCCTATAGGTTCTGTATCGATCCCCCTATTCCTGACCCTATTCTGGTTAACAAATTAACTAGCAGCCATCCCATGATGCAGAAACCGTTATCTGATTACGCCAGACCACGGCACAGGAGCGCGTTATCTGATTAGGTCATAACGCTTGCCATCTAATTAGGCAAGCAATATTCCTCCAGCCCCTGATAAGGCATACGGAGTTCTCAAAACAAATCAAACCTATGACAACCTGGGAAAATCCCTGCGGCCATTGTTTTGATTTCTCAAAGAACTTCAGTAAAAGAATGTGCTAACGACCAGCTCGTATGACATCCTTATTGACGTATCTATGTCCATCCTTACGTCAATCTCGGCACCTTACAGGTATAAATATTACCGATATTGCCTTAAGCAAACACACGCGGTGGTGACGAGATCGGAGCAGCGAGACTTGCCGAAGCCCAGCAGAGAGCGAAGCCCCCGGCGCTGCCCCGCCTTCCTGACGCGCTGAGAACGAGACGCTGCTTTCTCCTGCCGAGAAATCCAGCTCCGGCGCTTCCGAGCAGCCCTCGCAGGCAGCTTGGAATATCGAGACCTCAGACGAGAGATACTATCCCTCAACCATCCTAGATCTCAGGTACAGAGCTGAATAACCCCTTACAGAGAATTCTTGAATCAGTCACTTGGCAAAACAAACTTAACTTAAACTGCTACTTTCTATCCCCGCCCACGTATTAGGCTTAGGTCAGGTACACTGGGGTAGGCGTAGTTAGAAGCACCAGTTGAGTACGATTAGTCAAATGTTTATATGTGTATGTATATATTCTGTCCATTTTAAATAACGTATGGCTTAGAAACCATATCAATGTTTTTACAGTATTATTTTATAATTCTGCTTTTATTATATGCACTTTACTTAACCATAAGTATTGCGATAATATCGATCCATTTCTCTTGTACGAGAAAAGAGACTGATCAATAAATAACATCTTTTATTGAACACGCCCGTCTCTTCCTTTTCTCTACAATCTGGTGAAACTAAGACTGCACGTACTGACTGAGTAAAATAAGTTGTCTTTTGTTTTCACACGACTCTAGAGATACACTCTTGATTAGGGGAGAGCAAAGTTGTCATGTTCTATGGTTGTCAGAAACTAAATCCCTTCTTGTCTATCCAGGGAGGTTCAACTCCTCCTTGCCTATTCGAGAAAGTTTCTAGTGAACTCTGAGCTAGCTGGCAAACCCAAAACTTTAAGTCTAATATCGACAGTAGAAGACCTAGTTAACGTCTGGTCTAGGTCTATACTATTGGAGGTATTATTCCAATGCGCAGAGCCTATTGGGATAATAGGAACTACACTACAACATGGGGTACGGCTCGTACACCCATCGTACAATGGGGGTACGGCTCGTACACCCATCGTACAATGGGGGTATGGCTCATACACCCATCGTACAATGGGGGTACGGCTCGTTCACCGATCGTACAATGGGGGTACGGCTCGTACACCGATCGTACAATGGGGGTACGCACCATACACCCATCGTACATGGGGTACGGCTCGTACACCCATTGTACAATGGGGGTACGGCTCGTACACCCATCGTACAATGGGGGTACGCACCATACACCCATCGTACAATGGGGGTACGGCTTGTACACCCATTGTACAATGGGGTACGGCTCGTACACCGATCGTACAATGGGGGTACGGCTCGTACACCGATCGTACAATGGGGTACGCCTCTTACACCCCATGATCGTAGGGGTACAGTGCGTACCCCTGCAATTATGGGGGGACGGACCGTACGGTGTGTATGTGTTTGTATGCTTTTCCGTACGACTCGCTCTTACCTGACGTGGACCGTACGAATCACGTCCTTATACCCCGGTCCGGATCGTACTCGTCGGGTCGTTTGGCATGTGTACGAGTCGTACGGTATGTGTACGAGTCGTACGGTTCACGGTTTCAGCCTTGCAATACGTACGGATCGCGACGATTCGGACGGATTCACGGAATACGGATCGTACTTCGCGACTCGGACGGACGGGTACGATTCGTACGGAGAGGGCTCCGGATACAAATCGTACGGACGGTTTTTTTCCCGCATCGGAATCGACCCCATGGAATTCAATTTTCAACTATGGAGAATGGATTTTTTATCTTGGACATTTTTTGGGGATTTGTTTTTTTGAAAGAAGATTTTTTTTATGCAACACTTGAGTGGATTTGTTGTTGGATTATACTTCAGAATGGATTTGTTTTGGGTATATAATAGAAAAAAAAAGAAGAAAGAAGACATCTAAAAGTAAGGTGACCCAACATTCAATTTTTAAAAAATGTTTTAAGAAAAATGCCAATTGAATTGAAATATTTTTAAAATTTAGGGCAAAGCAAGAAAGTAAAGTTGTAATTTTAGATAAAAATGTAGTATGTTAGCAACATTATCAAAGTGGTCTAAAGCTACACACAACGAAAATTGTTGTAAAATAGCCAATAGTCTCTCAGACATTTCTTTTGATTTTTTGGAGATGCGTGGTTTTAGACTACCTGTTAATGTTTGTGAGATTCTCATTTCTTGAAAACTTTGCTCCTTCCTCAAAGTTTCCAAAAAATGATAAAAGTTGGGTTGAGGTTTGCCAATTGTATGGTTGAAGGAGTTATGCCATCCCTCTTTGGCATTGTTTGTCTTTGCTTCTCTCTCTAAGCAACTCGTGTAGCAGTTCCACCACTCAATTTGAGAAAAGGGGGACCCCTATATATTACTAGGACACTTGCTATACATGGGGAAAACTAAATATTTTGAGAACAGTCTATAGCCAAGTGAAAATGCAGAAATTTAAACAATATGTAAACCACTACAATTCTATTTTGTAGTGATGACATCCAATACTATATGCTATATAAACTCACCACCCATCGAGTTATTGATTCATTTAGTTTATTATTCAAACAGTTGATGTAATTATTTTATCTTTTTGTAACACTTTTTATCTTTTTTTCATTTTGTATATAAATTTCTGATGCGGTTGATTTACAATTCATAGACATATAAATTTTAAAAACACATTACCAAACAAACAATAAGCATTAGACATGACAAATGATGGAGGCAATGCGGCAGGGTAGTTCACTACGCGCGTTTCGGCCAAATGGCCTTCCTCAAGTGACCATCTATTGCAAAAGGACCAGGTATCCAAACCGTGTAGTGGCAGAAGGAGAGATAAAAGAAAAAGGAAAAAGCAGCGGGACGGCTGCCCGGTATCGACCAGCTATTTTTAAATTTATATGTCTATGAATTGTAAATCAACCGCATCAGAAATTTATATACAAAATGAAAAAAAGATAAAAAGTGTTACAAAAAAATAAAATAATTACATCAACTGTTTGAATAATAAACTAAATGAATCAATAACTCGATGGGTGGTGAGTTTATATAGCATATAGTATTGGATGTCATCACTACAAAATAGAATTGTAGTGGTTTACATATTGTTTAAATTTCTGCATATTCACTTGGCTATAGACTGTTCTCAAAATATGCAGTTCCACCACTCCACATGGAAACATAGTTTCCTCCTGCGACCTGACCTGCTTAGATGCCCAATCCATGTGTCCTCAAAATAATTTAATAAGGGTGCCAATTTTTCTTCGTTTTCACAAAAAAATTCAGATTCTGTAATTGCAGTGGAGTACTCGTCTACACTTTCAGGAGGAACAAAGCAAAAAGCAGTTAGTTTTTTTAGGTTATATTGAAGTTTGCCATCCGAAGAATAATCTACAACCAGGGATGTTTTTTGTAATTTACGCCAATAAGCCTGGGAAAAATGGAAAAAACATCCCTGAATTTGGGTATCCATGTACGTTTTGGTAATAACATTTATCATTGCAAATTCAAAATCAACAATTATTTTCCTAGGACTTTTGTTTGATGTTTTGTTTTTAATCAATGACAAAAGTTCAGTGTAGGTTGTAGATTGTTTGTCAGGTAGCAAACTGTACACTAAGGGAATTACATTATTGTTAATTTTAGCATGAATAGTGTAAATTTGAGTGAATGGATGGGGCGTGCTTTTAAATGTCCCATCCATCATCCAAACTTCACTATTCTCTAATTTGACATGGTTGCGGGGTATACTGAAGATAAGTATACGTTTTAGAGGGTTTTGGTTGTCATGCAGGAGGAAAGGTTCTTTAGAAAAAGATAGAGTGAGTTCAGGAGGAATGTGAATATCAGAAAAGGTATGTGGAGTGGTTGTATTTGTGTTACTTGCCTGCTTTTGTCTTTGAATTATTCGTCTCAGATTATGAATTATAGGCATACTGCCAACTACATGACTAGGGACATGCTGAGCAACCTCCCTTAAAATCGAACCAGAAGTGTCATTGGAGGTGCTAGCAATATCTTTCATCTCGTTTATAGTTTCACGAACTTCAATGTCCATTGCAGAGGCAGAGTGGTTGTGGTCTGTTGTTTTTATGACTGTTTCATCAAGAGTAACCGCTCTGCTTTTGCAATGGCATGAGTAATATTGCACGCACCTCCAATGTCTTTGTGGTTCACTTATTCTCTCCCTACAATATATATATCCTGCATGTTTTAATAATCTGTTTCCTCTGTTAGATTTTTTTATATGTGGCAGTTTTTTTCTGATGACATTGTCTGTAAAGAAAGGAAAACATAATTTTGTAATTTCTTGAATTTGTGTAACTTTGAATTTAAAATCAAACATCAGTTAGAAACCCCTACACTATCCATTACTTACCCTACTGCTATACCACCCAGGAGTTAGAATAGTAAATTAAACCCCTACACTATCCTACACTTTCCCTACTGCTACACCTCACTGGAGTTAGATTAGTAATTTAAACCTCTACTCTATCCATTACTTACCTTACTGATACACCCTCAATGAGTTAGAATAGTACATTAAACCCCTACACTATCCATCACTTACCCTACTGCTACACCATCCTGGAGTTAGAATAGTAAATGAAACCCCTACACTATCCCACACTTTCCCTACTGCTACACCTCACTGGAGTAAGACTAGTAATTTAAACCCCTACTCTATCCATTGCTTACCTTACTGATACACCCTCCAGGAGTTGGTATAGTAAATTATAACCCCTACACTATCCATCAATTATCCTACTGCTACACCACCCTGGAGTTAGAATAGTAAATTAAATCCCTACACTATCCTACACTTTCCCTACTGCTACACCTCGCTGGAGTTAGAATAGTAATTTAAACCCCTACTCTATCCATTACTTACCTTACTGATACACTCTTAAGGAGTTAGAATAGTAAATTAAACCCCTACACTATCCATCACTTACCATACTGCTACACCACCCTGGAGTTAGAATAGTAAATTAAACCCCTACACTATCCTACACTTTCCCTACTGCTACACCTCACTGGAGTTAGAATAGTAATTTAAACCCCTACTCTATCGAACACCCTCCAGGAGTTAGAATAGTAAATTGTAACCCCTACACTATCCTTCACTTACCCTACTGCTACACCACCCTGGAGTTAGAATAGTAAATTAAACCCCTACACTATCCTACACGTTCCCTACTGCTACTGCTCACTGGAGTTAGAATAGTAATTTAAACCCCTACTGTATCCATTACTTACCTCACTGATACACCCCCCAGGAGTTACAATAGTAAACCCTATCCCTCATGTAGTTTACTGCTACACTACAGAGGAATTATTAGCACATTCAACAGAACACTCATTCATTTTGATAATAGTATTAATTAGTTTTTCTGTAATTTACCTTTATTTTTGATTTGTTGACAGTTTGCGAAAAATTGCTTTCTTGTTGTTCTTCTTTGCAGTGCATTTTCTTTAAAAAGTTGGCCTGTTTAGAATGTAAAGAAAACATGTTATTAATGTGGTGCTTTTTTTATATTGTTTTATTGAAGAGATATTAAAAATGCCTTTTTTTAGATTTATTTTTCTGCTGTTAAAATACTGTGCAGTTGCATTTCAAACAGTTTAAAAAGCATTTATTATTGATAAAAAAATTGCATTGCTTTTCTTTGATGCTCCCTTTTCTAGAGATGTCTAAAGATTTTTTTTAAAGGTAGTTCTTGTATCTTACCTTTGGTAGTTTACTTTTAGGTCTTTGATGAAGTTTGTTGATATTCGTCGTGTCTTGAAAATGTTTGGTTTATAGAATCTGTTAAAAAAATAGTTAAAACATTTTTAGTTTAGTTTGCTTTTTAAAGGTGTGGTCACTGTTCGAGGATTAAAAAGAAGTTAATCAATAACTGGTAACTGTTGCTTTTTTAAATTAATTTACCTTTTTAGAATTAGTAGTTTTGGTTGATGGTTTGTTGGGTATTAATTGGGTCGATTTATGAAGGTCGTATTTTTCACTTTTTGAGGTTTATAAAACTCTTGTTTTATCTGTTGAGGGTAAGAAAGAAAATTGTGTGTTATTTCTTATTTAAAAAGCTCTATTTTTGGGGGAAACAAATGTCTGCGTTAATAAAAAGATTTCCTAAAATTTTTGAAAAGTGTTTTAAAATATGAAAAATATTTCAAGATAATTCATTTGATTTTTAATATGGGTTCACAGTTTTTAAGAAATAGAACAGTTATTTCAAAAATAAATGTATTCATGAAAAAAACCTTATAATAAATAATAGTTTGCTTTGGTTACCTTTGTTTATAAAGTTGATATCAGTTGTCTGCGTTTTCAATTCACTCTTTATTGGATATTATGTTATGTTCACTAAAAATTATTTAGTAAGCTGGTAAAATGGAAATGCAATAAAGTTTAGCTTACTAAATATTTTTTCTTGGTTTAGTTATAACATGAATTTATTTAAGACAGATATACAATTCACAGTACATTTTTTAAGAAGATTATTTTTAACATTGTTACATGTTATAGTTTAGATAATCATTTCTATTATATTTATTTTATAAAATCGTACTTACAACTATTGCCAGTGTTTTCAAATGTTGAGAAGAATTTTGAAAGTGATGGCAAAGTATGTAGAAATCTGAAACATAATAATGTTTTAAATTTAAAATTAAGTTATGAATTATTTTTATTAAAGCTATGTTTTCATGTGTTAAAATTCATACTTACTTGTTTCTACGAAAGGAGTTGTATTTTTTGAGTAGATTTGTTTCTTGTTGAAAAAGGTCAGAGTGTCAGGATTTCCCGTCTGATCTCTCTGGTAGTTACTACTGAATTAAAAATGGTGTCTTACATGTATTTATAGGTTTTTGTGAGTGTCATCTTAATTTTTGAGAAAAGCATTGTTTAAATGTCTTTTTTTTTTCATATTGGTTTGATGTGAAAATGTATAATTTAAATGATCTATTTAAAAGCAAGTGTTTTATGCTTCAAATTGCGTTTTGTCATCCATTTTGTTTTGAGTGGCTTGGTGTTTAGTTCAAGAAAGAGTTGTAGGACTCATTTTTTGCTTTGTTTATAAAATGGCGGCTATGTTTATGTCTTGGTGATTTTCAAAGGAATAGTTTCCATTATGTGTTTCATTTATATTAATATGTTTTGAAAATTGTTTTATGTTGATTTTAAAATTGTTTATAAAATCCGAGTTATTAGTTTAATACTCGAGTATTTATTTTAATATTCAAGTACTTTTTGTAGTAATATGCCCGATATTTATTAAAAATGTTGATTAATATTTTCCGTGTTTTAATACACTTCCCCAACCTAAATCATTTTTATTTGGACATTCCGTTAAAGGAGGGATTTTTATATATTTAAAATAAATTTATATTTTTTTATGTTGTTCGAAATACGAGTATTTATTTTAATACTCGTGTATTAATTTTAAAAAATAAAAAGACATTTTTGATAATTATCATTTAGTTTTTTACTACATTTTAATACATTTCCCCACCCAAAACCCCTATTCTCCCTGCATCCCGTCCCAGGAGTTATTTTACCCAAAAAAATTATATTTATTTTTAATTTTATATGCGTTGTAATGGTATGCGTTATATTTGTTTTTGTTGTAGTGGTACTTTTCATTTATATTTATTACTTCGCGTTGTAATGGTATGCGTTGTAAAAGCATGCGTTGTAGTGTCATACATTAGTTCAGGGTAGCAAAGGAAGGACGATAGCCTTATGGGACATTCAAGTTGACAACGTGCATTGTACATGAGTTTGATTTTGTCGGGCAATTGAGGCTCACTTGTTTTATACAACAGTAAATTACAGTGGGATGTGGTCATTTTGTTGGTACTTACCAGCCTCCTCTCTCGGGATGCTGTATGGCAAGCACGTTCTCCTCTCATTCACTGAAGGTTACTGGTGGTATGTGAGGGCAGCCACCGGGTCTATGGGTCGGCTCGTGGTTCCTCTAGCTCCGATGCTTGACTCGGGCTTTGACGTCGACCTACCATTTTTTGATGTCACACAGTGTACGTAGGGTGGTCCATACAGCATTGACTTGTTGTAGCTCAATGTACGCATCTGGCTTTTGTGCACAAGTGGGGTGTGTTAGACCAGGCTCCCATACAAATGTGCTTCTACCCTTATTGTCCTGTCTACCATCACTTTCAACTCAGTGTCAGTGAACTTCGTCATTTTCCTTTTGGCCACAGTGCAAAGGTGAGAAAGGTGCATAGTGCAGGGGGTGGTGGAGTGATTTGAAGTGTGTCAGGTGTGTGACAAAAGGTGTATCTGACGTTGTGCTGTGTGCATAAATGGTGTCCTGTGTCTATGTGCCGGCTTCTGGTGTGCAATGGGTGGGGGTCCACGAAGGGTTGGTTTTATGCTGTGGTATGTGAGTGTGTCCATATGTTTGATTTCCTCCAGGTGTTTCTTCCAAGCTGGGCATGGCTTACATTGCCAATTGATATTTGGGGTGTATCATTGTGGCGTGTGTGATGCGATTGTGGGCAGCGTCCAGTGCAGGCACACTTTGTGCATTTCTGTTCAGTTTGTTACTACCGCCATTCATTTGGCTCTATGGGTGAGCAAGGAAATCAGTACGCAATGCTCCATCCTCCAGCTCCGCGGTTCCATCATAATTGGCCATGCGGTCATTCCGATGTAGGAGCGGCATTTTTAGTCCCTTGAACTGCTTTCCCCGTCCGGCGCAGTCAGATTTGCATCTCTTCTGAGCATGGCTGACAGTCATTTGTGTGTTCCGTCCTCCATGGTAGGATTTTACGTGCATTGCATCATGATTTGACCGACGGAGATGGCAAGGGTCATGCAAGATGGATTTTTGCCACGGGCACGGCGGACGGACGCATTTCCCATCCGGCATCGTAATGGGCCCCATAGTGTTTGTTTGAAGGTAGTACATGAAAAGAAATAGAACTTGGAGAGTGTTTTGTTAATTAATTGCAATTTTACATTTTTTAAATTAATTTACAAGTGAGCTTTGGTTTAAATATGAGTTTCACTTACTTGGGGGCCTATTAGGATTGTGGTGAATCCGCATCCTCTGGGCCGGCGGAAGCCACCGCCGGCCTGGAAGATGCGGATTCACCGCTGCGGACCTCCAAAATACCACCAGCCACATTAGGATGGCGGTGTTATCAGCGGCGAACGGCTGATCCGCGGGATGTTGTCTGCAATTTGGTGGCAGTGTCTGCAAGACACCGCCAGCCAAATTACGAAGGGTGAGGAAACATGCTTTTCCGCGGTGGATTTTCCGCCGTCGAAAAGCATTTGTACCTTTGCTTCAGGGGGCCCGTTGCGGGCCCCCAGGGTGTTGGGTGGTGGGGGGGCCAAATGGGGGGTACCTATGGTACACCCCTGCATATGCATGCACAAAGCAGCAGGCACCGCGCGGTGCCTGTCGCTTTGTGCATGCATATGCAAAGCATGCAATTTAAACCTTGCGGCAGGCGCTGCTTCAAGCAGCACCTGCCGTAATGTTAAAAATACAGGATGTGACCGCCAGGGTGGCGGTCACATCCTATTTCGCACGGAGGGACCGCCGCTGCCCCTGCGGACGGTCCCTCCACCTCTGGGGTGGCGGACGGAGGCAGGTCCGTCACCATCCTAATAGGCCCCTTGGTTAGGTAGTTGTTGAATGTACATATTTCTTCTTTAATAGTCTAGTGAGAGAATCCTACAGAGTTTCCTCATCTCACAGTGTTTGTCATTTGAGAAGTATTTTGTTGGCAAAATTAGTGTGCCTTTCTTATTGTGAATTTAATTATTTGTCTGATTTTATTGGTACGGCTGTTTATAGTTTGATGTTATTGGATCGTTTACTTTTAGTTTGAATTTTTTATCAGTTATCTCCTGTGGATACTGCAAATTTAGGTTCTATTCATGAATTCTGATATATAGCTTGATAGTTGTATATATAAATATATACATATATTCACTGAAAAAAACATAGATTTTACAGACGTTATAGTTAGGAATTAGCATTTAAAAAAACCTTAGAAATTCACTGAAAAAACCATATGTTTCTGGGACGTTAAAGTAAGTTGGACATTTGACTCAGATAAAACCAGAGAAATTCGCCTGTTATAGTTAGTTGAGCTAACTATAACTTGCAAGCCCGCAATGCACTGCTGATGATGTCACATATTACATCACTCATGACATGGTTAGTGACATCACTGATGACATCACTGATGATATCTCAAATGACAGCACTGATGACATCATCCCTATCAAGGAGCGAATTAAATTCAAGGCCCTATGCTTTGCCCACCGCATAGCCCACGGCACCGGCCCAGGATATCTGCATGGTTTACTCACTATACATCGCCCTACCAGGAACCTTAGATCTGCTGGTACGATAGTGTTCAACATCCCTAAGATAACTAAAGCGAAGATGGGCGGCTCCTCTTTCAGATACTTGGCTGCCAAGGGCTGGAATGAACTCCCTCTTGAGATGCGGATGGAACCCTCTGAAATGAGATTTCGAGGAAAATTAAAAACCTTCCTCTTTCCCCGCATCTAATTTTCCCATTCCCCCTTGTCTTGTCTGTTTTTCCTGTGTTCATTCCTCTTAGCTTCTTTGCGGTTCTCAGCGCGGGGACACTCTGTTCCTGAGTAACCAGGCGCTTTATAAATGGCTTCTATTCTATTCTATCATCCAGTGAATGTGTGTTTGTGGAAAGGTTACATATTTTTCATATATATCTATGCCAAGGTGTATTGAAGAATGAGTGGATTTACAACTGCCTGAATGGATTATTTAGTAGCTGCGTGACTGACTGTATAAGTGAGTGATTGAATGTGTCTTACTGAATGCATGGGTTAGTGACTAAACTGTGTGAATGTCTGTATTAGTCTCTCAGTTGGTGTGTAAGCAGGTGCATGGGTTGGTGAGTAGCTACATGAGTGTCTATATGGGATTTTGATTTGTTGTCTGAGTATCTGTATGGGTGCCTGAGTGTCTGGGTGGGTGGGTGGCAGAGTGTGTGACTGTGCATAGATGTGCGAGTGGGTGATTCACTGGTTGTATAGATTCAAATGTCCATCTAGGAATGGCTGTATGGGTGAGTTAGTGTGTGTATGGGTGTGTTGGTTAGTGAATGAATGTCTCAGTGGTATATGTGTAAGTAACTACATAGGTTTTAAGACAGTATATGTGAGTGTTAGAATATATAAATGATTATATGTGGGAGTAAGTTATTTGAAGAGTGTGTATAAATGAGTGTCAGCTTGTATCAGTGATTGTATAAGACAGTAAGTATGTGTTAGTATCTGCATAAATAAGTGATGTGGTTTGTGTATAAATAACGGAATTGGTGTGTATAATTGTATACAGGAGTAAATTGGTATGTGATTGATTCTTTGCATGACCTACTAGGCGTGTGAGTAACTCTATGGATGAGTAGCGGAGTGTTACTGTATGTATAGGTGTATGATTGCATATTCTAGTACTGTATTGATGATTAACTGCATGTATAAGTGACTGGATGTGTGTACAAACCTAGGAAATAGTGGGTGGTATGTAGTATCTGGCATTGTTGTGTGCATGGTTTCAAAAATAGTAGTCTGTATTTTAGAGTGCTTGTATCAAACTTTATATTAGGGCATCAGTATATGCATCAGATTTTCATGTGGATGATGTCATCAGTGATGTCATTTGAGATGTCATCAGTGATGTCACTGACCATGTCATGAGCGATGTAATATGTGACATCATCAGCAGTGCATTGCGGGCGCACAAGTTATAGTTACCTCAACTAACTATAACAGGCAAATTTCTCTGGTTTTATATGAGTCAAATGTCCAACTAACTATAACGTCCCTGAAACCTATGGTTTTTTCCAGTGAATTTTGAAGGTTTTTTAAATGCTAATTCCTAACTATAATGTCTGTAAAACCTATGGTTTTTTCAGTGAATTTCAAAGGTTTTTTAAATGCTAATTTCTGAGTATAACGTCCCTGAAAGCTATGGTTTTTCATTGAATTTCAAAGGTTTCTTAAATATCGAACTACTATTGTATATTTGTCATTAGTAGTGTTTTTTCTAACTTTTCAACTACATAAAACAAACTACAAAAGTGCTATGTAACATAATACATTTCACCAATTACAATGAGTTTTTAAATAATACAAAACAATTTAACATTCAGATGATAATTTTTTCCCTTTTTTTGCTGTCATCAGCTACTACTTAACTTCACTGTTCACAGTGATGTCAAAGTAGTTTCATCATAAACAGCAGGGGGAAAAAACAATCAACTAGATTGTTAAAAAAACCGAATTCTCCCAAATATAATACAAAATCAACACAAATAACACATCCAATACTACTTCAAATGTTCAAATCTTACCTTTACTTCGTTGTTTCTCTACACATGTTCCCAATACACCAGATAATCTATCAAATATTTTGCTTTGAAAACATGCAGGATGGATTCCTTAAAGGTCTATACACCTACCCATTAAAGCTGAATGGTGTATGTAAAATCTTTGTTTCAGAAAAATTAAGTATGAGTTGGGAAATTCATAAGGCAATCTCGGTTTCATTTCCAAGTGTGTATCATTGCAGTTACTCCATTCATTATTACACTTTAAATAAACTGTATAATGTCCAATTATAGTAATACTTCCAGCATGGAAAACAATAGCAACTGTTGCAAAAGTTCTTCCAGAAATAGATACTTTGATTAGCAACAACATTTTTAATTTTGGTTTCCACTTTTCTGCCATTTGGTTGACAGCGTTGCAGCATTATAATAAAATATTTTCCATATCTTTGTAGGCATAATGTAGATAGCATTTTTGATTTAGAACGAGAACACATCATCTCATGATCAGCTTCTTTTACTAATTTAAATAATGGTACAGATTTGTAGTCAGGTATTGTGAAATATAAAATTCGTTCTCTGTCAACTATAGTCCTTGAAGATAATAACCACTCTTCACATTTATGTTCCCATTTGTAACTCAGTCCAAATAAACTCTCAATCTGAATTCCTTCACCTTCTAGTACTCTAAGCATAACCATCTGAAATGCTTGTGCATCTTGCTGTATGTTAGCACTGAACGTTAAAGATCCAGTACATGTATCCAACAGTTGGCGGATACCAGAAGCAGAATGGATCTTACTTCTATTAGTTCTCAATTCTTGAAATAAAGTGTAAAGTGCAGAACATAAAGTTTTTTCCTGACTTTCCATAATTTCACCACAAACATCTTCAAGATAAAATATAACATTTGGAATAACATTACCATAGCAGTTGTCACCAGAAGCATTTCCTAATTGGTATCGAACAACATCATCACTTGTTTGTAATTTTTTAACGCTAAGGATCGTCAGAAATCATTGCAGATAAACCTTGCTATTATCAAGGTTTATCGCAAATTCGATAAAAAACGGCCGCAATGCATGAATATCGCTGAAAAGTCCGCGATATTCATGCATTACCGAGCTAATGCTCTTAGCCATGTTATCCACCTCCCATTGGATAACATGGCTAAGAACTGCTCAGGGCAGGTGTTAGTTTTTGGAGATATTCGCGCTTAGCACGAATATCTCCAAAAGTTGGTAATAGGAGATAGCGATGTTAGCGACTGTTTCCAGTTGCTAACATCTTGGCACGCCCACTTTGCATGTCATTAGTGATAAATATCACTGACATGCAAAGTGGGGCCCAAGATGGTCGCTATCTCCTACTAGCTGTCGCTAACTGGTGTTAGCGACAGCTAGGTAATAGGGAGATAATTTTATCTCCGCTTTCTTGGCTTTTAAAGCCAAAAAAGCGGAGATAAACCCCCTTGATAATATGCCCCCATATTCTCTTACACAATTAACATCAGCACTAACCTTGTTCTCATCAAAATCAATTAAATTCAAACATGACAAAGTTCTAGTTCGAGATAATGCAACATATACCCCTCCCTCTTTAAACACAGGGGCATATTACCAACCAATAGAGATAATTTTTGTCTCTAACTTGTTTAGAGACAAAAATTATTGCCGCAAATCGGCGATTTTTATCGCAGCTAAACCTTGCTATTAGCAAGGTTTATCGCAAATGCGATAAAAAACGGCCGCAATGCATGAATATCGCTGAAAAGTCAGCGATATTCATGCATTATCAAGCAAATGCTCTTAGCCATGTTATCCACCTCCCATTGGATAACATGGCTAAGAACTGCTCCTGGGCAAGTGTTAGCTTTTGGAGATATTCGCGCTTAGCGCGAATATCTCCAAAAGTTGGTAATAGGAGATAGCGATGTTAGCGACTGTTTTCAGTCGCTAACATCTTGGCACGCCCACTTTGCATGTCATTAGTGATAAATATCACTGACATGCAAAGCAGGGCCCAAGATGGTCACTATCTCCTATTAGCTGTCGCTAACTGGTGTTAGCGACAGCTTGGTAATAGGGAGATAATTTTATCTCCGCTTTCTTGGCTTTTAAAGCCAAAAAAGCGGAGATAAAGCCCCTTGATAATATGCCCCACAGTTCTTCCAACATTTACTAAAGCATTATCTACACTTCATCCTTGTGATTTGTGAATAGTTATAGCATATGCTAAACAGAAGGAAAACTGTTTTCTATGAACATACAAGTCTTTTACAAGCAAACAACGTGCAGCAGAATCTGCAATCTGTCTTACCTTTGCAATCTGATAAAATTTAACTTTCAAAAATTCAATTCCATTTCTATTTTGATATTTCACAAAATCAACAACTTTCCCCCATTGCTCCGTTCATTAAACCTTCTTCTACATTCAAATTACGCATCAAAATAAACCGACAGTTTAAACATACATCTACATTTTTTCTAAGCCAGCAGTTTTTGCTACAGACTTTTCCAAAGAATCCAATTTAGTCTGTAGTTTTTCTGAAAGAACAATTGTTATTCTTTGATGCTCGATTTTATCAATAGCTTCAATGTGAACTTTTTCTTGATTTTCCAATTTCATAAGCTCTCTATTAAATGTATAATACTCTTCCACTGTAGGCATTAAACAAGCTATAGACTTTTTTTCTTTCATTTTCTGTACATTACTTCTGGTGGTGTGTTTTAATTTCTAAACAAGTTCTTTAGTAGACGACTTTGAAAAGCTCGTTTACCATGTTTGCTTAGAACACCAATTCTTACATCTTTTAGAATATTTGCATAATCTTCATCTCTTGCTTGTCGCATATTCTGAGTGAGTTCTTTATATTCAAAATGTAACTTCAGATTCACATTTACAATACTTCCCAAAGATTTTTTAGTGTCTTCATGTAGAAGAGTTTTAAACACTGGTTCTCCTTTTACAGGAGTTAGTTGTAGCAGATCTCCAAATACAATTAAATGTTTTCCCCCAAAGAGAACGTCATAATCTCTTTTTAATACCTCTTGCATTCTTAAGTGTACAAAAGCAAGCATTAAGTTTGAGACCATGCTCACCTCATCAATAATTAAAAGTTTCATTTTCTTCTGCACTCTTGACACTTCATAAGAAGCTTCTGCAGACAACTTCTGATATTCTAATGTATTGTCATGCTCCACTAATAACATCAATAATCTATGCAAAGTAACTCCTTTAACATTGTGTGCAGCTAATCCAGTTGGATATGTTAACACACAACATAAATGTGAACCAGTAGTTTTTTGAAGATAACTGGTCAAAACTTTAATCAAAAAACATTTACTTGTCCTAGCTTGATCACTGATGTACATCAGAAGAGGTTTAAAAAATGAACACAGAAATTCTTTTTTTTCATGGAAAAAACCATGCTCTATCCGTTCTCTCACTTGCACATATATTTCTTTCTGTTCAACATTTAATTGTTCTTCTAACTTTTCCAATGTAATATTCTCCTCGTGCGCTTATTGCATTGCAATTTCGATTTCATGCATAGCAATAGCTGCTTCATTTTCCAGCATTGGTTGTCCAAGAGAATTTAAAACTACATGGACAACTACTTGACTATCATTTCAGATATAATAGTCTTTTCCTTTTCAACTTCATCAATCAACATTTTTAAATATGTAGGGAAAATTGGACATCCAATGCTATCTTTACAAGCATTAAAAGAATCTTCATAGCAGTCAAACTCTCCAAGTAATTCACTTTCACTACACCATGGTTTAAACAGTTGCAGAAGTGCTAAATAGTAAAATTCTCGCTTATCTGGAGTTTCACAACTAAGGGGCATATTAGCAAGGGCAGTATTGCTGCTTTAGTGGGACTTTTTCCTGCTAAAGCGGCAATATTTTTATCGCCCTATCAGCAATCTGTCGCTAACAGCAGTTAGCGCCAGCTTTTAGGTGATAGCGACCAGTTTAGGGCCCGCTTTCCATGTCAGCGATATTTATCGCTAATGACATGCAAAGTGGGCGTACCCAAACTGTTAGCGACTGAAAGCAGTTGCTAACACAGCTATCGCCTATTAGCAACGCAGGCTTAGCGATAAAAAAATTATGCTAAGCACGATTATCGCTAGAATCTAACGCCTGCTAATAGGATGACTTAACCGTGTATTCAATGGGAGGTGAATTGTCAGGTTAAGCCCCCATTGGCGTTAATGCGTGAATATCGCTGGATTTCCAGCGATATTCACGCATTTCGCCGATAATGCTGGATATTTTAGCACAATGGAGAAAAACATTGCTGATAGCATGTTTTCTCTGCTAACTTATCCAGCGATAGGCAGCGTTAATAAAAAAACACGCTAATCGCGTTTTGCGATAAATATGCTAGCATTCACCCCCGATGTCAGAAGGACAGTATACCATACAGTCAATTCCTTCGGATTCGAAGAAATTGCACTGACATCGGGGACTTTCTGACTCAATCAGTCATCCTGAAAGCCACATTATTGCATCGAGTCTACCACCCCAAACTTGTGAAAGACTCCTTTTAGCGAGCAAGATACTCGAATCGGGAGCAAATGTTCCAACCCACTGAGAGGGAACCCTCCGACCAACTGGTATATATCACCCGCCACTCTAAACTGAATCTCAAGGTGCGACAGATCATTAATTCCAGCTGGCACCTGTTGAATCTGGAGGAAGAGAGTACTCCTTTATCCAGACCCATATTCGCGTTCAAACGGAACAAAAATCTTAAGAACCATCTAGTCAGAGCACGAACACTGGAAAACCCCACCAGCTCTCAGACTGCGGTTACCGATATGGGCCCTATCTTTGGCAACCACCGATGTGGGACCTGCCACGCATGCCCACACGCTATCATTGGTGACACCTTAAACATTGATGAACGTACCATCTCAGTGGCACATAACAAAAAGATGACCAACTGTCGTACTGCTAACATCATTTACGTCATCCTATGCCCGTGCAGCCTGCCGTATGTGGGGAAAACGGGACGGGAATGCCGCCTACGCATGGGAGAGCACAAATCAAACATTAGGAACAAAAAAATGTCTGCACCTATTGTCTCTCACTGGATAGAGAAAGACCATAAGGAAAAAAACCTGAAATGGTTTATATTGGAAAAGATATTAGCCAAACCAGGAGTGGACCCCACCGCCTCCGCAAGAAACGAGAGGTATTCTGGATATTTCTATTAAATTCAGTGAAAAAGGGCCTCAATGAAGACTGCCCATGGCCCAATGCATTCCTATAAAACAGGTCCTTATTGATATATTTCTTACTTCCCTTGGCTAGGATTCTAACTGACTTCTTTGTTAACACCCGCTTAGCCACCCATGAGATAAGATATATATGTGCCCATTTGATACACGATATACATCTCCACTAACCTTTAGAAAAACGTCTTTTGTATATACAGTCCGTATGTAGTGGAGGACTTGCCCTGATGTTGTGGACCCTCTCTAAGTGACCGCAGATACAAACTTAGGAAATCCAGGCATGACCGGCTGTGCCCGCGCTGTATCAAGCACCCCCCGATTATGCCATTGGATCTCATTAAAACCCCCCTAATAGATGGTCAGGGCCTTGCCTTTTCCCCACGTTCCGATATGCCTATCCTAATGCATAATGGCTGACAAACTCGGATGGGGGAAACTAGATGCATGCACACCGATAGGGACAGTATACTTACCTGACGGGTGTCCCATCGATTGAACCCTATGACGGACGGCTGGTGTTTGTCCACGCCGTAGTCCGTTTTCCATTATACCGTTAAGTCCTTGAGTGAGCCCTAACTAAGATGGCCACCACATTTGCTATTGTTTTCCGCTTTCTACTATGATGATTAGTCCCACCTGAGACTCATTCGATCATGAGGTTAGGCTTCAAAAAGCTACCTTAGACCGCCACTTTTTTAGGTGCTTCCTGGGAGTCGCTTGTCAGCTCCGGTTTTTGTCCAGTCGAGTTCCCGACACACTGTAAGGGTTGCTTCAGTTTCATGATCCGCCCGTCAACTCTTACGGGGTCATGAGTGTGCCTTTCCTCACCCAGGTATGTGCAATGAGAACTTTTCTGACCAGTTCTTTTCCTTTCTTATCTTAGAGTCCGACCCCCCTATGAGAGAGTTTTTCTTAGTGGCAGTGCTGAACTTTTTGAGCATACCAACATGCGGACTATCAACCCTAGAGAAGCCGCCCTTCCGAAGTAACACGTCCCTACTCTAGGACGCCGTTTCGGTGAGCAAAGATAATATATGTTTTGAGATAGCCCTATGGATTCCGTGCTCAGATGGAGGCAATTTACCAAAAACACCACAGCTACGAAACATCATTGTGGAGGGGTGGACGTTCCCTTGCTGCATTGTGCTTGTTTATATCTGTACCAGATCCCTTTTTGATCTGCCCGCTCTGATGGGTTCGCTTTACCTGTTGCATTTCAGGCGGACCCTAGTGCCACACCGAAATCGAAAGAGCTTGACCGGTTAATGTGGAAATAGAAAGTCCCCTTCCCCCTGGATTACTGGACAGGGAAGCTAGTGGAAAACTAAGTACAGAATAAGATTTCTGGTATGTTCTGCATGAATCCTATACCGGACTTAGTGATCTGAGACTACATCTGTAACATTTATCTACCACTTTACGTCTTTGTAATTTATACAAGCGTGGGGAGAAAATTGATTTTACCTACCTCATGCCTTTCTCTCCCCCCCCCCTTCTACCTACAGAGGAAAAACACCTGACGGGGCTTGAAAGTTGTTTTCCCCTTCACACACACACACGGTGATGAAGTCTACTTAATGTCATCTTGGTCTATATCGGGCCGCATATGTATACCCACATTCACGATTATCCAGGTATGTAATTTAATGTCTAGTGAATGATCTAATTGATTCTGCTCATCCCCCACCGCAGATAGAAATCAGTAACGGTTGCCCCCGTATATCCATCTCCTCCACTTAATAGGCAGTACTGCACCGTCTGGCACCCTAGTGACCTTCATCTCGAGGTTCCTATGACCATGGAAATTAACCTTATGTAAACTCCCGACCCATTGAGAAAATCTGTTGGTAAGTACCCTTTGATGAATTTTGTAATAAGCCCCCAGTACATCCTGAGTCGTCCCGGGAAAGCCATACTAGATCTAATATCGTATGTCATGAATGGCCATAATTACTGTCCAGTCACTTCTTGCAAATGATATGTGCCGAATAAGAGGTCTCTAACAAGTGTGCCAACCATTATTGACTAGTTAAAATGAGTTTTTGTTGATTCAAAACCTGTCGCATAGAGTTTGTAGAACCACTCTTTTTAAATGTTGATTGTTGTCGCGTATGAATGAGGATATTTTCTGTTGGGCTGCCCTAACTCCACTTTGTCTAATTTTTCGACTGTTTCTCTCCTCATTGAGGAGAGATAACCTTTAGGAGTGATTTCCTGACATCAGAGCCAGGAGCCAGTACACCCTATGTATTATTAAATCTAATACTACTAATGATGCACTTTATTCATGTACAGACAAGATTGTATATAGACATGTATATGTTTTTTGTAATTTCAGTTGCGTGTTCCCTACCCCTCAATACATCATCGCCCTGACGAAGGTGCGGCCTGAAAGAGCCTCACACCGAAACGCGCGTAGGCGTGATTCCTGTGAGCAGCAGAAGCTGTTTTACTTTGTCCAAACTATTCCATCGTGTCTCTGCTACCACACCTCATATACTTTTGTCCGTTCAGCCTTATCTCCATCTTGACTGCGGGCTTTGTTGTATTAGTATGAAAATGAAAATGTTGTGTGACTGAGTATGACTGACAATTATTTATGGTGTGCAATTGAGTGTGCATGTTGTGGTAATGAATGGGTATGTTTCCTAGATAATATCTTCAAGGATGATCTGAAACTCATTATGTATTAGTCGATTTACCTATCATCCAAAAAGTAAATATATTTATAATGAATGATCATGTCCTTGATAAAACAATAAATGCTTTATAAAAAAAGAAAAATCAAATTGTTACGTGTAGTATTTGGCTCTGATGTCTAGTTGTTGATCACCCTAGTCTCTGATCAAGGATCCGTTTATAGGACCTATACACATGTTCTGGCAGGATTTTGCTTTCCTTTCTTTCTTGAGCGACCAGTTTAGGGCCCGCTTTCCATGTCAGCGATATTTATCGCTAATGACATGCAAAGTGGGCGTACCCAAACTGTTAGCGACTGAAAGCAGTCGCTAACACAGCTATCGCCTATTAGCAACGCAGGCTTAGAGATAAAAAAATTCATGCTAAGCACGATTATCGCTAGAATCTAACGCCTGCTAATAGGATGACTTAACCGTGTATTCAATGGGAGGTGGATTGTCAGGTTAAGCCCCCATTGGCGTTAATGCGTGAATATCGCTGGATTTCCAGCGATATTCACGCGTTTCGCCAATATCGCTGGATATTTTAGCACAATGGAGAAAAACATTGCTGATAGCATGTTTTCTCTGCTAACTTATCCAGCGATAGGCAGCGTTATTAAAAAACACACTAATCGCGTTTTGCGATAAATATCGCAATTCCTTGCTAATATGCCCCTAAGTGTCTTGTGGTTTATAAGATTACCCTTTGCATGTTTTACTAAACAACCATGACATCCAACTACTGCAAACTTTTCTTCTTTTAAAGTATGTTTAACATTTCTTTTGAAGCTGTAATATTGAAGTACTTCCTACAGACATAGCTGTTCCAGATGTCGACTCTTTATCGTGTAGTGTGTGTCCAGCATATTCGTTTTAAGAATGTCTGTACTGTATGACTCATTTGCTGCTAATTGTTCAATTTTTTCCAATGATTTCAACACTCTCTTTCATTTGCAGGCAAGACCTAAACTTACCCAAATGATTCCTCGTGACATTGAATATAAACTTGAAGAGCACAAGCGGTCTGAACATTCATACAATCCAATTTCTCGTTGGGAAAGCATTTTCAAACGAAAGCTTTACAATTTTTTGCTAAGGCTATTCTCTTGTGCAATTTCTTCCCACATTTGTTTCATCTCTGTTTTTTCAGATTTTGTTATGTACGATGTAACATAACGTGCAACAGCAATTGAGTTATCTGCAACATACTGGATGTCAATGTTCACATTCCACATTTTTAAAATGACTGGATTGTAGTCATTGATATACTTAGACACTTCTGTTCCTTTTAAGTTGTAGGTAATCTTTGGAGATTACTGAGTTATTGTGTGCCTTACAGAAGAAAAAAAAGATTTTACTCTTCCTTTAGAAATGACTGGACGGGGAAAACCAAACTGACATTTGGTGTAAAATGTTCCTTTACATTTGTATTTTCTTCAGCAATACTTTCCGCAACGATGACTTTGGAAACATAAAACTTGCACTCTCAAGCTTCTATCTCCTCCTTCTCATGGAATCTCACAAGTCACATACTGTTCAATGAATGACAATACTGTTTCATCAGAATAATTTCCAAATTTAGGTGCATCCTTGATTCATAGTAGCATATGAATATGAGATGCACCTCTTGCTTGATACTCCTTTCTCCAAAAGAAATCAGTAACTTCTCCAAGAGGTGGATTCTTTTTATTACAGATAAAAGACATCATAGCTTGAAACTTATGATTAAAATATCTGCACACATTTACAGGATCCAATGAACACAGTTCACAAGGAGTCTTTATTTCAACATTATTTATATTGAAGTTTGCTTCTCTTAGAAACTCAAGCAAATCTTTCCATGAATACTCTGCACAGCTAAGTGTGACAAACCATGTTGGTGTACCTAAGTTCAGTAACATACACTTGAGTTCTCCATGACGACAATACCAGTACTCATTTGTTCCACGTTGACATACCATCAAATTAATTAACTGTGCTACTACATTTTCATCTGTTTCTTGAACTCTCTCCACAAATTCTTTCGCAGAAAGAAGTGTTTGATGAACTCCTGTTTTAACAACTTGTGTGCTGCCGTTGGCCGACGATAGCACTACCTCCCTAAAGCTGCCGTCAGCCAACTGCCTACGCAGCCCCGCCCTCTCTTCAGAATGTCCGCACCGCTGCATACGACAGAGAAGACAGATCACTTTCAAACAAAAGGTGAAATATATATGGAATGCACTGTCGAAATCTAGGATCTTCAGAATATAATCTTGTTGACCGATATTCTGAAGCTGGAATCCGTACAGGTCGGTCATCATATCATCCACCTTCTGCAGAAGGAAACACCTGTGGAAAACAAGGAGCTTCCAAGCTTTTCTCCCATGCACTCATTGGAGTTCCTTGTGTTTTTTCAATTGAAATAATGCAATGCTACTTCCTATCACTTCTTTTGAATGCAAAGGACATATTGTGTAATGTTCATAAATATCTTCCGTCCTTGATTTGTCCACTTTCTATATTTGACCACTTGAAATTTCAGATTCATCTCCTAAACGTATTACCTGTTCATCCACATTTACATTTGTGTAATAAATATTGTTCTCTATAAGATATAAGGTAACCTTTTCAACTTTATTAACATCCACAAATTCTTGCCATATTTTCCGACTCTTTGTTGGTACACCCTTTACTAAAATAACTACTGCCTCATTTTCCTCTTTCTCTCCAACAATAGTTTCAATGTTTTTTTTAAAATCCAAAGGTAAGTACATCACTCTTCTTTTCAGCCCTTTTTGCAAGTCTATTGGTGGCAGTTTACCTGTTTTGGGCTCCATCCGAATTATAGTTTGAAAAGGATGAACATATTGAGTTAGAACCGACTCATATGTATTCAATTTGGCCAGCTCCTCCGGAATAGCTACTTTCTCCAAGTTAATATTTACTGCTCTAGTGGGCATTTTGTTCTCTTCTAATTTGTTGTAACAATATTTACATATACGTTGATCACTACCAAACTCAAATCGACCTTCAACAAACAAGTAAGTTGCAAATTCTTCCCACTTACCATTGTTCTCCTTTTCACTTTTCAAATACAAATCAACATTCCTACTTTGACTTTTATAATGAGTACGTCGACAACAAACACATACTAAGGGGCCAATTAGGATGGCGGACGGACTTTCTCCTTCCTCCATCCTGTCATGGCAAGGGACCGTCCGCCATAATGGCGGAGGTCCCGTGCGTCAAATTAGGATGCACCCGCCACAGTGGCTGGTGCATCCCTCATTTTTAACATTGCGGCGGGCGATGCTGCCCGCAGGAATGCTAAAAATGCATGTTGTGCTTTTCAAAGCACAACATGACAGGCACCGCGCGGTGCCTGCCATGTTGTACTTTGAAACCCTGAGGGCCCACAATGGGCCCCATAAGCAAAGACCGTATGCCTTTTCACAACGGCAATACCGCCGTGGAAAGGCACAGGACCGCAGGCATTGTAATATGGTTGGCGGTGTCTCGCAGACACCGCCACCATATGTACGCACTTTTTTTGCCGGTCGCGAACGGGACTGGCAAAAAAGCAGCGGACTTTATTCCCGTCCGCCGCCGACCCCCCAACTATCCTAATGTGGCGGGGGGTCATTTTAGGGTGGATGGCGCCATCTTAATCGGCCCCATAGTTTGGTATTGCAGAGCACACTGCGTTAAACTTTCCAATTTCTTCTTCAAACTGATCAGTGCTAATCACTTTCTCATCTCCTTCAACATCCATAATTGCCAAACTTTCACTTTCTATGAACTGCTCTTCTGAACCAAAATATTGCGTTTCAATATCATCACACTTTTTCTGAACATCTGATAAAGAACCATATAAAAGACTTGTATTTAGTTCACTTAAACTTAATGCAGGACTTTTTACATAGTACAGTTACTTTACAAACTTCCGCATTTCTGAATGGTGTACTGCTAACATCCTCAAATGATGAAAAACACATTTTCAAATTTTTCTTGAAAGACAAGCCAGAGAATGCCCATACTTGTCAGAATATTTTCTTACATTACATGGATCTAGTCCTAGTAGCAGGTTAATCTTCTGTTTTATACTTTTCAGAGTATATTCTCGTAGCAAATTTCGCATTATATCAATGGATTCCTGTTGAATACTACAAATGGTATACAGTCAAAATATCGAGTTTTTTTATCGACTAGACACAATATAGAGTTAAAAATATCGAATGGACATAATATCGACTAGACATAATATAGACAACAAAAATATCGACTAGAACATTTTAATATCTAATAGAATGGACATAATATCGAATCAAAAATATAGAATGGACATAATATCGACTAGACATAATATAGACAACAAAAATATCGAATTTAAGGTAAGTTAATATTATTTATTATTTTTTGTGTAGTATAATTCTGTAGCGGGTTGTGGGTTTATAGGGGAATAGGGTGGGAAGTAATTTAATTATAATTAATTAAATATGTTAATTTATTTATTGTATTTATTTAGAATTAATTGTTAATTAATTATTAATTGGCAATTAATTAAAATATAATTGGTAATTAATTTTAATTGATAAATATTTTAATTTTAGTAATTTATTTTCTGTAGCGGGTTGTGGGTTTATAGGGGAATAGGGTGGGAAGTAATTTAATTATAATTAATTAAATATGTTAATATATTTATTGTTATGTATTTAGAATTAATTGGTAACTAATTATTAATTGGTAATTAATTAAAGTATAATTGGTAAGTAATTTTAATTGATTAATTGATAAAAATGTTATTTGTAGTAATTTATTTTCTGTAGCGGGTTGTGGGTTTATAGGGGAATAGGGTGGGAAGTAATTTGATTGTAAGTAATTATATTAATTAAATAGTTTTTTGTGTATAATTATTTTTTTTTATATTGTAAATTAATTTATTGGTAATTGGTAAATAATTATTATTTGTAGGTAATTATTATTATTAGTTAATATTAATTAGTAATTTTAATTGAATAATTAATATTTATTATACAATTTAAAAATAATTTAATTATTTTCTAAATGAAATTTATATGTATGTTATTTATATTTATATATGAAGTATTTACTTTCCCTACTATTGCACTCACTGGAGTGGGAATAGTAATGTTTACCCCTACGCTATCCAACGCTTTCCCTACTGTTGCACTCACTGGAGTTTGAATAGTAATTTTTACCTATTAGGAAGTCGATATTCTGTCATTCTATATTTTGACCTCGATATTTTTGCAAGTCGATATTTTGACGGTCGATATTCTGTCAGGGATTCACTACAAATACTACTACAACTCCACTTACACACAGGAGCTTGTGGACGTTTCCCTTGCACTTCTTCAGCTATTAACTCTTCCGCACTTTTACCAACCATTTCCTCCTATGAAAGAGGAAAACCATCCTGAACTTCGTAGCAACGATCTCCAGTATCAACTGCAAATGATAAACTATTTTCCTGCAAGTAACTTTCCTCATTAAAAAAAGGCTCAGTATGTCTCCAATGTTCACTAAAGATTTTACAAAAGTTGGTTCTGTTCACAAGTCTCTTTTTTCTACTTTTGTCTTTCAATACTTTACTATTTTATCCAATAGTTTCATTCTATTTAAAATCAAAACGAATAACTTCTGTTTTAAATTGAAAGCAGTATCCACTATACTTTCAATATGCTGCTTCTCTTTGAACTGCAAGATTTTTCTTTTATATTTGCAGCATGTTTTCATTAAATTCTGAATCACTCTAGATCGAAAAAGTCTCTGACAAATATCTTGAAATTACTTTTTTCTCCGAGTAGCAGATAATATTTCTTAATCATCTTTCCTTTTCCTGCTATTTGAAATTGAACTCTGCTTCACCTTACTTGAAAAATTCTTCTTTTTGCTTTGTGTGATCTTTTTTCAATAAATGTTCGTAATATTTTTTTCAGAAATTATCTTCCAGTTTTAGTAGAACAAACTGTTTCTGTACTACTCACATTTTTTCTTTCACTCAAATATATATTTTTCTTCTCTTTCTTTTTTTTTGCAGGTCTTCTAGGCATTTCCAAATTTTAATCCAAACGAAATAATTTTCTGAAAAACAAAAAATAGATTCAATTATTTTTCACATTTGTTCACTATATTAAAATAATATACAAATACAAAACTTAAACTAACTACTTCCAGACCCAGTGCTGAAACATGATGGAGCACGACAGAGGAGCACTAGGATGAAAAGTAGTGTCATAGAACATACAGCAAGTATTTATTTAATTATTTACATACACCTTTACAATTTATATAATGAACTGCACTACCTCGTACTTTTCACCTCTCCGCCGCACCCCACCACCCCACAGCACTTTCTCTGCATCCCACCGCAGATGACTTTATAGACAGTATTTTTTTTTTAACTTAATTTATGTACTAAGGATGATATTATCAACCAAACAGCACACACAAAAAATTCCATTATTAGCCTAACATTTTTATCTACAACTTCGCAAACATACCCAGGGCTTTAGGTGGAGGGGGTGTCTGTGGGGATGTGACCACCAGCATTTTATTTTGGGGGCCTCGAAACGGGTCTTTATAGGGCTCTATTGTTCGGCCTCACAAAAGTAATCCTTTTTTTATTGCACTGCAGTGACACTGTGAGAGCATGCACATTGCTCACTACTTAGAAAAGCAGACATCATGCCAAGTGACTCGCATTGTAGGAGAAGGGAAATCCTTTAAAGAGAGACATTTTCTCTCAGTATTTCCCTTCTCTTTTTGCAACGCAGGAGCAACATCATTGTGGGGTCATTAGCAGACACACCACAAGGCGCGCAGTGCCCATTGCCCCGGACTCTCTGACACAGCTTCCCGGGCTCACACACAGAGCCGCACCCGAATACTTCACCGGTCTTCAAAACATCATTTTTTTGTAAAGGAGACTCTGTTCTTTTTCACCACTTTTTTACAGCCCCTACATCCCAACTCTACCTATTGCTGAAAGAATTAGGCTCCCCCAAAATTTCCCTCTGGTTACACCTCTACAAATGACCACAGGCAGGCAACTCCAGCACAAACCTGCTCTCAACTTACACACAGTCTTGTTTTAGGCCTACGAAAACACACACTTTGCCTGCCTTACTAAGTTCTCACACTCCCTCTTCAATATGAACATAAAAGCTTTCCAATTACTTTTATATTCCTATACTGTACTTCACATGAAAATCGAGAACTAAAGGTTCTCACCCCCCCAAATTAGCTCTCTGGTATACTTTCTCAAATATAACAAGGACAGGTATTCAGTATCTTAAACCAGTGTATCTATAAACAACTCAACAAAATGCTATGTATCTAAATTAACGTATTACTTTTAAAAGCTCCTTTACATTTCTTTCGCTAGATGTACCCTTGTTTAAAACATTACCAGAGAAGGGTGTTGAAGTATGCTCCACAAAGAGCAACTCAAAACTTTGTTATTCTTTATAAAAAAATCTGCCTTTCAATGCTTTTCGCAAGCCTTTTTAATGCCTTAAGAGGGTAGCTGGATGAGTATTATACGTTGTTTTTAGAATCGGGGGCGGACGATGCACGGGACGTATAGTTGAATAAAGGGCGAGTGGATACATGGCCAGATGTATCAATGCATAGCTCAATGTATCAATGTATGGATGGATGGATAGAAGGATGAATGAATGCAGAGACCAGTACTTACGATAGACGAGTGGGCTGATAAATGCATAGGATTGATTCTGGGACAGATATATCTATGCATATATATAGGCGTATGGCTGTATGAATGGCACAGTGCTTACTATAGGCAAGTGCGCTCGTAGATGCTTAAGATAAGCGGATGAACAGATGTATGTATGTATATAAGTAGGAATATATGCATCAATTAAAAGATGGTTAAATGACGCAGTGCTTAGGATGGAAGGATACTGTGCTTTAATTGAGCCGGGTCTGAGGACCGACACTTATTTTCAGGGAGTCTCCAAATGACTCTCTAACAGGCTCTATTTTCGGCTCTCTCAAAAATAGTCAATTTTTTTTATTACACTGCAGTGACAGCATGCACATCGATGTACGCATGCTTATTTTGCTCACTACTGAGAACTGGAGACATCACGCTAGGTTACCCACGTTATAGAAGAAAGGTCGTAAGTTCCTTCTCCTACCTGGCTGCCAAGACGTGGAACTCCCTTCCCATCCACCTCCGCCTGACCCAAGACCACCTCTCCTTCAGGAAGCAACTCAAGACCTGGCTGTTCGAACAGTAGCGGACCCCCCTCCCCCAAGAGCCTTGAGACCCTCCGTGTGAGTAGCACGCTATACAAATGCTTTGAATGATTGATTGATTGGTAAGAACGTACGATAATTGGAGCGGACTTTCTAAAGCATACCATGATACTTATCTTGATTTAGACCAAGCCCCAACTTGCATAGCCCACACCCCTTTAAGGGCTTAGCCCCCCCCTCCTTTAGAGCACTCCCGCTTTTTTTTCTCCCTCTTAGAACCCTAATTACATCATAGTAACAAACAAACAGTGTAAGCTTCCATTGAAATCTACAATTGCCCCAAGTTTCATAATTTTCCATCAATGCTATCAGCCATCTACCACAGTGCAAGAGTGTCTATCAGCACAAAGAGAACTTATCCACAGAAATGTTGTGTAATTTGGGTACCATTCTGCTGGAACACTCATCACCAAACCGTATTAAAACATGGGAATTTGCCAGAAAAACATATACCATACCATAAAGCGATTCATAAAGGGGCACACTACTACTGCAACACCCTCTTCCCCATCCTTCCTTAACATTACAAAATTAAAGAAAGAGCCACACCAAACCTAGTAAACAAGAACTTAATTGCAACAACTGTCTACCGGAATGCTCATGAGCAAAGCGTATTAAAACATACAAATTTGCGGGTAAAACATATACCATGCCATAGGGCACTTTATGAGTGCTCCCAGTGGTACTAACTCACCTTCAGTAACTCACCATCTGCATGTTACTAAATTCTGTGTTTCAATCAGCAACATAACCACCTCCCACAACCACCCCGTCCTTCCTTAACCGTACGAAATCAAACAGAAACCCCCACCATTCCTACTAGCACCACTATACCCGTACACAGGCTTACATTTAACAGTTGTGTGCCGGAACAGAAAAAGTATTCAAATATGTAAATTGGAGATAAAAACATAAACCATCACATAGCACAGTTAATAAATGGGCCCAGTGAAACTACATTACCTTTACTAACTACACATACCCACGTTACAAATGTCTGTCTTATAATCAGCAACATACGCTCCTCCCCCACCCATACCCAAGCTTAACCTTACAAAATTAAACAACAAGCCCCTGCACTCCCATTACCGCCACTATTGCCATACATAGACTTAATGTCAACAGGTGTCTACTGGAACGCTCATCATCAAAAGCTATTAAAACCTGCAAATTGGCAACTCAAACATACACCATACCATATGATGGTTTATAAATAGTCACAGTACCACTACACCACCTCAACACCTGCCCTTGCTTAACTTTACACAATAAAAGAAAGAGCCCAAGCAAGCGTAGAAGCGCCACTGTTGCCATGCAGAGGCTTAATTTCAACAGATATCTCCAGAAAATCTCATCAGCAAAACGTATTAAAACATTCAAATTTGTGGGTAAAACATATACCATGCCATTGGGCACTTTATAAGTGCTCCCAGTGGTACTACATCACCTTTAGTAGCTCCACATCTCCACGTTACTATATTCTGTATTTCAAACAGCAACATAACTATGTCACCCACACCCACTCCTGCCCTTGGTTAACCGTACAAAATCAAACAGAAACACCCACAATTCCTAGTAGCGCCACTATACCCATACAAAGGGTTAATTTTAACAGTTGTCTACAGGAACACTTATCAGCAAAAACTATTCAAACATGCCAATTGGCGGGTAAAACATAAACCATCCTATAGCACGGTTTACAAATGGGCCCAGTGAAACTACATTACCTTTAATATCTACACATTCCCACGTTACAAATGTCTGTCTTATATTCAGCACATACACACCTCTCCCACCCCCACCCATGCCATTGCTTAACCTTAAGAAACACAACATATCATAAGACGGTTTATAAATAGTCACAGTACCACTACACCACCTCCACACCCGCCCTTGCTTAACTTTACGCAATAAAAGAAAGAGCTCCAGCAAATGTAGAAGCAACACTTTAGCCATACAGAGGCTTAATTCCAACAGATGTCTCCCAAAAAGCTCATTAGCAAAACGTATTAAAACATGCAAATTTGCAGGTAAAACATATCTCATACCATACGGCACTTCATAAGTACTCCCAGTGGTACTATATACCCTTTAGTAGCTCAACATCTGCACGTTACTATATTCTGTGTTTCAATCAGCAACATAACCACCTCCCCCACAGCCACCCCGCCCTTGGTTAACTGTACGAAATCAAACAGAACCCGCCACCATTCCCAGTAGCTCCACTAGACCCATACACAACGTTCATTTTAACAAGTGTCTGCTGGAACACTTATCAGCAAAAAGTATTCAAACATCCAAATTGGAGGGTAAAACATAAACCATCCCATAACATGGTTTACAAATGGGCCCAGTCAAACTACACCAACTTTACTAGACATCTATATGTTACGAAAGTCGTTTAAACACTCTGAGAGTGTATAGGATGGGATGGGGAGAGTAAACAAAGTTCTAATTCCCAAACTTTTGATATACCATCCCTTTACTATATCTATATTAAAGATATTAAATGGAATGAATAAATTGACGAGTGTCTCAAAAGGGATAGTGAAGCTCAGCATCAGTAAAACACGGACCACTTCAACACCTACATATATCCACCACAGCCACACAGCCTGACAAATAGTATCACTTATAATCACATGTACTTCTCTAATGTCACCAAAGTCATACAGAAAATATACTGCACATTTTCATTTTTTTTAATCTCTCACACATTTATAAAACATCTCTTCTAAAGAAGCACTCCCCAACCACTTCTATTCCATAAGAACAGACAATAATTAATATGTTTACTACCATATATTTCAGTATATCTACCTTTTTATTATTCACAAGTCAGAAACTACAAAAACTATTAACTATACCCAAATGCAAACCAGAAACCATGTTCACATAATATCTCAACCTAGAATCAGATGATTCAAACTATGCATACATATAAAAGGATCGTATCACTTCTCCTATCTCTATCTCCTCTCCATGTAACGTCCAAACAAGGTAGACGGCCCCACTGTACAACAACCTACCTTGACTTACATTCAAATCTACCTCTCAGTGTCAAAAATGAGACCACAACATGCCCACATAACATTTATGGTTTTTGTTTTATCGCTTTTAACTTAATAACACATACATCTCCTACCACCAGCCCCCACCCCACTATTTCCACAAAAAGTATCAGTTGCAAACGTGCAACATTTTCTTTATCTCCCCTAATACATTACAAACCCAAATTAATGCTGTACCTCATTTTCAAAACCATACAGTCCTATAAAGATGTAAAACTACATTTTTTCTCTGTGAAAAATTCCCAAACACATATTAAAAACCTATATAACAGCTCAAATTTTATGCATATGTTATAACTAATATCAAACACAACACTTTACTAACACTATGTCACTTTGAAATAAAAAATACTTTCAAAATTAAAAACATCACCTCAAATACTTAATCACTACTATAAAACACATAACACACCTTGTTTACTTCTAACTCACCTTAGTTTGTAGTTGTTATCCAGATTTCAAATGACACACGCATAAAAAAAAATCTTTGTCACATAGTACAGGTAAAGCTCCGACTTCATCAAGAATGAAAACAGGAATGGCACATTTTCTCTGTCACTCCACACATAAATACATGTAAAGAACAAATCAGAATACTTCACTCTTTCAACGACATTCCAAAACTTACCTCCATTGGTTAATTTTGAATTTTCCATACGAAAAGCTACTTAATATTCTGCGCCACATACAGGTCACAAGTTCAAACTATTTTATCACCCCACTTTCTGGAACCTTGTACGACACCAGCAGGTTAAAAGTTAATCAATTTTTTTTTAACCTACCGATATACTTTTGCAACATTTTATCGAACATTTAACGGCACATGCAGGTTAAATGTTCACAATAGGGGTCAGCAGTTCATCAGCTTTATTCCCAACTCCAGCAGCACCTCACCTTACACTCCCAGCGCCATCAGACCTGTAGGAGTCAGTGCTTTCCACTTTCAAAATACCAAATTAATTTCATTCACACAAATTTACCTTCGCACTACCTGTATAACACCCCCTAAGCACCAAACACAAGTTACAATGTTCGAAACAAAAGTTCCTCTGAGTAGCTATAACTACATGCTGACACTACTTGGACAGATGTGGCACAACGGCCAGAGCACATGACTTCACAGCATATGACACACAGTTTGGGCTCACGCTTTCATCCCCGAGTCCGTCAGCAGCTCAGCTTAGCAGTATGAGACAATTACACACTACCTCACATATTTTCCGTACCCCAGGACTTTCAGACCAGTACGGGTCAGTAGTTCATCCTAGTTGTTATAAACACATGCTGACACTACTTCCACAGCTGTACTGCAGCGGCCACGGCACATGACTTCACAGCATAAGACACACAGGGGCTCATTAGGATGGCGGACGGAAGTGCGACCGCAGCCCTGGAGTAAGCGGAAAAAGCCTTTTCCGTGTCCGCCTGCCGCGGACACTCCGTCCGCCATATCAGGATAGGAAAGAGTGTCAAAATTCCATCCGCGACGGAAGAGCATGCACCGCCGCCCAACTACACCCGACCACGCGGCGGACATAACCAATCCATAGACTCCGCCGTACGGACTGACGTCTACGACCGTCCCCCAAATCAAGATGGCGGAAAATACACATAAAACCGCTGCGGAAAAACAACCTGTCTGAACACGGCGGATTCCCCACAGCGAAGATACCATACATAGCAGAGATACCCACCGCAAGCTGCTCGCCACCATGGACCCAGCGCTACACGCTTTTCCGGATGCTCTTCGCGATCCACCACGTCCAAGTCTTGGCCCACTATCGACGACGACGCAGGTAAGGCACAAACCATTCGCTGTCTGGAGGGGAATACCTGCAAGGGTCGTGACGTTGGGAGGGGGAGTGTCATGTTACCGAAACCACTGATTAGAAGCAAATACAAATACACAATTGTAGCACGCAAGCAGGAATGACTACGACAAACCACGACACATGATTGACTACCTTTATTACACATAATAGGGTTATAATCACAGTGTATGCGTGAGCATGGGCAAAGTGGGCACCAGAGCATGAACATCAGAGGCAGCACATCAGAGGGCAGAATGCAGTATCAGAGCATCAACAGGGCATTGTTCGTAACAGAGCAGGTACATCAGAGGCAGCACATCAGAGGGCAGAATGCAGTATCAGATCATCAACAGGGCATTGTGGACAACAGAGCAGGTACATCAGAGGCAGCACATCAGAGGGCAGAATGCAGTATCAGAGCATCAACAGGGCATTGTGGACAACAGAGCACGTACATCAGAGGCAGCACGTGAGAGGGGCTAAGTGCATCAACAGTCCATTGCACTGAACATGTCCATCAGAGGCAGCACGTGAGAGGGGCTAAGTGCATCAACAGTCCATTGCACTGAACATGTCCATCAGAGGCAGCACAAGTACGTGTTCCAAGCAACCCGTCCCAAGGACCACAACAGTGCAAGGCTGTTTTCAATGGACAATGTACACACCATGTGCAATAACATGTGAGTGAAGTGAATAGCACCTCACATCACAGAATCAGGTGGACTGCGTGAACTACCTGCCTCGGACACACTGCCAGCACCAGAAACAGGAGTGTGAGACACAGCCACAGCCCGAGTGACTGACACATGGGCCACAGACCCAGACACACTGCCAGCACCAGAAATAGGAATGTGAGACACAGCCACAGCCCGAGTGACTGACACATGGGCCACAGACCCAGACACACTGCCAGCACCAGAAACAGGAATGTGAGACACAGCCACAGCCCGAGTGACTGACACATGGGCCATAGACCCAGATACACTGCCAGCACCTGAAACAGGAGTGTGAGACACAGCCACAGATGTAGTGACTGACACGTGAGCCACAGACCCAGACACACTGCCAGCACCAGAAACAGGAGTGTGAGACACAGCCACAGCTCGAGTGATTGACACATGAGCCATAGACCCAGATACACTGCCAGCACCTGAAACAGGAGAGGGCACAACTGAGACTGTGCTACTACATGATGCATGACAGCAAACAACAGACACAGTGCCACTATCTGATACATGAGAGTCAACTGCACCTGCGCCACTGGGACCACTGAAATGATGAGCCACAGGGGTGTATGGGCCAGGAGGCAGGGTGGCCCTGGGAGCTGGGGATAGCTGTACTTGAGTGACATCGGGGTGGGCAGGTGTCAATGGTGTGTGTGTCTGCATTTCTTAGGGATATGTGAGTGCACCCTGGACAGGACAGGACTGGCAAGTGGTGGGGACTCAAATGAATTGCCACCCACCATAGGTGGAGCTTCTGCTGCCGGGGGTCGGCTTTCTGGGGACGTGCTGGAGCCTGCTTGTCATTTGCTGTGTGCCTGCCGCCTGGACTCAGAATCATGTGTAATGGAGGATGCAACAACAGGGGACTCCCTCCTCTGCTTCTGACGGGCCTGGATGGGAGTGGAGGTATGGGGGGACTCCGCCGCGGAGACTTCTGTTTTCCGTTCCTTTGACAACATCAGCCTCAGTGCAGCCAGGGGTGATGTATGCCTGTCCTTGATTGCGCCAGTGTCCATGGGAGAAGCCTTGTCCCTAGGATGTGCCTTATCCGTAGGAGGAGTGTTGTCTCTGGACTTTCCCTGTGCCCTGGACGGTGCCCTGTTCCTGCAGCAGACTTGTCGTCTGTGGTGTACCTGTCTCCAGAAGACACCTTCTCCCTGTGTGTGTCCCTGCCCTTGGGAGATGGCCCTTGCTCTGTTGTGTGCCTGCCCTTGGGACTCTCCCTGCTCTTTGGAGGTGCCATTGTCTTTTG
Source organism: Lissotriton helveticus (assembly GCF_964261635.1). NCBI lineage: Eukaryota > Metazoa > Chordata > Amphibia > Caudata > Salamandridae > Lissotriton > Lissotriton helveticus. The sequence continues at coordinate 726,801,746 of NC_136061.1, forward strand.
ACTGTCCTTGTCCCTGCCCTTGGGAGATGGCCCTTCCTCTGTTGTGTGCCTGCCCTTGGGACTCTCGCTGCTCTTTGGAGGTGCCATTGTCTTTTGACTGTCCTTGTCCCTGCCCTTGGGAGATGGCCCTTCCTCTGCTGTGTGCCTGCCCTGGGGACTCTCCCTGCTCTTTGGAGGTGCCATTGTCTTTTGACTGTCCTTGTCCCTGCCCTTGGGAGATGCCCCTTCCTCTATTGTGTGCCTGCCCTTGGGAGTGTCCCTGCTCCTTTGAGGTGCCTTTGTCTTTTGACTGTCCTTGTCCCTGTCCTTGGGAGTGGCCCCTTCCTTAGTATTGTCCGTGTCCTTGGGAGTGTCCCTGCTCCTTTGAGGTGCCTTTGTCCTCTGACTGTCCTTGTCCAAGGGAGTTTCCATGGACTTGGGAGTATCCCTTGCCTTGGGAGTACCTTTTGTGTGGAATGCCTGTGTAGCATGTGAAGGCATGTCCCCCAACACCACTTGTGGATCCTGTGGGTGTACTCCAGTGTATCTGACGTTGTCTTTGTGAACAGATTTTGCTGACCTAGGGGATGGTGTCTGTGCCCTCCGTGCCCTGACGTGCTGTTTGACGCTGCTTCTAGTGCAATAACCTGTATTAGAGTCCTGGTCAGAATATCCACTCCCCCCTGAGACATCCAGTGGTGTAGATGGGGAAACAGAAGTAGCACCCTGTCCATGCGACTGTACAATGGCAGACGACACACTGCTTGCCAATGACTGAACTGTCCTGTGTAGACCAGCAAGATCGCCATGCATCCCTTCCATGAATGCCACCACCTGCCCCAACTTCCTATCATGGTCTTGGAATGCATTTGTCATATTGGTCTGCCCCACACACAGCTGTCGCAGCAGATCAACAGCTTCAGCACAAAGTGCATTTTTTGGCAGGGGCAGCGGTGCCTGCACCGAACGCCACTCTGCTCCCCCTACTCCTGCGTGCGCGAACAGTACATGGTGCAGTTGGCGGCAGTGTGGGCCCTGTGTGCTGTGTTCCGACCGAAGGTGTTGATTGCCCACTCCCAGTCTGTGACAACAGTGCTGGCTCACCAACACTGTCGGAAGATGAGGACGATGGTGTCTCCACATGCGAGTCCTCAGGGACGGTCCTGTCCCCCTCTCCGGCGCTGCCCTCCTCTGTGTCAGTCTGCGTGTGCGCGAAGTCTGATCCGGATGCATTGCCTCCACTCATCTCCGCCGTCTGTGGCTGAGTGTCCTCTGCCAAAGCTGAAATGCACAGAAAAGAGGTGTAAGTCATGGGCACACTCACGTACAGAAGGACAAGGAATCCCTAATTCCATTGCTGACAAAGTTCATCTAGCCCCCATCCTGCACACGGCCCACCTCTACCAGTCATCCTCACATGACATAAGCATTGGTGGCCGTGACACATGTACAGCATGCGGACAGGGCAGGAGCATGTACATCTGCACACATGTCTTGCCATGGGGCCACGGACCACTACGGCATGTGCTTCAACACTCAACTACTAAGCAAGTGGCGTGTCAACATGCCGGACCTGGATGTCAAATTACACTCACCCAATGGCACCAACATGGCATCGCAGCGATACATACGCACCACAGAAGTCACTACTGTGTCTGGGCACCAATACATGCATTGCACTCCCAAGTAACATACACAGACAGTCTGCTCACCACTAGTTTGCTGTTGATCCACACTCAGCCATTCGGACAGGTCAGGATGCGTCACAGCAATGATACGGTGCATGAGAGGGGTCATGGAGCGTCAGGCCAGACTTGGCATCCTTGGAATCATCCCCAGTGTCACTTCCGCTACATTCTTGCTCAGCCTGGAAATGTCGTCCCAGCGTTTGTGGCAGTGTGTATGTCGTCTATTGCACACCCCCAATGCCCGTACATCACGTGCTATGCTCCTCCACACGTCTTTGCGAAGGTGCAGCTTGACCTACCATGATGGGAGACAAAAGGGTGCAAGTCAGTGGACAGTTGGCCTGTCACACAGATAGGGGCAACACGTATCTGTCAGCAGCCATGCACATTCCGACAAATATGTCGGGCCCACAGTACACAGCCAAGATTGCAGAAGCCAGGAGTCATTGACCACCTCATGCACACCAACATGTCCCACACTGCACTTACCACCTGTCCGGTTGCGCCGTAGAGCCGTCCAAAGATGCAGAGCACACCATCCACGAGGACATAAAGCTCCGCGGCGGTGAAGGGACGAGACCGGATCTCTTTGACTCTCGACATGGCAAGATCACGGAGTATGGCACTAGAGCAGCAGTCGGTGGTCAGCTCAGCAGCAGCAGGTCGAGGTGATGGTCACAGGCAGCAGTCGGTGGTCAGCTCAGCAGCAGCAGGTCGAGGTGATGGTCACAGGCAGCAGTCTGTGGTCAGCTCAGCAGCAGCAGGTCGAGGTGATGGTCACAGGCAGCAGTCGGTGGTCAGCTCAGCAGCAGCAGGTCGAGGTGATGGTCACAGGCAGCAGTCTGTGGTCAGCTCAGCAGCAGCAGGTCGAGGTGATGGTCACAGGCAGCAGTCGGTGGTCAGCTCAGCAGCAGCAGGTCGAGGTGATGGTCACAGGCAGCAGTCGGTGGTCAGCTCAGCAGCAGCAGGTCGAGGTGAACAGGCAGCACTGGTTCCCAGGGTAGGATATGTGCTTCTTGACATCACACATATATAGGGCCCTGAGCACATGTCAGTGGCATACGTCGCCAGCAATTGGTCAGCCCTGGATGCGTGTTTGTAAAAGGGCCAATGACTGGCCCTGGTGTTGCGGTGCACTGCTTCCGCTACTTTCGATTGGCCATACGCGGCCAGCGTTCCCTCTTCCCATTGGCTGCATGTGCACGGACCGTCACGGTCACACATCGGCAACCGCATGTGCAAGCTTCCGGGACGGATGCTTCTTTTGCAACAATGTTCTATCACTGGCGCCACCATGGCGGTGCACGTATTCGGCGGGGGAGGTGCAGGCCAACACACCCTTTAGATGTAGTCAATGGACATGGCAGTTCATGACCCCCCTTACAGTCACATTGCATCATCCACCGTACTCCGGCCGACCCGGCCCGGCCTAGGACCGCCGTGCCGGCCATGTCAGCCACCGCCGTGCCAGGCGAGTGAACACCCGTCGGTGGCTGACATGGCCGGCACGGCGGTCCTAGGCCGGGCCTGGCACGGCGGTGGCTGACATGGCCGGCACGGCGGTCCTAGGCCGGGCCTGGCACGGCGGTTGTGGACATGGCCGGCACAGCGTTCTTAGGCCGGGCCTGGCACGGCGGTTGTGGACATGGCCGGCACGGCGGTCCTGGGCCGGGCTGGGCCGGCCGGTGTACGGTGGATGATGCAATGTGACTGTAAGGGGGGTCATGAACTGCCATGTCCATTGACATCTTCTAAAGGATGTGTTGGCATGCACCTCCCCCGCCGAATACGTGCGCCGCCATGGTGGCGCCAGTGATTGAACATTGTTGCAAAAGAAGCATCCGTCCCGGAAGCTTGCGCATGCGGTTGCCGATGTGTGACCGTGACGGTCCGTGCACATGCAGACAATGGGGAGAGGGAACGCGGCCCGCGTATGCCCATTCGAAAATAGCGGAAGCAGTGCACCGCCATGGCGGCGCCAATGATTGTATATTTTCAGACGCAGCACCGTGGTGTATTGTCTGCAGTTGCGTCATGAGGGTTGTGAGCGTGATAGGGAAACTTCATATGTCATGCACTATTCCATGTGTGTCCATACAATGCCCATCGGTGTGCACACAATGTGCAAAGCATGTGCATGTCGACGTGTTGACTTCGGGTGTTTCCCTACAGACGTTTTAACTTCTTCACATCTACACAGTACATCACGGCTGTATCGCCACATTCTGAATCTGTTGTCAGTGTGTGGTTCATGTGAGGTCACTACAATGGTGGGGGTACACATGCATTCAGTGTATGTGTGTGGCCTGTTGTGTCACCATGCATGTAATGTCCATATGCTCACCATTATTGGTGTTGGCATTGGTGCATGATGACATGGTGTGTGTGTATCATTATCGTTTGTGTGCATGCACTTGCATGTGTGTCTGTGATGTGGCTTCTACACATTAGGGTCATGACACACGTCTTGTCAGTAATGTTGACATGTGACTAACTTGCGTTGTACGTGTTGACACACTTCCTGTTGCTAGTGGCTTCACATTGTTAATGGGGCATTCTGTATTGTAGTTACTTTCAGAGATGTCACACATATGACCATTGTCCACAACATTTATCTTCTTGCTAATGTTGGCTTACATGTGATGGAGTTGCACACCTATGCGTTGTTTGTAAGTTGACTCAAGTTACATCTCTCTCCCACACAGGAGGGCTCCAAATGTGCATCGGCAATACACTGTGCTGGAGGATATGGTTGACGAGGAGGTGATCAGGAAATTCCGGCTAGATCGACGTAGATTGATGGAGCTTGTTGCCCAATTGTCTGCTCATCTGCAGCCACGAAGGACGTATCCTGGTTCCATTACACCCACAGCAAAGGTGATGGCGGCACTACACTTTATCGCAACTGGCACCTTTCAGTACACAGTTGGACATGCCCGGGGGATGTCACAGTCCATGTTCAGCATGGTACTTCGGGATGTTCTAAAAGCTATGATGCTGTACAAGGATGACTATATCCATTTCCCACGGCCGGCAGAGTTGGCAGCAGTCAAGGCAGACTTCTATGCACTGGGCCAGATACCACACGTAGTGGGTTCCATTGATGGCACACATATCGCTCTCATTCCACCACGGGCACGTGAGCAGGTTTATTAGAATCGGAAGCACTTTCATTCGCTGAACATGCAGGTGGTGTGCCTGGCCGACAACATCATCTCCCATGTGTGTGCAAGATTTCCAGGCTCCGCACATGACGCCCACATCATGCGGAGCAGCAATGTCCCCCAACTGATGGCAAATCTGCATCCCGGTCATGCGTGGCTTGTTGGTGAGTATGCTGTGGGGACATTTGTGATTTCTGTGTGGCATGGGGTACCCACCAATTCTGGTTGTGATATTTGTGTCTGTCATCCCCCTACATAGGCGACTCGGCGTACCCAAACCGGCGCTGGCTCCTGAGTCCCATACGTAATCCTACTACAGCGGGTGAAATGCGGTACAATGATGCCCATGGAAGGACACGTAGAGTGGTGGAACGTACTTTTGGACTGCTAAAGTCTAGGTTTCGGTGCCTGGATAAGACCGGAGGGGCCCTGCCTTACTCACCAGGCAAAGTATGCAGGATCGTGGTTGCCTGCTGTATGCTCCACAACCTGGACGTGCGCAATGACATTGAACTGCTCTTGGACCCTGAAGACCAACAAGTTCCTCGGCCTCCCATCCCACCCATGTCGACTGATGAGGATAGTGGTGAGGAGGAAGGTGTGGACCAGAGGCGCCAGCTCATTGATCGCTACTTCCCTTGAATGTGAGTAACTACCTCTTGTGCCGGTTGACAATGCCTTATGTATGTTTGCTGGTGTTGTGTGGATGTGGTGTGCATCAGCTGGGTGTTCTGCTATGTGATGGTTGCATATGTGTATGTTAATTTATTTGGACATGCAAGTCTCCATGATGTGTGTCCTCTCATCCAATGATTTTGTGATGAGTGTGGTTTGTGGAATGTTGCTGTGCAGTGTGTTGTGATGGGTGTGCATCTGTTTCCTGACGTGTGTTTGCTGTCTCTGATTTTCCCTAGGTCACTCCCGCAGCGGCATGATTATGTACGACTTGGATCCCTGCACCTGGTTACGTCTGTTTCTGAGGCAATCATGTGATTAAACATGGAGGCAACACATCATTGAGTGTGTAAGTGGCATTTATTTACAGGTTGTGCATTGGTGCTGGAGAATATTTACAAGTAAGTGTGGGGTGGGGGAGTGTGAGTTGAAGGTAATGGCAGATGAAATGTCCGTGCTGACACCACATTGGGTGATGTCAGGCTAGTCCAGCAGACCTGTGCCAATGATTGGCTATGTGGGACAGGATAGTTGGCAGGGTGAATGGCTGGCTCAGGCAGTGTCAGAGTCATTGTCGGCCCCTCTTGGAGCGTGTGGATAGAGCACTCCCACTGCTCTCACCTACTTCCAGCCTCGGACGGCCCCTCCGTCTTTGAGGTGGAACGGAGTCAGCTGGGGGGGCAGGTTGCTCAGGGGCCACATCCGTCGCCAGGGGCACAGGTGGCGGTGGCGGTGGTGTTGCTGGCCGTGGCGTCTGGACACTTGGTTGAGGGGGGGGTGGGGTTGTTGCGGGCTATCCATTCCCTCCACATTGTTGTCTGCTGGCCCATGATGTCCACTATCTGGCCAAGGCGGCGGTCAATGGCCCGCAACATGTTAGTGTTGTCCACCAAGTCCTGGTGGGCACGATCTGCCTGTTCCTGGCCACGCTCGTAGGAAGCCTGGCACCTGGCTAGGGCTTCAAGTGACTCTGCCACAGGATGGGGTGGGTGTCCTACCTCAGTGCGACGGAGTGTGGATCTCCTGATTGGCTGATGTGGCCTCGCCTCTCTCCTTTCTGGCCCACTCTCCCTGCTTGGGTGGGAGGCCGATGGCCCTGCGTCGTGCTGTGGGTTAGGCAGGGTGGCACAGGCAGGAGTGGTGGTACTGGTGGTGGTGGTGGTGGTGGGTCTGCAGCTCACTGTGGCCGGTGTTGCAGGAGTTACACAGGCGACGGTTGTCGGGGCCGGGATTTCCTGTGAGCCAGATGGCCCTGGCAGTCTGCTTTGTCGTCCCCAGAGAGTCTAGTATGGGTGTGAGGCGAGTCTTGCGGCCGGTTGCTGGTTTCACCAGTCAGATTACGATCACCTGAGGGACAAGATTGTGCTGATCAGTACTGTGGACATTACATGTTCATATCAATTTGATTACATTTCAGTGTCCTGTCGCACACACCCCACCCACCACCACCGCCCTCCCTGTGGACATGGGGGCCTGTTGGGAGTTGTAGTGGTGACCTCTCACTCACCTCACCCACCACCACCGCCCTCCCTGTGGACATGGGGGCCTGTTGGGAGTTGTAGTGGTGACCTCTCACACACCCCACACACCACCACCGCCCTCCCTGTGGACATGGGGGCCTGTTGGGAGTTGTAGTGGTGACCTCTCACACACCCCACACACCACCACCGCCCTCCCTGTGGACATTGGGGCCTGTTGGGAGTTGTAGTGGTGACCTCTCACACACCCCACACACCACCACCGCCCTCCCTGTGGACATGGGGGCCTGTTGGGAGTTGTAGTGGTGACCTCTCACACACCCCACACACCACCACCGCCCTCCCTGTGGACATGGGGGCCTGTTGGGAGTTGTAGTGGTGACCTCTCACACACCCCACACACCACCACCGCCCTCCCTGTGGACATGGGGGCCTGTTGGGAGTTGGAGTGGTGACCTGTCACACACCCCACACACCACCACCGCCCTCCCTGTGGACATGGGGGCCTGTTGGGAGTTGTAGTGGTGACCTCTCACACACCCCACCCACCACCACCGCCCTCCCTGTGGACATGGGGGCCTGTTGGGAGTTGTAGTGGTGACCTCTCACACACCCCACACACCACCACCGCCCTCCCTGTGGACATGGGGGCCTGCTGGTAGTCATTTACATTTTGGTGAGTATGTGGCCCACGTGCATGGGTTTGGGGCCTGGGAGATGTGTCTTCTCAGTTGTGTGAGGCTGACCATGTCGTTCTGATCGTGGTGCTTGGTTTGTACTTACCAGCCTCTTCTCCTTCCTCAAGTCCTTCCAGGCTCTCTGGGTGCAGTATGCCCAGCACCTTTTGCTCCCAATCAGTGTAGGGTATGGGCTCCGGGGGTGTGCCGCCGCCAGTGTGATTTGCTCTCACATGGTTTTTGGCACGGATGCCTTTCACCCTAGTTTTCAGGTCATGCCACCGCCTCTGTATCTCGTTCTTTTTCCTTGGCACGGTCCCTGACGCATTCACCCGACTGACGATCCTGTCCCACATGTGATTTTTTTGCACCACAGTGGTCTGCTGGACTTGGGCCCCGAATATGTGGGGCTCAACACGGATAATTTCATCCACCATTACCTTCAACTCAGTCTCCGTGAATTTAGTTTTTTTTTTGGGTGCCATGGTGTGTGGTGCTCAGGGTGTGGGTTGAGTGAGTTGGGGGGTGCAGGTGTGTGTTGTGTGGTGTGTAGGAATGGTGTGGTGGGTGTTTGTTTGGTGGGTGTGGTAGGGTGGTGGTTGTGTGTCTTCAATTGGTGTATGCTGTCGGTCGTATTGGGCCTCTTGCTAGCAGCTATGCTGTGATGCAAAGGATTGTGGTACTGGGTGTGAGTCATTTTATAGTCGTGTCTTAATGGTTGTTGGCAGTCAGGTGGCAGGTGGGTGTGTTGACTAGTGTGCATTATTGGGTACTTGGGGGGGTGTCATTGTGGCTTGTGATTGGTGTTGGTGTTTCAGGTGGGGGGTAGTCCTTTTTCGTGTGTTTGCAATTTACTTCCGTCACACTTTTTGACATTGGTTTGACGGTAGGGATGTTGTTCGTGTTGGGCATTCGCTGTGATGCACTGTTTCTCGTTGCATTCTTTCCGCCGCGGCCGTGGATGGCGGTGCGTACCGGGGTACAGGCGGCGTTATCCTAATCGCGGACACGGAGCCTTCGCAGGTATGGCGGTAGATGTGGCTGTTCCCGCGGTCATGTGCGTCCGCGGCGGACGGGGTTTCGTCGGTTCCGTCCGCTTGCGGTGGGCTCTGGTGTACTCCGTCCGCCGCGGACGGAGTTTGGTGTTCTCCGTCCGCCGCGGTCGAGGGTTCGTTCCATTATTTTCCTAATCGCTACGGCGGTTTATCCGCGGAGCAGTGCGGAGTATCTTGTCCGCATCCTTGACGGACGGGACACGTTTCCGTCCGCGATCCTAATCGGCCTCACAGTTTGGGCTCACGCTTTAATCTCCGAGTCGCGCACAAGCTCACCTTAGCAACATCACACACTAGGCAATACCTCACTTACTTTTCGTATGCCAGCACTTTCACACCTGTAGGGGTGAATACTTTGCTTCACACCACCTCTATAGCACACCCTAAACTGCCCACAAAGGTTACAGTGTTCCTACCTTCTTCCTCTTTCCCACATTTTTAGCCCCTTTTCCCCCTTACTTGCTTCAATGGAATCACAAAATGGCGGCCAATACTTCCTAGTTGCAAACGCTTGCAGCACTCTCAGCCAATCAGCAGCAAGCTCGTGCTCGTAACGCCTCAGCCAATCAGATGGCAGAATTCCCAAATATCGATATCTGTAAATTTTGATATTTCTCAAAAACTACTGAACGGATTTACACCAAATAATCAAAGGGTGCTTTCTAGACCAAGGCCCTTCTCTCTGCCACATTTGGGGTAATTCCCTTCACCTGTTTGACCTATAGCCTTGTCTAACGTTTCCTATTGAAATTAATATTGTAAAAAAAAACACGTTTTGGGACTTCCCTTTTTCTTGGCCCCTCCTTAACGAATCACCCCCAAACTTGCAACATAAGAGCTGAATTAGTTGTGAAAATTTCACGAAGATCCATCAATCGGTGCCAAAGTTATTGCGAATAGAATGTTGCCATTTTCCTATGGTAACTAGGTCCTAACTATAACTACCTATTGGCAACTGCAAGTAGGTTATATATATATATATATATATATATATATATATATATTTTTTTTTTTATTTTTTTTTTTTGCACACCCTCTGATAGGCGCTAATCTGGTTAACTCAAAACTTAGTAGAAATCTTATTTTGTGAGTGGCCTTGTTCCAAAATAGGGCAGCGGTTATTTGCGATTTTTTACACAGGATAATAACAGGATTCTTAGTTTACAATTGTATTATTGCATATGTCAAATAGTTTACAATTGTGCGGCGCTTTGCACATGTAAATAGCTAAGCGGGTAGTGTTAGTACTACAGCTATTCAGCAGTTCCCAAATATGCGGTACTTTGAACATGTAATTAGGGATTACATTTGGACTTTGGATTTACCCAGTTATATAAAATATGTTTTTAGCCATATTGACATTTTAAAATTAATGTACATGTGGTTTTCAACAAATGTTTTTTTAACTATATATAGGAAAATGTATTCCTACATATGTGAGCAAGGACTATAGTAGTCCAAAACGCGTCATATTGTGACTGAATAAATAAAAGGAAGAATTAGCCTTACCAGTGGTTCGTGTCCCTCTCTTTTGCCGCTTGGAGATTGGAGTGGAATTGGTTGCTGACTTGGATTGTGGAAGTCGCCTGCTTCCGCCCACGAACCCACTCCCCGAGAAGCAGGCTGCTCTGCTCAGCCGAGCATTCTGTTGGAATCCGAAGGATTATGTGAGGCGGCCCCCTATTGCAGCCGGAAGAAGACACTAACGCTGAGAGGCAGCCACAGCATCGGCGCGGTCGGAGGATCAGTCGGGAGCAGTGGCGCTGCCTTGATATGCGGTGAGTGCATACGAGGCATTTGGCATAGGTGGGGCGGTATTTCAGGCTACGTTGGGGCAAATCATTGACATCGACACCCTTAAGCGCTATTTTTGAACTTATAATTCTTCACGATGTCGGCAGAAGAGGTTCGCATGAGGGAAGCAGCTGCAGAGTATCTGTTCAGTAATCTGCCCAATGCACCAACAAGCAAGAAAGGCCCGGATACGGCCGCTGGCAGCAAAGAGGGCAATGCCAGAGCATTATTAAAAAAAACTAGAAAAATGCAAGCAAAGTGAAGTTACCAAGTGGTGGGAACACAAGTCTTTGGCCAAATATATGGAAGTTGGACGAATTCCAAGAGGTCTGAGAATTTTACTTGCCCCCAGCTATGAGGATCCCAATCCTAACATGCTTAAAGAATGGGGGGAGAGCAACTTACAAGCGTCCATGAATCTAGTAAAGACACTAGTTAAATATGCAGAAGTGGATCGACGAGAACTAGTGTTAGAAATTGAGAGCATTAATGAGCAGCTAAAAAAACTGGAGCCCAATGAGTATATTGAAAAAACAAGGAAGGAGATTCAAGAACGTCTCACAAAACAAGAAGAAAAAATCAAAATACGCAAGCAATTTAAATTCCTATGCGATACAATTCATTATGAGGAAGGGTGCATATTTACGTTCTCACGTAAATATGAACTAGCTAAACAAGCAAAACAAGCCAAACAAAGCGGGAGGCTGGTTAATGTTCCAAAGAGCGTTAGGCAACAACAAGCAAACGTTGAAAATGACACCTTATCAGATACGGACAGAGGGTCTGTTACGAGCGAGTCAGCTTCTGACTATGAAAGTGACGCATAAATTATGCAAAAAAGAAGGAGAGAACTCTGGGTAGGTCTCAGTTTAGGTGGAAAGCAGCTCCTGTTAGAGCACTCTCAACACCAGCGACATTCTAGATCTGCTCACCTCAAATGTCTGTTTTTCTATCAAAGTTTTTAAGCATAGGATTAGACAGTGCTATCCATGCCGAGATAGAAAATGACAAAGTCTTTCACCATTTAAACAGCAAAGTCTTTAAGCATAATTTATGCGTCACTCTATGCCTGAAAGGGTTTTGTTTTGACTTAATACTGGGTGCTCCCTTGTGTCTGGACAAAGCTATACCTCTCTGAAGAGCTCTAATTAGAGCGAAACACTGTGTCAGGGGTTGCTTTTATTCATTTCAGGTTGGCTTGAGTTGGTATTTTACCAATTCAAAGCTGTAATATTGTGCCTGGAGTGATAAATGACTTTTGTTATTTGACAGCTCGGCAAGGACTGCACTGTACTAGTCCTATGCTTAAAGACTTTGCTGTTTAAATGGTGAAAGACTTTGTCATTTTCTATCTCGGCATGGATAGCACTGTCTAATCCTATGCTTAAAAACTTTGATAGAAAAACAGACATTTGAGGTGAGCAGATCTAGAATGTCGCTGGTGTTGAGAGTGCTCTAACAGGAGCTGCTTTCCACCTAAACTGAGACCTACCCAGAGTTCTCTCCTTCTTTTTTGCATAATTTATGCGTCACTCTATGCCTGAAAGGGTTTTGTTTTGACTTAATACTGGGTGCTCCCTTGTGTCTGGACAAAGCTATACCTCTCTGAAGAGCTCTAATTAGAGCGAAACACTGTGTCAGGGGTTGCTTTTGTTCATTTCAGGTTGGCTTGAGTTGGTATTTTACCAATTCAAAGCTGTAATATTGTGCCTGGAGTGATAAATGGCTTTTGTTATTTGACAGCTCGGCAAGGACTGCACTGTACTAGTCCTATGCTTAAAGATTTTGCTGTTGAAATGGTGAAAGACTTTGTCATTTTCTATCTCGGCATGGATAGCACTGTCTAATCCTATGCTTAAAAACTTTGATAGAAAAACAGACATTTGAGGTGAGCAGATCTAGAATGTCGCTGGTGTTGAGAGTGCTCTAACAGGAGCTGCTTTCCACCTAAACTGAGACCTACCCAGAGTTCTCTCCTTCTTTTTTGCATATATATATATATATATATATATATATCTTTTGCGATGTAAGGACTGTCGGAACGAAGAACCTCCACAAGCCCACTGATCAAGTTGTTAAGGTATTTAATCAAGAAGCAGGAAATGGCACATTTCGACCACGTCGAATATATTTTTTTATTTTTTTCTCATTCATGTAATCTTTTTTAGATTTTGTAAGATAATCCTAAAAGCACATTTTAAAAAAGACCATCATGTAACAATATGCAAATATTAAACAAATAAAACCCTATCCTCACTAATCCTAATTTCCTTTCCATGACAAAAATTCCTATTAATAATTATAATTATATACATAATAGGTTATTCAGAAATCTTGTGTAAAAACAGGTTGTCTATCCTTAAAAAGAAAATCAAGAGATATGTATTTTTCTTGACCTCAAGGCCTGTGCGATAACATTTAAAACTGCGATGTAAATCACCAAGGAATCAAGACACTGTAGAAAAATTAAACATCCTTATCTGATTTAAATAAATTTCCGCTAAGCATGGGACGTATATTACCTACTGGCGGTCGCCAGTAGGTATATATAGTTAGGATTTTTTCTCTATGGGTTTTTTGAAAATTCTATGTCTAATAACTTTGGCGTTTGTGGACGGAATTGGCTGAAATTTTCAGGAAAATGGCACATTTTGTTTCTGAGCAGCCCCTGAAAATTGGGGGGGGGGTTCGTCCAGGGGGGGTTGAGAAAAAAGGGGGGTCCCAAAACGTGTTTTTAACATTGAGTTTTCCATAGGGCGGTTGGCCTCACTTTTAGCCCGAACGGCTGAATGGATTTGCACGAAACTTGGCAAAATTGTAGGGACTGGTAGCCCGATGTGCCTTTTGTAGGTCTCAATATATGTGCTACAGTGGATTTTGAGAAATTAACGTTTAAAAAAAGATATATATCTGTAACAGCGGACCGGGCAGCGCTCCAGGACGCGTACTTTTCGCGCAACGGAGCTTTGTGAAGCGAAGCTGATTGGTTCTCCGGCGTCTGTCAACATTCCAAACAGTCCGTAGCGGCCGCCATCTTGTCTCTCGGTAGGATCGAGAGACAAGAGGAGGCCAAAGCGAAGGGGCAAATGACCATAAGGGGGAATAGTAGATCCTCGCTGACCCCCTAGGTTTGATGTGGAGGTTTTAAAAGGGCCCCGCGGGGCAAAAAAAAAAAATAATAATAATAATCGAACGGCTGAATGGATTTGCACGAAACTTGGCAAAATTGTAGGGACTGGTAGCCCGATGTGCCTTTGCTAGGTCTCAATATATGTGCTTCAGTGGATTTTGAGAAATTAACGTTCAAAAAAAGATATATATCTGTAACAGCGCACCGCTTCGCGTACTTTTCGCGTTACAGAGCTTTGCGAAGCGAAGCTGATTGGCTCTCCGGTGTCTGTAAACATTCCAAACAGTCCGTAGCGGCCGCCATCCTGTCTCTCGGTAGGATCGAGAGACAAGAGGAGGCCAAAGCGAAGGGGCAAATGACCATAAGGGGGCATAGTAGATCCTCGCTGAACCCTAGGTTTGATGTGGAGGTTTTAAAAGGGCCCCGCGGGGCAAAAAAAAAAACAAATAATAATAATAATCGAACGGCTGAATGGATTTGCACGAAACTTGGTAAAATATTAGAGACTGGTAGCCCGATGTGCCTTTGCTAGGTCTCAATATATGTGCTTCAGTGCATTTTGAGAAATTAACGTTCAAAAACAAGATATATATCTGTAACAGCGCTCCGCTTCGCGGAGATAAAATTATATCTGTATTACCTAGCTGTTGCTAACACCAGTTAGCGACGGCTAGTAGGAGATAGCGACCATCTTGGGCCCCACTTTGCATGTGAGTGATATTTATCACTAATGACATGCAAAGTGGGCATGCCAAGATGTTAGCGACTGGAAACAGTCGCTAACATCGCTATCTCCTATTATCAACTTTTGGAAATATTCGAGATAAGCGCGAATATCTCCAAAAAGTAACAGCTGCCCTGAGCAGTTCTTAGCCATGTTATCCAATGGGAGGTGGATAACATGGCTAAGAGCATTAGCTCGGTAATGCATGAATATCGCTGAGTTTTCAGCGATATTAATGCATTGCGGTCGTTTTTTATCGTATTTGCGATAAACCTTGATAATAGCAAGGTTTATCTGCGATAATTTCTGACGGTAAAAAAATCTTTGCAATGCATCGTTAGGAATAAATATCGCTTAACTTTGGTAATATGCCCCAACGTCTGTTAACGTTCGATTCGAAGGAAATCAGGAAGTGTTGAAAAACATTGTCTGCGCCATCTTGTCTTTTTTCAAATGCCACACTTTTGTCGTGCACGGCAGCCATTTTAGATGCCTTGACCAGACCCACTCTGTGCACGCTGTCGATCCTTAGCATGGCTCCCCACCCTCGCAAGCATCTCACCCAGGCAGTGGTCACCCCCGCTCTCTGTCTTATGCATGGGTAATAAACCTCCCCCCATCTGCGCTGCTCTTCCCTGAGAATCACACCCTGTGCCCGCCCGACACCTCCCTTTCGCCCTATTCACTACCGCACCCTCTGACACTCCTTTTCCTCTGTGTCCGATTGTCCAGGCCGGTCCTAGGCTATCAGCTAGCCCTGCAGATGTAGTTTATGGCCACAGCTGTAAAGAATCACCCCTCTTCAAAGGAGTTATAGTAGATCAAGGCCCACACTCGATGAGATCCGTCACAGCAGAAGCGTTGCTATTATCTGAAAACCATCCTGTATTGTGATTGGGGAGGGGACCGAGCGTGAAGCGGAAGATTCCAGGGATGACTCTTTGTACATCAAAGTTTTTACAATTATGTGTCACATAAAAAATATATAGCACTCCGACAAAGTAGTAAGATTATAAAACTTTAATAATTTATAAATATATACAAGAAAACAAAAATAGTAATAACATATAAACATTTTTAGGGAAAAACAACGAAGTAGCGGTCGGCTGTGCGAATAGTCCCAACGCAGCACAACGTCCAGATTTCCGGCGTGGGGCGTCGCGGGGGGTGGGTCATCAGTAGCAAACTGTTGTGCGAATAGTTCCAAGGCAGCAGAACGCGCCGAAATCTAGATGACACGAAAGTGATGTCTAGTAAGTTGCCACCCAGCAAATAACGGCGTGGGGCGTCGCGGGGGGTGGGTCATCAGTAGCAAACTGTTGTGCGAATAGTTCCAAGGCAGCAGAACGATGGCACCAAGGTGATGTCCAGTAAGTTGCCGCACTGGTTTTGGTATCCTACAATGCTGCTCCGAATAACGGCGTGGGGCGCCCCGGGGGAGGCGGCGTGAACGGGCCTCTCCAGGTGGAGTGTCATCTGTTGTAGTGGGGCGCCCCTTTACCGTTTCAGTTACCATTCCGTCCGTTTTTGGTCCACTGTGTCAAAAGCCGCAATTCAGCTGAGTTGCGCCCACTCTTGCGGTGCAGCGATAGGCGGCTGTCACAGGACTCTCAAAATGGCGGCAGGCTCTTTCCTTTTTGGGCCTGGTCCACTGAAATGGCCCTGGGACACCTTGGAAATCGGACGCTTGTCTGCTAGGTCTTGGACCCCATTCTCGAAAGCGTCCCCTCCGCCTTGAGAATTCATCAAAAGTTTTGGGGGCCCCGACTCCTGCAGGCTTCTGGTGGGGAGCGGCTGCCATGATTGCTCGCGGAATGACCACGACGGAGCTACGAGATGGTGGTGCTCTCATGCTGACGCCAGTTTAGTCTGAAACATCCAGAAACAAGGTGGGGCTTTCATCGTTTGGGAAAAAAAAAAAGTTTTCATCCAATGAAAAGTGTTGTTTTTAGGTCATATGATCAAGCCTTCCATCATTAGGAAACCAAAAGTAAAATGAACCAATGAAAAGTTTTATAAACAAGTCACATGACCTGTTATGCGGCATAGGGTATAAAATGCGGAGAAAATACGTTGGCACGTGAGGCGGCGTCAGTAGCGGACCGATGTGCGAATAGGCCGAAGGCAATACAACACGCCAAGATCCGGATGGCACCGAGGTGGTGTCCAGCAAGTTGCAGCACTGGTGTGGCCATCCTACAATGCTGAAAGTCGGCGTGGGGCGCCCCGTTGGCCTGTGAGTTTGCGTCAGTAGCGGACCGATGTGCGAATAGGCCGAAGGCAGCACAACGCGCCAAGATCCGGATGGCACCGAGGTGGTGTCTAGTAAGTTGCCGCACTGGTGTGGCCATCCAACAATGCTGAAAGTCGGCGTGGGGCGCCCCGTTGGCCTGTGAGTTTGCGTCAGTAGCGGACCGATGTGCGAATAGGCCGAAGGCAGCACAACGCGCCAAGATCCGGATGGCACCGAGGTGGTGTCTAGTAAGTTGCCGCACTGGTGTGGCCATCCTACAATGCTGAAAGTCGGCGTGGGGCGCCCCGTTGGCCTGTGAGATGGCGTCAGTAGCGGACCGATGTGTGAATGGGGCCGAAGGCAGTGCAACAATATTTTCGGAATAGAAGACACCACTAGGCGCTGAGATGCCAAGATACGGATGGCACCGAGGTGGTGTGTAGCAAGTTGCCGCACTGGTGTGGCCATCCTACAATGCTGAAAGTCGGCGTGGGGCGCCCCGTTGGCCTGTGAGTTTGCGTCAGTAGCGGACCGATGTGCGAATGGGGCCAAAGGCAGCGCAACAATAGTTTCTGACTGACACCACAAGGCGCTGAGATGCCAAGATCCGGATGGCACCGAGGTGGTGTCATAGTTGAGAGTTCTGAGCAGCGGTTGTAACACTGTCTGAAGCTTATTTGCAGCTGCTGCAGCTTCACTACGCGTCAAGATCCGGATGGCACCGAGGTGGTGTCTAGTAAGGTGCACTGGTGTGGCCATCCTACAATGCTGAAAGTCGGCGTGGGGCGCCCCGTTGGCCTGTGAGTTTGCGTCAGTAGCGGACCGATGTGCGAATAGGCCGAAGGCAGCACAACGCGCCAAGATCCGGATGGCACCGAGGTGGTGTCTAGTAAGTTGTCGCACTTCTGTGGCCATCCTACAATGTTGAAAGTCGGCGTGGGGTGCCCCGTTGGCCTGTGAGATGGCGTCAGTAGCGGACCGATGTGCGAATGGGGCCAAAGGCAGCGCAACAATATTTTCTGATTTGAAGACACCACAAGGCGCTGAGATGCCAAGATCCGGATGGCACTGAGGTGGTGTCTAGCAAGTTGTGGCACTGGTGTGGCCATCGTACAATGGTAAAAGTCGGCGTGGGGCGCCCTGTTGGCCTGTGAGATGGTGTCAGTAGCGGACTGATGTGCGAATGGGGCCAAAGGCGGCGCAACAATATTTTCTGACTGACACCACAAGGCGCTGAGATGCCAAGATCCGGATGGCACCGAGGTGATGTCTAAGTTGCGGACTGATGTGCGAATGGGGCCAAAGGCAGCGTAACAATATTTTTTGTATGGAAGATACCACTAGGCGTTGAGATGCCAAGATTCGGATGGCACCGAGGTGATGTCTAGCAAGTTGCTGTACTGGTGTGGTCATCCTACAATGCTGAAACTCGGCGTGGGTCGCCCCATTAGCCTGTGAGATGGCGTCAGTAGCGGACCGATGTGCGAATAGGCCGAAGGCAGCACAACGCGCCAAGATCCGGATGTCACCGTGGTGGTTTCATAGTTGAGAGGCACTTCATCTGCAGTGGGGCGCCGAGATCCGGATGGCACCGAGGTGATGTCTAGCAAGTTGCTGTACTGGTGTGGTCATTCTACAATGCTGAAAGTCGGCGTGGGGCGCCCCATTAGCCTGTGAGATGGCGTCAGTAGCGGACTGATGTGCGAATGGGGCCAAAGGCAGCGCAACAATATTTTCTGAAGAGAAGACACCAAAAGGTGCTGACATTCCAAGATCCGGATGGCACCGAGGTGGTGTCTAGCAAGCTATGCAGTTGAGTTGTGTGCGCACTTGCGGCAAATAGGTCGAAGGCAGCATAACAATGTTTTCTGAATAGAAGACACCACAAGGCGTTGAAATTCGGTTACCATCGAGGTGATGTCTAGCAAGTTGCCGCACTGGTGTGGCCATCCTACAATACTGCTCCGAATAACGGCGTGGGGTGCCCGAAGGGGGGGGGAGCCGGCGTGAATGGGCCTTCCTAGGTGGAGGCTCGTCTGCTGTAGTGGGGCGCCCCTTTACCGTTTCAGTTGCCATACAGCTGAGTTTCGGCTGCTCTTGATGCTACAGCGACAGGCGGCTGCAAAATGGCGGCCTGTTCTTTGGATTTGGGCCTGGTCCACTAAAATGGCCCTGGGACACCTTAGAACTCGGACGCTCGATTTTTTTTTCCTTTCCTGTACATGCAAAAAAAGGTAAATGCCCGGTACGTTACACGCTTCATCTGCCACGATGAACTCTCCAGAGGAACCGAAAAAAAATATAGTTGTGGTAACTATACCATGCATCGTCATATGGAGAGGTGGCACCAATTAATTATAGTGCTGCATAAAAGAGAGATTTGGAGGAGAACCCCTGACCTGCTAGTACATTCATCAAAGAAGTGGCACTGAGAGCTTCAGAGGCAAGGGAAACGGTCCCAAATATTTAGAAGAACTTTGGAAAGATTAAAATGACATGTTTAGATTGTGGCAAATTAATTTCATGTGGACAGATGAGTGTTACTCTAATAAATACAGCATATGAACATCATCATAGTCGATGGTTGGAAGAGACATTTTGACTATATCCTGGACCTGCCCGTCCTCGCCCAAAATGGCGCCGGAATAAATGGGACTCGTAACTCCTTGTTGTGTACTGGTTGCAGAACCTTGAAATCACGAGATACGTATGCAGTTTTGAAGCACATGGCGGGCGGGAACGAGAATTGATTGAATATTTCGACATCCCTATTGATATTAAGTTCTGATGTGTTATTGATTACTGTACTGTTGAAAGTTCGAATTAACGTCACCCATGGTACTTGCCCGCAAATGTATATCTAGATAATTTTATTGTAACTGGCCCTGTCGTATTTTAATTATAAAATGTACGTCCACCGATTCCGTAACTGTTAGACACCTTAGTTCTTGCAACCTAATGGCCCGCCCGTTACGTTCCTCTACAGTGTAAATGTCTATTCATCATATACGATTACAGTTTGCTCCGTGGCAGGCCCACGTGGTTATAGGCTCGTATTTGTATAATGAAATTTTCAAATAAAGGTTTTTAAAAGAAAACATGGTAGTAGTATATACATTGGTAAAGTTTTTAATAATAGTGACTGTTTTAGAATCATTAAAAGGCAAGTGAAATAAAGCAGACCAATTACATGAAGGGTAAAAGGTATAATACGAAGGAACGCAGTAAAGATAAATGGTCAAGGGCTGTTGTGTTTTCTATTCCTGCAACATAAAGTGATCGATAAGAATCTCATATTCAGGCGTATCGGCGACTAAGACAGCAGGTCGACCCTCTTTTGCTCAACGGCTCCGTCATGGGACGAAGAAACGCTCTTTTTCTCGAAAAAAGAATATATTTTACTTGCAGGACAGTTGTAAAATTTCCGGGAAAGTACATTAGCCTGGAACATTATAACATATATTTAAGAAAAAATAATGTTCGGAAGTAATGAAAAGCGTAATTTTTAGGTCATATGACCAAGCCTTTCATCATTACAATAAGAAAAGTAAAATGAACCAATGAAAAGTTTTATTAACAAGTCACATGACTTGTTATGCTTACGTTACGCGCTGCGTGCCCCGGATGACTTCCGGATGCGCTAACGCGGCGCGTCATATGACGCATTACGCGACAACGCAGGTACAGAATATAGTCAAAATGTCTCCACCAACCAGCGGTCGGAACACAACCCCTTTCAGCAGGCTAAATAGTTCTGTTAAATGACAACAGAAGGGACAGGCAACAAGAACCATCAGTCAAAGAGGGGAGGGCTAGTTCTTCTCTACCGGGTTACATTGGGGCGCTACCGGAACTGATCGAATTGGTAGTCTACAGTGTTTCTGGATGTTTCAGACCGAAGCTGGGGTTAGCATGAGAGCAGCACCATTTCGTAGCTCCGTCGTGGCCATTCCGCAACCAATCATGGCAGCCGCTCTTTATCGTTATTTTGGGCGGGGTGGGTGGCGGAGCCGAGCTGTTTTGCAGCCATCATTGTGTGGAGTTCAGTTCATCTCACTAGTTTTGTATTTGTCATGAGGGGTTGTTCCTAATGTTTCTATTTTAGCGAGGTCAAAAAGAGATCCCATTAGTGGCCTACTGATTTTGCTCGATTCCTTTTCTTTTTTTTTACACGATTTTTCGTTATCTGCAAAGACTAAGCAGAGTATTGCGACTCTGTGTTTGTTTGTAAATAGAGAATGAACCAAAGAGAACTAATTCTAAAACAGTAAATACTTGGATAACAATCAATCAAATGGAGAGAGAAGCAGGCACGACGGATTACAACGGGGGCAAAGGCCTGCGTTAACTACCTTTCACTATCTGCAAAGAGAGAGTACTCCTAATAGAAATGGGGGGGGGGGGGCACCATTCAAAGCAGATCAGTGTGCATAAACACGAAAATGTTTTCACTTACCACGTACTTGACATTCGACAACTTATGATATTTGCTATTAAAAAACCATTGAAATTCACTGAAAAAACCATAGGTTATAGACCATATATAGTTAGGAATTAGCATTTACAAAACCTTGAAAATTCACTGAAAAAACCATAGGTTATAGACCATATATAGTTAGGAATTAGCATTTAAAAAACCTTATTTTACTCACACAAAACCATTGAAATTCCATATATAGTTAGTTGCACTAACTATATATCGCGCACCCGCAATCCACTGCTGATCATGTCACATATTACATCATTCATGACATGGTCAGTGACATCACTGATGACATCACTGATGACATCTCAAATGACATCACTGATGACATCACTGATGACATCTCAAATGACATCACTGATGACATCACTGATGACATCTCAAATGACATCACTGATGACATCTCATTTGACATTACTGATCACATCACTGATGACATCATTCATGTGATAATACGATGAACCTCTTCAGACTCTAATATAACCTTAGATACACTCAGTGTAAACAGACACTCATAGACTGTCACTCATCCATGGAGTTACTCAGACACTTAGTCAGTCATGCAAAGAATCAATCACACCTCCATTTCCTCAACTATACAGTTATACACACCTTACTTATTCAAACATATACTAAAACATATTTACTCACTTATACAATCCTGGATACAAGTTCACAATGATCCATACAGCCACTCACACATTCACTGGCTCTTATGCACAGTTATTTATATATGTCAACTCTCACATGTACTGTGTTTTACATATGTACTTACTTTGACATGTAGCACTGAGATATCCATTCACTCACCAATACACTCATGCACACAGTCAACCGCCCATACAGCTGTTTCCACATGCACTTTTGAACCCATACATCTAGTCAATCAACTGCTCACACATCTATGCAGAGAGTCATACACCTCCCAGCCACCTAGACACACACTCAGTCTCCCATACAAATGCTTGGGCAACCAATCAATAACCCATACAGTTAATCATATAGCTAATGATCAACACATGCAGCAGTTTACAGAACAACAGACATAATGATGCACAAATTAAGACAGTTTAGTCACTAACCCATGCACTCAGTGAGACACATTTAATCAGTCACTCATACAGTCAGCCATGCCCCTACTAAATCCTTCATCAAGACACTTATACATCCACTCATTCTTCAATATGTAAGACATATTTTAACTTTACAGAATTATACAGTCACTGGATGTAGTCATCAGTGATGTCATTTGAGATGTCATCAGTGATGTCATCAGTGATGTCATTTGAGGTGTCATCAGTGATGTCATCAGTGATGTCACTGACCATGTCATGAATGATGTAATATGTGACATGATCAGCAGTGGATTGCGGGTGCGCGATATATAGTTAGTGCAACTAACTATATATGGAATTTCAATGGTTTTGTGTGAGTAAAATAAGGTTTTTTAAATGCTAATTCCTAACTATATATGGTCTATAACCTATGGTTTTTTCAGTGAATTTTCAAGGTTTTGTAAATGCTAATTCCTAACTATATATGGTCTATAACCTATGGTTTTTTCAGTGAATCTATATATATATATTTAGACCGGACTCAGAGCACCAGCCCGAATCCACGGGGTTACAGAAAAGAAAATCAAGGAAACGTAAAAACAGACGGAGTGGGAATGGAGCTCCGATAAGGGGCGAGAGAAAAGGTCTCATATCAACGCAGAGGATGGAAGAAGCCACATCAACAGTAGTCAATCTGACAGATCTGATTTTAACAGATGAGGATAGAGGAAATTTGCCCATTAGGGAGGTTTGGGCTCCTTTTTAAAGTGTGCCAGAGATGAAATTCTTCTAATGGTGGGCGGGAGTGAGTTCCATATTCTAGGTGTGGCCCCAGTGAAGGCCTGATTGTAATTTTTTTTTTCACAAGCATGCTGGTTGGAGCAAGAGGACTCTGGAGGCCAGGGAGTTTCTGGCTCTTCTGAATACCACAAGTTTCTGGGTGATAAATGCAGGGGAATTTGAGTATAGAGCTTTATGAGTGATACATGCCAGTTTAAGTTGGATTCTGACCTCAGAGGGAAACCAGTTCAGAGCTTTCAGGTGTGGTGAGATGTAGTCGAATTTCGTTGAGCCTGTTAGTAGTCTGGCGGCCGCGTTGAGGCAGGCTTTTAATGGGGCCAGGGAGATCTTGGGTAGAGCCGAGAGGGTAGAGCATCCATATGGTGATCATCCGGTGACAGAGCGCTCTATAAGCTCACCTTAACATAACATAACATAACATATTCCAGTCTGCAGATGACTAGTACCTGGACTGCCATTTTTAGGTCCGTAGTGTCATGGAAAGGTTTTAGTTTTCTTTGGTAGCTCAGACGAAATCTGGCTGATTTGGCCATCGAGTTCATGTGGGCATGCATGATTCAAGCAGCAGTCTAGCTTTATTCCAAGGTATTTGGCAGAGTCCACTATGGTTGGTTGGCAGATTAAAGCTGTGATCGCCTTAATCCATTCCTGAATATCAGGGTTGATTTTGGGTGGGGAGATTAGGAGAAATTCAGTTTTTTTTGTGTTGAGTATGAGCTGGTTAGAGGTGAGCCATTGGCCACTCAATTTCAAGGTCTCATTCAGGGAAAGAATCTCCCAGGAGGTCTGTTCTTGGCATTCCCCCTTTCTGATCTGAAGAATTATTTTTTGAGTTGAAGATGTTTCAAATATAGGCATTTCTGGTCTGGCGGAGAAGTTTTAAATGTCCGGCTGAAGGGTGCTGTCTCCAGATTCTTTCTGGGTGCCGTAGGGATCTCCTCTCATTGTTGAGGGACCTGTTGCACCAGGGGTTTCTGTCTTTGATTTGGATCTTTTTTAGTATTAGCGGAGCAAGATCATCAAGAATGTTGGATATAGTCAGGGAGTAATGTTCATTGAGATCGTTGACCGTCGTGAAATAAGGGCGGGGAGGTCAGACTTGCAGCGAACATCCAGTTACCCGTGATCAAGGTTCTTGGTGTCTCTAACCCAATGTTTTGGAATCACAGGTTGCACTGCCCTTGTCTTGTGGGTGCCAGGTAATAGGAAAGTGATAGCTTGGTAATCAGACCAGTTTCATGGGTCTATAGAGATAAGATTGACCGCTGACTCCTTAGCGATGATCCAGTCTGGAGAAGTGTGGCTCACTGGTTAGAGGAGGCAGACCTGGAAGCAGAGGTCAGCCCGGGACCAGGGTTCAATTCCCGGCTCGGCGGGGTCTTGAGTCCTAAAAAATGTCCATGGACTCGACAATTCTCGCTCCGGTGCCTAATCGATTCATGGGTTCACACTCTGCGACTCTGGGCAATAGATTGCTTAATCTCCACAATGGCCCCTCGCGGCGGGATGCCTGGCTTTCACCTTGCGAATACCCTGCCGGGGTATCTCACAGGGGAATACCAGGACGGGTTCCCTAAGCAAGCGCTTAGAAACCAGTGGTGATTTGCGTTATACAAATCCATGTACATTTACATTTACATTTACATTTACAGTCTACAGTGGTGCCTTTCAAGTGTATTGGAAGTGAGCAGGCTTGGGTATGGGCTTGGTCAGCCAGGAAGTCTTTGATGGCGTTGGGCTGAGGGTCCTTGAGGTCGTTCCAGTGCAGATTGAAGTCAGCAAGAAAATTGTCTTTAGAGTTGGAGGAAACCTTGGTTGTAATGATTTCCATGAGGTAGTCAGTGAATGTGCCCTTCATACCTGGAGGGTGGTAAAAGATGTGCACACTACACAGTTGTGTAGAGTTGCTGCATATGGCGAGAGCAAGATATTAACAGGAGTTTGTGGAATCAGCCAGAAGTTCCGTGACGAGGAGGTTAGATCGGTAGATGCAGGCAATGACTCGCCCTTTTTTTTTTAGATTGCCTGTCCAGCCTTGTGATGTTATAGTTGGGAGGGACTAAGAGGTCTAGGCAGGGAGATAAGGATTCATTGAGCCACAATTCGGTCAGGATTGCTAAGTCAAGTTTTTGGCTCAGGATGAGATCGGTGATATCAGTGGCATGCTTAACTGCTGAGTGGCAGTAAATTAGGAGGCCAGACAGAGGGGGGACGGAGAGAGTGTTGTGAGTTAGGGCGGACAAGGGTATTAGCGCTAGGTTGCTATCAACCACTCTTCTGTTGCGGAGGGTAGCTGATCTGTTGTAGTTGATTGAAACCGTGCAGGTAGGATGTTCGTGATTCACGTCTAGTAGACTTGGGGCTACTGGGGCAGGAATTGTAGGAACAGAATATGGCTAGAATTTCCTCTTATGTGAGGTCTAGTGGACTTGGGCTACAGAGGTAGATTTGTAAGTTAGGAGGAGGGCTAGAATTTCCTCCTCCGAGAGGTGGCAGGGCTGCTTGCGGGCGTGAAGGTGTCTCAAGGATAGCGGTAACTGGTGATGGGGGGCTCGGTGAACAGGGTTGGGAGTAGAGTTCAGCAGGAGCTTGAAGTTCGAGAAGGACAGTTCAGCGAGGTGAAGGAGACTCTTTAGTTCCAGAATGGAGTTATGGATACTCTGAGTTAGTTTGGCTGCTCAGTGTTGCAGAGTTTCCAAATCCATATAAGAGGGAAGAGCTTGTGGGAAGGGGTCAAAGGTATGGGAGCGATTCTGTGGGCATGCGCTGGTACTGTGGCAGTGGGGCTAGGCCGACCGGTGTCGTAGGCTCTTGGATGAGTTTCTATATCCAAATCAGAGGGAATTGGTTGCGAGCAGGAGGTCAATGGATTGGGAGCGACTCTGTTGGCAAGCGCTGGTAGCATGGTTATGGGGCTAGGTTGACCTGTGTTGTGAACCCTTAGAGGAGTTGTTTGTGAGTGGCTAGGCACAGTTGGCGGATTGGTTGGGGGATCGTTGGGGCGGATGTTTGCTACCCTGCAGGTGACAAGCATATGGGTCACTGTGTAGGTGGGGGATGAGCACTGGTTGAAGGAGGTTGGCGGCGGCAGGATCTCCTTGAGGGATGGCAGAGGAAGTGTAGGAGTGGGAGGAGATTCCCTAGAGAAAATATGGGAGACATACTCTCGAGAGCCGTTTAGTGTAGGGAATGGCCAGGGTTTGGTTGGTGTGGTCCCCGCCCTTAGAGAGGGTGGGGAGGTTGAAGGGGAACTGTAGGGTCTATGGTGTGACTAGGTGGGAGTCAGGTGGCGACAGATGGTGTTGAGGGAGCATGGCAGGATGCGGATCATTCACATGTTTTTTGAGGAGGGTGAAAAGGTCCGTGAATTTTTGAGGTTTTTGGTTGTAGCTTGGATCTGGACGATGGCGTTTTTGTATAGGGTGATGGTAAGGTCAGCTTGCAAGATTGAGGAGTGTGTGATTGTGAGTTTAGTGCTGTACAGAATATTCCTGGTTTCCTGTACGTTAAGGAGGTTCGAGATGTTTTTGCGCCATAGGGATGTTATTCTGGAGTAGAAGATGAGGTAATTAATGACTGTGCCCTTCTCCACCCTATATCGTAGGTCAGAGATCAGGGTCTCAGTTTGAGACATATTTTGAAAAGGCTGCCTATGTGGATGCACAATTAATGTGGCATACCCACTACTAGCATTAAATATATAGGCCCTTGGTACATGTAATACCACCCTACTAGGAACGTACCAGTAAATTTAATAAACCAATCACGTGTAAGTCAATATTACCATGTTAAGAAAGAGTGCACACGCACTTTAGCACTGGTTAGCAGTGGTAAAGTGAGCAGAGTCCTAAGATCAACAAAATTAATTTAGCAAAGAAGGAGGCGGAAGCCCAAATGTATGGGGGGAAAACCACACCAAGGATGTTAACTTTAACAACCACTAACCCTGAGATCTTAGTGGTATCTACAAATCAGGGATGAGAACCAGAATAAAAAAGAATTTAGTGGAGAGCCACATTTTTCCTAGTGATCCAGCGGGTTACCAGCAACAGGTAATCTAACACCGCATACTCACCTGGGCCCATAAATTCATTCACAACACACTGATAATAACCGCTGGGGTCATGTTTTTGTAATTCTCTAGATTAGTTATCTTTAGTCCCTAACTAATCTTTTCACTGAACAAAAGTTCTTTCCTCTGGTCAATTGGCCATTTGTTAGAACTAGTTGATTGTGAAATGACTTAAGATTTCAATATACTTACACATTGGAAATGATCACAGAGTCGGGATGTCTTTAAATTTTTATCTCAGATTAAATTCATGTGAACCACTTGCACAGTACAGAACAAACTCCGTCACTCTCTCCGACAGCTTCCCAGCCTCCAGACTAACTAACTAACTAATGCTATCTCAATTATACCTTTCTGTATGCTCATACCACCCATTAATGTTTCAAATTTATGAAATGCCTAACTCTGATTGGACAGGCATGGGGAGGTGATCATCACACCATGCTTGTTTCCCATTATTTTCTTTCAGCTCTTTGTTTAAAATCCCACCCCTTAAGTTTTATACAGCAGTCTTTATTCCCATCCGTATTCACAATGTCATTGTCACATATTAGAGGGAAAAAAACAGTAGTTCTCATGCATTTCAGTGGACTGTCATTCCGGTTCCCATGAATGTAACCATTCGCAGTTGACATGGCGTCTGACGAGAGGGAGTAGACTGTGGCTCACAACTGCATGCCCATAATAAGCACTATTGAAAGAGTCAAAAAGACAAATGTTAAAATCTAAAATAAATGGTTTCACTGTATACCACCTATCTCTACTCTAATCCCATTTACTTATTATTATTATTCCCGCATTATCATTAGCAGTATAGCTGGGTTTAGTTTTTCAGCAAGCAGGTGGCAAGCAGGTGAGTTTCAAGCGGCCATCTTGTTAGCTACTGCGCAAGTGCAGAAAGTTCCCTCCAAGCGTTAGATACGTCATACTATGTAGATTCAGTAGATGCATGCGCACTACAGAATTTCAGTTAGCGGCCATCTTAGCATCACTCTCGATTTCCTGGTTAGTAAAACACATAGGCAAGCTTCGTTTATACTATTACATGGCATGTAAATGCATGTTATTTTTACAATACAAGTTTAGTACGGGGTTAGAGGTTACATGAAGAGATTGCATCCGAGCAAGTCTCTTTTCCACAAGTCCTTGCGCCATCAATCCCCTCTCTGATGGCATTTCAAAGCCATCACAAAATGTACCCATGCCTCATCAGATGCCAACATTAGCATTTTACAATTTCTTTCCTTTTTCCCCCTTTGTTCTCATTTTCGTTCTTTAACCCTTTCATTTGCTCATATAACTTGCCTTTCATTACTTCTAACTGAATTTCTTCATAATTTCTTTTGTTTACCTTTTTATTTATTTCATTTCCTCTCTTTCTCAGTTTACTTGTACAACACTTACACCATATTATTATTGATAACACTATTAATGCTATACCTACTATAGGGAATACTATTTGTCCTAGGAAACATTTCCCTATATTGGAAAACCAATTCCCTACTGAAGCAATACTCTTTGTCAGTCTTTCCCATACATTATCAACTTCCATTGGTTTTAATTCTTCTTGCATTTTTGTAATATTATTATATATCCTTTGATAGTGCTTTTATGTTGAATATAGGTGCAACAATGTTGAGCTTTCAACATTTTACAGACTCCGCCCTCTTTAGCTAAGAGTATATCAAGTGCAAGTCGATTTTGCAAAACAATATACCTAATTGCAACCATTTCTGTATTAATCATCAAAAAGCCTCCAGCAGTATCAGTTGATAGACGATCAACTACTGTTGACAATTGACAGATTCTATGTGAATTTAGTACGACTCCCACTGAAAGTATCAATGCACAAAATATGTCATCTATTATTTCTGCAAAACTAGCTCTCTTTCTACATGTTAGTCCATTAGTATTTTCATTGCTTCCAGTGATTTTCTTTACATGATACATGTTTGGAAAAACTATTCCAAAATAGCAACTCCCATACCACCTGGCTGCAGCTTATATTAAGCTTTATTCCCACACACAAAGTAAATTCCAGGAAATATTGGATCAGTTCCCCCTTATATTCCCAAACCTCCCAAAATTAGGAAGTTATGCTCACATTCACTGGAACCAATAAATACGTTATTATAATCTGTCTTTAATCTATGGAGGCATATTTTCCCATACTTCTCAAAATCTAGAGCCATCGTAGCATGTTTTTTGCCAGCTGTGTAAATTCCTTCTTTTCCTGCCCATGATGGAATATGATGCTTCTGTTCAGCAGCTTTTCTTTGGAAATCTTGCCTCCTCTCCTCAACTAAATTAAAAAACATTTCCTCTTCTTCACGTAATGAACATGTTAGATTATTTGTATGTGCTTTTTCTATATCTAGTGACTTCATTGTTAGGAAAAATGTGCCCATAAACTGTGCATCTAAACTAACTTTTACTGGATTCTTATTCTTTCGAATACGAATTTCTGTAAACACTACATCTACATTGGAATAATAATATTGTAATTTTCCTGTTCTATAAAATAAACTTGAAAGTACACTACAAGAAATGCCATATGTTAGCGGTACATGGTGATATGTTACTCCCTCAGCTACTGATGTAGGTAATTTCATACAACCATAACAATCACTAATCTCCATTGTCTCTACATACTGGAGTAACAACTTTGTGAATACGTTTAAAGAGGTATCATTGTCAGTCACTGTGTGATGTAATTCTACCTCATCTGATGCTTCTAATTCTACTCTATCTCCTTTCATGTTAGCTGTATTTTTATTTAGGTTAGTGTCATATTTTGTATCTGTTATTATAAGATAAGGAACTGCTATAGGTAAAAATAGCAAAACTAGTGTCACTGATAACAAACTACATATACAGACCCTACAACATCTTTTTATACAATTTCTTTTTGGTCTTTCAGTAATTCTGGTCTCAGCCATTTTTTTGATTCCAGAAGATTTCTCTTCTTTCTTTTAATTTAGAATCAAATTATTTTAAAAACTTCAAGGAGATCTCACTTTCCCTTCGTCAATCTGTTCTACGTTTGCTTCTTCTTCAGTTTCTTCATTTATGTCTAGATTCTCAAACTCTTCAAGAATCACATAGGCCCATTCAGGTCCTTTGAACTTATTGTTTAATGTTTTCAATCTTGAACTTCTACGAATGTTTCTAGCAATTGACTGTTTAACCTGAGTTTGACTTGTAACTTCGTTTACTTGTTCTGGTTCTTCATTTATTGTTTTTAAACAATATTTTAACCTTTGATCCCACTTTGCCAATTGTCACCTTTTCTGACCCTTTTGACTTGCACTGCACTTTCACCTTCTTGATCTCTTTCAAGAGCTCTTTTGTTTTTGTTAAGTTGTGGGACAACTTAAGCTCTTTTCTTCCTTTCCTCATTCAGGACTTGTCTGTGTTGCTTTTTCTGCCTGAACTTGTTCTTCTGTTTCTACCTGTTCCTGTTCATGTATTCTGTCAAATTGTTCTTTTTCTTCTTCTTCCCGATTTTTTTTTCTATTCCTAACTGGTCCTGTTCAGGTCTTATTACACGTTTGTCTTTTGCCGCCTGAACGTGTTCTTCTACACCTGTCGGTCCCTGCTCAGGTCTTTCGACTTCTCTGTTTGCCTGAGCATGTTTTTCTGTCCCTATTTGGCCCTGCTCAGAATATTCAGTTTCTTTGTTCAATTCTTCCTGAGCATGTTCTTCTATACCTGTCTGAGCTTCACTATTCTCTGGTTCTTCTAATTTTGCTCTATTTCATGTTTTGATGAAGGCCTCGGGTATGTCAACTATTGGTACCCAATCCTCATGACTTGTGCTTGGTTGTTTGTTGTCAAACTCTCTGGAGTCTCTTGCTCCAAGATTTTTGACTGTACAACCTTCAGCAGATTCAACTGTTTGCTTCAGTTGTGGTCTTTCCTCATCAGGAGCTGGAACCCTTTTGTATGATTAGCATGGACCCAGTTTGGCAGGCCTGCACATTTCACTGCTGTGGTAGTGACCAGTATGACTTGTCATTGCTCATCCCACCTTGGTGCTAGGCTCGACTCTCTGGTGTGGTTCTTCTTCACCACCCAATCTCCAGAACTCAAATCATGAGCTCGATCCGGCTGCCTGTTCACTGTGTCTTCTCTAACCTGGTGAGAGATAGAACGCACTAGGTCAGCCAATCCTTTGCAATAGTCCAATACCAGATCATCAGTTATATTCAGCAATCTATATCCTGGTATAAATGCCTGTCTCATTGCTATTCCCATGATAATTACATGGGGACTCAATCCTGTGTTCCTGTCAGGAATACTTCTGGGTCCCACCAGAACATGAGGCAACGCATCTGGCCAACTCATCAAAGTCGATGCACACACCTTTGCAAATCTTGACTTTATTGTGCCATTCAATTGTTCTCCCATGTCAGAAGCCTCTGGGTGGTATGCACAGTGCAGTTTCTGTTCGATTTTGAATGCTTCACGGATTATTCAAAGTATTTAGTTGTTAAAGTGAGTTCCTCTATCTGATCCCAAAGTTACTGGAAAACCGAATCTAGGAATGAGTTCCCTCAACAATAACCTGGCAACAGTTATGCTATAATTTCTTCTTGTGGGATATGCCTCCACCCACTGTGAAAACAAACACACAATCACTAGGACATTCTTCAACCCCCTGCATGATGATAGAACTATGAAATCTAACTGTAGCCTCACAAATGGTCCCTCTGCTTTCCCAATTTTTCCCCAACTGACCACTGTCTTTTTTCCTGGATTTATTTGCTGGCAGGTTAAACATCTCTGGCAAAGACGCTCTGCGACCGCCCTAAATCTTGGATTGTACTAATAGTGTCTGAATAGTCGTATCATTGTGTCCCTGCCCTACATGTGTGTCTCCATGATACATTCTTGCCATTTGTGATAGCAAACAATCTGGCATAGCTGGTCTGCCATTATGGTATACCCACACACCATCTGCTTCCCTTAGTTTACAACCCTGTCTTATCCAATTTTCCTTTTCACTTTCTTCACTTCTTCCTATAACTATCTCACTTCATCCAATGTTTCAAGAACTGAAAATTACATAAGTTGGCAGCTGATTCCACTTGTTTCCATTTTTCTGTTTATTGACATTTTTCTTTTAGCACAATACTGAGCAACTTAGTCAGCATAACGATTACCAGCTGTCACTTTGTCATTTCCTGACTGGCGAGCAGCACACTTGACCACTGCTAGTTCTCTTGGCAATTATATTGCTTCCAATAATTCTTTTACAAATTTTCCATTTCTAATAGGGGATCCTGAAAAAGTCATCTATCCCCTTTGTGACCACAACTGGCCATAATCAAGCACAACCCCGTAACCATATTGGCTATCAGTCAATATGGTCACTCTCCAATTTTTCCCAATTTTGCAAGCTTTAATTAAAGCGATCAATTTGGCTACTTGTGCAGATTTAACTCCAGGTAAATACGAAGCTTCAACAACCCCAGTCAATTTGCATACAGTGTAACCTGCACTCAGTCCACCTTCCTCAACTCTTAGACAGAAGCCATCAACGAATAATTTGTGTTCTGGCGCTTTCAGTGCTTCTTCTTGTATGTCAGGACGTGGCTTAGTACACATTTATGTAACATTTAAACAGTCATGTTCGGTATCATCTCTCACTTCTTCACATGTCGGATCTGGCAATAGTGTGGCTGGGTTCATCATTGTACATCTGATCACTGTCACATTCTCTGCTCCTAAAATGATTCTTTCATACTTAGTCATCCGACTAGGGGTAAGGTGCTGTGTTCGAGTTCTTGTTAACAAAATCTCGACTGAATGTGGAACATACACTTTCACGGGATGTCCCATCACAATAGACTCACTTTCTTCTATGCTCATACAAGCAGCAGCAACTGCTTTTAAGCAGCCATGTAATGCTGAAGCCACAGGATCCATAGTAGCAGAAAAATAGGCTACTGGACGTCGGCTTAATCCATGTCTCTGTGTTAAGACTGAGAGTGCACAACCTTCTCCTTCACAAGAAAACAGTGCAAATTATTTGTATAGTCAGGCATTCCCGGGGATGGGGCTTCTCATAAACAGCTTCATAATTTCACAAAGGCTTCTACACTATCATCATCCGAAACTATTGGATCTTTGGTTCTTTTCCGTGTCATTTGTATTAAAGGCTTCAACAATAACGAGTATCCCAAAAAACCATTATCTGCAGTATCCTACAACTCCTAGAAACATTCTGATCTCTCTCCGAGTTTGAGGTAGTGGCATTTGTCTTATTATTCTGATTCTTTCTGTGGTCACTTTCCTCACTCCTCTTTCTATTTGATGTCCCAAATATTTCACTCCTTGCTTGCAAAACTGTAATTCTTCTGGAGATAGCTTGTGTCCTCCGTCAGCCAAATGATTTAATGGTGCAATTGAATCAGTGACACAATCTCTGCACTTTGATGCCACAAACAGGTCATCAATATACTGCACTAAAACTGAGTTTCGGGGCATACCTAACTTTTCTACATACTTTTTCAAATTCTGATTAAAAATGAATGGACTTTCAGTATACCCTTGAGGACCAGGATTCCATGCTAAAATACGATCCTCAAATTTAAAAGCAAAAAGATACTGGCTATCAGGGTGTAAAGGAATCGAGGAAAAGGCTTGACACAAATCAATCACAGTGAACCAGCCAGCATTCCAAGGTATCTGATAAAAAATTACTGCTGGATTTGGCACCACTGGACAACATGGTACTATAATTTTATTGATTTGCCTTAAATCGTGCAGACCTATTACAGGTGAGTTACAAGAACTGCTCGTTATCTCTTTTAGAATGCATTGCTTAATCTGTCAATCAATTTCAGAAGCTACTCCTGTTTTAACTTCTGGACTCATTTTGTTTTGTCGGGTATTTGTATAAACTGCACCTTCTTTCACAGTCACTTTCACTAGGTCTACATTTGCCATTAGACCTATTTCTTTTCCAGTGAAATCCCATACTGGATTTACTGTATTCTGCAACTCCTCTGGTAAGTCATTTTCTGTCATTAATAAATACATTTCGTCAAGTTTGGTACCTTGCTTAGCTAGCATTATTTTATGAATCATATTATCCTCAGGGGTTTGGAAAGCAATACCATCTAATGTCCGATACATTGTGCAATTTATTTTGCACAAAAGGGGCCATATGTATGAACACATTTTCCCATAGAATCAGAATGGGTAAAACCCTTTGATACATCTGGCCCAAGGTCTCTACCTAATAAATTTACTGGACTTGAATCACAGACTACAAATGTAATCATATCTTTAAATGTCCCGATTCACACCTTCATAGGTTCTGAAATTGGGGTTCTAATCTCCTGATTAGCTACTCCAACCATTTGGATACAGTCTCCCAAGAGGGGCAGGTTTGGGATGTCTGCTGTTCTCACAATAGAATGGGTAGCACCAGTGTTCAATAGAAAAGTGATGTCATTACGTTCCACCTTCCCATCTACAAATGGACCTGAGTGATCTACCGGTAAGGATGCGCCAAGTACGCACTCCTCTTCCTCCCCCCTCAGGCATCGTCATTGCATCAACATGTCTTCCTCAGTTTTATTTTTCTTACCGCTTCCTGGAAATCTGGCGCCCGCACTCTACTGTGCCTGATTCATAAAATTTGGAATAGGGGCAGGTGGTACTGACGCTGATACTTCTGATTAACAACCTGCTGTGGTTGATTCACACATCCCTCATTCTGCGTCTGTGGATTTAAGATTTGATTTTAGCCATTGGTATTCTGCATATTTTTACACTTGTTTTTCCAATGTCCAAGCTTTCCACATCCATCCAAGGAATCTTTTTCTTTGCATCCTCTCTGCTCATACGTCCCTTTTGTTTACCACTACTTACCACATTATCACTCTGACTCTGCTCCTTTGTCTGTCCATCTGTTTGGCCATCTAAATGTATTCCTTGTTGTTCTGCCAATTTCACTTGTGCCCACATCATCTTTTCTTTTAATTTCTTATGCCTATTCTCAATGTCATCACCACAATACTTACAAAACTTGAATACTTCATCTATGGTTTTACTCTGTCAACAAATCATATGCAGTTGAATCATTTAACAAATCTGAGGTTTCAACCCGGTAACAAATCGGTGGACAAAATGTCCCATATCTTTATCTTCAATACTTTCGCGCCCACTATACTGCTTAAATACCTGTAATAACCTTTCATAATAGGGATGAACAGATTCATTTTGCTCTTGAGGAGTTCTATCTATTTTTAGCCAATCTGTTTCTTTTGGAGGTATCTTCCCTTTCAAAATTGTAATTACTTGATGATATTTCTTCATCACTTCATCTGTAGGTGCTCCTGTTTTTGGATCTCTTGGATATTCTTTACTAGGCCAGTCAACTGTGATTTTACATTCTGTCCATAAGTCTACAGGCACCGCTACATCAAATAAACCATCTAAATATTTCAACAAAACCTTCAATACTTTCACAAACCTTTCAACTTGCCTATACCATTCAAATGGTTTTTCTCTCAACTTTGGGAACTCGTTTGTAAATGACACACTATCTTGTCGAGTCCATGGAACATGTATGTATCCTCCACCAGGTACCTCCTCATGGGACACAATCTCTCTACTTTCCCTGTTTCTTCCATCAAATATGCATGAGATGCTTCCTCAGCCTGTGCTTCTTCCTTTTTCCTTTGCCATCTTACTCTCCACTTGTCAAGGTCTCCCCATTTCTGAAAAATACTCAATAATTCTTTAACTTTAATTTTCTTCCTGACACATTCATATTTTCCAAATCCTTGTCAGTAAAATCCACTCTGTAAGGCTTCTGCAATACCTTAGATCTCCCTATGTCTATTCCCATCTCAGAGGATAGTTCTGTCAATTTCTCATGAAACAATCTCACATTTCTAGTTATACTCCGGCATACAAACAACAATTCTTCTTCATCATAGGTATTCAATCTATCTATTCCCACATTTCCAGCAATTATTTCTTCCAACTCTTCTTTCAATGTGTAAATATCTTATATTTTAGGAGGTGAAATCTGTTTTTCAAATCCTTGTGCCCATCTCTCAAAATATTCTGGTGTTACTGATGTGGCACTCCTGATCACTTAGGATGTTACTGTCCTTCCTTCCTTTGAAATGCTAGATATAACTCTTATTGGGGTTTCACTCACATTGTCTCTTATTTGCAGATCCATTAATGAAATTACTGAATCGCACTCACTGGCTTGGTCATCAGTTATTATGATTTCTTTTCTCGGATTATTTAAAGGCGTTACTGTAGCTGATGTTTTTGGGCAATTTACTTTATCTCCATGCAAAGGAACAACAGGATCTATAGTTACAGGTATTGTCAATGCTTCAGGATTTACATTTAATTAAGTTAATTTCTCTATTAATTCTTCTCTATGTTTATTCAAAGCTTCTTTTTCTTTATCATAAAGTACTGTATTTACTGTTTGCTCAGGTATAACCTGCGGAATCAATGGAAATCCTGTTATTGGAGCACATGGGCTAACTTTACTTGGTCCTTCTTGACACAGTGGAGGGTTTTTATTCAAAATGTCCTCTAATAACTTAGCCTCTGATTCTCCATAACCAGTGGCACTTAAATGTTTCGATTTCTCTTTACACTTACTCCCTGCTTGTTCCTCAGCCATTAATACAGGATACAACCCTTCTGATACCATTGTTCTCCTCCACTATTTCAATTGTTCTTCACACGTCCCATTCATACCTCTTGTATAATATCCTGAAAATGTTCCTCTTTGACCCTTTTCTCTCTCAAATGACTCAGTCTCCCATTCTTCTAATGCTTCATACTGTGTTACTCTAGGTCTTGGTTCTAATTTATACATCTGCATCCTCAAATTCTGTAATATTCTTCCATTAAAAGTACCATGCTGTGGGAAAGCTAGAACACCATCATCTTTTGTGTATTCCATCCAATTTTCCATCCATACACATGAATGATAACGTCTCTCCATCATCATAAATGAAGCAGGCGTCTGAGGTGGTGTGATAGGAATTCCCTCCCTGGTCAAAACGGGTTAATCTTTCTTGAAAAAATTCTTATTTTTCTGAATAAATTACTTTCCTCTTTTCTCCATACATTTTCCTAGACACTCAGTGAATAAAACAATAATCCGCAAAGTCTTAATTTTTCCTATCAGGGCTTTAGCACCAAGATTTGAAACGATCATACAAATTCCTACTATCCAATCAAAATGTAGTTCTTATTCCGGCTTCCAATCAAGTTTCAAGGTATAAAGCAGGAATATCGACGGGATAATATCGACTAGCATAAATATCGAGGTAAATATCGTTGTTGTAAATATCGATTTTGTATAATGACAAAAATATCGTCAAAATAAAATATCGTTGTATAGAATATCGTTTAGAGAAATATCGTTGAATATAATATCGACAAAATAATTGAATGTGTTATATAAGTGTAGAAAAATGTGTTTTATGTTTAAATATTATTAATTAAATGTCTATTTTTATTATTATAGGGATCAAAATGTAAAAAAAAATTAAATGTTTGTAAATATTTTAGGAGCGGGTTATTGGTATTATAGGGGATAAGGGTGGGTAGTAATTTAAAAAAGTAGTGTAAATAATATATATAGAATGGTAAAAAATTAGAAAATTTTAATTAATTTTTTATTTTGAATGGCGAAATTTGAAATTTAATTTAAATAACAGAATTATTTATTTAATGGGTTTTTAAAAAGATTTAGCAGCGGGTTGTTGGTGATATAGGGGATAAGGGTGGGTAGTATATTAAAATATGTTTCATAAAATTTAAATTTAATTAAAAAAAATTATAAATTGAAATACGAAAAAATATTATATTTAATTGAAATTGAATGTAGTATATAATAATTTTGTAATTAAGTGTGGGTTTTATTTATATAGTGTTTAATAAAAAATTAAATTGCTATCAAAAATACGAAATTTGAAATTTCAATATTTAAATTTGAAATTTGAAATTAGAAAATAGATTTTTAAATTATATTAAAATAAGTCAAGTGTGTAATATTTTATGTTTGTGTATTTGTTATAATATATGCTAAGAATAATTCGAAAAACACAAAAACAAAGTTTGGGTTAAAAATTATAAAATTGTGAAAATTATGTAAAAATTTATAAAAAATTCGAAATTTGAAATTTCAATATTTAAATTTGAAATTTGAAATTAGAAAATAAATTTTTAAATTATATTAAAATTAGTCAAGTGTGTAATATTTTATGTTTGTGTATTTCTTATAATATATGCTAAGAATGATTCGAAAAACAAAAAAACAAAGTTTGGGTTAAAAATTATAAAATTGTGAAAATTATGTAAAAATTTATAAAAAAATCGAAATTTGAAATTTAAATTTTGGTTAAAAAATGTGTTATTGTTATTTTCAAAAAACATATTTTGGGATTGTAATTTAATAGTCTATTTTGCAGTATAATAGATAAGAGTTGTTATTAATATATGTAAAGTGATGTTTATGTGTTATAATATCACAAATATTATGGTTTACTGTCCAGCAGTTTCCCTGACTTATGTAGGATTGGAGTTAGAATAGTTATTAATTATGGTTTCCTGTCCAGCACTTTATCTGACTTATGTATGATTGGAGTTAAAATAGTTATTTATTGTTGCTTACTGTTAAGTATTTTCTATGAGTTATGTTTGATATTTTTTTATTTATAAAAATTGTTTTTAAATATATATATATTTATTTTAATTAGAATTATTATTATATATAATGTTGTAATATTATTTTTATAAATAAACAAATATGAATATTTTCAACATTTTTACATACATATCACAAGTGTCAACATTTATTAAGTACAATAGTAATATAGTTTTGTACACATTTCTTTTATTCATACTTTCATTTGTTGATGCAAACATTTACATAATTTTATTACACCTTTTTCAATTATTTGTTTACATTTTACATTGCAATTTTAGTCATATATACATTGTTATATTACATTAATTAGTATATTAAATTTTAAATTTTCTTTTTTTAAATTTAATATGTTAATTAATTTACATGTAATTGTATTTTTCTAAAGTATGTACATAAAATAGTGCTCAGTTTTATACATATAAAAAATATTTTTAACAATCAAAAACATATTTTTAATATACAATAATTAATTAATATATAAATATATTAAATTTATTATTGTATATTTTACATTAATCATATGTTTATTTACAAACAATAAGTATAATTTTTAATAATGGGGATTTAGTCCTATTTTTATTTTTATTGTGCTGCCATTTTGTTTTTTGAACTTCACTTTTTAGTCTATCTACATCGTTGTTTGGGTCATTTCAGAAAACGGAACCTCGCGGTTGGGAGCTGCTTCGTGTTGGTGAATGTAAGTTTATTTTACATTAATTTTAACTACATTTTAAGAGCTAGTTGTAGTGTGTACGTGTTGCTATGTGTTGTACTTTACAGTTTATGTGAAAAATACGTGTTATTTAAGGTCGTTATTGATAACGTACTTTCTTAGATATTTCTTACGAAATTAAGGTTTATGTATTGTGTAAATGAATTAGTTCAGGTGTTTTCCTATGTTTTATATGTTATGTTTAGGCTTTCTGGCTTTCGTATTTATTGTGGGTGGGTTTTGTTTGTATTTATTTACAGGTGTTCGTTTTGGTGAGCAGATGGATTTTATCTCGTATTTTTTGTAAAATACAGGTAAATGTTTCACTACATTTCTTGATTTTTCGGGATTTTGGAGCGTTTTTATCGTGATTATTTTTCGGGTTTTTTATGGTTCCTTTCTCCAGAGTATTGCTACGTGGGACCCTTATAAAACAGTTGTATATTTTGCATTTTGTGGGGATTTTTTTAAAACATGTGGATTGATTTTGGTTCTATTCGTCTTGAAACCATCTTCTTGGAACACATTCTACAGCTGCAGAACAGTTAAGTTATTATTATATTTTTGTTTGGGGTGGATTGTGCTATATTGTGCAATTTTTTTCAATGTCGTTTTATTATGTCTTGTAATAATAGATTACATTTATTTTTACATGACATAATTTAACTACATTAAAAAAAATTTGTTTTATTTATTGTTTGAAATGTTTTTATGTGTTGCTTGTTAAAGGATAGATTTGGCTATTAGTTCTAGTATTCAAGACCTTCGATACTTGGGTACATTCTTATTTTTTGCTGTAGGTATTCGTACATATTTAATGTTTGTTTACTTAGTTTAGGGCCGATTTTAGATAGAGATTGCTCTATTCTTAGTTCTTGGTAGCTTTGCTCTTTTTTGATGCTTTGGATTAGTTTATGAAGTGTGGGTTGTGTTCTTCCTATTGTGGCTTGGAAGGCATTATGCCATCCTTCGACCGCGTTGTTAGTTTTGGATTTCTGTGCCACAGTACTAGCATACACATTCCACCATGGAATTTGGAATTTAGGTTGTCTGCGGTGGCTAGAACGATGTAATCTTCCCACCCAGGTATCTTCAAAATAGTCTAAGAAGGGAGTTAATTTTTTCTCATTGGTGCGGTAGAAAGGGCTGTCAAGTAGTAAATTGTAATAGTTAGCAACTTCTGTTGTTGGTACAAATGCCAATGCAATTAACTTTTTAATCTGATAAGCAAAGTTACTGTTTGTT
The DNA here is from genome assembly GCF_964261635.1 of Lissotriton helveticus. Classification (NCBI taxonomy): domain Eukaryota; kingdom Metazoa; phylum Chordata; class Amphibia; order Caudata; family Salamandridae; genus Lissotriton; species Lissotriton helveticus. Next base: position 726,842,421 of record NC_136061.1, read on the forward strand.
GAATATTCAATGCTTAAAGTAGATTTTTGTAAGTGCCTCCATATACTTTGGTTGTAGTGATAATAACACCCTTGTATAGATGTGTGAGGATATATTTTAAGTATAGCTTGAATCATGGCTATTTCAAAGTCTATTATTATTCTTTGTGGATAGTAATTATCAGTATAATCTTTGATAGTTGTTAAAATTTCTACGTAGATAGCATTTGTTTTATTTGGCAGCAGTGTATAAATTAAAGGGATATTTGTTTCTTGGTATTCACCATGGATGGTGTAAAGTTGATAGAAAGGTTTGGGACATACTTTAAAAGTTCCGTCCATCATCCAGGTTTCACACGATTTTAGTTTTTGCAAATTGCTATTTGTTGCAAAAAATAAAATTCTTTTATCATGACTGTGGTTATCATACATTAAGAATGTATCTTCATTGTGTGTAATAGTATATTCAGGATATATTTTAATGTCTTGAAAAGTTTCAGGTGCTGGTGGAGTTGGATCAGAATCTCGTTTTGTTTTAGCAATTAATCTTTTCAAGTTGGGTATTGAAGGTAACTGTCCTGTGACATGTTCTGGCACCTTGCTTAAAACATTTTTCAAAATAGTGGTGCTTGTTTCTTGTGAGCCTGTACTAGCTTCTCTCAATGTCTCTAGTGCTTCTCTTACTTCGACTTCTGTTACACTGGGTGGGTGGTTATGCTCATGTACATTTACAACATTGTTATCAACAGTCTTTGCTCTACCATAGCATGCAGTTGAGTAATATTTACTACATTCCCTTTTATTCTTTCTTGGGTGTAGGTGTAACCCATGTAGCTCAGCATTATTTTCCCTTTTTGAGAAGTAATAAAAGTAGCTCCTGTTGCCATGTCTAAGGTAGATCTTTGAAGACATATATATGTTTTTTTAGTAAAAGTGAAAAACATTTCTTGAGATGTGTACGTTAAAAGGAAAAAGTGCAAAAACTTACTTACAATGTTGTTTTCCTGCTAATTTTATGTTTTCTGTTCTTATATGTAGATTTTCACTCTTTAATGTTCTGTAGTTGTGGTAAAGAATAATACAAAAAAATGATTTAGTTTTATAGTTGTTTATTTTTTCTTTCTGATTATTAATAGACACAGTGGGTATACTTACTTAATGTAGTAGAAGATGTTGTTAGTTTAGTTGTAGATTGGTAGATGAAGTTTGTATATTCTGTAAAAGAAAGTTAATTTGAGTTATTTATTGTATTAGGATATATTAGTAGGTAATAACATATCAAGTCTTTTGCAACTTTACTTTGCAACTTTTTAAAATTATATAAAAGCTTTCTAAGTAGACATGGATAAGGCAGTTCATAATTTCATTTAATTATTATCTTGTGGTGGTTGTTGATAGGATGTTGTAGTTATATTTAAACAAATATAAAGAGGATGTTTTTAGTTTAGGGAGTTTAGCTACTTTTCGACAGGTTTGTATGATAAATGAAATGGGACTTGACTTACTTGAGTTGTAGTATGCTGTGTTGTAGTTGTTGTAGTAGGTGTGTATTCTCTTCTTTTCAGCAAGGTAACCGTTTTCCTCCAAGTTTGGCCAAAAAATGGTAATTTAAGTTAAGTTTGTATTTGTATTTATAGTAGTGAGTTAATTAATGGTTATATTTGATTGGTTCAATTAAATATAATTTAAATTCATTGGCTGACAACATTAGTTTGAATTTGAAAGCCGTTATTTTGTAAAGAGTTAGTAGCATCAATAATTGTTTTCGATTTTTATTACCAAATGTATTATATGTGTTTTATTTTAATGGTAAATATTTATTACAATGTTAAAATTAGTGAAATGTGATTTAAAGTAATCCGATAAGAGTGTATGATAGTGTTTGGCAATGTTTATATTGGTATACAACCTTTACAACGCAACTTTTACAACGCACTACCATTACAACCAAACTTTTACAATGCAAAAACCATTACAATGCATGTATTTACAAGGCATGTTTTTACAACGTAGGTACCTTTACAACGCATATCATTACAACGTAAGTATTGGTAAGTATATAATTATATTTAAAATGTAATATGTTTGGGGTTTTTAAGGGATATTTTTAGGGTTCAGGGTCAGTTTTGGCTTTTAGGGTAAAGGGGTATTTTTAGGGTTCAGGGTCAGTTTTGTGTTTTTGGGAAAAGGGGTATTTTTAGGGTTCAGGGTCCGTTTTCAGTTTTTGGGTATAGGGGTATTTTTAGGGTTCAGGGTAAGTTTTCAGTTTTTGGGTAAAGGGGTACTTTTAGGGTTCAGGGTCAGTTTTCAGTTTTTGGGTAAAGGGGTATTTTTAGGGTTCAGGGTCAGTTTTCAGTTTTTGGGTAAAGGGGTATTTTTAGGGTTCAGGGTGAGTTTTACGTTTTTGGGTAAAGGGGTATTTTTAGGGTTCAGGATCAGTTTTCAGTTTTTGGGTAAAGGGTTATTTTTAGGGTTCAGGGTCAGTTTTCTCTTTTTGGGTAAAGGGGTATTTTTAGGGTTCAGGGTCAGTTTTCAGTTTTTGGGTAAAGGGGTATTTTTAGGGTTCAGGGTCAGTTTTTACTTTTTGGGTAAAGGGGTATTTTAAGGGGTCAGGGTCAGTTTTTAGTTTTTGGGTAAAGGGGTATTTTTATTGTTCAGGCTAAGTTTTGTGTTTTTGGGGTACAGGGGTACAGGGTAAAAAAAATTAAAATAATATATTAAATAAATAAATTAAATGAAATTAAATTAAAATAAATTACATTTAATTAAAATCTATTCATTTTAATTAATTTATATTAAAAAAATTATTATATATTTACTAATACTTACGTTGTAATGGTATGCGTTGTAAAGGTACCTGTGTTGTAAAAACATGCGTTGTAAATACATGCGTTGTAATGTTTTTTGCGTTGTAAAAATTTCATTGTAAAGGTATGCGTTGTAAAATATGTGTTGTAACGTCATACATACTTTATATTACTAATGTATTTTTTCTTATTATATATAAATAAATATTACATATTGTATATACATATATGTTAGAAAAGCTTTTTTTGAATTTAAATAACTATGAAAAAGTGAATAACAGAAAGTAATGTGTATATAAGGTTATAAAGAAAATGACAATATTTTTTTTATATTAATATAAGTAGAAAGGTGGTCGATATTAGTGTTGTCGATATTAGTGTAGAAGGTAATGTTATTTTAAATATTGTCGATAATGTAGTAGTCGATATTTATGTAGTCGATATAATTGTTAACGATATTAGAGTAGTCGATAAAAAAATATCGATATTTGTGTAAATCCTTGTTTAAGTATATGGTTACGATATTTTTGTAGACGATGTATTTGTGGCGATATTTTTGTAGGTCGATGTTTTATTAATCGATATTTCATCATGGAACCAAGTTTCAAGTCACACTCGTGATCAGACCAATGCTACCGCAGCCTTTCGTTTGACGTCAGTTCTGCTCCTTACTACTGACCCCTCCTTTACAATCTGTGTTTGCCACACACCCGCTGTTTCCACTAATCCCAGCGCGGCTCACTGTGACGTCAGTGCAACGCCGGCAACTGACCCTCCCTTTACAAGTTAATTCATAAACATCTTTTCTCTATTTTCCTTTTAAAATAAAATCCATTACCAACAACATATAAACATTCGCTACTCTGTCTGTTCCACTGAATTAAAGGAAAGTTAACTTCTCTTTATGGCAAGTAAATCCTTCCACTCACTCTTCTCTTGAGTAAGACCTTCTGTTTACTTTTCATACACTGCAAGTAAACTTTTCCGTTTTACCTTTCAATCAAGTTCGGAAGAACTTGCTACTCCTTCGGTGTTACCCTTACCTGGTGATTTTTAAAAAATGTTTTTATTTATTTATTTGAGTTTTATATAGCGCTGGCTAGACCCAGAGGTATCAGACCGATTTACATGAGGAGTGTTAAATAGGTTACAAGTTATGCATTGTTACAGAAGGTACATCAATTACAAGTTACATCCGTTGGTTCATGGCATGTAGAAGGGTAAGGGGGTAATGTAAAAGGGCGACGGGGAGGGAGATTAAGTGGAGCATAGACACAAGGATAAATAAAGCAGGCAGGGGGAGAGAGATTCAGGGGCAAGAGAAAGGAAAGCAAAGAATGAAGGAGGGAAGAGATGGGGAGGGGGTAGGAGACACAGCGAGGAGAAAAGGAAGAAACTGTGTCTGATGTCCAGCTGGGTGGAAGACGGCTCCCCATGGTAAAGGGATCATTCCCAGTCTTCCATCACAAAGGTTCACCAGCTAACTCTGTGCTATCAATAACTTTCACTTTCACACAAAATAGTCCCTAGTTCAATACTGCCAGCCCCACCTAGCTTCTCAGTTTTATTCCAACATATGAGTAACCTCACTGCAGTGTGTTTTCGATTGCCACCCACTATTCAATTTCCCTGGAATTGTGGACAGCATAAAACAAAACATAACAAAAACAAATAATCAATAGTCAATACTTATCACCAAACTAGTCAATAATAACCATAGCTCTGCTACCAGAAAACTGATCCAGCGGGAAACCTTTTTGTAAACCAGAAAAGGATGTGCCGTGTCCATAATCCCAGTGAAATGTCTTTCATTTTTGGTGAATGACAGGACTTCTAATGTTGGAGAAGTACTTGATTGAATATTATTATAAATTGGGAAAATCCATACATTTCTGAATAACTTTGACAGTGGCAAGGTGAGGCCGTTCCAATATAGCTTATACTTTAGAGATGTCCATTACAGCCCCCTTTTAAGTTATTTCAAAACCTACAAACATGATTTCCTGCACTTCAATATGGGTTTTCCCTCAATTTACTGTTGTATATTAAGTAGATCGATATGTAATCTAAGCACACAACCATGATGGTATCAAACAAATCTCTAAAAATATAATTCTCAAAGAATTGGAATGTAGTGGGTGCAATGAATAGGCCAACTGGCACAACAGGATGTTCAGAATATCTGGACCCTGTATTGAATGCTATTTTCCACTCATCTCCCACTCTGATTCTGACAAGATTGTAGCCTTCCCATCAACCCAATGTGGAGAATATCTTGTCAGAATTTAGTTTTGTCCAATAGTCCTGAGATGAAAGGAAGAGGGTAGCGAGCATAGATGGTGATAAAGTTCAAATCAAAATTGTCAATATATGGTAAATACATTGTTTTAGCCTGGTGTATGAAAAAGATGAGACGTCATGCTTGTGTCATGGAATTCACATGAAGCCCTTGTCTAACAGCCCACATGTTCACTGCTGTGCAGGTGATTTGACTTTAGAGCCTGATTGATAATGTTGTATCCAGTTTATTGTTGTTTTATTTCCACCTGTTGGAATTGTTTTGTTTTTTAATAAAAATTGGGGAAGAAATATAGGGGCCGATTAGGATGGCGGTTGGACTTGCGTCCGTCCGCCACCCCTGAGTAGGAGGGACCGTCCGCATGGGCAGCGGCGGTCCCTCCATGGCAATTAGGATGTGACCGCCACCCTGGCGTTCACATCCTGTATGTTTTACATTGCGGCGGGTGCAGCTTGAAGCAGCACCCGCCGCAATGTAAAAAACGAAAGCTGTGCATTTGCATGCACAAAGCGGCAGGCACCGCGCGGTGCCTGCCGCTTCATGCACGCAAAGGCAGGGTGCACCCCCCACGCAACCTTCACCCAGGGGGCCCGCAACGGGCCCCCAAAGTGATTGTCCGTATGCTTTTCCACGGCGGAAAAGCCGCCGCGGAAAAGCATTACTTTCCCTACATCCTAATATGGCTGGCGGTGTCTGATAGACACCGCCAGCCATGTTAGTGCTTTTCCGCCGTGGTCGCCTTCCGACCGCGGCAGAAAAGCGGCGGACACATTGTGAGACCCACCAGCCATCCTGATTTGGCGGTGGGTCTTTCAGGCCTCCTCGGCGGATTTCCCGCATACTCCGGGCCGGCGGTGGCTTCCGCCGGCCCGGAGTATGCGGAAAATCCGCCATCATAATGACCCCCATAGTGTCCTGCCAGGCACATAGTAGCATTTCGGCCAGCCACTCCCTTTAGGGCTGGCTTTCACTACCATCCCACACCCATCCAACCCAGGCATCACGTGTGATGTGTGCCTGTAAATAAAAGGGTCTGAGTACTCGAGATCCGTTATTAGTACCACATATCAGTGTCCGTGTCTTCATTCACTAAGCATGCGGGCATAGGGTCCACAACAAAATAGGCACCTTCACAGCACCTGCTGCAGATGAAAGTATGCAAATTTGCTGCTCCTCAGTCACAGCATGCGATGACTAGACACCAGGTCGGAGTAGACATGAAAATGACTACTGTGATCCCTTTTTCCTATATTAATTTTTATAGACTTGTGTGTTCTTACAATTCCTATTGTAAGATGTTTTTGTGTTCCTAGACCATGGATTCAATCCCTGTAAACTGGTTTTAACCCCATGCCTAATAAACCTTTTCCATGACATCATTCTATTTTCATGAAAAAGATATTTCGTCATTATGGCCTTTTCCCAAAATGAAGGTGCAGCCGCATGATCTTGTTAGCTGAACAGCTGCCAAGTTTCTCAGTTTCATGCATGACTAGGAACACCAGACCTTGTTTTCTCTTAGCATTCTGAACTTGTATTCTTATTTAACCCCGTATAAAACCAGGACTACAAGTCCCAGAATTCTAGGAAAAAAATTAGACTGAACTAACTAGTCACTCATGAACCTGGGATAATTGGCAGCAATGCAGGTGGCTATATTCATTTCTCCATAATGATGGAATTCCCAAATGCACACTGAGAGAGCTTAGGAAACTTTCCTCATGATTGCAGCAATTTTGTTTAACTTTTCCAGTTCACCCGTGAATTTTGAGAATAGTGGTGTTAGACATATGGACTTGAGCATGTTGGGAAACCTTGGGGTAAAAGAACCCCTGGTTACTCTCCTTCATGTTTACACTGGAATACTTTGGCTAAAAAGCTTATAGGCCCAGGGGAGAATGTATGTCATCTATACATTGCAATCAAGGTATCTGTCAGGGTTACATCCTAGCCCCCTTTTTGTTTCTTATTTATAATAATGGTTTAGGAACTCATTTGTTCCAAAAGAAATTGGATTGTTCAAGGGCAGGCAATCATTTTATCCCCACACTTCTTTATGTGGATGACGCCACCCTATTAGCTAGGAGTGCAATTAGCCTTCAGACAGACCTGGATGCCTTTCTGGAGTTTATGTTATCCTTGGATTTGAAGATTAATCAGCAGAAATAATTTGTAATGGTTTGTGGGCTAAGGAAAACTAAATCTAAAACATTTTTTATTGAGGGAGCTCCAATTGCAAAGGTTCAAAGTTTCTATTATTTGGGGTTCCCTTTCGATCCACAAGTTATTTGACAGTCCTTGATGGTGTTAAGTGCGCAACAAACCAATGGAGAGGTGGGAGCGATTTTTCACTTCGCAGCCAAGCTTGGACATAGGGCAGTGAAGGAAATGAGGGCCATATTATCAAGAAAGGGCGTAACATTATCGCCACTTTAGCCTCAGGAAACTGCTGCTAAAGTGGCGATAAGGGGCTTGATATTATGCCCTATAGCATTCCAATAGAAGTCCAGGTTTGATGTCCTTCCCACCAGAACCTGGGCTACTATTGGAATTCTCTAGGGCATATTATCAAGCCCCTTATCGCCGCTTTAGCGGCTGTTTCCTGCTGCTATAGCAGCGATAATGTTATCGCCCGTTCTTGATAATGATAGAGCGCATACAGCACTCTAATTTTAGGGGTGCATTATACTCCTAGTTTAAAAGCACCCACATGTGTTTTCAGTATTATTATGTATTAAGTCTGTTAAATGCATTTATTCTACACGTAATCAAGAAAATGTCATGTATATTTTACATAGAACTTGCGTATACTAGAAGACACCATTATATTGTATACACAGGTGCAGAAAGACACTATATTTATATTCATGTAATCGTATGTGTTAAAAGTTGACTGCACTGTAGGCCCAAAGTTAAAAGTTGTTTACTGTTTCACTTCCTCAGCTTCTGAAGAATTAATTGAATGTATCAGTGTTTGTGCTAGAACAGTATACTTTCATCCTATTGTAGGTAGAAGGAACTTATCCTCATTATTTTGAGTCGAAGGAGATAACTGGAATGTCTTTGAACAATCTGAGAAGCGAGAGGGGAGGATATCTTCTGTTCCTGGCCTATCTACACTCCAAGGTCACAAGAAGCAAGGAAAATTTAATTGAAGAAGTAATGGAAAATTACCGAAACCTGGAGAAGTGAAATAATTTGTCACATGATCCATTTAGGAGGGAGGCTGAATCTATCCTTTTTGTATTGTGTGCCGGGACAGAAAAGGCAGACTTCTAGATTTTCGGAGGAGAAGGAGCATCTTAAGAGCGAGCTCCAAAGTTTTAAGCGATTTTGACCCATTTGACGTGAGTACTTCTAAGAAAGTCTACACGTGCTGACACCTTTGAGAACTAAGATAGGGGAACCCACCAGAACCATCATTCATGAGAGTAGTGTAGGGAAAGATATTTTATGCTTTCTTTCCTAATGAAAAGGGATTTGGATTCCTCCTCCATCTTGAGGGTGTATTAATCTTGAATTTTATTGTTTTCTGTCTCTTTTGCCAAATTAATTATATGCGTAGATTTGGCTCTGTATTGATCTTCCTGTATCTATATTTGCTGATTTTGTGGTGAGGATATATCCAATTATTTTTGGCCTTATAATAAAAACCCATAACTAGAATCTGGAGTCTGTGGTCTTTAATGCCTTAACCGCGGCGGTTTTTCAGCCGCGGTGCGGGCATTCCATTGAGTGGGCGGGGCTCCGTCGGCAGCACCCGCGTTGGCCGACGGGAGCACGGAACAGGTTAAAGCATGACTACATTGTAGCCATACATTTATTTATTTATTTTATTTAATGCTATTTATAAAGCGTGTGCAATTACCCTTAGGCGTCTCGGCGCTGAAATTGCATTAAAGTCTCACCCTAGACAGAAAAAAGCAGGAAGTGAATTACTGAGTAAAAAGCCATGTCTTCAGTTTTTTCCTAAACTGAAGAAGAGTAGAACTGGTCCTAATATCAATGGGTAAGGTGTTCCAGAGTCTGGGGGCCGCGATTAAAAAGCGGCGATCACCCCAGGAAACTGTACGGCTACGTTGAACCACTAGCTGGTTAGAAAATGTGGATCTGAGCTTTCTCACAGGGTTGTACGGAATCAATTGTTTTTTAAAGAATCGAGGTCCTAAATCCTGAAGTGATTTAAAAACCGTGCACAAAGATTTGAATTTGACCCTATTGTGAATGGACAGCCAGTGGTATTTTTTTAGCGTGTCCCAAATGGGGGCAAATCTGGGTTTTTTTGCAAGTACGCGGGCAGCAGCATTTTGAACGGTCTGTAATTTTTTGATGACTCTGTTCTGGGCATTAAGCAACAGACCATTACAGTAGTCTAGTGAAGACAACACTAGCGAAGAGACTAGTGTTTTTGCTGCTGATTCAGGTAGGTATGGTATGATTTTCCTTACAATACGTAACTTAAAGTGAGCGTTAGCAGCCACTTTATTCGCATGGGCCATAAAGTTGAGCTGGTTGTCAAAGGTAACACCTAAGTTTCTAACTTTGACCGAGGGGCAAGGAGGTGTACCCATAGCTGCTGATTTGATGTGTTCCTTCCCCTCGACAACCTTTAGCAGGCAAAGAGAAGACCCTCATAGCTGAACTTGGGTAGTAAGGCAAGGCCCAATTTTGGCTAAATCAATAATATGGCCCTGAGTGTCTCTAAAAATATATTTATGGGGCAGGAGTTTGGGGGTTGTGTAATAGCTCTAGAGTACCAACAGCAGAGAACGGCTTTCTCCAAAGACGCTTAATGGTACCGCAGGATGCAATGACCATCTTTTTTCATTCGGAAGTGGGATTACATTTTGTGGGGATATTTTGGGTCTGGCACTAATGTTAATACATTTAAAAATTTGACAAACTCTGGAACTAGGATTCTTTAACTACATTCTTCAGGACTGCCTGGCCTCGAATAATGATGAGTCTATACCTTCGATAGGGTATCTTAAGTGGCCTTTTTAATAAGTGTTTAACACACAATGGTCCAGCACACTAATCAATAAATACATTCCAATTCTCAAATATTAATGGTAAGAAAATTATTTACATTTTGGTCAACGAAGACAGCAATTCAGCGGAGTTGTTTGTTGTTCAATCTTTATTCTTTTGTTTTATCTTCAAATAAAAACTGTAGCCGTATCCAACGCATTTCGTCCTTCACGGACTTCTTCAGGGCTACAAAAACATATATACATATATAACAACTACTATACATAAATTTACACTATATACACATAAAAATGATTTTAAAAGTAGAAAATCCATTAGAACAACTTTCATTGATCATATACATTTAAGATATTTACAATATTTACAAAATGTTCTATAATGCAGAACAGATCAACTATATATACCTCCACTCTTGCTATTCTATCATGTTTTTATGGTCCATAATATAAATCATATTAAAAAAACCGAAAGGAGAATTCAGAACCTTAAACATATTTTTTTTATATAGTGGGCTCGCAATAAATAAACCATTATAACAAAACCCCAGTTGGTACAGCTTAAAGTAGAAAGTTAGCATTTCTTACCAGAAAAGTAATATAGATGGGATTTGATCTTTATCAAGTACTTTAAGTATTTCCCAATGGCATCAAACTTGAATTCGGATTTCCTAGTGTATAAAAATAGGGATCAATTTTATAACCTATCATTTCTTTATCATAGGTTTTGAAATTGGTCATATATACAAAGAAAAGGCAAAAATATTTTTTCAAGGTATGAAAACACCTTGAAAAAATATTTTTGCCTTTTCTTTGTTTTCAACATATGTAAGATTTTCAAGGAAATTGTAGAAAGAAGGTACTCCTATATTAAGGATGCTCCTGTGTCCAATATTCAGTCCTGTTGTGAGGTCCCCAATGCGGTCAATAAGAAAAGGGATAGTATTGAGGTGTCCTAATGAGGAAAATGACATTTTGCCTGACCAAGATGCCCCCCACGTGTACCCTATGTTACATATGTTACATATATGTGCATGTCATGCATGTGTTTTTCCCGTGGTGGCCTGAATCACAAGGCCTCTGCATTTACGTCCTGCATTAGGATGCCAGTCATCAAGTCTCCCATGTAAGAAATGTTAAGTTAGCATAAAGCCCATGTATTTGCATGGTGCACTTTTAAATAAATCACGATGAACCCTTTTTGTGGTTCAGTCTGAACCACCAGTCCCTGAATTAGTGTTTTCATAACTCCTGACACACTGAAGGCTGCAGTTACTATCTCTGACCTCGCATGCTTCTAGCTCAGCCGAAAGAAACCCAGCGAGGTCTGCCAAGACAGTATATTTTGCTTAACAGTTATCTGCATGCCCGGTGAAAAAGGTAAACAGAACCCGTCTGCTGAGATAGGGCCCAGCTTTTCTCTGTTTAAATGTCTCTGTTTAAATGAAATTACAGTACTTGCATCTGTAAAAAGCTCACAGCCCCATGTAATGAACGAAGAAATATATGCTTTTTCTGATTCTTAGCGATGAATAACCTTTTCTTCAGATAATACATCCCCGACTCAAGATATCAAGGTATCAGATAGTACCAGATGTGCTGGTCGCCCTGACACTGAAGGCTTCTCTACTAGACTTAAAGTCAGCTCTCCTCCCAGTTACACGTCAATTGCACGTCATTCTCAAATTGCGTGCACAAGTAGGGCAAAGTTCCAGCCTGCCATGTAACTCCTCCTCTATTTAGCCAGCCACCTATCACACACCTGTGACTCATCAAGTGTACACCCTCATGCACGCCCACATGCTCTTATCTCTTTTTGTCATGCTCTGCCTCGAGCCTTCCTTCCTGCGCCCTATGTACAAGACAAAATGTATATATGTTGTTCATTGTTATGAAATGTTAGAAGACCCTTCCTGAACCTCAGTGGTGATGGAACAGATTCTCCCTTAACTCGAGTTATTGGAATAAAGCCCTTTTAACTTGGACACCACGGACTCTCTGCCTCTCATTTGATATATGCTAATTGTTAATGCCTAGAAATTATGCCAGGGTAATTATTTTATTTACCACATTAATTTGGCGCCCGATCAGGACTATCCCTTTCCCCACGCGCCGGCGACGTAGGTCCAGCCTTTGCCCCCTTCCACAGCCGTGACGGACTTTAAAGTGTACACGCCATCGGGATTTCCCGCTACTCCCTCAGGCCCAGGAGGAGGACGGACTGCGACCAGGCGTCCACACGAAGCGGTGAGGATCGCGGATCATCCCATCCAGAGCCCAACCCGTGAGAGAGCAAGGTCCGAGGTCTCCAGAGGTCCACCTGTTCCGAGGCGCATGCGTAGAAGTCCGAGGCCTTCAAGTTTCAAGTCCTGCTTCCCGGTGAGTACCACTATGGGGAATGCATAAAGTTTCAAGACGGGTTCATTTTATATGAAAACGGTCAAGACGGGTCCACGTTATTCGTGGAAATGGTCAAGACGGATCCACGGTTAAACGTGGAAACGGTAAAGACGGGTTCACGTTATTCGTGAAAACGGTCAAGACGTGTCTCATTTTTGAGACCGGTATGGTTGTACTGTATTCCAGTGCATAAAGTTTTTCAAGTACATGTTTAGCTCTCTGTATCAGTTTAGGTTGTAACTGTTTTAGTGTTTAATATTTGTTTGTGTGTGAATGATTGTTGATTGTTTCAGTCTATTTTGTGAATATTGGTTTCAAACATGCCACTGTTTTCAAAATTGCGTCAGATAGGGACCAGAAAAGGCATACTAGAAGAGTCAGTTAACATCCCGCCTAGAGACACACCTGGTCATTATATGTATAATAAGCATGGATTAGACGCCATTTTGTTTTTAGATTTATGGGTAAACTATACAAAGGACCTGGAGGAAAAGTATAGATGGCCTGTCTCGGGAACATGGGATCCTGAATGCATTATGAGGGTGGAAGAAGCGCTATGGAAAAAGAAGTCAAGACCCTCTCAGAAAGATGCCATCGAATTGTGGCGCAAAGAGTCACATAGGAGAACAGAGAAAGAATTGAATAAAGCAGATAGAACTAGACAAGCAGGGGAAAAAGCCAAAGAAAAAGAACTACGGGAGGAGGGGGAACGGGTCAAAACAGAACAGACTGATAGAGAAAGAAATGCCGTCATTACTGGTATTTATCCCGTCCTGGTTGAAGAACTAGCTAGAGTGACCACCTCTGAGAGACCCAGTAGGTCGCGTACGCCACCACCTGTACCATATAGAGAACATAGAGTAAAGCCGACAGCATCAGAGGCGTTCATTTCCTCGTATCTAGACGATTCCCTTCCGGACTACGTTAATGCAGGTTTCCCTCCACTCCCACCAGCAGATCAGCTCCAGCAACTTCAGCAGCAGCTAGTAAAAGATGACGTAGGTCCCGGGGCAGTGGGAGGGGTGCCTACTGTAGATGTAGCAATTCCACAGTGTATATATGATCCAGAACCAGGAAAGGGTTCAATGCTTGTGATTTCAATAAGACTAAGACAAGCCGTTGCATATCTAGAGACATTACCAGACATGAAAGAACACCTAGATAAAATGTACCGTTTTATTAGAACGGGGGAGGGACCAGATAGTATAGCACAAGCCATGGCACAAAGAAAGGTAGGGGTTAGGAACCATATCCTACGTTTTATTATTAACTGCCTGATCAGGGAACAAGACGAAGGAGACGGAGATGTAAAACAAGGCTTGATAGAATGGAGCGAGCACATAGATGCCGGTAGACATGATAAACAGGGACAGATAGATGCCATGTGCAAGAAAATACGAAAGGAAATAATAGAGAGAAACAGAAAAGAGTCTGATGAGAATGGTGAGTTATCAACAGAAGAAGTAGATGAGCCAAAAGACAAAATGAATTATGTAGGAAAAGCGCGACAGTTTGACAGACCCAAATGTCTTGACTACCGTAAACAAGGGCCAGCTATAAAAGAAAGATATTCCCTTGAAAATCTGTTCCAAGCTACTGAACAAGCCCTGAAAAAACGGATAGGGAGTGAGAGACCTCCCACCTCACACGAAATTGAATTGGCCCGGTCAGCCACCCAGTGGGTGTCTAATTCTGATATATATAACAGTGATATAGTGGCTCAGACTTTCTTAAGCCTTCCACCGAACGAACAGCGTTTGGCTGGTATTTACATGGTCCAACACTTGATAACGTTGTATGAAAGTCAATATTCTGATCCTGGTCACTTGCATAAATTACTAGACGACATTTTACTAGACAGATGGTCAGGTTTAGCTACCGAATTAATTAATGTTATTCTGGATCAACGACATAAGTACATAGATTCTCTGACTACATGCATGCCTCCAGTCTCACACCACGGCAGAAATAACTTACACATAGACAGACAGAACCCCCTACGAGAGGTACATCCCGTCAAAGACGCGGACAATGTGTTGCAACGGGTGTATGTTTACACCCCCTTAACAAAAATAGAAATCTTAGAAATGAAAAAGATGCTGCCTTGTCATGATAAAGACCCAGGGGGGTTTCACCGAGAATTAAAAGACATCCTCCGCATAGGAGATTATACGTACGATGACATTCTGAAGTTATTGAAAGTACTGTTACCTGCAGGGATTTATGAAAAGCTTAAGGAAAAAGACTGGGAAGTGGGTGATAAAAAGTTAAGTTGGGAAGCACTGGAAATAGAAGAAAAAGGCAGGCTCCCTGGAGTTGGTCTTGGGGAAAGAGCTAGAGAACTACCTGAATTCTTGATACAAGTTTTGCCGAGATTATTGATTACTAAAAAGGAAGACTGGGATGCTATTTCAGCCTGTAAACAAAAGCAAGAAGAGGACACAAGTGATTTCTATTCTAGATTTGAGAAATGTTTTACTATTAATAGTGGCCTTAAGCCTGGTAGCGAGTCATTTCCACATCTTTTTGTGAGCAAATTAGTTGAGAATTCCTTACCCCAGATCAAGAATAGAGTACTGAAGGTTGAGAGTACTTGGCAAGCAAACAGCCCTTCACAAATGTTACAGATGTTACAGTCTCATCAGAACAGAATTAGAGAAGAGCAGGATCAGGAAAAGAGACGCATGAAAGAGACAAAAATGAAAGTGCTGGTTGCCCAGACGGTACCAGCAAATAAAACCAAACATAACACGACACCTGTTAAAGGGAACTGTAATTATTGCAAACAACCAGGTCACTATGTAAATGAATGTACTGTCCTGAAACACAATATAGCTACAGGCAAGACAAAAGAACGACAATACACTCCTAGACAGAATAGCACGCCACAGAACACACAACAGACAGTAGCGAATTATCCTCCACCACCGCCTGTTAATGCCACACCACAAATGTATCAGTACACACAGTCTGACTATCCAGAATATCAACAGTTCTCATGAAACAGCCTCGAGAGGGAAGTAGGCTTGCCCCTTATTGAGGTACCTGTAGATCAAGAGGGTCCTTATGTACATAGTCGTGTATTAGGACAAGACCGAAAATTTCTGATTGACACAGGGGCGAGCAGGACTACCATCAGTCATGACGAGGTTCCAGGGGCACCTCTCTCAGGCTCACAGAATGTTTCCCTGGGATTTTCAGGAAAGCCTATTGTTAATGAAGTATCAAAACCAGTTTCCCTAGGGGTTGGTCCACTGTCACGTACCACTGACTTGCTACTTACTAAGTCATGTCCAGAAAACTTACTTGGTATGAAGACATTAAAAGATCTAGGAGCAGTTATCTGCTGCTCTCCAGGAGGAGTATGCCTGTTCTTACGTGATTTTAAAGGACATTATGTACTGACTGATTTTGACCACAGACTCAAGAATGTGCAACAGACTCTATGGGCACAAGGACCGACTGACGTAGGTTACATGGACATAACGCCGCACCATGTCACACTCAAAGCAGGAGTAGTGCTTCCACGCATTAGACAATACAAGTTACCACCTGACGCCGAAACAGCCTTATTGAAATTAGTTGACAAACTTATTGCACGAGGAGTAGTGGTAGAGACTGACTCGAATGTATGTAACTCGCCTGTCATCCCTATCCTTAAACGATCTGACCCTAGTGTACTGCCAGTGTACCGACTAATTATTGACCTACGAGAATTGAACAAATGTGTAGTACCACAATATCCAGTGGTTCCAGACATTTCTTCATTACTGACTGCCATTGATTCTGAGGCCACGTTCTTCACTGTCATAGACTTAAAGAACGCTTTCTTTAGTGTTCCCATTCATCCAGATAGCCAATATCTGTTTGCATTTAGTTTAAAAGGGCGTAGCTTTGTGTTTACAAGAGCTCCTCAAGGTTTTACAGAAAGCCCTAGCATTTACAGTCAAGCATTAAAAAGACAGCTAGACAGTGTTCACATGCCTCCCAACACTGCTCTACTACAGTACGTAGATGACATCCTAATTACAGCACGTTCAGAAAAAGAATGCGAGAATGCATCACTGACAGTTTTACATTTTCTGGCTGACAAGGGGCACAAGGTGTCCCCTTCCAAGTTGCAATTCTGTGAAAAGCAAGTGGTGTGTCTTGGACACTTACTTTCCAATGAGGGTAGACAACTAACACGAGAACGCATACAGTTAATTTCTAACCTTTCACAGCCCAAGACACAGAAAGAAGTACGTGCATTTATTGGCCTCACTTCTTACTGTAGGCAATGGATTCCCCAGTATGCCTATCTAGCCAAACCACTCATACAGTTAACTACACAGGAGGCAGCCACTCCGACTGTCCTCCCTTGGACACAAGAACACACCTTGGCATTTGAGGAATTAAAAAGAGCATTATGTCAAGCGCCAATTTTAGCGACTCCAAGCTACAGTAAACCTTTTATGCTTTTCGTAACTGAACGAGATGGAACAACGTTATCTGTCCTCACACAAGATCAAGCAGGAAAACACAAGCCTTGCGCTTATTTTTCTAGTACCCTAGATCCAGTGGCCCAGGCTCTGCCTGCGTGCCTGAAATCAGTTGCAGCAACAGCCCTAGCCATAAGACAAAGTGACTCGATAGTGCTGGGACACCCTCTGACAGTACAGGTTCCACATGCAGTGGAGGTTCTCTTAAACAGGACACAGACACAACATTTGACTGTAGCAAGACTGACAGGATATGAACTGACATTATTTCAACCACACATAGAGATCAGACGTTGTAATATTCTGAATCCTGCAACACTTTTGCCCTCAAGTACAGTAAATGCACCACCACATGACTGTGTGGAAGTAATGAATATAGTGACGAAACCAAGACAAGACCTGACAGATATTGCACTACCAGACCCAGACTTAATGCTCTATGTAGACGGATCATGCATGAGAACAAGTGCAGGAGAATTAGTAGCAGCTTATGCTGTGACCACTGCTACTAAAGTCATAGAGACACAGAAAATAGACACACTATCAGCACAAGCAGCAGAGCTCATCGCTCTGACACAAGCCTGCATAAGAGCTAAGCACTTGAAAGTAAACATTTATACTGATTCACAATATGCCTTTGGCGTAGTTCATGATTTCGGGGTACTTTGGAGGGAGAGAGGTTTCTTGACATCCCATGGGACCAAGATTCAGCACGGCCAGCTTATTCAAGCCCTGTTAGAAGCCATACATTTACCTACAGCCATTTCTATCCTGAAGTGCAAAGCTCACACCAAAGTTACAGACACCATTTCCCAGGGTAAGGACCTGGCAGACCGAACAGCTAAACTTACAGCCCAGACAGCCCAGACACCAACAGACACGACAAGGACTGAGGTACCATTACTGACAACATGTATGACAGTCAGGGATCCCACTCAAGATGTACTCGACATACAGACACATGCCACTGCAGATGAGATAAAGAAATGGACTGAACAAGGAGGGGTCCAGACTGAACAAGGTTGGATGACAAAGGGAAAAGGTACATGGTTTCTTCCAGATTCTATGGTACAAGTAATCATAAACACAGCACATAGTCCAGCACACTTAGGAGAAAAGGCAATGCTAGACAGCTTACAGAACATTTGGTTTAACAAGCACATGCGTGCAGCAGCGAAGCAGAAAGTACGAACATGTATGATCTGTTGCCAGTTCAATCCAGGTAAAGGCATTCCGGTGGAACAAGGCGGATTTCATCCTCCTGACCACCCTTTTGAGGTCCTCCAGATGGATTATATCCAAATGAACAGATGTAGAGGTTACAGATATGTCTTGGTAATTGTGTGTGCACTATCTAGATGGACAGAAGCATATCCAGTTCCAGATTATACTGCTGTGACAACAGCCAGGCACTTAGTGCGCGAGTACTTCCCCAGGTATGGATTACCTCGGGTTGTCTATTCTGATAACGGTCAGCCATTCTCCTCTGAATTAATGAAACAAGTGTCTCTTCTGTTAGGATATACTTGGAAATTCCATTGTGTAAGACACCCAGAAGCAGCAGGCCTTGTAGAAAGACATAATCAGACACTCAAAACAAAACTTGCCAAGATATGTACAGAAAAAGGCGTGGATTGGATGGTGGCCATGCCGGTTGCCCTCTTTTACATGCGAATGGTAGCTCATTCCAGAACAGGCCTATCCCCGTATGAAGTAGTCTTCGGTAGACCGCCAAATATGTGGGGTACGCCTATACCAAAAAAGATAACTGATGTTGACAGTAACATGCTGACAGATTACCTGGCTTCCTTGATGTCTGCACTACTCTCTTGTCGTTCACAGGTTGCTGCCGCCTTCCCTGACAACACCCAGGTCAAGGAACACGCCATTGTCCCTGGGGATTTTATATGTGTCCGGAACTTTGATCGATCAAGCCCCCTTGAGCCACGTTGGAAGACGCCGAAGTTGGTGCTACTAACCACGAGGACCGCAGTGAAGGTGGAGGGACGCAAGGGGTGGATACACGCCCAGCATTGCAAAAAGTACTTTGGACAATCTGGAACTTTGATAAACGATAAGGACAATACATACTTTGCGCCGCCTTTGCTAGAAAAGACTCCACAGCAGGAGTATAAATCTAAGTTAAGATCTAGTAAGTCAGACGTAGTTTAATTGTCTAAGTCCACTCAGTGGTGAATCGGTTAGACTAAGATTTCTGACATGTATAAGATCACATACGAGAATAGTAAGAAAAGAAACATGAGAGAAAAATACTGCAAGTTATTACGCAGTAGATGTATAGTTAATTTGATCATTCTTTTTATTCTGTGCATTGATATAATCTGTGTCAGTTTATTACTACATGTTTTCTTTCCTATTTCCCCACATATACACTCTTCCAGTAACAGCACCATAGAGCATACATTTAGCCAACTGCCACCTTATCAAAAGGTGAAGGGAGTTCTGCCCTTCTATCCTCTACCGTTCTCACACAATGGTTCATGTGGAGCATGGTTTGCCTTAATGACCTCAATAGATAGAAAGTACATAGCTTATCCAGGTGGCTGGATATATGGAAACCTGAATAAAGTAATGAATGAAACATGTTTTCCAGACAAAGACGGATTCCCCCAAAGGAAGGGAACCGATCTAGAGAATGAAGAGTACGAGCAGGGAAATGCATCCGTTAATTTTATAATGTCAAATGTGCAGCCCAAGCAAAATACAGGTCCACCGTTTATTTCAGTTCTACCAGCAAAAGGTGATTTATGTGTTAATAAGAAAGGCTCAGTACATATGGGACACAGCGAGTGTAAAGTTGTAGTAGTGTTTAATGATGAAGGACTTTCTTCTTTCAAAACATCACGCCATACCTATTTCATTTGCGGTCAGACAGCCTATGTACATCTGCCCTTAGACTGGGGTGGGACTTGTTATATAGCATTCTTATTGCCACCTGTATTCTTGGCCCCATCCCATTATCATAGAGATTCACGACTGGAACATGTTAGAGTGAAGAGAGAGACAGATGCCTCAGGGATTGATCAGACTGTAACGGCTTGGGAGCAATATACAGATTTTAACAAAGGATTCCTTTTTTTCATAGGTCCCGTCCAAAATAGTAAACTGATACGCAAATTTAACAAGAACTCTTGAAGCAGTAGTGAATGTGACTGCGTCTGCCCTGGCGAACTTGACCCAGGAGCAGTCTGCCATTAGACCTACTCATGATATTTGGTTGCTGTCTCTGTCTGCAGTGTGGCCCGGCCATTTGCGGCCTTTGTGCAACTGCATGTGTTCCACATCCGAGTATACAAAGGGTTAAGGACGAACAAATGATGCTGTATGATCAACTATACGGTCTCATGAATATAGATGTATCCTAAAGGGTTACGTAGGGGACAAGGAGGGAATGAGGAAAATGAAATTTTGCCTGACCAAGATGCCCCCCACGTGTACCCTATGTTACATATGTTACATATATGTGCATGTCATGCATGTGTTTTTCCCGTGGTGGCCTGAATCACAAGGCCTCTGCATTTACGTCCTGCATTAGGATGCCAGTCATCAAGTCTCCCATGTAAGAAATGTTAAGTTAGCATAAAGCCCATGTATTTGCATGGTGCACTTTTAAATAAATCACGATGAACCCTTTTTGTGGTTCAGTCTGAACCACCAGTCCCTGAATTAGTGTTTTCATAACTCCTGACACACTGAAGGCTGCAGTTACTATCTCTGACCTCGCATGCTTCTAGCTCAGCCGAAAGAAACCCAGCGAGGTCTGCCAAGACAGTATATTTTGCTTAACAGTTATCTGCATGCCCGGTGAAAAAGGTAAACAGAACCCGTCTGCTGAGATAGGGCCCAGCTTTTCTCTGTTTAAATGTCTCTGTTTAAATGAAATTACAGTACTTGCATCTGTAAAAAGCTCACAGCCCCATGTAATGAACGAAGAAATATATGCCTTTTCTGATTCTTAGCGATGAATAACCTTTTCTTCAGATAATACATCCCCGACTCAAGATATCAAGGTATCAGATAGTACCAGATGTGCTGGTCGCCCTGACACTGAAGGCTTCTCTACTAGACTTAAAGTCAGCTCTCCTCCCAGTTACACGTCAATTGCACGTCATTCTCAAATTGCGTGCACAAGTAGGGCAAAGTTCCAGCCTGCCATGTAACTCCTCCTCTATTTAGCCAGCCACCTATCACACACCTGTGACTCATCAAGTGTACACCCTCATGCACGCCCACATGCTCTTATCTCTTTTTGTCATGCTCTGCCTCGAGCCTTCCTTCCTGCGCCCTATGTACAAGACAAAATGTATATATGTTGTTCATTGTTATGAAATGTTAGAAGACCCTTCCTGAACCTCAGTGGTGATGGAACAGATTCTCCCTTAACTCGAGTTATTGGAATAAAGCCCTTTTAACTTGGACACCACGGACTCTCTGCCTCTCATTTGATACATGCTAATTGTTAATGCCTAGAAATTATGCCAGGGTAATTATTTTATTTACCACACTATAATAAAGTGCACTATAATTTGAAAATGTTATACTTTCTTGCACTAGGTGTTAACTATCCAAATATTTAAAAAATACATTTTCACTAGCCTTATGGGTTGTTTGCCCTTTTCATTTTACTGTATTTATCTATAGGAGAACTTTTACAAGGACTCCAATTGGTATACTCTCCAGACATCACTATCAACATGTGACCTTTTCCTTGTGGCACCATATTAGTCTGTTCTAAGATACATTTAACCACGGTATTGACTCTCCAAATTCCCCATATATAATTTTTAACTTTGGATGCTATTAACTTTCAATATTAGCTATCCGAAATCGCACACACGATATTGTGACCTAATTTTCAGAAAGGTAATGCAGACCCCTGCCTTGTTCCCATATTATGGGCTGCATCAGAATACTGTAACATTCTGGCCGCGCCATATCAATCTTACCATAATCGCATAGGCCACATTTATTAGCTGCCAGTAGTTGCCCATACATTTCAGAAACGTCAATTATGTCTTAAACAGAATGGGTCCCAGGGGGATGTGGCACATGCCGCGGTCCCCCTGGGAAAGTTCGCGCAATTGGATCGGTCCATGCGTGGGGATTGGGTAAGAGAAGGAAAAGGGGAGGGGCTTAGCCAGCGCGCAAGGCGGGAGGGGCTGTTGTCGGAGGGAGAGAGAGGAGTGAGCAGCTTTGTTTGTTTTTTCCTGTCAGCTGAGAGAATTCCTGTCAGGTTATTGGAGTGTTAGACGACAGAGCTTGGAGGCGGTCCTTTATGATGGAGGACGCTATCGTCAAGGAGGCTGTCAGAGAGCTCCTGGCAGTTGGCAGAGGAGATTTGTTGCGCCCTGGAGCTTCAATTGATGTAGCTGAGGAACCGAAGCGACCGAGGCGTGTGGCGGCAAGAGGGGTGAGTCAGGCAGTTGCTGCATACTTGCCGCAGTCTAGCCGCCCCCCTTTGGTGTCGATTCTTGCGTCAGCTCCCACCTCACAGGTGCGTTGAGCGCGCTCCTCAGGAAGGAGCTTTCGAGGGAAAAGGGCGCCGCTGCGCTCTGCTTCTGCCGCAAGAGTTTTGAGGGGTCGCTCTGGTAGTTTGGTGCCCAAGAGTTTGAGAAAGGTTGGGAAGAGGGGCGGCAGAGGCAGCGTCAGTGTTGTGAATAGCGCTCAGCGGTGTGCTTACAATGAGGGAGCATTGGTTCAGGAGGGTGCAGCAGGAGCCAGAGACATTACCAGGTCGTCAGAAGGGTTTCTACTACATAAGGAGGCAGCATTTACTGGCATGATACCGCCACAAATACAGACTCTACAGAGTGGCTATTCTACCATTAACATAGCGCCAGCTGTATGGGAGGGTGGTTGTAGCGGCGCATTAGTGGATTATCCAACTGACAGCGAGGAGGAGGAAGAGGTGGTGCATTTGGAGTCTTCTGCGAACAGCAGTACATTGCGCAGGGGCTCTGTTTCCATTGACACCAGGGACTCTCAGCAAAATGTTGTTTTTGAGCAAGCAGTTTTGATGCCTCAAGCTAGAGGTCCACCAAGATCACCTGTGGTGATTGACCAGCAGCAGGTTGGTGGAGAGGTATTTTTCTCGGACACATTCACAGAGGAGGAACTTTTTCTGGATAATGGGTGTGAGGTGGGTTCTTTGAGGGTGGGTGGTCAAAGCTCACTTCGCTCTAGCAGCTCGGACAGTCGTGTGTTGGCGGTGTATCCGGAACCTAGGCAACCACCGCACCACCCTCAGTTAGATTTTGACTCTGCTTTGGGACCACAGCAAGGCCAATGGGTGTGGGTTGAACATTCGCATATGGACAACAACGAAGCGCCTGGTGTGCGTCAGGCTCAGGTAATGGGTAAGTTTAAAGCGGTTCCTGGCTCGAGCGGCGAGGAATTTTTCAGGGACTCTGGTTTCCATTCTGTTTCTAGGGGTTCTTTAACAACCAAGGCGAAGCACGGTGCGGCTTTTGGTAAGTCCAGGTATACCCGAGGCGGATCTGTTGCGGATTTAGGGGCAACGGCCGGGAGTTCTAGCCAGGCTCCTGTGACCTATTGGGAAAATTATGATGAGGGCATTGGTGATAGAGAAATGCCAAGTACAAGTGGTGATACCGGAAATTTTAATTTGGAGCAAAGTCATGTTTTGGATGGGCATGATAAAGAAAATGTGGTTACTAATGTGGAAGTGTTGTCACAAGATGCGGCTTCTGGACTTTTCAGTCTGGATTTGAGTATGGGGGAAGGGGTCATTTCACGCCTGCTAGTGTCTTACAGAACTCTAGTGCAGTTTTCTCTGCGGCTAGCAGACGGCGTGGCGGACATCATAGGCGTGATGATCCTAATGAATTCCAACACAGAGCTTCACAACTGCCTTCAGGTAGGAATGATTGGTGGTCTGTGTGGAAGCGGCCTGTGTTGAGCGGCAATGTTGACATTCAAAGGGGTGGTGTTGCGGAAATTGCAAATGTTCCTGTGGGGTCAAGAGCTATTTCAAATTTAGTTCCAGGGTCTCAAGACAGTTGTGGGTCGGTAAGTCATGCAAGTTCAGTGCCGACTGTGGTGCATTCACAACAGACTTTGGTTCCAGGTACAGGTAGAACGAAATTGCCATATATGGGTTTAGCCATGCCTTTGGGCACACATCTATCGGAGAAGACACAACACAAAATTTGAAACCACGACTTCGTGGATGTCTTTAGATTGTTGCATAGAGAGTTGCAATCCAAAGAGGGCTCGAAAGAAGAAGAGTTGAAACTGGAGCGCCGCCCGAGGGTGCCTAAGACCATAGAAAACTGGACGGCTGCCTTTCTCATATACACGAGTGTGTATTGTGAAAGGCATCCGGAACGGGCGGTGGCCTTATTTAAATACATTGACATCATTAGACGTGCACATTTGCATGTGGGTGGGTACTCCTGGCTTAACTACGATGAGGAGTTTAGGGCCAGGTTAAGTATTGACAATGACAAGGCTTGGGGGGAGGTGGACCAAGAGCTATGGCTTCAATGGATGTCGGTTCACCACACATCAACGACCATTCATACAGCAAGTGGCCTCCCCATCTCTTATCAGCCCTTTCTGCAGTGTCCCGCTCCATCGGGGGCGGGTGGGGTTGGCAAAGCACAGTTGCCGGCAACAGGAGCATGTTGGAGTTTTAACCGCGGTTCCTGTATCCGGCAATACTGCAAATTCAAGCATGAGTGCTTGCAGTGTGGGGGGAGACACCCACTTTCTCAGTGTTTTCCCAGCCAGCATTTTGGAGACCATGGGAGGGGTCAGAGGGGCAGAGGGGCCGGTGCATCTGTTGTCCCACAAGGCGCCTACCCCAGTTAGGCTACAGGCTATGTTACCGTATTTGGACGAGTACATGGATGTTTAGGGGTTTCAAATTAGGTTTTCGCATAGGTTACCAAGGCCCTCGGGCCCATCGCTGGGCGGATAATTTGAAATCGGCCAAAGAGTTATTTCAGGTGGTTCGTGCGAAATTGGATAAGGAAGTGCAGTTGGGCAGAATAGCTGGTCCCTTCCGTTGGTGTCCCCTTCCAAATTTGATGGTCTCTCCTTTGGGAGTGATTCCGAAAAAAGCAGAAGGTGAGTACCACCTCATTCATCACTTATCATGGCCAGAAGGTCAGTCAGTGAATGACTTCATTGCTCAAGAAGACACGGCGGTCTCTTATGCTTCAGTGGATGATGCTTTGCGTTTGGTTCGTGTGGCAGGAGTTGGTGCACTTTTGGCAAATGTGATGTCCAGTCTGCTTTCCGCCTGCTTCCCATTCACCCAGTGGATTTTGAGTTGTTGGGAATGTTTTTTGAGGATGCTTTTTATGTTGATCGGGTGTTGCCAATGGGATGTTCCATCTCTTGTTCTCTTTTTGAAACATTCAGTACGTTTCTTCAATGGTGCTTGGTGAAGAAATCTGGGCATACGGTAGTGTGCCATTATTTGGATGATTTTTTGTTTATTGGCCAGGCTAACTGTGATCAGTGTGAACTGGTTTTGGAGTGTTTTCAAGGACTGGCAGAGGAATTTGGAGTGCCATTGGCTCCGGAAAAAACTGCAGGGCCAACTACCAAATTGACATTCCTCGGCATTGAGATAGATACTGAAAGCATGACAGCTTGTCTGCCGGGTGAAAAGGTGGCTGAAATTAAGACCTTCTTAAAGGAAGTGCTATGTCATCGAAAGCTGGAGCTCAGACAGGTGCAGCGTCTGCTGGGATATTTGAACTTTGCCTGTAGAGTGGTGAGACCAGGTAGGACGTTCTGCAGACGGCTTGGTTTCTCCATGTCAGTAGCTTCGCTTCCTCATCATAGGATACGTCTGACTAAAGCAGTGAACGAAGATCTAGTTATATGGTTGTGTTTTTTGGAAGACTTCAATGGCGTCTCCATCAATTTTGTTGAGGATGATACTGTGTGGCAAATACACATTTTTTCGGATGCCGCTGGGACTCACGGCTTTGGGCTCTTTTGGGAAGGACGGTGGTGTGCTGAGCGATGGCCAGCACATTGGTTACAACAAGGACGTAGCATGGAGTTCTTTCCTCTGCTGGTGGCCTTACAGGTGTGGGGTGAGGATTTCAAGAATCGCTGTGTACTTTTTCACATTGATAACATGTCTGTTGTCAACTTAGTTAATTGGCAGAGAGCTAGAGATGTGAGGGTTCTGCATTTATTACGTTCTTTTATGCTACAAACTCTGAAATTGAACATTGTGTTTAAGGCAAAGCATATCCCAGGCATAAATAACTCCATAGTAGATGCTCTGTCTCGTTGTAATTGGCAGGCATTTCGGGAGCTGGCGCCAAAGGCGGACAGCTGCAAGACGGAGATTCCTTCGAACATCTGGGACCTGGGGGAGTGAGAATTGCTGAATTGGTGGAGCACTCCATTGCGCAGTCAACGAGATGTAGCTACCATCAGGCGTAGTCCGAATTTTTATCTTATGCTTCTTCTCAAGATCAAGGGGGTGCAGCAGTTGGTAATGAGCAGTTTATGTTACGTTTTGTGCTGTATCTGATGGACAAAGGGTTGTCGCACACAACCATTTCAGGTAAACTTTCAGGCATTTCTTTTTATAGTCAGTTGTTGTTGGGGGTGGCGTTGCGGGTTGGGATTTTGTTACGTAGGATGCTGAAAAGTTTCAGCAGAAGCAAAGTTCATCCTTCCAAGCTAAGGGAACCAATTACCTTTGCTCTTTTACAAAGACTTTTAGTTTGGCTGCCCAAAGTTTGCTACAACGAGTGGGAATTAATCAGGTTTCGGCTGTGCATGTTATGGCTGTTTTTTTTTGGTGCTTTCCGGATTTCGGAATTGCTTGGATTAAAGGATCAGAAGAGTTTGTTAACGTCTGAAGTACAAGTATTTAAGGGGTTGTTTGTACGGATTTGGTTACGACAGTCCAAAACAGCTCAGATGGCAAAAGGAATGTGGATTCAGTTGGGCGGGAATGGGGTGGTTGGTTGTTGCCCTTTAAGCGAATGTGAATCCTTTGTTAAGTCCCCTCAATTTCGAACAGGGGTTATATTCTGTCACAATGACGGGTTTAAGATTACCGGTTTTCAATTTTTGGCTGTGTTGAGGAAAGTGTTAGCATTGGCTGGGGAAAATCCAATGCTATATGGGACTCACTCCTTTCGCATTGGAGCGGCCACGGAGGCGTCCAGATTGGGTTGGGGGAAGGAGGAGTTGCAAAATTTGGGTTGTTGGAAATCTGATTGTTGTTACAGATATGTTCGTACTTGAATGCAGTTCACATTGTGTATATATGCTGTTTAATTTTGGTTTCTATTCTTAGGTCGAGTTTTTTCTTTTCCAAGGAGAAAAAGGACGTGGATCTTAGGACACTCCTTTGTGAAATGGTCAGCTGTCTTTGCGGAACAACAACTATGTGGAAGAGCCTTGGGTTTGCTTAGTAAAAACCATGAAGTACTGTGGAAAGGGGTTGGGGGAATGAAGTGGAGAGATCTTTTTCCCTTATTGTCTAAATTGGCTACTGAGTGGGGATTTCCGGATCTGTTAATATTGGGGGAGAATGATCTCGTTGAACTTTCAGGTCTTTCGCTCATTCGTCAGATGCAACTTGACTTAGCTGTGATTAAAGACAATTGGGTAGGGACGGCTGTCGTATAGACTGAATTTATATATCAACAGCAATGGAGGGGGACTCGCACACATTCAGCAGTGGAGAGAGCTCGCCGGAAGTTGAATAGAGCCATGAAAATATATTGCACTGCAATGGGAATTCATGTTTTAGTTCGCCAACTTATTTCTGGCAAAGAGCTGCACTTGTTCAGGCAGGATGGTGTACATTTGTCTCAAATGGGACAGGCGTATTACCTCATGGAGTTGCGTGATTGGTTAGCTCGTTTCTGGGGTGTTGAGTTATGGTGTACGAACAAAGTCAATTAAACATTTACATTTTCTTCTTGGGGGGACAGGAAAACTCGTTGGTTTTCCTGGGTGGCGTTCTTTTGGGGGGGATAGGATGTCTAGAGCGGACTTATCCTTTCCCTCTGGGGGTGGGGGGCGTAGGTGGAAAATGGTGAAAAGGAAACATTTGGAGAGAAAAATATTGGTTTGGAATTTTACAGTTTGGGGATTTTGCAAATGATGAATTGTTGGGGAATTGTGTTTTTACAGTATGGGGAAATGTGCTGGGGTAATATACAAAAGTTTTACCTATATAATAATAAATGTGAAGTTGCGGATTTCTGTTTTGAACTGTTCTAAAATAAAAGTGACCTTTTATTCTATCCATGAGGTAAGTGTGGAGTGTCCTTATTGCGCGATTGGTCCCAGGGGGATGTGGCACATGCCGCTGTCCCCCTGGGAAAGTTCGCGCAATTGGATCGGTCCATGCGTGGGGATTGGGTAAGAGAAGGAAAAGGAGAGGGGCTTAGCCGGCGCGCAAGGTGGGAGGGGCTGTCATCAGAGGGAGAGAGAGGAGTGAGCAGCTTCGTTTGGCCCACCCACCCTTCCCCTTTAGTTTATTTATTTTGTTGTCGTTTTCCCCCCCAAAAAATGGTAATTTTGTCACGTTAGGAGAGTCTTTGCAGTTTTCCAATTTCTTTTGTTCTTCTCAGGCGTTCTTTTGGGGGGATAGGATGTCTAGAGCGGACTTATCCTTTCCCTCTGGGGGTGGGGGGAGGGGAGGTTGAAAATGGTGAAAAGGAAACATTTGGAGAGAAAAATATTGGTTTGGAATTTTACATTTTGGGGCTTTTGCAAATGATGAATTGTTGGGGAATTGTGTTTTTACAGTATGGGGAAATGTGTTGGGGTAATATACAAAAGTTTTACCTATATAATAATAAATGTAAAGTTGCGGATTTCTGTTTTGGACTGTCCTAAAATAAAAGTGGCCTTTTATGCTATCCATGAGGTAAGTGTGGATTGTCCTTATTGCGCGATTAACAGTGTGCCCTTTCTTTTTCGATTTTAATTGCTTTCCAAATGTTCGTGCGTCAAAATGTGCAACCAACTTTGGAGTAGGTGACAAAAGATCCCCTTGTCTTGCTTACACTTATTTAACTAGGGATCTCAAACCAGCGCCATGTTAGTCTAACTGCAATCGCATTGGCTGTAGTTACTGCCAGTAGTTACCCATGCATTTCAGAAACGTCAATTATTTCTTAAACAGACTTTAGCAGTGTGCCCTTTCTTTTTCTTTTTCGATTTTAATTGCTTTCCAAATATTCGCACGGAAAAAATGTGCAACCAACTTTAGAGTGAGTGACAGAAGATCCCTTTGCCTTGCTTTTATTTATTTTACAATGGATCTCAGACCAGCGCCATGTTAGTCTAACTGCAATCACATTGGCCGCAGTTACTAACTTTCAATAGTTACAGATGCACTTCAAAAGCATGATTACATTTTAACAAACATGACAAAGTGCATTTTGTTTTCGAGTATTAGCAACTACCCAAAATTTGCACGGAAAATGTACACCTTGGTTGAAACAAGTAACAAAAGCCCCTAGCCTTACTGCAACTTACTTTGTGAGTGGTTTTGAACCGGTTCCGTGTGGTGGCGTCGACAGTGCTCGAACGATAATTATGTGAGAAGCCACCATTTAAATAGTCCCGTAATAGTTGGCAAATGCGTTTCACCTGGAATAAAGCCACAAAACATGGATACCTGATCGCTGTCAGGTCCCCGCCATTTTGAAATGTCTAAACTATGGTTATTTTCATTGTTCTTTACAACAATGCATAAATATATCACTTTTAATTCCACTATATTTTGATTTACTTATAATCTTCATAAGTAAGTGCATTTATAACTCGATATATTTTTCATTGCGACACAAAGTTTTTGTCTACTTTTTATTTGTTGTTTTTTATTAGTATTTCTTATATTTATGTTTTACAAAGACACGGTATTGGTAACGGACATAGAGCCTGATCTAAAAACTAGTAGGCGATTTTCAAGGGATCTTTGGGCCAGATATCATTTGCAGTAAGTCCGTTCTCAATCTCCATTTGGGAACTTTCTTGTAATTATAACATTTTATAGCGGTAAAGCCTCTCACATTATGCTCCGCATTGTACCTTAATAATACGACAAGTACAGACTACCTTGTGCACGAAAGCAGAAGATTTAGGAATAGTGGATAGAAAGTATTTTGAAACACAAGCCAATCACAGAACATCGCTAATCATTATTTGTGAAGTGCTCATTTGTCCACGCCATTTTAAGACGGGAAACGTGCACGTATTGAACTGGTTATAACTAATTTAAACACAAGTTGTATTGTTATCGCTCGTCCATTTTTTAAAAGAACACACAATGACCACCAGATTCAAAGCCCCAAGAGATTAATGTTGTTATTAGAGGCATTTCATTATATCAAACCCTACGTGCAGCGTACAGTATTCGATGGACAATTGATAAATAGCTTTTTTTCAAATCAATAACATAAGTTTATATATCAGCATAAGAATTCACTTTATGTATATTGGTATTGTTATTGTGTTCATTGTTGCAGGACTGACACCTAGTCATATTGTGGATCATCAAAATGTAAATCTGTTACATCCTGAATGCATTCCCACAAACTGCAGAAGTCAAGTATCTCTTTTTTTAGTGTATATTCACCTTGAATGCTCATCAACAGTAAGATCAACTAGTGGGGTGAGATTGTATTTACTAATGATGACCCTGCAACTTATTTGGACGTCAACACTAATATACCACCTAAGTTTTTTTGGAGAAATATGGGTGAATATTCTTTCCATATTATTATAGAAAGTGATGTAATTCAGTATTTATATTCAATCCCATAGCTGTAGTCCTAAGGCGACAGATCCAACAGGCTTCTGCCTTTCTTAATGCTAATTCCCGAACACCCCCTCTTGGGAGTGCCTGTATATGTTTAACAGCATGAAACCAGACATTACTTTCGGAAGGGTGTTTCTCTTGGATATGGAATGCAACTGGATATTTACCATCATTGTTTTTAATAGCTCTAATATGTTCCTGTATTCTTGCTTTTAAACATCTGATGCTACTACCTACGTAAATTTGATTGCAGGCACACCCTAGTATATACACGGTGTGTTTAGTATTACAGTTTATAAAGGTTCTAATTGTGTATTCCCTATTCGTATTGTATTTGAATCTGTTTTTTTTATTCAGGCCAAATTTACATGTTACACAGGTGCCACACACATAAAAACCATCCGTTTTTTGGGGCAACCAAGATGCAACAGTTGTGTCTCTTTTAATTTCTTTTATATAGCGGGGACAGAGGATTTTTTTCAGATTGGCTCCCTTCCTATATACCACTTTGGGTTTAGGTGAGACCGTGCCTGATGGCATCCCGCCAGATGCTATCATGTGCCAATTCTTACGTAAGATATTCTAAAGATGGTCACTAAATACATTGTATTCTGTTATGAAAAGTACCTCTTCGCTTTTGTTAGTTTTGCCCTGTTTATTCACATTGGTTCTCAGAGTAGTTTCGCGCTTTACTGCTCGGGCCCGAGATTCAGCCTTATCCAGGCACTTTTTTGAGTATCCTCTCTTACTGAAGTCACATTTTAAGGTTTTGACATCTTTATGGAAATTCCTTTCCTCACTACAGTTACGGCGGGTTCTTATCATCTCCCCATAAGGTATTGCGTTGATAGTACTCTTGGGGTGGGCACTTGCAGCATGTAGGATGCTGTTGCACGCTGTGGTCTCTGCGGTAACCCTGACCTCAGCCAGAGAGCAGATAAAGTAGGAATGTAATAAGCAGGTGCAGTGAATGCGTAGGCAACAAGCCACTTAGCTTCCCTGTCTGGCTCATTACCGTATTTTAACATCTGGCCATGAGTTGGAGTTCTACATCTCCTGTATGGAAAATGCCAAAAAATAAGTTTTATTTAACTATGCTCCATTTGTGGTCATTGCATTTTCTCTTAGCTTAGCCACACGGGAAATGGTTTGTGAATCTTGCTTTTTCCTCTTTTGATAATTTGTCAAGGCAAAGCACATTGCACTTTTTGCTTTTTTTGCACCATATAAATCAGTGAGGCCGCGTTTTTTGCTTCATCTCCTGCACTTACCCCGTTTCAATTCTCATCAGGAAGATTTCGGATGTTTCCAGTACCTGAACTGCCAGAGATTTGCCATGCTGTGAACAGTTTTATCAGAGGGTCATTTAACAGCAGGAAAATACATTGCTAATTGGGGTAGATTGTCGGTCTTGGCTTTCGGATTTCAC
The DNA here is from genome assembly GCF_964261635.1 of Lissotriton helveticus. NCBI lineage: Eukaryota > Metazoa > Chordata > Amphibia > Caudata > Salamandridae > Lissotriton > Lissotriton helveticus. The sequence goes on from NC_136061.1 coordinate 726,874,610, forward strand.
TTGTTATTGATATTTGTATCCCTTGTTTTTATATGTTGAGATTTTAAATGTTTTTATTTGTTTGTCCTATGAAATTAACTGTGTGTGTAATATGTTTATAATGTGTCCTTTATGGCTTTTCTAAGTCTAATAAAGTCTTATGATCGACTGCAAACCACCTGGTTCATAATCAATTGTGTCATCTCAGTAGTTGCACTCTTTTATCTACCTTTGGTGATAGTGGTATCAATAACTTTCGTGGGCTGATTGATTCTCAGAAGCATAATTGAAAATGGCGCCAGCGGTGTTTGCGTGGCCTGAAATCGCTTCCCTTCTCAGAAGAAACCTTTATCAGATCTTTCTCTTTCACTCCCCTGTCACAGTATCATTTTCTTGGACCACTGATTTATGGAGCCATTTTGTCTCTGACCAACAGATTGGTTCCATATATTCTCAGCGAAGGATTATCAGGCTGTTTCTTTTTTTGCTATTAAAACCAAAAGCAAAACTTGACTTTTTCGCCGTTACGAACAGCATATCGCCTAATTCGTAAAAAAATGTCGTTAAGATATTTTAAAGGTTTGCATAGTATGCAGAGAAGACACGTTTATTTTCTATCCAACGCTGAGGGCATCTTCAGGAAGCCAATCGGTAAAAAAACAGAAGACGTAGGTTGAAGGCTCAGCATAGTTTTAAAGACACTTCATTTCAATAAATACCTTTTATATAAGCTTTTAGAGAGGCTACTGAAATATAAGTTACCTGTTGCTTCACACAATTTAAGCCTATTGTACCAGCATGCATGCTATTTCTACCCTAAACATTTCCGTTTACTGTTTTCCAATCAAAACACACAGCAATGGATGAAAAAGTGCACGTCTCACCAAAGATAAATCAGTTGTCCATCTAGTGTTGTTTGTCTTTGAGAAAAGGTTTATAGACTTGAGATCCAAGCCTAGACATGTAGGTTATAAGTCTCTCTGATAGATATTGATGGGCATATTACCAAGCAATAGCGATAATTATCGCTATTGCTTGGTTAGAGACAAAATTTTACCGCTGAGCTGCGGCGATTTTTATCGCAGATAAACCTTGGTATTACCAAGGTTTATCGCAAATGCGATAAAAAATGGCCGCAATGCATGAATATCGCTGAAAAGTCAGCGATATTCATGCATTACCGAGCTAATGCTCTTAGCCATGTTATCCGCCTCCCATTGGATAACATAGCTAAGAACTGCTCAGGGCAGGTGTTAGCTTTTGGAGATATTCGCGCTTAGCGCGAATATCTCCAAATGTTGGTAATAGGAGATAGCGATGTTAGCGACTGTTTCCAGCCGCTAACATCTTGGCACGCCCACTTTGCATGTCATTAGTGATAAATATCACTGACAAGCAAAGTGGGGCCCAAGATGGTCGCTATCTCCTACTAGCTGTCGCTAACTGGTGTTAGCGACAGCTAGGTAATAGGGAGATAAATTTATCTCCGCTTTCTTGGCTTTTAAAGCCAAAAAAGCGGAGATAAACCCCCTTGATAATATGCCCCTTTGTCTCTCTCGTTTGACAGAGAGAATGTGTTGAACCAGCTCAAAGGGAGACATTCTCTGCAGTAAAGGCATTCTGTACTGCTGGTAATGCTTAAAAGACTCCTACAAGTGATGGGCAGACATCTGGCGATAATTTACTGGAAATTAGGGGGCATATTACCAAGCAATAGCAATAATTATCGCTATTGCTTGGTTAGAGACAAAAAGTTACCGCTAAGCTGCGGCGATTTTTATCGCAAATAAACCTTGGTATTACCAAGGTTTATCGCAAATGCGATAAAAAACGGCCGCAATGCATGAATATCGCTGAAAAGTCCGCGATATTCATGCATTACCGAGCTAATGCTCTTAGCCATGTTATCCACCTCCCATTGGATAACATGGCTAAGAACTGCTCATGGCAGGTGTTAGCTTTTGGAGATATTCGCGCTTAGCGCGAATATCTCCATAAGTTGGTAATAGGAGATAGCGATGTTAGCGACTGTTTCCAGTCGCTAACATCTTGGCACGCCCACTTTGCATGTCATTAGTGATAAATATCACTGACATGCAAAGTGGGGCCCAAGATGGTCGCTATCTCCTACTAGCTGTCGCTAACTGGTGTTAGCGACAGCTAGGTAATAGGGAGATAATTTTATCTCCGCTTTCTTGGCTTTTAAAGCCAAAAAAGCGGAGATAAACCCCCTTGATAATATGCCCCTATGTTTTAGATTGCACGTAGAATGAAATACTGATTGAAACAAAGCTTAATTAAATATGTACACAATAGAACGTATTACCAAATTAATTCACAGGCTGAGTTAAAGGGAATACGAGGAACTTTTGACTAAGAGGAATGAAGGATGGGAAATAATTTGAATAATTTTTGTGATTTTTTACAGGGTTTTATATAGCCTTAATTTGACCCGATATCGGGTATCAGAGACCTTTACATAGCACCTGTTCTGTTACATGAGGACACAATCATTTTTGTTGTTGTTAGGCACGGGGAGATTAAGTGTTTTGCCCAGAATCACAGAATGTTCAGCGCCATTGCTCAGACACGAACCCAGTTCCCCAGATTTGAGGTCGACCACCCTAGCCGTTAGGCCAACTTCTCTCTCCAAATAATCATATCTGAATGTCCATCTTTACCACAAGAATATAGGCACATTTACAATGAAAAACTGCTAGGCCAGAAGTCAATTTTATTGCCTCAAATGTCCTGCCATAAGACGCCAATCTCTGATTTTTGTTGTGCAACGTGTTTTTCCTATGTTTATATTAAGACTCAACATATGTTTGAAATTGGGCAGTTGGAGCTTAATCAAGGGAAAGTATTTTTTACCAAGACTCAATCAAGGATTTATAGAGCGCTGCAAAGCACCTGTGAGGGTCCCAAGGTGCTGGAGTTTGCTACCTGCTACGTGGTGATCCGTTCATTTGACAGCCAGGTCTTGAATGCTTTTCTGAATTGCTGGTGCAATAAGGCAGTTGTGAGGTGCAGGGGAAGGTCATTCCATGCTTTAGCCGCCATGTGTGGGAAGGAGCGTCCTCCCCTGTTGCTTCATTGGCTCCTGGGGTGGTGTTGGCGAGGAAGAGGGAAGCAAATCATAGGTGTCTGGTTGGTTGGTGGAATGTCATGTGTTTGTTGATTTATACTGGTCCTTGGTTGTCTAGAGCTTTGCATATGTGGATCAACATCTTTAACTGGCATCTCTTCTGGATTAGGAGCCACTGTGGCTTCTTGAGGTGGTGTGTGATGTGGGACCCTCTGGGGAGGTCAAGGATGAGCCTTGCCACTGCATTTTATTTTGTCTGTAGTCTCTTCAGGCGGTGTGCGGTGATTCCTATGTAGGATGTGGTGTCATAGCCCAACCTGCTTATGACAAGGGCCTTCATGACTGTCCTTCTGGTGTTTAATGGGAGTCATCTCAAGATCTTGAGGAGCATGCGTAGAGTGTGGAAGCAGATGGATGAGACTGTGTTTATCTGATGCTTCATAGGTAGATTGCTGTCCAAGATGATGCTGAGGTTGCGGGCCTGGTCCGTCAGAGCAGGAGATGGGCAGAGTTCACCAGGCCACCATGCATCATTCCATGGCAAGGTGTTGTTTCCAAAGATAAGGACTTGTCTTGTTCGTATTGAGCTTGAGATAGTTGTGTTTCATCAGCGATTTTCCCAATACATCTGTGGAAGTTGGTTTCGGTGGTGGAGAGATCTCCTGCCAGAGAGAGGATGAGCTGTGTGTCATCTGTGTAGGAGAAAATGTTGAGTCAGTGCAATCTGACGGTGTTGGGCAGGGGTCATGTACATGTTGAAGAGGGTGGGGCTGAGGGACGGTCCTTGGGGACACTGCTGGTGATTTCTTGGATTTAGAGGTGACTGGTGGGATACAGAGTTTCTGGATTCAGATCTGGTGGAGCCTGTTGTTCAGGACGTGATGAGAGACGGTGTTGATGGCGGCTGACAGGTCTGGAGGATGAGAGCTGCCATATCTCTGTGGTCCAGGAGGGCACTGATGTTGTCAGTGAGTGTGATCAGGACTGTCTCTGTGCTGTGGTTCACTTGAAACCCAGACTGGGAGGTGTCCAGCAGGTTGTTGCTTTCCAGGCATTTGGTGAGTTGTTGTTGATTGCCTTCTCCCGGACCTTCGCTGGAAAGAGAGCCAGGGAGATGGGCCGGTAGTTCTTTGATTCCACTGGGTGGGAGGATGGTTTCTTATGGAGTGGTCTTACTTCCGCAGGTTTTCAATCTTCAGGGAAGGAGGCTGAGGGGATCAGGACTCATCAATCATCTTGCTTCTGGGGTTGAAGACGTGGTGGGGACAGGGATCTGGGAGTACTCACCTTACTTTGTGAGTCTCCCAAAACTCTACCTGCTTCAAATTCCAGTACTAAATTCTCTAATTTTACCTGAGATGTGTAAACATTTCCAATATAGCATAAGTAAACTGCAGTCATTATTGTTTATGGGCATTCTCACCTTATACGGCAAAATAGATTATGTTGCTCAGCATTTAAAAGAGTGTTCCTTTGTAAACAATGGGCATTTCTTGACAAAAAGGGCCCTGGCTAGTTTCACAAATCAATTCCAATAACAATGGATAAGAACGATGGAGCTGTAGTAACCACAAAGGCGATTGGTGATCATCTATTGCCATTTAAATATATATTTATTATATATTATATATATATATATATATATATATATATATATATATATATATATATATATATATATATATATATATATATATATATATATATATATATATATTTTATATATATTATATATTTTTAATATATTTTATTATAAATATTATATTATTTTTATATATATATATATATATATAAATAAAATATATTTTATATATTTAATTGTATATTTATTATATATTATATATATTATATAATAAATATAAAAAATAAAAACAAAACACATTGTGTGTTGCCCTGAATGGTAGCCCTGGAGAAAAGCCTTGTTGCCTAGATAATTCGTGTCCCCACCCAAATTTGCCTCCTTGAGGCATATGGGAAATGTTTGCAGTTTTTGAATTTTTCCCTTCTCTGTATTTCTTCATTTTGTGTAATTTTTCTTATGATGTCTTCTATTCTTTTATTTAAAATTAGTTTGGACATTTAGGTTAATTATATCGTCAGCTGTGTATTTATCTTCGGATGGCCTTGCAGTTGAAGCTAAACTAAAGGTGTGCCAATATTGCCCTAAATAAATCTGCTGTAAGTCCTTCTGATTTGGCAATGTGGCAAACTAGTCACGACTCAAATCAAGAGTATAACATCTCTACCCAGAGCTTCCACACGGATTATCGACAATTCATTTATCACTATTCATTATAGTCATATACTGACATATGAAATGAAATGAACACAACACCGTTACTCAGAAAAAAACAATTTTCTGACATACTATGCTTTTGGAAGGCTAGTAGGCCTGGGGAGGAGTTGGTCACTTGCTCGGAACAAAATGTTGAATGCCAACACTGCTACAACCACGTCACGATATAAAAAGCACATGTTTTGTAACAAGTTGTGAGCGCTTAGTTTAGAACAGCCATGGGTGCATATGGGTAAACACACTGGACTTCCCTGCTTAAAATGTTCTACCCATCGCATTGATTGTTACATTTTACTATCTGGTGGTAATTACTGTTAAGTGGGAGTAATTGATACTAAGTTGATATATGATAGCAAGGGGGTGAATGGGCCATTTAGTGGATGTGTCTGATCTCATTTGGTAGTGCAAAGGACAAACAGGTTGAAATGTCTTCTAATGGAGGAGGGAGGGGACCGGTGTAGTGTCCCTGCGGACAGGTGTCCTCTAGCTCCTCTCCTAGGACTACGTAGGCTTACCAGACTCTGGGGCACATGGACAAACCCATTTCACCCTGGGCAGTGCTAGTCCTTACTTTGCTTACAGCTTAATACCAAGAACCATTAAATGTCAGCAGAAGGGGTGGATTTTATTCATATGTTGCATTCCTCTGTGCACATTAGGTCCACCTGGGTGAACAAAAACGTGGAGGGACACTGTGGTGGCTCAGTACAACACCAAAATAACAACCAAAATGCAAGTACTGATGGAAATTTCAAACAATTGAATGAATGGTGCAAAGATATCCAAACCATGCAACCATAATCTCATTAGTAGCCTTTATTTTCAATATCCAAAGATTTCCTTATTTGCAAAACACATACAGGGAACATACTAATACAAACAGTACAAAGAACAAATGAAAAACACCTTCAAAAAATGACTGGTTTCAATTACTACCACAAACTTTACAATCAACTTTACAATCAAACTGTCACACTCACTCCATCTTCATTCAAACAATCACCACACTCGCCACACACCACAAAGTCCTTTTGGGCCAATGTAACTTTTTCCAACTCATGGACAGGCCCTATCACCCACCAAACAAAGCACTGGTAAATTCTAATTTTATGATGCACATAACATCGTAAAAGTCATTGTGACATTTATTAATCACAACAAAAAGTTTCTAAATTTCTAAAAAGTTTAACATTATTTTCAAAGTGCACCAAAGCAAACCACAAGATTATCACAATTGTTTGGTAGTGAAAACAAAAAGGTCTACGCGTTTCAACCCCCTAATGGATATCGGGGTTCTCATCAGGACCAAGAGACACTATTTTAAGAAAAGCCACAGCCGTGGGCTTCCTTCGTTTTTTTTTAACTCGATGTGTGAAATTTCTAAGAATACAGCCTAGTGGAGGATTTGTCAATTGCCAAGTATTCAACCGCCTCCCTATGTTCAAAAGAACGATCACCTTCTAACTAAGGTGTTTCCGAACAGAGCCGCGTTCACTCTGCTCCCCCTCGCTGTTTATTCTTTCACAGCTCCGGATGGCGTAAAACTCTGCCGTCTTTAATCCGCCATAGATTCCACCAATTGTTTTCGGATGTAGCCGAACAACACCAGCAGGGCTAAGTCACTAAGGGTCACTAAGTAATGTACACTGACTAATGGCAGGTGAGCGCTGTGATTATAGACAAGCAGTATGTTACTCCCCTTTAAGTAACAAGAACAAATACTAGTTTTCACAGGTAATGCATTGGGCCTTATATAGAAGTGTATAGCAATAGGACATCTGGTAAGCAAAATGGTGGATGTCCCATGCTCATACTTGTTTTAAGTGATGCCATATTTAGAAGGCAGTGGCTCATGGTGGTTCTAATGGCAAAGCAGGTGTCCCACTCTGTAGCATCGTTCCGGCAAGCCTGCCACTTTTCAGTGATGCCATCAAAGGGACTGCCAAATTCAGAGTGGATCCTCCAACATCATCCCCATCGATGTCACTTCTGTCCAGGACAGCCACTGAAACTATGGTAGTCCCAAAAAGAAAATCTTTAAAATGTCCCGAGTGTATACGGAAAAATTCCTAGAGCTTGGGGACCAGGTGTTACATACATTAGGAGCAAAAAATAGAAAGTGATATGTGGGAGTCTAGAATACTATGCCTTTTAGAAATGAAACTACAATTTTAAAAAGCTCCAAATGTCCCATTAAAGCTTAAAATGCGCATATTTTGTGTTAGTAAATTAAATACAATATTTCATAACTTGTGTATTTGTTTGAAGTACAATTGTTTCTGTATTGTTTCGATGTACAGCTGGTATTGAATAGGTGGGGTCCCTGGCTTCAAGTATGAGGCAGTGGGACTCCACAGCAGTCAAACTGTTAAGAACTGCTTCTCTTTGGTATTTCAACCAAGGGTATGAAAAGGGGTAAACATCCTTTACAACGCGGTCAAAACACCGCGGTGCCATTACGACGCGTCTTTTACAATGAAAGTCGTTACCACGACTTGCGCTGGAGGGCACTCTAGACTAAGGAATAGTAGATTTACTATTCCAACACCTTCCCTACTGTACGTAGGCTGGAGTTGGAATACTAAATCTTACTATTCCTAAGTCCAGCACCCTACAGCGCAAGTCGTGGTAACGACTTGCGTTGTAAAAGATGCGTTGTGATGTACCACGATCATTTTGATCGCTTTGTAACATCATAAATCCTGAAAAGGAGTAATGTGTGGAAACAGGGGCTTCTCAACCGGAATCAGTTCATTCCTATTAGGGAGCAATTTTATCACCTTGCCTGGGCATTTTGCCTGCTTTGAGCAGGTGGGAGGTCCGGTTGGCCATTGTATTCCTGCAGTATTTCAGCTAATCTCTCTCTCAAAAAAAGGGGCTAGAAGGGGCACTGTAACAGAGAGTGCTTGACTAGCTGGAACATGTGACTAACACATAAACACAGCTTATTTTAAAGAGTATGCGTGCCACATCCCTAAAAGCTTTGCGGGTAATATTTTGATTTGCTATATAATGATATTTTTCTGTGTTTCTTTTTTTAATATGCTAAATTTGCTTTGACAATGCTGTCATGTGTTCTGTTTCTGTATTATACCAGGTAATGCATATAATACCACAATTATATATAAATAAATTAAGCAGCGTTTGCTTTTCTCGTTTACAGTCACAGCCTACCTTTAACAACTGAAACTAATTTACACCCTCCAGCCTCCAGTGTTCAATCTGTGATCACACTTCTATTTTTATAAACAGAATAATTCGGAAGCTAAGCTTTCACAGACAAACAAATTAGTCTATGGAATTGAAGTACAGAGTTATTTTTGGTGCCATTTAACATGCTCAGTTGTTATTGAAAATTATTTTCCCCTTATAAATAATCATAAACACACCAATTAAACAATATATCCTTGATTTATTACAGCAATAAACAAGGCTTACAAGCGTTTAAATGTGATATATATTAGCTGTAAATCTTGATAAAGCAGTTTGGAGGAGAAAAAAAACACCGGAAAGAATCTGAACATAGGTACCTTTCATTCCTAACTCGACTTCTGTAAAAGTAATGCACTGTGCTAATTTTTTTTTAATTATTGTTATTAATAATGTAACTGTTATATTGTAAATATCTATGTCTAACCTGTGCATTTCATGAGTCACAGTATAGTGTTGTTGCGTGTGGCTGTGGTCTTTTGCTGTCCAGGGTTGTCTGTGATGATCTCCGAATTGTACAAGACAGTCGAGAGTAATCAATGTCATGGGTGCCTTGGCTCACGCATTTGCGATGCAATCACAGGGGTGACATGGGTGGATGTTTCCATCACACTGGTCTTTCTGGTCTAGTGTTTCTGGCTGCTTCCTATCCAGCACTCAGAAGTCTGCAATGTTCTCGAACATGCCCCGGTAAATTACTGACAACCTTTATTCAGTGCTTAATCAAAAGAATTTTTTACTGCCAGGGCCCTTCTCGGAAGGCCAAGGCAGCGCTGCCAACGGAAGCAATAACATAACACCTAACCCTCACACTCTGACAATTCAATCCATTTCAAGCTGCACAACGCTAGAATGATGGCATGAGAGACTAGTATAATTTATTTTAAATGTATATTTACTTAATAAACATGGCTGTTGTGCTCATCTCAAAACAGCGCCACCATGTGATGGACTGTCACTAGAGCCGTGCTGACAATTAAGTGCTGGTGCCGAGCCCCGGAACCCACAGGCACAAATTAAGCACTGCCTTTATTACCCTTAGTCCATCTTGTCCTCGCCGCAGTCATTGCAAGATGAGGTGGTGCCACCTGATGATTGGAACAAAGAACAGCAGGGTCTTTGACGGCTAGCCACACTCACCGAACCTGGCAGCCATGAAGGGGGCAGGCACTCCAGGTTCCTCCTGGACTGACAGAAGGCACGGTGGTGGGGATTTATTGACTTTTACAAGGATAAGATGGACTATTGGCTACTTTGGCTTCCGTTCACCACTTATCTTTCTTCCAAATCTCCTACTTCATTACTTTCTACTAATCCCACGTTTTAAATTCTTATCTTCTCTTTCTTTTATTCTTTTCCCTCTTTCTTCTCTTTTCCTTTCCTCTTTTCTTTTCCCTTATCTTTCCCTATCCTATTTCTCTTTTCCCCTCTTACTTATAAACTTATTTATGATTACATATGTCATGTATACTTAGTCATATGTACTTTTTCCCAACATGTATGACATGTCTTTTGTATTATCTTTCAAATGATAAATAAAAAGTTCCTAAACAAAAAAAAGATGGACTATTGGCAATGAAGATTACCAGTAAGTAACTAGGGCATTACCCCTATGTCCCTTGTCCTTGTCCCAGTCTGTACAAAATGTAATATACCAAAGCTAAAGTCAGTGGCAGCTCCTTTGCTAAGGCAGAGGCGCATCACCCCACTGAACAAAAGGACAAATAAAAAGATAGAACTATTGTTATTATCATTTTCTTTTTCCTATAGCTGTCAGTGGCTCTCGGGCGGGGCAGGGCTTCCAAAGCAGGGAGAGAGGTGGTTTGCACTTCTGAAGTGTGCACAACTGCTTGTTGCCCTCCAGGCTGCATTACGCATTACTCCTGGTTCTGAGCGCCGAACCACTGTGCTCAGACCAATCAGAATACTGCATTGCAGCGTTATGATAGGCTCAGGGGAGCGCGGGTGCTTCCTGCTGCTGGCCAGGAATCTGCAGGAAATCGATGGAGGACTCAGGAGAGGCATTGGCCGGTTTGCAAGAAGATGACGGAGGACTCAGGAGAGGCAGCTGTGGGCTGGCCATTCCAGGTAAGTGGGTTTTTTATTTGTAATTTTTTGTTCCGTCCTTCAACCTGCAGGAAGATGACAGAGGACTCAGGAGAGGCAGTGGCTGCTGGCCAGCCGTTCCAGGTAAGTGGGTTTTTTATTTGTAATTTTTACTTCTGTCCTTCGACCCCTGGCCTCACCTCCCAGGTCCGATAGTAGCCGCTACTGGCTGAAGTCCTTTGAAAAACTGGAAGGAAAGAAGATAATGAATCACAGTATTTATGCCACACCCTCTGATTTAATGTATTGCAATACCAAAAACAGAAGTGGGAGCAATAGCAAATTATAGTGCAGAGTTAAAAAAAAACCTTCACCTAATTTCAAATGCAAATCACTCTCAAGGTGGTAATGCTTGACAAAGGTATGCACGGAGGACCATGTAGCTGCCCAACAGATTTCTTGGATTTATGCTTCCTGAAACTCTGCAGTAAGTGGCCATTCCTCTTGTGTATCTTCCCTTAACTGGAAGACTTCCTGTAATTTCCTGAAAATCAATTACATTGTTGACTTATTCCATCTATTGAGAGTCATAGAAGATGCCTTCTTCCCCTTTCCAGACTGCCAGAAAGTCACAAAGAATGATTCAGTTTTCATGACGAGATCTGTAGTATGAATCAAAAATGCTTTTTAGCATCAAGTGTATTCTACAACTGTTCTTCTGCAGAAGAGGGAGAAGGGAAAAATAAGGAAGAATTATTTCCTGGCATCTATGAATGATAAAGTTAACCTTTGGAGCAAAAAGGTCACAAATCAAATGAAGGAAGGGCAACACTTCAAGGCCCTCAGTTCCTCAATTCTTCTAGCCAAGGTGATAGATGGGAAAATAATTTTGTAAGACAGAAACTTCAAATCTACAGGATCCAAAGGATCCACAGGATGATACTGCAAAACCTACAACACAATATGATGATCCCAAGTAGGCTAAGAGGTTTGTTATTGGTCTTACCACCAAGAAGATTCCAAACAGCCTAGAAACGAAAGACTGGCCATCAAGGAAGGCTCAGAAAAGTTCCTGAACGCTTTAATAACAAACCAATGAGCTCTAAGAGTTGACGGAGAGAGATTTAAGTGAAACCCATCCAGAAGCAAGTGCCAAACATCAGACAAATCCCAGACAGATGCAGAAAGACCATAAGATGCACACCATATGTCAAAAGACTTCCAGTGTTTTGATTAAGACTTTAAAGTAGACGGTCTGCCAGAGTGCTTAGTTACCTCCATCAAGGGAGGGGAAAGACCCTTTGCTAGAAGTCAGGACTTCTCAACACCCAAACCGACAGAGTGCGTTGAAACCAGTAAGCCAGAGCCAATGCCTTGAGGGGACAAGGAGACTTCGGCAGAAGCCAAGGAGATAGAAGAGTCAGGGACTTTCAAAAGCGGAAACCACGACTTACTCGTCAAGGCAGCCAGTACAAATGATACCAAGAGCTAGAACACTCATGACATGCTGATAAGTTCTATGTCTCGCCCAAGCACGAGTCATTAAAGGGATAACTCCAGGTAAAATACATAAACAAGAAAGGACTACACAGCACTGTGATACAAAAGGGGATGATGGACTGAGCGTTTGAGCAAATCAAACACTCACCCCCAGTCAACTGATCTGGGTTTAGTCCATCACCATTCTTTAGCCCACTCAGCCACCCCATTTCAGACATGGCTATATGCAAATCAGTCTGACCCTGTGCCTCATGGGAACAGTCCAGCCCAAACTGCCAAGCCATGTCTTCCATTGACCGGAAACAAGCATCCTGGGAACCGGTTTCGGATTCATAATCCTCATCAGCCAGGCTATCTTGAATCCAGTGGCCAAGTGAGCAAGGGACTCACGTCTGAGCATACCCTGCCACACTTAGGGCGAACAAAGCGATACAAAAGGGGATGATGGACGGAGCGTTTGAGCAAATCAAACACTCACCCCCAGTCAACTGATCTGGGTTTAATCCATCACCATTCTTTAGCCCACTCATCCACCCCATTTCAGACATGGCTATATGCAAATCAGTCTGACCCTGTGCCTCATGGGAACAGTCCAGCCCGAACTGCCAAGCCATGTCTTCCATGGACCGGAAACAAGCATCCTGGGACCGGTTTCGGATTCATAATCCTCATCAGTCAGGCTATCTTGAATCCAGTGGCCAAGTGAGCAAGGGACTCACGTCTGAGCATACCCTGCCACACTTAGGGCGAACAAAGCGATACAAAAGGGGATGATGGACGGAGCGTCTGAGGACTTGAAGGAAGTTCTGGTTTGAAATCTAGCTGACAGATCATGATTTTACTGCCTTCTTGAAGGTTGTTAAAAAGAGGAACCGAACTTTGAAGAGCTTGACCTCTTTCAGGAATTGCAATGAAAAGAGGAAGAATGTTTTCTCTCCTTAAAAATGCAGTGGTTTGTCTTCCAGTTCCACTGCAAAGAAACAGGAGCCCTCAAACAGCATCTTGAGGGCAACTGCTCTTTGTGCTGCATCAGTATTCCAGTCCTTTAAATCGAGATTCCTCATTGTGGCTATGGATGCACGTCCTGCTCGAGCCACTGATCTTACTACATTAAGAAAGATGTCAGACAGAAATTCGATTTGGTGCTCAATTTCCTCCAGCAAGGAAAGGCAATCTCTCTCATTCTGAATGGCTGCCAAAGGTGCCTTGAAGTCTGTGATAAAAGATTGTGCCATGTAAGCCCCATAAATTCCTGCTCTCATTCCAAAATGGGATCCAGAAAAAACCTCCCTTAAGGCAGAATCCCCTTTCTTGATTGAAGAATCATTTAGCATGTTCTCCTCTGCCATCACGGAATGACCCACATGACTCTCCACCAGAGAGTCAGCAGGAACAGTGTCTGGCAAAATAGAGTCCAGATTCTCAAGGATATTTAATTTAGACATAAACTGAGGTAACAAAATCCTATCAGGACCCTTCCAATCTTGTTTAATGACATCAGTGACAAAGTGATGAATTGGCAACTCAGAACTGGAGGCCTTATTGAACTGTCACAAAAGAGATTCTTTGAAAGTCCTCAGCTTTTCAATAGGAGGAAAACAAATATTCCCCCTGAAATGGACCAACAGATCCCCAAGCATCAGCACAGATTTTTCCCTTTAAATGAGCTCGAACAGGGTCCAAAATCCTAGAGACAGACAATGCCTCAGTGCCTCTTGTGACAAGGCAGGAGCAGTGGCGGCTCCCCGAGGGAGTGCTGCGGGTTGGTGAGGCAGGGCGTGGGAGGGGCAGGGTGGGGGGTAATAAACTCAGGAATGCGGCCTGATGGAGTTAAGTAAATAAATAAATAAGACACATTACATTGGGAGCTGCATCGCCGATTTGCCGTTGTAGCGCGTGCAATGTAATTCATTTTATTAATTTATTTTTACTCAAATCCGTCAGGCCGCATTCTGGAGTTTACTACCCACCACCCTGCCCCTGCCCTGCCTCACCACCCTGCAGCACTCCCATGAGTAGCCACCACTGGGCAGGAGGGAGTCTTCTCCTTACAGGCAGACAAAATTTCAAGTGCAATTCTGCAAATTCTTTCCTCCTCCTCCTCCTGTGTTTGTGCGAAGAAGAATGGTCGGAGGAGGAAGAAGAAATGGATGGTGAGGAAGAAACATGCCTTTTCCTAGCCAAATGCTTGGCCATCCATCCCAAACATAGTAGACTGTCAAGAAAAACACATAATTACAAACTGGAAGGACACGCATGCACTGAATGAGGCTTCCTGTAACACTCCTGTGCGGATCCCCATACATCATGCATTCGCCAGGCAAAGGACGCTCCCTTAATTTCGCCTGCCACTGGAGGGAGCCCTGGAAACAGTAATCTTATCCCTGACCATCACAAGGATACATCTGAGGCTGATACAAGAGGAGAAATCAATAATCCCCCTCCTGTAAGTCGCTCCCTCTCTAGTGGCCTGCCACTGCTCAAGCCTGGCAGGAAAGGTGTGTCAAAGTCTCATGGAAGCCAAAGCACCAGCCAAGCAGGGACCTCCCTTACACATTCCAGTCATAGAAAACCAAACACAGGAGGAACCAGGAGTGCCATCCCCCTTTATGGCACCCAGGTTGGGTGAGTCAGGCTAGCCTTCAAGGATCCTCCTGTTCTTTGTCCCTGTAATGAGTTTACACCACCTCATTTTGCAATGATTGAGACGAGGAAGAGGGATGTAGGGGAGTTTGTCAGGTTACAAAAGCCTTGTCCAAGAGAATCCCAATGCCTTCTATTTTCGTTCTAAATTCTTGACTCACCTGATGCTCATTTCTCTGGCCAGTATCCTGCTTCTTTTTGGAGGTTGGTGCCCAAGTTGTGCACTACTATCATGAAGTTCATTGTCTACATTCAGTGTAATGAGGATTCCAAGGAAACCTGCAAAGATAAACGAACAGATGACTACAATTTAAAGGTGGTAAGGTGCACATAATAGATGTGGCATGGATATGTGTTTATCGCCCTGGATATTTTCCTAGTATTTATCAGTATCTGGATTTTGAAGCTCCTGAAATATAAAGAGAGCATATAGTTGACTTGAGAAAGGTGCATTTTATCCCCATAAAAGTACTGACTTAATTCTTTTCAAGGACACTTAGGACTTTTCTGCTTGTCTTTTCCCTCTATCCTGGTCTGCAACACATTGTTGGCTCTAAAGAAATGGTTAGGAGATTAACCAGGAATGATTATGTAATTCCCCAAACTGATTTTAAAGTACATCTATTCTGAACGATATATCAGGTAATCAAAGGGATTCTAAAAGAGCATTTTTTACACACATTTTTGTGGAAAAGACTCCTTTAACTTTGCTAATCTAATCTATCTTCTTCGCTATAATTGTTTTCAAGATCTGATTTTGCCCCCATAAGTTGAATCGAAAGTAGAAAAGAGGAAAGTTATAGATAAGCAAGGGGAACTTACGAGAGTTTCAATTGTTATGCGACTTGTGTTTGGATTTTCTGAAGTTTACACAATTTCTCTTGTTTTTTTATTGATATACGTGTAAATACTGTTGTTAGCACATAGAAGGGTGTTAGACCTGGCTTTGACAGCGAGTTTATCCCCAGATTTTGTGCTTTATGGCCTTCTGTTTCTAACCTGTTTTTGTTGGTTTTATGACTCTGGGCACTTTACCACTGCTGATCAGTGCATATGCTCTCCCTGTAAAAAGTATTGTTATGGATTAGTGAATCCCTGATTGACATATTCTATTTACTGGGCAGTCCCTAGTACAGTGCAATGTGTGTGCCCAGGGCCTGTAAATCAAATGCTGCTAGTAGGCGTGCATCGCTGATTGTGCCACCCACATAAGCAGTCTGTAAATGTAACTCAGGCCTGTCATCGCAGATCCTGTGGACAGTTTAGGTCTGCCATGTTGACTTGACAAGTGCACCCACTTGCCAGACTCTAACCTTCCCTTTTCTTACTTGTTAGTCACCCCTAAGGTAGGCCTAAGGTACCCCTGTAGGCAGGGTGCAGTTCATGTAAAAGGTAGAGCATGCCCTGGTGTGTGTGGCATGTCCTGATAGTGAAATACTGCCCAGTTTATTTTTTACTATTCCAAGGCTACCTTTTCCCATAGGATAGAATTGGGAGTTTGCTTATAACATCTTATAAACATAACTACCCCTGGGAAAAAGGTAGGAAAATAAAGTTTAGTATGCCTGAACTCAGAATGTTAAAATGCATCTTTTAGTGAAGGTGATTTTTACATTCTGTGTGTGCAAATACCACTTTTAGAAACTAGGTATTTTTTTGCTTAGCCATTCAGTGTGCCTCTGCTAGGATGTGTTTTGACTGTCTGGCTTTGGAGTTACAGAGGTTGGGAATGAGCCGTGAGAGTCTGATGGGTCAGGGCTGGTCTGAATAGCCATGAGGTGCATTTAGAGTAGGTGGGAAGATTTACTTTCACCTGAATGGGGCTAGCCTGCCTGACACAATGCTGTCTCCACCTCCTGCCAGGAAGCAGCACCAGAGAGGACAGACCTGGTTTTGACTGAGCACAGGGCTTCTCTACCACCAGAGAAGAAATGATTTTGCTGTATAAAAAGAGGGGCCCAGACTCCAGACTTTGAGATCACTTCTGAGAAATCAGAGGAACTTTTGCCTAGGAGAAGAGCTGGAGAAACTGTAGAAGAGTGCTTCCCCTTTGCTGTGTACTGTTTGGGGTTGGCTTGCAGTGGCTGTTTCTGCGAAGGAAAGGAGAAGGACTTTGCTGTGTGCCGTATCCCCTGCTTGAAGAAGATCTCCAAGGGCTTGAAGTGGAGTTTGCCCCCTGTCCACAAGGTCTCAGGAACATCAAAGACCTCATCAAGCTTCAGGGCACCGTCTCTGGAACCACTGGTTTCAGTTGGCTGAAGAAGAAAAGGGTAGCCAACTCTGTCACCTAGTCTGTCGCAGGATTCTATGTCCTAAAGGCACCGTAGAGACCATTGGTCCACTGGTGCCCTCCAGGCAAGAATTAACCCTGTGTGGCAGTGCCAGTATTTTGTCACAAGTCTATCATGTTAAGAATTACTGCAAGCATGTAAGTGCCAGTATTTCGCCCTGGGTGTCTCTGTAAGAGAATAATTACCTTCACAGTGTGGCAGGTTCAATGGCACACTTGCAAGCATCACATCACATTCTCACTTTTTTCCGGTTAATCAATCTCATTCTATCACTCACTCTCATTCTCTTACACCCATATCCTCCTCCTTATTCATTCTCACTCACTCACTTTCGTTCACTGTTAATCTCACTCGTTCTCACTCACTCATACCTACTGACACTCAGGCCCATGTTTACTATTGCTTTGCCCAGCACAAAGTGTTACGGTGGGGTTGACTATCCAATGCAAATAAGGATTTGCATTGAATAGTATCCCAAAGTATTTAAGGTTGCTCAAAGCACTGCTATGCGTAACTTTTCGTCAAGGGGGAGTTCCATGGGTGGTGCATGGCTGTTTCCATACAAAAACTCATGAGTTTTGTTTCCACTCCCTATCTACAAACATTGGTAGACAGGAATGATAGCTAAAATCTTATGCCTTCTCAAGGCAGGCATAACAAGAAGAAATGTTTGGATTTCTTCTTGTTTTTTCTACTTTGCATGTTTTGCACCACCGCACCCACTAGATATTACAAATTGTTTCTCTCTCCCATTCATTCAGGGCAGTTAGTAATTCTGGTGCAGTGTTGCATTATCAAAAAATGGTTACACATACAGACACACATGCTCACATATACAAAGACTCTCTTTCCCAGAAAAAATTCTCACCCGCAAGCAGGTGCACCACATACATTTAAAACGACTTTGACTCACCCCTACTGCCACCAAAGGTCCTGTCCCAGCTAAGTGTGCCCCAACTTTTATCACACAGGTAGTGAATAATAGAATATTATTTACAACTAGTATAATGAAAAACAGGCAAAAAGTAAGAAATGCAGAGTCAGGCCTGTAATTTTGCTATTGATATTGACATGAGGCCATGGGTCACAAAGGCAGTGCCAGGGTCAGAAAGGGAATGGCAAGGGTCATAGTTGTGACTCCTGATGACTGATAAATGATTTCCATGAAAACCATGCAGGGTTTGCAATGGAGAGGGCGAGCTAACAAATCAGGGCAGTGTGTCTGACAGCTCCACAGCTATTTGAAATTGAGTCAGGCATAACCAGGCTCAATACGGAATGATATTGTTATACGTCATGTGTATCGACACTGCAGTTAGTGGCCACATTTTGGTCAAAGAACCACATTGATATGAAATTTGCTCTACTACGGGTGTGTTACAATAAGCTGTCACACATTGATGGAAACATATCTGAAGAAAGAAGTTCAGTTTGAATACAAACATGAGTTGCACTAAGTACAACGTGTATGTGAATAAAAGGTGAGATCCATGCCAGGAATGAAGGATGGTCGAATTATATTTATGTAATGGTTTGGAAAGACTTTGCCAGTGTTAATTTGCTTCATATGCATGAAATACTAACTGGATCATAACTCAATTCAGGTTTTGTATGGAGATTTTCAAAACAGGCCTGGGCATCATAAATAACTATTAAAACAACACCAGCTAACAATATAATATTTTTCACAAACCATTAGCATCAATACACGTTTCCCTCTAGTAAAGAAATAACACTTTATATAATTTTTGTATTTTTTATACTGGCTGGGACATTAAAATACCAGTAGTGCCGGTAGAAAAGTATTCAGGTGGCAGCCCTATCTGATTGTAGATTGAATACTCTGCTGTAAATCCACTCTAGTACTGGGTACGTATTGTTCATTATGTGAGTGTGGTAAACAGAGTAAGCTGAGTGTGGTAAACTGAGTCAGCTGAGCACCCCAACATCAAGCCACCTCCCCTTACACTCTCTGCCCTCATGCCGCTGACCTAGAATTGGGTAACCTTCTTTATTCCAGTGAGCAAAATTAATCTCCTACCACTGTTTTAGTCACCTATCTTGCATCACCTCATGACCCCAGGTCTCATGCACTCTATCCAGACCCACACTTAGTACAAACACTTAACAATCAATCAAGCTGGAGAAGGGCACCTACTCATTTAAGATTATATTAACTTCTCCAAAACTCGAGCTAAAACAATATAAACACAATACCCTAGAGAAATTTCCAGACATCCTCTTTGACCTCATCTTCACCCACAACAACACATCTTGGATCAATATCTTCTACAGTAAGCTAAATGTTACATCATCTGCCAACATTCATCATTACTGCAAGCTTAGAATCTCTCCATCCTCTCTATTCAATGGTTCAATCACCATCTTTATCTACAACAATAGCACCTATTCCAAGCTCTACTCAGTATCTCATCACCAGTCCCTTCTGCCTCCCCTCCCAACATTTAAACTGACTGCACTCAAACTTCTTCACATATGCCACCAGAGCTCAATCCACCCTGTTCCCCCAACAACCCTCATACAGTGACTGTGAGTCCTATCACCAAATGGTACGTCCACCCAACTCACTATCCCAACCATACCTCTCATACTCCACTAACTTGTAATCAAGAACTATGAGTCCTATCCCCATCATGATGCTTCCACTCAACCACTCATCAGTTCCAGCTAAAACTCATAATCTACCTGCCCCATCACCTGACATCTCAGGACTACACATTTTGCCTTTCAGACCTCACTTGAACACGGCCACCAAGTCTGATTACAAACAGAATAATTCATTTCATGATACCATACCTTCCCTTATCACATTACACCTATCTTCAGCAAACACTCCAGAGATACCCTCCCCACTCACTGATTACCTGGAGTGAGCTTTAACTTCTGCTCTTGCGGAGATTTGCCCACTCATCCTACCAAACCTCTACTGCAAGCCCTCTCCCTCAGCCACACTCCCGGAATAGGAACTAGATCTCCACTTGTATCTTCAAGTTAGATGTCACAATATCCCACCTAAGCTGCAGAATGTATTCTCCCCTAGACTCCCTACCCCAGTTGAGATCACATCATCCTTTGTGACCAATACCAAGGAGCAATCTCCTATCCTGACCCAAGAGAATCATTCCCAAAGCAAATGAATATTGACAATCTGCTTGCCTGCTACAGCTTCCCTTTATCATCCTCCTCCTGCACTTTCTCAACTTCCTCTTCTTCAAACGATAAAAACCAATACACTATTCTGACTATTTTATAAACTAGAAATAAACATCAGCCCCATGCACATTAGGTAATGCCTAAACAACAGACACATGCAACACAGGCACTAACTCACAGGAATGTTATGCCTATAACGACTGCATCTCCTCTGGACGCTGCATGCTTCTTAACTGTAGATTAGAAAGGAAGTACAAGCTGGAAATCTATGAAACTATCTCTCACTATAATCTTAACCTACTAATGCTTACTAAGACTTAATTCAATGACACATTACACAACATAATGGACCTTCTACTTCCTCCAAACTACTCCATCGTCAGAAATTATTGTGTTTAGAGAGCAGGAGGAGGTAATCCTGCCATCTTGTGAGACTCCTTCCAATCCAAGGAGCCACCCAACTGCTCTTTCTCTGCATTTCAATACTTACATATAGTTCTACAAACACAACACGACCTACCTCTCAGATTAAATGCCATCTATCATCCATAAAGTGACATATGGCTTTTATTGAGGAATGCATCAATCTCACACATAATCTATCAATGTCAAGTGCGAAAGTGGCCTTTTTGAGAGACTTCAATCTACACTGGGTAATTAATGAGGACTCAACAGTCAACTATCTAGCCTCCTTTCTTACTGGGAATGATCTGATCCAACATTTTTTAAACTAACACACATCAAAGGAGACATTTTCACTTAATAATCTCAAAAGACAACCTACTCAATTGGTCTGATCATTTTCGAATCCCTATCTCTTGGCAACTATCACACTCAGTAACCATGTACCCCAAACAAATTAAGCAACTACTTTGTTTTGTGACACTAAGAACATCGATGTTTGCATTCTCAGCATTAATGCACAGAACATTCTACTAACCATCAGCATAGACCCAAATATCAATGAAGCATCTGCACATTGCTTTACCTGCCTTTTAGATCAGTCATGATGAGGATGCTTTACTCCAGTGCAAAAAGAAAAGACTCAAACCTTTGGCTCACTGGTTAAACAAAGCTTTATATGAAGAAAGAAGAGCCCTGAGAACTCTGGTAAAAATTCAGACAATCAAACTCCACCTTTAACCTCACATATCTCCACAACACAAGATCACTCCACAAAAAGCATATTTTCTATGAAAAATTAAAAATCACTCATTGACTCAGCCAAAAACTGACCAAAACTACTCTATGATCTAGTCAAAGCTGCCAATTCTACCTCTATGTCCATGGCCACCACAAATGTGGACCCAATCTTGAAGGCAGAGGAATTTGTACAATTGTGTGACACCAAACCAAAATTACTTCTGTTTCGAGAAGAAAGCCCTTGTCTCTTTACTCTGTGCAAATCCAAGAACATCTGGCAACTATCTGACAAAAACAGAGAGGAAGGATTACTGAAGACTATCATGAAAACAAAACCATCAACCCACTTTATGGACCCTATCTGAGGTACCTTTACACACACATGCTCCCTTACTGGGCAAAACTGCCCAGTGTGGATCTATCACTTAGTCAAGGAATATGTTCTGACTGCCTAAAGACATGGATAACTTACTGGTCGTGTTAAGAAGCTACAAGAAGGACATGCAAGTAGCATTCTAAAGAGCTTCAGCAGCAGCTGATGAAGTTTAATTAAACTCCCATAAAGTTATACGTAGAATCATAACCTATGAACCTGTTGATTACATCAAATAATGACGAAGATGGGTAAGTGATATTAACTTACCCAATGTGTCAAAGCAATCTATCACGTTATCGCTATGACTAAGGTCCTGATGAAAGTCCACTGATCTTTAGAGACATCCATGGACAGAAACATGTCGACCACTGAAATCATCATTATATAGGTGCGGTGGACCATTCACACATCCACCCGAGGACCAAACACTGCTTTTAATCTTACCCCATCCTGACGAATAAAACAAGAGTACAGTATAGGAGGTACTTTTAATTTATCTCTTTTTTCTGCTAACACTATTGAAATCACAACCACCAAAGAACCAGATGGTCTCCCTCCAGGTGAATGCCACAAGAACGGGAATCTCAGGCGAAAAAGGACCCAATTATAAAACCAATCACCTAACCTACTCAAGCGGAGAACCAAGATGTACTGCTGCCCATGGGTTAGAGTGTTTGAGGGCCTTTGTACAACACTTATAGAACCTATTTTTTCACAATATGTGTTTCATTCTCTTTTGATTATGAACTAAAGACAAGTCAAGTCATCCCAATTCTCAAAGAAATACGTGTCTCCACCCTCCCATTCCATTCCTTGCAAAAACATTGATAGATGCATCGTTGATTAACTTACCCATCACATCAGAGACACCAGCCTTCGGGATGAATACCAATCTGGCTTCAGTCAAGGCTGCAGCACCAAAAACTGCTTTGCTGCAGGTAGTTGATGATACACTCAGAGACCTAGACTAAGGCAACTCCACCTCTTCATTCTTCTAGACCTATTAGCAGCTTATGATACAGTCAACCATTCTATGTTCCTTGATGCACCAAAAAATGAATGGGCATTAATAGCACTGTCTTTAAATAGTGTGATTCATTCCTCACAGCCAAGTTCAAGGGTTAAAAATTGACAATTGTTTCTCATCACCACTTTAGAACAAAGAGTGCCACAGGGATTCATTCTGGCTCTGAACTTATTCACTATCTATATTGAGCTCTTGAAGTCGTATTAAAAAATCTTATACCCAACTATTCTTAAATGTCGGGGGGCGTGGCTACGCAGGCGAACGAAATGGCCGCCTGAATGTAGAGCTCCGCCGGGCGAGAGAGGAACGGGGCCGTTCGCATGAGATCCGGCACTGCGAGGGGGTCGAAATATGCCTACAACTGACCCCTAACGCCACCTGATGCAGCCTGCCTAGTCTGGAGGAAGGGGGATGGAGTAGACGGGCGGAACAGCTGAGGTTGTGCTGAGGCCGCCTGTGCCTCGCGGGCCGTTACGTTGCAGCGCCGGAGCGCCTGGTGAGTCTGCTTGATTGCCTCCTCGTTGTCCCCTTCGGCCTTGGGGTCGCCGTTGTGCTCTCCCGGGTCCGCTGCTCGGCCCCGGTGGTGTCCGTTGTTGGAGGCGCGGCCCCTCGGTCCGCGACCGGCACTTGCGGCCTGGTCCGGCATTGGGAGCCGGGGCCTCGATTTTCGGGGACTGCCCGGGAAGTGCGGCGGCAGGCGGGGGGTGCGGGCGGCGGGCTCCGAGGTTGGGGGGTGATTGGCGGGGGGTGCGGCCGGCGGGCTGCTAGGCGCGCTACGGTCGGCCACGCTTCGCTGCACACGGTGGGGGCCCGTCACCTTTGCCCCCACCGGTAACGTGCACCCCAGACCCGCGTCTGTCCCCCTGCAGACCCAGAAATTGCACACTCTCCTGATCTCCTGCTAATGAGGCTGGCCATGAGTTTCGAACGCCTGTGCAAATTCACAAGACCGGCGCTGGCTGCATGACCTGCGTACCTTCGCCCATTTGTGCTGCTGATGCCTCGAGGACCTGCACACCTGGTCCCCACACTACGCCATCATTTGCTACCTGTCCCGGCGGGGCTCTGGACCTGCCGGCTGCTGCTCAGGGATCGCCGCGGCCATCTGCTGGCCCTACCTCCTATGCAGGGCCTCTGACGCTTTGCTCCAGCCGGGTTAATTCCCCGTCGACCTACGTTCCTCTGCCTTGGCGTCTCTGAGGCTCCTGCGGTGCGACTCAGCCCTAGTGCGGGGAAATATCGGGAACCCCTGATCCTCTGTTCCCGACCTGAACGCCCTGCTGTCGGGGTGCCCTGACGCTGTGCTCGACTTTCTGGCTGGTCGCAGTTGTCGTTGGGTCCTGTGACACTGGTGCTTTGCCCGCCATCACTTCCAACATGGTTAAGAAAGATGTTACCCAGAAGAGACTTACCTTCAGTTCGGCGCCCCCCCGTGCATCTGCGGCTTCGCCTGCAGCTGAGGCGGACACCGGGGGCCAGGCGGCGGCGAAGGACACCGCTGGTATGGTCGCTGAGATGATGGGTGAGATGCGGGCTGGATTCAAGGCCTTGGATTCTCGCTTCGATACCCTCGAAAAGAAAATGGCGGACATGGGCGCGACGATTCAGCTGCACGATAGGCGCCTGGACCTGGCGGAATCCAGAGTCTCCGACATCGAGGATGGAGCTGCATCGACGCTGAAGAGGTTGGAACGTGTGGAAAAGATCCTTAAAGACGTCGCAATCAAGAACGAGGATTTAGAAGCGCGCAGTAGGCGCAATAATATCCGAATAATTGGTGTGGCGGAGACGACAGCAACCGGACGCTTTGACACTTTTGTGGAACACCTCCTGATCGAACTTTTTGGCCGAGACACGTTTACAACTGGCTTCGTGGTGGAGCGCGCACACAGATCGCCGGGGCCCCGGCCTAACCCGGGCCTGCCGCCCCGACCCATTATAGCCAGACTCATGAACTTCAGGGATAGAGACGCGGCGCTGAAAGCTGCCAGAGAGACGGGCGAAGTTAGGTGGCAAGGGGACGTGCTCTCTTTCTACCCGGACTTCACAATCATGGTCCAAGATGCGCGCCGCAAGTACACTGGTGTCAAGGCTGCTTTGCGCAAACTGGGGTTACGCTATGGGATGCTGTATCCCGCCAGGCTCAGAGTAGACGTGGATGGCAGGTTTCGCATTTTTGATTCCCCTGCGGAGGCACAGTAATTTTGTCGAGCCTACAAAAACAGAGGGTTGCCTCGAAACTCAGGTGATGCACAACGATCTCCGCCACACACTGACTCGCAGGCTAGTGCTGACCTGTTTACTGAAACCGGACAGGGTTGACTTGTCTCCGCCCCATCTTTTTCATGACAGGCTATTTACCTCAGTATTATGCATCTGACAATGCTGTTATATTTTTTTGTAGTGCTTTACGTAATTGCTGAGAATTGAATGTTGCCCCGATTGTGGTTCTCGCATGGCGGAGCGTCGCCTACCCCCATGGCACGAGCCGTACTGTACTTTTCTCTTATGTTGTCTTTATTTTACAGGTACATTGTTGGACAACTGTTATTGTTTGTTGCTCTTGGTTATTCTCGTGAGGGTGGGAAAAGCCTCCTAGGGCTTAAGGAGTGGCTGGGTGGTGGGTGGTTGGGGTGGGTTCGTTTACGCTTTGGTTCTGTTATTTGTACACACGCACTGTTTTTCTCTTTGGATGATGCCTGTTTTGTGGGAGGGAGGCGGCGGTTTTGCACACACATGTTTTACTATGATTCCATCAGGTTTGAATGGCTAAGATAGGGCAGCAGTCTGGTCCTTCCAGACTTACCTTCATGTCTTGGAATGTCCGGGGTTTAAATGACACGAGGAAGAGACGGCAAGTTCTAAATTACGCAGCGCGACACGGGGTGGATGTATTATTTCTGCAGGAGACACACCTGGCGGGGGCTGACTCTTCCTCCTTTGCAAAAGGCTGGGGCACACACAGATTTTTTTCTAGCTATAGCAGATATGCAAGGGGGGTGGCGATATTGATACATAGACGCGTCCCATTTGTGCACTCGGACAGTCTCTTTGATGTAGATGGCAGGTATGTTGTAGTTACAGGGATACTTTTGGGCTTCAAGATCACCTTTGTTGGAATATATGGCCCCAATTCAGACTCCCCTGCCTTCTTTCAGGGTCTCCAGGATGTTTTGCTGCGATTAGACACTGATATGATGGTACTGGGGGGCGACTTTAACCTGCTGATGAACCCTACCAGGGACAGCACCTCCTCTTCCCCAGACTGTAAGCCCCGCTCACGCGCTGTGCTGGCGGATATGTGCGCGCACTACCCACTGATTGACATTGAGGCCCGTCTGCACTCCAGCACACCCACCTACACCCATCACTCGGGATATCACAACACTAGCACCAGAATAGACTATTGGCTCCTTTCCCCAGGGGTGGCCGGTTGGGTGAGAGACCATTCGACGCTCCCTCGCATGCTGTCTGATCACTCTCCCATTGTATTGACCCTGCTGATCCCCAGGTTGGGAGGGTATGAGAGACAATGGCGCTTTCCTGGCAAGGCGTTATCTGATCCGGTCTTCAAAGAAGACATTCGTACTGCCATAGAGGAGTATTTTGAATTTAACGAGGGCTCGGTGGACATTTGGGCTACATTGTGGGAGGGATTCAAGGCCACTATTAGAGGGGTTTGCATCAACAAACATGTAGGGGCTTTGCGCGAGATCCGTGCCTCCCTGACCCGTATTGAGACGGATATTGCCGCACTGGACGTGGCCACGCTCACTGACACAGACGGTAGGGTAGAGGCGCAAAGACTAGAGCTACTGCAAGAGTTCAGAGACACTGCTGATAGGGAACTGACATATCTCTGCACACAACACTCAGCTAGACAATATGGTGAAGGTGACAGACCGGGCAAGCTCTTGGCCCACTTGCTCCGTCCCCCCCGCCAGGCTTCATACATCTCTGACATGGTAGATGATCTAGGTGTTCGTCATCAGACCACCCCCGCCATTTGCGATGCCTTCCTATCCTACTACAAGGAATTGTACACCTCACATCTGACGACTGACTGTCGCGACCCTGGCCCCTATATCAACGAAATCTCTATGGTGTTCCTAGAGAAACATATGCAGGAATTTCTGGCGATGCCTATCGACCAGGACTGCATTGTGGAAGCCATTGATGCATTAAAGGGCTCCTCGGCGCCGGGTCTGGATGGCTTTTCGGCCGACTTTTATAAGGAGTATGTTATAACGAAGTCAGGGGGCTGACATCTCTTGTAGGTGATAAAAGTAGGTTTATTCAAATAGATGTAAGCAGGTAAATAGTTACAAGAAGATCCTTATTATTATTAGTAGTTTTAGGTTAAAGCCCCACCAGGAGCAAGGTCCACTCTGCTCAGCCCATCTCACCAACTGATCTTGCTACATACAAAGCCATCTTAACATTCTACATGACATCATAGCAGGCTGAGCAGGCAGAGAGAGAACCAAAGAGGGGAGACATGAAAAAGGTAATAAGCACATTATAACACATCCCCTTCCTTAATAACTGAACAATTAAAGGAAGAAGAAACAGAGAATGTATTAAAACATAGATTCAAAATATCCTCTATCCATTCGAAAGAAAGGGAGAATAAGAGAATGCATTAATAAACGTAACAAGTGGAAGAAGAGAGAATGAACTAATAAAAACCAAAAGGAGAAGAAGAGAATTGTATTACCTAATGTAACAAACTCAACTCTCCCTATGGATTGTGATCATAATTACAAAAAGAAATGCTCAGATGGAAAACGCATTTCCTACAGAAAGAAGAAGACACAGCATTAACTCAATACAATACCTCCTTCTTCCTGAAAATGATCAAAAATAAACGAAAAACAATGTAAGATAATTTATTCTAAAAATCAATAAATCCAAAACTATGCCCAAAACTTAATGTGCCATTCACAAAAACTGCAAAAAACAAATTCAGCATAATATTAAATCCGGATAAACTGGGGCAAAACAGGGAATACAATCCTTAAGTGCACTAAATCCCAAAATGTGGTAAAGAGTGTGTACTCGTCACACACAGACTGTGTATGTAAATAGCATATTCAGAAAAACCAAAAACTTAGGGTAACCCTTAACCCATTTGTGAAGTAAACACACTCAGCATGTACATGCTAATCAAAAACCAAGGGTAATTTAAAATCTAAGACATTCTCGTATAACTGTGGGCAAGTTTTAACCCATGTCACACACTCGATAAACTAAGGTAATTCTTAATTCAAAAATCCTGTACGAAATTGACCAAAACTTAAAATTTCAGAAAAAAAACCAAGCACAACGTGCAGACAAGACATTCCAGTGTACAGAATTAAGGGAACAATTGCACTTGATGGAAAACAAAACACTGATCAACAAGGCCTATGACAAATCCCATGAAAACCACTAAACATCTAACATTTACACACAACTGTAAAAGGGACACACTACACAAAGTCAAGGAAAAATACTTATTCTCATCAACACCATCCTAGAGAGCAAGAGACAAAAATACAAGTGACCAGCAATGATAAAAGTGTCTCAAACTCTGGGGAGCTGTTTCAAGTAAAGAATATCGTAAATACAGGAAGATTCGCGACGTCTTCCGCAAAACAATATTATTCATATAATACATACTCAAAAGACATACATATATTAATAACATTAAGATGTCCCCAATATATAGTTGTGAATATGCAATTAAAAACAAGGGATATTATTAATAAAACAAACTAAAACAAAAAACGTGGTCACCGTAGTCTAAGGTGAGCGATATCTCACCCGAAAATCCTGTTATTAATCTTTCATTCATTGTTTAAAAGTTGTAGGAAATATCCAGCGTAAGTAGTGAATTGCGCCATAAACAGTATCATCTACACGAGAACTCCCTTCATGGTTGAGCGTAGAATCACCATAAAATCTTTGTTAGCGCATGTAAATCCAGATTTGCGCATGTTAGACCAGGTTTGCCACAATTATAGAAAAGTTAGCCTTCTCGTAAATGAAATGTAGGCAAAAGTAAACAATATCCGCCAGCGATGTATCTGCTAGTCAAACTTGGAGGTGAAACGTCGTGAAACTCAGGATAATAAAGGGATTCATCCCAATGTCTCAAAATGGCCGCCATAGCGTCGTTCGGCGTCGCTTTCTAAGGAAATTAGACCACACAAGGACGTTGGATCTGACGCTGTTACTGAGGTCAAAGGAGAGTTGCACCAATACCAATGAGGATTCCAGTGACGTCACCACACCAATCATGCAGGCGAAGATGAAGGAGCTGCAGAGACTAACCGTCTCTGGTGTCAACGATGAGAAATGACTCGCTGCTGCCAGCATATGCGCAGTAACAAAGGGTGAGTGAATGCAGTGAAACGTCCCTCATGTGCGCAGGGTCCATCCGTAAAACAAAGGTCTCGAGTAGAATTACGCGCCGTGTCCCTTCCAGAGACAAAGCCGTCGGTCTCAAACTGCCCAAATCGCAAGTGCCACACATCTTCGCTGCACTGCTCCCAACACAGTGTAGTGTGTTAACATGGTGAGTCAGTCAGGATACAATTGAAGTTTACTGCGTAGCCAACCAACAAAACGCTGCGTGTGTAGCACTGTGAAGAACTCCAGGCACACAACATGACAGTTCATGAAAGTGATCACTCCAAGACGGTCAAAATCTGCCTCCAGGACAAGGCGATTCTCCCAGTGCTTGATGACAGTAAAATCCAGATCAGTATCCATAACATTAAAACAAGAGGGTATTCGTAATTTTCCAATAAGCGAAAATAGTCATAAGCTGAAATCTTGTTGTGAGGTTGTATACAGGCTAATGGAAACTGGCACAATTTAATCCAAAGGGCGACCGTTGGTAGGGTCACTGGTGGGGCCTTTAGGGTGCCTAGTTTCCCCCATTCAGCTTATTAGAAGACAATAATTTCAAAACTTTAAATCCTTTTTGTGAAAACGCTTCTTCATGTACATAAACAGCTTCACTTACTTCTGTTTAAAAGTCAAAATCAACAATGTAGCTCAAGTAGGTTCTTTTTCCGTCGTCGCCAGTGTTATAACGAAGTCAGGGGGCTGACATCTCTTGTAGGTGATAAAAGTAGGTTTATTCAAATAGATGTAAGCAGGTAAATAGTTACAAGAAGATCCTTATTATTATTAGTAGTTTTAGGTTAAAGCCCCACCAGGAGCAAGGTCCACTCTGCTCAGCCCATCTCACCAACTGATCTTGCTACATACAAAGCCATCTTAACATTCTACATGACATCATAGCAGGCTGAGCAGGCAGAGAGAGAACCAAAGAGGGGAGACATGAAAAAGGTAATAAGCACATTATAACAGAGTACAAGGAGGAACTGGTGCCCCGCCTGATCGAGATGTATGCGGAGGCGCTCGAGACGGGGGTTCTGCCGCCCACGCTGCAAGAGGCAGTCATCATTTTACTTCCTAAACCGGGTCGGGACCCCACTAGGTGTGGATCCTACAGGCCCCTTTCCCTACTCAATCTTGACTATAAGATTTTGGCGAAAGTCCTTGCAACTCGACTGTCTTTACTTATGGAATCTATTATTTCACCAGCCCAGTCTGGATTCGTCCCCCATAGATCCACCTCCTTTAATCTGCGGACGCTGTTTTCTGTACTTCACAGGGTTGACCCGGATACACCGGCGGCTGCGGTGTTTTTAGACGCCGAGAAGGCATTTGACTCCTTAGAATGGTCGTTTTTTCTGTCCGTCATGAACCGGATGGGCATGCCATCATTGTTTGTCTCCACGGTCGAGCTGCTTTATACTGCCCCCAGAGCACGACTGCGCCTTAATGGCACGCTCTCTGATAGCTTCCCACTTTCCCGGGGAACCAGACAGGGATGCCCCCTGTCCCCCCTACTGTATATTCTGGCCATGGACCCCTTGGTGCGACACTTTCAGGAGCGCCACTTGCACCGCGGACTCCAGTTTCGGATGGGTCCATTACTCATCTCCCTCTACGCAGAAGATACCATTCTATATGTCAGATATCCGGAGACCAACCTGTCGCCCTTGCTGCTTGAGGTGGAACGCTTTGGGAAATACTCCGGCCTTCGTATTAATTGACACAAATCTGACATTTTTCCGCTCACCCCCTCCACTGCCCGATGGGACTGCCCGTTCCTGCTTGAGTGGAATACTGATTCGGTGAAATATCTGGGTATCCACATTCATCTAGATACGGTATCCATGATCCGTCTTAATTACGGCCAGGCGTTAGACTTTCTGGAGGATAATATTACGCGTTGGATTCGCCTCCCTCTCTCGATGGCCGGCCGTATCGCCATAATTAAAATGCTTATACTTCCCCGTTTTTTGTATTTATTTAATAACATACCGATCCCGCTCACTCAAATCTTTTTCACCCAACTACGCTCATTGTTGTTGCGTTTAGTATGGGCGCATCCTAACGCTGCCTTATGAACGGGGTGGCTTTGGAGTGCCAGACTTTTATATTTATTACCTAGCCGCGCAATGCGCCTATGCGCATCCTTGGTTCCATCCGGACGCTCGGATCCCATATTTGAGACCTGAAGCGGACTTGGTACTACCACTTGCCCTCAATTCGATATTGCCCAAAGGCTTACCCCGAGACCCACTTGACATGCAAACTGTGTCCACTACCTCGTGGGCCTGGATGCAGATGCGTAGACTGCTCCAGTTGGACGTACTGTACTCCCCGGCTCTTCCATTGCCTAACCCACACTGGCTCCCCATCACCGCGGAGGCGGTGGTCCGCAGAACGTTGTCCAAATACCAGCTCGCCACGATAGGGGATCTGTTCCCAGACGGACATGTTTTTTCGGTATCCGAGGATCCACGATTTACGGACCGGACGTTTATGGACTCCTTTGTCCTGACCAGGCTGAGGTCCATGCTTAGAGCACAGTTTCCCTCGTTCCCACTTCCGCCGGATGACATGGCAGCGCTGACTTTCCTACTCCAGTCACAAACGGGAGCCCACATGGTCTCCAGGTTATATGGACTCTGTGTGGCTGCCCTTCCTGCTGCGGATGCAAAAGTTCGTGCGGCATGGGAAATTGATCTGGGTGGCCCCATCACGGACGCCCAATGGGCTGCCTGTTGCCGCTCCACTAAAGAGGTATCTGTCAACAGTAGGCATAAGCTAATACATTTTAAATTTTTGAGGCGCCTATACTTCACGCCGGCGCTGGCCCACAGAATCGACCCGGCCAGACCTCATCACTGCCCTAAATGCAAGGCTCCACATGCCGATTTTGCACATCTCACATGGACCTGTCCGAAACTACACACCTACTGGCTACAGGTACACCACATCTTGGGCGACATTTTAGAATGCGAACTGCAACACAAGCCGGAGATTGCACTGCTTGGCTATGTCGCTGAGTTCCCCCGGACCACGCGTAAGCTTGCTGCCATAGGTTTCTTGCTGGCGAAAAGGGAAATTGCTTTACTTTGGGGGTCCAGGCGAATCCCTGATTCCAAGACTTGGATGCGCAGCCTTGCCCAATGCAATACCAACAGTGTGGAATACTCCACGCAGATCCCAACAGCTTCCCGCCCGATCGACATCTGGGGCCCATATCGACAGTATATTAGCAGGATTACACGGGATACACGCTCCCCAGCTGCAAGCTCTATTGTCCCAGAAGGGGTGGGCTAGGCGGTTTTGGTTCAACTGGCGTGCGCTGCCTAGTGCGTTCTACCAGGCTTAGCATATACACACTATTGGAAAGGGGTATGCGTGGGCTGCTGATTTTAGAGTGTTTGCTGGATGGGGCCGAGCAGTTTCCCTCCTCCGTTTCCCTGTACGCCTTGCCCCGGTTGGAGTGGTCGCTTCACCCTGGTCTTCATTTGTCGTTTTACCTGCCCTCGTCTGCCTATGCCAATGCTAACGCCATCCTGCTTGTAAATGGATGTGTTGCATGCCGCTCTCTCTGTCACGAAGGCTCATTCGTTTTCGTTGTGTTTGAAAAAGGTTATATCTCTTTGCGTCACCTTTCCACATGTGCGATTTTCCTTCAGATTTGGAAAAGTGGAAATAAGACTTTAGAATGTGTTACAATTCTTGTAATGTTATTGGTCTAGTCCTCCATTTACTCACTTTGTATAATGATCACTACTGTTTTCATTGTAAGCAGTTTCATGTATAAATGTATGCTTGCACGGACCAATCTGATGCTAATAAAGAGATTTAAAAAAAAAAACTATTCTTAAATGTCTGCTAACACCTTAACTACTGTTCATGACTGGATGACTTCACACCGCTTAGAGCTAAAACCTTCTAAAACCAAATTTCCTCACATTGTTTTAACGCCACCACCACCTCCAGTACATTCATGAATGGACACACTCCACATCCTAAACAGTATACCCACCATTTTTGACGGTGGAAAATCCTTAATAGTCATCCTAGATAGAAGATTAAACCTTCAATTGCAAAACAACACCATGGACAAAAATACACAATATCAACGACACCTTCTCTTGGGGAATCCACCTGTTCGTTCCAGAGCAAGATTTAAAAACTATGGTCCATTCCTTGGTGCTCTCAAGACCTGACGACTGCAACTTTCTCCTGATTGATTTTCCTATGACCAGTTTCTCTCCCCTTAAATCTTCGCACACATGGCAGCATGCTTCATTTATAGGGCTAAAAGAAACAAGCATTTGCAATGCAATAGGTCTTGCATTTGCGAGAGTTTAAGCTATTTACATTGTAAATGACAATGTCATTTATTTATCTGTTTTGATCATTAACACATAAATAAAATGCATTGTCATTTATAATGCCAGTAGCTGAAACTCTTATAAATGCGAGACCTATTTAATTTCAAAGAAGCGGCTGCCATTGTCCCGGACAACTTGGAAAGTAAAGCCCGCATGGCATGCTGAATGTTGTAGGGAAGGATGTTGTGCCTGCAGTAGGAGAAACGCATAAAAAAAAATAGTGCTTACAGACTAAATAAGACATACTGTGTACAGTTTACAATTGAAGACAAAGCGGTAATAAGGAGGTACTAACAAGCCTGTTAACGAATCAGAAGCCAGCATTTACAAAGGACAATGACACAAGCCAATGAAAAATATGGGTGGAGAGTGGGCGGAGCTTCAAGTTCATACGCATGAACTGTCCAGGCTCGACCTAAATATAAGTTATGGCCCAATGCGTAGTGCCTGTTGAACTAGCATGTTGATTCTTCACAGCATATAAATTCTATGGGTAAGGGTATAGGGGAGTGTCACAAGTGGCATATTGTGGGGGGCCACATATATCCATCAAGCAGGGCTTTAAGCGTGCCTGGTCCTGCTGGGATTGAGTACCAGCAGTTTTACCAATCATTGGTAAATATAACAGGGTTTGCCTATGTGATTATTGATACATTATTTGTTGTAAATTATAGCAACCTGTCTGGAGGAAGCGAGAATAAGGGATGATGCTGTAAGTGAAGTAGAAGCTATACACAAGTGATATTTATAAAATATAAGTTATGATAAGGGATATAATGCTGTTAATATTTCTGGGAGAAATAGTTATGAGAACCCCTTGAATTAGCAGCTTAGAGTTCAACAAGACTAGGGGCCCGATGTAGGTAAATGACATTTACCAATTCTTAAATACCGAATTTTACCGATTCGGTGTTCATGAATCGGTAAATGAGATGTAGGGAAAAAATCGGTATTAATTACCGAATCGGTAATAATCGGTATCTGACTTTCGGAATTTACCGAATCGGTAAAGGCCCATAGGAATGAATGGGAAATACCGATTCGGTAAATACCGAATCGGTAAATTCCGAATCGGAAAGCAAGCAAAAGTGAATCTTAAGACAACAGCCAATCAGGTGCTACCACCCTCCCCCTCCCTACCATGAAGTGGCTACACAAGCAGCTGCAACTAATTAGAAGGTTCTGGAGAGGCAGTTGGAGCAGAGAGACTGGGAGCAGCAGTAGAAAGAGTTTGTGCAGTTTAAAACCAGAAACATGGCAACCAGCAAAGACACAGAGCAGACAGAGAGAAAGAGAAAGCTGAAATTCACTACAGGTCCGAGTGGAGGAGGTGGTAAAGGTGCACCACAAACTTTTTGGAAGGCAGTCCCTCTCTGTGCCTGAATCAGCCAAAAGGAAGATTTGGCTTGATATACTCGACAAAGTCAATGCTGTGGGAGTGACCACCAAAGTCACAGAAGATTTAAAAAAGAGGTTCTATGACCTGAGGAGCCTCACAAAAAAAAAATTAGCAGACCACCACAAACAGGCATCGCAAACAGGTGGAGGAAAGAACACAGCACCCCCCCTCACTGACCTGGAGGAGATGGTGGCCACAACCTTAGAGCCTGAAAGTGTCTACGACTGGGAGAAGTGGACAGCTCTGCCAAATCTGCAAGTAGAAAAGGTAAGATGCATGCACAGCAATCCCCCTCACACCCTCACCCTTCCCTCACCCCTTGAAGCTAAGTTACCCCAGTCCCAGTGTGCCAGCGCCAAACAGTAGCAATGCATCATGGTACATGTAGTCTGTTAATGAAAGACCATGTCATACAGCACAGTAACCACCAAGTTCGGCAAATGATTGCAGACATAATGAAGGGCAGGCAACATGTAAATTGTGCAATTTTCAAAGTTTTATTGTAGTGGCTGTGAGACATTTGCGCCTAGCTGATATACGCTCATATGTCCACAGGTCACACACCCAGAAGGCAGTCACAGGAGACTGAAGGCACGGAACCCGAGAGGGATGAAAGTCAGGAGCCAGGTCCCAGTGCATCACAGGACACATGTGTACCGAGTGGCCAGCCACCTTCCCAAGACCCTGAAATCACACAAGAATTGCAGGCATCCCCACGACGTTCTCAGTCCCCTCTGTTAATGTCTTCTCCAGATATGCCAGCATCACTGGATGTTGATACACCTGCAGCACAACCTAGCAGGAGGCATGGCGTTCCCCCACTGATCGAAATGGAGATAGCTGCCGGTGAAATGGTGGTTGAAGACCCACACACCATGCCTGTAGCTGATATCTCTGCCACACTGCAGCCCAGCGCAGAGCCTGTCCCTAGTAGCACAAGACGCCGCACAGTCCAAGGAAGGAGTGTAGGTGCACGTGGGGAGGGGTCCAGTGTGTTCCAAGGCCTGGAGGGATCCATGGTCAAGATTCAGAGGATGCAGGGAAAGGGCATCATGTCCTGTCAACGACAAATGCGCAACCTCAATATAAATATGAAAGAAATTGGAAAGGGCATCAGGGAACTGGTGGAAGTAAACAAGAACATGGCTACAGGGATAAATGACATGACACAATCCATGCAGCTACTGTGCACCAAACTGGATACAGAAATAGCATCAAGGCGCAGGGAGAAGCAGCGTGCACAGAGAACTGACAAAGCAATTCACTGCCTGGCCACAGCCACATCCCGGCTATGCAGGCGAACCATGAACAGTCAGGAGGTCTTGACGCAAAACAGCAATCATCTGACAAGGGGCACAGCCGGAATGACCAGTGCTCTTGAGGCGCTAATAAATGCTCAAACAGCACAAACAGCTGCTATTGATGTGCCAGAGAGTGAAGGGAGCACCAGTAGGAGCAGCATGGCAAGCCCCCTTGTTGTAGAGACAAGGAGGAGCAGCAGACGACAAGGTGATGCTACAGGCCAAACGCCCAGCGAACACAGTGAGCCACATACATCTGGCAGTGCCAAGCGTGGACGCAAATGAACAGTTAATAGTATGGGCTAGTGACCCTGGACATACAATTTTGAAAGTTAAAAGTTTGTGTTGCACATTTGTACCTTGGATACCTGCGTAGTGACAATATCGAACTACGGTGGGTGCTTACAACACCTGTCTGTGTGTGTTTACTCACTGTGAGCATTGCAGTGAAATGCTTTCTGGTGCACTTTTGTTATTTAAAATACCGAGATCATTACAAAATTAAACTAGTTTTCTTGCATTCTACATATGTCTTTGTCTCATTACTTACTCAGAAATAGTTGCGTGTGATATCCTCACATCTGTATCTGCCATCACTTGGTGTTGACACTCCAGCAGGTTGTGTTTCAGGCACAGCAACCTTGTCGTCATGATCCTCAAAGTCTGACAACTCCACCTCTGTGCCCTTCTTCACAGCAAGGTTGTGCAACATGGCACAGGCAGCAATGATTTCACAGCAGGTGATGGGGTTATACTGCCGGGCACCTCCACTCTTATGCAGGCACCTGAACATGCTCTTCCATATACCAAACGTACGCTCCACAATATTTCTTGTGCTCTTGTGGGCCATGTTATATCTCCTTTGGCTGGGTGTTGAGGGGTTGAGGTAGGGTGTGAGTATGAAGGAGCAGAAGGCATATGTACTGTCTCCTAAAAGGAAATGGGAGTACATTACTCACATGCATACATGTACTTCTTTCTGCAATAGGTGTTAATGGGGTCGCACACTGTGTCTCACCTAGCAGGTATCCTTCACCAAATTCCCCTGCTGTCAGCCGTGCATAGATACCGCTGTTTTGAAATATGTAGGAGTAGTGGGTACTCCCAGGAAATTTTGCCACAAGGTCAGTGATGGCGCACTTGGCATTGCAAATCACCTGCACATTGATGGTGTGGGTGGACTTTCTATTCCTATATATGTATTCTGTGGCAGCTGGGGGACAAATGGGAATGTGGATGACATCAATGCAGCCAATGATATTGGGGAAACGCGCCATCAGATAAAAGTCAGATTTTGTTTAGAGCAGTTCAGCATGGGTTGCAGGGAATGATATATAATCGTCCATCCTCTGTAACATGGCATCAATGAATTTGTTGAAAAAGCGTGACAGGCTGCTCTGGGTCACCCCACCTACCGCAGCAACCACACTCTGGTAGCTCCCAGACGCAAGCAGGTGTAGGCTGCACAGCACGTGCACGTGGGGTGGAATAGCGTGTGCCCTTGGGGTAGTGTGCTCCAACAGTGGTTGGAGGTCGCTGATGAGGTCCAAGATGGTGTCTAGGTCCAACCTGTACCTCTGGAGTATCTCTGCCTCTGTGAGCATGAACAAGGTGATCCTGTGTCTGTAGACCTGCTCCTGTCTCTGCCATTCCCTCTCTCCTTCCTCCCGTAGCCGTCTCGCAATGACATAGAATGCCACCATTGTGAAAAAAAATTGCCTTTTGGGTCCTTTTTTATAGGCTGTTCCTGGTTACCACCTGATTTCAATCCATGGTAATTACCGACTCTTAAATACCGAATTTCAAGCAAATTCGGTATTTAAGAACATACCTACATCTCAATATTCAATTTTACCACTTCTTATTTACCGATTCGGTATTTTACCGAATCGGTAAATTTACCGATTCGGTATATTTACCGATTCAGTAAATTTTCCGATTCGGAATGTTTACCGATTCGGTAAATTTACCGATTCGGACGATTTTCTGTCTCCTACATCCCAAATGCTCAATACCAGTCGGAAACGGCCGAAAATCGGTTTTTTCGGCCGTTACCGACCGGTATTGGGCTACCTACATCTGGCCCTAGATCTCTCAAAATGTGGTCTTATTGGTTGACATGGTAGTGGATATGAGTAAAGAGCGAGGGGAAACATGGATGATTTAGTTTCTAACCTATTGTGTAGTAGGGTTTGTGTAAACTGTTAGAGTGACTCCAAAAGATTGCTTAACTATAGTTAATATTTTAGCATGTCATTTGAACATTATGGTATGGTAATTGGACCGCTAGAAGGGAAAAAATCACAGAGTGGCAGACGTGGTTGTGCAGGTGAGGGTTCACAGAACTTTGCAGGCAACTAAAAGTGTATGATGTGCAGTGCCGAAGTGGGTCAGTCCCCTAGAGGTAAGAGGTTCACATTGCCACAAACAGCCATGCTGTGGATCGAAAGTCGTACAGTGTCATAAAAAGATACAAATATCAGTTCTTAGGCTTTTTTCTTTCCGCTGCTTTTTTCGCTGAGTCTTCCCCGAGAAACGAAAATCTGCAAGCAGCTAGAAGTTATTTGTGGCATAATGCACCAAGAAGCACACAGAAATGCAATGCCACATCCAGAAAACCCATATCTAGAATGCACAACGTATAATTCTGGATTTGCTCCGGACCAGGTGAGTTATGTCAATCAGTGAGAACCAGCAAGACGACCCGAATATGTATTTTAAAAAATGTGAGATCGAAGATGTGAAAGTGTTCTTAGTAGCTCGAGCGAGCAGGATGAACTGAATGGCAAAATAACAGGAGTGGTAGTACACACAGACTGCACAGCAGAAGCAGTGTGTTCAGTATCAACACACACAGCATGCCAGAAGGGAGGGTCATGAGGCACCACATAGAATCCACAGAAGAAGCCAGCAGGGTGCATGAATAGACCGTCCATCAACAGATGTGAGTGTATGTATTAAACCTTCCTACATGTACACTTCATCAGGAGCTAAGAGCGCAGTGCCTGTATGGCCCGTACACGTTGTGCACTAAGGAGTGGAATCCACTGTCCGCATACATAGCGTACATTAGGGGCTAGGGATGGAGCATACACAAACACTTTACACCTAGAGACAGAACAGTAAAGGCAATCTGTGAGCACACAGTGTACAAGACGCTATAAATACAGTGCTCGTTACAAACAGATGGCAAGGGAAGCATCACCACGCATAGATATAAAATACTGCACATTACGACCTAGAGGGACAGTATGCACCTTACACACGGAAGGAGAAAAATAAAGGTAATCCGTGAACATACAGTGCTCGAAGCGCTTTCTATACAGTGCATTTTACAAATGGCAAGGAATGTGGGTCACACATAGATACAAAAAATACTCCACATCACGAGCTAGAGGGAGAGTGTATACTTTACACATGAAGACAGAACCGTGAAAATAATCTTCGAACAGAGTTCATGAGGCGCTATAGTAACAGTACTGGGAGTTCTGATTGAAGTTTCACAGATACTGTTGTGTGCACGAGGGAGAGTTTGCACCCGTGAAGCATGATGTGTTCTGTGCATATCAATATAAACAAAGAGAGAAGGAGAAGTCGTGTTCCATTCGTCTTCCCAATCCACAATGATGTAAAACAAATATAGAACAGATCAGTCACCTTTTACTGTTACGGTTGCTCCTGTCTTCTTCCTTTTGTCCCTTTAGATATTCATATGGGTACATAGGAACCTGCAGGGTGTTTTAAAAGAAGACTCATTCACCTACCTAGTAGGTGACATGCTTCATCATCAATGGGTTCCCACCCTGGTTGCCGAATGATTCCAGGGTGTGCTGTGACACCAGAATTACTGCACAGCTGGTTGTTTTTTCAGTGCTTTTTGTGCATGTGACGTGGTGATTTAATAAAATAGGCTCAGGAAGCCTCACAATATTTTTTGAATTAAGAGTTCAAGAGTTCCCGGTCAATGTTAAAAACCAATGGCGGATATATATATAGAATGTTAAATTGATCCCATTTATCCTCATTAAGGTAATGGGTGTGGTCTACATGTTTCAGCCACTAGTAGTAGCCCTGAAAGGTCTATGTGGCTTTCTTCAGGACCAGAAAAGATTACAGTGGTAGGGGGTGAGTATATTTAATGTGATGTAGCGCAAGGAGGTTTAAGTATAACAATGAGGTTTAAATCAGCACAGCGACGGTCACATAGAGGCACGTATAGGAATAAGTGATAGCTGGCTAGGGGAGGGCATCAATGCGAAGGTCACGTAATGACACATAATGAATTGACACAATATAGGCAAGGAACATATGATGCTGCTGTTTCGGGTTATATGGGCCACATTGCATTTAGCCACTGTTAGAGGCCTCACCTTATTGGCAAGAGACAGAACAACTTAGGCAGCCCTTGCTCATTGCACATCGTGGCTGTCTCCATTGACAGTGCCTAAGAAAACTGGCTTGGATGTTCTTGTTCATTGCTTATGTTAAATTACAGCCTACATTAACAGTAGTCACTGCCCAAAGAGGTTCCCCTGTCTTTTTATTCTAGCCATATTTCACTCTGGCTAAGCATACAGTTGCACTTTTACTGCACAAGAGTCAGGTGGGCAGGCTGATGGAGTTACCCAATGGGTCTATTTACTGCCCCATTGGATAGCCTTGTGATCGCATGTACTGGTCCTGGTCACTGCGACCTGATGTGGAGCTTGTTGGGCAACTGAGACATACACACACTGCTCTGGGGAGCTTGGGGCAGAGGTGGCACGAATGTAGCAGAGGGAGGCGTGGAGTTCAGCCACAGCACCAAGCGCTGACGGGTGACTGGACTGGGTGGGAGGGAGCCGGTCTAACACCAGGCATGCACACTCGGGGAACAGGTGATGTGATATGACGAAGATACGGGTCGGGTGAAATGAAATGAAATTAAAAGGAAATTTATAAAGCGCAAAAACATTCAGCCAAGGGTGTCAAGGCGCTAACTCATCGAACACATAGTTAACAAACAGAATGTACCACATCAAAAATTGAAAAGCCATGTGTTTAATGCCTTTCTGAAGGCCAACAGATGAGTTTCTTCTTTTAACCTTAGTGGAAGTGAGTTCCAAAGTCGGGTAGTGCCGACCAGGAATCTGCCACACCTGGAAAACTTTTTGAACCTGGGAAGTTTCAGGTTATGAGTACAGGCTTAGCGGAGATGGTGGGTCAGAATATAAGGCTGCAGATTTTGTTTATAAAAGGCAGGTCCTATGTCATGAACAGCTTAAAAAGTGCCAACGAGACAGATTTGTGTTTGGATCATTCAACAGCAAACGTGCTGCTGCGTTCTGCAACTTGGTCAAGCATCTCTTCCGAAGATTGATAAAAAGGCCATTGCAATAGTTGGCCTTGGATAAAACAAGGGTGGAGACCACTAATTTCTGTAGGTTAGACAGGACAAAGAAAGACTCCTTCTAAGTAATTTTAAAGTGTAGAGGTAACCTGGTTCACATGACCCTCGAACGAAAGCATGGAATCAAACGTGACACCTAAGTTCTTTACTTTACTCTAATACCGGAAGTTCGTATGACTGCCTACGAGAAGAACTTCGGTCTTACCGGAGTTTAATTTCAGACCGTAGTCTGCCATCCAGTCCCGACTTGACGAAGACAGGTATGGAAATGTGCTGCCATGTCTGATGGTGAGCCTGTCATGGACATCACAATCTGAGTATCATCGGCATAAGAAATAGCAGAGAAACCCAGCAAATGTATCAGCCTTGCCAATGGGGCAACATAAATATTAAAAAGAGTAGGGCTCAATGAAGAGCTATGGGGTACTCCACAGGGCAATGTGAAATTGGGTGACTTAAAATCTGACAGAGCCACAAACTGTTCCCGGTCAGACAGGAAGGACTTGAGTAAGGCAAAAGCTTATCCCTTAATGCCAATCCTATCTAGAACTTCCAGTAACTTTTAATGATTCACAGTATCAAAAGTGGCCGAGAGGTCAAGCAGCACAAGTTCTGATGCGCCCAAGCATTTTAAACTGTAGATCCTTTGTGCCATCTCCCATTGCCTGATAGAGGTGGTAACAGAGACATCGGATCTTATCTTATACCTAACTCCGTCCACCTCAATTGATTTCATCCCCAGGGCTTTCGAGACAATTTTTTCATTTAGTGAGTAAGTTAAAAAGTTTAATA
Organism: Lissotriton helveticus; assembly: GCF_964261635.1. Classification (NCBI taxonomy): domain Eukaryota; kingdom Metazoa; phylum Chordata; class Amphibia; order Caudata; family Salamandridae; genus Lissotriton; species Lissotriton helveticus. Next base: position 726,917,024 of record NC_136061.1, read on the forward strand.
GGATTTTCCTGGCTTGGACCTATTTGTGTTGAGCCTAAAGGGGTCTCTATGGACGCGTTGTAGGTCTTTTGCTATTTCCTCTTCTGATTCTTCCAACTGGAGTTTATTCTTTATCAACTTAACACTGTATGATTTAATGTTTTCTCCTTCTCTGCCTTCTGTCACCTTCAAAATCTTCAAATTGTTGCGTCTCTGGACATTTTCTAGCCTTTCTATTCTGTCCATGATCTCTTTTTCAACAGTCTTAAGTTTATCAATCTCAGCACAGTTTGCCTGCACTGTTTCTCCAAGCTCTTTGACCTCCTTCTGTAGTGTTGTTGTTCTGCACCTGAGGTCATCGATCTTCTTTTCCATCACTGCACAGGCCTTTTTTATCTCCAGCAGATTGGACTCCGATATCTCAAATCTGTTCTTAATTTCGTCTGTAATGCTGCTAGGAGTGCACCAACTGACAAATCTTCCTTAGCTGGATGGCTTAAGCCCTGTTCAGATTTTTTTTTCAACATTAGGGGCTAGCTTTTACAGGTCGCTGTCGGGATTTATTTGCGGCCCTCCTATTTTGTGACCTGTCACCTCTGGACAGATTGGGGACTCTTCTTCAGGAGATATTAGCTGTCTCATGCATGCTTCGCCAGGTCATTCTTTGACCCCGCCATCGTGTTTTCACCCAGGATTAGTATTTTCGGTAGGACTCTAAAATTGTTTTTTAGAGAGGGGGTAGTTTTTACTTGAAGGGCTTCAATTCTTTCATTTGTAAGAGCCCTTGAGGGGATTTTCTATGTTTTATTTTGGTAAAAGAGGGAATCGTTTTAATTGCTGTGATGCATGGAGTTTCAGATGTCCCTACTGTTAATTCTTTCTCTACTTTCCCTGTCTCCCCACACTTACTCCCCTTCTCTCCTTTCCCACTTATATCACCCTTCTGCCTCCTATCTCGTTTGCCAGAAATCTCTCTGTCTTTCTGAGGCTCACCTGCCCCCCAGCTATCTCCTTTGCCCAGCGTTTCATTCGGGCTACGCAGAGCATACCTAGTTATCCCTACTAATGCCATCTAGGAGTTGGGGAGGGTTTTCCAGGGAGTGGGGTGTTTGCGGGGAGCACAGGGTGGGGAGCAGTGGGAAAAAAACAAAAAAAGATCCTCAGATGCCTCTAAACTTTTATTTTTTAGTATTGATTGGTTTCTTTTTTCTCTCCTCTCCTTTCTCTAGTCCGTGTGTGTAATTCTTTTCTTCAAGATAGATAGATAGATGGATGAAAAAAGAGGAGAAGTAATACAAATTCTTTCATGGAATGTTAATGGTCTTAGGGTCCGAGGGAGGAGGGACAAAATTCTACAATACCTAAAAGACTGTCCAGCCCAGGTTATTATATTGCAGCAGACACATTTACCAGAAAAGGAGGGCTTAGATCTTTTTAGGTGCCAAAGTTGGATCTCCGAAGTTGTATGCACATCGCATTCGGCTGTAACAAAAGGCGGTTGCCATTTTAGCAAAGAGAGGGTCGCAAGTGGTGTTTGACGCCCATATCTTGGATAAAGCCCGAAGATGGTTAGTGGTCAAGGCAAAGGTTTCAGGCTATGCTTTCACTCTAGTGGGATACTACGGCCCCAATCAGGATGATGTCTCCCCTCTGGGGGATTTACTGGCGGAACTAGTGGACGCTTCTGATCCAATTATCATGGCTGGAGATGTTAACGCAGTTTTAGATCATAATTTAAATAGGACTTCACATAGTAGAGCTCGTGTTAACCCAAAAATGTCAATGCTTATCAAACAAATAAAGACCCAGCTAGGACTCTGTGATATCTGGAGGCGGAAGGCGGACACAGAAAAGGTTTTACATTCTATGACCAAAAATACAGACATCAATCTAGGATAGACTATTTTGTCACTGACAGCAATCTGACTAAATGGATCCACAGGGTTGAACATGTGGGTGTCCACCTTTCAGACCACTCTGCAGTGATTCTACACCTAAAGCTATAAGAGAAAGTCTCCCAATCTAGATGTACTCTAGATCACACTATTCTACAGAATGAGGATGTAATAGCAACACTGACCAGCGAAGCAGAAGAGTTTTTTCATTTTATTCAGGGGTCAGCCTCATATGGAATAGTTTGGGATGCTTATAAAGCTTTTCTTAGAGGCAGATTAGGCACATTAGCGGCTGGAAGACGGCGTTGTTATCATAAGGAGGTGTCAACAGTCGAAGAACAGGTCCGGAACTTTAGAGAAAGATCTGCCATCCCTATACTAGATGAAGAAGCTCGGGAGAATCTATCCCAAAAAGTGCAGACAGTAAAATCCAAATTGGCAACAATTTTACATGAAATGATGTGAAAAAAGTGGGAGGCAAGCAAGTTGGCCCACTTTGAATACAGTGAAGGCTGCAGCAAGTTGTTGGCCTGGAACGTTAAAAAAGAACAGGTGAGGAATAGAATTAACCAGGTCAAATGTGACAGCACAGATATCCTTATCAGTGGAAATGAGGAGATTGAGCAGGCCTTTCATAAGTATTACAGCAGGGTGTACCAAGAAGATCTACTCAAGATGAGGTAGAAGCTTGGTTAGGTCAGGGCTGAAGGAAGACCCTTACAGCTGGAAAAAACAGGCATTTGAACCAGGAAATTAAGGAACAGGAAATTGAACTTGCATTAAGACAAGGAAAGAAAGGAAAAGCCCCAGGCCCTAATGGCTTGTCCCTTGAAGTTTATAAAGCGCTGGCAAATACATTAAAACCCTTTTTTCTAGAAATGTTTAATGATTTTGTCATCAACTGGGCTGAAATGCCAGCCTCATGGAATGAGGCAAATATCTCCCTAATCTTGAAGCCTGGCAAATGTCCAACCAACTGTGATTCGTATAGGCCGATATATTTACTAAATTGTGATTACTAGATCTTCGCTAAGATACTGGCCGATAGGTTGAAAGGATGCATAGGAGAGTTGATCCATTTAGATCAATAAGGCTTCATACGTGGAAGGTTTCTAAAGGAGTTAACTTTTTCTCTGATAGGCTCAATAGATCTGGCATCTACTTAGGAGCTCCCACCTGCGGTTATAGCTTTAGATGCCACTAAAGCTTAATTAGGTTTTTCTGCAGTCAGTGGCAAAATCCGTGAATCTGAGTCGGAACTTCTGCAGAGCATGGGAAGCCATATATAGGTCGCCAAAAGCTAGATTATTGATCAATGGCTCCTTGCCAGAGCCGGTTTTCATTAGCAGAGGCACGAGGCAGGGGTGCCCTCTATCACCACTCCTGTTTAATTTATACATAGAGCCTCTGGCCAGAAAAATCAGGGATGACCCGTAGATTATACCTTTTCAGTTTGAGGGATGGAGTAGGAAATTGGGTCTTTATGCAGACGACATTCTAATTTATACAATTAATCTTCAAAACACCTTAAGTCATAGTACGGTATTAACAGCAGATTTTGGAAAAGTATCGGGATACGACATAATTAGAAGCAAGACCGAAATTATGTCTTGGAATTTAGAAGTAGAGTAAGTCACTAAAAAAGAGGTAATGAGATATCTGGGGGTTATGATCCCACAAGATATTTCTAAACTAACAAAATTTAACCTGGAAAAGGCAAAAAAGAGATCCGTGGGCTCCTAAAAATCTGGGCACATCTTCAGGTCACTTTGTTAGGCTGAGTTAATCTAATAAAAATGATGATTCTCCCCAAACTAACTTTTTTGTTTGACACCATCCCCCTACCCTTTGAAAGTGAAACACTTAAAAAACTGCAAGGCCAAATTAGTAGTTTTATTTGGTCGAGCAGAAGTCCAAGAATAGCCTGGAAGAAATGAAGAAGGAGAGTGGAAAAAGGGGGTCTAGCATTGCCAGATCTGCTCTTTTATTCTTGGTCTTTTTTATAAAAAAAATGGGAAAATGCTACTAAACACACCCACACCATCCGAGCCAGAGGCGGCCTTGGCTTTATGTTCAAATACACAGACCCTAAATACTTCAAGAAAGTCAGGCTGAAGATCTTGAGAGGTCTGGCAGAGATCTGGTATAGGGCCAGGAAAGCACTAAATATACCATAATATAGTTTTATGGCCCCATCTGGGACTCATCAGGCTCAACGGGTTGGAAAAAAGATGCCTTCGCTAGACCATTGAGAGAGGCAGGTCTAACAAGTTGGAACAACATCATACTGGATACACAATTAATAAGCTGGGAAACGTGCAATCATCTGTTGAATCAACAAGTATCTAGATTTAAATATATACAAATACAGAGCTAGGAAACACAAATGAACTGGAGGACAGGCTGCTGGATGAAACAACTACTAAAAAAGAGCTTGCAATGATCATACTGGCTGCTGGTCAAGCTAGAGGATGGAATTATGCTGAAGATGCTTGCCGGAGTCCTCGCTGGAAAATAAGGGGCAAAAATCAATGGCTATGTGTTAGACCTGGCATCTTTGGCGTGGTTTCCCCCTATCTTTTTGCCTCTACCTCCTGTATTTTTGATGCTGTGCTGGATTTCGTTTTTGCTGGTTTAGATGCTTTGGACACTCTGCCACTGCTGATCAGTGCCAGAGTGTAAGTGCTCCCTATGTAAAGTATTATTCTGATTGGATATACCTGTTTGGCATATTTGTATCACCATGAAGTCCCTAGTAAAGTGCACTGGGTGTGCCAGGGCTGGTGATGACAAATGCTACTAGTGGGCCTGCAGCACTGATTGTGCCACCCACAGGAGTAGCCCTAAAATGATGTCTCAGGCCTGACACTGCAGTGCCTGGGTGCAGTTTAGAAATTGCCATGTCCTCCTGGTCAGTGTCCCCACTGACCAGGCCTAACCCTTCCCTTTTTGTGCGCATCAGTCACCCCTATGGAAGGCCCAAGGTACCCCCCTGGGCAGGGTGCAGTGTATGTAAAAGGTAGAGCATGTACTAGTGCAGGTAACATGCTCTGATAGTGAATGGCAGCCATTTTCGTTTTTCACTATTGTAAAGCTATCTTGCTCCATAGATTAACATGGGGGATGCTGGCTACAATGGTTAACAGCATTTCTTCCCATAGGAACAAGATAGGACATAAGTATCTAGTATCCCTGAACTCAGAATTTAATAACACATCTTTTAGGAAAGGTTGTTTTTAAATCCTGTGTTTGAGAACAGCACTTTGAGAAAGTTGCTGTTCTCTTGTCTGACCCTTCTGTGTGCCTTGGTCTGCTTGTGTATTGACTGTCTGGTTTGAGAGTGACAGGGGCTGGGGATTCCCCAGGAGGCTGGCTGAGTCAGCCCTAGGCTGAATGACTGCATTTGCAACTGGAGTGGTGGGAGGAGTTAGCACCTGGGCCTGAATAGGGCTGTGCCTGCCTTCCACAATGCTGGCGCCACCTCCTGTTGGGCGGCTGATGACCCTGCCCCTCATTCTGAAAGGAAAGAAGAAGCCAGCAAAACAAAGTACTCAGGAAACACCCAGAACTGGTTCAGACCGGGCTCAGGGCCCACATGCACAGAGAGAACAAAGACTTTAGGGGTATAAGTACAGGACCCCTGACAACAGAAAATTAGATCATCCTAGAATCAAGAAGGAACCTCTGCCAAGGAGAAAGCTGAAACTGAAGAAGGAAGACTGTCCTTCTATTGCTCTGCTGGACTGACCTGTTGCTTTGCTGCCAAGGAGAGGGGAAGGACTTTGCTGCTGAGTTGTGTCCCCTATCTTGAAGGAATCTCCAAGGGCCTGAGTAGAGCTGGCTCTCTGTTCTGAAGTCCCAGGAACAAAAGGACTTCACCCCCAGCTTCCCTGAACTCTGCTGAGAGAGTTCTGTCCTTCCTAGAGTGCTTGATCCAGTTGTGGGACCTCTGGAAGTTGTACCTGTGCTGGGAAGCTTGAATCTAAGCTTGAGAGACTTTTGAAATTGAAAAGTGTCGCATCGCTCGCTTGCGGAGCGCATCCCCGACAGAGCGAGAAGTTTCCCGCCGCCACGAATGCCGAGATCGTCGCAGCACCTGACGCCGCTGCCAGAGCCGTCGCATCCTTCGTTTGCGGGACGCACCAGACCGGTGCGGGAAAATCGAACATCGGTGCGAGTGTCGTCGCAGAGCCTGTTGTCGCTGGGTGAGATCGCCGCACCGCTTGCTTGCGGACCGCATCACGTCGCTGCGAGCATCGTCGCAGAACCATCGAGGAGCTGCAAGAGAGAGGATCACCGCTGGACCGCGCATCGTCGCCCCGGAGATCGTCGCAGCCCCTACGAGATTGTTGCATCGTGCCTTTGCGAGAACAAACTTCCTACGGAACCTACGCACCGGAATCCATACAAGTGCCCTTCCTCCCCTTACTGACCGGATTCGTCGCAACACGCCCGCTGCTGGAGCGGGGCTGTCGCAAACACCTCCCCAGGGTCTCAGGAGCCACGCTCGCTGTTTTCCACCGCACCAGATTCTGCTTTTGGAACTTTGTTGCAACTGAAAGGTACTGTGAGTAAACGTGACGCAACTGTCAACTTTTCACGCATCTGTAGAGAATTCTATCGCAACCTAAAGAATTTTAACATAACCTTAAGAACTCTTTTGAAACCATATTCTTGAACTGTGTATGTTGGATTTCTGTCGTTTTGGTCTTGTGTAGTATAGATTAAAATACCTTTATTTTTCTAAACTGTTGTGGAGTCAGTTTGTGGTGTTTTCACTGTGTTACTGTGAGTGTTGGTACAAAAACTTTACGCATTGCCTCTGGTTAGCCTAGACTGCTCGTGCCAAGCTACCTAGAGGGTGAGCAGGGGTTATCTCAGAGGGTTATCTCCTTGCCCTGACTAGAAGCAAGGGTCCCTATTTGGACAGTGGTACCTACCTCTGCCAACTAGAGACCCCTAGTTCTAACACTATGCTTTTTAAAATTTTGAAACCTGCGCACCTAAGGAGAAATCACCTTTACTCCATCCACAGAGTTTATTGGTCGCCACAGAGGTTGTCAAAGTTCAGGAGAGGAGGTGATGTAGCCTGCCCTAAGTGCGGTAGCTTGAAAAAAGACGATGTGCATATGTTCGTGGATTGCCCTAAGATCCAGATATTATGGTTCGACGTGAGTAAGGCTTTGTCCTCTATGCTAGGTTCTGACATCAAGGTAAGCGTTCTCTCGATTATTTTTGGTTGCGAAGACTTCCTTGCAGGATCCACAGAGAAAAAGGCTGGCTGTTTTTTTACTCTATGCTACTAGCATGCAGAGAAATATGTAAGCAGTGGATTTCTGCATCCCCTCCCAGGTTTCTTGATTGGGTTTCCTCTATTAAATATGTGGCCAGTATAGACATGAAGATTTTTAAAAAGCATAACTTTTGGTCTCCCGTTTTTAAGTGGTGTGAGCAACAAACGAATGTTGATATCCAATGATTATGCCCTATCTGCCTGGTATGGCTGGTCTAGTTCTCTCTCCTTTCCTGCTTCCTAATCAGCGCACAGGGGATTGCAGAGGAGATTTAGCGAGGAAGTTGAGGTGGAAGACTGGCTTCTTTTTAAACCAGTGCGGCAAAGATCTGAAGCAGGTGTCTCCTCTCTCCTCTCCCCCTGTTTCCAGCACAAATGTATAGATGACCATGGTACTCTCCATTTTACTGGTGTAAGTGGAATGGTGCTTTTTTTCTTTTAAGGGGCAAATGAGAATAAAGAAAAAAAGAAAAGCAGCACAAGTTCGGCACTACCTCCTGCATCAACTGCCTGATCAACTCGGACGCTGAAATCAATGCCAGCTCTGTGCTATGATGCTTTCTAAAACCAAACTGAGTGGTATCCAGAACAGAATGTTTTTCAATGTGATCCGTGAAAAACATAATTGATGGACTTTTCAACCATTTTTGCAGGTAAGGGGAGTCTTGAGATTGTGCAGTAATTACTAGGACGCCTGCAGCCAGAATCCACGCATGCAAAGGCCTGCCCACTGACCAACAGTAATCTGTGGGAGGAAGCAGATTTTGGCAGGGCTCCCTGAGATGGACCAGCAGCGTCGACCTTTCCAAAAATCCTGTGACCAGGACATATGTTTGCTTAGGGGCACAAGGAGTAAATAAAGGCTGAGGGTTGCTGGGCGTGGTGTAGCCCCTGGATCACTGACATAATATCGAGGGACATAATATCGACAATCAAAAATATCGGCGAAAAAATATCGACAGACAGAATATCGACTTTGTATCTACAAATAGGTAAGTACAAAAATATCGAGTAAAAAATATCGTTTACAAAAATATAGTTTATAAAAATATCAACTTTATTAAAAACAATGTTAAATTAATATTAAAAATTAATTACTAAAATATACTTAAAAATACTTAAATTACCTTATAATTAAATAATTAATGAAAGTAATAAAAAAAAAATTACAATCATATTTGTTAAAACATATAGATACAGTAACATAATATAAACAAATAATATGCAATATTATCACTGTAGGATAGCGGAAGTGTAAAAATGACTAGTCACACTCCAGAGAGTGCAACAGTAGGGAAAGCGTTAGATAGCGTAGGGGTAAAATCTACTATTCCCACTCCAGAGAGTGCAACAGTAGGGAAAGCGTTGGATAGCGTAGGGGTACAAATTACTATTCCCACACCAGAGAGTGCAACAGTAGGGAAAGCGTTGGATAGCGTGGAGGTAAAAATTACTATTCCCACTCCAAAGAGTGCAAAATTAGGGAAAGCGTTGGATAGCGTAGGGGTAAAAATTACTATTCCCACTCCAGTGAGTGCAACAGTAGGGAAAGCGTTGGATAGCATAGGGGTAAAAATTACTATTCCCACTCCAGTGGGTGCAACAGTAGGGAAAGCGTTGGATAGCGTAGGGGTAAAAATTACTATTCCCACTCCAGTGAGTGCAACAGTAGGGAAAGCGTTGGATAGCGTAGGGGTAAAAATTACTATTCCCGCTCCAATGGGTGCAACAGTACGGAAAGCGTTGGATAGCGTAGGGGTAAAAATTACCATTCCCACTCCAAAGAGTGCAACAGTAGGGAAAGCATTGGATAGCGTAGAGGTAAAAATTACTATTCCCACTCCAGTGTGTGCAACAGTAGGGAAAGCGTTGGATAGCGTAGGGGTAAAAATTACTATTCCCACTCCAGTGAGTGCAACAGTAGGGAAAGGGTTGGATAACGTAGAGGTAACAATTACTATTCCCACTCCAGAGAGTGCAACAGTAGAGAAAGCGTTGGATAGCGTAGGGGTAAAAATTACTATTCCCACTCCAATGGGTGCAACAGTAGGGAAAGCGTTGGATAGCGTAGGGGTAAAAATGACTATTCCCACTCCAAAGAGTGCAACAGTAGGGAAAGCGTTGGAAAGCGTAGAGGTAAATATTACTATTCCCACTCCTGTGGGTGCAACAGTAGGGAAAGCGTTGGATAGGGTAGGGGTAAAAATTACTATTCCCACTCCAGTGAGTGCACAGTAGGGAAAGCGTTGGATAACGTAGGGGTAAAAATTACTATTCCCACTCCAAAGAGTGCAACAGTAGGGAAAGCGTTGGATAGCGTAGAGGTAAATAATACTATTCCCACTCCTGTGGGTGCAACAGTAGGGAAAGCGTTGGATAGCGTAGGGGTAAAAATGACTATTCCCACTCCAGTGAGTGCAACAGTAGGGAAAGCGTTGGATAACGTAGGGGTACAAATTACTATTCCCACTCCAAAGAGTGCAACAGTAGGGAAAGCGTTGGATAGCATAGGGGTTAAAATTACTATTCCCACTCCAAGGAGTGCAACAGTAGGGAAATCATTGGATAGCGTAGGGGTAAAAATTACTATTCCCACTCCAGGTAGTGCAACAGTAGGGAAAGGGTTGGATAACGTAGAGGTAACAATTACTATTCCCACTCCAGAGAGTGCAACAGTAGGGAAAGCGTTGGATAGCGTAGGGGTAAAAATTACTATTCCCACTCCAATGGGTGCAACAGTAGGGAAAGCGTTGGATAGCGTAGGGGTAAAAATTACTATTCCCACTCGAAAGAGTGCAACAGTAGGGAACGCGTTGGATAGCGTAGAGGTAAACATTACTATTCCCACTCCTGTGGGTGCAACAGTAGGCAAAGCGTTGGATAGGGTAGGGGTAAAAATTACTATTCCCACTCCAGTGAGTGCAACAGTAGGGAAAGCGTTGGATAACGTAGGGGTAAAAATTACTATTCCCACTACAAAGAGTGCAACAGTAGGGAAAGCGTTGGATAGCGTAGAGGTAAATAATACTATTCCCACTCCTGTAGGTGCAACAGTAGGGAAAGCGTTGGACAGCGTAGGGGTAAAAATTACTATTCCCACTCCAGTGAGTGCAACAGTAGGGAAAGCGTTGGATAACGTAGGGGTAAAAATTACTATTCCCACTCCAAAGAGTGCAACAGTAGGGAAAGCGTTGGATAGCGTAGGGGTTAAAATTACTATTCCCACTCCAAGGAGTGCAACAGTAGGGAAAGCATTGGATAGCGTAGGGGTAAAAATTACTATTCCCACTCCAGTGGGTGCAACAGTAGGGAAAGTGTTGGATAGCGTAGGGGTAAAAATTACTATTCCCACTCCAATGGGTGCAACAGTACGGAAAACGTTGGATAGCGTAGGGGTAAAAATTACTATTCCCACTCCAGTGAGTGCAACAGTAGGGAAAGCGTTGGATAACGTAGGGGTAAAAATTACTATTCCCACTCCAAAGAGTGCAACAGTAGGGAAAGCATTGGATAGCGTAGGGGTTAAAATTACTATTCCCACTCTAAAGAGTGCAACAGTAGGGAAAGCGTTGGATAGCGTGGGGGTAAAAATTACTATTCCCACTTCAAAGAGTGCAACAGTAGGGAAAGCGTTGGATGGCGTAGGGGTTAAAATTACTATTCCCACTCCAAAGAGTGCAACAGTAGGGAATGCTTTGGATAGCGTAGGGGTAAAAATTACTATTCCCACTCCAGAGAGTGCAACAGTAGAGAAAGTAAATACTTCTTCTATTATTTAAAAACAGTATAAATTAATATCTATGAAAAATTAATTAAAAGTAATTACCAATTTAATATAATATACTAATTAATCAATTAAAATTACAAATTACAATTAATTTTTACTATTAGTTACCTATTCAAATTAATTACAAATTAACAATCAATTAACAATTAAAAATTAATTAACAATTAATTAAAATTAAAAACAATTAAATAAATTGAATTATTTAATTAATTATAAATAAATTACTTCCCACCCTATTCCCCTATAAACTCACAACCCGCTACAGAAAATAAATTAGTAAAATTAACATAATTAGCAATTAATCAATTAAATAAAATTAATTGGCAATTAAAATTCAATTAATTACCCATAAAAATTAATTAACAATTAATTCTAAAAAAATACCCATATATATTTTTACATATTTAATTAATAATAAATAAATTACTTCCCACCCAATTCCCCTATAAACCCACAACCCGCTATAGAAAATTAATTAGTAAAATTAACATAGTTAGCAATTAATCAATTAATTAAAATTAATTGCCAATTAAAGTTTAATTAATTACCAAATATAAATTAATTAACAATTAATTAAAAATGAATACCAATATAAAAATGTACATATTTTATTAATTATAATTAAATTACTTCCAACCCTATTCCCTTATAAACCCACAACCCGCTACAGAATTACATTACGCAAAAATTAAATAAACAAAATTCATTAATTAAAATTAATTATAACATAAATACACACTTTTCACACATATAATAACATAACAAACACTATAAAAAATTCGATATTATTAAAAATTCGATAATTTTAATAACCTATATTATATACTTCGATATTTTAACTTTCTATATTTTTAACATTCGATATTACATTACTTACCTTCAAAACGATATTTTTGATGTCTATATTCTGTCCATTCGAATTTTGTCCAGCCTATATTTTGGACTCAATATTATGTCCATTCGATATTTTGTAGTCGATATTATGTCTGTTTACCGTAGCCCCTAGCCTTTGCTCTGCAGTGATGATGATACAAATCTGGGAGGAGCTGCGGGGAGGTCAAGCCTGTGGAAGACGTCCAGATCAGGACAGGACAAACAGAGGCTTGAAATGGCCATAGAGGAGGGGCCAACCACAGGTATGTAATGACCATGAAGGAGGGTAAAAACAGAGGCTTGAAACGGCCATAAAGGAGGACACAAACAGAAGCTTGAAACAGCCATAGCGGAGGGGACAACCAGAGGTTTGAAACGGCCCAAATCCAACAACAGACACAGGTGCCGGATATCGGGAAACAACTGAAATGGGAGGAGGGTGAATAGTTAGGGAACAGCGCTGGGAGCTAACAAAACAAACAAAACATTTGCCAATGTAAGAAAAGAGGCCACAGCAAATAGAACTACAGGAAAAGTAAGCAGCCCGCACATGAACCAATGAAAAGCCAGGAAAGAGAGGAGGTGGGATATAAACCCTTTGCAGACCGTAACTAAAAAACAAGCCCAATCCTCCTTAAAGGAAAGCCCAAAGCAAGCAAATATCCAACTAGAAAAAGTCCACATATTGGTGGAGATCGAAAAATGCAAATAGCCTAATACAAAAAATACAAACAACGGATTTCAGTCACGGTGTGGGTGGCAGCTGTAAAAAAGGCAGCAGTAACACAACTGTGGCATTGAGAGGAGATGGGAGGAAGAATGCTGTATTTGAATGTATGTAGCTATAGCGCTGAAGCCAAACACAGACAAACAGTAACAGAGGAGGAAACCAGCAAAAGGAATAGTCCCCTAAAGAACAGATAAAGAACCATAAGGGAATGAGACAGTACTAAGTCCCTGCTCTGTGGGAGGAACAGAAGAGAGAAAGGAGGGACAAAGAGGCAGGACTGACCACTAGCATGCAAGGACACTGACATAGACAAATGACCAGCAATGCCAAGAAAGGGGATGGACTTGATGCCCACAGACAGATTACAGCAGGTCTTAAGGAGACAGCTGCGCTGTCTAGCTCGACCTTATGATCACATCACACCAATGCTGCTTACTCTTTGCTGGCTGCCCATTGAAGCCAGGTCCTTATAAAAGACTGCTTGTATCAGAAGCAGGGCCCTACATACATCTACTCCTCACTGCCTGCCTGACAAACCCAAGATCTCTGCGGGCATCAGGCTATTGTGAAATGCAGAAATAGGTCTACTTAAATCTCTAACCTTTCGAAGTAACGACTCACGGCACAAATATTCTTAGGTAGTGTTACCAAATTATGGAACTCCTTACCTCTAAACGTACCCACCGCCACTTTGACAGCTGTCTTTAAATCATAATTAAAAGCCCTCCTCCATCAAAAACATTTTATGTTGTCCCATCAATTGCCATTTTCATGTCTTTAAATACTTTTCTTGATTTGGGCCTGTCTAGGGTAGCTGCTTGTAGTGTTGGCTTTCTAGTTGTTTCACATATGTCATCATTTGGAATGTTATCACAGATTGGAATGTTATGTTCTGATGCTAGTGTCAGTTAGGAGTTAAGGATTGAGCTGACTGGTGACAGCTACTGGTGGGGATTTACTAAGGGATTTTACTAAGGATTATTCTTACCATCTTATCTTATATATGAACTGATTTTATTGATTATATATGAGCTCTATGATTTTCTCCTTTGCGCAAAGGTTTTCAAGACTTTTTATGTGCGTAGACGTACGTTACATGAATTGTCATTATTCATTTATTACTTAGAAGTTTTTAGTGTCAACTACTCGGTTCATTGTTTCACAATTACGCCAGTCTGGCCAATTGGTGTGTTTGCTGATTCCGTGAATTTTGTGTTCGGTGTCCATATTCTTATTATCGTTTTCTTCTTTTCCTTTAGGAAGAAGATGTGTTGTCTTTTGTATTTCCATTTGGTTTCTGTTCATTCTTCTTAGTTCTAATCTTGTTTGATTTTCTCTGTTGATTCTTCTTGCTTCTAATCTTGCTTTATTTTTCTTTGTTGATTCTTCTTGGTTTTGATCTTGCTTGATTTTCCACCTCTTAGATGTTACGGTAATTTTCCTTTTCTTCTAATTCACCTTTTCTTTTTCTTCATTGTTACTTAATTATCTTCTACTCCTATTTCTACGTACCTCCTTTCTGTATCCTTTTATTTTGTGTAATTGCTCTTTAACATCTTTGTTTTTGGTTGCAATTGTTAAATGTGTATAAGGGGAAGATGTGTAGTGTTGGCTTTCTAGTTGTTTCACATATGTCATCATTTGAAATGTTATCACAGATTGCAATGTTATGTTCTGATGTTAGTGTCAGTTAGGAGTTGAGGATTGAGCTGACTGGTGACAGCTCCTGGTGGGGATTTACTAAAGGATTTAACTAAGGATTATTCTTACCATCTTATCTTATATATGAACTACCACCTCATGTCAACTTAATTAATAAATACATCCTTCTACAAGAACCTACGTGACCTGATCTTCATTTAACATCACTACACTGCTACCTCCAGTAATGTACATATATCTCAGGAATATCTAAACAGTGTCTTCTGCATGATTTGTAATCCTATGTCTTTGTATTCAAGTATCTTTGTTACAAACCTTTTTTATTGTGAAGTGCTCTAGCATCTTTGATACACATAAATACATTTAAAAAACTCCTGGAGCTAAAGGGAGGAGAGAAAGCCATTGAAGTGAGGGAGGACGGAGACAGGGGGACTCTTAGCAATTTTGTGGGGACATTTTGGCAGGGTATTGCTGATTAGTGAATCCTGAGCACTGTCCTGCGGATGGTAGGGTGATGGGGTGAGTTGTAACACTTATTTGTTGAAATTGAGGATGTTTCTAGACAGAACATGCCCTTTTTGCCTTCCATGATTTCTATTTCAGAAAGGCAGAGGACAACCAACTGTAGAGTGGAGTGTTAAGACTTCTCTGTGTCCATGTTTTAGGAGACCTTTGCTTGCAGCCAGTCTTATCACTATCTGCTGTGAGAGACATCACAAAGGCTGTCTGCACTGAAGCCAGAAAATCACATTTGAAAGGGAAGCCTGCCCAAACTGGGCTTGGCTCTTTAGACAATTTATCAACACTCTTCGTCTTGAAAATAAGCATGAATGCAGAATTCAAATCATCCCACTTTTTTGCAGTTCCAAACTTGTCTTGCTCAAGAAAGAGAGTGCTCTGCGGAGTACTCAAAGAACTGCTGTGAATCAGGGCTGGCGTATGTAAGGCATTCAGACTTCCAAGGGTGAGGGGCAACAACCAAAGCTTCAACAACTTGCTGGAAAAGCTATTAGTCTCTCTAGCACCTAGAAGCATGCCTGTCTGGTCAGAGAGGGAAGGAGCGACTGAAGCTGCTGAAGAAGTGACTATTCAGAAAGAGAGGCCTAACTGTGTTTCCAGTGAGTGGAACACCCAGAAGAAGTTGTCTTGTGTTCAGAAATATGTATGGTGCTGATGCAATCTGAGTGGGTCACGAGGCTTGCGTGTGTAGTTCATGTAATGAACTGCATGCAGCGCCAACAACCCAGTAAGTACCAGAGTGGCATCCATTTTCTCTGGCGTGACCTGACGCACTTGTCCTGCTGCTACTGAAGTCTTGTGGATACAGACAACATAACCACCTTTGTGGAGTGACTCCCAACAGCCTGGATGTCAACCTGTTTAAAAAAGACAACCGCTGAATCAGGCATGCAACTTTGTTTTTTGCTATCGAGGAGTTTTTGTCGCTGCCATGTCCTGCTCCTGCTGACAGAGATACTGTCCATGTGAATTCAAAGCTAAGACAAGAACTAAGCTAAGACAAGAACCACTGCAGTGCTAAGCAGCATCCACATTGTCAGGTAAAACACTGGTTGGTGTTCAGACACAGACAGACTATGCCCTGCACTAGAACTATACCACGAAAAGAGTAACGAGTGCTGATACAAACTCTATTGCTTGATTTAAAATGAAATGACCTACGGAACCCCACATTTAGCAATTATCTGCAGAAACCAAACAGTGATTTCATGCCTGAGCGAATTCTTGCCCTACGTTTTTACGCATGACTAGGTCACTGTAGCAGGGAGGAAGCAGCATCCACTGTGCTACACCTCTTTTGTGGGGCAGTCGCTGCCACCATGAACTAAGACATTGAGGAACTGAGCAGGATGGTATGTTATCGTGAATGTTGGCTGACTGTTGAGTTCTAAATCTGTGTCCCCTATTCTACTACCCTGTGAAGCCACCCTCACTACCTTGAGAGCCAAGTACTGAGAAGATGTACTTGGTCCAGTTTGCAGAACTGTAGTAGTCAGGTGAGCCAGAGGACACTAACTGCACCCACAACGGCTGTGGACTAGTAGACCCAGCCTGAACCGTGACCCTACAATGGGGTATGACATCTAAAATTGCAAATAATTGCTGTATCTTAGCAATTGTACCTTGGTTACCTTGTTGTTGGATGACATGTACACTAGATTCTGGATTGTAGAATCCAGGGGACATAGAGAGATGAGCAGTTACTGAGGGAAGAAGGACGTCTGTGCCTAGGAGTTGTATACCACAAATAAACTACTTAATATCTGCATAAAGCCTCCTGTGAACTTTTAAAAGTGGCGACGAGGATGGGATACCTTTGTTGAGGCTTTATAATAATAAGAAGACGATAGTACAAAAAAATTCTCAATGGAAAACACCCCTTGAGGCGTGCCGCAACTTTAATCTCCTTTTCAACCAGTATTTTGAATGTCTACACAATATACAGACCATTTCTATGTAGATTTGGATCTTTAGTAAGGCGGCTGTTAAAACTAAATATTTTTAAAGTTGGATGCTTGTTACGACATGCTTAAAATCCTGGTGTGCTTGGAATTCGATGTGCCATATTATTTAAATACTTATATGCCAAGCTACTGAGAACTGATTTGAAGTTCAACGTGCCTTACCGTTTAAGTATTTATGTGCCAGGTTGCTGAGAACTTTTCTGAAGTTCATGATTGTAATTGACGGAGTGCCCAGAATTCGATGTGCTTAAATGTGACATATTTTATAAATATTTACATGCCAGACTATGGAGAGTGGATTGAAAGCCGTGATTGAAATTGACGGAGCGATCAGAAACGGAAGATGGAAACCGTTCGCTGCTTGTTATTCTTAGAAAGCTTTTCTTTGAAAGTCACTGCTAGATTCTTACTGTCATTTTATTGGAGCTTGGAGCTTGGTGGTGTCTGATCCGAATCCTCCTCTGCTTCGTCCTGCATTACGTTACCGACGCTAAAGACGTATTGCACTTTGGGAGTGTTTTGATCACGCTGGGGGAGCGCCTAACCTCATCACCGTGGATACTATGATGCATTGAAACAACGTATAGTAAATCACCTTCGATTGCCGGAAAGACGCGTAAAACGAACCATAGCTACAGAAGGAAACAACTCCAATCAAGTTGTAATTGCCTGCACATTATTATCGATTTTGACAACGGTGAATACTATTCTTATTCTATTTCATTGTGTTATAGTCAGTAGACAACAGTGACTGCTTCCTTTATTTTAATTATTTGCGTTATTGAATTTTGACATTGTTTGAGTTTATTGACAACAACTTAAAAATCCTTCTCTACAAAAAACTATAGATACTGCTAGAAGAATAGAAAATACTTCCCATTATGTTAAAGTGCTAAATACTGAGCAACATAAAGATAAAGTGGATACTCATAATGTTAGTGCAATAAATAAGGGAAAAAAAGTGGAACATAGAGATGAACAAAAGAAAATCAATCGTTCAAAACCATTTATGGGAAAAGCTCAACCAAACATGAACAGACGCATGTGCTATAGATGTGGAAGACCTAAACACACTGCTGATTTTGAAAGACGTCCTGCCTCTAAAGTTACGTGCTTCAAATGTGAAAATCTAGGTAATTTTTCAAAATGGTGCAGAACAGGAAACAACAAAAGCTGGAAATATTCCATAAATGTTGTAAGAATACAAGATAGTGATGAATATTATGATGATGATCTAGATGAGGATGATGTTGAAGTCATGGTAATTTGTGATAACAAAGTAAATGAAATATCCAAAGGTTATCAACCTCCCAGATGTGATGTGTTAATCAACCAAGTTACTACATCATTATGGGCGGACTCATGCTCACCACACACTATTATGAATAAGCGTATGTAGGAAACCACAGGTAAGGCTGCATTACTATCACCTGATGTAGAACCTGAAGGATATTGTGGTACTAAATTACCTTTACTAGGGTATTTTATATGCCAATTATCTTACACGAGCAGATCTACCCAGGGCAAAGTGTATGTAGTAGAGAATGGGAGAGATCTATTGGGTTGGAGAGAGCAATAGGAATGTAGGCATCAAATTAGATCAAAATCTTCCTGATCAAGTGTTACTGACTAATGAAAGCGCTATGAAATGGCAAGCAAAATGTCCCAGGTTATTTAGCGACAAACTGGAATGCTTAACCAAATTTGAACATAGAATTATACTGAAGGCTGGTAGTGTTCCACTTGTCTATAAAGTCAGGAATGTTCCATTTGTATTACGCACTCGACAAAAAGAAGAATTTAACAGATTATGTGATGCTAAAGTCATTGAACCTATAGAGGCTTCAGAACGGCGCATTCCCATTATTTTGGCACGAAAACCTAATGGCAAATTGCGCCTGTGTGTGGACTTGAGATATTGAAACAATAACATCTGGATTGATCGCCATCCATTACCACGTATCATTGAGATGGTGGCCAGTTTTAAAAATGCTATGTATTTTTTTTCCATTGATCTATCCAATGCTTATCATCATGTCAAGTTGCACTCAGATTCTAAGCATTTAACTTCATTTTTAACACCCAAAGGTGCATTTCAATGTCTACGAATGTCATTTGGATTGGCATCCGCTTTTGCGGTTTTTCAGACTTATGTGCAGTATACTGAAAGGTATAGACAATGTAAGGGTGTTTCAAGATGATGTTTTAATGTGGGGTGATAGTTTATGCAACCATGATGACATTTTGAAGGAAGTTTTAAACAGACTGCAGGAGGCTGGTTTGACTGTATGTGCAGATAAATGTCAATTTGGAGTCAAGCAAATAGATTATCTTGGTCATACGATATCAAATGATGGATTCAAACCTAAATTGAACTTGTTAGAAGCTATTGAAAAAGGTCCAGCACCTTCCAACAAAGAACAATTACATTCTTTCCTAGGACTCGCTGAATATTATTCAAAATTTGTTCAACATTTTGCTAACGAGGTGCATGATTTGAGACTTTTAATGAAAAAAGGTACCTCATTTGTATGGTAGGACATCTGCCAACAAGCTTTTGACAAAATCAAGTCAGACGTAGTAAAAGCAGTTCCTTTAAAGCCATATGATCCATGTGATGCATCCATTGTTGTAGTAGATGCCAGTGCTTATGGTTTAGGTGCGGTACTTAGGCAAAGAAAGGAAGGAGTTGAACGCATAATAGCTTTAGCTTCACGCACTCTTAAAAGAGCTGAGGCAATTTATTTAGTGATTGAAAAAGAAGCGTTAGCATGCTGGTAGGGGGGTCGATCATTTCAAAACATTCATTTGAGGGACAACATTTGAACTTAGGACTGATCACAGACCTCTTGTTGTATCGATTACACGAGTACAATTTTAATTTGAAATATGTACCTGGTCACAAAATTATTAACTCTGATTGTCCTTCTCGCTTACCCCTACCTCATAACGAGAATGACTTTCAGGAGGACAGGGAAGAATGGCTTGTGGCAAGTGTAGAGGAATCTTGCAATGGTGCAATAAGTGAACAAACATTGAAAACAAGCAGTACTTGACAATAGTAAATTACAACAAATTGTGTGTAACTTATCTACAAATACAAATACATTAATTTTTGAAAAGGGGAACTCACAGATTATAAAATGATATGGTCTGAGTTATCCTTTGCTGATGGTATTCTTAGGAGAGGGGACAGATTAGTGGTACCTTCAGAGTTACATAGCAGACTGTTAACATTGTTACATGAAGGTCACAGTGGCATGACGAATATGAAGAGAAGAGCCAGGTACGATTTCTGGTGGCCTACTATGGACAAAGATATAGATAGATGTGTGCGTAACTGTATAGGATGTATGTGCAGTGACAAGTCACACAAGTCTCAGGAAACGGCTATTTTACCTACTACTTTTCCTTCTAAACCATAGGAAAAGGTTGCAATTGACATATGTGGTCCTTTTTATGTCACAGGTATCGACAACAAATATGCCATTGATTTAATGGATTATTTTACTAAGTGGCCAGAAGTTGCATTTGTAAAGGATATCAAGGCTTTCAATGTAATTGACTTCTGCGAAGAAGTGTTTCGTAGGGAAGGATATCCTAATTCCATTTTAACTGATAATGGACCACAATTTATAGGTGATGATTTGCTAAATATTTAGAAGATGTGTGTGTTAAACATCTCACCACAGCAGTTTATAATCCTAGAGAAAACGGTCTTGTGGAAAGGTTTAACCGAGTACTAAAAGAGTGTGTACAGTAAGCTAATGCAAATGGTGATGATTGCAAAAATGCGGTAAAGGAGATGTTATGGTGCTATCAAAATACACCCCATACAAGTACTGTTGAATCCCCTTTTCAGTCTTCCTAAAGGCCGGGTGGCATGTGATAAAGTGAAGCCTGCGTGGATGTGCAGTACTGACTTAAAAAAAATAACTAGGGGAGATATCTTGGGCAGAGTACAAGATTATCAAAGTAAGTTATACACAATGGCAGAATTAAGGGAGGTACAAGGAAATGTACTATTGGAGAATGGGTATGAACACACCTATATGGGAATCAAAGAACAAGTTTATCAAGATGGTCCAAACCCAAACAGGTCACGAAGGTTGAAGGTAAAAGTATGTGGTTGAGCGATGGAAAGCGGTGGAATGTGAGGAGTGTGACTAAATTTAATGAATTGGAGCGTGATGTTGGTTCAAGGGACCAGGGTTCTGTACCTTTCCATACAAAATCATCCAAGAAGGTAAAATGGTGAAACGTGATAGGTCCAAACTTGTTTGAATTAAGGATTACGTTTGTACTTAGATGCAATTTCTTTTAATTTTTCTGGTAGATGTAATGTTTATTTTCTTAGTGATATATTGTCTTAGTGATATTATTAATAGATAATTTTTTAGTTTTTTTTGCAGAAAGGAAGATATGTTGTATCTTAGCAACTCTACCTTGGTTACCTTGTTGTTGGATGACACGTTCACTGGATTCTGGAATGGAGAATCCAGGGGACATAGAGAGATGAGCAGTTACTGAGGGAAGAAGGACCTCTGTGCTCAGGGGTTGAATACCACACATAAACTACTTTATATCTTCATAAAGCCTCCTGTGAACCTTTAAAACTAATAATTCAAATATTTCTCAGAATAAGCTGTGTTGCCATGCATCACAAAACTTAAGTTGTCTACTTTTGAATTAATGCCTTTACATACAAAAAAACATTCTATACTATCAGCTCAACCTATTGGCTTTGTCATTGCTTGTTTATTTTGCTGTTCCTTTGTCAATAGAACAGGACTATCCACTGTGTGATAAGTCAGTCTGCAATTATTTTCATGTGAAGCATCATGTATAATTTATTTCTTTTAAAAAAGAAAGGACATAGTCATAGCCCTGCCGTTAGTCTGCTTTTACACCTAAAAGAGAAGGTAGGACGATATGTATTTTGTTTGTCATTTGTAATGTGATTTGCTTCTATTTTACGGCAGTAAGCCCTCTTTCTCCACTCTACCTGCTTTTGTTTTGGAATCAATTTTCAGTGACTTGCCAATGAACTGAAAAAGCATCATGAGAAAGAGAACATAAGGGAGATACTACCAATTGTTTGCTGAACCCTAGACATTATATCTTACCTCTAGGCGTACTTCTAAAACGTGGGACTGGAGGAAATGAAAGTGAAGCACTACCAAGGGGACCGAGAATGTTGCTTACAGTAAAATAATATTAAAGATCTATAGAGGGTACATTAGAATGGATTTGTCCGTCGCTACTAGACGAAAGTTAAGAATACCTACAATCATACGATGAATCCTGAGCGTGAGCCTTCTTGGCTTCTCAAGTAACAAATAACAGCGATATCAACAAAAAAAAATTGGTTTCACTGATGACAGGTGTACTTTGATCATAACCAGTTTCTGCGGGTTCCAAAACACATGACCGATGAATACATTTGCCGTAGGAGACTCTAGGACCACCATCATTGGGTCCACTGAGGTGTGAAGAACGGATGTACATGTAGTTGCTTTCGCCCTTACATGAAATAAAGGGTTATTTGTTATCTAGGAATGACGAGGAAAGGTGTAACCTACCTTAAGACTCTTTCTTAAGCCCCTTGTTTTTGTAAGGGGGATAGTAATGATAGTATACCAGTGCTGTTCAGGTCCATCAATTGATGGCTCCTAAGTAGAAAATGTCTTCTCTTACCTCGCCATCTTTTGTTACACTTATTAAAATATTGTAACATACATCTGCACAAGTAGTAAACAAGGCCAGTTCAATTAATAGGACCCCTACTGGAGGGAGTTCCGTCTCGTTCTTGAAAGGACTATTTTTTTTATCTATGTGTAAGAACTGGGACCGCCAGTTCTCCGGGGGGTAGCATGGCTCGAGCAGGAAGGCGGCCAGGGGCTTATGTGTAAAGCAGCCACTTAACACACACGTCCAGTAAAACACACAGTGGCGCAATAATGGAGACCACACTAGGTGTTGTATTTGAAAATTCAAGATCTTTTATATAGGCTTTCAATCAGAGCAAAGCATTGGTAATTCATTAGCATTTCAAATAAGCATTTCATTAAGACATTTCATGTATGATGTGCAGATTGCATTTCTTTTGAAGAGTAAGCATTTCAGTAAGGCTTTGCATTAAAATTACAGCTAGTTCATCTATGCAATGAAACGTTAACTGACCCCGCCTGTCACATCAAACTCTTTGACAGGCAAAGGGGTAATGGTATAAACCTGGAGGATCCTACAAGAAGCGACAATTATAATGCATTTAACCACTTGGATGCTAAGGGGTGTGCGAGTAGGTCCATTGACTTTCCATTGAAATCAATGGAAACTCCAAGACGAGTTACCCTTGTCATTAGCACTGAAGGGGTTAAATAACACATCAGCAAGTACTTTTCAGGTTAACAAAGAACTTCAAAGTACACAGCCTTTAGTCATTTGTGACAAGCCTTTCTTCTTGTGAATGCGGGTCGGCTGCGACCCGGATCAGGTCATCAGAATACTAAGGAAGGCCACCTCTGCAAGAAAACTCAGTACAGTGAAGTGAATCTCCCTTGCATTTCCGGCTTGTACATATGGTGCACTAGGAGCAAATCAGGCTTGTAAATACGGTGCACGCTAAACACTTCAGGCTTGTAAATACGATTCATGAAGAGTAATTCAGGCTGGTAATTATGCAGCACATTGAATAATGCAGGCTGGTAAATTTGTAGGCAAAACGATAAAATGAGGCACATTCAGAACAGGGGGGCCAACAAGACCCGGTCACAGTTAACCCCGGGGGAGGGGCGACCTCGGGCCTCTCTTGGCCTACCGCCCTCCTCCCCAGGGGGTTACCTCACTTCTTCGGCCCTCCGGGGCCCTTGCGCAGACTCAGGGGACCGGAGTAGGAGTTCCAGCACGTCCGGGGCCTCACCCGTCCCTGCACAACGCGGGGGCAGTTTGCTGGGGCAGTTCGCTGGGGCGAGGCTGAATTAGCTTTTGGGGACAACCGGAGGGGGCTCTCAGGCTCCACGGCCCCCTCCGCGTCGATCTTGGGATTCCCTCGAAGGTAGGCAGGGGCATGGAGCAGCAGCCAATCGCTGCCCGGCTTAGGCAAAGGCGCGGCCGATGACGCGGTCGCGTCTCCTGTCACGTGATGAGGGACCAAGGCGGCTACAGGCCTAGCGCAGCCTGTCAGTTTCGATGCGGCGGCCCTCTTCTGGTATACGGGGGCCGCCGAGGGGATCAGGCCAGAGCGGCGCTCCAGCCGGAGGGTACTTCCAGGCCCAGCGCGGCCTATTGAGAATTCCGGCGGCCCTTTCCTGGCATACGGGGGCCGCCGAGGGGGAATACACGCTCCCTCTGAGGAGATTCCTGCGGTGAGTTGGCCGGGCAATAGGTGCTTCAGTGCACAGCGCGGTGTCGGGGGTAGCGCTTGGGAGTGCTTCTCAGCGCTAGGGGCCGGCAGGGCAGGGAGGCAATTTCGATGATCCCTGACAGGGCAGGCAGCCTCAAACACAGCGCTGGGCAGGAGGGCAAATTACAGCGCTCCACAACTTAGTCAGTTAGAACTGTGGCAGGATGGGGCAAATTATAGCGCTTATCACACAGTTCAGTCAGGGGAAGTCAGATAGGCCCAGCTGAAGGCAGGGGATGCGCAGGGCAGGTCAGTCCAGTACCTTGTCTCATGTAGTAAGTCTCTTGGCGCTTGGATGATTCTGCGCCCTTGCTTGCTTGTTGCTTGAAGTTGCAGAAGAGGGGGGGGAATGAGTTGAGGGCCTGAAGAATTTCTCCTTAGTAACTGCAGATGGGCCCTGGGGTTCCCTACCACTGGGCCAGATCAGGGGGATAGCTTTGGACACCTCACTGAGCTTAAGAGGCAGCACCTAAATCCTGTCACTCCCAGTAGCATAGGTTCCTCACTAGGCCCACCCGCCTAAAACTCCTGCGTGATTTCCCCAGGTCAGTGATGCCCCAACTGACTAGAAAGTTTCCCTCCTTTTCCTTATATAGTGTCAGTTGGCAGTTGGCAGTGGCAGTTGGTACCTCCCCTATTCTGGAAGGTTCCAGGAGCTTCCCTCATTCTAACAATGGACAGGGGCTGGGTAGCTGGTGTTGTAACAATGTATGGGGACCCAGCCTGCTCCTGGCAACTAGGGTGCTACACTAAAAAAAACACGCTGCAGTAGCAGGGGCCAGTGGCAGCCATGTTGAAAGTAGAGAGCACCTGCACCCTAACACAGGTTAGCTGTAAAAAGGTGCCCGAAGACCTAAGAATCAACAAAAAATAGGTGTAAAAAATGAGGCTAGGGCGAAAAGTCACGGGGAAAGATCACCCCAAGGCTGACAGGTCTAACACTATGCCTGAATGCTAATGAGTCCTATTTCTTTAGGAATATATTTCTATATATATTGCATATGTATATATAAATCTGATCAATGGAATTGAAATTGAGATTACATTTGCATAGGTAGACATAATGGAGTAGTTTCCAGGGCTGAGTGACTTTTTGTAAAGCACACATTGAAAAAACGTCATGAAGTGGTACAAAATTAGATTGTGGAAATCGTGATTTGTTTTAACTAGTCAGACAGCATCTGCCGAAGACTTGCGATCTTTCTTTTTCACAGCTTTTTACTTGTCTGAGGAATTAACTGAAGCTGTTAGCGCCTGTTACTGAAATTGCTAATGAAAAAGTATATGTGTGGCACGACCCTTTCAAGTGTTTGCCAAGGAATACCATTAAAAGTAAATCTGATAACAGACTTTGTCCGCAGTCGTGATGCTGAGCTAATCTTTATTTTTGCTGACAAATAGAGAGAGGTTTACCGAGCTCTTTTTTGTGAGGACTCCCATTATTTCTGGTTTGATCATCCATTCATGTCAAGTGCCCAAGGTCCAATCACACACATGGTGTAGAATTGTTATCAGTGGGAATGCTCAGAGGTAGGAATTTTGGCGATCCCTGCAGGCTCTTGAAGGTTCTGTCACAGAAATACAAGGTCACAGTGAGATTTGAGGTTTGCATGGCATTGTGGGTAAGAAAATATTGTGAAATACATGCAAGGCACACGGCCCTGGAATCCCATGGGGGTCTAGCTTTAAAAAATGTGTAGGGTTGGCAGAATTTCATGGATGGGGGCCAATCTCAGGCCCAAATACCCTTACTACCTCTGCCGCCGATTTCTCCATTTAGTGCTTAAGGGACTTTTATGTCACACGTGCTAGGCTGATCAGACAAGTAGGGTGGTGTTTTTATTGGGAGCTTTGTGGAAGCACTACATGGTAGAAAATGGTTTAGACTCTGCAGAATCTGAAACTTTCTCTCACAGAAATGTGAGGAAAATGTCTGTTTTTACCAAAGATTATGTTTTGAAAGCCTTCTGGGTAAAAATAAATTGTGAGAACCATGCAGGTCACACCACCATGGACCCCCTAGGGTGCCAAGGTTTTGGAAATGACTTAATTTTATAGGTATACCTGTGTGGCAACTTCCCCCATCGCCTATGTAGTCCGGATGCTCTTTTGCAGTGTTTGGGACGCGGGCACTAGGCTGAACCACACAAGTGGGGTAGCAGTTTTCGCAGAGGATGTGTGGAAATACTGAGCAGTAGCAAATTTGTGGATACCCACGATTCTGGAATTGTTCATAATAGAAATTGGAGGAAAATGCATGATTTTTGCCATTTGCGCTAAGTTTGAAGAGGGATCGATGCAAGTTACACCACCCTGGATACCTCTGGGTGTTCCATTTTCAAAAAGATGTGATTGGCCCTTTAAGAGTCCAGATGTGCTAGGTTCAAAGAGCAATTATTAATACCAATATCAGATCATTGAACTCATGACTACTGGAGGTTGGCAGTAAAGCCACAGGCCTAATACAACACAGCAGAACATTCACATTACCATGCCACTGCCATTCAAGAGCCTATTACTTTCATACATGTAGGAAATGGCCATCTTTTGAAAGATGTCCCTTAGATCTTTGCCCTATCTATGTTGCTGGTTTTAGAACTTGTGCACCTTACTCCTACCAACCAGTAGTTAGGTGCTTCTGCTCACCTTTAAACATGGTCAAATTGGAATACTATTAATTGGTATATTTTACTTGCATACAAGTTGATAGTACATCGAACTAAGTGTACCTTGGGCCTGGGAGTCAAATGATACTAGTGGATTGCAGCACCTATTGAGACATTTACTGTAGTGGCAGTGAAAACATGACTTCTGGCCTACATTCGTAGCCAGACTGTAGCACTGTGAAAGTTCCAATTCAACCTGTCAAAATAAATACTATTGATAGGTCAAAACGAATAAGTTAACCCTCTGAGGCCTTGTAGTCCACAGCATGACATGTAGAACTTTATTGTTAACATGACCTTGCAGTGACTAGCACCGAAAGCTATTTTTACAGTAAGAAGGCCAATTGGCCCATTGAAAAAAACTGAAAAGCAATATTAAATTAATAATTTTGCTATCGCAGTAGAGACAAGCTCTAAAAATGATTCAACAACTCTTTTTTATATTTATTAACCCAATGGTGAAGTCACATTTGTAATGTGAATTAAGAAAAATAGATTTTAGAAGGTTACTTAATCCCCACTTCAAACTTTACAGCCTAATTTAAATTGGCCTTCCAGCTGTCTCCCAGCTTGTGAATGGCCCTAAACGAGATGTAAAAACTGTTCCTGGAGCAGAGACATAGGTCTGGGTGTGCAGACGTGTTTGTGTTCCCCTAGCAAGAAGACTAGTTAGGGGTATCCAGGAACTTAAATTACTTCTAGGAGGCCTCCCCTGTCACAGGTACATGTTAGCTGACACCTGGGCACACCTTTTCTTTATTCCTCTAGTCAGACAGGCACCACATCCAGTGGGAGAAGAGATATTTCTAGTACTGGTTTGGAGTGACCACAGCGGAGGGACTGCTCCTTACCCGTGTCACATATTTGGGTGGACACACAGGCTTTGCACAGGGGGAGAAGGGTTTCATTATTTTGGATTTTAGTAGTGAGTGACACTGTAGGATTCTTAGGGTGAGAAAGCAAAAGACACACAATTGATGGACGGAATGCAGAACACATCAAAACATTCACCCTCAGTCAAGAGATCTGGGTTAAATCCATCATCCTTTTGCTCATCATGCCACCCCAGTTTATACCTGGCTATATGCAAATCAGTCTTGACCCTGTGCTTCATGGGAACAGTCCAGCCAGAACTGCCAAGCCAGCTCCCCGGACTGGAAACAAGCATCCTAGGACCGGTTTCGGGTCCCGTGCTCACTACACCCCTGGATTCAAGATGGCCTGGCTGATGAAGGGTGATGCCCTCAAACCGGTCCCAGGATGCTTGTTTCCGGTCCAGGGAGGACCTGGCTTGGCAGTTCGGGCTAGACTGTTCCCATAAGGAACAGGGTCAAGACTGATTTGCATATGTCTGGGCCAAACCGTGGTGGGGTGGTAAGCAAAAGAATTATGGATTAAACCCAGATCCTTGGGACTTGGGGTGAATGTTTGTATTGTCCAGCATTCCTTCCATCAATTGTTTCTTTTGCAACTGTAGGATTCTTTGCAGTAGGAAAGACAGGAACTGCTGCAAAGGTGGGGAGGGTTGCCCATGGGAACCTTTACTCCATTGTTTAGGGAGGGGCCAGTAGTCACCTGCTCCCACAAGCTAGTGCCAGAAATAAAAGTAGTATCCACTGGCAGCCTCTGAAGAATACCACTGGACCTGAGAAAGAACAGAGGAGGACTGAACATTCTATCTGTGATCTGAGAAGAGACTGAAAGGGCTGGACCTATTCGCTCTTATACCAAGGACAGAGGAGTAGACTCTATGGGTCATAAGGCTGGCATCCTGTTAAATTTACAGGAACACAACTATCTACAAGAGGCGTTTTCTTGAATCTGTCCAGTTGACCAGTTCTAAATGAAACTGCCCTGGAACTTGCATTTGGCCTCTGCTGGAGGGAATCCTGATCCCCAAGTGCTGTTCAAGAGGTCTTGGAGCTCCTGACTGTGTCTGACTTGATTTCACATACTGTCCTCAAAGCCTGAGACTTAGAAATGTTTTCAACTTTAATACCTGGAGACCTGGGACACACCTACCAAGCCAATCAAACCAAGGTGTGTTGCCGCTGGACTGAAAATACTAGTTTATCCTGCTCAGAGCTTCCAGCAACAGCAAATCTGATTCTGCAGGACTTCAAAGACCATTTTTATAGCCTTGTGGAGCCCCTTTCGTGTACAGCCTCCAGTCTAGCCTCCCCAAAGGATTCCAAGTTATGAAGGAGAGACCAAGAGCAAAAGTAGAAATCTTGACTATCTGAATGTGTCAAAAGTATCAAGTTGGTGAGAGTACTTTCCTGGGCTTGAAGTTTAAATCCTCCCACTTGGATCTTTTGTTGCAAAAACCAGCAGCTATTTGAAATCAGCGAGTCCTCTTGAGCTACTGTCTGCTGCTTTGCCCCGCTGAAGATATTTAATTTTCACTATTGAAACTTAGTTCCAAGGTAAAATCTCCGACCGGGTAGAACTTGGTTTCTGTTTCCGATGCTTGCTTCATCATGATCCGCCTCAAATTGTGCCTAAAGCCCAGTCTACTGTGACCAGTTCACTACAGTTGGTGCTTAAAACATTTTGTGCTATTTTTGTTTAAGATTTTGAACACATCATATCTCTGGTTCCCCTTATTGGATTGTTATCATTTGATGTCATTTTATGTTTTCAAATGTTTTTAGTTTTCTGATTTCGTTTGAATTTTTTAGTTTTGTTTTTTGACTTTGTAACTGTTTTGGAACTGCATAAATACTTTTAATATTTCCCTAAATTAAGCCTGTCTGGTCTGTTCCATAGCTACCAATTGATATGCTCATGTTAATGTAGTGATTTTAAGAATTCACCTGGTAATGATAGTGGTTATTACTTGAGGTGAGTATTCATTCCCTCAACTATTGGCGCTTTTGTTTTTTTACAATACACTACAGGACTAAATCACCAATCACACAGGCTCTCACTTAGTCATTGACCAACTTGCATATAAACACACCACCAGCAAGCTTCTACACACAAACCACCAGACATGTTGTATGTCGATGCATCAACAAGCTTAAACATTTTAAAGAAACCTAGACTAAGGGCCTGATTTAAAAATGTATGTATGGTAATTATTCTGTCATGGCTGTGGAGTAAAATACTTCATCAGAAACGTGCGCTTACTCTTTTCTTTCTCTTCCATTTAACCAGACTGAGCCACAGCAACGTGTGGCCGGGTATAGCTAGTAATAAATAAATATTCATATGGTCATGAAAATTAAGGTGTGTGATCATCGGTTTTTAACAGAAGGTTGAATGCACATTAGTATTTTACATTTGCCTTATGGTTTGTGTTAGAAATGGGGGTCGCTAGTTGGCAGAGGTATGTGCCTTTGTCCAAATAGGGACCCTTGCTTTTAATCGGTATAAGGGGGATACACACTTTAGATAACCCTGCTCACCCCCTAGGTAGCTTGACACGAGCAGACTGGTTTATCCCAATGTGTAAAATATTTGTTCCAACACTCACAGTAACACAGTTAAAAAACCACAAATGGACACCACACCAGTTTAGAAAAATAAAATATTTTTATCTAAACTAAACAAGGCCAAAATGACAAACATCCAACTTACACCGTTATAATATGACTTTCAAAAGATTTCAAGAAATTGCACAATAGAAAACTATGGATGCGTGACTTTTCACCAAAGTACCTGCAGATGCGTGAAAGTTCCAAAAGCCAAAAAGACGCAGAATAGGAAAACAAGGAGATGCAACACTCCTGAGACCTTGGGGAAGTGATGCGACAGTCCAGCTGCACGCAGAGGAAGTGTTGCATCAAATACGGTCTACATGGGGAGTGATGCGTCAATTCTTTGTGCCGGTTCCGGTACACAGGTGATGCATCAGATGAACTTGCTGCACAGGTACGATGCGTAGAAATCCGAGATGCATCGGCGATCGATGCGGCGGTGTTGATCGGCTCTGCTTCGGTCCTTTTTAGGCATGATCCCTTGATTTGTCGATTTTAGCAGTTCTTCACGTTTCTTCTTTCTTCCATGTCCCAAACAGCAGCAACATCCTCCAGTGGACCTCTTGGCAGGCTAGAACTCACTGCAGCAGAGTTCAGGGGAGTGGGGCTGAGACTTCAGAACAGGAGGCCAGCTCACTTCAGGCCCTTGGAGAGCTCCTTCAAGGATGAGACACAGCACACAGCAAAGTCCTTCTCCTTTCCTTGGCAGAAATAGCAACTGCCGGCCAACCCCAGACACAGCAAGGGCAGTACATCTCCCCAGTCTCTCCAGCTCTTCTCCTTGGCAAAGTTTCCTCTTGAATTCCAGGAATGAGCTAAAGGTCTGGGGTTTTGGGTCTGATACTTACACCCAAAAATGATTTGTTGTCTTTGTGCAAGGGACTCTGAGCCCAGTTCAAACCAGTTCTGGGGGGCACTCTGCAAGTGCACAACAACATCCATTTTCAATATGAGCCTTGGCTCCAGACACACCACAGGGGGGAGGAACCAGCATTGAGGAAGGCAGGCACAGCCCTATTTGGGTACAGGTGCTGCTCTTCCCACTACTCCAAATGCAAATCAGGCCTATTCAGCCTAGTGCAGACTCATCCAGACTCCTGGAGCCACTGCTCCTCCCCAGCCCCTATCACTCCAAAGCCAGACAGTCGATCCACAAACAGGCAGAGGCACACAGGATGGTTGAACAAGAAAATAGCCAATTTCTGATAGTGCTATTTTCAAACACACAGTTTAAAAAACATCTTTACTAAAAGATGTGCATAAAGATGAATAAAGAACTCCAGATTTCTTCCTTCTTTAATTAGTTTATTCTCAGCATCCCAGCTACAAACAGTTGACTCTCCGCCGCCAGTCAAACCTCCTTCTTCTTCCAAGAATCCTCCCCCACATTCTAAGTTCCATACAGTCAACTCTACACATCTCCTTTGCAACGCAATTATAATAAAATTCAAACATTGGTAAAAACATCATAAAAGGTACCGTAAAAATATCAAGAACAAAATCAAGAATAACAAGAATCAGAACATTAATGTTGAAATTACCTCTGGCATACAGTATACAAAGCGCAACCACTCATTGCTGGACATGCCCAGCAATCACCCATCTTTGGACTCACCCAAAGACTGATTTACTTTACAAATATGACCAAAACACCACGTAGACCCATCATAAAGAACCACCACATTATGTTTCACCTTTTTTATCCTTTGTGGTTGAATGAATTTACTCTCCCCTTCACACACAATTCCACCTTTCCTTACTACTACCCAATCACCTTCCTTCAACCACTGTGTCTTTACCCTTTGGGTATGATCATAATACTTCTTAGTTTTTTCTTGAAAATCCGAGACCCTTTCTCTGAAGATTTTTCGATCCACACATACATCACGAGTACCACATAACCACACCGGACATTCTTTCCTTCACAGTTTTCTCCCCTTTAATGAAACAAAAGGAGACACTCCAGTTACTAAATGTGGTGTAATTCCATGTGCCCAAATCATTGTCCTTAACTTGTTTCTCCACGGAAGATCATTACTCAGAGAAAGTTGAATACTCTCCATAACCATTCTGTTGATCCTCTCAACTAACCAATGAGCCTGTGGCCTGACCAAAGCAAATCTCTCATGAACTATGCCCATCCGAGAAAGATAGCTAGTAATTTCACGGGAAACAAATTGGACCCCATTATCAGAGCCCAGGGTCCTAGGAATTCCTTCATCCATAAAAACTCTTTCCAAAAATTCGATTATATAAGCTCTTGTGATATGTTCAAAAGTTTCCATAACAAACCATTTAGTATGGTAATCCACTACAATCAAGGTGAATCTGTTCCTTACCCCTAGTTTAGCCACTGGACCGATCAAGTCAATAGCTACTCTCTCTCACGGCTTCATGGGAAATTCTGAACATTCCAGAGGTTGCTATCTGACAACCTTGGTTTTGTCACTATTTGCACACGCTACGCCCATTTAAAAAATAACATCAACGTCATTATCCATCCCAGGCCACCAATAAGACTGTCACACTCTGTTCTTTGTGATGCTCCTTCCTGGGTGTTCTCCATGAGCTAAAGCAATGATTCTACTCCGGATGCCAACAGGGGGTACAATCTGGCTCCTTCTCAACACATTATCCCATTCAACACTCAACTCATCCCTCAGCTTGTGGAATACCTTAGGATCACAACTCAAAACATCACATTCATGCCAACCCTGAACTATTCTACTGCTCACTTCTGTCAAAACCAGATCTCCATTCATGGCCAACTTCCATTCTTCAGAACCTAGGGCCATTCCACTGTCATCACAGTCTGCAATGACCTCAGCTTCTCCAAATTTACCTTCCAATATCTTTTCCTCCTTATCCTCTCCACCAACCACAGGCAGCCTAGATAAACAATCAGCAACAATGTTCCTACAACCTTTAACATACTCTACTTCAAAATTAAAGTCAAGCACCGATAATATTCATTGTGATATCTTCAGTGTGATATTTCCTTCCAATCCACGGCCACCGTAAAATATATAGGTAAGTGGCTTATGATCAGTTTTTAACTTAAAAGGAATGCCCCACAAATAAAACCTAAAAAGTTTCATGCCCCAACAACAGGCAAGGGCTTCTCTCTCTATGACTGAATAGGAAGTCTCCACTCATCTCAGCCTCCTAGGTGTGAAACCTAAAATGTGTTCCTCACCATTCACACACAGCACCATTCACACACCTAATCCAACACCACTGGCATCCGTTGCAATGTAGGTTTTTCCAGACACTTCAAAATGTCCCAAGGTAGAGGCCATCACTATACACTCCTTAATCTTTCTGTAAGCCTCCCTGCAGTCTTCACTAAACACAAACAATGCATGTTTTGCTATAATCACTCTCAATGGCTCTACAATATCTGTAAAATTCTTAACATATTTCGAACAATATTTAGCGAGACCAAAGAAAGATCTCAGTTCATCTTTGTTTGTTGGCTCAGGTGTGTTTTCAATGGCACTCTCTTTGGGCCTCACACCATTGGCATTGAGGACATGCCCTAAATATGTTACTTTCCTCTCCCTCAGCTAGCATTTCACTCTCTGAATACTTAACCCTTGAGCTTAGCAACCTCTACATCACCTTTCAAACAACACATCCGTTTTTTTTTCATCCTTCCCCACCATAAGGATGTCATCCTAGAAACACATGACCCAATCGATGTTTCCAAATATGTTTTTCAGCACCCTCTGAAAGACAGCAGAAGCTGATGCTAATCCAAAACGGAATGCTACTAAAGGTGTTATAAAGGAAGTTAAGTGGTGTGACCCTTCGTATAAATTCACTTGGTGATAGGCAGAAGAAATGTCTAGAACACTAAAGATAGATCCATCCCCATCACTGCAATGGTCTCAGAAATATTAGGAAGCAGTTGTCTGTCCACCCATATGCTTTTGTTTAAGTCACACAAATCCACACATAAACTAATCTTTCCCCCTTCTTTCGGTGCAACCACAACAGGGGCCAACAATTTTGACGCCTCAATTGGATCAATTATGTCTTGTTCCAACATCTTATCCAAATCTTTCCGTAAGGGCTCCAGCATCATATTTGGCACATTCCTTACCTTGTGCACAACAGGGTTTACTCCCTTCTTCAATATTATTTAACAGGAAAATCCTTTCAACAATCCCAATTCATCAGTAAATACTTTAGGGTACATTGACATGATGAAGCCTTCATCAGTACGTATAGCTTCCACCTTTTTTGTAGGTTCTACCACCATCACTGATTCTTTGGCATTTGGATTTATTACAATATTCAAGTTTCTCAGATGACGCCAACCCAACAGGTCTGACCCAAAGTTAGTTACATACACACGACCAAAAACCCCTTCAGACTTGAATTTGAGAGCCATCAACTTCATTCCCAGAATTTCAATCCTCACACCATCATAGCCCACTGCCTTTAAATCATGTTTATTCAAAAACATATTTTCATCCATCCCACTCTTAACTATGGATCTCTAGGAAATCAACCTGTACAAACTTCCGGAATCTGCAAGAACTTTCAACATTTTGCTATTAACGGAAATAATACAATGAGGTTTTTCCAACTTATCAATACTTTCCAATTTTATTCCATCTTTCACCCTTGGTTCCATTTCTAATTCCCTTACACCAATATCGTCTTCACCATCAATAGAAAGGAAAATATTGTTGACATTTTCACACACATCATTGATATCTAGTCCAACTTCTTGTACTTTTTTACTACATATTTTTATCCTGCATACTTTGCAAAATGTCCCCTTATTCCACAATTTCTACATATTACATTTCTTGCTCCATATCTCAAACTAGATGATATATGTCCTGGAGCTCCACACCTAAAACATTATGGGGTATATTATCAAGGGGTTTTATCTCCGCTTTTTTGGCTTTAAAAGCCAAGAAAGCGGAGATAAAATTATCTCCCTATTACCAAGCTGTCGCTAACACCAGTTAGCGACAGCTAATAGGAGATAGCGACCATCATGGGCCCCACTTTGCATGTCAGTGATATTTATCACTAATGATATGCAAAGTGGGCGTGCCAAGATGTTAGCGACTGGAAACAGTCGCTAACATCGCTATCTCCTATTACCAACTTTTGAAGATATTTGCGCTAAGGGCGAATATCTCCAAAAGCTAACACCTGCCCTGAGCAGTTCTTAGCCATGTTATCCAATGGGAGGTGGATAACATGGCTAAGAGCATTTGCTCGATAATGCATGAATATCGCTGACTTTTCAGCGATATTCATGCATTGCGGGCGTTTTTTATCGCATTTGCGATAAACCTTGCTAATAGCAAGGTTTATCTGTGATAAAAATCGCCGATGTGCGGCGATAATTTTTGTCTCTAAACAAGTTAGAGACAAAAATTATCGCTAGTTGTTGATAATATACCCCTATATTTCCCTGGAACGTCTCTCATAACGCTAAGTTGGCTTACGCAAATTATTCCATGGCTCTTTCTGAATATCCATTATCTTATTCACCATGCTTCCCTGGGTCTTTGTCTTCATCTTATTCTCGTTCAACACTTCAGAAACCCCTTTTCGTTGATCACTATGTTCCATTTCCTTGATCCATCATGTGGTATGCTCCATACTTTTTGCAATTTGTATGGTTTCTTTGAAATTATTTTCTTTCATCAAAGTTTCTATTTCACAATTTTACCATTAGTACATCTAACTATGATCTCGTATTAATGAATCAGATAATTGTTCAAACTTACAAGGTACTGCTTAAACTCTCAATGCGGCTACATAGGATGCAATGTCTTCATCCACTTGTTGCACCCTAGTAAAGAATTTATATCGCTCAAGAACCATGTTTGTTTTTGGTGTAAACTGCAAATCCACATTTGCAAAGACATTTAATAAGCTTTGCATGGTCGACCATCACCCATTCCCAAGGACAACTCCGAAAGTTCTTCATATACTCTTCTGCCTTCCACACCTAGGTGATGCAACAACATTGCCTGAATGTGCAATGGCCCATACTTATCACCACCACTTGCCAAAATATATGTTAAAAACAATTTCTTCCAATGTGTCCATGGTACCGGGGAACACCTGGAGCAGATAAAAATGGTGGTGGTGATGCCATTGCTTGGTCTGCCATACCTCCAAAAAACACTTCAAATAATATTCTAAATAACAATCCAAAATAACACTTTAATAAACCTAACATAAAAGATTTAAAACATTGACTAAAATAACAATATAACATAATAAATCTTGACCTTTTAGAGGTTTTACTAATGTCAAAGATACTTCCACTGACTTTGCAAAATATAATAAAATAAATCTTGAATTGTTCAAGGTTTTACTGGTATCAAAAATTATTTCACTGACCTGCAAGGGTCCACTCCTCTAATTTCCTTTTTATTTCTAGACTCCTGAATGCAATGCAATACAGAAATGTTTGGCAGTTCAAGAAAGAGAAAGTCTCAGGTAAGACACTACTGACTCCCTACGGTTAAGTTAGTTTATATGATGTAACGCCTGTCTGTGAAGTTATTTCCTGAGGCCTCGAACAGCAATGCTTGTATTTCACAAATCAGCTCCACGAACCTTCTCAGTACTCACTGGACGATGTCACTGCTGAGAGGCTCATTTACTTCACTATTCCAAATAGGCAAACAAGATCTCCCATACACGGTAGTGCTCGCGGTTTAAAGGCACAGTGACATTCCTTTGCTTCTACGAGCTGCCTAACATCACTGCCAGATTCGAGTCACCACGCGCTTTTCTGTGCTGTTTCGCGATCCTCATGATCTGCCAGGCTCGAGCCACTGCGCAGCCATACAATATTCCTTACGCTCGAGCCATATTAACCGCCACAGTAGAATAAGTATTGGTACCTGTAATCATGTGGGATTACGATCACACCCATTGCCAAAGTACTCACGACCATAGGTTCGTTCAGTAGAAATCTTCTGTGATTTCAGTTTTAATAAACAAATTGTGCTCCAATTTCAATCCACTTCCAATTCAATTCAATCCAGCTTCCAGTGGTTAATGCCTGATGTCTGTCCCCTGCTAGACCATGTAAAGATGAATAAAGAACTCAGAATTTCTTTCTTCTTTCTTTAATTAGTTTATTCTCAGCATACCAGCTACAAACAGTTGACTCTCCATAGCGAGTCAAACTTCCTTCTCCTTCCAAGAATCCTTCCACCACATTCTTAGTTCCATACAGTCAACTCTACATTGTGTTATCAAATTCTAAGTTCACAGATACCAAACTCTATTTTTCTATCTTATCCCTATGGGAAGATATGCTTGTAAAATGTCACAAAGCATTCCTCATTCTCTCCCATGGGGCAAGATAGCCTTTCTAAAGTGGAATACTAAATTAGCAGTATTTCACTATCAGGACATTTTACACACACCAGTAGATGTCCTACCTTTCACATATACTGCAGCCTGCTCAGGGGGTGCCTTGGGCCAACCAAAGGGGTGCCCTATATGTAGGACTAATGAAGGTTAGGACCTGGAAAGTGAGTGCAAAGTCAAAATGGCAGTTAACGCCTTCGCTGCTAGGCCTCCTCCCCGTGCTAAGCCTTTTTTTGGCTATTTGGGGTAGTTCACGCTTAGGCCCCTGTAACTTTTAGACCACATAAGGAATCCACTCCAAATTTGCGTCCTTTTCTTCCAACATCATGGGGATTCCAAAGGCACACAGGGTTTGGGTATTACCATTGAGGGGACCCAGAAATTAGCCAAAATATAGCTACATTTTGTTTTTTGGGGAAAAATGGGAAAAAAGGGCTACAGATGAAAGTGTCTATTTTTTTCCCTGGAAATGGTATCAACAAAGGGGTTGTGGGACTGAAATCACTATTTTCCCAGCTTTCAGGGACAAGCAGACTTTTGTCAGAACACCAACATTGTTTTCACAGTTTTGGCATTTTTCTGGGAAATAGTCTATTTTTGCTATTGTTTGTGATTTCAGCCTCCTTCCAGTTAATTGTAGAAATGGGTATGAAAGCAAGAGTGGATCCTGGAAAGCTATACATTTTAGAAAAGTAGACAAAATCTAAATTCAGCAAGGGGTCATTTGTGTAGATCCTTCAAGGTTTCTTTATAGAAACTAACAGTTGAATATAGGAAAAATTGAAAATTAGTTGAAAAAACAGCCATTTGTGTCAACGTTTTCAACTGTAACTTGTTCTAATTATGACAGCTGTTTGAAAGCAATATACCGTTACATCTGCTGGACCTTTCTGGTTGTGAGGATATTTAGGACTTGTTGTATTGCTGTGAGTGAAGTTTGCATTTGTCTCATGTTGATGCACCGGAACATCTTTAAGTGTTTTGGCTATCCAGTTGTTATTCTGTACCTTTCCAGCCTGGTATTGAGATTGTTTTATATCAACCTGACTGCTACCTTGTAATACAACTTCTCTCCTTTATTTACTGATCCCTCGTCCTTATTGTGTAGCCGAATGTGTTAAACTATTAATTACATGCTCTTGACCAAGTGCTAGCTCCCATCACCTCTCAGTCACAGATAAAGACAGATTGGATAATCAATGGTGAGAGGTTGGCCCAGGGCTGGATCCGGTGCATGTGAATCTCAGTTTTACAGTCAAATGAAGGATGGCATATTGTAGGGATAAAGTTTGGTGCCATTTAGAAGATGTATGTTGAGACTGTGACTGGTTGAAAATTAGTGTGAACATTCTAAACAATACTGTGTATAAACCTAGCCATTTGGAAGTGTCTCAGTGTTAAGCAGCGTTGGTCTAGTGCCAAAGGTAATGTATGTCATACTGGATTCGAGCAATGCTGTGCAGTAAATCGTACTCGATTTCCTGGCCATGTGCAAGAGTGTGAAGATATCTAGGGAATAAGATATAAGAGAGGGGAAAAGGTTGTCAGATGTTGCAGAGGGATAATGAAGGTTTAAAATGACTGTTACCATCTCTCAAATATAGTTTGACTGTGGGTTGAAAAGGAAGGAAAAGAAGAAATTATAGTCCAGTATCATCAAAATAAAGGTGCCAGAAGCCAAAGTAAGAGTAAAGTGGTATAGAAGGAGAACAGGAGAGCCTTAGGAATGCCCAAATGGTACCGGTCTATGTGTGGAGGGCAAGGAGGACCAATAGGTGGAGCAGTCTAGCGCCTTACCTTTCACACCTAAAGACGTAACTATCTAGATCAAGGTAGAGTGGTCAACAGCACCAAAAGCACTATCGGTTTACAGGAGAATGGGATTGGAGAGTAAGTCAGTATGTTTGAAGATGTGTGGAAATTTGAGACAAAAGCCAAAGTGTTTCAGTGGAGTGGAATTTTTTTTAGCCACTTTGCTGGTTATTCACTGCGCGTACTTGGGTGAGATATAGAGTGAGCTGACTAAAAAGAAGTTAAGTTGAGGTACTTAGGTGAAGGTGGAAGACGGATCGTGCTTGACTTTATCAGTATGAGGATGACTGCAAACATAGCATTCTAGTTAAATTTCATAGCAAAGTGAATTGTTAAGAGAGGTCAAGAAATAAAGGACACATTCAATAGCTCTAGCAGGTTAATATTGTCAGGGAAAGGGGGTCAGAGAGAATGGGGGCTGAAGTTGTGTTTGCTAGAGTTCAGTTCAATGGAGTGGATTGAAGAGAATGAATGTATACATGCTCCATAGGTGATGTAAGTTGGTGAGAGTTAGGAAGTTACAGAAGGGGCCTTATAAGGGAGCAAGGTGGCAGCAGGTAAGTTATTCATCTTTAGAGTTATGGTACTCTGATCTCACAAAGACAGAATACAAATTAGCATCAAGCTCAGCTACTTTTGAATGTGTGTTGAATAGAGTGTCATCATTATTGTCACCTCGTTCCCCCAGGTAATAAAGTACTGGAGCCAGGAGTGATGTGTGGTTACTTCTTTATTCACTCAGTGCCCTGCTCTAACTGACCCCCGGTCCTTGTCCCTCCTGTTCCTGTTCCTATTCCTAGCTCCGCCCCCCAACCACTAGACTGCATCACGACACGACATCTCCCCCCTTTCTTGACAAACGAAGTTGATTTCCGAAACGTCTATGGTTTCTTGGTCAGCTGCACAGGGCTGCGACCCGTCTGTTTGAGTCACGAGACACATCTCCATTACAGACTCAAGCTCAGTCTGTGTCTCAGGCGTCAGCAGGGTGCAGTCTGTTGGAGATACTTCGTTGTGTCTTTTCGGCTGTCTTGACAGGAGTATCGCTTCTTGTGGTGTGGCTGTCGATGGCTCCGCTAGATGTTGGCTGTCCGTATTCTTTTGTAATTCTTGTTTGAGTGGCAATTGATCTCTTACATGTGTGGACGTTGTTTTTGTTCTCTTCCGAGCGTCTGCATGCACTTCTATTTCTCGTTGTCTTATTCGGTCAGGGGCAACACTGTCCTCCTGTCCGTGGACAGGTATACCAGACAACATCGGTGCACGTTTCCCTTCTAACTGATGATGATGACCTCTCTTTCCCAGCGTGTTGGCCCTTCTGGGTAGGGTGACTGGGTGGTCCCTTCTCGTCCAGCGGGTACAGTCACCTGTATCTGTGCTTCTTCGGTGCCCCCTTTGCATAAGCCTTGCTGACCCCTTCAATGGTGACGGTATATTCTTCACGTCATGATGTTCCTGGGGCTGACATGGCATGTTGTTTTGTGGGGAGTTCAGGCATTGCGGGTTGTTGGCCTGAGGTGTGTTATTTTGGACAGGGAAGACGGTCTTTGCTTCCACTGTGTTTTCAGGTGGTGGACACCGTGACCGTTGTTGGTACCAGGATTCTGTTGATCTAAGTGATCGTCCGGACATGCTTTCTAAATCGGTCGATGACACACTCCTGGAGTTGACATTATCGAGGAGACACTCCCCTGGGTGCATCTCTTGAAGTGTCTTTTGTGTTATTGCTGTGACGGGGTTGTTTGCTAGCCACGTATTTACTTCTTTGGTTTGGTCTTGGAACATTCGACTCTTCTCTGTTTTCTCCTGATCACGGATGGCTTGAGCGTATGCGTCTTGAGTTGTTCGAGTGTGTATCGGTTTCTGGAGATGGCGTGGCTTGTCCCCTCGCCTGTGTTTGGTCCTTTCCTCATAACCGTTGAGTCGACTGTCGTCGGTCTCCTCGGTGTGGTCTGTGTCTCTGCTTGATGTTTCTCCAGAGTAGTATGTTAGTTTCCGGGAATAACGTGACTTGTCCCCTCGCCGGTGTTTGGTATTTTCGTCATAACCGTTGAGTAGACTGTCTCCGGCCTCCTCTGCGTGGTCTGTGTCGCTGCTTGATATTTCTCCAGAGTAGTGTGTTGAGTGACTTCTCGATGTTATGTCAATCAGGCTGTCACAATTCCTGGTTGTCCCAGTCTTTCGTACACCCTTATCCATTGTCCACTGTGTTGGTGACTTAGGGAGTTCCCTGTCACTTTGTCTCTCATGGTATCTTGTCTCTAGTCCGCCTTCGCCCTCCCTCTCTCGGGTTTTGTTTGTCTCCTGGACTTTCCTCGCGGACGTGGGGGATGTCTCCTTTCTTCTCTTTTTGTTTCCTGCGTCCTGGTGAAATTCTTCGGATGCTTTCCTCGCTGTGACTCGCTCTCCAACTTCGGCTCTCCTGATGATCTCTTTTAGCGAGAACCGCCCTTGGATGATCTTGCGCTTGGTGTCGGGTTTTGAACAGCCTTCAATCACCCGCAGTCGGATTGCATCTTCATTCGTGAAGGTGTCGAAGTGGCAACCTTTCACTAGACGTTGCAGCCGGGTAATGAAGCTTGGTAAGGATCCTAATTGTTCCTGCCGTGCTGCGTTGAAAGCAATGCGTTCATGATCCATGTCTTCCTTGGTGTAGAAATGAGCGAGCAGCGTCTCTCTGAGTTTCCTATATGTCTCTGTGTGTCTTGCTGAAAATGTTTTGATTAGGCGTCGGCCTTCGTGCCCACCAGCTGAAGCAAAAGTAGTCGACGTTTGCTATCCCTTCGCTCGCCGGTCGTTGCAAGGAATTCGTCCAGCGACTCCAGCCACCTTGACCATTCGGGACCTAAACAGTGGCCGCTGGTCTGTGCCACTGGAGGAGGTACTCCGATGCAGGGGTTGGGTTTATGCGTGTCTTTCCTCACTGGCATGATGGTAGAATGTGCACGCTTCAGTTAGAAGAACTTGGTTTCTTGAGATCAGCGTGGTCGTCACTCACCCGTTGGCGGTATGTTTCTTTGTTCGTAATTGTTGCGTTTGATTTGTTCGTATTTGTTTATGCTTATTGTTTGCGCTCACCAAGGCTTGTTCTCTTGTGTTCGCCAATGTATGTTGTGGTTTCCTCTCGTCTTTACCGCTGTTTGTTTTGTAGCTGCTTGTGCTTGTTTGACTACATTTCACGCGTTTGCTCTCTTGCAGTCGCTCGTGTTTGTTCACTCTACTGTTGTCTTTACTTGTGCTTCTTTCTTATTCTATCTCTTGTATTTACGCAGGCTTATTTTATTGCTTGTTTGTCGTGCATTTGCCAATGCTTGTTGTATGTGTGTCAGTCTTATTCTGTCTCTTGTACTTGCTTATTATTCCTTCTTGCACTTGCCTGTGCTTGTTTCTTTGTTAGGCCTCTTGCATTTACTTGTGTTTTTTTTTTCTATTGACTTCAGAGGGTTGCATTTTCTCACGCTTGTTGGCAGTTTCCACAGCTGCCTGACCCTAACATGGCCGACACATAAATTCAATGGGGGCCTATGGACGGCGACTGACTTTAAGATGGCCGCCGCTCCAGACAGACTTTGCTTACAGTTGCTCGGTCTCGAGTCCGGTCTTCGCTTTCTCCTTTCAGTGCCTTCCTCGCTTCCAGCCGGGTCAACAAGCACGCAGCTGGGCTTGGGGTGACTCGACAATCTCCGCACCTTGGCTGCAGCCTGATCGTGTCTCCCTTAATTCCTTTCGAGGATTTCACGCGTCAGCAGGCAGTTCCTTCACTGGGGTAAGTGAGGCGTTCTGCGATTTCCGCGCTCTTTCCGAGCATCGCGTCGGGACCCCTGCAGGCTCTCGGGTGTCGGGCTACCCTCCGGGGCACACAGGTCAGCGGGCAATATCTCCGCTGTGATGATCAGCAGGTCTGGGGCACGGGCAGCAGTTTCTGGACTCACAGACGCAATTTTTCCGCGCTTCTTCTTTTTCCTTTTTTTTTTTTTTTAAGTCGCGCCAGGACCGCCGCAGGCTTACCGGAGGCAGGGGAATTTCAGGAAGTGTAGATGGGTTTGAATTATCCCACCCTCGTCGCCATTGTCACCTCGTTCCCCCCAGGTAATAAAGTACTGGAGCCAGGAGTGATGTGTGGTTACTTCTTTATTCACTCAGTGCCCTGCTCTAACTGACCCCCGGTCCTTGTCCCTCCTGTTCCTGTTCCTATTCCTAGCTCCGCCCCCCAACCACTAGACTGCATCACGACACGACAATAATATGTTTGATCTCTCCTGGAGAGGCAGTCCTATATAAAGATCTCAAATTGATAAATAAAATGCTTTCATTTGCTGTTTTAGTTGTGCTCGGATAAAGCAGACGTTC
This sequence comes from Lissotriton helveticus, assembly GCF_964261635.1. Classification (NCBI taxonomy): domain Eukaryota; kingdom Metazoa; phylum Chordata; class Amphibia; order Caudata; family Salamandridae; genus Lissotriton; species Lissotriton helveticus. Next base: position 726,960,806 of record NC_136061.1, read on the forward strand.
CGTAACCCTAGTACACGAGAAAGCCATATTCAGAGATCAAAGAAGGCAAAAAGTGCACACCGCCGTTGATTGCCAATTGTTGAAAAGAATGAAGAATGAAGTGTGGGTGGCAATGCCAAAGGATTCTGCAACGTGCCAACATGAACATAACATATTAGATATCAGATACATGATCACCAACTTGAATATTATTTGCATACAGGCAGCAGTATAGCTATCGCTCCTGATAAAAAAATGACTCTGCTGAGTCGGATTCTATCAAGTGCGATGGATACTAGCAGTTACAGCTCATACAGCAATTAACCAGGCCATTCCAGACCATGTAGGCGAATGGCCTTAGAAAGTGAAATACACTGATGAAAGGGCGAGATTTTGATCGATACCTTATATCTATTGATCCAAACCTCGTTCTGGTCGACTGAACCTTTGTTGCCTGTCTGTGAGGAAAGAAAGTGCACCTATTTCCAAATTAGTTCACCCAATAAAGGACTCTGCTCCCAAAGATCACAAACAACTTCTAGCTTTCAAAAGTTTATTGTAAAGATATAATAAGCTGCAAATACAGGCATCTCAGAATGAGATTCACGAGATACACAGGTCCAATTACATACATGTGCTCTCGGAAAGCCCTCAGACGAGCAACAGAAATCACTAACACAAGTTCTAAGAATAATAAAGCTATCAGCATAGACGCATATCTCTCCTTCATTTAGGTTGGAGGAAACGCAAAGGTTAGGCTGTCCCTACCCTGCTCTAGATGGTATCCCTACTTAACCAAATCCCAACCTAACAAAGGTGTCAGCAGTGAATGACCCCCAAGGGAAGTCACTCACTCTAAGTCTCTTGATGAAAACCTATAGTTCTCCAGTCATGACCCCTCACTGCCTACCCATCCGCTCTCTAAAGGGTCCTCAGGTATCTGCTCTAACTCCACCCAGGGGTGCTGTCCCTAATACAAAACAGTCAACAACATTTGAGACGCCCCTCTCGAGACGCCCCTCACGTGGTGTAGCTTCTGGGTTTTTCCATGATGCTTTGTATTGGGCCTCGTACGTTAGAGTTGACCTTGCTTCTCAGACTCTTCTCCGGCCCGCTGATACCCCTCAAACATTCCAGAACCCTCCTCCATGTCTGGGCCGTCCACTGAACAGACCTCTATTCATTCATTTATAATTGGATCCCCCCTTTCCTGTTGCAGACAGATATCTGCCGCCAAGAACCCAACTCTCATAGACTTCCAAAAAGAAAGGCTTGCAACATTTCTCAGCCCAGACATGTACGTGTAAATCAACGTTAAAACATTTCAGGCCTACAATATTTCTCATAATGATTATAGCATTCAACTTCTTCTTTAATTAAAGCATGTTAATATTCTTATTCTATTATTTAGTAAACATCTCTATAAATCCTGGCCCATTAATGCAATGACCAAAAACATTAATACAGTCTGTGTCGTGAAAAGAACCACCTTCCCTTTCCCTCCAGCTCTGGCCCTGAGGCCTACCACATTCTGCGTTTAACCGCCTACCATCTTACATTTTAACAGCTACACGACATGGATTCAAGAATATTCATATCTAATAAAATCATATAGTGTCACACATTTCTGTATTAGTTCCACTTCTACTCAAATCTCTATATTAGCTATACATTTAGAATATATTTGCAGATACTATTAGCACTCATGGCATTTCTCCTCATGATTTGTGCTTACTACAGGTAAGTGTGATGTACTCATACATTTAAGTCAGTTTGCGCTCTCTCAGTTCCCCCCTTTGATGACCTCTCGGGGTCATCACTAACATTTAGACTGCAGTTATTGCTGGCATTCTCTGCGCTTCCAGAGCCCTCAGGCTCCTGTACTGATTATCTTGTATGGCAGCCAATCTCTGCAGCTGCTCTCTTTGGGCCCTTTCTGACCTTCTTGCTCTGTACCATTTGAATACCCTCACCAATCCCCACAATATAATCCCACAGATCAATATTATGATGATAGGCTTTAGGATATACCAAACAAAGCTTTTGCCTAAGGTGGAAAACCACCCTCCAACTGTACTCATTCCGTGGCCCACCTTTTCCCAGACATTTTCTCTACTCAAGTCTTCGATCTCCTTGTGAATATTAGTTATGTTCCTAATAACTTTCTCAAGGGGCTTCGAATTGTCTGGAATGTAAGTGCAGCATTCCTGGACCTTCAAAGCCTTACAGACTCCGCCCTCTTTTGCTAATAGGACATCTAACGCAAGACGGTTTTGAAGAACCATAGCCCTTATCGATTGCATCTCTCCTTCTACCAGCATTAAGGACTGAGCAGTGCTGGCAGACAACCTGTCGACAACTGTTGCCAGTCGTCTAATTTTAACATCATTAAGGATTACTCCCAAAAGAGGGAACATAGCTCCAAAGACATCTCCAACCATTTCTGCATCTCCTACATCTCTCCTTCCCCTCGAAGATGTCTTGCCCTCAATGATCACTAAGTCTTGTGCATGATATATTTTGGGGAAGACAATTGCTAGGTAACATGATCCATACCAGTTGTCAGGTAGTCTCACGTAAGCATTTCTTCCACATACAAAATACACATTTGGAATCACTTGCATTCCCTTTAGGAAATCCTTAGTATAGTACTCTAGATTGAAAGCATGTTCACAGTCAACTTCACCCACGTATACATTTTCATAATACGTTTTGGCTCGGTGAAGACATAGCTTTCCTCTCTGCGTCTTATCTAAAGCTATTGGACCACTACTACCCTTTCTCTTGTGTGCCTTCTCTTCCTCGGTCCAATCTGTTTTCCATTGTCCTGATTTTTTCAAAATCTTTTGTCTCCTGTAACGATCATCCACCTGCCCTATGAACTTCTTCTCGACTTCTGACACCTTACATGTCAGGTTATTTCTACGGGCATGTGAAGTATCTAAGGTAATCCAAGGAATGAAGAACTTGGCCAATCTGTCTTCACTCTTCCAGTAATCCCATTTGTTCATCTGCTTATAATTTGGGACTTCTGGCAACACTGAATCATAATTGGAGAAATAGTATTCAAAACTATCTCTCTCATAAAATATACTAAGCAATAAGCTACATGTAATGCCATATGTCAGCGGGAGGTGATGATATCGGATTCCTTCATCTACAGACGCAGGCAACTGCATGCAGACATAACAATCCTTAACCTCCATGGCATCCACGTATTCATATAAGAGTTTAGCATAAGCATTTGACCTAAAGTCTCCTTGGGACTCGTCTACGTGTAACCTGCGGGCTTCTGCAGCTAATAACGCTTTCTCTTGAGTGTTTTCCCCTTTTTCACCAGCAACAGTGGGTGTAAGCGTTTTTACAGAATTCACATCAGTTACCTTTGCCTCTTCCTCATGTCCCTTTACATAAGAAATTGTTACCGCTAAAGCTATTAATATTATCACTCCTACTATTAGTGTACCTATCATACATTTAGCTCTGCGGTTCTGGGTGCCGGCCTCCATTTCGTCAGACAATATGGCTCTCTCTTATCTTAGCAAAAAGTTCTTTTCCTCTCGTTCCTTTACAGTCTCTTTTTAATCCATTTGTCTTTAGAATCCACACAACTGGAGGCTGACAACCTTCTTCGCAAAAGTCCTTTAACAGTTCAAAAAGACAACCCTAGCCCTTCTCCATCAACTCAAGGGAAGTTCCCTAAAATTCTCTGCTTCCTGGGCGCTAGGTAATCTTCTTTTTCTGGTTGCTTTATTTACAAAGTCCTTAACAGTCTACTATCAGATTTGTTGTTGCAGCTTCAATAGCATAGTTCAATATTTCCAAGCGAAGATTGTGCTCTTCATGTGCTGTTATCGTTGTACCAAAGTCGGGGAATTGCAATTCTGAAAGGAACATGTGTTTTAACTTGCTGAGGCGGGGAGGTCTGGGGAGCATGAATGTTAGTGACCCTTCTTGTTCGACACCGGGTACCAACAGTCGTATTTCCACGGTGATAATGGGCTCAGAACTGGACACCACCACCGCTCGGATCCTCCCTGTCTCCGGTTTCACAGACATTTGTCGCCAGATATGTCCACTCAGGTGTGGAGTATCTTCTGTTAGGCACACGCACTCTTCTTGACCTTCTTCGGTCGGGTGCTTCAGCGCCCTGAGCACCTTCTTCTGGGTCTGAGTCTTCTGATATCGGAGGAAGGGTTACCTCTGGAGTTGACCTCAGGCTAGAGCTCCTTCTTTGCGGCCAATTAGCTTCTCCACGTGCCCTTCTACTCCTTCTCCTTCTTGTCTGTTCTCGCTCTCTCTCAGACCTGTCAGGGTCTGACTCGTACTCCCAGCTACTTTCTCCTTCTGTAGCGTCTTCTGTTTCGCTGTTGTACTGACCGTCCTCAGCTTGGTCAGACTCGTTCCCTGCTTCCGCTGGCACCTCTACAGCTTGGCTAGCCCCCTCTATGGCTTCTCGGTCCCCTGCTGGACGTCTATCCGAGAGAGGAGCTGTTTCTTCCAGAGGTGCTGGAACCCTTCGCGTATGTGACGCGTGGATCCAATTGGGCAGGCCTCCCACCTTCACAGCTGTGTTCGTGATCAGGATGATCTGGAAGGGCCCACGCCAACGAATATCCAAGCAGCTTCTTCTCACATGTTTTTTCACCAGGACCCAGTCCCCAGGGTACAGGTCATGGCACGGGCCCTGGCACGCTGGAACCTCGGCAGCCTGCACCTGAAGGGACACAGAACGAATGGCGTCAGACAGCCCCTTACAATAGTCCAGGATCATATCATCTGTGATATTTAACAGTGCAGTAGCTGGGACGGATGGCAGCCTCATTGCTCTCCCCATTAACACCTCATGTGGTGACAACCCTGTCCTTCTGTCTGGGGTACTACGAAGGCTCATGAGAACCAATGGCAGGGCATCAGGCCAACTCAGGGTCGTTGAGGAACAAACTTTGGCTATTCTGGCCTTGATCGTGCCATTGATCTGCTCCACAATTCCTGAGGCTTCTGGTCGGTAACTGCAATGCAACTTCTGGTCAATATTTAGCGCTACACAAATCATCTTCACAAGCTCGCTGTTAAAATGTGTTCCCCTATCTGATTCCAAAAAGGCCGGCACCCCGAAGCGCGGAATGATTTCCCTAAGCAGTAACTTGGCCACTGTGAGGGTGTCGCACCTACGTGTAGGGTATGCCTCAACCCATCTGGAGAACACACAAACAACCACCAGGACATAGCGGAGGCGGTTGCACCTTGGCATTTCAATGAAATCTATCTGCATTCGATTGAATGGACCTCCAGACCTTCCTATGTGACTTAGTGCAACTGGTGTTCTTTTCCCTACGTTCAGCTGCTGGCAGGTCACACAACGCTGGCACACTGCTTCTGCTGCTATTCTAAACTTAGGATTGTACCAAGTTTGTCTAAACACTCTCAGCATAGCATCTCTCCCTAAGTGTACGGGACCATGTATGAGTCTAGCCATTGGACTCACCATCTCATTGGGCAACACTGCTCTGCCATCTGCTGAGACCCAAAAATGGGTCTCACCCATTACACATCCTGCCTTTTCCCATGTTTCTTTTTCAGAATCAGGAGCGTTTTCTTGCATGGTTGACAGTTCATCCCAAGTATCAACAGTTTCCAGTATCATGGCTAATTCAGTTCTTACATTTATTCCACCCACTTCCACCTCTGTGAAAGAGTAACCTTGTTCCGCGCAATACCGCGCAACTTCATCAGCATATCTATTGCCTTTCGAAACAAAGTCCTCATTTCTGGTATGTGCGGTGCACTTTACAACTGCGATACTTGCTGGGCATTGCAATGCCTCTAACAACAGGCGCACAAACTCTCCATTGCGAATGGGAGAGCCTGAAGAGGTCATGAAGCCTCTTTGAGACCATAACTGCCCGTAATCATGAACTACCCCATACCCATATTGGCTGTCGGTGTATATGGTGACTCGAATTTGATTGCTTGCCAAGCAAGCACGTGTCAGGGCAATAATCTCGGCTACCTGAGCGGAGTGTACTCCTTCCAGGCACCCAGCTTCCACAACTCCAGTAATTGTACAAACCGCATAAGCTGCTCTCAATTGCCCAACTTCGTCTCTTACACATGAGCCATCGACAAAGAAAATTTCATCTGGGTCAGTCAGTGGCTCATCTACGATGTCGGGTCTGGGTTTGGTGCATAGTTCAGTCACATCAAGACAGTCATGGTCTGTACATTCATCATCATCATCGATATCATTTGGAAGTGGCATCAAGGTGGCAGGGTTCAAAACAGAGCATCTCTTGAGGGTCACATTCTCTGCAGCAAGAATAACTTGCTCATAGCGCGTGAGCCTGCTGTTGGTCAGATGCTGTGTTTTGGTCCTGGTCATCAACAGTTCAACAGAATGGGGCACGCACACCTCTAACGGGTGCCCCATGACGATATTTTCACATCTCTCAATGCTGACACCCGTTGCAGCAACGGATTTGAGACATCCGGGCAACGCTGCGGCTACTGGGTCTAAAGTAGCCGAGAAATAAGCAACTGGTCTACGGGCATTCCCATGGATTTGGACCAACACAGACAACGCACAACCTTCTCTCTCACAACAGTAAAGAAAAAATTGTTTATTGTAATCAGGCATTCCCAATGCCGGAGCACGACACAGGTCCTCTCGCAGCTGTAAGAATGCCATCAAACAGTCTTTGTCCCATGGTACCGGATCGCTCACCTCCTTGTGCGTCAGTTTTTGCAAGGGTTTTGCTTTCAGTGAAAAGTTCGCAATCCACTGTCGGCAATAACCCACCATCCCTAGAAACATCCTGACCTCTCTCTGTGTCTTAGGCGCATTCATTTTCATGATCGCCTCTATCCTGTCTGGTGACACCTTTCGTTTGCCTTTCTCTATTCTGTGTCCTAAGTACTGCACTTCTGTCAGGCAGTACTGCAATTTTCCCGGGGACACCTTGTGCCCATTGGCAGCTAGGTGATTTAACAAAGCAATGGAGTCCTCCCTGCAAGCTTCTTCTGTTTCTGACACCACGAGGAGGTCGTCTATGTACTGGACCAGAACTGACTTCTGGGGCAGCACTAGACTTTCAAGATTTTTCTTCAAAAGCTGGTTAAAGATCGATGGGCTCTCTGTATACCCCTGAGGGATACGACACCATGTTAGGACGCGATTTTCCAGCTTAAATGCGAAAAGAAAATGGCTTTCTTCGTCCAGAGGGATCGAAAAGAAAGCCTGACAAAGATCGATCACAGTGAACCACTCAGCTTGGAATGGAATCTGAAACAGTATCACTGATGGATTCGGTACCACTGGACAACACGAAACGACTATGTTATTAATCTTTCGAAGGTCCTGTACTATCCGAAATTTCCCATTTGGCTTCTGCAGACCCATAATCGGGGAGTTGCATGGACTACCCACGATTTCTTTCAGTATTCCCTGTTTAATCATGGACTCGATCACGGGTTTTATACCTGCAATCGTTTCTGGAGTCAATTTATATTGGGGTGTTCTTGGGAACTCAGCATGCGGTTTCACTACAATTTTCACTGGGTCCACCCCTTTGACCAAACCTATCTCTTCCCCAGTGAAATCCCATACTTCTGGTGCCACTGTCTCTCTCAAGTCCCAGGGGAGCTCATCTACTGTCAAAGTAGGGTACAGCTCCACACATATTCTTGAGTTTGCAACTTTGAAATCTGCATCATCATCATTGGTCAATACCTCCACTCCCTGAGGTGTACAATATATAGTACAATTCAATTTACACAACAGGTCTCTCCCTAGCAGACACACAGGACTTGAATCGCAAACCACAAATTGGTGCTCATCGCTGTACTTCCCTATTTTCACCTGCACCGGTTCTGTCAATTGGCTGGTTATTCTCCTATTTGCGACCCCTACCACTTGTATGGTCTCTCCAGACATGGGCAGGTCTGGAACTGCAGCTGATCTGATCGTGGATCTAGTGGCTCCTGTGTCCACCAGAAATGTCGTAGGGCACCCTGCTACTTCTGCTTCGACATAGGGTCCCCTCTGATCCACCTCTAAGGCTGCCCCAAGGGTGCAGTCTTCTCTTTCCACTCTCTGTCCGGTTAATGGGTCCACATAATAGCACTCTTCACCTTCTACAAACAGTGGCATTTGTCTATAGGTCTTACCCATACTCCCTACTCGAGGAGGTTGCGGAAACTGGGCTCGGGGAGGAGCCCCCCCCCCTTTGAGCACCTTTCCTTGGTATGGCGTTACCCCTCTTGTAGGCGCGCTTTGGACCTCTTCCTCCTCTATCTCTTGCTCTCCTATCTCTACATTGTAGGGGCACTCGCGTTTCCAATGCCCCACCTCGTTACACTGGTGGCACCTAGTCGTTTTCTTCAAGGCAGCTATATCTATTCTGGGTCTAAAGGTGGAACTCTCCTCATTGCCCTTGTTCTGACTGTACTGCTTCTTTCCTCCTGTACCTGTTCCTTGCTGCTGTTGCTGTTGTCCCCCCTTTCCTGCTGCCTGCATCTGTACCACCATCAACTTTTCTTTTAGTTTCTTAGCCTTGGAGTCTATCTCATCACAGCAGTACCTGGCATATCTCAGTATTTCATCTAGGGGTTTAGTTTGCCAACAAATCGAGTGTTGCTGAATCATTAAACTAATATCCGGTCTCAGTCCCAGGACGAACTTGGACACAAATTGCCCTATGTCCTTTGGATCCATTACATCCAAGCCGCTATACTGTTTAAACGCCTTCAGCAATCTCTCGTAATATTCGTGAACTGTCTCTTTGGGTTCCTGTCTTGTTCGGTCTATTCTGACCCAATCTATGTCTTGCATTGGCACTTTCTCTTTCAGCCAAGTCATCACCCTCTCGAATTTTGCCATCACAATCTCGGACGGCCCATTAGTCTTAGCATCTCTCTCTGGCTCCGTTGTGGGCCACTCAGCGCTAACCTTGCATGCTGTCCACAGATCTCCTGGTACTACAATGTCAAACAGCGTGTTCAGATCTATCCAAAGGACCTTTGAGATTTTTACAAATCTCTCCACTTGCTTGTACCACTCCACAGGGTTTTCACGCAATTTGGGGAAGGAGGTGGTAAAAGCAGCTAAATCTCCCCTACTCCAAGGGACATGCACATAGTTCCCATTTGCGACTTCCCGCAAAGGGTATGCCTCTATTCCCTGCTGTCCTGGTGTCATACCAAGCGTGCTTCTCCTGCCGGTCCCTTTCTTGGACCACCTCTCTTCCCACTTATCTAGTGCCCTCCATGTCCTTATTCCAGCGATCAGTTCCCTTATGTGCGTTTTCAGCCCAATCGTTCTCCTCTCATCTAGGTCTCGATCTGTATAATGTAGCCTGTGGTTACCCTGTAATGCTTTGGTTCTTGACAAGTCCACCATATATTTGCCTGCTAGTTCGACTAACTTCTCATGGGCTGCTCTCGCTTTTCGAGTAATGTCCTTTGCCATATACAGTATTTCATCCTGTTCATACATTTCCATTCTTTCTAAAGGCAGGGTACCATCTACCATGTCATCCAGGTCTGACCTTAAACTGGCGACATCGAGTCTCTTGGCTTTTATTTCAGCTCGCAATATGTCTTTCGAAGGGGGCTCACTGGTCTCCCTACCATCCCAACTTCGAGCTCTACGTTTGGGCTCGGGAGAGTTAATGGGTGCCCTCCCTTGCTCCCATCTCTCCAGGTCCCATGCTCGGCCATCCGATCTTGGAAGGTGATGGAACACGGGCCTGTTACCCCCACTCTTTCTCTGCCCACTCTCTTCTTCTTCCCTCCTTTCACCGTGCGCCTCTCTGTTATTTTCCCTCTGCTCTCTACTCTCTCTTTGCCTAGTATCGCTCAGTATCTGATACGATCCTTCCTGGTTCCCCATATTCCCTGGGCTGCGCTCATTTCCGTCATCACAGGGTCTATGGTGCGACCTCTCACAACTCCCATTCGGTTCTCCGGTGCCGGGCACACAGTGTGGACACTTAAAGCTGTTTCTGTACTCTTGCGCTCTCCTCTCCCCTTCACTGAGTATTGGGCGTGCCACCCCTCCTCTCCCGGGGCCCCCGTTTTCCAGGTCTGTTCTATCTCCTCTCCGGGCCCAATGGGTGACTCCCCTACTCTCTCTCTCTCTACAGTCCCACTCCGGGCTGCTCTCCCCAGCCCCGCAGTGAGTCCGAGCTCGGCTGTCCTGACTTTCCCTTTCAGCTTCTGCAGCTATGATGCACTTTTGAGCCTTCACTGCCTCATCCCACTGCTTCATGTACTCATTTAGCTCTTGAAAGGATTTTCGTCCAGATCCCCTCAGATCCATTGGCCATCTAGGGCCCCCAGGATCTCCTCCTGGGTCCCCTGCTGTGTGCATCGGGGTACTCCACTCTCTGGGTATCGGCATCTGACTTGGGGAATTAATCGTATCGTTCCTCCTTGCCTTCTCTGCTCTTTCTCTGTCTTTCCGTACCCGTTCTTCCCCTCTTGCTCTCTCTTGGTCATATATCGATATTATAGGACCTATGGTAACAGGTACCTGTAGTGCATCTGGTAATGGGTAGGATGTGGCGCTTTCCGTTTCCGGCGCTCTTTGTACCACAAACCTCCCAACTACCTGTTGCACCTGACTAGGCTGGGACAGCTCTTTCTTTGGCTCAGGATCCCACTCTGAACTGGGAAGCGGTCTATGCTCTCCTGCATTGCCCCCCTTTTCTCCTTCACTATTCTCGACCTCTCCCCCTGCTCTATTATACGGGGGTGGCCTGTCTGTCAATAATCTGTTTATCAGGCTATCCTCTGTTTCGCTCTCATCATCTTCTTCCAGGGGACTTTTATTTACGGGCACCTCTAACACTGGGTACAGTTTATTTATTTCCATGTTATGCACTCTCCATCTCTTAGCATCCGCATCCCACCTGGCATCCTGCACTGCCCTTACCGATCGTTTCACCCTTTCTTGTCGTCTGTTCATATTCTTTTCATGCGCTGCCCTAATCCATGCATCAAGAGCTTCAAACTGGGTTGGTCTAGGCAAGGGTCTCATTGAGGTCATGACTGATTTTAATCGATGTAACACCTCTAATCTGAACGTCCCGTACTTCGGGAACGTCAGTTCCTCATTTCCTTCAGTAATCTTACTCCACTCTGATATCCAAAGGATCGTATGCAACCCAACATTCACTGCCATGTATCGAGCTGGCGTACCCTCCGGCGGGGCTTCTTCCCCTTCATACGATCCCCGCTTCTCTTTTTTAAACACCGCTTTCAACCATTTAAAACACTTCATGATTATGCGCACAATATCCAGCCTCGCTACTCTGTTTACTTCCTGATGACAATCCACCAATCCTGTCGCGGCTTTGCTAGCTTGGCCTATCACAGCGCGGTCTTTCTCCGGTCGGCCAATCACGTCGCGACCCTGTCTGACGTCTTTGCTAGCTGGCCTATCACAGCGCGGTCTTTCTCCGGTCGGCCAATCACGTCGCGACACTTTCTGACATCACTTTTCTCCGCTTCGCAGCAGCACCCCTCCTTTCTCAACTCGTCTCCCGGTTATGCATGCGTCCCATTCATACACCGAAAAATGACTACTTCCGACCAAGCGGTCACTTCTCTCGACTGTACGTCCACAGTCTATCTGTAATTGTCAACACAACTGACGAAATGTCTATCGTCTCCCTGATAGGTTGCTTACACACACAGTAACTTCCGACCAGCGTCCGTTACTCACGCACTCACTCTTACGTTCCCCCTATCTCGGTCTTTCGGGTGATCAATGGTACCTCATGACCCCCTTCACACTAGTTGACAATTACTCTGGGTGTCCGATACACCCGAACCACTTAAGCTCTCCTTGAACTTAAGATTTCCACCGGTTGCGCGCGCTCACAACCTGTTCCACAGTCACTCTACAGACATTCAACTCCGCCAGACATTACAACATAGATACAATACAAAACACCGCAATCTAACACGCATAACCCTTTATACTCACTCTCGACCGATACTGCTGCTTTTTCTGTCTCACGTCATCCGGATCTTCTTCAGCGGGCTGTTCTTCCGATCATCGAATTCTAGGGGCCTTGGGGTAAGCTAACCTGGCCTAGGTCACCGTCCTCAAGAAGGCAACCATCCTCTATAGCTACCAACTGAAAGGGCGAGATTTTGATCGATACCTTATATCTATTGATCCAAACCTCGTTCTGGTCGACTGAACCTTTGTTGCCTGTCTGTGAGGAAAGAAAGTGCACCTATTTCCAAATTAGTTCACCCAATAAAGGACTCTGCTCCCAAAGATCACAAACAACTTCTAGCTTTCAAAAGTTTATTGTAAAGATATAATAAGCTGCAAATACAGGCATCTCAGAATGAGATTCACGAGATACACAGGTCCAATTACATACATGTGCTCTCGGAAAGCCCTCAGACGAGCAACAGAAATCACTAACACAAGTTCTAAGAATAATAAAGCTATCAGCATAGACGCATATCTCTCCTTCATTTAGGTTGGAGGAAACGCAAAGGTTAGGCTGTCCCTACCCTGCTCTAGATGGTATCCCTACTTAACCAAATCCCAACCTAACAAAGGTGTCAGCAGTGAATGACCCCCAAGGGAAGTCACTCACTCTAAGTCTCTTGATGAAAACCTATAGTTCTCCAGTCATGACCCCTCACTGCCTACCCATCCGCTCTCTAAAGGGTCCTCAGGTATCTGCTCTAACTCCACCCAGGGGTGCTGTCCCTAATACAAAACAGTCAACAACATTTGAGACGCCCCTCTCGAGACGCCCCTCACGTGGTGTAGCTTCTGGGTTTTTCCATGATGCTTTGTATTGGGCCTCGTACGTTAGAGTTGACCTTGCTTCTCAGACTCTTCTCCGGCCCGCTGATACCCCTCAAACATTCCAGAACCCTCCTCCATGTCTGGGCCGTCCACTGAACAGACCTCTATTCATTCATTTATAATTGGATCCCCCCTTTCCTGTTGCAGACAGATATCTGCCGCCAAGAACCCAACTCTCATAGACTTCCAAAAAGAAAGGCTTGCAACATTTCTCAGCCCAGACATGTACGTGTAAATCAACGTTAAAACATTTCAGGCCTACAATATTTCTCATAATGATTATAGCATTCAACTTCTTCTTTAATTAAAGCATGTTAATATTCTTATTCTATTATTTAGTAAACATCTCTATAAATCCTGGCCCATTAATGCAATGACCAAAAACATTAATACAGTCTGTGTCGTGAAAAGAACCACCTTCCCTTTCCCTCCAGCTCTGGCCCTGAGGCCTACCACATTCTGCGTTTAACCGCCTACCATCTTACATTTTAACAGCTACACGACATGGATTCAAGAATATTCATATCTAATAAAATCATATAGTGTCACACATTTCTGTATTAGTTCCACTTCTACTCAAATCTCTATATTAGCTATACATTTAGAATATATTTGCAGATACTATTAGCACTCATGGCATTTCTCCTCATGATTTGTGCTTACTACAGGTAAGTGTGATGTACTCATACATTTAAGTCAGTTTGCGCTCTCTCACTGATAATATTTGTGTTCTCTACACTGAAGAGAGTGGCTACTGCTATGTCCAATGCACGAATGACACCAGACGTCCCTCACCAGAAACAGATGCTGAAAGATGACATGTTAATGATAAAATATACATTTATATACTGCTGTGCGAGTTTCTTAGGAACACTGCATTAGCTAACTGCAGTATTCTTGTCCTATTTTAGATATCGAAATCATGTTACGGCTGATTTTCAATGAGAATTGTTTGTATCTGTTGCATTCTTCAAAAGCAGAAAGTAGAATTGTACCCTGCTGCTTCAATGTACGTGCAATAACACTTCAAACAGCAATATGCGGAATGCCCACAGTGCGGACGCCTTTGGATTTCCAGCAAAGGCCCTCCCAGGGTAAAGGAAGAAACCACAGCTTAGATCGAATCGTGCTGTGAGAAATTTCTTCCTAGGAACATGCGTATTGCATCCGTGTTTCTTTTTGTTTCCAAAACAATGTTGTGCTATTGTTGCGTTCCAATGAAAGCCTCGTTTCGAATTTAAAGGTGGTCAAAATAAAGAAATGTGCTCATATTGCTACGCTGATCAAAGTTCTTAACTTTCAATGCACATTCAAATGAAATGCACACATAATTATGAATGGAAAGTACTCACCACATTTTTGCCTTTCAACGAGCATTAAAAAAGCGGCGTCAAGATGGGGACTGCTACCTGGACGCTCAGTGAAGAGCTCCATCCGGACCGTGGCCAAAATACTGAAAAATATGGGCCCAGCCGCTGCTGACCACACTCTGAGCAGAGCCCCCAAGATGCGGGGGTGGATTAAGACCCTGGCTGTGCCCTGAAAACCAGAATGCCAAACGGGGTGATCCAGCTCTCACCAATTAATCAGGGATCAATACTCAATAACATCACATACAATGGCCCTTACACATTCACCCAAATGCCTGACATGCTGGGGGTCAGGTTTTAATGACGTTTAGAAATTCGTTCTCTTCACAGGTTTATGTTTAACATTTCTAAATACATAACTAAACCTGTATATTAACTCTCTTTCTTCTGGTGTATGGACCAATTGGTTGAGAAGTTGATGGTAATAATAGTACTATCTAACTAACTATTTAGTCAGCGAAATATTCACAGACTCTTGGTAAGATTAATGAATTTTATCTCAAATAAATTGTCAGTATAAATGCTCATTGCATTTGGTTACAATTGTAAGCAATGAAATTCACAAGAGGGAGAGAAAAACATCAGCAATGAAAACAGTGTCATAACTCATCTTCAACATTCGATATGCACATGAAGTAGTGGCTAGATTAAGAAACATCATTAATGTGGCTAGATTAAGAGACAGTTTCAGCAAAATAATGTGAAACAACATACATATGTCAGAGGGGATAGATGAAGAGACATAAGTTTCAGCAAAAATATGTGAAACGATATACGTATAATGGAGGGGATAGATCAAGAGCCAAGTTTCAGAGAGAAAATTACATTTGCAAATGATTATGCAATGTACGAGTCAGAAGTATAATACTAACCCAGAGATCAGTAAAATACCACCCCCCTGGCCATGGGAGTAGTGGGGGTCCCCTGAAATAGAGTCAGGGAACAAAGACTTCAGTACACAGGAACAGGACAGGGACAGGAACAGCTAGGCCTCTCTGCAAACCGACGGACGTCGACGCATCACCCCTCTCTTCTCTCCCCTCGCAAGTCTCCTTAATGATCACGCATTCTAAACCACACCCCTAAAGGAACCTAGGTTATTCCCTAAAACTTACATGTCCATCCCACCTCAGTTGAAACATTTTGTGAAATTCGACAGGTCATTGGTGGATTTAGGAGCTGGTCTGTCACACCATCAGGTTCCCATTCACAGTTCTGTATGCTCATTGTTCCATAATCTCTCCCATTACATCATTTTTGACTCGTTTGTTTAATTCAATTCTTGAAACCTTTCAATATTTTCACATATAGTTTTCAGCTTCGTCTAAGGAAAACGTCTCATGTCCCACTGTCGGCCTCATCTTTTGGTAGGCGAACAACGCACTTCGAGCTGAACAACCTTGAACTTTTATTCATCCTCTGCAGCGCTAATCGCTTCTGTCTGCTTTGTCAGGTCACTTTTGCTCATTCTCCAACACCACATCTGTCTGGCCAATTTAAGAATAATAGAGGCCCATTCGGCTCACTATTGCAAATGGAATATAAACATTCATTAATTACATAAAAATGGACGTTACACTGTTTACCACCCATCTTTGCACTATCCCATGTTAGTGTATTTCCTAGCAAACATTTAGGTAAAAAACTGAATTATTCATTAATTCTAAAGCAAAATGCAAGATGAGGCCTTGTCATGCATTATTTCTTGTTTCTTTCAAAGCAGAATGTAAATACGGTTTAGTTCTTTTATGCATTATTTCACATGAAGGCATGCATGCGCAAAGCAGTTTCCCACGTGTTTCATTGTGTTTTGTGTATTAGTATTACACTGCACACTGTTAGTACGTATTATGGGGGTGTTCATCCGAGCAGGTTTCTTTTGGCGAAAAGCCTGCTCCATTAGGGGCATATTGAGAACGGGCGCCAAGTCCTGCCTGTGAAGACGGATGAGTCGCAGCGCTACAGCACACCCAAAATTGAGCGCACCGTCTGGATGACAGACCCTGGGCCTCGCCTACGATCGTACTTAAGTAGAGGGTCCGCGGCCAAGTCCGGGCTGCAGACCGGATTAGCAGCGACCGTTTGCTGCGATGGTCCGTGAGACAGAACTTCTGGGCCAGGAGGCAGGCAACAAGCGAGGTATGGAAATCGTGGAGAAATGCTATGTGAATAAATAGAACGTGACTGAGCAGCTGAGAGGTGATTCTAAAAGCGGCTGCGGACCTGAGGTACTGTGTGCAGAACAGCCGCGATGTACGTGAGTGTGGGAGGAAACCTGCACCTGAAATACAGAGAAGGCTTCCGGTTACGAAATCTTGCCACCGAAACTCATGGGGGACAGAAGAGGGGCAACAGCAGTGGCGCAGGATAGAGGCTGGCACAGGGGCCTACTCGTGAGAGCCAGCCTGAACATATTGGTGATGTAGGGAGTGCCTGAGCCAAAGCAGCAGTACTCATGAAGGAATGAAGGCCGTTGCCAACTGGATGAAGACCAGCCATCTGAAGATGAACTCGGACAAGATGGAGGTCCTCATCCTCGGCTCCAACCCTTCAGCCTGGGACGAATCCTGGTGGCCGACGGCACTGGGGGCAGCCCCGACACCCACCAACCATGCACGCAACCTGGGAATCATCCTTTTTTTTTTTTAAACTTTATTTTGCATTTGTACTTCAGAATTATACATTAGTTTCCATGAATCATGTCATCAACCCATAACAGTTCTCTCCATTAACATTTATTGAATACATCGGCGAGTTCTCCATTGTCCGAGTGAGGCAGTGTCAGTTACTGTCCATTGCATAAACGACTAATCACTTTTCCGGCACCCCTCCCATCACATCCTCTCACTGCCGTACAAATGTGTCATCCGGGTTCCATGCCCAAACATTTTATCTTCTTATACAACTCTAAGTACGGAAAGCAGCTCGCATAGCTTGTTCTGGCGGTACACATGGAGCATTGTAGCTGCCTCATTCCTTCCCCCTAGTATCCCTGCACAAACCATTCTAGGTATGCTTTAAACAGTATGTCTTGTTCTCATGGACTATGCTCGTGGACCGTTGACAGCTGTGGCGGTTCGCAAATGTGTCCCCGGGATTCATTCCATTTCTCCCAAACTTTTGCCCACTTCTTGGGACATCCACTGTGTGTATAGACCGCCCTTTCCGCCACCATCGCTACATCCATGTAATTTCCCCATTGTGTCTGTGCGGGCACTGTTCCGGAACCCCAATGTTTCGCAATGTTCCTCTTTGCGATGGCCAATCCGAGCATGGCCCAGGTTTGGAGTCCCAGGCTAAGGTCTGTGGGGGGGGACAAATACCCAAGACACCATCCGGGATCCAGTTGGACATCTGCCTCCCCCACCTTTGCTATTTCCGCCAGTATGTGTTCCCAGTATGTTTGTATTTTAGGGCATTCCCATATGGTGTGAAAGAATGTTCCCGCCAACCCACAGCCTCGTAGACAGAGTGCGTCCGGTGCCCGTCCCAACTTGTGGAGTAGGGTGCGAGAGTAGTATACTCAATGTAGCACTTTGAGTTGTATTAATTTCAACCGTGATGGGATAGCCGCCTCTCTAGCCGATGCCAGCGCATCCATCCAACCTGTGTCGTCTATGTCCCCCAGCTCAACCTCCCATTTACTGCGTAAAACAACCATAGGGTCTGGGAGATTTTTGACAAGTTTACGATATGTTTGTGAGATAGCTTTTTTGTCTAAATGGTCAGTAAGTAGTCTGTCTTCAAGGGGACATGAGTCCGCTAGCTTAGTGCCTGTTAGGATTGCACTCTGGAGCGCGTGTCGGACTTGAATGTATCTGTATAGTTTGGTGTCTGCCATCCCATATTTCTCTTGTAGGGCAGCAAATGATATGACCTCCTCTTTTATCCACAGGTCCCCTATTTTCGTTATACCGATGAGGTCCCATTGCCTGAAGCCCTTGGTGTTAGCCAGAGTACCTAGGCGGCTTGTGTCCCAAAGGGGGGTAGCCAACGTGAGCACTCCCTCCCAGCCCAGGGCCCTCTGTGCCATATGCCAAATTTTGATTGTGTGTTCTGTTGGGCCTGTAAGTGTGTGTCGTTTTTTGTTCGTATAGAGGGCCTTCATTAGGTGTTCCACAGGAAGTGTAGTTTTATCCAGTCTGTATGCAGGATCGTGTTGTGGGGCGTGCAACCATTGGTTAACAACCATCAGCTGTGCCGCCCAATAATAAAGTTTAACATTCGGTAAGGCTATGCCTCCATCATACCAGCTGCGGACTAACTGGGAATCATCCTTGACTCAACGCTCTCAAGGACCAAGCAAGTCAACGCCGTCTCCTCCTCCTGCTTCAACACCCTCCGCATGCTCTGCAAGATCTACAGATGGATCCCGACAGATACAAGAAAGACCGTCACCCAGGCCCTCATCAGCAGCAGACTCGACTACGGAAATGCCCTCTACGCAGGAGCCCCGACCAAGCTCATCAAACGACTACAACGCATCCAAAACGCCTCGGCACGACTGATCCTCGATGTACCATGCCAAGGCCACATCACCCCCCACCTGAGAAACCTGCACTGGTTCCCCGTCAACAAGAGGATATCCTTCAAGCTCCTCACCCATGCACACAAGGCACTCCACAAGACTGGCATAGCCTACCTCAAAAGACGGCTCTCCTTCTACGCCCCCAACCGCCAGCTATGCTCCGCCGACCTCTCACTCGCCACCGTCCCGCGCACCCGAAGAACAACCACCGGTGGGAGATCCTTCTCCCACCTCGCTGCCAAGACATGGAACACCCTCCCACTGAGCCTACGACAGACCCAAGACCTGCTGACCTTAAGGAGGATACTCAAGACCTGGCTGTCCGATCTTTAGCGGCCCCCCCAGCGCCTTAAGACCCTCGCGGGTATGTAGTGCGCTTTACAAATGATTGATTGATTGACTCATATTATGCCTGCAGATGGGGTGAGTCTATACTCCTCTAAAGCAATAAATGAGGCATGTAGTACATACTATGAAAAGTTATACACAGCCCCAGACCTGGTATCGAGGAGGTTATATCGCCTTTGCCACTGCAAACATTAGACCCTCAATTATGGGCAGCGCTAGGGGCCCCAGTGACAGTCCATGAAATAAGGGGGGGTATTTGAGAGATGGCCTCGGGAAAAACTCTGGGATCTGACGGCCTGCAGGTGGAGTTGTATTCAGCACTGGCACACACACTGACTCCAAAATGGAACTATTATATGTGGAGGCATTTGAAGCAGAGGTGCTTTAGGCCTCGACGAAAGATGCCTTCGTGATACCCCAGCCAAAAACAGTACAAGGGGGAGCGCGAGTGTCGGGGTTCCAACCTCTTTCTAGGTTGAACACTGACTTTAAAATCCTGAGCAAAGTGTTGGCATCATAACTTCTCCCACATATGCAACACCTAGTTCACTCGGACCAGAATGCCAATATTTGTAGGCTCTTTTATATTATGCACGACCCAGATGGGAGGGGATAGCCAGAAGCCCTTACAATGTCAGTAGATCTGGAGAAAGTTTTTCATTCAGTATGGTGGGGCTTTCTATGTGCTACGATGAACAGAATGAGACTGGGAGATGGGTGGATAAAGTGGGTTCAATTGCTGTATGCTGATCCCATGGCTCAGGTAAAGCAGAAAGTGTGATATCATGATCACACAATATAGTTAGGGGCACAAGACAGGGATCCCCATTGTCCCTACTCCTGTTTTCCCTGGCCATTGAGCCATTAGTGGAACTGTTCAGACTGAGTGGTCCACTGCATGGGATGTGAATAGGGAAGAAACACCAAATTATCTCACTCTACGCAGATGATCTACTAGTAATAAGTCTGGGAGATGGGAGTTGGAGAGTGGCACAAGCGATGGCTCTTTTGCAGACCTACTCTGCTTTGGCGGGGTTAAAACGAAATAAAATAAAAACGCATATATTCCCGCTATTAGGGGAAGCACAACGCCCGACTGACCTGCCTGCGGATTTGAATTGGGCTCCCCGTTCCTTTAAGTACCTTGCAATACAAGTATTTCATAGATCTGCGAGAGGGAACTCTGAACCCAGTCCTGCGGTCCCTTAAGGCATGTTTCCCATTTTGACGTTCGCTTTAACTTCCAATGATGGCTCGAATTGCACAGACAAAATGATCATGCTTCCCAGATTGTTATATTGCTTCGGGAATTTACTATCAACTAACTTACTAGATTAGTGCAAGAGCTGATATGGGATGGGGGGTTGGTATAGAGTCTCCTTGGCCACATTGCATAGAACCCCAGTGGTTGAGTTATACTATCCGGTGGCCCAATTGCAGTGGCTGGCTCAGTGGTTGGAAGATCGGAGCCCAGAGCTTCTACATACAAGGAACTTGGTCATTACCCAGAAGCACCTACTGGCTGGGCTGATAAATACCTTGATGGCTCCTCAAGACCCAGGGAAACTCCTACAAGTGGCACTGTACAGCTGGAAGAGATGCTGTAGGTGCACAGCGGAAACCTGCATTAAGCATCAAACCTGCCTATAATAGGGCTCCCAGTGGGGAGACCAACTGTACTACTTATGAGCACTGAAATGGCTAACTGGATAGAAGCTGGGGTAACATGGGTGGGTGATTATCAGGACTGAAAATTGATCCTGATAGAGGACTTCCTGGCTCAGAATGATTTGGCTGGTGGGCAATTCCTCACCTACCATGCAGTAGTTGAAACATTCAAAGAACTATGGGGCAGCAATCAGTTGGAACCACAAACCCAGGAGACCCTACAAGTGTTGGTAACACCAAGTTCTGATAGGCACCTAGTAAAATGGCACTACAAGGCACTGATGGGTATGGTGAAAACACCTTTGGAACGCTTAAGATCTGGATAGAATATAGCAGTGGGAGAGACTTGCAGGACAAGGAATGGTCCCAGGTGTTGAGGAGCCCGAAACATATATCCAGGAATGCAGTGTTAAAACTCATCCAATTTAACAATTTGCATAGCGTTTATCACACACCTCACAGATTAAATGTAATGCATGGAGGGGAAACCGAAGCTGCCCTAGATATGGTCAACAAGATGTGGGGTTCATAAACATAACATGGGGATGTGTGTTATTACAAGAATAATGGGACACAGTGCTGTTTCAGATAAACTCCACTGTGAAGGTATGCCTCCCAGGTTATTTCCCAGACCAAAAGCAAAGAAGTTAGGGTCCCTCTTCGCAGATAGAGCTCTGGTCCTGGCATGCAGGCAATTAACCATGAGTTGAAAAACACAGAAGGGTCCCTCAATAACGCTATGGGAAAAGACTGTAGATAACTGGAACAAGACAGAGAAAAGAGCCATACAACGGTGAAAGGCTAGGGGGCTCCACAGACATCCTATCGCTGAGCTATGGACAGAAATATTGAGGGTCTGGGCTAGCAGGAAGGACAAACATAGAGATAAACAGGGGATACTGAAGTGAGCATAGAGAGTGATAGCGATACTTCTATAGGCTCATAAATATTGGAAGTGTGAGACTTCCCCACCGATGAACCCACTGCCCACATTACATGGTAAGAAATAGAATATAAAATATACTTATGGAGTACCACTGGATAGCATTAAGGGGCATATGTAGGTAGCCGTTTGAGATTCGCAAACGCCGAAATTCGGCGAATTTCGACGTTTGCGAATCGCAAACGGCGTATTGATATGTAGGTGCCACTTAGCAATATAAGGAATCGCTAAAATTGCAATTCCTTATTTTGCGTATAGCATTTAAGAAATCGCAATTTTGCGATTCCTTAAATGCTATGTAGGGGTGCTTTAAAAATTGCGATTTTTGCATAAGGAATCGCAAAATACCACCTACTTCAAGTAGATGGTATTTTGCGATTTCCTTCAAAAGTGCATTTTAAAAAAAATTCTAAGTGCCATGTGGCGCACAGACATGCCCTTAGGACATGTATGTGCGCCACATGTACTTACAGGCACATTCCCGGGGTGCAACAGGTGTCCTTTGGACACCCTGGCACCCTTGGAATTGCGATTCTCAAATTGTGATTTTCACACAGAAAATCGCAATTTGAGAATGTATCCCCATTCATTCCTATGGGCCTTTTGGCCCATAGGAATGAATGGGACACTCATTCCTTAATTGCGATTCGCAATTTGCTAATCGCAAATAAGGAATGTTAAAGATTCGCAAAAAAATTGCACATTTTTACCTACATTCCATTTTGCTATTCTCAAATAGCGATTCCTTAAAAATCGCTATTTGGGAATCGCAAAATGGAAATTACCTACATATGCCCCTAAGTTACATGGTTTCCCAGGAAATGGAACAGTTTGGTTGTTAACAAAAACAATATATGGTTCTAATGGGTGTAAAAAGCTGCAGCGCCCCATATTAGACAATATTCTATCGGGACAGGAATGATTGTATAAACATCAATACAGTACAAACGCATTATATATGTAAACAATTCAAAGATAGACTTGTAGACATTTGCACTATGGAAGGGTTGACATAATTAGGGACTTAGATGATGAATAAGATATTGAAATGCATTTCTATTGATGCCTGCATGTATGTTATGATAAAAAAACTTTAATTATGATAAAAAAAAGACTTTAAAAAAAATGCTAATAAAGACATATCCAAAAAAAACAAGCATCAAGAAACAACACTCATGTTTATATCTTAGTGCAAACCGTTGGAATCTAAGGAATATCTCCACAGGGAATCTCTGTTTGCGATGTTGGTTGTAGTTTTCTTGCCTTGTCTATTCTAACATAGGCCGGGGTGTTTTCAGACTCACCAAAGTGCAGCCAGTATGCTATCAGGCATTAGAGAGGACTTCTTACACTATGTATACTATTAATTTAGAAAGGTATAGTTGACTCAGATACCGACTTACTGATCAATTGACAGCACCTGATATGGTAGATAAACTAATTCAGCTCTTATACTGGTAAAATGTATATAATTGGATCGCACAGCTGGAGACCAAATCCTACCCCACCAGTCATAGGTATTGAATGACAAGAGGCACATTCTGTTTTAATGTGACTACAGTAGTTATGATCCTTTTTGCTTAAAAAAAAGATGAGATTTGAACACTCTGCACATGGTACATTTTTGTCACTGCTAACAAAAAAAACGCCCAAGTTCCAGATTTACAGATACATTGTTCAACGCTCTGCAAAAGAGAAAAATAGCATCATATCTACTAAGGTGTGGCACTATTCTGATGTCTCCCTGAGTTGGTGCTATCTATGCTGTCATGCCCCAATCCAGACACCCTTGCAATATAGTGCAAGGGTGTCTGTGTTGTGGTCAGCGTAGATATTTTCTAGGAAGGGTTCCTTACTGCACAAAAACTATTCTGAAGGCAATTACCTATTTGTATGTGTTGTGCAGAATCATTTTGTCCACCATAAGCGTGGAAGGGTATACTCAGACATGAGTCCCATGCTCACTGCTCCATCAGGATTCAAGCAAGCCGGGCCGACGACGCCTGGAATGGCAGAAACCGGTCCCCGGAAGCTTGTCTCCTTTCTGGTGAAGAATTGGCTTGGTAGTTTGGTCTGCCCTGTTCCCATGATGCACTGGGCCAGGGACAGACTAATTTGCATATAGCCAGGTTCTGAGCTGGGATGGGGCAGTGAGCTAAATAACGGTGATGGATCAAGCCCTGATCTTTGGACTGGGTAAGAGTGGTCTGCTTCATTCAGACACTCTGTTCATCACCACCCCCTTTTCTGAATCATTTTGTCCACCATAAGCGTGGAAGGGTATACTCAGACATGAGTCCCATGCTCACTGCTCCATCAGGATTCAAGCAAGCCGGGCCGACGACGCCTGGAATGGCAGAAACCGGTCCCCGGAAGCTTGTCTCCTTTCTGGTGAAGAATTGGCTTGGTAGTTTGGTCTGCCCTGTTCCCATGATGCACTGGGCCAGGGACAGACTAATTTGCATATAGCCAGGTTCTGAGCTGGGATGGGGCAGTGAGCTAAATAACGGTGATGGATCAAGCCCTGATCTTTGGACTGGGTAAGAGTGGTCTGCTTCATTCAGACACTCTGTTCATCACCACCCCCTTTTCTGAATCATTTTGTCCACCATAAGCGTGGAAGGGTATACTCAGACATGAGTCCCTTGCTCACTGCTCCATCAGGATTCAAGCAAGCCGGGCCGACGACGCCTGGAATGGCAGAAACCGGTCCCCGGAAGCTTGTCTCCTTTCTGGTGAAGAATTGGCTTGGTAGTTTGGTCTGCCCTGTTCCCATGATGCACTGGGCCAGGGACAGACTAATTTGCATATAGCCAGGTTCTGAGCTGGGATGGGGCAGTGAGCTAAATAACGGTGATGGATCAAGCCCTGATCTTTGGACTGGGTAAGAGTGGTCTGCTTCATTCAGACACTCTGTTCATCACCACCCCCTTTTCTGAATCATTTTGTCCACCATAAGCGTGGAAGGGTATACTCAGACATGAGTCCCTTGTTCACTGCTCCATCAGGATTCAAGCAAGCCGGGCCGACGACGCCTGGAATGGCAGAAACCGGTCCCCGGAAGCTTGTCTCCTTTCTGGTGAAGAATTGGCTTGGTAGTTTGGTCTGCCCTGTTCCCATGATGCACTGGGCCAGGGACAGACTAATTTGCAATAGCCAGGTTCTGAGCTGGGATGGGGCAGTGAGCTAAATAACGGTGATGGATCAATCCCTGATCTTTGGACTGGGTAAGAGTGGTCTGCTTCATTCAGACACTCTGTTCATCACCACCCCCTTTTCTGAATCATTTTGTCCACCATAAGCGTGGAAGGGTATACTCAGACATGAGTCCCTTGCTCACTGCTCCATCAGGATTCAAGCAAGCCGGGCCGACGACGCCTGGAATGGCAGAAACCGGTCCCCGGAAGCTTGTCTCCTTTCTGGTGAAGAATTGGCTTGGTAGTTTGGTCTGCCCTGTTCCCATGATGCACTGGGCCAGGGACAGACTAATTTGCATATAGCCAGGTTCTGAGCTGGGATGGGGCAGTGAGCTAAATAACGGTGATGGATCAAGCCCTGATCTTTGGACTGGGTAAGAGTGGTCTGCTTCATTCAGACACTCTGTTCATCACCACCCCCTTTTCTGAATCATTTTGTCCACCATAAGCGTGGAAGGGTATACTCAGACATGAGTCCCTTGTTCACTGCTCCATCAGGATTCAAGCAAGCCGGGCCGACGACGCCTGGAATGGCAGAAACCGGTCCCCGGAAGCTTGTCTCCTTTCTGGTGAAGAATTGGCTTGGTAGTTTGGTCTGCCCTGTTCCCATGATGCACTGGGCCAGGGACAGACTAATTTGCATATAGGCAGGTTCTGAGCTGGGATGGGGCAGTGAGCTAAATAACGGTGATGGATCAAGCCCTGATCTTTGGACTGGGTAAGAGTGGTCTGCTTCATTCAGACACTCTGTTCATCACCACCCCCTTTTCTGAATCATTTTGTCCACCATAAGCGTGGAAGGGTATACTCAGACATGAGTCCCTTGCTCACTGCTCCATCAGGATTCAAGCAAGCCGGGCCGACGACGCCTGGAATGGCAGAAACCGGTCCCCGGAAGCTTGTCTCCTTTCTGGTGAAGAATTGGCTTGGTAGTTTGGTCTGCCCTGTTCCCATGATGCACTGGGCCAGGGACAGACTAATTTGCATATAGCCAGGTTCTGAGCTGGGATGGGGCAGTGAGCTAAATAACGGTGATGGATCAAGCCCTGATCTTTGGACTGGGTAAGAGTGGTCTGCTTCATTCAGACACTCTGTTCATCACCACCCCCTTTTCTGAATCATTTTGTCCACCATAAGCGTGGAAGGGTATACTCAGACATGAGTCCCTTGTTCACTGCTCCATCAGGATTCAAGCAAGCCGGGCCGACGACGCCTGGAATGGCAGAAACCGGTCCCCGGAAGCTTGTCTCCTTTCTGGTGAAGAATTGGCTTGGTAGTTTGGTCTGCCCTGTTCCCATGATGCACTGGGCCAGGGACAGACTAATTTGCAATAGCCAGGTTCTGAGCTGGGATGGGGCAGTGAGCTAAATAACGGTGATGGATCAATCCCTGATCTTTGGACTGGGTAAGAGTGGTCTGCTTCATTCAGACACTCTGTTCATCACCACCCCCTTTTCTGAATCATTTTGTCCACCATAAGCGTGGAAGGGTATACTCAGACATGAGTCCCTTGCTCACTGCTCCATCAGGATTCAAGCAAGCCGGGCCGACGACGCCTGGAATGGCAGAAACCGGTCCCCGGAAGCTTGTCTCCTTTCTGGTGAAGAATTGGCTTGGTAGTTTGGTCTGCCCTGTTCCCATGATGCACTGGGCCAGGGACAGACTAATTTGCATATAGCCAGGTTCTGAGCTGGGATGGGGCAGTGAGCTAAATAACGGTGATGGATCAAGCCCTGATCTTTGGACTGGGTAAGAGTGGTCTGCTTCATTCAGACACTCTGTTCATCACCACCCCCTTTTCTGAATCATTTTGTCCACCATAAGCGTGGAAGGGTATACTCAGACATGAGTCCCTTGTTCACTGCTCCATCAGGATTCAAGCAAGCCGGGCCGACGACGCCTGGAATGGCAGAAACCGGTCCCCGGAAGCTTGTCTCCTTTCTGGTGAAGAATTGGCTTGGTAGTTTGGTCTGCCCTGTTCCCATGATGCACTGGGCCAGGGACAGACTAATTTGCATATAGGCAGGTTCTGAGCTGGGATGGGGCAGTGAGCTAAATAACGGTGATGGATCAAGCCCTGATCTTTGGACTGGGTAAGAGTGGTCTGCTTCATTCAGACACTCTGTTCATCACCACCCCCTTTTCTGAATCATTTTGTCCACCATAAGCGTGGAAGGGTATACTCAGACATGAGTCCCTTGCTCACTGCTCCATCAGGATTCAAGCAAGCCGGGCCGACGACGCCTGGAATGGCAGAAACCGGTCCCCGGAAGCTTGTCTCCTTTCTGGTGAAGAATTGGCTTGGTAGTTTGGTCTGCCCTGTTCCCATGATGCACTGGGCCAGGGACAGACTAATTTGCATATAGCCAGGTTCTGAGCTGGGATGGGGCAGTGAGCTAAATAACGGTGATGGATCAAGCCCTGATCTTTGGACTGGGTAAGAGTGGTCTGCTTCATTCAGACACTCTGTTCATCACCACCCCCTTTTCTGAATCATTTTGTCCACCATAAGCGTGGAAGGGTATACTCAGACATGAGTCCCATGCTCACTGCTCCATCAGGATTCAAGCAAGCCGGGCCGACGACGCCTGGAATGGCAGAAACCGGTCCCCGGAAGCTTGTCTCCTTTCTGGTGAAGAATTGGCTTGGTAGTTTGGTCTGCCCTGTTCCCATGATGCACTGGGCCAGGGACAGACTAATTTGCATATAGCCAGGTTCTGAGCTGGGATGGGGCAGTGAGCTAAATAACGGTGATGGATCAAGCCCTGATCTTTGGACTGGGTAAGAGTGGTCTGCTTCATTCAGACACTCTGTTCATCACCACCCCCTTTTCTGAATCATTTTGTCCACCATAAGCGTGGAAGGGTATACTCAGACATGAGTCCCTTGCTCACTGCTCCATCAGGATTCAAGCAAGCCGGGCCGACGACGCCTGGAATGGCAGAAACCGGTCCCCGGAACTCCCAAGCATAGCCCATAAAATCCCTCCTTGATGCATAATAATGCAAGGCAGAGCATTGTGCTGCTTTGCTTTATTTTGAATTAATATCCAATGTGAATCGAGCTTTGCACTGGATTATAAATACCAACACAATGCCTTGCATCAGCTGTGCATTAAAAAAGCAATGCAAAGATGATACAAAGTTCTTTTACATCTGGGCTTAAATCCCCCATACCCTTTTGATCCTCCAAGCAGCCTATAGTAGATTCACTACCTAAAATATCTTCATGGCTCATAAGGCAAGGTGTTATTCATAATTTAAAAAGCTGTTGATCATTGTACGAACCTTCTTCCTCTAATATCTATTTCACATTAAATTATTAAATCTGTTGATATCAATGAATATTTTCTTAAGAAAATCTATGTGATCACATTTAAAAATGTACAACTCCACATCTCACATATATAATCTCACATTACCCTCTGTCATACCCACCATGAGACTTCCTCAATTATTGACCTCACAGTTTCTGTCTTCATACTCTTTGAAAAAAACCTAGGGGTCCATTATGATGTCGGGCGGATTGCCTCAGGCCAGGCTGGCGGTAGCCACCGCCGGCCTGGCGGAGGCAATCCGCCCGACATCCATTGCCAAATTCCCCCCGCCATATTAGGATGGCGGGGGGGACCGCAGCGGTGAAAATCACCGCCCGCCTGTTTTCCGCCCCGGTGGCCTTGCGGCCGGGGCGGAATATGTTTAATATGGTGGCGGTGTCTGTTAGACACCGCCAGCCATATTACAATGCGCATTCTGGCACGCCTTTCTGTGGCGGCAATGCCGCCACGGAAAGGCAGGCGGAGTCCCCCTGCAGCGGCCCGTTGCGGGCCCCCAGGGACTCCGTGGGGGTGGGGGGTGCACATGGGGGGTACCTATGGTACCCCCCTGCATTTCAATGCACAACATAACAGGCACCTCGCGGTGCCTGTCATGTTGTGCATTGAAATGCACAACGTGCATTTTTAGCATTGCGGCGGGCGGTGCTTTCAGCACCGCCCGCCGCAATGTTAAAAATGCGGGAAGCGCCCGCCACTGTGGCGGGCGCATCTTAATATGTACAACGGGACCCCCGCCCTTATGGCGGGTGGTCCCATTCACCGGTAGGATGACATGCGGACAAAGTCCGCCCGTCATCCTAATGGACCCCCTAGTCTGATTTTATTATTTTTCAGCAAATCATGGCCTCCTCATTCCCTTACATCTATTTTGAACATCAGGAACAGCTTGTTGCTCACAGACATTTTACCATTGTCCTTGAAACCTGGCATAATACGCCCCTCCTTTAAAAAAAATCAAACATTGATCTAGAGAAGCTCTGCAATTGACCTCTCATCACACTCCTTTCCTTCTAAGGAAACCTTATTGAAATTACAGTGGTGATTAAGCTTCGATGTTCTGGTACAGAGTCTGCCACCATACAGATTGTAGATTACATTCCACTATTAGTTGAAAACCTCGATCCTTGTCTCCTGGTACTGCTTGGCCTGTTGGTGACCATTGATAATGTTGACCATCAAACCCTAACTGAAACTCTTCAACTATGCATAGGCCTATCTGAAACGGTTAAACTGGGTTTCCTCTTCTATCTCTAGAAACTCAATTTGATAAGATGGAATCCTCCTATCCCCTGACATGATGCCACTGGGGGAACTACATAGCAAACTATATATTGCCATCCACCAACATGCCGGTCAGTGGCGGCTCCTCTGCTATGGCGGAGGAGCGTTGCCCCACTGCTTTTGTGTAGTGTAAAGGGATGGAAATATAAAATGATAACAACTTTGAGTTATTATTATTTTATCTTTCCTTTGTGGGCGGGCGGGTGAGGCTGCTCTGATCAAGGAGCCGAGCAGGGGATGAGTGGTTTGCCTACTCCTAAGTGTCCAATTACTGTTTAGTCAGCCCTCTCGGCCCACCCAAACCTATCATGTGTACTTTTACAGTTCTCCATGCAGGCTGCATTACAGCCTGCGTGGAGAACAAGCCCAGGCCCCCATATCCTAGTTGAGCGTTGAACCAGGATTCTGAAAACCAATCACAATGCTGCATGGCAGCATTATGATTGGTCAGGGGAGCCTGGGCGCTTACCAGCGTTGTGATTGTTCAGGGGATTCTTGCTGTTCTTCCTGGCTTCCTGTCCCACGAGGAGAGTAAGGCGCAGTGATGTGGGACCCAGGGCAAGGTAAGTATGTAATCCATTACTGTGAAAAATATTGCAATTGTAAAACATTACAATTAATAAATAGTTGATTTATGTACTTCATCAGTGTATGGAGATTGTAAATTAGAAACAAAAGAGATGTTGGGTAAAAAGGGAGTTATAGCAGACCATAATTATTAATGTTTAATAGAGATTGTAATAGCTCATATAAATTGCTTTATCTAGTCTATGAATATAACATACTCTATCCCCAAGCTAGAAATATGACGTTTGAATGTTCCTTCTAACGCTGCATTGAAACCTTCTGAAATCCAGCAGCAATCAAATGATCCCCAATACCAACTTCAAACAAATATTGAGTCCATTTTCTGATCAAATGCCCAGAAAGTATGAAACATACAATTAATTTGAGGCCAAACTCTATGTCAAATCCAGAGATATTATTAGAAAAGAAAAGCGTATAATTCAAATCTGCTTCAGGTTAATAACAAGACCAACAATTTGTGTGTACAATAGGTTTAATCTTATATAAGTGGTTAGGGGCAAATAGCAATTCTATTGTATTTAAAAAATAATCTTTGCGTAGCTTTAGCTGTATGAGATGACATGCAATTTCCTCCAAATTTTTATGCGTCCGAAAATGAGAATATTGATCTGTCAGAAATAAACTGCTGTGCTATGTAAGTCCTTTTTGTTTACAGGTGGGACAAAATGAGAAAATGAAAACTGATTGACTCCTCCCTACTCTCGCGTTCTAATATTCGGAGCAAACGAGAGAAACCATCGGATCTAGAGCTAAAAAATATGGACGAAGATAGCAAGACAGTACAATCTCCAATATTCCTAGCCTATCTTTGCTAAGTAAGATGCCATGACCTCTGCTACTACTTCTTCTAAAAAGTCAAGGAGAGAGCCTCCCTCTGCCATTTAATCTATGTCATGGGATGTTCTATTATTGGAGGAAATCAGAGCTTTAACACCATGTTTTGAGGGAACTAACAAAAGACTACAGATCCTTGATGATAAATGGTTTCATATTGATAAAGTGACAGAAGTTGAGCAGCGAGTAAGTGCAGTTGAGGATTTAAAGCAGAGATTGATTCTACGCAGCAAGAGGTATGTCTTCTAAAAAAACAGGCACAAGTCATAGAAAATATAAATAAGAGAAATAGGGCCAGATGTAGGTAATCACATAATATCGATTCCTAAATACCAAATTCTACCGATTCGGTATTTAGGAATCGGTAAATGTGATGTAGCCAACAATTCGGTAAATATGACCGAATCTGTAATATTCGTTATTTACCGATTCGGTCTTTACCTAAGGGCATGTATGTCTGCCACATGGCACTGTTAAAAAAGCCTAAAATTGCTTTTTTAACGGTTTTCGATATTTACCACCAACTTGTAGTTGGTGGTAAATAACGAATCCTTAAATGAGGAATGCACTCACTTGAGTGCTCCCTACATTAGGTATTCGGTAAATTACCGAATCGGTATCTTAAGTATTCAGTAATTTATCGATTCCTTAAATTACCGATTCGGTAAATTACTGAATCCTTCAATTTGGCCTCCTACATCTGAAAAGCCTAATAACGGACGGTAACGGCCGAAATTCTGTAATTTCGCCCGTTACCGACTGGTATTAGGCTACCTACATCTGGCCCTTAATCTTCAAATATAGGGTCTACTGAAAGAAATGGAAGGGAGTGATCCTGTTGTCCTTTCTGTTCTTTTATTCCAGAAGGTCTGGACATGCCTGAGATGACATCTCTAAATATCTCTAAAGCACACAGATTGGAGCCAAAATACTGATCCTTCAAATCGTCTACTAAACCTAGAGGAATTATTCTTCTTTTCCTAAAATACACTGATCTCCTCTATATCATTCCTTCAACCGAAAGCAAAAAGAACATTACGTTGTCTAAGAAAAAGCTTTTCATTTCACAGACAGAATGTTGCCAAAAGCACAGCTGATCATCTTAAGACGTTTTTGTTTATACTACCTGGTCTGTGAACTCTCATTGAAAGATTTCATCCTTGTTTGTTTAAAGTTACATTTAACAACAAAACTACAATCTATGAAGGCCCTATGAAAGTAAAGCAATTCCTGGAAACATCACATTTCTTATGCTCTTGAACCTGTTTTGTATGCTTTAACCATTCCTACTTGCTTTTCCAGAATTATTGCTTTGTCTATTAACTTCTTTTCTTATAAAATTCCCTAACTTATGATTTTTTTGTTTGTTACACGAGTCCTTGTGTTGCCTTCTCTATGTTTTATATTTTCTTAGGGTATCAGAGCAAAGAACATGTATGAGATAATTCTAAAGCAGCGTATCTGAAATTTCTATCTAAGGTGAGACAAACTTTAAAATTAACAATAAGCTTTTCATGAAAGAGGAATATCTGCTGCTCTATGTATACTATAGCATTACAACAATGTGAATAAAACACAACTGAGCACTTTAGAGAAAAATAAATTGCCGTAAGAGCTTCCAAGTAAAATAGATGACTCTTCAGGATTTTGAAATAAGTACTTCCATAGACTGTATTTTGTATGCCAGCTAAATCCAGTAGGTACCACAATCAGATAAATAATATAAGATCATTGAGGAGAAACTGTTATGCCATCATGAAAACGGTGCCTGAAAACTTCCTTCTTGTGAATATAAGAATGAAGATTGCAGAGACAGTGGAAAAAAATGATGGGGCATACTTACAAGAACTTAACACCGCAGTAGCATTACTTTCTTTACATTATAGCATGTTTTTTTTAATCGCCTTATTTACAAAGTGCTTCTAACTGTGGTTAGTGGCACTTTTTATGCATAAACTGTATTTCTCAGGGTCACTTCTGTTAGCGGTACGTAACAAAAATTAGATGCAATGTAGGTGTTCCTGTGAAGAAACTGCTGCTAACCACACTTCAGGATATTTACAATGAAAATCCTGACCATCGATAACCCCCCAAAATAGAAGTCCAGGTGGCGGCAGGTTTTTTAGACCAAAAACTAACTGGTCTTAAAAATAGTGTAATCACACCTGTATATAAGTGAGACAATCCCAGACCCTCATTGGCGTTCTCAAGGATGCCATGGAGGTACTACTCTTGCAACTTGGAGCTCCAAGAAGACCACCACCAGCACCACCACCAGCTCCACCACAGAGGCAGCGCCGCAGAAGAGAACGGG
The DNA here is from genome assembly GCF_964261635.1 of Lissotriton helveticus. NCBI lineage: Eukaryota > Metazoa > Chordata > Amphibia > Caudata > Salamandridae > Lissotriton > Lissotriton helveticus. The sequence goes on from NC_136061.1 coordinate 726,994,031, forward strand.
TCTACCACCAACGGATCACCTTCATACACCTCAGCCCAGAGGAGGTAGAAGCCCATTACAGGCTAAATAGGTCCTCCATCCTCTGACTGTTTAACCAGATAGGGCCAAGGCTGCAGGCCCCATCCCAGGGCAGCACTAACATCCATCCGCAGACCAAGCTACTTGCTGTGTTGCACATGTTGGCCTCAGGCACCTTTCAGCCCGCCACTGCCAGAGTGGCAGGAGTCTTCTTGGCATCCTTCTCAAGGATCCTCCTCACTGTCTTGAATGCCATCATCAGCTTGACGGCGCAGCGCCTACGCTTCCCCAACACTTCGCAAGAAAAACTTGCCACCAAGCAAGGCTACTATGCCATTGCTGGTTTTCCTCATGTGTTGGGGCAATTGACTGCACCCATGTGCAACTTGTGCCTCCTGTGGACACTGCATACATATACAGGAACAAGAAGCACATATACTCGATGAATGTGCAGGCAATTGTGGACCACCTTGGCCTGTTCATCAATATCGTTGCCAAGTTTCCAGGGAGTGTGCATGAATCATACATATTCCGCCAATCGGTCATCAGCCAGCAGTTTGAGACAGGCACATATGGAAATGGACTGCTCGTTGGTAAGTACAAACTGAATACACCACACACCTCAAGTCATCAATCATCTAGCTCAACTATGTGAGCATGCACATGTAGTAAATTGAAATGACAATCATTGTAACTGACCCAACTATTTTACACAAACACCTAATACCAAACAACCACATATATGTAAGTAGCCCCAACAAGGGAGTAGGCCAGAAATACAATCACAAACCAATAAGTCACTCTCGAAATATAGATCTTTCAGAACTCATCAGACAAAAATTGCAAGGAACCAATTCAGCATGTGCCACAAGACATATGCTTGCGCTGTGCTGCATTCATTCTGAAACAAAGACATGTGCCATAAGTACAACAAGATGACAGATCACCATGCTATCCCTTGCTCTGGTGCACAATTAGCTTACATGCACAAATCTGCACCCATGCACCATGATGCAAGGGTGCCTGCCTCATGGGGAGGAAAGTATTTCTGCATGAAGGGACACCTAACTGCTCACAAACAATCACAAAAGTTGATTTAGCATTAGTCTGGGTCGTGTCAGAATGCAGCATGCATAGAAAGAGCATGTAAACAAGAGAAATGTAATTCTCACTACATGTTGCACATCCATACGCCTCCCCTGGTGAGGTGCAGCAATCAAATGCATTTCGTGGTGGGAAATGAATACCAGATGCGCAAATGTAGCCAAATTAACGTGTGCTGAGTGGGAAAACACTAACCCTGGGCAAATCACTACACTATGCTCGTGTAGTTTTCGAAGTTCGCTCTACTTCGCACAACGCGAACTGCACGTAGCACAGTCCGAACACGCGTAGCGTAGTGCAGCGGTAATTTTTTGCTTGCTCGCGGTCAACGTCAAGTTGGTGACCGCGAGCAAGCAAAATTACATCCTGGCGAGACTTTTTCCTCGTTTGCGATCAGCAACATTAAGTTGCCGATTGCGAGCGTGGAAAATAAACCTCCCGGCGAAATTCTCAATGCGGGGAGGTCAGGGTTCTCATTGCGAGTGGTCACGTATGCTCGCGACTGCTTGTGATGAGAAACTACCAGTCCGCGTTGAGAAAGCTGCCTCTCGAGTAAAAATCTACTCGAGCGGCAGCAATCTACAACTCGCACTGGGCAAGATGCCGTTTTCAATGATTGCACAGTGCCGGATGCTTGTCCGCACTATGCAATCATTGAAAACTGCATCTTACACAGTGCAAACAGTGTACTACGCAGTTCGCGTAGTGCTACGCATAGCTTGCGTAGTGCAAAGTGCACTTTGCGTAGCTTCGCCTACCGCTACTTTGCAAACTACGCCCAGCCCTAGAAAACACACAGCAATATCAATGGGCTGACCCCCAACATGTATACAAGCAGATACAAAGTTTACATATGCCCAAGAACATCAATAGACCTTCCAGTTGTCTTTACATGTCCCAGTTATTCAAGTGCACAAGGTAGCAGTGCTATTGCGACTCAAACAGTGACCCACCTGGGGAGCAAGGGGGATATAAAGAACCCACAATGAGTACAACATTTAGCATCCAAGTACTTCGGGTGTCAGCTAGCCTCAGTACAATAGCTCACAGTGATGTATCTTGCTGATGCACATACATAGTAATATGCCAAAAATCAAGGAGGCGGCTTCACAAAGCCCATGCGCCACCAGTGCCTCATTTACATTATGTGCATCAGTGACATACCAGTGGAGCAATGGGCCTGTAAATAACCCCAAAGTTGTTTTGAGGTAACCCAGACATCCTGACAGTTACAACATGGAGGTAATACGGAGGACCTGGCCAATGGCAACATGGTGATGTGTAGGCTGTAAAGTACAGTCAATTCAATGCCAGTGATGCAGGTCAATTGTATGTACCACAACACGATGAAGTAGAAAGTACAAAGCTGTACAATGGACACACAATTTAAAAACCCACTCTGCAAACACATCAGGCCTGAATACAAATGGACACTTCTCTCCATTTTCTGTATCAGGTGATCAAGGATATGTATTGTCACCATGACTGATGACCCCCATCAATGTGACCCACACACAGGCCGAGAGAGACTGCAATGTTGCACTGGGATGCACAAGGGCCATTGTGAAACAGACCTTCGGAGTCCTGAAATCAAGGTTTCTGGGCCTTGACATTTCTGGGGGAAGACTCTGACACAGGCATGAACTGGTCCACAAAATCATACTGGTGTGTTCCATTTTGCACAACATCTGTGTATGGACCAACACACCACTGCCAGAAGACCGAAAGGAGCAGGACAATCCTGAGGATGGGCAGGACGATGAAGGTGATGCAAAGCACACCACAACTTCTGCAGCTTGAACAGCAAGGATGGATGCCATCATCCAAAACCTTTTTTCATAATCCGTTAAAACAAATGTCTTGTCACAAACATTTCATTCAACCAAAGTTTACACATTGTGTGTTTCCAAAATAAAAAATCACTATAACAATGTCTTGTATGCTGTGGCTTCGGAAGGTGATCAATCATGTAAAGTTGCATTAACAAAACAACAGCGTCACACAGATCACTCACCTAGTGGGAATGGGACAATGTATTGGGCAGCTGAACTTATTACTATGTATGGTTTGTCGGACAGAATCAAAAACTGTGTCTTGTGTCTTCACAGGAGCACAATCAGGTCTGTTTTCACACAGGAGCGTAATACAACATACAATGTGTGTCTGATGCATCATTGTAGCTGGAGCCACATAGCTCTAAACCATCATAAAAGTTGAAACGCAACATATCTGTGCATTCTGTACCACAGGAAAAAAGGTAACTGACAATAGTCACCAAGATACATGACAAATGTGGACTGGATCCACTTACGTGTGTAGAGGATGAAGATCCAGAGGATAGTACACCTAGAATAATGGATGTATCAATACAGTGCAGGGAATGCTTCAAACACCAAGCATACCCATTCATTCAACATTAGCAAGTGACACGACCTCCCTAGCTGACACATGTGTCACTGGAATGACAGATAAGACATGTCTTACATCACTAACACTGTGCATGAATCATTCATCAACACCGGCACTGATCTAACAATGCTATAGTTCCATAAGCAAAAATAATGACACATAGGCCAGCCATGGGACAACTAGCAAGGCATCAACAATCAACAACGTGCATGTAGGCCTAGGACTTGGCAATGCAATGGCAAGAATGTATGTAAGTAACATGCACATTAACATAAGTGTGGCATAGCAATGAAGGTGGAGAGTGGGCTACATCCTCATCAAATAACACGCTGTGTTGACAACCTCAAGACAGAGAACAGACATACACTTGAGTGAAGTGCAACAGGGAAACCAATAAGTACAGCAAAAACATGCAAGTAACGTACCACCAATTTCATCAGGAATGAACATTGTATTGGGTGAGACGGATATGGAAAAAATTAGTAGCACCATGAAGTTGCACCACCTATCTCTGTATGGTCACTTTTAGTTTACTTATGTCAATTGCATGGTGTGTTTAATTTAGTGATTTATCACATTACACCAATCAAAATACCCACACATCTGCAGGCACAGTAGAACTCATAGACAAACATACATATACAAATAATTGTCACATATTGATGTATCTCTCAAGGAATTTACAACATACTTTTTTTAAAGCTTTGTTGTGCAAGATGGCCAAACACCATGCATGGCATGTGTTGCAGTCCAGTGTGGCCAACCAGCACCTCAACTACAGTCAGGTGTATGCTAGACAGAAACCTCTGTATGGATAGCACCAAGGAAAATCCACTGTACACCCAAGAGATCCATAACGTGTTGAGGAAAAGCAGCCCCAACCGGTTGCCTCCTGGATGCCAACTTTGGCAAGCAGATTACGTGTGAGACATATCCCCGTAAATCTGGGTTGGACAAGTAGTGTGGCCATCACTTTTGGGAAGATAACATCCCTGGGCCTCATCCACTTCACAAACAACCAATTCACAACCTGGACAATGACACCAGGACTCAAAACACACCGCACTTTCCCAATCAATGACTCAGCAAGCTGAATCCTCTGTCAGTCTGAATTACACAAACCTGTGTACAGCAGGGTACTCAGAGTAGAGCAGGAGATGCAAATATATTTAATATTATTTTATTTTATATATATATATATATATATATATATATTTAAATCAATACTTTTTACATCTATATGTGTTTCATCAATATTTTTGATTCAATATTTTTGTACTTACCATTTTCTGTATGGGGTCGATATTTTTGTAGTCTATATTTCTTCTCAATATTTTGAACATCAATATTCATGTAATCGATATTCTACCAGTGAACCATTTCAAATTCAGCTATTCACTCTGTACAACTTCTTCTTTTCAGTTACCCTAGGCTACAATGTGGCTCTGAGTACAGTAGCTACAATGAGTTCTAAAGTGACACCATGGTATATGTGAATTGTTATATATGGGTTCATACAATGAGACATGTCTTTATACTGTTAGAAGCAGTTGAGGGTGATGTTAGCTAAGTTTACCATCCCACTTATCACTGAGCCTATATCAGACTTTGTAAAACAATTGTCTTGGAGGAAGCTATACCTCACAACCCCTTTCAGACAGCCAAACAACCATATGTTCACATACAAAAGGGCCAGAGGTTTCACTTTTCTATATTGAATTGAATAGAAATGCGAGGCTCGTGTGGGTGTGATATGTAGCCTCAGCCTGCAGAGAGCAAGGCCTGGTATTGATATTTGGGCAGTCTGGGCCATCGACCCTGCCTAAGCTAGAGCTACTGTGCCAGGAGAACTGATGCACAGAGTAATGTCCCTGTAGACCTGCTGATTCATGGATGTTCACAGAAAGAGTGATCTGTACCACTAGTAGCCCTGCTATCTAATATATAAATAATATGAAGCAATGTGACTGCGGTGATCCCCAGACCTGATACTTCTTTCCATTAAAACACAGTGTCAATGTGTTTCTGCTAACAATGACTGCCCCTTTACTAACACAGGTCTGTTGAGACTTTTCTAATAGTGTTGCTTCCACTGGAAAGGCCTATTGCACATCTGAGACATGATAGGGGTGGATAGTTACTTTTGAAGAGATTTAGAAATGTGATTCATCTGCTTGGCTACAATATTCCATGTCACACAACACATACAATGATATGTTTATTGTCATCACTGTTACAGTGCCTCATGTGGCAAATGGGGTGCCCTATGATAGCAGTACATACCACACAAACTTATGTTGACTTACTATGATACTCAAATAGGTAGTACACCTGTCCACACAGCCACCAGAGAGGTAGCTTTCAGTGTCACAGATACCAGCCCTTACCTTGTGACATTAGTCTTAGGATGCTGTGTACACTATGTTTCTTGCCACTAAGCACCATATTCATCAATGAAATGGGCCTGGCAGAAAAGGTGTCTGGACAGGACTCCTCACAGGACTCCTCACCCACGCGCACAAAGCCCTACACGACCAAGGCCCGAGCTACCTCAACAACCGGATCAACTTCTACACTCCCAAGCGCCTCCTCAGATCAACCAACCACGCCCTCGCCGCCGTCCCCCGCATCCGAAGAGCGACAACAGGAGGAAGATCCTTCTCCTACCTGGCCGCCAAGACCTGGAACTCACTCCCGACCAATCTGCGCCTGACCCAAGACCACCTCTCCTTCAGGAAGAAGCTCAAGACCTGGCTGTTCGAGCAGTAGCGGCACCCCCCCCCCCTCCCAGCGCCTTGAGACCCTACGGGTGAGTAGTGCGCTCTACAAATGACCTGATTGATTGATTGATAGGTAGTTTTCCCTCCAGAAGGTCCAACTGGTGTGTTGTGTGTCAAGGTATCTCACATCACATTCCATGTAGATTGGGCCTGGCCTACATGATGTTAGCGGGTGGCTTTGTCAGCATACGTTATGACCAGGGTAGAGGTTAGTCATCAGATGAACACAAAAGGGATTATCCAAGATTTAGTTGTACTTAGCATGTGACATGGACACATGTAAATGTTGACTCTTGATGAAGGCTTGTGCTACATATCAACATGATATGCACCGAGCTTACAGTTCTCCTCAAACTTCCAGTTACAATCTTTTTCTACATCTATTGCATCCATACAGTCAATGCCCAACAGAAGAAGGCCATTTGGAAAGCCATTGCCTGGAAGGTGCAGACACTGCGAGTACCGGCGTAGGGCCAACTACAGGAAGAGGTGGGAGGACCTACGGCACTGGACTTGTAAGCTCACAGAGGTCCAGCTGGGGAAGTCCTCCCAACATGGAAGGGGCATGAGATGGACCTTTACCCACCTGATGGCCCGCATACCGGCGGTTGCCTACCTGGAATTTGTTGGGCAGTTGAGGGCCCAACAGCAGCAACAAGGGGCTGAGTCCTGGCCAGAGTCATGCATGTTACTCTGCCAACTTTGTGTGTTGCAGGCAGGCATGTCCAAACCAAGATTAGTGGTGGCCCATGTCCCACACGCAAGTTGAGTCATTGTTACTGTAAGTGTGGTATTAAGTACATGCTGCTGTGCTGTTAATATTGTCTTTCTGACCTGGAAGACATCAGAGTACTTTCCACATCAAATCTTCTTCTTTTGAGCAGACACCTGCCTGAGTGAAGTGAGTAATCATCTCATGTTCTCAATAAATCTAAGTGACAATTGTACCACACAGGCAACTGGTCTTGCTTGTGTGAGAAGTGATGTACCCTACCTACTGTCTCTCATTTGATGGTGGCCCTATTGCATGTGAGATGACATAGCGTTCAGAGTACATGCAGTAAATGTACAACAGTTCAGAAAGTACTGGTTATACAGTGAAATAAGAGGGCAAATATCACTGGTGCCATCAGCATTAGTGCCTACATCTTGGTCAGTGTGCATTTGGCAGTTGATGGTTTATCTGCAAAAGCATTTCTAAATACTCATTCACTGACTGGTGACATGCATGAGTGAGTGAGATGTAGAAGTGTGGGGATCTTAAGTGAGTGTCCACACTGATCCCCACAAGGCAATGCAATACCAAAGAGTGGTGTGATGTGCCTTACCTTTGTGACTCTATTGATCCCACATCTTCATGTCATACATGTTCAGGGACACCCAAAACCTTCAAAGGTGTATTGGCTTGTGGTTAACAATTTCTGACTGGCATCATTACCTATACCAAGCAGGATTGGGGATGTTCATATTGCTATATGGAGTGTTGTGCTACGTGAATTCAGAGTATCTATCTCCCAAATGTTAGTTCCTCATGGTTTTCTGGGAACTTTATCTGTTTAATGTGTTACATAGCTAAACTACATGCGTCGAAATTTCAATTGACTATTCAGGTAGTGCTCAAATGGTGTATTTTGAACTCCAAAATACCATCAGTGTGCAATGAGCATTTGCATGTGTCTCAGGACTAGGGTGGTACGCGGTCTAGGGCCCGCCCCACTTCGCTCAAATGTCTCTGTGGTGCGCCACCATTGCATCCCAATGTCAGCCTGTGCTAAACCACGCTGAGGGCAAGCGCACGGCTCTGTCCCCATGGCGCAGAGGTGAGCCTGGTGTCATTTCTGAGTGTAATGGTGTTTAGACTGTGTAAAACACACTTTAGATGTTTAGGTGTTAGAAATGCATGTTTGGCTGTTTACAACTGTCTTTGCATATCTAATTTGTGTTCTAGTAGTCTTTGATGTATCAGCTGCCCTTGTATAATAGACCGTTTCTTTGTAAATGCTTCACTGTGCTTACATTATTTTACAGGGTATTGGTAGTCTGGCTAGACTACAAATCCCATGATGCTCGGAGCGTGAGATAACGTCATAACGTCATCTTCTGGAGTCATGCCCTTCCTTCCGTGCTCACTATTCTTTGACAGCTCGCACGGAAGGATCGCTCTGCTTCAGTTCCGTTTCTGGAAAGGGGAATCTCTTTCTGGGATAGTGGTAAGTTCCCTTGGTCTTCCGGAGTTCTTCCTGTCATTTGGAGAGAGGCTGGCCATCTCCTTCGATGGTTTCTTAGCCGCCGCTCCTCGCTCTGAGAGACGGTGATCGACCACACCCACAGAAGCCTAGTTTCAATGCCGGCTCCCGCAGCGCCTCTTCAACACCAGGCATAGAGAGTGTGCTCAAAGTAGATCACACATTGAGAGGCGGTAAGATTTAAGTACAATTAAAAGTCTATAATTAAGAATATTTGCGTTATTAGAATAGCCACACAATTTTCCGAGCTGCCACTTCAAAGGTGTTATTCTATGCAAAAGACAGAGACTATCTTTTGATTCTTATTTTGTTTACGGATAATTTCTGATTCTTATTTTTAGCCTTTCATTCAATAAGTGAATGTTGCTAGAAGGGTTACACATACAAGAGAATTTAGTAAAGATAACTCACAAACTTTTTAAAGAAAAAAACAAAAAGAAAGCTTACCTCCTATATCAGTGTGGCTTAACTCTCACTGTGGTGAAATGTGCTCTGATCAGCAAACCACAGAAAAAATTAATTAGCGAAATTCTAGCTAAGTGCAAAAGAATAACAGTGACACTGTAGCTATTTTGTTTTTGTACGAATCTTTTCCTTTCCACGCCTTCTTCCCAGCTGTTCCCTACCCTAATTCCCTTCCCCCTGTCTGAACACTCCAATACTCTATTATTCACAATTCAGAGTTTGTGGAATCAAGAGGTCTGCCCATTTGTCTTCACGTACAGATCCAGAGGAAGAACGTTCACTCTGACAATGTGACATGATGTTATGTTATGTTACAAGTTTGTTAAAGCGCGACAGCTGCCCCAGCAACGGGGCATCCCGGCGCTGAGAAACCATAGCATAACCTACTGGGAGGGGGTGAGGAGGCCGGAGGCTTACAATAGTGGGAACAGGTGAGTTTTTATTGCCTTGCGAAAAGCGGACAAGTTGTCAAGGCGGCGGATGTTCAGGGGAAGGGAATTCCAGAGTTTTGCTCCCAAAAGTCTGAAAGAGCGACCCCCGACACGGCAGAGTTTCGTGCGGGGGACCACTACTAAATGTTGACCTAAGGAGCCGAGATTGCGCTGGGGGGTGTAGGGTGTTAGAGGCGGACGGAGGAGTTCAGGGCCATCAGTTTTGAGGATTTTAAAGGCAGTGGTAAGGGCCTTAAATTGGATTCGGGCTTCCACTGGGAGCCAGTGGAGTCTTTGTATGGTGGCTCTAGCAGAACATCTTCTAGGAAGGCCAACTATTGCCCTGGCCGCAGAATTCTGAATTCGTTGAAGCCTGGTTGTCTCAGCTTTGTTAGCGCCTAACAGTAGGACGCTAGCATAGTCTAACCGGGAAAGGATGGTGGATTGGACTATGAGCTGCCGTGTTTTGGGGTCGAAGAACCCTAGAATGGAATTAAGGCTTCTCAGCAGCCCGATACACGTAGCTGCTACTCTTTTGGTGTGAGTTTGGTAGCTCAGCGAGCAGTCCAACCAAACTCCCAGGTTTTTTACCAGAGATTTAGAAGGAGGGATGTGGCCCAGCAAGGGGGGCCACCAATGGTCACTCCAACAGCTGGGGTTCTTACCCAGGAGCAGCACCTCGGTTTTCCCTGTGTTCAATTGTAAGCAGTTAGCCGTCATCCAATGGGCGACTGCAGCCAGTCCATCCCTGAATCTCGTGGCAGAGGTTGAGGGTGCCTCAGTGAGGGTAATTACCAGCTGTGTGTCGTCGGCGTACGACACCAGCGTGAGGTCCCATTCTTTGGCCACTGCCGCGAGAGGCTGCACATACAGGTTAAAAAGGGATGGACTGAGAGCCGAACCCTGCGGAACTCCTTGGCCGATAGAGTGTGATCGGGAGGTGAACGGGGGTGCTGAGACACGAAAGGATCTGTTCGTCAGGAACGAGCGGAACCATTCGAGGGCCAGATCACTGATCCCTATGTTTTCCAGGCGACTCAGTAAGATATTATGGGAAACCGTGTCAAAGGCTGCACTGAGATCGAGTAGTATCGGCGCATCACTTTGACCGGCATCTAGTACCCTCCGGAGATGTTCGGTGGTGGATAGAAGGGCGGACTCCTTACTATGCCCTGGCCTGAACCCGTGTTGGGAAGGGTCCAAGATGTTATTTTGGGCCATGTGGTCTGATAGTACGGTGTTAGCATGGGCTTCTGCTAGTTTGGACACCCAGGGGAGCAGTGAGATGGGCCTATAGTTCTCCGGCTTTGTGGGGTCCAGGGTAGGCTTTTTGATAATGGGAGTGACCCATGCCTGTTTCCAACATGTAGGAACGGTTGCCGAGGAGAAGGAGAGGTTGAGGAGTGTGGCCAGGGATGGAAGAAAGAAGTCCAGAGCCTCTAAAAATTGAGCAGGTCTCATGGGATCTGAAGGGGCACCGGATTTCACCTTTCTACAGAGTTTAGCTAGATCCTCGTGAGAGATAGCAGGTAAACAAGTAAGTCTGGTGCCTTTAAAGGGGGAGTTGGAGGAACTAGTGCAGTCAGAAGGATTCTGTGAGAAGGTGTTATAAATTTTCCTCACCTTTTCAATAAAGAAGGTGGCGAGGTCCTCACACTGCTGAGTGGAAGAGATACACGAGGCAGGATTGCCACAGTTTTGAAGCTTTTGAACCAGTTTAAAAATGGTTTTCGTAGGGTTGGAGCTGGAATCGATTTCCTTGGCATAGAAGGATGCGCGGGCCGCGCGTATAGCTTTATGATATGATTTAAGTTTGGACAGGTAAAAAGCTTTGTCCTTGTCCTTATAGTCTTTTCTCCAGTAACGTTCAGCTACTTTGCATTCCTTTCTAAGAAGTTTCAAATTTTCATCATACCATGGATTAGAGGGGGTGCTACGTCCTCTAGTCCATTTGGCAGGTATGAGGGTGGCGAGTCCTTTAGTGATCCAACCCTGAAAGAAGGCATACGACGTATTGATGTCGTTAGTGGTTGCGAGGTTAGGTTCTCCTAAGATAGCGGAGAGATCCTTATTTTGGAGTTTATGCCAGGGCCGTTTAAGACAGGAGGAGGGCAAAACCTTGTTGGATTGGGTATCGGCCGATATCACAAATTTGATGAGAAAGTGGTCAGTCCAACCCATGGGTTTGGGTGGATCAGCTCTGGCTTCCAGGATATTGGTGAATACAGGGTCGAGTAAGTGACCAGCAGAGTGTGTAGTGGACTGTATAAGAGGGATCAGCTGTAGGGCTGTTAGGTCCGCTAGGAGATTACTGATGGTAGGATCCGAGGTGGAGTCAAAGTGGAGATGTAGGTCTCCCAAAATAGTAAAGTTGGCGGAGCTCATAACCAGAGCGTTTGCTACCTCTAAAAGTTCCTCCGTAAATTTAGAGGTGGGCCCCGGGGGTCGGTAGATGAAAAGGCCAGAGAGGGAGAAATGAGGGCTAGTGGTGATTTTGAAACGGGCGCACTCACATCCCGTGATGTCTTCCTTCAGAAAGGAGCAAGAGTATGGCGTTCTGTAGATAACGGCAATGCCGCCTCCCCTAGCGTCTCTATTGATGGATATCATAGAGAATCCATCCGGCAACGTAAGGTTAGGTATGCTGGTTAGCTCGTCCTTGAGCCAGGTTTCACACAAGAATAATATGTCTGGGTTCTCATCGGTCAATAGAGTATTTACCTCAGGATGGTGCTTTACCAGGGTCCTGACATTAAGCTGAAAAATCGTGAGCAGAGTATGTTTTCTTATACTGGCTTTGTGTCGAAGTAGGCTCGGCTTAGATATGACTAAGTTACAGGATTTACAATGAAGATCAGTCTGTCCAATGCAGCCCACTAGCTTGTCACAGCGTTGGCCCGGGTTAAGTGCAAGGAGATAGTTTTTATCATAGTGGTATGCCGTCTGTGTCATTTGAGCAGGGGGACCGGCGAGAGGCGATGACTTGGCTATGACGGGCGAAGACGGGCGAAGACGGGCTTGCCTTAGGCGCACCTTCGGCGCGCAAACGGCGCGCCCGCTGCGCCCGTCCGCTGCGCATACGGTGAAAGCACATACTTTATCGAGGGAGAGGGGGCGATGGGCGTGTCCTCAAAGGGGGCGTGGCCTATCTGCACGCCGGCAATGGCGCCGTGAATTGTTTGTAGTTTGTAAGTCCGCTGACAGCGCAGAGACAGCTGTGCGGTGTGCTCAGGATCCGAGTCCTGTGGTGCCTGGACAGGTAGGTGCTTTTAAAATCAGCAATATTTATAAGTGACACACAAAATTTTAAAAAGAATTACAGCTAACTCCCGGCTTCCGCCTCAGGAGGATACGAGGTTCTGCCACAACAGTAATTATTAGTGTTCATCTTGACCTTATTGACATCTCAAAATTGTATCCATCCTATTAAGTTGCAGCTCTTTACAATGGTAAACACCAAGTGCCAAAAGTATGTAAGTTGATCGACTATCTGAGAATGGGCAAAGTGATTGAGTGTAGATAATTCCATCCATGCATTTGGGCCAGTCTGGGGTTGTACCATGATGAACCCAACTGTTTACAGGTTATGAGCCATGCCTGCATGTGCTCATGATAACTTGGAAGCCTATGAAGTGAACCATGAAGCTGGTGTGATATGTGGACTTCTTCAATGTTTTCTGTGGATTTGTGATGGTCAGGTGTGGAAATGCAGTTGCAATAAACCCATGCTACATGTCATTTCAGATACATCCAGGGCAAGTGGAGGAGAAGGGGTCAACGTCAGTGGGGACACAGCTGGTTACAGCGGTTAAGGACGTGATTCGTCAGACCCAGAGGGACCCAGTGACTAGGAGGGTATGAGGAGTGACCCGGAGGACAACATACACATCTTATCGTCATCTGAGTCATCCTCCGGGGGACACTCCAAAATGTGGTGGCGGGTCCAACCACAGTGTGGAGTGCAGTGTGTACCTCACAACTACTTCATCTAGCTGTGTGCCACATGCTGTTAATTCTGTTTGCTTTCCTACGTTGCATTCACCCATTACCTACATATGCATGGCACTTGGTTCTGCTTTTGGTTGTCCCTGATACACTTCACTTTCCAGGTCCAGTGCACATGGAGTTTGTCAGGCATGTGTAAAATGTGCTGTGTCCCAGGGCCCCAACCTTTCAGGGTTCCCCCTAATGGAGGCATATCTATCCTACAGAGAGTGTTTCCATTGTGAACTTAAAATGGTTCTCTCCCTGATTCTATGTACTCCCATTGACTGGCATTACCTTTTCATGTGGGTTATGTGTGAGAGTCTAATACAGAGTTGAAGCATAGAAGATGTGTGTAACTTTACTGACACATCCATACAGATGTTTCTTTGAGATAAAAGTAGAACCTGGAATGTGTGCAATCATGTGAGTGCGCCACATTCACTATCTTAATTAGAGTTACACTGACAAGGACTCATGGTATTTGAAGGCAGTTCAATGTCACTTTCGTAACACTTGAGAAATGATAACCTGCACTATAAGTGAAGATCAGTAGTGACATGGGAGACAAATGAAAAGGGACAAAAAGAGTGTAGATTCTAGGTTAGATTTGGAGTGACAAGCCTCATGGTAGTTGTAGTCACTTCAATGTCACTTTTGCAACACTTAGGAATTGGTGAGCTGTATTACTAGTGAAGATCATTAGATGCATGGCAGACAAGTGAGAATGGACAAAAGGAGTGTAGCATCTTGGTTAGAGTTGCAGTCACGAGGCCCCATGGTAGTTGTAGTTACTTCAATATCACTTTAGCAACAATTAAGAAATGGTAAACTGTATAACTAGTGAAGATTATTAGTAACATGGCAGACAAGTGAGAAAGGGCAAACGTTATGTGGGGTAAAGATTAATAGTTTGTTGAGGGGTTGATGTTGTGGAACACCAAATAATGCACACATCACTATCAGTGCATATAATTTGCAAACACATGTCCATATGTGTACAGTGTGCCTGTACAATACCAATGTTTTGGCCTAGGAGTGCATTCTACAGATGTATTTTTGATGATTGATAATAAACAATGCCAGACATGTATATGTGTATAGGGGAGAGGGGTTGGCCTAACAGCTAAGGCGCTCGACCTCGGACCTGGGGATCTGGGTTAGAGTCTCGGTAACGACGCCAAAAACCCCCTGTGATTCTAGGCAAATCACTTAATCTCCCCGTGCCTAAAAAATGTAACGTAACTGGTGCTATGTAAAGCGCTCTGATAACTGATTCGGTTCGGTTCTAGTTCACGCTATATAAAACTCTACAAATTTTTTTTTTTTTTTAAATGTGTAAATTACTTGAGGACCCCACCTTCCTTGCCTGGTCCATGGTGGTGTATCGTTTTGCGGAGGAGTCTATGGCAACAGGTAGTTGCGTGGCTTACCCCCGATTTTGACCGTGACTGACTGGGTTTTGATGGTGGTCAAGGAGATAGAGTTGTGGCAGGAAGTGCATGATGAGTTCCATGATGGTAGAAGATGATTATACGTGAGTTTTGGCCTTATATCCCACCCTTTCTGCCGTCTCCGATGCTGTGGTTGGCCCGCCATGGTCACACCGGCTGTAAAGCAACTTGTAATTGCGCAGGTGGCTTCACTGGCGGTCTGCACCTCCCACAACATCATAGGCCCACTCAGCGGCTCCCACGATCGGAATGGGTGGGTGGTGTAAGCAGTTGGGCAGCAGTCTTCGGAAAGCCAATCTGCACAACTCATGATACGGTGGTCAGACCGTCAAGGTCACTGCGCTCCTACCACCGGTACGGTGGTCCACAGGACCTCTGAACTTATGGCCTTTAGTCAGAAGGTAAAATATTTGACTGGGCTAAACCCATTTGGTGTATCCTACTCGATTGTGGTCGGCCTGAAATTGTGCCTCGGTACCCGTCTATCGCTTTCCAGACTATGATTGGCATTTAGCGATTTTAGTCACTATTTTTACTTAAAACTTTATTCCTCTGGTTCCCCTTATTGAATTTGTGTTGTTTTGATGTTATTGTAAGTTCACACTTTTATTCAAACTCGGGTTAGGATTTTTTTTGTTTGGTGTTTTGACTTTAATACTGTTTTGGTTCTCCATAAATACTTTACACATTGCCCTAAGTTAAGTATCTTTGCTCTGTGCCATAGCTACCGGAGGGGTGAATTCATGTTAATTTAGTGACTTTTGGGGTTCAGCCTGAAAAGTTAGTGATTTTATTTCTTGAGCTGGGCGGCCACTCACCTAAAATAATAATGCACTTTCTTACAATGAGCACCTCTGGAACCCTGGAGCTAGTTTTGCTAGTGGAGTCACCCCTATGGACTTCTAGGGCCCGATTTACACATTTTCCAGTTGCGAAAGTACGCACTGACTTTTTTTAATGGAAATGTATTGTCCAAACTGAGGTATGCTCTAACAAGTCAGTTCACAGATTTCTGAATCGTAGTGGGTTGCAATTTGACTTACCTCATTAATATGCATAAGACAGATCAGAAACTGTGACCCACTATGATTGGCTTAGTCATGTAGAGTCAGCAGACAACTATATATGTGATTACTTTTCAATAAAGCAATCATTTTTTTTAATGCAGATCAATTTCCTAAAAAGAAAATGAGACACTTTTAAAAAAGATTTTAGTAAAACAAACGTTTTGTAGGAGTTAAACAACTGCAAAGGTGCACCACAAAAGACAATGAAAAAATTCCAATGCTATTAATAAGCAAGAAAAAGAACGTTTTGCATTGACAGGATGTTGTTAATCTTCAAATGATCTTTATTTTCAATGTATTCAAAAAACAATGTACAGCCGACGCGTTTCGTCCCAAGCTGGGACTTCTTCAGGGCTTTTGTAAATGTGAGCTGTCCCATAAGGAGTGAGAATATGCCGAGATTGAAGAGTCTGGACCACGTGTTCACAGATTCAATCATCCAATGTGCACTTATTGATGTATGAAATTTCTGATGTTTCCTTTTCTCATTCAGTATGGAACAAACCGGGTTGTACCTCTATGTATCTTTTTATTGGGTCGGGACTAGGTCAGGTTGGAATCCTGAATATAGGCAGTGAGAACTCTTCAAGAATTCATATGTTTGAACATCTTATGCATGTTCTGTAATAATAACAAAGTAACAGGGGACAAAGAAGTCCTATAAGTCCCCAGAAGAAGGAGGTGGGCACTGTATTCCAGTAGGCCGCTTGTGTTCAAAGCAGCCGGCGCCCATCCACCAAACCTCCGTCCCGCCGAAACACCCACAAGATCGCTGGATTTTGGTCCCAAAACAATAATACATCTCTTAAGGAAATTGATTTGGAAGGGAGGTCCTAAACACCCCCATTCCCAATAGCAATTACTTGACATAATTAACCATTTTAAGGGTTCAGAAAATGTAAATGTATTGCGACTTATATAGCGCACGTATCACCCGAAGGCATCAAGGCGCTTGCCTTGGGAACCCGTCCTGGCTTTTTCCCTGTGAGATAGCCCCTACTGGGAATCCCCAGGGTGAAAGCCAGGCATCCCGCAGCGGGGTGGGCCGCCGTAGTGGAGATTAAGCAACTATTGCCCAGAGTTGCAGCGTGGGACCCCATGATTAGAATAGGCACAGAGGCGAGAATTGTCGAGTCCGTGGACATTTTGGGCTCAGGACCCTGCCGCGACCAGACCTCTGCATCAGGGTCTGCCACTCTAATCAGTGAGCCACACTCCTCCACTTTACCGAATAATTAATTGAGTTTAGTAAATTAGGGAAAGTGTTTTAGTAGTTGCAAACACTCAGATGCACCGAATTGGAGGGCTTGCAACTGTTAAATAATTTTGAAAATCAGCCCCCTAGTTTCTCCAGGAAGACATTCAGTCCAGCATGGGGGACTTCCACAGTGCATCTCACAGTGCTGAAGCACTTAGGTCATGCAAACCTCACATTTTTGTTGCTGTCTTTTCCGTGCTATGGTGACAATCTGGCACATCCCATTCAGGGGGCTACTGGTGTCCTGAGATCTAGCCTACTATGGCTGTTTGAATTAGACCAAGTTTAATCCTTTCTGCACTTGGCTCAGTGAGGCGAGAGTGTGCAATAAAATGCTTCTCAGGGAGCTATTGTGGGGGCAAGAAAGAAGAACTGACAGGTGCTTTTCTTTCATGGAAAAAAATACTTTACACATTCAGCAAAATTAAATACTACATAGCACAATGAGAGTGTAATGCTGGGTTGTTATAAGTTGCATCGAACAGTGAAGCACTACTATCCCCTTCTCCCTAGCAACCCTCTCCTCTTCACTATGATTGAATTATATATTTACCGTTTTCAACGCTATACAGAGTAGGCAATTAGTAAGCACAGGTGCAGATATCTAAATGCAGTCTCATTCATTATCACAACAACTCGATACAATGTCTCTTCAACCCTTTATTAAAATGACTTAGGTTTCACAATGGTCTTGTCACACGCATCAGTTTCTGACCCTGTGTGCTGGCTAAGCTTTGCATTTATCTACTTTTGGTTGCATTGCAGTTCACTATGTATGGTGGACATGGGACTTTCTCCCACCCTTATAATGCTGGCCCTTTTTGTATGGACTGCAGTATCAGCCTTGTGTGGGTCAGGGTTCAAGCAGCGGACTCACTCAGCAGGTCTGGTCAATCAGTCTAATTTTCAGCAGTGGGAGCCCTCATGGCTGGTTGCTGACCTAGAAGTTGCCGCCAACCACCAAAGTGTCTTCACAAGGATACTTCTGTGGCACTTGGGACCTCCACACTGATTCTGGCTACCCTCTTCGGCTGCACACAACCTATGTCTCAAGCCAATGGCAGAATTCTGGATGAGACAGAAATCTTTACAATGGTGTAATCGTGAAACAGTACACGCAAAGAAATTGGGGGCATGCCTTTGCAGCACAGGTCACTCCTGGCTTGAGCTCTTTGTTTGTCAGATTCTTCTGGATGTTCCACACACCAGGAACAGGCTGAGTCTCTCCTCAATGGTCATGGATAGTTCACAGGAATGCAAACATTCATTCTTCTCTGTGCACTGTGTCTCTGGCATCTTGGATGCAGACTGGCAACGCAGGCTTAACAGTCAAGTCATGTGATGTCCCACTTGGGTCAGGGAGGAGGCTGAGAATCATTAAAGCACTTGAGGGTATTTGTGGGCTCATTCTTTTGAGGTAGGCCACTTCTGCAGCTCCGAGTAACGCTCACGAGGCAGGTGCAGATTGTACTGGCATGTGAAAAGTTCAGTCAAGTTCTTCTGGGCAGCACCTTTGTCAGGCCACTGTAGTTTGGATGCTAGATCTGGGGAAGTTTCAGCTGCATGGATGCCCTCAGCAGCGCTCTGCTAGAAGGCCAGGTCATCTCTTTTCCAAGGCAGAGTCACAGCTCTACTCCAAAAAGTAGTTACTTAATTCTTCTGGTCATGTTCCCTCACCTCTGAGTGACAGGCTGTTAGTGACACCCGCCTTTGATCTCAGACATTTCTCTGACGCTGTGTGGCATGTCACCTACACAGAGTATTCAGAAATCCTAGAACCATTTGTGTCTGTCTGAGCTTCTTCTTATAGTACTTTTCCAGACATGCATTGTTGACTCCCCATTCACTATTCTGGAACCAGATATGTCCCTTGTTTTGTGTATTCCTCCTATGCAGAGCAGACACTGTTTTGTCTTCAGGTGATGGTTCACCATCAGCAACCTGATAAGTAATGTTAATGTTAACTGTACTTATGAAGCGCAATTTCACTCAATGATGTTTTGGCCCTGAAGTAAGAATAAGCAGTATCAAGTAGAAAATGTGGCGCCTAGGACTTCTGGCCAAATGCTTTATTAAAAAGCCAAGTCTTTAAGTTTAAGGCCTACCTTTAGTATGTGTCCGTATGTCTGGTGGGAGGAAATTCATTTAGATAGTTGCCAGCACTGAGAAACTTTGACACCGCCTCTCAACTTAACTTTACGATATCCCGGGATGGGCAATAGATTACATGGGGATGGGTGAAGTACTTTTGGAGGAGCGTATCTGGACACAGCATTGATTTGTGGAAAGCTGGTGCTCAAATAAAACTCCAAGACTTTTAGCAGCTGGCTTAGGTACAGGGAGTGCTCCCATTTCTTTGGGCCAGAATTGATTGGACCAGGCCGTTGAGTTTTGTTTTTACCACTACAATTTCAGTTTTCTCTGCATTTAGTTTCAGACGATTTTTACCAATCCACCTACTAATGAAACTTATTATGTCTTGTAATTTTTCTTGTGTGGCAGTGTGATCATCTAGACATAATAACATCTGATAGATATTAAAGGGATTTGGTGAGAAGGTAAAACAGTGTGGAACCCCACAGTCACCTCTGCTTACCTCAGCCCAAAATGAGAATAGCGGCATTGCCTGCATTCTTTTCTCCAGGGATGAAGCAAGCCATTTATGTGCTGTGACTGAGATACAGGCAGACTAAGCATGGTGAAGAAAGATTTTATGATCAACTGTGGTAAAGGTTGCAGATAAGTCAAGCAAATTTAAGACTGAAGAAAGGCCTGAATCAAGATCCCTTCTTAAGTCATCAATGATTTATATGATCACTATTTCTGTGTTATGTCTAGGGTGTAATCGGGCATGGTGGGGGTCCAAGTAAATTTAATAAGGAGAGCACCTGTTACTCAAGCACATAGAGGTGTGCACAATACGTTTCTGGCAGGCTGCATCCATCTTGCATAGCATTCAAACAGTGGCAATCCAAAATGTATTACACTGACTGACAGATTATCAAACAGTCCAAACACTCACCTGGCTCATGCTATCATCAATGTATTATAACATGCATGGGTCATGCTCACGGAATCAAGTAAAAAGGACCCAGCTACAAAACCTGAGAAAATGTTTATTATCAATGTAAGTAGGCCATTCACCATTGCAGGTAAAAGAGAAAAGGGCCTGTCCAGCATCTTTGATTAAATAATATGCTGTCCCCACTGCCTATCTTATGTCAGGATAACAGTTCAACTTCAGGGAAGGTTAGCCTGGTGCACTCCTCTAGGCTATAGAGCTCTGCTCTCTGTCTTCACTACCATTTACTAAAACAGCAGTCATGTCAACTTTCTGAACAAAATAGCTTTTGTGCTTGAAAGATAATGGCTGTCAATTCCACTGCTTTTTAATTTGATAGAGCTGCCCAGGACAAGATTAGGAAACCAAAAGCAGCTTGGCAAAAAATCTCAGACCAGCCCCTCTCCCTTCATTCCCTTGCACAATCTCTCTCTTTCCATAATCCATTCTCTCTGTCTGTACTTCTCTGCTCTCTGTCTCTCTTTTCCACCTGTGATCACTTTCTCTGTACCTTTTTACTCTCCTTTCATTTCCTTTCCTCTCTCTCTTTCTCTTTCTTTGGAAATCTCTTTGTGTCTGTTGCAATTAACCTCGGGGAGCAGGGGAAAGTGACAGAGGCACCAGCAGCAACCCTGGGCTTTCAAAACTGACCTGCAAGGGGCTTCTGACCAGAGAGGAAATGTCCGATGGAATCGAAATCTCTCCAACCCTGGCACTTCCACAAAAGTGTAGTACATCATTATGCTGTTTTTTGCACTACCTAAGTACAGAAGTGGTCTATGTGCTTTTTATTAGCGACGTCAGTGCATACATTAGCTCGAAACATCTTCAAGTTAATGCATGTTTTGCTGACAAGAGAGCTCAGAAACACAGGGCAGTAATTGTCTCAGAGAAGATTATTAAAATTAACTATGGTATGAAGGGGCACAAACAAAGAGCCATGCCCTTCAGATCTGACACAGCAGAGAAAACGCCATCATAATATAACGAACTAAAAAATCTGTAGAGTTCCAACACCTTCACCTAATAAATGTGGCCACAGTTGTCTTTTGCATATCAATCAGTGTTCTTCTTTAGTCAACATTTTCAGAACCAAAATGAAAGTAGTATAGTGACACAGGGCTTGCATGCACTGTAGGGCTTATTTATGAGAGTCCTGTGTCACATTGCATCATGTAAAGTGATACATGCATGATGCATGATCTCATAACTATTTATGAAGTCATGCAAAGCCATCAGCATGGCTTTGAGTGGCCCCATAAATCATGAGTAAGGCAACACATCTCAAATCGCTGCTTTGCCTTACTCTGCACCCAGGGCGTGTTCCATAGGCATTGTGGTGTGATGTATACCTGGGGAAGTGCCAAATCTGTACACTTCCCAGGGTGAGGCGTAAGGAGGAGAAATATGTTTATATCTCTCAGTTTGTTCCTCTATCCATGTGTTCTCCATTCTGCAGCACACATGGAAAGAAGAAAACTCCCTGAAGACACCACAAATATCGACTTACAGAATTATCAAAACCTAAATATTGTTAACAAAAATATTGAGGCCCTATACTTAATTTAAAAAGTCACTAATATTGTACAATAAAATATCAACATCAAAAATATATTAACTAACTGTTGGGATTTGCATATGCTTGTTTGTTCCTTTTGTGCACGTTCTCTGTGTTCTCTGTGAGAGTGTTCCCTGCATGGAACACACATGGACATTCTTAGCTCGGCAGTTGCTGCCGGGGAGTTGTTGAGATTGGACCCAAATAAACGAGCTCCTACTTACCTTCTGGTCGAGTGCTCTTCCTTTCAGTGGCGACGATGGTTCCAGTTTCGGCCTCCCCATCGATGTTGTTCCCATGTTTCCTGCTCGATTTCCTGTTGTGAAGCAACTTGGTGCCTGCGGTTCTCCTTCGTAGTTGAATCTGCTGGCTGTCCATGATTCCTAGAAGTTGCTGTGTTGTGGTGTCTTCACTCCCGCTTTCCGCTATCTGCTAGAGCCTTTTCATGCTCTGTAAAGTACTTTTGCGAGGTGCTGCGCCACGCGCTATGGGGAACATCGTTCGCTATGGGGAACATCGTGTGCTGGAGGTGCGCACGCCTCCAGTGACGTATTCTGCTCCTGCTGTTTGGATGGATGTCTCCTGTGACGTCACAGCGTCGTTTGGCCTGTCTCTGCCTGTCCTATTTCATGTAACGTGGGGACGTTACGTGCGGCCATTTTGTCGACTCTATTTGTTGCCATGGCTACGCTACACTTCGGATTAGCACGCTGATGCGCACAGCTTCATTTTAACGTGTTGACAGTGAATTTCTTTATTATTCTACACAGCGTCCTTATTATGTGCTGAGTGCCAATCTTTTCGCCAATGCGCACAGCTGAATTTGCGTTCTGTATCAATCTCTTCGCTGATGCACACAGCTGGACCTGTTATGTAAGCTCTTTTCCAATGTTGCAATTGTTTTTTTAGTCAATACGATGGCACGCATTTTGTTCTAACCATTGCTGTAATATTAGTCATTTGTTTTTGCTTTGGTTAATTTTATTTCTATTTTTGTAGTGTGAGGCAGCAAACTCACCCACGCAATGGATTGCATTTTGGCCCCTCCTTCTTTTTTGCAAACTGCAGGTACACCACCTATGCCATGGGAACAGTGGAAAGACACTTTTTAGGCTTATTTGGAGGCCATTGATGGTGATACTTTTACCTCCAAAAAGAAAAAAGTTTTATTAACTTACAATCTTGGCGCAGAGGGTAGAAACATATTGAAAACGCTGACTCTTGAAGTGGTCAGCACTACTGATAGTGGTGGCGATGCTGGTAATTCACTTCTAATTGATGAATATGCCTCGTTGATAAAAACTCTTGACAAAAGGTTTTCTCCCAAGAGGAACGTAGTGCTTCAACGTCATAAGTTTCTTCAACGTGCTCAAACTCCTGGTGAATCTATTGACGAATTTGTAGCAGCTCTTCGCATGCTTGCTATCAATTGTAATTACAGGGAATTTAGGGACGAAATCATACGGGATCAACTTATTGAGAGAACTTGCAATAAGAAAATTCAGGAAAAACTACTTGCTTCTGGTGATCCTGATTTGGAGACTGCTCTTACTCTGGCCAAAAGTATAGAGCATTCTCAGTTTTGTGTCAAGGAAATGAGTTCATCCTCTTCATTCACGTCTTCTGCTACGGTGGAGGTTAAACTTTTCAACTCTAAACCTCTTTCCAAACCCAAAGCAAGTGTACCCTTGCCTAATGTTACACGTCCTGCTTCAGATAATGTTTCTCCTAGATCTAGGTCTGTGCAAAATGAATTAGTGTGTTTTCGTTGTGGTGGTAAATCGCATCTGGGTTCTGCAAAGTTTTGTTTTGCCCTCAACCAAACCTGCTACAAGTGTGGGAACAAAGGTCATTATTCCTGAATGTTCAAAGTTACTTCTGCAAAAAAGCCCATTCACTCTGTAAAAAACATTTCTGGGGATTCTGATGAGGAGTGCTATGAATTATTGATGCTGTCTTCTTCTCAGGAGGCCGGTTTGGTTGAACTGTTTTCCTTGTCTGGTCTCCGGAAAAGGAAATCCCCTTTGTGTTTGATAACTGTGAATGGGGTTGTCTGCAAATTTTTAGCAGATTCTGGTTCTCCGTTCACCTTGTTGAATTTTGCTGATTTTAGTAAACTTACTTGTGTGCCTTTAGAACTCTCCAACATTAAGATTTTTGCTCATGGTGGAAAAAGGGTGGAAGTTTTGGGAAAGTGTTCTGGGAATCTGGGTTTTCATGCTGACCATACCACTGCTGTGGTATTCGTAGTCAAGGACGGTGCCAATTTGTTGGGGTGGGACGAGCAGGGTGATTTGAATATCATTTTGGATCTCAACCACCCTGACATGGTAATTTCCCGCAGTGCTCTCGGCGTGTTTTATTCTTCTTCTGCAACACCTAGAGCACTGACTGTATCACAAGTATCAAACACCAAGTGGATGCTAATGTTTCCTGAAGTATTTAGCGGGGAGTTGGGCAAACTCAAGGGTTTTCAGCATCGTATAATTCTAAAGGAAAATGCCAAGCCCGTTGCTCACAAGGTGCGCAAGGTGCCTCTAAGTTTACGTTCAGAGTTGAAGAAAGAGTTGGAACTTTTATGTGCTGCAGGGGTGATCGAGCCAATTGAGGGTTCTAAGTGGCTCGCCCCCATAGTTTTGGCACGGAAATCGGATAAGTGTTTGAGGATGTGTGTTGATTTGCGCGATCTCAATGCAAACATCTGGATCGACTGTCAACCACTTCCAAATATCAACGAGATGTTAGCTACCCTTGAAGGTGCCAAATTTTTCACTTCTCTTGACATCTCATCTGCATACTATCAGATCGAGCTGTGTCCTAATTCTAGGCACCTTACTTCTTTTGTAACCCCGGAGGGGGCTTATCGTTACGTCTGCATGCCATTTGGTTTGGCTTCAGCCTCTGCTGTTTTTCAGAGGTTGATGAATAACCTGTTTAAAGATATTCCTGGAGTTGTCTTTTTCCAGGATGACACATTGGTCCATGGAAAAACAGAACTTGAGCAACGATGAACGTGTTAAACTGATTCTGAGCATTCTAAGGTCCAGTGGGCTAACTTTGAGGGAGAACAAGTGCAAATTCCTTCAGGATGGGGTAGACTATCTTGGTCACCACATTTCTCACAATGGTGTTGAACCAAAAGTCAAGATCATTGATGCCATTCAAAAAACTCCTATTCCTGTGAATCAGGATCAGCTACGCTCATACCTTGGGCTGGTGGAGTATTACTCCAAGTCTGTTAAAAACTTCTCCTCCAAGACTGCTGCTATGCATAGTTTACTTAAAAAGAATGTTAAGTTTGTTTGGGATAATGATTGTAGTAGAAATGTCAATGTTATTAAGCAAGAAATTGTTGGGGCACGCCCACTGAAACTGTTTAATATCAATGATTTAAGCATTCTCTCCACTGACGCCAGTAATGTTGGTTTGGGGGCTGTTCTCATGCAGAGAAGGGGTGATGGGCGTGAAGAAACCATTGCTTTTGCCTCCAGAACGTTGAGGGGTGCTGAGGGGACGTATTCTACCATAGAGAAGGAGGCTTTGGCAATGTGGTGGGGTGTGTTACATTTCAAGAATTTTCTCTGGGGCAACAGATTTGTATTGAGAACTGACCACAAGCCTTTAGTTGACTTGTTCACGACTAAGGGGGGTGGCAGGGCAACCCCACGTATCTCTAAATGACAGTTCAGGTTGCAGGAATTCCAGTATCAACTTGAATACGTAGCGGGTGCAAAGAACTTGGTGGCTGATTGCTTATCCAGACTTCACCTTTCCGATAGTGATGACAGTTTTGAGTGCGATGACTTGGAGGTGGTCTGTGCTGTTGGCTCTTTGTGTGACCCTGTCGGTTGTGCCCTTTCTGAGCAGGAGTGGTTGGAGGGGATTGTCTCGGATGCAGACATGCAGGTTGTCATTGACCTTCTGTCCAAGGTTTGGCCTTGTGAAATGGATTGTTCTTCCGGAATTGTTCCTTATATGAGTGTTAAGGATGAATTATCCCTTGTGGATGGGATATTAAGGAGAGGGCGTTTGTTGGCTGTTCCTCTTTCTATTCGCTGTAAAATTCTAAATTTAGCTCATGAAGGTCATCCAGGGATTCGTTCCATGAAACGTAGGGTTAGGCAAGACTTTTGGCGGTCGTCTGTGGACAAAGATATTGAACATTTTGTTCGCAATTGCTGTGAGTGTGTAGTTAGCGACAAATCACAGGTCACTCATCCTTCGCCTGTTGAAACCATTGTCGTGAGGAATATTCCCTGGTCCAAGTTGGCTTTGGACATTGCTGGACCATACGGTCTCATTGGTTACACTCCCAAGTATGTTCTGGTGCTGGTTGACTACATGTCCAAGTGGCCTGAGGTTAGGTTTGTGGACTCTATCAGTTCATCTGTGGTGATTACATTTTTACGGGATATTTTTTGCAGGGAGGGATTTCCTGAGGAGATAGTGTCTGATAATGGTACGCAGTTGGTTTCAGCTGAGATGTCTTCATTTTTCAAGGAAGTTGGTATAAAACATATTTGTACGTCACTTTATCATCCTCGTAGCAATGGTTTGGTTGAGCGTTTCAACCGTATAGTCAAAGAACATCTTCAACTAGCTTTTGGTGAATGGTCTGCATTGGCGTCAGGCGGTCAGTGATATGTTATGGGCTGTTAGGACCACTCCACATGTTTTGACTGGTGTTGCTCCTTTTACATTGTTACAGGGAAGGGTTGCTGGTACCAAATTGAACAAAGAATGGATGGCTAGGAAAGCTGTGGATGCTGCATGTTTAGCTGTTGTAGCTGATGTCAGAGCTTCGGTTCAGGAAAAGTATGACACTCGATTGGATGTTTTGTCCGCTTCTAAGATGAAAGTTGGTGACTGGGTGAGGATAAAAAAACCTGGTTTTCTCCGCAAGGGCGAGTCACGGTTTTCTTCTCCCAAGAGGGTGACTGTGGTGAAGGATAGTGTTGTGGTTAGATGATGGTAAGGTTTGGAATAAAAATACAGTTTCAATTGTGCCTGATTCCATGTCTGAGAGTGTCAATAAGCGGTTTGGGATCGACGTTTCTTCCGCTTGTCCAGGTGATCGGGGAGTGGGTGTTAGGCATTCTGGTGCTTCTGTTTCCAACCCTCAGAGGGAAATCTCCACCAGAGTCAGATCTGTTCCTGCCAAATTTCAGGATTATATGATGGAGTAACGCTGTGTTTTTGATGGGTTTATTATTGATTCTATTTGAGGTATTTTTCTTTTCCTTGTTTTTTTTCTTCTACGTTCCTAGTTTCCATCTTTTCCTTTTCTTCTTGTTGCATGTTTCCACCTTTCTCTTTTTCTGTCCTTGTCTTCTTTTGTTTCTTTTCGAAGAAGGGGAGGTGTGTTGGGATTTGCATATGCTTGTTTGTTCCTTTTGTGCACGTTCTCTGTGTTCTCTGTGAGAGTGTTCCCTGCGTGGAACACACATGGAGATTCTTAGCTCGGCAGTTGCTGCCGGGGAGTTGCTGAGATTGGACCCAAATAAACGAGCTCCTACTTACCTTCTGGTCGAGTGCTCTTCCTTTCACTAACCTATATCAAAACAAAAATATTGGAAACAAAAATATTGGGACATATCTAAGCATAGACTATGTCAAAGATATCGAAATTAAGAATATCGACTATATAAATGTTGTTAAAACAAGTAATAAGTAAAAAATACAAAAATACATTATTTAAACTAACTAACAACAACAAATATATCCCATATTAATAACTACAATTTATAAATAAAATATATTTTACTTCACCCAAATAATACTTTAAAAATATGTCAATATAAAACTCTTCTAAATTATATTTTACACATATTTACATCCCACTTACATGATGATGGATGGCACATTTAAAATGTGCCCCAAACCATTCCATCAACTATAAACCATCCATGATGAATTTCCAAAAACAAATATACCTTTTGTGTATGCATTACTCCCAAACAAACAAGGCAGAATCTACGTGAGCTGCTAAACCAGATTAAGCAACAGACAAACAACTACTATTCGCAAAAAAATATTATTGACTTTGAGCAAGCTATGATGCAATCTGTAAAACAAATATATCCCCGCACAGCCATACAGGGATGTTACTATCATTGTAATCAAATTGCATGGTGTCACCTACAAAAATCTGCACCAAGAGCCTTATTACGAGCATGGCAGCCCCGAGAGCGCCATACCGATGGTGGCTGAACGACAGTCGTGACTTCGGCGGTCCGACCGACGGATTCCAAACCTGGTGGTCGGACCAACAAAAGACCACCACTATCATCAGGATCTTGGATCCTGCGGTGGTGTGGAAATCAGTGGGAATGAAGCCAGGGCCGATGCCAGCACCACCTAATCTGACTTGACTTTTTATGGCGGGGATTCTGCCATGAAAAGGACAGTGGAAAGGCAAACAGGGCCCCCTGCCATTTTCCCCCATTGGGCATTGTGGCTGTGGGCAAATTTTGAGCCCCCATGCCTGCACTGTTGTACGAGCACTGTGTGCACGCACAATATGGCGCATGGTAACAGTGCACGCATGACAGTGCTGTTGCTGCAATGTAGTGGCATTGCCTTCAGGCTAACTCTGTGAGCTGCTAAATAAATTACTAGAAGCCTTTCAAAAGGAGCACAGATACTAAGAACGTGGGGGCCGATTACGAGTTTGGAGGTCCTACATTGGATGGGCAATTGGCCGTCCGATGTAGGACAGGCAAAACCGTGGTGCGACCACCTGCCAGACTAGGACTTAAATCCTGGTCTGATGGATGGTCATGCGGCAGTCTGACAGCGGGGTCTGTTAGACTCAAAGAAGAGCCTAAAATTCAGACTGATGAACTCAGAGCGCTTCCTGCATCTACCTGCATGGTGTGGCAGGGAATGGGGGTGCAAACCCAGGTGGGCACTGCATGTGCCCCCTGCATGCACCCACGGGGCTGTGAGGTGGCAGAGAACGCAATAGTACCCCCTTAGTTGCCTCAAGGCCACCCTATTTATGGCAGGTTGACCGCCATGAAAAGGGTGGTGGTGAGGCAATTTGAAATATGCTCGGTGGTGCAGCTGTGGCACTGCCAGTATATTTTTGCCTCTGAACGTTGCGTGAACACAGCAGGATCCTGGATCCCTTGCAGTCGCAGCGGTCCTGTGCCGGTCCAACCACCACCACTGCTGTAATACTGCTGGCGTTCCCGCAGTGCAGTGGTGGTTTGACCGCTACCACAGGTTTGGCAGTCCTATTGGCCCCTGAACTCGTAATCCGGTCCTTAGACAAGTACAATCTGTTACAGAAATCTGTCCTAATCTAACCAAGCAAACTAGAAAAATGTACGAACATCTACAATTCAAAACAAGACTATTTTAATTGTAAACAACAAAGGACTAGATTACTTAGTAGTAATAGCTAAATCAGTCCTCTTAACCACATATAAAATGTACCGGGCATCTAAGAATCTACAAACTAATACACGAAAATAACTTAAACATATTTTTATTTGAAAGTAATAAAATATTATTATGTCAGTGAAATAATTTTACATTTTGCTTTACTTACTGAGTTAATGCAAATATTTATACTATTATTAAAATATAATTTACATAATTTAATATATAAACAACAAACTACCTACGCATAATATTAAAAATCCATCACATAGTTTCTACAAAACAATATAACAACTATATCAACATAACATAATTATAAATATATAACATATCACACCCACAGTAAATTAATAAAATAAACTTCTGATTTTGTTGCTGCAAAACTCTGCCCAAAACCACATAGTTCCAAAAAGTAATCCATCAAAAAGTTCTTATAACATTAGTAAAAAGTCCCCCAAGCAATGCAAAAATGTAGTTTAAAAAAACACAACCCCAAAGAGCCAATCCACATGATGCAGGTTCCATAAGCAAGCTGAAAATTGGTTTTAAAAAAAAGCTGCTCCAGGAAACACGAAAAACAAGGAAATCTATTTATTTAAAAAATTCTTTATAAAAAGTGAATTAAGATTTCCTTAAAAATAAAAACGGGACTTCTGACTTACCTTAGAACCTTCCAGGAAAATGAAGCCTGCGAAAAAGAGATATAACACCCTCACGCAAAAAATCTACAATCCCAAATATGTACATATATATTACAGTACACAAAACTAGTCAGTAATACATACATTACAATAAACTTACAATAAAAAACACTTCCATTCCTACAACATATAATAAAATTACGCAACATCAAATAGCAACCCCAAAAAAAATATAACAACCAATAAACTCACCAATAATATCACACAGCTCTCCTATCACACTCCTACCTTAGCAAATCCGTAAACAGACGTGGAAATTATTTTAACTTTACCGTCGAATTGCAGCACTCAACCTCGACTTCCATGAATGACCCCAAAATAACACCACTAGACTACAAAACGTGGTGAAGAAAATGGCTGCCTAAAAAAAAACCCTATCTCATTTGTTCTGTTTTTCCAAGTGTTGCCAAGCCCAGTGACCGCAGACCTCATTGAAGAATAGCACCTGTTCGAATAGGGACCTGACAACTCACCGCATGCCAGACTCCCTCTGCGTGCTGAGCAACCAGGAGTGTTCGGGGGCTCCCTGCACAGAACAGGACGAACTGACCCACCTCCCACTTACCCGGCTTAAACTACCCGATGGAGGGCCTGAGGATATAGCTTAGACTCAATAAGAGTGGCCCTGTCCACTGGATCACGGAATGGGTCCCAAGGGAGAAAAGG
This sequence comes from Lissotriton helveticus, assembly GCF_964261635.1. Lineage (NCBI taxonomy): Eukaryota > Metazoa > Chordata > Amphibia > Caudata > Salamandridae > Lissotriton > Lissotriton helveticus. Next base: position 727,024,619 of record NC_136061.1, read on the forward strand.
ACCAAGGCCCTCATAATTCAGTGTGCCTGTTTCACGCACCTTAAGGGGAGGCCCTCTCTCAAGCTGGCTCTCCCTGATGCTTGGCATTTAGCCTGAATAGCCTTATGAACCCTCCCATATATGGCCTACCCAACACCAGGTACACTACCGGGAGGCGACTGCAGGAAAGGCACTGGGACCCTCGATCCCTGATGCAGCAATCTACCCAGTGACGGCGCACTCTCCGGGGTGAATGGTTCTGGTCACCTTGGCTGTGCCACAGCCGAAATAACACCCCCCCTTTCCGCACATAATGAACACACCGCACTTGTGCTGTCTCTGCCTTTGAACCAGGAGGAGGGGCTGCAACACTTCATGCAGGCGATGAGCGCCATAAAAACTTTGGGATACGTCCTGTGGTGGGAAAATGCTGCACTTGTGCTGACTCTGCCCTTTGAACCAGGAGGAGGGCCTGCAACGCTTCGTGGAAGCGCCGAGCGCCATAAAAACTGCGATGAGGCGTCCAGCGGTGGGAAAATGCTGCACTTGTGCTGACTCTTCCCTTTGGACCAGGATGAGGGGCTGCAACGCTTCGTGGAGGCGCCGAGCGCCATAAAAACTGCAGGAGGCGTCCCACAGCGCGGGACATGCATGGGCGCGGCCCGGGTGAATATCGGGGCAAGACGGGCCCATCTTAGCCCATCACAGATCAGTAGAGGGCGGGTTGGGCCCCCTCTTGGTTTTTGGTGGTCTGCTGTTCTGGTGAGTACTTGTACCACTCATCTACAGCGGATATTTTTTACTGCTTTCAGCCAAGATTGAACGGAAAACTGTTTGATTAATTGATCTAAGCCGCCTTGCATACTAGCTCTTTAAGCTTCCTCAATGCATTTAGTAAACATAGCAGCTTACAAGAACACAGGACTATACTCTTAATTGACGTTGACTAAACAAGTAACTGAAGATTAAAATGGGGAAAAGAAAGGTAGAATGCAGTAAAGGTCATCCTAGGAAGATGGACCCCAAGAGGGGTACAAGTTCACGCTCATCTTTATTGAATTATTTGACTGGATTGATGCGGGCAATCGAAAAACAAATATGTACTGTTGAGGAGACTCTAAATGCCGAAGCTAGAGGAGACAGCCTAAATGCTGAGAAATCCTCAAATGAGAGAAGCCAGGCAGCAAAGGGAACTGAATGTACTTTCCATAAAAATGGCTGCGTACAAAAACATTTCAGATCATCTGTGGATTAGTGAGGAGGATAGTGAATCCCCACCTCTGTTAAAGTGTCCAAGAAATCCAGAGGGTGAAAATAGGCTCACACAAGGGGATTTTCGTAGCCAAAAAACTCTGAGTACTAAAAAACTAAATAGGGTGACAAAGCAAAAAACAGAATTAAATTCAACACAAGTAGGTCAGAGTGTGAGACAGCCCACACGAAAGGAGGCTCATAGCTCAAGGGATGATGTAAGACAAGTTTCTGAAGTTTCAAATTGGACAATTAGAGAGCATTCTAAAAGAGTCAGTAGGAAAGATGGATGAGAGGTTAAAAAACATAGAGGTAGTCCTGGAGAAACTCCTCGAGAAGAACATGGCTCATACTAGTAATGATAAGAATGAAAGTGGGTACCTCATAAGATCCAGGACGACTAGAGCATCAAATGCGATATCATTGGAAGCAGTAAATGGTCAAACCATAAGAATCAAAAGGATTGATAACCCAGTCTGGCATAGAAAGTGTTTATCAAAATTGAAATGGACGAAGAAAAGGACAGGGAAATCACCAGGGGAGGGAAGTAAATGACATCTCCCCTCACTATAGCCAACAAAATCCTAATATCATGCGTAACCCAAAATTCATTACTGAATCTACTATTCGAGCCCTAGATCTCCCTCCCAAAGCAACTCCCTGTACTGTAATTTTGACAAATGTCCCGCAGCTTTCTACCAGTTAAAACGAATCCTGGGTGGCATTAAGAAATAAATCATTGTATTGGTTAAGCACCAGGACTGGAATGAATAGGGTACTCTTCTCAGAATTAAAAATAGTTAGGAGAATGGCCTGGGTAGGTAAAACCCACTAAGCGCTTCCAGTGGATTGCGTGGTTTTGACTTTTGGTTCCCCTTATCTGGTGAGAAATATTTTAGACCGACTAGGGACTGATTTTAGTAGCCCCCAAAAGGTTAATGTTGTACCTCTAGGTCACTTTTATAAACCTGCAAATTTATTGGGAATTACAAATAGAAACAGGAATTATATAGGTGAGTGCTACCTGAGGTACTCTGTTCAAACAACAAATTGGTTCAAAAGTCTGAACAATCTAGAAGAGTTAGACTGACTGGAAAGGAGGACACATCACAAGACGGAAATAAGAAGGTGGTAGTTAACGATAGGCTTACTTATTAAAATTCTAAAGCCTTTTTAAACATTATAGAGCGCCAAATAGCTCTCCAGAATTATTGCCGATAGAGGGTGAAATTCCAGCATTACAGGAGATGACCAAGGTAGCCCCAATAACCAGTCAAAGGGTAGAGGTCAGTGTACCAAATTTAGGAGAAAGTCAGTCACAGACTCCATCGGCTGTCCATATTGTACAAACTATAGATGAAATTACATTAAAAGGAGCATGTGGTAAAGCCGCCAATCTAACAAAATTGGTTTATTGGAATATAGCGGGACTACAGACAAAGTTAGGTAACCCGCTGTGGTGTGATTTTATCTTAGAGTATTGTATTCTGTGTGTTCAAGAGACATGGCTAAAGGAGGCTATTCATATACATGGGTATCGTACTTTTCACAGGCAGCTGAGGAAGGGAAACACGGGAGGGCTAAGGGGGCTTAGCTATTTATATATCTAACATATTATATGTCAGAAAAACAGAACTGAAATACGAGGAAATATATTAAGTGTTGTTATTGGATATTGTTAATAAGTGTGTTGCGCTCTAGTCGTCGCACGTCACGTTACGACGTGACGTGCTGGCGGCCATATTAAGGCTGCGCGCGCATCGCGCACGAGAAGCGCGAAAGCCGAGAGAAACGGCAGATCGGCTCGGCGCTCTTTAGGTAGGGAAAAGTGAATAAATAAACAGTTAGACAGCAACAACGTGTGGAGTCTTTATTGGGAGTAACTCCCACACTACAATGGCGACGATGACGGGATCCTGAACCCCTGCACACAATAGGGGACGAAATCGGCAACAAGAACACACCGAGGGAAACATCTCTATTACCGGTGAACAGAAGAGCCCCAGCATGAAGCAGGGCAACTGTGCCAGGCGGCCAAGGAAAGCACATGGTCAAAGAGAAGCCAACAAGCTACCACATGAGGTACCTACCCTAAAGAGCGTGGCAGAGCCCAACCCACCCCAGAGGGAAAAGACAAGTACGCAAGGGGTGGAGTGATTAGACCCAAGAGAGATGAAGCAAAGCGCGCCAGATCACACAGCAGACCGCAGAACAAGGAGAACCACGCTGGCTGCCTTAAGAATAGGCGAGGGGGCAGACACAGAAAGTCCCCAGTCACAACCTGATAAACAAGAGCAAGACAACACACCGGGCAGTCATTCATTCATTCATTAAGTCTTTATTTCGACACAAGTCATAAAAGACATTACAGTAAAACAACAAATATAAAAAAAATAATAATAACATTACGTACTTAAATCATCCTAATGTCCTTGTGGTCAGGGGAAAAGTCATGGATTAACTATTCAGTAAAGGTTTTGTACAGGATGTTCCAAAACACATCGTTAAAAAAAAAATATATACTGTTTCTTAAAAGTTTTATAAGACATTTAAAAGTTAATTACATGATTAAGAGTTAATAGTTGTTAAAAGCCAGGTTAGGACACTGCAGTCTATGTTGGCTTCATTTTGTCTCTGCGTATAGTCCACATCCATTTTAGGAACTTTGCAAGTGCAATAACCATGCTGTTGGAGCAGTCAGTTTTTTAAATCCTGAGTGCTACAGTACCATTGAGAATACCTTTTTGTAAACAGATTGGTTTGATCCATTTGTGACGCGGAGCTTTGTATACTGGACATATGAGTAGGACATGGGCTAGAGTTTCAGATTGGCCTAAGCAAAAAGGGCATTGGTCATTCTTATTACTTGACCATTTGCTTGTGAACGCATTAATAGGAAGGGTTCCTACCCTATATTGATGAAAAAGTTTCCTGTCAATGGGGATGGTTATAAGCCCTAGTTAGTGATGCGTCAGTGTTCATTTGGAATTCCCTTTGGGTGATGTTAGTCCAAAACATCTCTTTTAGGGCTTTCCGTGATGGAAAGATGTTTTTGATGGATTTTCCCAATGTTGCTCCAAACCCAAGGCTTTATATTGGGACTTTACCTGTTTAAACCATGATATTTTGCCCCCTGTGTCCATATTCCTGGTTTCTAGGAGCGCTGCTGCATAATGGGTTAGTTCGGGCGTAACCCAAAGCCTTCTCCAATATGCAACTGGTCGAAAGCTAGCTATGTCCTGAAATTTCTGACATCCCAAGTCCATGTACAGCGGTGTCAATGGTGTTGATTTGGGAAGTTTAGTTATACACCGCAAAAATTTATTTTGGGCATTAGCCAGGACAGAGACATCAGTAACCCCCCATAGTTCGGCCCCATATAACAACGAGGCCCTGACTTTGGTGTCATATATTTTTAGAGCTGGGGCTATTGGTTGAGTAGCTAATGATTTTATTTCTCTCAGGAGGACACCTGCTAGCTGTGCATGTTTTGCAGTAAGGTAAGTCATGTGTGGCTTCCATTCCATCCTAGATCACAGTGTAATGCCCAAATAGCTAAAGCAATCTGTCTGTTCTAAAAGCTCACCATTCATGAAAACTGTGCCCCTCACTTTCTTGTGTCTATGCATGACCATGAATTTTGTTTTAGACACATTTATAATTAAACCATGGTCTTTGCAAAACTCCTCAAAACAGCCAATTGCTTTTTGAAGCCCTTCTTGCGTCTTGGAGATTAACAGGGTGTCATCTGCAAACATTAGCAGGGGTATAGGGATGCCATTTTGTTTGGGTGCATCTGTATGAACCTCCCTGTAATATTCTATAACCCTGTTTATATATAGCGTAAACAGAGTTGGTGCTAAGACGCACCCTTTTTTTTTTTTTATGTCCTCATTTGCCTCTCTTCACCCTTCTCTCTTATGGTTGCGCCTCAGGGTGTTTTCATCTCATATAATAGGAAATTCTTTTACCCTTTTGGGAGGGAGTACACTCCCTTACCTAGCCTTCGTAGAGCAACATTTCCACAGAGATTTCGGAGAAGCTTAATCATGGGACTTACAAACACCCTTGCCTTAAATTTTCACCCATACCCTTCACCCATAATGATTTAAAAAGGGGGTCCAAAATTTGTATCTCTTCTCATGCTGGCCACTCATATCCAACTTTGCCACCGCCCTCATAGCCCTAATTCAAGCTAAGCTTGTCGGGGAATCAGCAGAGACCCATAACTTACATATTTCCCTTCGGGCCAACAGAATAGCATAAAACACCAACTTAGCTTTATCGTCCACGCCCCTGACTTGAATATCTAGCGTGCTAGTGATGACAAGTTCAGGGCTTACCTCAAAATCCTGGGCCAGTGCCGTAGACAAGCATATACTCACATCTCCCCAGAAACCTTTTATCGCCGGGCATGTAACAAACATGTGCATATCGTCCTCATTTGGGCTGGTACATTTAGGACATCTCACCAACCCACCGTTTTTGAATTTAGCCAGCTTCTTTGGAGACCAATACGCCCTGTGGAGAGTGAACAAGTGGTTCCTTCTTAAATTCGCAGGTTTTACCACCTTATAAAGAATCAACATAGTTACTTGCCAGTAGTCTTCTGTAGCGATCCTTGGCAAGCACTCTCCCCACAGGCGATCCGGCAATGTAAATGGTCCGTCCTCCATTTCAATGATTGCCCAGTACCAGCTCGCCACTTCTTTCTTTATCGGGACCTCTTCAGCCAGCTTCTCCTCGAACTCATTGTATACCCCTATTAGATTGTCTTTCCCCACCGCCCAGCTTTGTATCTGGAGGTATTTAAATTTCGAAAAGAGGTGCCCCCATTTTTGTTCGCAATATGACCACGGCAATAAACTCCGGTCCATAAAGAGATCCCCCCAGCACTGAGGACCCTCTATTCTTAACCCTCTTGCCAACGCATCCTCTGTCCAGCTTGGAGCACCTGGTGACTCCCAAATCGGTGCTCTTGCGCTAAAGTATGGTATTCTTGTGGCCCTCCTGATTCTGTACCAGAGCATTGCCAAATCCTTCAAAATTTTCAGTCTCACTTTTTTGAAGTATTTTGGGTCTGAAAATTTGTACATAAACCCATTTTGTTTAATGCTCTCGGCTCTTAGCATCACAGATAATAGTTCCCCGATCACCGAACTTCCTGGAGTTCCCAAAAGCATTCTGCAATTTTTGAGCCCAAAGGCCCAAGCATATATCTGGAAGTCCGGTGCAGCCAATCCCCCTTTCAGAAGTTTTCTCCTGATTTTCTTCCAGGACAAGCGTGATCCCTTGGCCGCCCAAATAAAAGACCCAATCTCACTCTGCAATCGTACAAAACCCTCTTTCTCAAACATAAGAGGTAACGTATCAAATAAGAAGGTTATCTTAGGCAGCGCCATCATTTTCACCAGATTGACCCGTCTGTAGAGCGTTAGAGGCAGGTGGGCCCAACCCCTCAAAGCCAGAGATATTTCCTTCCTAACTTTAGTAAAGTTGACCTTAGTTATATCTTTTATATCTTGAGTAATTTGGACACCCAAGTATCTTATTTCTTTTTTACAAACTATACCCTCCGCTACCAAATTCCACAACATAATTTCTGTTTTATCAGCATTTAGCTGATATCCCGAAACTTCGCCAAATTTCTTCGTTAAAAAGCCTATAGTGTCCAGTGTTTGATGTAAATTTGATGTTAAGATGACTATATCGTCTGCATATAGCCCGATCTTTTTAACCCAACCCTGACATTCAAAAGGGGGGATCCCACCTGCCTCTCTAATTTTACAAGCTAAGGGCTCGATATACAAATCAAACAAAAGGGGGGATAAGGGACAACCCTGCCTTGTGCCTCTCATTACTCTTATTGGCTTTGTTAGTACCCCATTAACTAAGACTCTCGATGTAGGTGACTGATATATTTGAGCCAAAGCCCCACCAAAATTGACCCCCAATCTTAAATGTACTATCAAAGCCTTCAAAAACTCCCAGTTCACACGGTCAAACGCCTTAGCGGCTTCGAGAGCAACAACCGCCAGAGGGAGGCTGTATGTACCTGCAAGGTCTATGCTCCCTATCAAGGAGAATATTAGCTCCCTTAAATACCTGCCCTTAATGAATCCTCTCTGGTCTTCATGGATAAGGTGGGGGGCTATCCTAGCAAGCCTATCTGCCATGATCTTAGTAAACAGCTTGTAATCATTATTCAAAAGTGATATAGGCCTGTATGAGTCCAGGTACTTTGGTGATTTTCCAGGTTTAAGAATAACCATAATGTTTGCCTCATTCCATGATGTGGGAAGGGTCGCCTTGCCTAAAAAAACCTCATTAAAAACATTACTTATTAAAGGCAGCAAACTCCCCCCCAAAACCTTATAAACCTCCACCGGTAGTCCATCCGGGCCTGGTGCTTTCCCTTTCTTGGCCTGCTTAACAACTTTCTCCACTTCCCCCTGGCCAATTTCTTGGTTCAACAGCTCTTGCATTTCTTCTGTCACTGGGGCAAAAGCTTTTGTCCATTTTTCTATTTCATACTTATCGGGAGAGAGATCTTCCCTACATACCTCCTCGAAGTGTCTATAAAAGTCTTCAACTATCTCTTTAGTCTCTGTCACTACACGGCCTGAGTCCCCTTCTTTTATTTCTTTAATCATGTTTCTTATCCGATCCCTCCTGGCTTTCCACGCAAGTAGTTTACTAGTGCCTTCTCCATACTCAAAGTGCATCAGATTAGAGGCCTCCCATCTTTCTTTCACCCTTTTGTTAACCACTGTGACTACCTCTTCTTTTAATTGCTCCAGTTCTTGCACAGTTTTTTCCTTTACCAGAGGGTCCCCAAAATTCACCATTACTGCCTCCTTCTGACGAATCTCCTTTTCTAAAACCTCTATTTTCTTAAAATAAGCTCTTCTTTTCTTTGCCCCCAAAGCTCCCAGTCTGCCCCGAAGAAAAGCTTTAGCCGCCTCCCAAACAATATCTATCCTTGCTGAACCCACATTTTGCTCCACAAATGCGTCAACTTCCTGCCTGAGGGTTTCCATAGCCTCATAGTCATACAAAACAGTACGATCCAGTCTCCAAACTGGAACTGATTCAATAGATTCTATTTTAAGCTCCAAAATGACTGCTGAATGATCTGATAGATGTACCCCCACATGCCTTATCTGATTCACTTTATCTGTAAGTCTTTGGTCTATTAAAAAGTAATCAATCAGAGACCTGTGGTTATACTTTTTATTATAGTACGTATAACCTAATGCCTGCCCTGCCCTTAGTCTCCACACGTCACTTAGACCGAACTGCTCTATCAGGCCCTTTATTCTGAATGACATTTTACTATTAACCAGGGCCCTGCTGTTAGCTGATCTATCAAGTTTTTTATCCAGCACCGTGTTAAAGTCACCAGCTAAAACAATGTACCCTGTCAGACCCATCATTTCTTTGATTAATTTATCTAGGGGGCCCACATCATCTTGGTTTGGACCGTAATACCCTATAATATTATACATAAGACCATTTATCCTCAAATTCACAATCAGCCACCTTCCTTTGAAATCGGCCACATTTCCCTCAACAAAACAATCTAACCCTTGCCTGACCAGGATAACAATGCCTTTAGTCACCGCCATTTGTGGAGTGTAAAATACATGTTTTAACCATCGCTGTGAGCCTAAATATTTCTTACATTCTGCTCCCGTTAAATGCGTTTCTTGCAGAATCATAATTTGAACCGAGAGATCTCTCAAATATTTCATAATCCTATCTCTTCTAGCTTTAACGCGAAGGCCAGTTACATTCCAGGACATCCAGGTTAATACCTTAACTTTACCCTCCACCATCCCACATCTTCTCACTACTTTTCAACACCCAGGTGAAAAAATGGCTTATGAGAACAAATTTTATCTTTTTTCCTGTCCCTTCCCCGTGGCCCTTCCTTCCTACCCTCATCTTTTTCCCCACCCCCCCCTCTCTTTCTCCCCCTCCCACCCTCCCTGGAAAACCCAACCATCTTCCTTAGACCCAACCTAAGACGCACCCTTGTCTGACTCCCCTTTCTGTATTGAATTTGTCAGTGACCTGACCATGGTTACCCCACCTAACCTGTGCATAGTTGTTTTTATGGAATTTAATTAAAAGAGTAAGGAGTTCTTGTGGCATACCTTGATCGTGAAGCACTCGCCACAGCCTTGAGCGTGGAACTAAATTGAATGCCGATTTCAAATCAACAAAGGCTGCGTAAAGAGTGCCTCCCCCAAGGATAACCCACTTCCAGTATATATTGGAAAATCTAAAAACTTGGTCCATGGTGCTGGTAAACGGGCGGAAGCCTGCCTGTAGTGCAGACATAACCCCCGAATCGTAAACCCAGTTCTGGATCCTCTGTAGTACAAGCCTTGACACCACCTTCTGAATGCATGCAATTAGGCTGATTGGCCTGTAATTTGCAGGGTCTGCACGATCCCCTTTTTTGAAGATTGGGATAATTTCAGCTCCCCTCCAGGCGTCGGGTACCGGGGAGCCCCTGGAAATTGCGTTCGCCAACAGCTCTATGTACGGCACCCATACCTCTCTACAATGGATAAAAAGATCTGCCGGAATCATATCCGGACCCGGGGCTCTTCCTCTCGGGATGGTATTTAGGGCGTGTTCAACTTCACTCCGACTAAACACTATCGGAGTGGTAACTACATGATTAGTAATGGGATCCAGATTATCCCCAATCATCCGGACACCCGGTTTGAAAATTGGGATTTAAAATGGGCAGTCCCAGAAGCCAAGGGAGTACACTACCCACGATCAAAAGTGAGAAGATGAGTGCGCAAGCGGGATACGCGATGGCGCCAGTGCAATTCCTGCCCAGACCAGGAGAACCACTAAGGAAGTGGGAGGACTGGAGAGAGTACATTGACAACTTCATAGGGGTTTTAGAAGACGAAAACGAGGAACAGTTCAACCCCAAGAGGAAAAAACGTATTCTGCTACTCAACCTAGGGCCGGAAGGACTCAGAATGTACAAAAGCCTGGTGCCTAAACAAAGAGGTAGCACGGACGACGATGTGTATGCCCACGCCATTGATGACCTAAACGAACACTACAGGCCGGCAGTGTGTGTATCTGTGGACCGGTTCAATTTCCAACAAAGGAAACAACGCCCAGGTGAAACAGTAGAGGAATACGTGGCGGCACTGAAGAAACTAGCGTCCACATGCAAATATGACACATGGGAAGAAGAAATCATCAAGGATCAGGTGGTAATGCACACCACGAGCACTGCGGTGCAGGACAAGCTGTGGGCCAGCGGGGACACCAGGCTGAAGGAAGTGATGGTGATAGTTAAGAGGGCAGAGTTGGCGCGCAGGTGTGCGGAAGCGACAAAAAAGGAGATGGCGCCCAGCACCATGGTAAACAAAGTTGACGAAGAAGGGCCCCGCAGAGACAACAAGCACAAAGGGTCGTCGATGAAAGGGCCCTACAAATGGCAAGGCAACCCGGGTTCTACAGGAAAACAGGCAGGGAGCAACAAGAAGTCTTGCTACAGATGCGGGAGCAGGTCCCGTGAGGCACACGACAGGAAGTGCCCTGCGTTCCGCGCCAAATGTATGTACTGCGGCATCGTGGGCCACTATGAGAAGGTATGTCGGAGGAAGTCTGCCAAAGGCATGGTAAAATACATTGGCCAAGAAAGCGAAGAACAAGATGAAGGCCCAGAGGAGGACGTTGTCACGGTACTGTGCATTTATGATCAAGTGTTGAGCGTGAATGGTGGAAGAACGACGAAACCTGTACTGGAAATGTCGATAGGGGGTGTACCGATAAGCATGGTGGCTGACACAGGCTCGCTATACACCATTGTCCGGAGAGCAGTGTGGAATGAGAGTTTCGCACCACATCTAGGCCCAGAACTGGAGAAACTGGACATCCGCCCAGTCACATATAATGGGGACCGCATACCCATGGCAGGATTCAGACCATTAAAGTTTGAGTTCAGAGGCCGTTCCGCTTTCTGCAAGCTCTACATATCGGAGAGAGGACCCTCGGTGCTAGGATGGCTGGACCAAGGCGACCTAGGCATCAAGTTGGATCCAGGGGGAAAAGAACAGATACTACTTACCGAACTGGAAAACTGGCCAGATCTTGACAAATGGAAGAGTGAGTACCCCAAAGTATTCGGAGGCACGGTAGGAAGGATGGAGAAATTCTCACACAAGATAATCCTGAAGGAGGAAGCTGTACCAGTCGCCCACAAAGTGAGAAATCTGCCCTTGGCAGTGAGAGATGCCGTACAGGAAGAGCTACAGGACTTAGAAAAAAAAGGGATCATTGAACCTATCACGTGTGCGGAGTGGCTGGCACCATTGGTGGTAGTTATGAAACCAAGTGGGAAGGTCAGGCTGTGTGTTGACCTGCGCAAATTGAACAAGAACATTGTGGTGGAGTAGTTCCCCTTGCCTAGAATCGAGGAAATGCTGGCTAGGACCAGGGGAATCAAGTGGTACTCCACTATAGACTTGACCTCAACCTACCATCAGATTGCACTACACCCAGAGAGCCGCAAATTAACATCGTTCATCACCCCATTCGGGTGCTATCAGTTCCGCCGTATGCCGTTCGGGCTAGCCTCAGCGGCTGCGGTGTTCCAGAAACTGATGCACCAACTGTTTAAAGACATGGAGGGTGTCCAGTATTTTCAGGACGGCATCCTGGTAATGGGGCGAGACAAACCTGACCATGATGTGAAACTCAGCAAGGTACTGAGGATCCTAGAGGGTAAGGGCCTCACGGCAGAATGGACCAAATGCCGGATAGGAATGGAGTCGGTGACCTACTTAGGGCACGAAATAGGGGTGCGAGGAGTGACCCCGAAAGCAGAGAATGTGAAGGCTATTTGTGAAGTGCCACCGCCCACCAACAAAGAGGAGGTCAGATCATTTTTGGGCATGGCGGAGTATTACAGCAAGTTCGTGCAGCACTTCGCCACCAAGACACATCACATGAGGCAGCTGACGAGAGACAGTACGGAGTTCCGCTGGACGGAGGAAGCGCAAAGTGAATTTGAAGTCATCAAAAGGGAGGTGGTAGGAGCAGTACCACTCCAAGGATATGACCCCCAGGGAAAGACAGTACTTACCACCGATGCCAGTGACAAGGGGCTGGGTGCTGTCTTGATGCAAGACCGAGGTCAAGGCAGGATGGAGACACTTAGCTTTGCATCCCTCACACTGAGCGAAACGGAAAAGAAATACAGCGTGATTGAAAAAGAAATGCTGGCAGTCGTGTGGGCAATGACCAGATTCAGGCAATTCCTGTCGGGCACACGGTTCCAATTGAAAACTGATCATAAGCCCTTACTGAAAGTACTAACGTCCAGCGGCCACGCTAGTGCAACGCCCAGGATCTCAAAAATGACCCTAAAACTGCTAGAATTCAGATATGATGTAGAATTCATCCCAGGCAGCAGGAACAGAGTGGCGGACTATCTGAGTAGGGCAGCGGCCATGGAGCGGAATGAGGAAGACCAAACAGGAATGGAAGAATTAGTGGCACTCACGGAGGACCAAGAAAGAGTAATAGGAATTCAAGAGTGGAAACAAGCGTATGATGAAGACCAGACCATAGAGAAAGTGAAGTCATACATCATAAAGGGATGGCCAGACAAGAGGCAGACCAGTGAGGACCTCAAACCATACTACGAGATCAGGGAGGAGTTGTCGATGGATGACCAAGGAGTGTTCGTGTACAGGGGGGAGAAGGTAATCCCCCCGGCAGACATCATCCCCAAGTTATTAAACATGCTCCACGAAGGACATTTGAGGATAGGAAAAATGAAGCTGAGGACCAAGCAAAACTACTGGTGGCCAGGAATGGACGTAAGGGCCGAGAGACATGTCAGGGACTGCTCACAGTGCCAAGGGGCAGATAAAACACTCAAACCACTACGCCCGGCTATAGGAAAATTCGACCCTCCGCAGAATCCGTGGGAGGAGTTGTCAGTGGATATCCTAGGCCCGATCCTGGACGTACACGGAGTCCACAAATATGTGTGCGTCCTCATGGATAGGTATTCGAAATGGCCAGAGTTGAAAGTAGGCGAAGCGATGGGTACAGACACCATCATAAAGTTTCTGTCTGACACCTTTGTGAGGGAAGGTATCCCAAAGGCCATCCTGAGTGACAATGGCCCCCAATTCAGATCAGAAAAATGGAGCAACTTCATGCAGAGGAATGGTATCCTAGCCAAACACACGTCCATCTACCATCCTGCAGGAAATGGACTAGTAGAGCGATTTAACAGAGTGGTGATGGGAACGGTCCAGGCAGCTATCTCCAACAACAAAGACTGGGAAAGGGAGATGTGGCACATGGTATGGGCGTACAGAATCACCCCCACAAGGACTGGATACAGCCGTTCCAAATATTGAGGGGTCGAGAACCATTCACTCGGGACAACCACGTATGGAAGGAAAAAACCATAATGAGCGAGTGGTCCCCAGCAGTGGTGCACGCAAATTTGGAAAAGGCACAAGCCATCTACTCGAGACACTACAACAACCGAAAAAATGTGAAAGAGACAGGTCTGGAAAAAGGCGAATGGGTGCGAGTAAAGTTGGCCACGCTACAAAGAAAGGGAGACAGCAAGTACAGTAAGCCTATGCAGGTCAAGGAAGTGTTAGGCAGAGCGGCTCTGCTAAGCGACGGAAACGTGTGGTCCCAGGATCGCATGGCAAGATGCAACAGAGTTCTACGATGGGACCAAGGTGGAGCAGACCTAGAAGACATGGAGGAAGGAAACACGGAGCAGGAGCAAGCAGAAGCGGAACTGGACGAGAGAAGAGGAGAACAGCAGGAGGAGAGAGCGGACGACAGCATCCAGGGGGCTGAGAGGGAAAGAGACATGAAGAGACGAGATGGAAGCGCGGCCACGCGCGGCAATGGAGGAGCGGGCATAGAGACTCAGGAAAAGGAGACTCTGTCCACTCCGGTGAGGCTGACCCGAAGGGGAAGAGCGGTGGTGAAACCGGCAAGATTTCGAGACTTTGACATGGACAGCGGACTGTGAGTTAACAGTTTCATTGTTTGGAAAAAAGGGGAGATATGTGGTGTTGCGCTCTAGTCGTCGCACGTCACGTTACGACGTGACGTGCTGGCGCCCATATTGAGGCTGCGCGCGCATCGCGCACGAGAAGCGCGAAAGCCGAGAGAAACGGCAGATCGGCTCGGCGCTCTTTAGGTAGGGAAAAGTGAATAAATAAACAGTTAGACAGCAACAACGTGTGGAGTCTTTATTGGGAGTAACTTCCACACTACAATAAGTACAGAGTTGCAGTGGTAAATGTTTATAATAATGCCCAACTGGATCAGATATGGGGAATTCTGGAAAAACTAAATAATGTATTGAAAAGGGTCCAAAGTGAAGGGAAAGGGGATGTGTTTATTATTAGGGGGAGATTTTAACATAGCATTGTGCCCAAATAATGGCAAGGGTATATGTGGCATTATGAATGAGGCGGGGAAAAGTGAAACCCCTTTCCCACATTTACAGTACAGGAATGTTCTAAATGAAATGGTGAGCGGTCATGATCTGGGTTTTGTACATGAGTTAAGCACCAACCCTGTTCCTTTTGAAAGTACTTTCAATGGAAGAGGATGCTCTACCACAAAAGATTATATCTTAATTTCAAATAGTTATGCATCGAGGGTGAAGTCATTTGAAACTCATGAAATCATTCTGAGCGATCACTTTCCTCAGAGAATATCCCTGACACAACTAACACAACAAACAAACCATGAACACAAACGTATTCACGGCCTGCAAAATCTGGAAATGAACAGAGTTAATGGTAATGCCTTGAAATGGTTGATGGTGGACCCTCTAGCAACCACGAAGAGAATTGTGGCTAGTAGCAATTCGACAATGGTGGCCATCCTAGATGAAAATGCTACACATGAAATGGTTTTAATTGCCTTTCAGCACATCACAGGGGCCATTAAAGAGGCTCTCTGGGTACAAAATACAAAAACATCTAGAAGGACTAAAGGATGATTTGATACAAAGTGTACGAAGGCTTATGTAACCTTAAAAGAATTGGCCCATAGCACCCTCAGAAACCCAATAAAACTAGGAGAGGCAAGGAGGGACTATAAAAATGCAATGAAAGCACATAAAGAGGAACTAAGAGAAGAACTCTGGCAAACCCTGCAGGAAACAACTATGTCCAAGGATGGGGTGGGTTTTTGGAGGGCTGTGAGGCTTCCCTTCCTGGAGTTGGGGGATGCTCCTTCCATTGAAATTACGTTAGCAGAAGTGCAATGGATGGAGCATTTCTCAAATTTTTTTTCAAATGTGGACTGGACTAATGCTGTGGAAACTTACCTGGTGGATGGCGATGAAATTACATTGCTATGTCCAACAAAATCAACCGATCTCCAGGTCACTCTGGATGAGGTAAATAGGGCGATCATGGCCAGTAAGGGAGGGAAAGCTCCTGGACCAGATGGGATCCCCGTCGACCTATTCAACAAACATTGACATAGCCAATAGGTCTCGCCTTTGGGACCTTATAAGTGTTTAATTATCCAGCACAATATCCTTGGTGCAACAACATCAACTGTTGCATGGCTAAACACTTATAAGGTCCCAAAGGCGAGACCTATTGGCTATGTCAATGCTTGTTTTTATTTGCTTTGAGTCTCGCCATAGTAAAGTCCCAACCACAAAATGAAATCAACACAAATACGAAGTACAGAAACCTGGGGGCAGGAGTAGTTCCCAGAGAGGAGCTCGCCATGCGCACTCCAGCGGCCCGGAGGCTCGGAAGTACCGGCGTCGTTCAAGCGCTACCACAGCCTCACCGCTGCACAGGCAACGTCGTTAGTTTATACAAAATAGCCACGTGAATGTCCCAATATGTGGTGTCGTACAGCTGCTCGTCTGCACTCACTGCAAGTACTTTCAGTTTCCATTCTCTGATGTAGGAGCAGAACGAAGCCAACAGGAAAGAGCCGCTTATTTCTACTTTTACAAGGTCGGCAGCCTTGGTGGCGCAATCACGTACTTTTCAGAGACTGGCGACGACGATGACGAGGAGCGGCGATGGACTGCTGCATGGGTCTGTTTGCACAATGTGGGAGGTGCCGCATGTGGTCTTGTGGTCTGGTGCTACACTGGAGCTGAATCAGGGGAAGTGTTCTTTATCCCCACCCGCAAACCTGTGTTAACCCTTTGCTCCTCAGTTCCCTTTTCTGTCAGGACTGAAGTGCTAATAAGGCGATTAATTCCAGCCAACAGACTTTGGGGCTGATTTAAAATAAAACAAGCAGAGTACGGCGAGCTGTACAGAACAAAAGAAATACGCGTCTGCCATTGTGAAAGTGAAAGCTGGGGATGGCATTTGTTAAGCTGGGGGAGGGAAGAGAGGAGGGGGCCAGCGCCTGTTTCCCTTGTGGGAGCAAGCAGGAACCATCTGTTAATTACAAACAAATGGTTTGAAAGCTCGCTCCGGCAAGGGAATTGCCAAACGTGCACGCGTTGCCATTGAAAGCAATGCATTGCAGTGCACGTTTTAGCCTGAAAAACTGAATCGATTTCTAAAGGTATTTTCCTATGCAGGGCATGTGCGCCGCATAGGCGAGGCCTAAAAATAATATAGCATTGCACAAGTAATCACAGCTAGTTGTTCCTCCAAGCTCATAGAGTCGTGGCCGGAATCTATTTTCGTTCCCATTTTTAAAAAAGCCAATAGACAGGATCCCACCTGCTATCGACCTATATCCTTGTTAGATTCTTCTGCAAAAATTGTGGGACGTATTGTATTAGAGAGACTACAAGATTGGGCAGAGGAGAATAAGATACTCTCAGACCTGCATTTTGGATTTCGCAAGGGATTGGGAACTACTGAACAAAGCCTAAATCTGTACATTTTTATTGGTAAATGTACTCTTTTAAAAAAAGGAAGACTGTTTTTAGCATTTGTTGACCTTACCGCAGCCTTCGACTGTGTAAGACACAATAGGCTTCGGAGAGTGCTCCAGGATTTAGGGGTAGACCACACCATAATATGTTTTCAAAAACACCTTTATCAGAATGCCAAGGCCAGAGTACGTTACTGCCACTACGGAGAGTGTACATTCCCATTCCAAATCAAGAGAGGGGTTAGGCAAGGATGCATGTTGGCTCCCTTCCTTTTTAATCTTTGTATTAATGGGCTAGGTCAAGCTTTGACAAATGCAGGCAAAGATTTCCCCATGATAAAAGGACGGGCCATACCGGCATTATTGTATGCGCATGATGCCGTCCTGATGTGTCGCACCCAAGTGGGGTTGCAAAGACTATTGGATAGCTTTGCAGCCTTTATGCATGATCTAGGTTTAAGGGTGAACACAACAAAAACCTTTGCTATGAGGTGGGGCTCAGGCAGCAACAAATGCAGATATATGTTTATTGCTGAACAAAAAAAGAGATTTTACTAATAGTTTTAGTTATTTGGGAATTTTATTTGACCAGAAAGCCAGATTGGTGCAGGCGGTGCATTCAAGAGAACTTGCTTTTATGAAAACTAACGCAGCCCTAGTCAACTTCTCAAAAAAATTAGGTAGGAGGCCACCGCTAGCTTATTACAAATCTATAGGGCTGAGTGTCTCTACGGCTATATATGGCTCTGGAGTTTGGGGACATTGTAATGTTCAATCTTTACAAATTGTTGAAAATCTGTTTTTAAGATATATTTGGCATTCCCGGGTAGTGTATTGTCATACTTTTGCCATTCGGACTTAGGGGTTCCATTCATAACAGATCTAATTAAAATGGAATGAAATTATGCTCTGGTATAGGATATGGATAAGTGCGGAAACTAATTTAAAACCTGGAGACATTAACTGCTGTTTTAAGTACGAACAGTGTTTTAAAAATGAGCTGGTTATAATATGTTTGGGACTTTTTGTATGACTTAGCCCAGTCAGAGTTTTATAATGAACCAAGCACTATGAGTACCATTTCAAGAAAAGAGCTGAAAGCCAAAGCTATGTCTTTACTTGAATCGCTCAGACTAGAAATGTCCAAACCCACAGTACTGCATCATCAACTGAGATTAACAACCTATAGTATCCAACCATACCGTATTTTAGAGAGGTACCTATGACAGACTACTGTTGACAAGATTCAGATTGGGTACAGTACACAGAATAATCAGTTTCCCAAACACGAATGATTGGGCTAGGGTGATGCAATTATGCCCCTGTGAAGATAGATCACTCCATTAAGTTCTTTTCTGCAAATTTTACAATACACAAAAGAAGAAATGGATATTACCTGTTTTGAAGAAGCTTGGTTTCAGAAGCTGTCGACCTGCGTTTTTAGCACTGCACTTTTTAGAAAATGAGTTTACGATATGGATTTTATCAGTGTTTCTGAAAAGTATGGTAAAATGGAGAAATTCGAAAATATTATGATAAACACATTGTTTGAGAATCCTGCTTTTAAAATGCTATATTTTTATGTGCTTTTATGATTTTTTAAACTGGAAATCGAATAAAGCTTCTTACTATTACTACCACTACACATAACGCAACAGCGTACGCAACAGCGCACGCTCCTCCTAAGGGACTGAGACCTGCAACCAGAGGAGCCTGGGACTGGTTGCCCGGTACAACAGGTTCACCTACATCACCCCTCATGTGATCTGTGTGCTTACGGACCTCTACTATTACCCACTCAGCTGTCTTTTGCTGGAGTGCCTGCCTGCTCCGATCATCCCTGCCTCCGCCTCTGAGACCCAACTACCCATAGAGTACTCCCCTGATGAGGACACCACCTACACCAGTTGTGCCCACTTTTATCATCATCGGTGGTCATTTTGCATACCACTTCCAAAGCCAACATGTTTATTTGCCAAAGAAATGTAGGCAAATTCTTCAGGGTCAAACCACTTCGCCAAAGCACCCGTATTGGACACGCCATAATGGAAGACCTCAGATAGCCAATGTCTTTCGTACTAGCTCTCGCTGTTGAGGTCAACCAGGAAACTCCATTAGTGATTCTTCCTTATGGATTGACCATACGTGTATTGTGTCAATCGCCCAGGGCCTCACGAAGCACGTAGCTGACTGCGCGCTCCGTGAGGCTTCGGGCGATTGAAGTGGTATGCATGAATTGCAAACTATCCATTTTAATTTGATAAAAAACACTCAGTAAATAATAAAGAGATTGCTTTGGGAGTGTTTTTTTCAATTTTAATCACATCTGGTTACATTGTGTGATGTGACCTGTGTCACTTCACTGCACCTGATTCTAATCTTTCTTTTTCTTGGACACTTTCTCCTTTACTTTCTTGACAAAATGACCACCGATGATAATAAAAGTGGGCACAACTGGTGAGTACCAACCAGTGACCCCATGGTGGTGCGCATGTGTGGGGTCATTTTGTCTTTTCACGTTTTTTTTATATACACAATTGTCTATACATTTTGTGATCTTGGGTTTCCACTAGGTAAAGTTTTAAGACCTTAGTTTTTGACCTATGGAGGACTGTCTACTGCAAAAATTTGGATTTGTAAGAAAGGCGGATAAACGTGTTGTGACTACCTCATAATAGGAAGAAAAGAGGAGTATATGGAATTTGGTAAAGGACAGTATTTCGCACATGTTTAATAAAGTTTTTGAATTTGAAAAAGGTGCCTTAGAAACCAGGTTTTGTCATTTTAAGGATTTGTGAGTGGAGGGCGACCTGCTCTTCTTTTTCCCTCTGTTGCTCCTATATGAATATATAAACCAACGTGGAAGCCTGCAGGACAGCTCCTCTTCACAGAAGCTTTGAAGCAGGGCTGCATCACCTCTGGCGCCCATTATACCGACCATCTGGTGCACAGCTCATATCACCCAACCATGGCTGCCTCTCCAGATACCACTATAAAGCGGACACTTCACGAAATCTTAGCCATGGGCCGATGGCTAGAGGGCATATAGACATGAATTTCCACCCTTACTTCAGAGACAAAGTCCGTCCGCACAGACATTGCAGGTTTCCAGAACCGCATGGACGGCCTGGCTCAATGTGTTTCAACGATGGAGGCCCATCCTTATACTATCCCGTACCGAGACCAGGAACTCCTTTACCTACGCAGTAAGGTCACAGGCCTGGAAGATAGAAGCTGCGGAGATAATGCCCGCTTTTTTGGATTCCCAGAGGGAGTGGAGGGCTCTGATGCCAGAGCTTTCCTGCATCCACCCTTCCAAAACCCACAGACTTAATCTTTGACCCACCACTGAAGATGCAGCAGGCCCATCGTATTAGCCAAGCTCATGGAGGGGCCCCTCTGCACCCACAACTGCTCATAGCTTGCTTCCTGAGCCATGACTAGGCTTGTCAACTCATCACAGTGGCCCGCGCCCATAGACACAACACGTTTGAGGGTCAAGAGATCCGGATAGCAGCAGACTTTTCCAGGGAAACCAATGAGTGTTGCAAAGCTTTCCTCCCCATTAGACCCCTGGTAAGGCAACTAAATATTAAAGATGTACTCTTTTACCCTGCATGCCTCCGGATCACTAGAAATGGAGTATCCAAGGAATTCTATGATCCAGAGGACCTCTGCCTCTTCCTGGAAAGCCTTACCCCTCAGAACATGCACCAAGCTGCATCTGACCTGTGAAACAATTTTACCCAATCACCGACGGCCCCCTCATCAGCCTCCACCGGAAACCGGCCTAACTCCAGAGGCTCCTGATTCAGGGATAGCGATACAGACATGGGTGCTCGCTCCTTGGGAGACAGGACACAAGCCCTTCAAGCAGTGGCCGCTCTCATGCAAGACCATGACAGGGGCAAATCACGGTCCTCCCTGAAACCAGTACCTGCAGAGGCGAGCGCCTCCTGAAATGTGCTGATGTTGATCCAGGACCACTCTGCCCAACAAAGGGAAAGAGGCTCGCTGCCCGACCACCCGATGACCACAACCAGCGGTAGGATGAGTACCAGATCCTATGTGATGTTATACAATGTTCTCCTTTTTTAGGTCGAGCCTAAAGCGGCAGCGCGCATGCGCTGCTCGCTTTGCGAGGCATGCAGTAATGGAGTATGGAGTGGAAGCTCCGCCCACTTCCCCACCTATCTTTTTCATTGGCTTGTACCTTTGTCCTTTCTCAATGCTGGCTTCCGATTTGTTTATAGGCTGTTAGTCCCTCCTTATGACAGCCATGTCGTAATTTGTATCATTCCATTGCTACTAGCCCCTTTACTTTGAGTGTTGCATGGTATGTGTTATTTAGATTGTGAGCACTATTTTTTTCCCATGCCTTCTCGCCCCCCCACCCGCCCGCACTCCTGTTGTTCATGCCTACTCGCCCTCCTGCCCCCCGCCCGCCCACACTCCTGTTTGCAATGCAATAGGTCTTGCATAAATGCGCGTCCTATTGCATTGCAAATGCTTGTTTAAGCGAGGCAGGAATAGGACGAAGGAATAGTTACTCAGAGCAAATCTGGTATGGGTGCGAAGGAACAGCTGCTAGGGATTTTGCGACATTGAGTTTTTAATAGTTTTCCGCTGAGTTACAAGCAGCAAAACATTTCAAGCACTGGCAAAAGAAGCATAGGAGACCATGCATCTTCAATAACTTCATATGGGTTCTTTTCATGTTTTTGTTTGTTTAACAGTGTGTTCAAAAGGATGACGAGTTTTACATGGGCAGAGCAGAGGTCACTACATCGCCCGGCATCGCACAGTCTCAACTTGAAATCACAGGCTAGCCGACCCATTTACAACTCAAGAGAGGTGTTAGGTTATAACCAAAGCCGAGAAGACAGGGGCTGGGCTATAGGGCCTGGTGCTCTTCAGGATACAGGAATGTGCGTGTTCCACAGCGTGAATGACTGGTAACTCACAGGCACACTTAGCTATTGTTTAAAGAGTTTAAGAAACTTGGTAAGAGTACTGTGACTTTAGTGCAGCCTCTGACTTGAGTTGAATACATTAACCCTGCAATGCTCACTTCTTTGTTGTCCCTGATGTGTTTGTTTTTAGGTAAGCCTTTGGGGTGGCCTTGACAAATATTTGTCACTGGAGAGTTTTGTTACAGAAGTCAATGGATTTGCAATGGAAACGCTGTGCTTTCCAGGAGGAATGCAGGGCTGATGGCCGAGGCAAGGGTCCTTCTGAACTTCGGAGGGACGTCCTGGCAGAACGCGCTCTGGGTCAGAGGGGCAGCACGGCTCCGCGAGAGTCACAGATATACTACGTGCTCTTGAAAACAGCCCTCGTCAGAAATCCCGTCCTGCTCTGAAGGGATAACCGGCGCTGTGCCCAGGACTCCTCGCCCTCCGAGGGCCCTCCAGCTGATAGCAGAGCCCTGATCCCGTGTTGCGCTCTCCTCTATGCCACCCATCTGCTTTCCCTTGTCACATCCCTGGGCTCCTGGGAGACACTGGGCCCGAGCAGTGAAAGCGTCAGTCCGCGGGAATGCACAAAGTGGACATCTGATTCCACAGATCATCCTGCTCGGGAGTCACAGTGTTCACATCTTGGGTAGATGTGGACACATGCACGCCGTGCACCTTGGGGCCACCTAAAACCTCCACCGCATCAAGAGACTCCAGCGTCACTTAGGAGAGCTTTACAAGTGGCCACACGAACACTGAGGCAATCTGCTCCGAGGTAAGGACACAGATCTCAGATTTTGTTTTATATATCGCTTGCTGCCAGAGTCATGGTGGTTCACAGCTAGGCGCCACGTTGTTACACATAACAGGTGTTACTATCTCCTACCCCAGTCGCAACAATTTAATGATGGCATGAAAAGTTGTGCTGGGTTCAGTGCACGGATTGCAAAAAAATAAAAAAAATTCCCAGGAACCCATGCTTTGGAGAACAATGTGTGGTATATGAAAAGTGGTGGAGTCAAGAGCGGCGGAGTCTCACAAAGTCTAATAGTAAACATATACATTTATTTAACAAAAAATTCTGCTGCACAGAAAATGGGATCAAAGACAAATGTGGCTGTAAACCTGTTCTGACTTAATTGGTCACAAAGATGCTGCGTTTTGAAATCTTTCACAGGGTTAAGGCACCTGCTGCAGAGATCTTTGTGTGCCCAGCAATCATCCAAGGATTATAATAATGGTGGGATAATTCTGGTAGTTAAGGCAGTTCCGCAAGAGTTCTTTGTTCTGTCTAGTTTTATCTCCAAATGTAGCATAGAGGGTTAACGTGCTTGCTGCAAAACACATCTTGTAATATGCCAGGGAATACATTTGTGCCCTATGTGGCTAGGAAAGCGCCCTACATATAAACAACATGAAGAATGCCCTTATTGAGGGTGATATGGATATCGGATTGGACATTGTTCGATCCCTGTGTTGCTTTATGCAGACAATGCCATCTTTACTTTCAGAACAGCGTTGGAGGTGGATCGTCTGCTTAACTCTTTTGTGCACTTTAAGGATAGCCTTGATCTAAGTACTAACTTTACCAAATCACGTTATAGTGATCAGTCCCTGGCCCACTAAGTTTAGAACTTTCGAGATTAAAGGCAGTATTGTTAGCCATACCACTACGTTTCTTTATCTATGTGTTTTGTTTGATTCGTCTATGACCTGGCACTCTTCGGTATCTTCCAGGTGCCATATGCTGACTAGGAGCATTGCCTCTGTTATTGATTTTTCAACTAGGTTGGGGCACAAATCCATCAAGGTTATGTTTCATATTTATAAAGCAAAGTGTTTTCCTGTTGCTGCCTTGAGTAGCGGTACTTTGGACTTTGCTAACCTGTCAGCATTAAACATAATATAGAATACATTTTTAAGAAGGCTTTTATGCCTGCCTCAAAGTTCCTCTTCTTATATCTTTCCTGAGGAAATTGGACAAGGGTTTTTGGGCAACATTCTGCAGGTGTGGCCCTTACTTCTTTGGTTATTCGTCTTGCAATGACCTGCATATTTTTTCCCCTGAGGCGGAAGCCAAGGGATCTTTGCTCTAATCTTTGCCTTACCTGCAATTGTGATTGTGTGCTCGTTATTGATTAAAAATAACGTTTTTTAAGACCTGTATATATTTTAGCTTGTAGTTTTAAAATTATTGTCCCTACCTCGGCGCGAGATTCGCGTCGCTCCGAGGCTGCTCACCGACCTGTCCATCTACAGCGCTGCTGTTACTAGGCGCTTTCACCTCACCCAACCCTCCTCAGCCGCCATCTTGCTGAGGGTAAGGCTGGCGGTGTAGTTGTTCGAGCCCTCCCGGGATATTTAAGGGTTGGTCTTCAGTTCATCGCGCAATTTGCATATTTTCTCCCCTGAGGCGGAAGCCGGGGGATCTTTGCTCTAATCTTTGCTTTACCTGCAATTGTGATTGTGTGCTCGTTATTGATTAAAAATAACATTTTTTAAGACCTGTATATATTTTAGCTTGTAGTTTTAAAATTATTGTCCCTACCTCAGCGCGAGATTCGCGTCGCTCCGAGGCTGCTCACCGACCTGTCCATCTACAGCAATGCTGTTACTAGGCGCTTTCACCTCACCCGACCCTCCTCAGCCCCCATCTTGCTGAGGGTAAGGCTGGCGGTGTAGTTGTTCGAGCCCTCCCGCCCTCCCGGGATATTTAAGGGTTGGTCTTCAGTTCATCGCGCAATTTGCATATTTTCTCCCCTGAGGTGGAAGCCGGGGGATCTTTGCTCTAATCTTTGCTTTACCTGCAATTGTGATTGTGTGCTCGTTATTGATTAAAAATAAAGTTTTTTAAGACCTGTATATATTTTAGCTTGTAGTTTTAAAATTATTGTCCCTACCTCGGCGCGAGATTCGCGTCGCTCCGAGGCTGCTCACCGACCTGTCCATCTACAGCGCTGCTGTTACTAGGCGCTTTCACCTCACCCGACCCTCCTCAGCCGCCATCTTGCTGAGGGTAAGGCTGGCGGTGTAGTTGTTCGAGCCCTCCCACCCTCCTCGAGCCCTCATACACATGTATAAAACCACTAGACCTCCCCGTCTGCGCAGCGGGCGGGCGCAGCGGGCGCGCCGCTGGCGCGCCGTAGGCGCGCCAAAGGCAAGCCCGTCTGCGCCCGTCCGGCCGGGCCCAGGGCCACAAACCCTGGCCCAACATACGCTAACCGGCATTTGGTCTATTCCCACTCCTTCCTGATGGACCTCCGACCGCCCATAGCTCCAGGTTGTATACCACTTGACTTAACCTTAACCCCAAAGGATGCTGTACTGTGTTGTTCACACTGTAATAGCGCGATATTAACTAACTTTATTAGAACGCACGCCAAGCTACACACTAAGGGCATAGATACACCTATTGTCATGGCCCTTATTAACGCACGTTCACTGTGTAAACACAGTCAGGAAATAGCAGATCTCATAACCGACTTTCACCTGGACATCCTCTTCATTACGGAGACTTGGACTGACGATTCTTCAGAACCGGACTTAGTGATCGCCACACCTAGCGGTTACAAAGCTTATAGACAGGACAGAGTCAGGAAAAAAGGTGGAGGGCTAGCTATCATAGCCAGGGAAAGGTTCGCTGTTACAACCTCACACATTCCGGACACTTCATGTGAAGCCCTGCAGTTCGCAATCAAGCTTAGTGCTCTCTGCAATTTTAAGGGGGTACTTTTATATCGACCCCCAGGAGCTAAGACAGGCTTTCTAGCTAGCCTAAGCACAATACTGGAATCACTCGCCACTGAGGATTCCATTACAGTCTTGGGTGACATGAACATCCACCTAGAAGACAATAACCATAAATATACTTCTGCCCTTATCTCTGATATGGAAACACTGGGGCTTAAACAACTGGTTGCCTCAGCCACCCATTTGGCGGGGTATACCTTAGACGGCATATTTTCTAATGTTGAGGGTCTACAGGTATCAGATATCTTACCGATGCCATGGACAGATCATTATGCCGTATTCAGTACTATGAAAATTAAGGCACCCGCGAGCAAGAAAGTCATCCCCCCCGGTCTTGACTCCTTCAAAGCATGGAAGAATATTAACCAGCCAGACCTAAAAAAACAGTTGGATAGTACACGACCGCTGGTTTCCTCCGATCCGATTATGGCAATACAACAATTTCAAGACTGGCTAGGCCACGCTACTAATCTTTTGGTCCCTATTAAGTCTATATCCAAGAATAGATCTACTCCAACTGCTCCGTGGTATACGGACGAACTAAAAACGCAAAAACAACACAATAGGAACTGCGAAAGGCATTGGAGGAAAACGTATGACATAGTAAGTAGGACCCGCTACAAAGATTCATTGGCTGTTTATAAAACAATGATTGTAAAGGCCAAAAAGTCTTTTTACTCAGATCAAATTGAGCAAGCTAAGAACTCCAGCAAAAAACTATATGAAATCACCAAATCTCTGTCAGGTAATGTTCCCGACCTGACTCCACCTCCGTCCCAAGCAATGTGTGATGTGCTGGCTAATTTATTTTTTGCTAAAGTGGATGACATTTACCAAGCCTTTACCTCCAAGTCCACTATAACGAACCCCTCTTCCTCCAATACACATCCAGCAACAGCCTTTACCAGCTTCAAACCTCTAACGAATGACCATACAATAACTATTGTCTCCACAATTAAAACAGGATCAGCATTGGACCCTTGTCCATTCTCGGTCCTTCCTCCGGTGATGGACTCGATCATCCTGGTCATCACCCAAGTATGTAATTCCATTCTGACCTCCGGAACATATCCCAACTCCTTAAAAAACACACTACTGAAACCTCTTTTAAAGAAACCAAGCCTTGATAAGACAGAGTTAAAAAACTACCGGCCAATAGCCAGTCTCCCTTTCATAGTGGTTGAAAAGGCCATGAACATACAACTATCGGAGCACATCGAGAAACATCGATTGCTCGACGATACACAATTCGGATTCCGGAGATATCATGGTACCGAAACTGCCTTAATTAAAGCCTCAGACGATGTGAGAGCAATTCGAGACCAGGGCGGGACAGCAGTTATGGTATTGCTGGACCTATCAGCGGCCTTCGATACGGTCGACCATAAGATCTTGGTCGACCGTGTCGGAAAGATTGGCATTTGCCATACTGCAAGAGATCTGCTCGCCTCATTTCTCACAGACAGAACCCAGGCCGACACTCTCGGGCCTTACCAATCTGCTAAGCTTTCATTGCCATGTGGGGTACCTCAAGGCTCATCCCTTAGTCCGACACTATTTAATATCTATGTGTCGGACCTTGCTAAAGTCATCAAAGCACATGGGATGAGCCTAACCTCTTATGCGGACGACAAGCAATTGGTATTGGCCATTAAAGGTGACGGAGGGGAGGTGGCCCAACGTTTCCAAAATGGAATGTTAGAAATAGGAGAGTGGATGGCAATAAATTGCCTGAAGCTCATCTCGGAAAAAACCGAGGTAGTTATCTTCGGACCTCTTTCACCAGATTGGTCATCATATTGGTGGCCTCTCACATTTGGAGTACTCCCAACTCCAGCAACTAAGGGTAGGAACTTGGGAGTCACCTTTGATGACGGCCTTAATTTCATGGATCATGCGAACAAAGTGGCTATTACAGCCCATTACAAATTGCGCATGATCAGAAAAATCAGTCCGTTCCTGCCAGCAGCTGCCATTAAAACTTTGGTTAGTTCCCTGGTCTTATCGTCCCTTGACTATTGCAATGGCCTATTTTTAACACTCAGGTCAGGGTTACAAGGAAGTTGCAGTCGATACAAAATGCGGCAGCACGCCTGCTTTCTGGAATCCCTAAATTCGTGGCCATTTCAGAAACTATTAAACAACTTCACTGGCTGACGATCCAGAACAGGATCAAGTTTAAATCACTATGTATAGTGTATAAAGCTCTAAATATTCAAGGTCCGCATTTTCTAATGGACCAACTGGTTCCATATCACCCCTCTCGACAGCCCCGGTCTTCTAATCGTAACCAGCTAGTGATCCCTCGTTCCAAAACAGTGTCCTGGGGCGATCGTCGCTTTTTGGTCGCAGCCCCCAAACTGTGGAACACCTTGCCCCAAGACATCAGACTAAGCCCTACACTCATCCAGTTTCGCAAGAGACTAAAGACCTGGCTGTTTACCCAATAGCCACCATTAAAAGAAGGTAACTTGTCGGAGCACATAACATCGATCTGAATCTATGCAAATGGTCTAGCGCCGAGACGCCTGCGGGTATTTGTCGCGCTTTATAAATGACAATAAATAAATAAATAAATAAAAAAGTTTAATTCATTTTGTTTTAAAGTATTGTTTGGCCCTTGATCCTGTGTCCAGTAAAGGCTGCTTAAATTATGTAAACAATTGTTTTAGCCTGCAGGGCAGGCCTGAACTTTTTAGGTCGAGCCCTGAGCCAGCCCACAAGCACTGCTCCGGGGTTGATCTGTGGTAGTTTACTACTTGAGTGAAGCCACGCCCACTCCCCCACCCATCTTTTTCATTGGCTTCTGTCTTTGTACTTCCTAAATGCTGCCTTCCAATTGGTTTATATAGGCGTGTTAGTCCCTCATTATGACAGCCATGTCATCATTTGTATCCTTTCATGGCAACTGGCCCTTTTACGTCGAGTTTTCACAGTATGTGTTATTTATATTGTGAGCACTACTTTCTTTAATGAGATTCTCTTACTGCCTGTCCTTCTCCCCCCTCCCGCAGTCTGTGATTTCTCACCCCCCTGCCCACACGCACTCCTGTTTGCAAATGTGAGTCCTATTTGATTGCAAATGCTTGATCCTGGATGGACTGGCTCCCCCAGTTTCCATGGTACATGTATTCATCCTCTTACAGTTCCATGGGAGCATGTGGGCTCTTCCTTGCCCCCCTGTGGGTGCACCACTTTCTGTCAGTGTGGCAGGGCGAGGCCCGGCAGCCGCAAAGACCGCCTAGACAACAACGCGCACAACAGCAAAGATCTCTTCAACATCGTGAAGGAACTCTCCAACACCAACGATGTCCCACCCTCGCAAGACCTGTGCGACTCGCTGGCCACCTTCTTCCACCGCAAGATCACAAACATCCACGACAGTTTCAACGCCACAACCGCCCCGACAACCACTGAGACCTCCGCCCCCACGACCACCATCCGCACCAACCGCCTGCTCTACTGGACCAACATCAACGACGATGACACCATCAAGATCATGAACACCATCCACTCCGGATCTCCGTCAGATCCATGCCCACACCACATCTTCAACAAAGCCAGCACATCCATCGCACCCCATCTCCGGAAAGTCATCAACACCTCCTTCGAGACAGCAACCTTCCCTGAGAGCTGTAAGCACGCCGAGATCAACGCCTTACTCACGAAACCCAAGGCGGACCCCAAGGACCTCAAGAACTTCCGTCCCATCTCCCTGCTCCTGTTCCCGGCAGAGGTCATCGAGAAGACCGTCAAAAAACAACAGACCCGCTACCTCGAGGAGAACAACATACTGGACCCTTCCCAGTTCGGGTTCCACAGCAACCACAGCACTGAGACTGCCCTCATCACTATCACCGATGACATCAAGTCCCTGCTGGATAACGGAGAAACGGCGGCCCTCATTCTCCTGGACCTGTCAGCCGCCTTCAACGCGGTCTGTACCACACACTACAAACACGCATCCACAAAGCTGGGATCCAAGAGAATGCCCTGGACTGGACCACCTCCTTCCTCTCCGGCAGAACAGAGCGTCCGCCTTCCCCCCTTCCACTCCGAAGCCACCAAGATCCTCTGCGGTGTACCCCAGGGCTCATCCCTCAGCCCAACCCTGTTAAACATTTACATGGCACCGCTTGCCTACGTCGCCCGTCGGCACGACCTCAACATCCTCTCCTACGCCGATGACACCCAGCTGATATTCTCCCTCACCAAGGACCCCCACCAAAACTAACCTTCACGAAGGAATGAAGGCCATTGCTGAATGGATGAGGAACAGCCGACTGAAGCTGAACTCGGACAAGACGGAGGTCCTCATCCTTGGATCCAACCCTTCGGCCAACCATTCGGCCTGGGACGACTCCTGGTGGCCGACCGCACTGGGAACCGCTCCAACACCCACCGACCACGCACGCATCCTAGGGGTCATCCTCGACTCCACCCTCTCCATGACTAAACAGGTCAACGCCGTCTCCTCCTCCTGTTTCAACACCCTCCGCATGCTCCGTAGGATCTACAAGTGGTTCCCCACTGAAACGAGAAGAACAGTCACCCAGGCCCTTGTCAGCAGCAGGTTGGACTATGGAAATGCCCTCTACGCAGGAGCCTCGGCCAGACTCCTGAGACGGCTCCAACGCATCCAGAACCCCTCTGCATGCCTGATCCTCGACATCCCTCGCCGCAGCCACATCACACCCCACCTGAGAGAACTGCACTGGCTCTTGGTCAACAAGAGCATAACCTTCAAGCTCCTCACCCGCGCACACAAGGCACTCCACAACACCGGACCAACGTACCTCAACAGACGACTCAGCTTCTACACCCCCACCTGCCAGCTCCGCTCCGCCGACCTCGCCCTTGCTACAGTCCCCCGCTTCCGAAGAGCGACCTCAGGTGGCCGATCGTTCTCCCATCTCGCCGCCAAGACCTGGAATACCCTCCCCATCCACCTACGGCAGACCCAAGACCTGCTGACCTTCAGAAAACTCCTCAAGACCTGGCTTTTCGAGCAGTAGCAGCATTCCCCACCCCAGTGCCTTGAAACCCTTGCGGGTGAGTACTGTGCTTTACAAATCATATGATTGATTGATTGATTGCCAAGCCAGGGAAGGAGGCTGCTGTCTCACAGGAGGGAGTGCATCCGACAGAAAGCAGGAGGAAGGGTTCTCTCTCTAGAGGGACCTGTGAGGTGAAGAGGAGAGGGGCGGCCGCAGAGATGGTGTCCCTGGAGGAGAAAGGCCTCATCGAGGGGCTGAATCAGCACATCTCAAAGCTGTTCGGTAAGAGGAAATTTCTGATGGGAGTTAGATGTTGGGAATAATCTGTGTGCAATTGTCAGAGATTCAGGCGAGGAAGAGGATGCACACCTCACCCAGCAGTGGGAGGTGCTAAGACGGTATAGGTATTATTTAGCAGAAGGCCCTGCTACTCTGGGACCAGGGTCAAGACTGATTTGCATATGGCCATGTCTGAACTGGGGTGGCTTGGTGAGCAAAATAACGATGGATTAAACCCAGATCTGTGACTGGGGGTGAATGTTTTGCCATTGTGCAACATTCCGTCCATCATCTTGTGTGTTTTGCTGTTCACCCTATGTGGGAAGGGTATGCCCAGACATGGGTCCCTTGCTCACTAAGCCACTGGAGTCAAGCTATCCTGGCTGAAGACGGCTGATAGCCAGAAACCTGTCCTAGGATGCTTGATTCCGGTCCAGGAAAGACATGGCTTGGAAGTTGGGGCTGGACTGTTCCCATGAGGCACAGGGTCAAGACTGATTTGCATATGGCCATGTCTGAACTGGGGTGGCTTGGTGAGCAAAATAACCATGGATTAAACCCAGATCTGTGACTGGGGGTGAATGTTTTGCCATTGTGCAACATTCCGTCCATCATCTTGTGTGTTTTGCTGTTCACCCTATGTGGGAAGGGTATGCCCAGACGTGGGTCCCTTGCTCACTAAGCCACTGGAGTCAAGCTATCATGGCTGAAGACGGCTGATAGCCAGAAACCGGTCCTAGGATGCTTGATTCCGGTCCAGGAAAGACATGGCTTGGCAGTTCGGGCTGGACTGTTCCCATGAGGCACAGGGTCAAGACTGATTTGCATATGGCCATGTCTGAACTGGGGTGGCTTGGTGAGCAAAATAACGATGGATTAAACCCAGATCTGTGACTGGAGGTGAATGTTTTGCCATTGTGCAACATTCCGTTCATCATCTTGTGTGTTTTGCTGTTCACCCTTTGTGGGAATGGTATGCCCAGACGTGGGTCCCTTGCTCACTAAGCCACTGGAGTCAAGCTATCCTGGCTGAAGACGGCTGATAGGCAGAAACTGGTCCTAGGATGCTTGATTCCGGTCCAGGAAAGACATGGCTTGGCAGTTTGGGCTGGACTGTTCCCATGAGGCACAGGGTCAAGACTGATTTGCATATGGCCATGTCTGAACTGGGGTGGCTTGGTGAGCAAAATAACGATGGACTAAACCCAGATCTGTGACTGGGGGTGAATGTTTTGCCATTGTGCAACATTCCGTCCATCATCTTGTGTGTTTTGGTGTTCACCCTATGTGGGAAGGGTATGCCCAGACGTGGGTCCCTTGCTCACTAAGCCACTGGAGTCAAGCTATCCTGGCTGAAGATGGCTGATAGCCAGAAACCGGTCCTAGGAAGCTTGATTCCGGTCCAGGAAAGACATGGCTTGGCAGTTTGGGCTGGACTGTTCCCATGAGGCACAGAGTCAAGACTGATTTGCATATGGCCATGTCTGAACTGGGGTGGCTTGGTGAGCAAAATAACGATGGATTAAACCCAGATCTGTGACTGGGGTGAATGTTTTGCCATTGTGCAACATTCCATCCATCATCTTGTGTGTTTTGCTGTTCACCCTATGTGGGAAGGGTATGCCCAGACGTGGGTCCCTTGCTCACTAAGCCACTGGAGTCACGCTATCCTGGCTGAAGACAGCTGATAGCCAGAAACCGGTCCTAGGATGCTTGATTCCGGTCCAGGAAAGACATGGCTTGGCAGTTCGGGCTGGACTGTTCCCCTGAGGCACAGGGTCAAGACTGATTTGCATGTGGCCATGTCTGAACTGGGGTGGCTTGGTGAGCAAAATAACGATGGATTAAACCCAGATCTGTAACTGGGGGTGAATGTTTTGCCATTGTGCAACATTCCGTCCATCATCTTGTGTGTTTTACTCTGGGACCAGCAGCATATACACACAGACGAGAGGCTCACGAGTGCTGCTCCTGCCGCTAACTGGAGAGAGAGGCAGCAATGGCTGCTGTTCGGGAAGCCTACCGGCACATGTCTGAGAGACGCTGCTGTGCCTTACAGAGCGCTCTGGTCTCATGGGTTCTTTTTTTCCTGGTGTGTGCCAGGGCCCTGGGAAGGGCAAGGGTGGCACCCACAAGTTCACAGGACACCACTGTCCTCACAGATATGACAAGGATGTGCAAAGCCTGTTTGTGGTGTGAATAAGGTTCTTGCTTTGTGGTACACTTTAGTGTGAACATGATGCGTACATAGTGTCCGAGTAAAGATGTACACTGCACACTATGGGCAGTGGCCTAGAAGTCGTGCCATCTGCCCTAAAGCAACTCCTGGTTCGAAAGTAAAAGAGTTAGCCGGAACTAGTGTGCAGTAGGCTATTACGTGCTTGGACCCCGGTGCCACTGCACCTGCCTTCGGAATCTTTGATCACTATAACCGTAGTAACCCAGATGAGGGCGGAAGTGGGTTTGTCTGGAATAACGACTTTATGGTGAGTAGCATTTTGTAGTGTTCACTGTCCTTTCTTACCCAAGGGGATTCCATTCAATACGTTTAACTATTTACAAGTTCAGGCAATTTTTATATATAGATGCACAACTATAACTCGCACCCTCGTCATGGATTGCTTATCACCTCACACATTACATCACTCATGACATGCTCTAAGGTGTCAGTGATAACATCGCTGCAACATCTGAAATGCCGTGATTGTTGACATCACTGTGCATGGTGGGGGCACGAGTTATAGTTACTTGAGTTAACTGTAACTGGTGAATTTCAGTGGTTTGTTAATTTTAAAATGGCATGTTTTAACTGACATTTTCACCTACACTATAAGGTCCTTTTAACAGTTCTATTTTTTCAGTGAGTATATTATCTTAACTTGCAAATAGATAATAGACATATATACTCTAGGAACTTATGTATCTGGAAGATCAGTTCTTGTGCTAGTGTATTGACTCCCTCTACACATTCTATATCGAATTCTGACTGCACACACAGGCTCCTCTCACACATAAAATACCTCACACCAAGGTACCACATAGTTAAAGAGAAGATTACTGGAGGTTAAAAGCTTGTGCAGTTGGGAAGCTAGAGTGCATGCTACAAGAATATTTTTCCTGGTGAAGCAAAGTTCACCTGGTTCAACCTGGTTTTTCAAGGTTTCATTTGACTGTCAGTCATTGACAGTAGGAAGTCTGGTGGTGTGAAGATGTTTACTTGGCTGGTCATGGATGTGCTTGCTGGTCTGAAGCTAGAAAAAAGTAAACATTCCAAGTCACCCAAGGCGCTTCAAATGGGATGGTTTAGTAACAGATGTGGAAAGCTCGCCTAAACTTGAAAATACCAGTGTGTTTGGAATTCGTGTCACAATACGAAGCGTGCACTCTCTCTGAAATTAACTTCCACATATAAAAATAATAGTTATCTTGTTTTGGACACAGATGTTAGTTGTACTATTAAATACTACTAATGTCATTGCCCTTGTAGTGATGAATGCTGAGCATGTCTTCTGGGAGTGGACCAGGGAGTTCAGGTTGCACACATTGCTTCTTTATACCCTTTAATCCACATAGCTGTAATTTGGCTCAATATGGTGTAAATATTGCTCAGTTTAGACTTATTTTTATCACGATGAGACAAAAAAAGGCAGATACGTTTATTGCTACAGGAAATGCTGCTTTTCAAGTTCCTGTTTTTAGGTCAAGCCTGGGCAGCACATGCGCTGCTCTGCAGAATGCTGTATTGGAGTATGAAATAGAAGCCCCGCCCACTCCCCGCCCACATTTGTCATTGGCTTGTGTCATTGCCCTTCATAAATCCTGGCTTCTGAATCATTAATAGGTTTGCTAGTTCCTCCTTAGTACATGCCTTGTCTTCATTTGTAACCTCCCATGAGGACTGGTACTTTTACTTCGGTTGTGGCATGGTACATCTTTTTTAGTTTGTAAGCACTATTTTCTTAAATGAGTTTCTCCTACTGCAGGCACAACATGCTTTCCTGCAACATTCAGCGTTCCATGCGTGCTTTCACTTTCTGAGCATCCAAGGACAATGGCGGCCTCTTCTTTGAATAGGTCTCGCATTTACAAAAGTTTGAGCTATTGCATTGTAAATGACAATGGGGTAGATGTATCAAGCCGTTTGCGATTCGCAAAGGCCGGAATTAGCAGAATTCCGGCGTTTGCGATTCGCAAACGGTCTTTTTACATGTTTGGACATGTAACAAAAAATCGCAAAATAAGGAATCGCAAAAATTTGCGATTCCTTATTTTGCTTAAGCATTTAAGGAATCGCAATTTTGCGATTCCTTAAATGCTATGTATGTAGCATTTTGGAATTGCGAATTTAGGTTAAGAATTCGCAAATTACCACCAACTTGTAGTTGGTGGTAATTTGCTAATTCTTTTGAAAATGCACAATTTGGCATTTGTGAAGTGGGCATGTGATGCACATACATGCCCATAGGGCATGTATGTGCGCCATATGCACACACATGTAAATTTCAGTGGTGCAGCAGGGTGTTCTTGAGACACCCCTGTACCCTTGAAATTATTCTCAATTTACGATTAGCAAATTGCGAATCACAAATAGAGCATTATTTCACAATCATTCCTATGGGCCTCCTGGCCCATAGAAATGAATGGGGAATTATTCCTTAATTGCGAATTCGCAAATTGCGAATTCGCAAATAAGGAAAAATAAGAAATCTCTAAAAAATAGCGAATTTCTACATACATCCCATTTTGCGATTTCTAAATAGGGATTCCTTAAAAATCGCTATTTAGAAATCGCAAAAAGGGATGTTGATACATCTACCCCAATGTCTTTTATTTATGTGTTAATTAGCAAACCAGATAGATAAATGGCATTGTCATTTACAATGCCAATAGTTTAAAGTCTCGCAAATGCGAGACCTATTGCATTGCCAATGCTTGTCTCTCCCTCTGTTCTCCCCTCTCTATTTGAACTGTTCATGGTATTGTTCAACTGTTCAATTGATATTGGCAAATTGCATGATCTCTCTACACTCTGTGTCCTGCCTCTCATGGGCCGCATCCTCATGTAAATCGCCCCACCTACATCACTGCCCTGACCCAGACACACACACCCGAACTTAGAGGGGGGTACAACACTAGGGATCCATGGACCACTTCACCTTGAATGGTTTACATATATAAATGTCCGCCAAGACTCACCACCACCACTCTCTTCCATACCTGGATCAGGACAGAGACTATGGCCCTGTATACCCCTGACCCCACGGTCTCTGTGTTCCCAGGGAATGCATACCCCCATTCTACATAGCCCATCCTTGATCCTGCTACCAATAACAAGGCCATACTGCCACCCCCCACTCATCCTGCGTCCCCCCACGGACCATGTGTTCACACCCTAAAGCGCATTCTCGATTCTGCATCCCACCGTACATCTTTGAGACCCCATTGAACGCACCTGCCACACCAGTGTAGTGGGCGACCATATGCATCAGAGAATTCGGAAATATCGGTCCCACGGATACGGTCAGGGATCGCTGATTGCATATGACACAACTACTACTCCCCTTCACCCCCACTCCTCCCTCGTATCAGCGATGTTCCTTCCTCTGCGCGAGACACTGAACCTCTCACCCCCTCCCCCGCACGTTTGAATGGCAGCCAATTCAAAATGGTACACAGATGTACTCCCTGGAGGTACTCTCCTACCTCCAGATAAAAAAGGCTGATGCCACTCTCCTACAGGAGACGCAGCTGGACGCCAAAGAGACCAACAAACTACACAGGGATTGGGTGGGGAAGGTATTCCACAGCAGGTTGTCAACGCAGACCCCCGCCAATAGGAGCCCTCCATGGAAATGCGGAGTCGCTGTTCATCTTTGCAAATCCATACCTGTCACCATTGTTAAAT
Source organism: Lissotriton helveticus (assembly GCF_964261635.1). NCBI lineage: Eukaryota > Metazoa > Chordata > Amphibia > Caudata > Salamandridae > Lissotriton > Lissotriton helveticus. The sequence goes on from NC_136061.1 coordinate 727,061,647, forward strand.
CTTGGTCTGACCCTGATTGCAGATGCATATTTGCCAAGCTAAAAATGGGTGACAAGTCCCTGTGTGTAGGCTCGGTACAAGCCCCGATGGGGAATAAACGCTCCTTTTCCCTCTGGCTGAACCGACTAATCATGGAGATAGGGGCGACTCGATATATCATTGGTGGGGACTAGAACCTTGGTTGCAATGCGGTGTTAAACAGAACAGGAGCCATGGACAAGGGAAATGATGTGGACAGAGCTCTGTGGGCGACATAGCCTAGGACCATGGCCTTGTGGACCACTGGTGTCTCTGTCACCCAGTGGACAAGGAGTACAAGTTTCTATCACTGGTCCACTGAACCCAGTCACGCCTTGTCTATTTTGTCACTCTGCGGTTGCACTTGTTGGCGAGTCACACATACTAGAGGCTGCGCTATCCAACCACTCCCCTGTACTATTGGCAGTTGATATAGGACTCACTTCAAACAATCAAAGTGAGAATGGACACTTGTAACTGCGTTACCTAGGTTTCACTTTAAAAAAAAACTCATAAACGCAATGGTAAGATCGTTAGCGGTATATCTTGATTCTCCGCTTTTACACATGCGTTATTGCATTATCATTGGGTTTATTAATTGTGCTGTATGCAAGCCTCATCCTGAGGCAACCTCTGGTTAACGCAATAGTGGCCAGAGATAGGTAATCGCCCTCAAAAATAAAAAATAAAAAAGAAGCCTACTACCTGAAGTAACTTTTAATTAAGATTTGGTGAGGGTTGTTGTTAACATATACGTGGGTATACTGGTAGATCGTGTTACTGCATCCTATTATACAACTTAAAGGACGGTCGACATGTTTCTGCCCCACCATGCCCAGCCGGGTCTATGGGGCATTCATCAGGACATAAACAGTAATACTCACACGATTTGTGCAGTAATTTAAGTGCTTTTTGTGTAGCCACTATGTTTCTTTTGGAGGTAATGATGTACCTGTAAATACAGAAACATAAACAAACAATGCGGGGTACGCATATATAACACAGCACACATTAATATGTAGTTCTTTGCTCAATTTGAGTTAAACTGCAGTTGGCTCATTATAGCCTAAATTCTTACTAGAGTAATGTAGGTATGGAGACTTTCGTGGTTTAGCTATGTGTGGATGGTTGTTATAAAAGTTCTGCATCTATGAATGTGGGTGGTCCGTTGTCTTTGCCCACTATGTTCGAGTTATCCGGAATTTCAATAAATATGTGTGTATTCACCGTGTAAAGTTGCGTATTTTCAAAATATATAGGTGAATGGTAGCGTTTTCGCCTGTCACCAATTCGCCGTTTGTTATCATGGTGACCATAATTACCTTTGTTAACTTTCATGCACGTTTCTTCAGGGGTTAAGGATACACTGATCCCAGGCTGTAAGTAAAGCAACAGAAACATCACTTAGTTAAAGTTTTACTTACGCGCTGGAAATCTCTCTCGGGTGTTCATCTTACCCGCTTGCAGCGTTTCTGCGTCTAGTGCTGGCTCTATCCCCGGACGTGGAATACACTTACCGGGCGTCCTTTACTTTTACTACAAGCGAACATCAACATAGAAACAGGACTGGATACAATTGTAGTGTTATTTATCTTCAGTCTTAAACATTTTTATCGGTAAAGGTGAAACTTCAAATACTACTTTTTATGCCTGCCACTACCTTCACTATTTTTATATAACCTTGTGTGGAGTTTCCTTTGTGGTGGGCCTAGGGTGTTGTTGCTGGGGTGCGCGCGCAAACGCTTTACACATCGCCTCCGAGATTAGCCTTGCTGCTCGCGTCACGTTACCTAGAGGGTGAGCAGGGGTTATCTTGGTGTGTAACTCCCTTGCCCTGACTTAGAAATGGTGATCCCTGACTGACTTTGGCGTGAGCCTTGGCCGGCCAGGGGTCCCGTTTCTAACAGTCACCATGATAACAAACGGCGAATTGGTGACGGGCGAAAACTCTACCATTCACCTATATATTTTGAAAATACGCAACTTTACACGGTGAATACACACATATTTATTTAAATTCCGGAATACTCGAACATAGTGGGCAAAGACAACGGACCACCCGCATTCATAGAAACAGAACTTTTATAACAACCATCCACACATAGCTAAACCACGATAGTCTCCATACCTACATTACTCTAGTAAGAATTTAGGCTATAATGAGCCAACTGCAGTTTAACTCAAATTGAGCAAAGAACTACATATTAATGTGTGCTGTGTTATATATGCGTACCCCGCATTGTTTTGTTTATGTTTCTGTATTTACAGGTACATCATTACCTCCAAAAGAAACATAGTGGCTACACAAAAAACACTTAAATTACTGCACAAATCATGTGAGGATTACTGTTTATGTCCTGATGAATGCCCCATAGGTGGGCATGGTGGGGCAGAAACATGTCGACCGTCCTTTAAGTGGTATAATAGGATCCAGTAACACGATCTACCAGTATACCCACGTATATGTTTTAACAACAACCCTCACCAAATCTTAATTAAAAATTACTTCAGGTAGTAGGCTTGTATTTTATTTTTTTATTTTTGAGGGCGATTACCTATCTCTGGCCACTATTGCGTTAACCAGAGGTTGCCTCAGGCTTGAGGCTTGCATACAGCACAATTAATAAACCCGATGATAATGCAATAACGCATGTGTAAAAGCGGAGAATCAAGATATACCGCTAACGATCTTACCATTGCGTTTATGAGAGTTTTTTAAAGTGAAACCTAGGTAACGCAGTTACAAGTGTCCATTCTCACTTTGATTGTTTGGAATGTTTATACGGGGAAACTGAATGGACAGATATTCCTCCTCCCTACCTGGTGATTAGTAATAGGACTTACTTCCCCAGGCCGCAAACCCTGGTGCCTAAATATTCAGAGGTATTGCTCCCCCCAAGGAAAGACCCAAATGAAGGCGCATCTGTCTACTTACTTGATGGATAGTCACACATCAGTGACCTCATGTAGAACACTATGGGCTTCCGCAAATGCAGCTATCAGAGGTCTACTGATGCAAGATGCAGCAGCAGCTAGCAAGGCGGCCCTCCGAATTATTGAACTGGAAGACCAGATCATGTCTCTCACCCACCTCTCTTCCTCTCACCCTTCTGTACCTAATCACCACCACTTAGAACTAGCTCTTATACACCTCCAAAGCTGAGTATGCCATCCAACGCCTCAAAGGTAGGCACTATGAGCAAGGGGAAAAGCTGTCCATCTATTGGCATCACCGCTGAGGCAGCATGAGGCTGCGATGGCTAGCCCCTCCATCAACGCTGCGGATGGAGTAATCCTTACTATACACCAAATCATAGCCCACGAATTTGCCTCATTTTATAAGAAACTGTATACCCCGGAAACACCCGCCAACGAGGAGCAGTTGGCTACATACCTTGAGAGAATATATCTACTATGCCTCTCGGACAAAGGCTGGGAACTACTAGAAGGGGACATCAGACAAGGATGAAGCAGCGGAAGCCATTGCCAAATTACCCTACCATAAATTCCCAGGGGAGGACGGGTTCTCAGCAGAATACTATAAGAAGTCGGGAGAAGAGGCTGTTGCCACCCTTCATGCTGCCCTACAATAGGCTGATAGAACCGCAACCCTAGGCCCAACCTCCAACAGAGCGGTGATTGCAGTTATACCCAAACCAGGGAGAGACCCGCTCTCTTGTAGTAGCTACCGTCCTATCTCCCTTATAAATGGATACATCAAAACCCTGGCCAGTATACTAGCAGCCCGGGTGAGAAAAGTCATCTCATCCCTCATCCCAGCATACAGGTCGGTTTCGTCCCAGGCCGCTCTTCCAGGAATCACCTCATCACGCTGGCCCACATGCTATGGGCTGCAGATGACCTACGAGATGATGCAGTGCCCCTCTCCTTGGATGCTGAAAAAGCGATCAACCGTATTCACTGGGGTTACCTGTTCACTGATATGAGGCGCTTTGGACTAGGAAACCAGTTTATTTACAAGGTGAGTCTGCTTTACACCTGCCCTGTGGCCCAGATCAATTGCGGTGGATTCCTATCAGACACCTTTCAGATCCACAGAGGCACTAGTCAGGGATGCCGACCCTTCCCCTGCTGTTCCTGCTTGTCATGGAACCACTAGCTGCTCTTGTTCATCACTCATCACATATAATGGCATCCCCATTGCGGGAGGCATATCTAAAATATACCTCTACGATGATGATATCCTTCTCACCCTTAGAGACCTTCCACGCTCCTTGCCGGCACTACTAGAAGTCATAGACGGCTTTGCTGCCCTATCTAGATATAAAGTGAACTGTGCAAAAAGTGAGGCCCTCCCACACTCCTCCGGCACCTCAAATGCTTCGATTCATGGCTACCCCTTCCGCTGGAAGCCACACTGTCTTAAATACCTTGATGTCTTAGTGAACAGAGGCCTTGAGAACATGGTCACAGACAATCTGACGCCCCTAATTACACAAACGAAAATGTATTTCAACAAATGATCCCTACATGGCTTCTCCATGCGGGGCAGAGTGCAAGCTGTGTGAATGGTCACCTTACCACATTTTACATACATCTTGGGGATGTTACCCATCGTAGTGCCCCTAGACACACTACGACACATAGACACTCTGATACGGGCCTTCTTCTGGGGTTCTACCCACCCCAGTCTCTCCGCATCCAAACCTATGGCCCACTGATTTTCCAGCAGCTTAGGGTTGCTGTTCCTGGAACACTACTCTTGGGCCCTATACTTCTCGCAGCTTGCTTATCTTCTACTCGATACACCAGATCCCCCACAATGGGTCACAGTGAAACGATCACTTTTCCTGTGCGGGGTGGCTTAGCAGCCTTTTTGGTACTCACGCCCCCTCTTACCCTTCACACACTCGGTGATATAGGCCACACACAAAGTATGGCCGCATGCTCTCCATCTTTTAGGCATAATCCACCGCCTACTTGCAAAAGCTCCGCTATGGGACAACGATAGCATCAGCATTAACGGCCAAACTCTCCAATGGCCCAAATGGAAAGGAGCAGGTGTACGAACCTTACATCAGGTCCTATAAAACAGGGACCTAAATCTCTTTGCCCAACTTAGAGAAGAATTTGCTTCCATTCCCGCTACAGGCCTGGCAACATATGCTGCTGCAACACTGCCTATGGTGTTGCTTAGGCCCCCGACCCTGGACACTACAACCATCAACGATATTGGACTACCTAACAACATGGGGCTGTCACAAAGGAGTGATGTCAGAACTCTATGGTACCCTGGTGAGTTACTTGCATAATCTGTGTGCAACAAGACAGACAGGCTTGCAATCACAGTAGAATAAGTCTTGTTGGAAATGGTAGAGGCCCTAGACATCGGAACCTGTGAAGCTTGACGAAAATTCTGTGCTTGTTTAAGACCCTATCAACTGGTATTGGACACCCTGAGACTGCAACGTGCTGGGCTACTGCCACATTCTAATTGTTGGAGGTGCCCGGGACTAAGTTGCGACATACACCACATTCTATGTGAGTGCCCTTCGGTCCAGCCCTTTTGGACTCAAATTGGGGAGACCATGATGGGGTCCATACACCTCCACCTCTCCTTAATTCCTCGTAAGCCTTCTTGCATGACCTCAGAGACTCCTTGGAGCACATCAGTCCATAATGCAGCTTATTACACACGGCGCTCTCTACAGCCAAGCCAAGCTCTGCATTCTGCACCAATGGAGGTCATCTACCACCCTCCCACGCAAGAGGACTGGACAGTGGCAATGGTCCAAATGGCCTCTCATGAAAGAGTCACATACAGCATGCAAGACCAGGAGGAGGTGTTTCAACAAACATGGGCCCTTTTCCTCCAAGAGACCATCCTCTAAGATTCGACCACCTATCCTATCCTATCCTACCCAACCATCCCCTTATTGCCCCTTCCTCCCCCTCTCTTCTTCCCTTCTCTCTCTTTCTTCCCTTCCTTCCCTCTTCATTCTCTTTCCTTTCCTTATTGTTTCTCCTCTTCCTTTTCCTTCCCTCCCACCCCTCCCCTGGCGAGGGACCCGGCGCGTACCCCCATCCGTATTCCCAATTATTATGGACAGATATTTTTGCACACCCATAACTAACGCACTTCCCCCCCACCCGCAGGAAAGCCACTCTGCCATGTATCCACTGCGTATATCCTTATCTCAGATGGTGTCACCACGACACCACATCCCCCTTCACCTCCTTGCACCCAGCTCACCTCTCTTCTTCAACATATTACTGAAGGTTGAGACACAGTACACCTTTCCAGTTTGAAAAACCGGTTAGGGGGCCTACACAATTGCACACCCCCTCCACCCCCCCTCCCCCAGTTCGAACACCCCTCCACCAGCACCTACTAAATAGTTATTGTGGGTTGATCTGGCTGCACCATAAAAGAAGCTGTATGATACCCTACATTAATGTACTGCATGTTACCTGTAATGCTACTGGACTGTACCTGTACAACGCCAAGGATGATGATGATGATTATAATGTATCTGATGTGTGCTACACCCTACCCCTCGCTTTCCTTTCACCCCGAGGCCCCTCCCTGGTTCCCACTGCAGTATAGCTGTATATACAATGTTGCAACCCATGTGGATATATGATGTGTAATGTAAAATGCTTTCCACCATCCATTTCTTCTACTGTATTTCAATCTCAATAAATAATTACAACTCCAAAAACCCCCACCTAAAATCGATATTTTTGACAGCCATATTAAAGGCAACGATATTTAGGTGTTATGATATTCATTTAAAAAAAAAATCTGTTTATTAAACAAAAGCTTGGCAGTACAGTTATTCAAACATCAGTTGTGTACACTCTCCAGGGAAGTGTTGGTTACACCGCCCACACTCAACACCTGCTGCATCATAATGTTACATTAGCAAAGTCAGCACTAGCCACAGTTCCACCCCATTTCTTAGCCCTGAAGGAAAACCCCTACCATCGGGTTTTCTTTGGACATGGAGGGCCATATTACCAAGATGTGCGTTAAAAAACGCACATCGCACATTTCCCTATCGCCGGCTATCGCCGGATTTTATCGCCGTGTTAGCGCGTCATTATCAACACGCAACACGTAGGCGAAATTAAATCCGCCGATAGCTGGCGATAGGGAACATTAGCGCGTGAAAACAAGCGTTGTTGTCACGCGCTAATGTGTGCCTTGATAATATGGGGGGTGGATTCAGATTTATGATCCACACCCCCATGTTATCAATGCCTAACACCTGATCAGAGCAGGCGTTGGGACACCTGCGATAAACGAGTTTATCGCAGGTCTCCTTCTCCCAACGCCTGTCTTGGTAATAGGGTGTTACCACCTCCAACCACATTTTACATGTGGTTGGACGTGGGAACGCCCACTTTGCATGTGATTAGCGATGTTTCTCGCTGACATGCAAAGTGGGCTAGAGGCAGGCAATAGCATGCCCTTGTTAATAGGGCGCTAGAAGTATTGCCTCTTTCTCGGCACAATTCGCCGAAAAAGCGGCGATACTTCACCTTGGTAATATGGCCCGCAGACCTCAAGTACCTCTATAAGCCATCCAGTGGCCCCAAATCTTGTCCCACATCCTCGGGCACCCCCTACTTTCATACACCACTTTTTCGGGTGCCCAGCACCAATCTAGGTCTTCCTCCCACTCAGTGACCCCGGGTGTGTTATGATATTCTCAACACAATTATTATTATTATTTTTTATTTTTGCGATTTTATATAGCTCGTACCTTACCCGAAGGTGTCAGAGCGCTTTACATAAGAACCAGTTGAAAAACATAAGGACTTAGGATTACATGCATTACATAAAGGATACAAACAGAAAACAATTGCAAATGTACAAGATGTAAAGTCACACAAGGAGGAGGTACAAATGGATATACTCTAAGCGTCACATAGGAATGGTAGATAGTACAAAGGTCTACTGCATATACTAGTGATTAGAGTTCTCTCTATATACATAGGGAAGGGATACACATGGATATACTCTAAGAGTCACATAGGAATGGTAGAGAGCACAGGGGACTACTGCATATACTAGTGATTAGAATTATCTCTATATACATAGGGAAGGGATATGACTGGATATACTCTAAAAGTCACATAGGAATGGTAGAAAGTACAAAGGTCTACTGCATATACAAGTGATTAGAGTTATCTCTATATACATAGGGAAGGGTACACATGGATATACTCTAGGGGTCACATAGGAATGGTAGAGAGCACAACGGTCTACAGCATATACTAGTGATTATAGTTATCTCTATATACATAGGGAAGGGATACACATGGATATACTCTAAGAGTCACATAGGAATGGTAGAGAGCACAGCGGACTACTGCATATACTAGTGATTAGAGTTATCTCTATATACATAGGGAAGGGATACACATGGATATACTCTAAGAGTCACATAGGGATGGTAGAGAGCACAACGGTCTACTGCATATACTAGTGATTAGAGTTATCTCTATATACAGAAAAGCAGAGTTCCATTAAGTGGGGTCGGAGGGGGGATGCAGTCACAGCACCAAAGGAGGGACAGAGAAGGGAAGGAAAGTGATACAAATGAGAGAGGGAAGCAGATAGTAATGAGTAAGACAGCGAGGAGTGTGTCAGAGGCATCAGGAGAGACAATAAAAAGGTCGCTAGGACAGAGGGGGAGGTGAGAGATCGCTAAAATGGCGGAGGAGAAAGGTAGAAGAAGAAACGAGTCATAAAAGAAAATGGCTGGGAGCACAAATGTCCAAGTCCGAGAGTCCAGGAAGAGGGCTGCCATAGCCAGCAAGTCCGGGGGGGGGGGGGGAGAGAGAAAGGCAGTCCGCAAGTCACAGCTTCTTCTTCCAGAGGAGCTGGGGCAGAGGAGTTCAATCCCGAGGCATGGTGGGTTGTTGTCTTCGGGTGGGCACCTCACATTAGGGCACTGCAGATGTCAGGTAGATCGTGCTAGCAGTGTGACAGCAGTGTGGAAGTCTCCTCGCTGAAACCACGTTTGTTACGGATCTCATGGCGCTCCTCGCCATTCTTACCTCGCACATCTCGCTAGCTTATTCCTCAGCCGCCGCCATTGTTGAGTCAGGCTGGCCGGTACAAAGCCGGGGCTTGTTGGGGCACGGTGTGACGCTGGGGTGCAGGTGAGGGGGAGAAGCAGAGCACTCAGCACAAGTCCTTGAGGAGGGCTCACCCCCGCGGGCATGATACACAGAGCGAGCACGTGGAGTTGCTTAAGGCTACTCCGCGCCATTTTAGGGTCAGGCGAGCCGATCGCGAGGTGAGCTTTATTTCAGTATTTCGCACATGAGAGGCACCCACCTTAGGGATGTAAGGCTTGCGTGTAGTAGAGGGTCCGTTCAGCCCAAAAAACAGTGTCCAACATGAGAGGGTCATAAATCAATTAGTGCTGGGAGTTGGCGCCATTTTGGGGGACCGCAGTGGGCTCTGCAGCGATCCGCTTACATCGCGCTGCAAGTTAAACTTCGGCCCGTTCCAGAACGCGCTCCCCGCGTCCCCCGGAGCCCCATCTCTGAACAGTGTGCAGGCGCCCCAGCTGCTGGTCCTCCGTCTTGTGCCTGTTCCCGGGTCCCATTACTCTCACTCTGTCTCCCTGCGCTCCAGCTCTTTGGTGCCTGCTCAACCCATGGCCACCTCGCAGCATGCAGTTGGTTTAAGGTTCTCCGAGCTGTTCATGAATCCCGACGCAAACATCAGCGCCAGGGAGCTCAGGCGTGGTCCCTTGCGGCCATTCCCTGCCATTGATGCCAAGATGGCGGTCTTTATCCTCGGCGTCCACAGTTATCGCCCTCCGTTACAGTCACTACTGTTCCAATTGCCCTGAAACTTTGTACAATGTGTGTTCTTATCTAATGTGTTTTGGTATAATACAAAGGCTATTTTTATATAACCTTGTGTGGAGTTTCCTTTGTGGTGGGCCTTGGGTGTTGTTGCTGGGTGCGCGCGCAAACACTTAACCTACTTAGCCACCAAGTTTAGCCTGGCTGCTCGCGTCATGTTTGTTTTCTCGACCCCAATGTTTATTACCCAATATTTTTTATCAATATTTGGCCAAACACCTTCCTGTACAAAACAATCCTGCCTGCAATGGAGGCTTACATCGGTGTCAGCCCGCTAAAACTGCACTAGCACACGCAAAAAGAACAAGAATGCACCGTATTGCTTAAACACGGTGCAATCCTGCCCTTTAACTTTGGCGCCTTGCTGTGCTGCCCAACTCCAAAACGACATAAATGAGGTTCAAAATGTTTTTATATGTTTGCATAGTTAGTGGGTCACTATTTTCAGTGATTCTCTTTCATGAGAATTCACAAACACATACGAACTTTGAAATCAGTCAAAGGTGCTTCTAAGGTTTGGCTGAAGGCATTTTCGCTTTTGTCTGTCGCTCTGGGGTTCTGTGAACATATATATATTTATGAAGTGAATACCAGAGTGGCACTACAAGCAGCCTTTCTAACAATCAGCATATCACCGCCTGAATAACACAAGTTTTTCAATAATTTATATGTTCACTGTACGAGTACTGTAGACGAATGTACATAAATAAATATCTTCCCAAAAACATTACCCCTAAGGCAGCATGCATATTGAAACCTGATCTTTCCTTTGATTGCATCCAGAGTAAGGGTGGGCGTCCGAATCGGCTACGCCCACGGAGTAGGCGTAGTGTTGCCTTCTACGCATTTTGCGTAGACAGCGTAGCCGGCAACACTACGCCCACTCCGTGAGCGTAGCCGAGTCGGCCGCCACCCGCCTCCCTCCCGCCCTCCACTAGATACTTTATTTAAACAGTTACACGGATAAAAACAAGTTAAAAGCACTTACCTTGTCCGGGGCTCGTCCGGGTCTTCATCTTTGAATAGCGTCCTTTGCCTGGATACCAATGCGCATGCGCGGGCGGCCGCGCATGCGCATTTCTCGGGAGAAATGCGCATGCGCGGCTGCCCGCGCATGCGCATTGGTATCCAGGCAAAGGACGCTATTCAAAGATGAAGACCCGGACGAGCCCCGGACAAGGTAAGTGCTTTTAACTTGTTTTAACCCGTGTAAATGCTTAAATAAAGTATGTAGGGGAGAGCGGGAGGGAGGTGCGTAGTGGGGCTACGCGGAGTGCGGGAGTGGGCGTAGCTTCTCGCCCTCTCCGCGTAGCTCCGCGGAGCCCCACTACGCCCCACTACGCCCAGGGTTAATCCAGAGTAAGACAACAGCACGTTGTTGTCCTTCTTGTTGGTTTCGGTCACACTCTTACTGTAATGTTTTTTTCATGTTTTCGCTTACATTATTTTTCAAAAGTCTGCAAGTTCCAACCTTGCCAAGAAAACTGCATGCTATTACTTTAACTTCAGCGCATAGAATGAAAATGTCAGTCTGAACTGCTGTGATCTGTGTGAAAATCTAAATAATGTATCATTTGAATGCACAAACGCGGCTTGAGAAAACCATAGCTGTAAGATTTCAAAAGAGATGCAAATGTGCAACACCACATGTACTACACTGAGGTTTAGTACAAGCTCGTACAAATATGTAGGTCAGAACCAGTAAAAGTAATCTCCCATTTTTGTTTATTTATGTGTCTATCAGCCTGCTACTGTAAACCAGAGGCAACCCCTTTTTGATCAGCAGAGATTCTGAGAAAGTGAAGTCCTGTTTCGAGGACTGAAGCCCCAAAGGCTATCCCTGAGAGGCATCTTTTAGGATACATGAAAACTCTTGCCAGTATCCTTCATCACTCGCATTTGCTTAAGCTGAGATAGCCTGTGCCTCAGAATTTGACATACATTGATTAATATTTATTATTAATGGTATAACAAAAAATGCACATGCAATCTGCCATTGTAAGATGTCCACATTTGAAATATGTGTTTGTCAATGTGATTTAATCGAGTAGCTACTCTGCAATAAATATTAGATGAAAAACACACTCATCCACTGACTGTGCAAATTAATGATTACAATCAATACGAGTATATAAAATATAATTCCCCCCTCGATAATACATTGAATAAAAAAAAAAATAGTCACATGACTAAGGGCCTTATTACGACTTTGGTGGTCCTCCAGCAGATGGTACACCCTCCTTCCACTCTAGGGCCACCAAAGCTGTGGTGTGACCGCCCGCCTGATTAGGAGTTAAATCCAGCTTTGTTGGGCGGTCTGACAGTGGCTGTGTGCTAGACTCATAGAGGAGCCTATCATCCAGACTGCCGCAGTCAGAGCGTCGACTGCACCTTCCTGCTTGGTGTGGCATATATGAATACATGCCCCCACCAGCAATCACCCACACGCCCAAATCCAGTTAGGGCCCCCTTTGTTGCCCTTACGCCACTCTTTTCATGGCAGGTGCACTGCCATGAATAGGGCCATGAAATGTCAACTCGGAATATGCCCGGCAGTGCCAGCTGTGCCACTGCCAGTATATTCCTGTCTGTGAAAGACTGCTGGCCAAGCTGGATCCTTGATCCCAGCAACGCTGGTGGTCTCATGGCAGTCCAACAGCTGCAGTCGTAATACTGCGGCGGTCCCGCAGTGTGGCGGTCATCAGACTGCTACCATGGGTACAGGAGTCCCATAGACCGCCACAATCATATTAAGGCCCTAAAATAAATTAATTAAATTAGTACATTTAAAGAACGACCTCTTGGTAACTTGTTTAAGATCAAATTAAGCTTGATCAAGAAACTTTATAGGTGTACTAACAAAAGATTAGCAGTGTACATTAAGACTGTTTAATGGTCTCTTCTACTGTATCTGCCTTACATTCTCAGACATGTTCCCATAGGTACCTCTTTCGTATATCCAGCGATTTAGGGCACAAAAGATAATGTGTCCAATTGACTCTTACTTATAGCTACACAACCTTCATCCAGGGGTTCCTATGCAACAAATATTCCACAATCCTCAAACTGGAAGCTTGGTATGTAAATTCGTCTAAATCTTAAAAATGTAATTTGTGTGTGACCTTCCAAATTTTAGGTGATGTATTGTTATCTTGAAGTAATGTAAGAGTCTGTAACCAGTTCTGAATGTTTAAATTTCAATGATGCTAATAAGTCTTCCTCCCAACAATTATCCAACAATATTTTCGTTATAAGAATCTTCTGTATACTTCTTGGAATCTCAACTCTGGCGTAGCATTATTTAATTCGGTAATTGGGGTAATTTTAGTATTTCCATTATTTTGCTTAATAGCGAAAGATTCAAATCCCTTTTCTCTCCACTTTCATTTTGTGTTCTAGGATAAGCCATTTAAGTGAACCAGCATTAGCCCTATTGCACTAACAAATATAATATATTTTAGATGCCTAATGGAGCATCCACAGGGATGGTATATTCAATTCCAAATGTTTAATATCATGTATTATTTTTTTATTGAAGACTAGTGAGACATAAGTCAGAGACGGTATGATTTTTGCATTAAACTCAATAATTGACTGAGCTATGAACCTTCCACATATAAGCTTGAAAACCTTTTGACAAATGTAGTTGTTATTTCTACTTTGTGTTTCTTTATTTGCACCACCAACGTCTATTTGTGTTTATCATCTATGGATACACCTAGATACTCGTAATTCTCAAATGTATCGGGACATTACCAGTTTCCATTTTTTTTGTTTATTGCTCTTCCCAAAGCCCATTACTTTTGATATACATTGGTTAACCAAAATACAGTTCACCTTGTTAAATTCATGAAGTCTTGATAGTTGATATTAAATGCCTTTGGCTGTTAATGTGAAAATGACCAGTTCATCTGGGTAGGCTACAAATATAACTGGTTGTTTCCCTATTTTTGGTTGAATACCATATACATTGTCCAATTGCACATTTAGATCAGAAATATCAAGAGTGGAGTCAGTATACAACCTTATTTACCCCAGTACAGAGATCTGGGCCTAAATCCATCGTTTTTTTGCTCACCATGCCTTTCCAGTTTGAACCCAGCCATATGCAAATCAGTCTTGACCCGGTGCCCCATGGGAACAGTCAAGCCCGAACTGCTAAGCCAGGTCCTCCCTGGACTGGAAACAAGCATCCAAGGACCGGTTTCGGGCTTTCAGCTCTCTTCAGCCTGGATAGCTTGATTCCAGTGGCATGGAGAGCACGGGACTCACGTCTGAGCATACCCGTCCCACTCGGGGTGACAAATGCAAAAAGAACAGGTGATGGACAGAATGCAGAACAATGTCATACATTCACCCCAGTACAGAGATCTGGGCCTAAATCCATCGGTTTTTTGCTCACCATGCCTTTCGAGTTTGAACCCAGCCATATGCAAATCAGTCTTGACCCTGTGCCCCATGGGAACAGTCCAGCCCGAACTGCTAAGCCAGGTCCTCCCTGCACTGGAAACAAGCATCCAAGGACCGGTTTCTGGCTATCAGCCGTCTTCAGCCAGGATAGCTTGACTCCAGTGGTGTGGAGAGCATGGGACTCACGTCTGAGCATACCCATCCCACTCGGGGTGACACATGCAAAACAACAGTTGATGGACAGAATGCAGAACAATGTCATACATTCACCCCAGTACAGAGATCTGGACCTAAATCCGTCGTTTTTTTCCTCACCATGCCTTTCCAGTTTGAACCCATGTCTGAACTGGGGTGGTGTGGAGTGCAAAAAAACGATGGATTTAGGCCCTGATCTCTGTACTGGGGTGAATGTAGGACATTGTTCTGCATTCTGTCCATCAACTGTTGTTTTGCATTTGTCACCCCGAGTGGGATGGGTATGCTCAGACGTGAGTCCCGTGCTCTCCATGCCACTGGAATCAAGCTATCCAGGCTGAAGAGGGCTGAAAGCCCGAAACCGGTGCTTGGATGCTTATTTCCAGTCCAGGGAGGACCTGGCTTAGCAGTTCGGGCCGGACTGTTCCCATGGGGCACAGGGTCAAGACTGATTTGCATATGGCTGGGTTCAAACTGGAAAGGCATGGTGAGCAAAAAAACTATGGATTTAGCCCAGATCTCTGTACTGGGGTGAATGTATGACATTGTTCTGCATTCTGTCCATCACCTGTTCTTTTTGCATCAGTAATCAATAAAGCAGACAAACAGTGAGCAGTGCCTGTCGAACTCATTTTGGCCTAACAACGTTAAGGCACCAATGTTATCCATAGTAGAGCAACCAGGCCAAAATCCTGTTTGGTGGAAGCTTATTAATCTCTCCTCAACTAATGTTTGGAGTAAATATTTTACGAAGATCTTACCATTGCAATCTCGAATAGCTCTGAGCCCATTTTTTGGGATCAGCTTTCTCTCCTTTTTGTGTACTGAGTGAATAATGGTCCCTTTCAAGATGCAGGTATTATACCAGAGTACAAGATTTTAGAAAATAAATAAAATAAAAGAGTGCTCCAGAGAGTAAACTCCTGTTTTATGATATTAATAGCATGGCCACTGAAATTATGTGATTGTGTGGCTGTGTCAGTTTAAGCATAATCCATGATATGCAGCATAATCTGCACATTTTAACAAAAGGAAATTTTGTTTATAGCTCAAACAGTTCAAAAGTTACTAAAAATGCAGTGCAATGAAAGGCCCTTTGCAAAGATTGGCTGGTCACCTTCCTGTTGCTTATTGCTATATTGGGGTGTAAAACCGGTAACAAAGAGGTGCAACCAATGCCCAAACAGTTTAAAAGTCACAAAATAATTAAGTAATAGTATAGCAAAATGTGCCACATTACACCACATAATTTGCCTTTTTTTGCTGCATAATTTACTCAACCCATGCGCATTATTTGATCCTTGCTTGCCGCATAATTCATATGGCCCTGATTAATAGGTAGGCCGTTAGGTACGTAAAACCACGAAGATCGGCTTTTTGCAATCAATGTTGTAAATTCATCTTGTGGTATGCGTAAAGAGGTATAAAATTTGAGTCTCTGTTAGATGATTCTGTACAGCTGGTTGACAGTGGCAGCCAGCATGGCTCACGGGTGATGGGGAGGGCATGGGGTCGGGGGTTGTTGTATGGGAGTTTGCATGGGGGTTGCGCGGGTGGGTAGTGCAGGGGGAATAATTTTGATTTGTGCTTAAGTAACAACATATTTATATTTGAAGATCAATTGTATAAACAAATTCAGGCCATGGACACCTGCTTCACCCCCAGCCATGCGAATATTTTCGTGGGCTGGTGGGAGAAGCAAGTGGCCTGGTCAGACTCTTATGATGTCTGGGTGGAAAACGTCATTAGTTGGCATAGATACACAGATGATCTCTTTATCATTTGGAGGGGGCAGAGGAGTCAGCTAGTGATTACATAGCAGCACTCAACAACAATGAAATCAATCTCAGATTCACCTATGAGTTCAGCCTCATCAGTGTGAACTTTTTTGATTTTCAGGTTTTTGTCAGTGAAAACAAGCTATGTGCCTCATTGTATAGAAAATCAACAACAGGTAATGCAGTGCTCCACGCTAATAGCAGTCATCCGAGTAGATTGGTGGAAACCATACCATATGAGGAACTTTAATGGATAAAAAGGAACACCACACTGGAGAAAGATTATCATCAATCAGCTCAGGAATGCATAGAGAGATTCATAGTGAGAGGATACAGCAAGGGCACACAACAGGGGGCTGAACAAAGAGCGGACAGTAAGAACAGAAAGGACCAACTACAGGGCGTGAAAGAAAGGGGGCAGGATGATATCACTAACTCATTTAGGATGATCACTGACTTCTCTAACAAGGCTAATGCAGTGAGAAAGATCCTACAGACTCATTAGGAAATCCTCAGGTTAGACCTGATTATAGGCAAAGACATCCTGAGGTACCCAGCTATGACGATTAGAAAATCGAGATCTGTCAGAGACACTTTAGTGACAAGCCATCTATCCTGCCCACTAATTGAAACCTCACTATCTACAGTGAAAGGGTTTTACCCTTGCATCAAATGTAAGGCATATGCCAATAGCAGTAAGGTTCTTACTTATGAACTCCCTGGTCTCAAAGAACCTAAAAAGATCAAGAAGCCGGTGAACTGCAATGCCCCTTACACAGTGTACTGTCTAGTTTGCCCTTGCAAACTCCACTACGTGGAGAGTACTATTCATCCCTCAAAAATGCAGATATTGGAGTATCTGAGAGCTATATTGAATTGTGATAGCCCATGCCCAGTAGCTAGACACTTTAAGCTGTATCATAAAAGTAACAGGAACCTATTGCAATTCTTTTGTCTAGACCATGCCCCACGAGAAACAAGGGGAGGGAAATGGGAGTTAAGGCTTCGATGACTGGAATCCAGATATATATTAGATATGCAAACGAAAGCACCAAATGGTGTGAATAAAAAGGAAGATTTAGCAATCCACCTGTACTCCCTAACTGAGGAGTAAACTGATAGTGCGATGTGGTAGGAAGAAGAAGTTCAATCAGGCTAAAGGAGTTTTTATGGTGTTCCAGAGCTTAGCGTAGAGCTCCTCCAGTCAAAGCTCAGACAAGGATTAATCACTATGGTCGTCCATTTTGAACAAGGCCCATAGAGGGCTTCATTAATTCATTTGCAATCTATGCCAAGTAATGCCAGCATATAACACAGATGAATTGCTCATCAGATCCTTCCAGCCATGAGAACATTTATAAATCTCTTATATCATTGTTGAAATCATGAAATGATGGCTAGACAGTGGAATGCTGGCACTGGGTGTCAACGAAGAATTGAATTTCAAAAGGTCTTACATGTTGCAATAATGGTGAATAACTGGCCAATTAGACATAAGTAATGGTAGCCCATTCAGGGCGATATGAATTTTAATTGTTTTTCACTGAAGGCTTTTTAACTGCATAAGATTTATAAAATCATTACATAATTGAATATATATACAAATGTTATGTAGCACATAATGTATTGACAGCTTTAAATTTCTGACATTGAATGGCAAGATGTATTGCTTTATAACTGTTTTATACGTTTCAAAATGGCGCCCCAAAAAACACTAAAGCCGTATAATGTTGAACTGTTGTCCTGTAGCTATGTTCATTATTGTTGTTGTGATGATTTTTAAATCGTGATGTCATTTGAGATGTCATCAGTGATGTCACTGACCATGTCATGAATGATCTAATATGTGACATCATCAGCAGTGGATTGCGGGTGCGCGAAATATAGTTAGTACAACTAACTATATAGGAGCAATTTCAATGGTTTTGTATGAGTAAAATGTCCAGCTAACTATAACACCACTAAAACTTATAGTTTTTTGAGTGAATTTCTAAGGTTTTTTAAAAGCTAATTCCTAACTATATAACTCCTGAAACCTATGGGTTTTTTTCAGTGAATTTCAAAGGTTTTTTAAATGCTAATTCCTAACTATATAAGGCCTGAAACCTATGTTTTTTTCAGTGAATTTCAAAGGTTTTTTAAATGCTAATTCCTAACTATATAAGGCCTGAAACCTATGTTTTTTTCAGTGAATTCGCAAGGTTTTTTTAAATGCTAATTCCTAACTATATAAGGCCTGAAACCTATGGTTTTATCAGTGAATTTCAAAGGTTTTTTAAATGCTAATTCCTAACTATATAAGGCCTGAAACCTATGGTTTTTTCAGTGAATTCGCAAGGTTTTTTTAAATGCTAATTCCTAACTATATAAGGCCTGAAACCTATGGTTTTTTCATTGAATTCGCAAGGTTTTTTAAATGCTAATTCTATTAGCGGATAACGTTTTTATATATTAAAACTTTTTTTAAATCTCAAATGCCTGCTTTGCTAACAGAGTTTTTAAGCATGGGCTCTTTTGTCTCTGGTGGCCATCTTGGGAGACTGCATATCAGAATTTTTTTAATGAAATATAAGAGGATTTGAGAAGTCACTCAAAATGTGCCCTAATTTTTCTTTCGAGTGAATGTGGAGGTTAGTGAACTAGCCTCGAGACTTGGCTCCAAATTTACAATGAAAACGACGTTTTCTCATTGATTTACTTCAATTTATTTGATTTATTTATGTTCATTTTGAAACAAATTTCTTGGTGAAATAATCCATGATGTTTATAACAGACATAATAACCTTCTTATGTCGTGCGTACAATCAATGTATAATCCATTTTTCCATACACCCAATGCATTTCGGGTCAAACCAACAAACGTGACCCTTCGTCAGGGGTCTGTAAGGGAAAATCAGACAGGACCGGATTAGTCACTCTCTATCGTATAGGACTACACAATATTCACTGTAAGTTTACATCACTTTGCTATGGCTCTGTTCCACTAAGAACATGGTCTGTAAAATTATGTTACCAATCCACTCAAAGACTCTTACTAATCAGGCCTAGATACACATGAGAACAAGATGGTCCATCACATAAAGCTACTAAACTCTAACTTCATGGCATGTTTCATCAGTTTCAAGGACTTACGTGAAGTAGGACGCCGAACGCGTCTCGAAGGGATTCTGAATGAAATTGACCGCGAACGATCGACGGTCCTGATAGGCAAACGGCTCAGTCACGTGCCCGCGGTCGCATCCAATCATGATGCGGTAAGCAGACCACGTGAGATGAGTAGACTGGCTTCACAACAAAGCGGATCACGGAACTACCATTGTAAAATCCTATGTAGACAACAACATTTATAATTGCTAGAGCATGGTTTAAATACAATGCGAATACGATGAAAACTAAAAGGTTACATTTGTAAGTGAAATGAAAAAAACTCAACGTTGCAGATATACGTTACCACTTAAATACGGGGTACAGGATGTTGCAAAAGACAATGCATGAAAATCAGTCCCATTATAGAACCCAAGAATGTTCAATCCTATCGTTCAACCCCCATGGGTGGGCAGAGTTTAGTCTTTTGATCCAATAGTATTCCGCTCTCAATCGTTGTTTTATTGGATCCATGTCGGGGCGCTGTTGGATTACCTCGATCACCGTGAATTTTAACTGAGAGATTTGGTGATTCATCTCTTTCCAGTGTGTTGCCACTGATGATTTGAGATTATTGAGTCTGATGTTGCTCTTGTGTTCCGTGATCCGGATCTTGACCTTGCGCTCTGTTTGCCCTATGTATATTTTGCCACAAGGACATTTAATCAAGTACACACAATTCGCAGTGTCACACGTGCTCGAGTGTTGTAAGGCTATTGGAAAGCCTTTAGTAGGATGCATTAGCGTTTTTCCACACATAACGTTGTTGCAATGGGTGCAGTTAAAACACTTGGACATTCCTTTCCACGTTTTGATCTCCTTAGACGGAATATTCAAAAGTTCCTTCAAGTTTTTTGATCTTTGGTAGGCGAAAGTGATATGTTCACTATATAACCCCTTCAGATCTGGTTCTGTTTGGATCAAGTGCCAATGGTTCTTGATGATTCTCTTGATTTTCTCAGAGTCTGAAGAGAATTTTAGAACACACACTGTTTTTGATTCAATTTGTTTGATCTTCGGTGTCAACAAGTCTGTTCTTTTGAGTTTATCTACTTTCATTATGGCTTGTTTGAGGACATCATCTGGGTACCCTCTTTGTTTGTACTTAAACGTTTGATCTTTGATCACATTTGGAACTTCTTCTTCGACTGATGTAATTCTCTTGAGTCTTATGTATTGCGATAGTGGCAGATGTTTTTTCAACCCTTCGGGGTGGAAGCTTTGGAAAGATAAGCAGGCGTTTCTATCAGTGGATTTCCGAAACACTCTAGTTGTGATCTCGTTCTGCTTGAGTGTTATATGTACATCCAAATAAGATATGCATTCGTTCGAGATGGTGTGTGTGAACTTAATCCTTTCATTGTGACTGTTCAAATCCTTAATGTTGTTTTCCAAAGATTCTCTAGAACCACTCCATATTAAAAAAATGTCATCAATGAAGCGTTTGAATGTCACTAGACCTTCAATCCATATTGGATTTTCTAGGATGTGGTCTTTTTCGAATTTTTGCATGAATATATTTGCGTATGAGGGGGCCCCCCCAAAGCCCATCGATGTACCATTCGATTGATTATAGTATCGTCCTTTCCATTCAAAGTAGCTGTGATACAGCGCAAACTGCATCAGCTCTAGTAGAAGGATTCTCTGGTATTCCTCAAGGTCACTGTGTAACAAACTCCACTCTAATGATTCAATACCTTCTTTATGAGGAATCGACGTATACAACGATACCACATCGATGGTGCATAGCCAGTACATCTCACCATCTTTGAGTTCCACTTTGTTTAAAATGGTTAAGAAGTCCGTCGTATCCTTGATGTACGTTGTACTTTTTTGAACAAGAGGTTGTAGAAATGCGTCCACAAATTTGCCTACTGGTTCCGAGATTGATCCACAGGCCGAGACTATGGGTCTGAACGGTGGTCTAATAGGGTCCTTATGGATCTTGGGCAACATGTATAGTTGCGGTCTTCTTGGATACTTCAGGTGAAAGAAAGCATGGGTTTTTTGACTAATCCATTTCATGGTGAGTGCATGATCAACGATCTGATATAACACATCTTGATATTCTAGTGTAGGATCTGAAGATAATGGTAAATAAATGTCTCTGTTTTCTATGTGCTGATTCACACTCTCATTGTAGAATTCCGTGTCCATCACTATGAGTGCACCCCCTTTATCTGCTCTTTGGAAGGTTAATCCTTTGTCGTTACACAGGTTTTTCAAAGTGTTCCATTCTTTAGTATTCAAATTGTGTTTTTTGGGTTTACTGAATGGGATTTTTTGAATGTCTGACATCACAGATCTCTCGAACGCTTCTAGGGTTTTATGAGTGGTAGGTGCACAAAATGTGCTGGGTGGTTTGAATTGCTGATCCCAAGTAGGAATCACAACCTGGGGGTTGATGTCTTTGAAATGATATCTTAGTTTGAGATTCCTGAAAAATTTAAACAGTGCTATTTCCGTTTCTCCTGTGTTGGACCTGTATGTAGGGACAAATGTAGTGCCTTTATTCAATACTTTCAACTGCATGTGCGTCAATGGTTTGGAGGAAATGTTAATTACTAAGTTGGTTTCTGTACTTGACTCCGTGTCCTCTTGGCCACTTCTTCCTCGGTTTCTTTTCTTTTTTGCCCTTCTAATTGTTGAATTGTTGGTGGCTCGTTTGCTGCTGGGCTTATGTCTAAAAAAGACGTCTGTTGGTTGCTTGGTTGGCTGGTGGAAGGTATCGCGGTTTGTTGAGTGGTTTTGGCTATAGGTGGTCTAGTCTGTGCGATGTCTGCGTCCGATACCACACTTTCCTGTGATGATGTCGTCGTCGATTGTTTCTTTTGAGGTTGAGTTTGCCATTTGCGTTGATTGTAAATCTCCGCCCATGTATACACCTCTTCTAATTTGTAGTCTAAAGTATCACGACGATACTTTCTAATTTTCCTTTCATTCACCTCTTTGGCGTAACGATCAAGTTTTTGATTAACCTCTTCCAATGTTTTACCTAGATCAGGAATTTGATTGAGTTCGTCTTTCAAGGTTTTGATTTCTTCTTCTAATTCAGTTAATGCTTTAGAAAGTTCTTCAACGATTAGTAAGATCAGATCAAGAGAACATTTATTCAATATTTGATACCATTTTTCTAGGAATCTTTTATTGTTGTTACAAAGCATGGGCTTAAGCGCTATTCTGAGCCCCCTCGGTATTCTCTGATTCTTGTGGTAGTGTATCAATGTGGTCGCATGCAACCTTTGATTTATTTCTTTCTTGCTCATGTATTCAAACTGTCTGAGAATTTGAGCTGTAGTCGTTTTCTGAGGAGTGATGCGTCTGGTCTCCTGTATGAGCCCATAGATATCTTTGGCTGACTCTGTTGAGTATACTAAAGTTTCGGCTCTGTTGGTGGTAGTGAGTGCTATATCATCCAGTTGCATTTTTGAGGATCGGTGCTTGAAGGATAGGGTATGACTGAGATAATAATAGGAAGACTGTTATCCTAAGCACTCTATTTCTCTGAAGTTTATCCGTTTTTATGATTCTGGAGGTTGGTGCCTCAGTCGTCGCACGTAGTCAAAAAACGTGCCCAATATAACGAGTGAATGTGGAGGTTAGTGAACTAGCCTCGAGACTTGGCTCCAAATTTACAATGAAAACGACGTTTTCTCATTGATTTACTTCAATTTATTTGATTTATTTATGTTCATTTTGAAACAAATTTCTTGGTGAAATAATCCATGATGTTTATAACAGACATAATAACCTTCTTATGTCGTGCGTACAATCAATGTATAATCCATTTTTCCATACACCCAATGCATTTCGGGTCAAACCAACAAACGTGACCCTTCGTCAGGGGTCTGTAAGGGAAAATCAGACAGGACCGGATTAGTCACTCTCTATCGTATAGGACTACACAATATTCACTGTAAGTTTACATCACTTTGCTATGGCTCTGTTCCACTAAGAACATGGTCTGTAAAATTATGTTACCAATCCACTCAAAGACTCTTACTAATCAGGCCTAGATACACATGAGAACAAGATGGTCCATCACATAAAGCTACTAAACTCTAACTTCATGGCATGTTTCATCAGTTTCAAGGACTTACGTGAAGTAGGACGCCGAACGCGTCTCGAAGGGATTCTGAATGAAATTGACCGCGAACGATCGACGGTCCTGATAGGCAAACGGCTCAGTCACGTGCCCGCGGTCGCATCCAATCATGATGCGGTAAGCAGACCACGTGAGATGAGTAGACTGGCTTCACAACAAAGCGGATCACGGAACTACCATTGTAAAATCCTATGTAGACAACAACATTTATAATTGCTAGAGCATGGTTTAAATACAATGCGAATACGATGAAAACTAAAAGGTTACATTTGTAAGTGAAATGAAAAAAACTCAACGTTGCAGATATACGTTACCACTTAAATACGGGGTACAGGATGTTGCAAAAGACAATGCATGAAAATCAGTCCCATTATAGAACCCAAGAATGTTCAATCCTATCGTTCAACCCCCATGGGTGGGCAGAGTTTAGTCTTTTGATCCAATAGTATTCCGCTCTCAATCGTTGTTTTATTGGATCCATGTCGGGGCGCTGTTGGATTACCTCGATCACCGTGAATTTTAACTGAGAGATTTGGTGATTCATCTCTTTCCAGTGTGTTGCCACTGATGATTTGAGATTATTGAGTCTGATGTTGCTCTTGTGTTCCGTGATCCGGATCTTGACAAAGGATTAACCTTCCAAAGAGCAGATAAAGGGGGTGCACTCATAGTGATGGACACGGAATTCTACAATGAGAGTGTGAATCAGCACATAGAAAACAGAGACATTTATTTACCATTATCTTCAGATCCTACACTAGAATATCAAGATGTGTTATATCAGATCGTTGATCATGCACTCACCATGAAATGGATTAGTCAAAAAACCCATGCTTTCTTTCACCTGAAGTATCCAAGAAGACCGCAACTATACATGTTGCCCAAGATCCATAAGGACCCTATTAGACCACCGTTCAGACCCATAGTCTCGGCCTGTTGATCAATCTCGGAACCAGTAGGCAAATTTGTGGACGCATTTCTACAACCTCTTGTTCAAAAAAGTACAACGTACATCAAGGATACGACGGACTTCTTAACCATTTTAAACAAAGTGGAACTCAAAGATGGTGAGATGTACTGGCTATGCACCATCGATGTGGTATCGTTGTATACGTCGATTCCTCATAAAGAAGGTATTGAATCATTAGAGTGGAGTTTGTTACACAGTGACCTTGAGGAATACCAGAGAATCCTTCTACTAGAGCTGATGCAGTTTGCGCTGTATCACAGCTACTTTGAATGGAAAGGACGATACTATAATCAATCGAATGGTACATCGATGGGCTTTGGGGGGGCCCCCTCATACGCAAATATATTCATGCAAAAATTCGAAAAAGACCACATCCTAGAAAATCCAATATGGATTGAAGGTCTAGTGACATTCAAACGCTTCATTGATGACATTTTTTTAATATGGAGTGGTTCTAGAGAATCTTTGGAAAACAACATTAAGGATTTGAACAGTCACAATGAAAGGATTAAGTTCACACACACCATCTCGAACGAATGCATATCTTATTTGGATGTACATATAACACTCAAGCAGAACGAGATCACAACTAGAGTGTTTCGGAAATCCACTGATAGAAACGCCTGCTTATCTTTCCAAAGCTTCCACCCCGAAGGGTTGAAAAAACATCTGCCACTATCGCAATACATAAGACTCAAGAGAATTACATCAGTCGAAGAAGAAGTTCCAAATGTGATCAAAGATCAAACGTTTAAGTACAAACAAAGAGGGTACCCAGATGATGTCCTCAAACAAGCCATAATGAAAGTAGATAAACTCAAAAGAACAGACTTGTTGACACCGAAGATCAAACAAATTGAATCAAAAACAGTGTGTGTTCTAAAATTCTCTTCAGACTCTGAGAAAATCAAGAGAATCATCAAGAACCATTGGCACTTGATCCAAACAGAACCAGATCTGAAGGGGTTATATAGTGAACATATCACTTTCGCCTACCAAAGATCAAAAAACTTGAAGGAACTTTTGAATATTCCGTCTAAGGAGATCAAAACGTGGAAAGGAATGTCCAAGTGTTTTAACTGCACCCATTGCAACAACGTTATGTGTGGAAAAACGCTAATGCATCCTACTAAAGGCTTTCCAATAGCCTTACAACACTCGAGCACGTGTGACACTGCGAATTGTGTGTACTTGATTAAATGTCCTTGTGGCAAAATATACATAGGGCAAACAGAGCGCAAGGTCAAGATCCGGATCACGGAACACAAGAGCAACATCAGACTCAATAATCTCAAATCATCAGTGGCAACACACTGGAAAGAGATGAATCACCAAATCTCTCAGTTAAAATTCACGGTGATCGAGGTAATCCAACAGCGCCCCGACATGGATCCAATAAAACAACGATTGAGAGCGGAATACTATTGGATCAAAAGACTAAACTCTGCCCACCCATGGGGGTTGAACGATAGGATTGAACATTCTTGGGTTCTATAATGGGACTGATTTTCATGCATTGTCTTTTGCAACATCCTGTACCCCGTATTTAAGTGGTAACGTATATCTGCAACGTTGAGTTTTTTTCATTTCACTTACAAATGTAACCTTTTAGTTTTCATCGTATTCGCATTGTATTTAAACCATGCTCTAGCAATTATAAATGTTGTTGTCTACATAGGATTTTACAATGGTAGTTCCGTGATCCGCTTTGTTGTGAAGCCAGTCTACCCATCTCACGTGGTCTGCTTACCGCATCATGATTGGATGCGACCGCGGGCACGTGACTGAGCCGTTTGCCTATCAGGACCGTCGATCGTTCGCGGTCAATTTCATTCAGAATCCCTTCGAGACGCGTTCGGCGTCCTACTTCACGTAAGTCCTTGAAACTGATGAAACATGCCATGAAGTTAGAGTTTAGTAGCTTTATGTGATGGACCATCTTGTTCTCATGTGTATCTAGGCCTGATTAGTAAGAGTCTTTGAGTGGATTGGTAACATAATTTTACAGACCATGTTCTTAGTGGAACAGAGCCATAGCAAAGTGATGTAAACTTACAGTGAATATTGTGTAGTCCTATACGATAGAGAGTGACTAATCCGGTCCTGTCTGATTTTCCCTTACAGACCCCTGACGAAGGGTCACGTTTGTTGGTTTGACCCGAAATGCATTGGGTGTATGGAAAAATGGATTATACATTGATTGTACGCACGACATAAGAAGGTTATTATGTCTGTTATAAACATCATGGATTATTTCACCAAGAAATTTGTTTCAAAATGAACATAAATAAATCAAATAAATTGAAGTAAATCAATGAGAAAACGTCGTTTTCATTGTAAATTTGGAGCCAAGTCTCGAGGCTAGTTCACTAACCTCCACATTCACTCGTTATATTGGGCACGTTTTTTGACTACGTGCGACGACTGAGGCACCAACCTCCAGAATCATAAAAACGGATAAACTTCAGAGAAATAGAGTGCTTAGGATAACAGTCTTCCTAATTTTTCTTTCTTCAGCACTAATCAGAATTTCTATGGCAAAATGAACCCCCTCATTTTGTTCCTTTGCAAATTAAATGTTTTAAGTGTTAACACTTTATTCCAATCAAGATGACTTCAGGTGTGCCATACTTTTGTCATAAGTAAGACTGTTAGCGCTCTAGTTGTTCTTTAGAACACTCTAGGACATTCTGTCATTGGGCTATAGTTGGGCTATATCTGGCTGATATTTGGGCTACATTTGTTTTTTTTTGTCTCTGGTGGCCATCTTTGGGCTACATTGGGCTACATTGGGCTACATTTGGGCTCTAACATATATATAGCCCAATGTAGCCCAATATATATTTTTCAAAGTTAATTTTCGTAAAAACCACTGGAGCACATATCTTGAGACATAGCAAAGGCACATCGGGCTATCAGTCCCTACAATTTTGCCAAGTTTGGTGGAAAACCATTCAGCCTAGTTGTTCTTTTAGAACACTCTGGGACATTATGTCATTGGGCTATAGTTGGGCTGCATCTGGCTGATATTTGGGCTACATTTGTTTTTTTTGTCTCTGGTGGCCATCTTTGGGCTGCATTGGGCTACATTGGGCTACATTGGGCTACATTTGGGCTCTAACATATATATAGCCCAATGTAGCCCAATATATATTTTTCAAAGTTAATTTTCGTAAAAGCCACTGGAGCACATATCTTGAGACATAGCAAAGGCACATCGGGCTACCAGTCCCTACAATTTTGCCAAGTTTGGTGGAAAACCATTCAGCCGTTCGGGCTAAAAGTGAGTCCAACCGCCCTATGGAAATTAACATGGGGAAAACACGTTTTGGGACCCCCTTTTATCTCGGCCCCCGCTTGACGAATCCCCCCCAAACTTTCAGGGAAGGACCGGAGCGCCGCAAGGCAAAGTTAAGGAAAATTTCAGAAAGATTCCTCAACCGGCGCCAAAGTTATTCCCAATAGAATGTTGCAATTTCCCTATGGAAAACAATCCTAACTATATATACCTACTGGCTATTGCCATATATCGTATATATATATATATATATATATACATATATATATATATTACCTACGGGCGGTTGACAGTAGGTAGTTATAGTTAAAACCTAGTGTCCATAGGAAATCCGCAACATTCTATTTGGAATAACTTTGGCGCCGGTGGACGAATCTTCGCGAATTTCTCCATGAAAATGTCCTGCTACGCTCCTTCCCTAAAATTTTGGGGGTGATTCGTCAAGTGGGGGTCAAGAAAAAAAGGGCGGTCCAAAACGTGTTTTCCCCATGCAAATTTACATAGGGATCTTTAGCCAGGGCTACAGCCTGAAAGGCTGAACGGAATTACACCAAATTTGGCAGAGAGGTAGATTTTGTTTCGCAGATTGTGCTTTTTGTTAAATAGTGTAAATCCGTTCAGTAGTTCCTGAGAAAATCAAAAGTAAAATCATGGCGATATCTAGCGACGGAGTACAGTACGCGTACCTTCCTGGGCACGAGCTGCATGCTGATTGGCTGTCAACTGTCTGTCAACACTCGAAACCAGGAAGCGTTGGCAGCCATCTTGTGCCTCGGTAGAACCGAGACACAAGAAAACAGGGAAACAAAGGTAAAAACAAAGAAAAGGGGGCAGGGTAGAAACACCCTGACCCCCTAGGCCTGCTCAGGGGGTCCCACAAGGACCCCCAAGGCCATAAAAAGCATTAAAAAAAAAAATCGCGGGTACTCGTACACTGCCGAATCCCAAAAAAACAGATAAGGCAGTAGCCCACCAACAACCTCCAGTATGCGCCAGGGGGCTGTCTTGCAGAGACGTGTAAAGAGGCCATGCCCCTTTTTACACCTCTCTGCAACACCGCCCCCTGGAGCATACTGGAGGTTCCTGATGGGCTAGTTGGCCCTCAGGGACCCCCAATACGCAATGGGAATTAGTTCCCCCTCTGTAAACGCGCCAGGGGGCTGTGTTGCAGAGAGGTGTAAAAAGGGGCACGGCCTCATTACACCTCTGTGCAACGCAGCCCCCTGGCACATACTGGAGGTTCTGGTGGGCTAGTTGGCCCCCAGGGATCCCCAGTATGCAAGGGGAATTAGTTCCCCCTCTGCAAACTCGCCGGGGGCTGCATTGCAGAGAGGTGTAATGAGGCCACACCACTTTTTACACCTCTGTGCAATGCAGCCCTCTGGCACATACTGGAGGTTCCTGATGGGCTAGTTGGCCCCCAGGGACCCCCAGTATTCAAGGGGAATTAGTTCCCCCTCTGCAAACGCACCATGGGGCTGCCTTGCAGAGACGTGTAAAGAGGCCACGCCCCTTTTTACACCTCTCTGCAAGGCAGCCCCCTGGCGCATACTGGAGGTTCCTGACCCCCTAGGCCTGCTCAGGGGGTCCCACAAGGACCCCAAGGCCCCCCAAAAATGTTTGTTTTTTAAATATTCCTGGGATACGAGCAGGGTGCGCATACACTGCCAATCCCCAAAAAAACATAGAGGCATCACTCTGCAAATCTGCCCCCTGGTGCGTTTGCAGAGGGGGAAATGATTCCCCTTGACTACTGGGGGTCCCTACAGGCCAAGTAGCCCACCAGGAACCTCCAGTATTTGCTAGGGGGCTGCCTTGCAGAGATGTGTAAAGAGACCATGCCCCTTTTTAAACCTCTCTGCAACACAGCACCCTAGTGCATACTAGAGGTTCCTGGTGGGCTAGTTGGCCTCCAGGGACCCCCAGTATTTAAGGGGAATTAGTTCCCCCTCTGCAAATGTGCCAGAGGGCTGTCTTGCAGAGTGGTGCAATCTGTCACCTCAAGCCCTGCCCACTCTCTGCACCACTCTGCAAACGCGACCCTGGCGCGTTTGCAGAGGGGAAAGTAATTTCCCTTGAATAATGGGGGTCCCTGGGGGCCAACTAGCTTACCAGATACCCCCAGTAAGGCCACGGAGCTGCTTTGCAGAGTGTTGTAAAAAGGGGCGTGGCCTCATTACAACTTTCTGCAATGCAGCTCCCTGGCGCATACTGGAGGTTCCTGGTGGGCTAGTTGGCCCCCAGGGACCCCCAATATGCAAGGGGAATTGGTCCCCCCTCTGTAAACACGCCAGGGGCTGCGTTGCAGAGAGGTGTAAAAAGGGGCGGGGACTCATTACACCTCTGTGCAATGCAGCCCCCTGGCGTATACTGGAGGTTCCTGGTGGGCTAGTTGGCCCCCAGGGACCCCCAGTATGCAAGGGGAATTAGTTCCCCCTCTGCAAACGTGCAAGGGGGCTGCATTGCAGAGAGGTGTAATGAGGCCATGCCCCGTTTTATACCTCTCTACAATGCAGTCCTCTGGCGCATACTGGAGGTACCTGGTGGGCTAGTTGGCCCCCAGGGACCCTCAGTATTCAAGGGGAATTAGTTCTCCCTCTGCAAACGCACCAGGGGGCTGCCTTGCAGGGACATGTAAAGAGGCCACGCCCCTAGGCCTGCTCAGGGGGTCCCACAAGGACCCCCAAGGCCAAAAAGAAATATATATATATTTTTGAAAAAATCCCGGGATACATGCAGGGTACGCATACCCTGCTGATCCCAAAAAAAAACATAAAGGCACCACTGGTGCGTTTGCAGAGGGGGAAATAATTCCCCTTGAATACTGGGGGTACCTGGGGGCCAAGTAGCCCACCAGGAACCTCCAGTATGCGCTAGGGGGCTGCCTTGCAGAGACGTGTAAAGAGGCCATGCCCCTTTTTACACCTCTCTGCAACGCAGCCCCTGGCGCATACTGGAGGTTCCTGGTGGGCTACTTGGCCTCCAGGGACTCCCAGTATTCGAAGGGAATTAGTTCCCCCTCTGCAAATGTGCCAGGGGCGTGTTTAAAGAGTGGTGCAATCTGTCACCTTAAGCCCTGCCCCCTCCCTGCACCACTCTGCAAATGCGCCTCGTGGCGTGTTTGCAGAGGGGGAAATAATTTCCCTTGAATACTGGGGGTCCCTGGGGGCCAACTAGCTCACCAGGTACCTCCAGTAAGTGCCATGGAGCTGCTTTGCAGAGTGTTGTAAAAATGAGTGTGGCCTCATTACACCTCTCTGCAATACAGCTCCCTGGCGCATACTGGAGGTTCCTGGTGGGCTAGTTGGCCCCCAGGGACGCCCAGTATGCAAGGGGAATTAGTTTCCCCTCTGCAAACGTGCCAGGGGGCTGCATTGCAGAGAGGTGTAATGAGGCCACGCCCTGTTTACACCTCTCTGCAATGCAGCCCTCTGGTGCATACTGGAGGTGCCTGGTGGGCTAGTTGGCCCCCAGGGACCCTCAGTATTCAAGGGGAATTAGTTCCCCCTCTGCAAACGCACCAGGGGGCTACCTTGCAGGGACCTGTAAAGAGGCCACGCCCCTTGGCGCATACTGGAGGTTCCTGACCCCGTAGCCTGCTCAGGGGGTCCCACAAGGACCCCAAGGCCAAAAAGAAATATATATATATATATATTTTTAAAACTCCCGGGATACATGCTGGGTATGCGTACCCTGCTGATCCCAAAAAAAACATAAAGGCACCACTCTGCAAATGCACCCCCTGGTGCGTTTGCAGAGGGGGAAATAATTCCCCTTGAATACTGGGGGTCCCTGGGGGCCAAATAGCCCACCAGGAACCTCCTGTATGCGCTAGTGGGCTGCCTTGCAGAGACGTGTAAAGAGGCCATGCCCCTTTTTACACCTCTCTGCAACGCAGCCCCTGGCGCATACTGGAGGTTCCTGGTGTGCTAGTTGGCCTCCAGGGACTCCCAGTATTCGAAGGGAATTAGTTCCCCCTCTGCAAATGTGCCAGGGGCGTGTTTGCAGAGTGGTGCAATCTGTCACCTTAAGCCCTGCCCCCTCCCTGCACCACTCTGCAAATGCGCCTCGTGGTGTGTTTGCAGAGGGGGAAATAATTTCCCTTGAATACTGGGGGTCCCTGGGGGCCAACTAGCTCACCAGGTACCTCCAGTAAGTGCCATGGAGCTGCTTTGCAGAGTGTTGTAAAAATGAGTGTGGCCTCATTACACCTCTCTGCAATACAGCTCCCTGGCGCATACTGGAGGTTCCTGGTGGGCTAGTTGGCCCCCAGGGACCCCCAATATGGAAGGGGAATTACTTCCCCCTCTGTAAACGGGCCGGGGGGCTGCTTTGCAGAGACTTGTAAAAAGGGGCGTGGCCTCATTACACCTCTCTGCAAAGCAAGTTCCTGGCGCATACTGGAGGTTCCTGGTCGGCTAGTTGGCCCCCAGGGATCGCCAATATGCAAGGGGAATTAGTTCCCCCTCTGTAAACGCGCCAGGGGGCTGCGTTGCAGAGAAGTGTAAAAAGGGGCGGGGCCTCATGACACCTCTGTGCAACCCAGCCCCCTGGCGCATACTGGAGGTTCCTGGTGGGCTAGTTGGCCCCCAGGGACCCCAGTATGCAAGGGGAATTAGTTCCCCCTCTGCAAATGCGCCAGGGGGCTGCATTGCACAGAGATGTAATGAGGCCATGCCCCTTTTTACACCTCTGTGCAATGCAGCCCTCTGGCGTATACTGGAGGTTCCTGGTGGGCTAGTTGCCCCCCAGGGACCCCCAGTATTCAAGGGGAATTAGTTCCCCCTTTGCAAATGCACCAGGAGGCTGCCTTGCAGAGACGTGTAAAGAGGCCACGCCCCTTTTTACACCTCTCTGCAAGGCATCCCCCTAGCGCATACTGGAGGTTCCTGACCCCCTAGCCCTGCTCAGGGGGTCCCACAAGGACCCCCAAGGCCAAAAAAATATATATATACATTTTTAAATCCCAGGATACGTGCAGGGTACACGTACACTGCCGATCCCAAAAAAAAACCATAAAGGCACCACTCTGCAAATGCACCCCCTGGCGCATTTACAGAGGGGGAAATAATTACCCTTGAATACTGGGGTCCCTGGGGGCCAAGTAGCCCACCAGGAACCTCCAGTATGTGCTAGGGGGCTGCCTTGAAGAGACGTGTAAAGAGGCCATGCCCCTTTTTATACCTCTCTGCAACACAGCACCCTGGCGCATTCTGGAGGTTCCTGGTGGGCTAGTTGGCCTCCAGGGACCCCCAGTTTTCAAGGGGAATTAGTTCCCCCTCTGCAAATGCGCCAGGGGGCAGTGTTGCAGAGTGGTGCAATCTGTCACCTCAAGCCCTGCCCCCTCACTGCACCACTCTGCAAACCTGGTGCGTTTGCAGAGGGGGAAGTAATTTCCCTTGAATACTGGGGGGCCCTGGGGACCAACTAGCTCACCAGATTCCTCCAGTAAGGCCACGGAGCTGCTTTGCAGAGTGTTGTAAAAAGGGGCGTGGCCTCAGTACACCTCTCTGCAATGCAGCTCCCTGGCGCATACTGGAGGTTCCTGGTGGGCTAGTTGGCCACCAGGGAC
Organism: Lissotriton helveticus; assembly: GCF_964261635.1. Classification (NCBI taxonomy): domain Eukaryota; kingdom Metazoa; phylum Chordata; class Amphibia; order Caudata; family Salamandridae; genus Lissotriton; species Lissotriton helveticus. Next base: position 727,094,989 of record NC_136061.1, read on the forward strand.
CCCCAGTGTGCAAGGGGAATTAGTTCCCCCTCTGTGAACGCACCAGGGGGCTGCGTTGCAGAGAGGTGTTTAAAGGGGCGTGACCTCATTACACCTCTCTGCAATGCTGCTCCCTGGCGCATAGTGGAGGTTCCTGGTGGCCTAGTTGGCCCCCAGGGACCCCCAATATGCAAAGGGAATTAGTTACCCCTCTCTAAACGCGCCAGGGGGCTGCGTTGCAGAGAGGTGTAAAAAGGGGAGGGCCTCATTACACCTCTGTGCAACGCAGCCCCCTGGCGCATACTGGAGGTTCCTGGTGGGCTAGTTGGCCCCCAGGGACCCTCAGTATTCAAGGGGAATTAGTTCCCCCTCTGCAAACGCGCCAGGGGGCTGCCTTGCAGAGACGTGTAAAGAGACTATGCCCCTTTTTACACCTCCCTGCAAGGCAGCCTCCTGGCGCATACTGGAGTTTCCTGACCCCCTAGGCCTGCTCAGAGACGCCCAAGCCCAGGCCAATTTTTTTTGAAAAAATCCAGGGATACGTGCAGGGTACGGGGGCTGTATTTTAGCACGGTTTCCAGCTCTTATACCTCCAATATCTTGCCTTGGTAGGTGATGTTTCTGGACAAATCACTTAATCCTGCCGCCTTTCATTTTTTTAAGTAGTGCACCACGTGCTACTTCCTCCCCATGCACTGCACATGTAATCGATTGCAGAGGGGGAAATAATTCCCCTTGAATACTGGGGGTCCCTGGGGGCCAAATAGCCCACCAGGAACCTCCTGTATGCGCTAGTGGGCTGCCTTGCAGAGACGTGTAAAGAGGCCATGCCCCTTTTTACACCTCTCTGCAACGCAGCCCCTGGCGCATACTGGAGGTTCCTGGTGTGCTAGTTGGCCTCCAGGGACTCCCAGTATTCGAAGGGAATTAGTTCCCCCTCTGCAAATGTGCCAGGGGCGTGTTTGCAGAGTGGTGCAATCTGTCACCTTAAGCCCTGCCCCCTCCCTGCACCACTCTGCAAATGCGCCTCGTGGTGTGTTTGCAGAGGGGGAAATAATTTCCCTTGAATACTGGGGGTCCCTGGGGGCCAACTAGCTCACCAGGTACCTCCAGTAAGTGCCATGGAGCTGCTTTGCAGAGTGTTGTAAAAATGAGTGTGGCCTCATTACACCTCTCTGCAATACAGCTCCCTGGCGCATACTGGAGGTTCCTGGTGGGCTAGTTGGCCCCCAGGGACCCCCAATATGGAAGGGGAATTACTTCCCCCTCTGTAAACGGGCCGGGGGGCTGCTTTGCAGAGACTTGTAAAAAGGGGCGTGGCCTCATTACACCTCTCTGCAAAGCAAGTTCCTGGCGCATACTGGAGGTTCCTGGTCGGCTAGTTGGCCCCCAGGGATCGCCAATATGCAAGGGGAATTAGTTCCCCCTCTGTAAACGCGCCAGGGGGCTGCGTTGCAGAGAAGTGTAAAAAGGGGCGGGGCCTCATGACACCTCTGTGCAACCCAGCCCCCTGGCGCATACTGGAGGTTCCTGGTGGGCTAGTTGGCCCCCAGGGACCCCCAGTATGCAAGGGGAATTAGTTCCCCCTCTGCAAATGCGCCAGGGGGCTGCATTGCACAGAGATGTAATGAGGCCATGCCCCTTTTTACACCTCTGTGCAATGCAGCCCTCTGGCGTATACTGGAGGTTCCTGGTGGGCTAGTTGCCCCCCAGGGACCCCCAGTATTCAAGGGGAATTAGTTCCCCCTTTGCAAATGCACCAGGAGGCTGCCTTGCAGAGACGTGTAAAGAGGCCACGCCCCTTTTTACACCTCTCTGCAAGGCATCCCCCTAGCGCATACTGGAGGTTCCTGACCCCCTAGCCCTGCTCAGGGGGTCCCACAAGGACCCCCAAGGCCAAAAATATATATATATACATTTTTAAATCCCAGGATACGTGCAGGGTACACGTACACTGCCGATCCCAAAAAAAAACCATAAAGGCACCACTCTGCAAATGCACCCCCTGGCGCATTTAAAGAGGGGGAAATAATTACCCTTGAATACTGGGGTCCCTGGGGGCCAAGTAGCCCACCAGGAACCTCCAGTATGTGCTAGGGGGCTGCCTTGAAGAGACGTGTAAAGAGGCCATGCCCCTTTTTATACCTCTCTGCAACACAGCACCCTGGCGCATTCTGGAGGTTCCTGGTGGGCTAGTTGGCCTCCAGGGACCCCCAGTTTTCAAGGGGAATTAGTTCCCCCTCTGCAAATGCGCCAGGGGGCAGTGTTGCAGAGTGGTGCAATCTGTCACCTCAAGCCCTGCCCCCTCACTGCACCACTCTGCAAACCTGGTGCGTTTGCAGAGGGGGAAGTAATTTCCCTTGAATACTGGGGGGCCCTGGGGACCAACTAGCTCACCAGATTCCTCCAGTAAGGCCACGGAGCTGCTTTGCAGAGTGTTGTAAAAAGGGGCGTGGCCTCAGTACACCTCTCTGCAATGCAGCTCCCTGGCGCATACTGGAGGTTCCTGGTGGGCTAGTTGGCCACCAGGGACCCCCAGTGTGCAAGGGGAATTAGTTCCCCCTCTGTGAACGCACCAGGGGGCTGCGTTGCAGAGAGGTGTTTAAAGGGGCGTGACCTCATTACACCTCTCTGCAATGCTGCTCCCTGGCGCATAGTGGAGGTTCCTGGTGGCCTAGTTGGCCCCCAGGGACCCCCAATATGCAAAGGGAATTAGTTACCCCTCTCTAAACGCGCCAGGGGGCTGCGTTGCAGAGAGGTGTAAAAAGGGGAGGGCCTCATTACACCTCTGTGCAACGCAGCCCCCTGGCGCATACTGGAGGTTCCTGGTGGGCTAGTTGGCCCCCAGGGACCCTCAGTATTCAAGGGGAATTAGTTCCCCCTCTGCAAACGCGCCAGGGGGCTGCCTTGCAGAGACGTGTAAAGAGACTATGCCCCTTTTTACACCTCCCTGCAAGGCAGCCTCCTGGCGCATACTGGAGTTTCCTGACCCCCTAGGCCTGCTCAGAGACGCCCAAGCCCAGGCCAATTTTTTTTGAAAAAATCCAGGGATACGTGCAGGGTACGGGGGCTGTATTTTAGCACGGTTTCCAGCTCTTATACCTCCAATATCTTGCCTTGGTAGGTGATGTTTCTGGACAAATCACTTAATCCTGCCGCCTTTCATTTTTTTAAGTAGTGCACCACGTGCTACTTCCTCCCCATGCACTGCACATGTAATCGATTGCAGAGGGGGAAATAATTCCCCTTGAATACTGGGGGTCCCTGGGGGCCAAATAGCCCACCAGGAACCTCCTGTATGCGCTAGTGGGCTGCCTTGCAGAGACGTGTAAAGAGGCAATGCCCCTTTTTACACCTCTCTGCAACGCAGCCCCTGGCGCATACTGGAGGTTCCTGGTGGGCTAGTTGGCCTCCAGGGACTCCCAGTATTCGAAGGGAATTAGTTCCCCCTCTGCAAATGTGCCAGGGGCGTGTTTGCAGAGTGGTGCAATCTGTTACCTTAAGCCCTGCCCCCTCCCTGCACCACTCTGCAAATGCGCCTCGTGGTGTGTTTGCAGAGGGGGAAATAATTTCCCTTGAATACTGGGGGTCCCTGGGGGCCAACTAGCTCACCAGGTACCTCCAGTAAGTGCCATGGAGCTGCTTTGCAGAGTGTTGTAAAAATGAGTGTGGGCTGATTACACCTCTCTGCAATACAGCTCCCTGGCGCATACTGGAGGTTCCTGGTGGGCTAGTTGGCCCCCAGGGACCCCCAATATGGAAGGGGAATTACTTCCCCCTCTGTAAACGGGCCGGGGGGCTGCTTTGCAGAGACTTGTAAAAAGGGGCGTGGCCTCATTACACCTCTCTGCAATGCAGCTTCCTGGCGCATACTGGAGGTTCCTGGTGGGCTAGTTGGCCCCCAGGGATCGCCAATATGCAAGGGGAATTAGTTCCCCCTCTGTAAACGCGCCAGGGGGCTGCGTTGCAGACAAGTGTAAAAAGGGACGGGGCCTCATGACACCTCTGTGCAACCCAGCCCCCTGGCGCATACTGGAGGTTCCTGGTGGGCTAGTTGGCCCCCAGGGACCCCCAGTATGCAAGGGGAATTAGTTCCCCCTCTGCAAATGCGCCAGGGGGCTGCATTGCAGAGAGATGGAATGAGGCCATGCCCCTTTTTACACCTCTGTGCAATGCAGCCCTCTGGCGTATACTGGAGGTTCCTGGTGGGCTAGTTGCCCCCCAGGGACCCCAGTATTCAAGGGGAATTAGTTCCCCCTCTGCAAATGCACCAGGGGGCTGCCTTGCAGGGACGTGTAAAGAGGCCACGCCCTTTTTTACACCTCTCTGCAAGGCATCCCCCTGGCGCATACTGGAGGTTCCTGACCCCCTAGCCCTGCTCAGGGGGTCCCACAAGGACCCCCAAGGCCAAAAAAATATATATATACATTTTTAAATCCCAGGATACGTGCAGGGTACACGTACACTGCCGATCCCCAAAAAAAAACATAAAGGCACCACTCTGCAAATGCACCCCCTGGCGCATTTACAGAGGGGGAAATAATTCCCCTTGAATACTGGGGTCCCTGGGGGCCAAGTAGCCCACCAGGAACCTCCAGTATGTGCTAGGGGGCTGCCTTGAAGAGACGTGTAAAGAGGCCATGCCCCTTTTTATACCTCTCTGCAACACAGCACCCTGGCGCATACTGGAGGTTCCTGGTGGGCTAGTTGGCCTCCAGGGACCCCCAGTTTTCAAGGGGAATTAGTTCCCCCTCTGCAAATGCGCCAGGGGGCAGTGTTGCAGAGTGGTGCAATCTGTCACCTCAAGCCCTGCCCCCTCACTGCACCACTCTGCAAACCTGGTGCGTTTGCAGAGGGGGAAGTAATTTCCCTTGAATACTGGGGGTCCCTGGGGACCAACTAGCTCACCAGATTCCTCCAGTAAGGCCACGGAGCTGCTTTGCAGAGTGTTGTAAAAAGGGGCGTGGCCTCAGTACACCTCTCTGCAATGCAGCTCCCTGGCGCATACTGGAGGTTCCTGGTGGGCTAGTTGGCCACCAGGGACCCCCAGTGTGCAAGGGGAATTAGTTCCCCCTCTGTGAACGCACCAGGGGGCTGCGTTGCAGAGAGGTGTTTAAAGGGGCGTGACCTCATTACACCTCTCTGCAATGCTGCTCCCTGGCGCATAGTGGAGGTTCCTGGTGGCCTAGTTGGCCCCCAGGGACACCCAATATGCAAAGGGAATTAGTTACCCCTCTCTAAACGCGCCAGGGGGCTGCGTTGCAGAGAGGTGTAAAAAGGGGAGGGCCTCATTACACCTCTGTGCAACGCAGCCCCCTGGCGCATACTGGAGGTTCCTGGTGGGCTAGTTGGCCCCCAGGGACCCTCAGTATTCAAGGGGAATTAGTTCCCCCTCTGCAAACGCGCCAGGGGGCTGCCTTGCAGAGACGTGTAAAGAGACTATGCCCCTTTTTACACCTCCCTGCAAGGCAGCCTCCTGGCGCATACTGGAGTTTCCTGACCCCCTAGGCCTGCTCAGAAACCCCCAAGGCCAGGCCAATTTTTTTGGAAAAAATCCAGGGATACGTGCAGGGTACGGGGCTGTATTTTAGCACGGTTTCCAGCTCTTATACCTCCAATATCTTGCCTTGGTAGGTGATGTTTCTGGACAAATCACTTAATCCTGCCGCCTTTCATTTTTTTAAGTAGTGCACCACGTGCTACTTCCTCCCCATGCACTGCACATGTAATCGATTGCAGAGGGGGAAATAATTTCCCTTGAATACTGGGGGTCCCTGGGGGCCAAATAGCCCACCAGGAACCTCCTGTATGCGCTAGTGGGCTGCCTTGCAGAGACGTGTAAAGAGGCCATGCCCCTTTTTACACCTCTCTGCAACGCAGCCCCTGGCGCATACTGGAGGTTCCTGGTGGGCTAGTTGGCCCCCAGGGACCCCCAATATGGAAGGGGAATTACTTCCCCCTCTGTAAACGGGCCGGGGGGCTGCTTTGCAGAGACTTGTAAAAAGGGGCGTGGCCTCATTACACCTCTCTGCAATGCAGCTTCCTGGCGCATACTGGAGGTTCCTGGTGGGCTAGTTGGCCCCCAGGGATCGCCAATATGCAAGGGGAATTAGTTCCCCCTCTGTAAACGCGCCAGGGGGCTGCGTTGCAGAGAAGTGTAAAAAGGGACGGGGCCTCATGACACCTCTGTGCAACCCAGCCCCCTGGCGCATACTGGAGGTTCCTGGTGGGCTAGTTGCCCCCCAGGGACCCCCAGTATTCAAGGGGAATTAGTTCCCCCTCTGCAAATGCACCAGGGGGCTGCCTTGCAGGGACGTGTAAAGAGGCCACGCCCATTTTTACACCTCTCTGCAAGGCATCCCCCTGGCGCATACTGGAGGTTCCTGACCCCCTAGCCCTGCTCAGGGGGTCCCACAAGGACCCCCAAGGCCCAAAAAAATATATATATAAATTTTTAAATCCCAGGATACGTGCAGGGTACACGTACACTGCCGATCCCCAAAAAAAAACATAAAGGCACCACTCTGCAAATGCACCCCCTGGCGCATTTGCAGAGGGGGAAATAATTCCCCTTGAATACTGGGGTCCCTGGGGGCCAAGTAGCCCACCAGGAACCTCCAGTATGTGCTAGGGGGCTGCCTTGAAGAGACGTGTAAAGAGGCCATGCCCCTTTTTATACCTCTCTGCAACACAGCACCCTGGCGCATACTGGAGGTTCCTGGTGGGCTAGTTGGCCTCCAGGGACCCCCAGTTTTCAAGGGGAATTAGTTCCCCCTCTGCAAATGCGCCAGGGGGCAGTGTTGCAGAGTGGTGCAATCTGTCACCTCAAGCCCTGCCCCCTCACTGCACCACTCTGCAAACCTGGCGCGTTTGCAGAGGGGGAAGTAATTTCCCTTGAATACTGGGGGTCCCTGGGGACCAACTAGCTCACCAGATTCCTCCAGTAAGGCCACGGAGCTGCTTTGCAGAGTGTTGTAAAAAGGGGCGTGGCCTCAGTACACCTCTCTACAATGCAGCTCCCTGGCGCATACTGGAGGTTCCTGGTGGGCTAGTTGGCCACCAGGGACCCCCAGTGTGCAAGGGGAATTAGTTCCCCCTCTGTGAACGCACCAGGGGGATGCGTTGCAGAGAGGTGTTTAAAGGGGCGTGACCTCATTACACCTCTCTGCAATGCTGCTCCCTGGCGCATAGTGGAGGTTCCTGGTGGCCTAGTTGGCCCCCAGGGACCCCCAATATGCAAAGGGAATTAGTTACCCCTCTCTAAACGCGCCAGGGGGCTGCGTTGCAGAGAGGTGTAAAAAGGGGAGGGCCTCATTACACCTCTGTGCAACGCAGCCCCCTGGCGCATACTGGAGGTTCCTGGTGGGCTAGTTGGCCCCCAGGGACCCTCAGTATTCAAGGGGAATTAGTTCCCCCTCTGCAAACGCGCCAGGGGGCTGCCTTGCAGAGACGTGTAAAGAGACTATGCCCCTTTTTACACCTCCCTGCAAGGCAGCCTCCTGGCGCATACTGGAGTTTCCTGACCCCCTAGGCCTGCTCAGAGACCCCCAAGGCCAGGCCAATTTTTTTTTTAAAAATCCAGGGATACGTGCAGGGTACGTGTACCCTGCCGATCCCCCAAAAAAACATAAAGGCACCACACTGCAAATGCGCCCCCTGGCGCGTTTGCAGAGGGCGAAATAATTCCCATTGAATAGTGGGGGTCCCTGGAGGCCAAGTAGCCCACCAGGAACCTCCAGTATGCGCCTACAGAGACGTGTAAAGAGGCCACGCCCCTTTTTACACCTCTCTGCAACGCAGCACCCTGGCGCATACTGGAGGTTCCTGGTGGGTAGTTGGCCCCCAGGGACCCCCAATATGCAAGGAGAATTAGTTCCCCCTCTGTAAACATGCCAGGGGCTGCGTTGCAGAGAGGTGTAAAAAGGGGCGGGGCCTCATTACACCTCTGTGCAACACAGCCCCCTACTACGCATACTGGAGGTTCCTGGTGGGCTAGTTGGCCCCCAGGGACCACCAATATGCAAGGGGAATTAGTTCTCCCTTTGCAAACGCGCCAGGGGGCTGCGTTGCAGAGAGATGTAATGAGGCCATGCCCCTTTTTACACCTCTCTGCAACGCAGCCCCCTGGCACATACTGGAGGTTACTGGTGGGCTAGTTGGCCTCCAGGGACCCCCAGTATGCAAGGAGACTTAATCCCCCAACTTAGAACGCGCTACGGGGCGCATTTGCACAGTGGTGAAGTTAGGGGGCGGGGCTTAAGGTGATATGTGTGCAAACATGCCCTGTGGCGCGTTTTAAGTTGGGGAATCAATTCCTCTTCAATCCAGAGGTTCCCTAGGGGCCAACTAGTCCAACAGGTACCTCCATTAAGCGCCACGGAGCTGCGTTGCAGCGTTTTGTAAATAGGGGACGTGCCCTTTGAACACCTCTCTGCAACACAGCTCCCTTGCACGTACTGGAGGTACCTGGTGGGCTAGTTGGCTCACAGGGGACCTCAGGATTAAAGAGTAATTAATTCCCCAATCTAAAATGCCCTACAGGGCGTGTTTGCACACATGTCACCTCAGGCCCCACCCCCTTCCTTCACTATTGAGCACAATATTCCTGTCAAATCAGCGGAACTACGAATTCCAATGTACTCACCTGTTATCACAAGAGACGTCAGTGCTGCATCATTGAGCCCAGTACGGACCCTGAAAAGTAAATATAAGCGTACTTACCAATAACTTGTATTTCCTTCCATAGGAATCTTTTTTGTGGTTTTCACCAGAAAAGTTTCTAAGTGTCTATTTTTTAAACGTACAAATATTCCTCTAAAATCAGCCGAACTACGTATTCCGATTTACTCACCTGTTATCAGGAGAGACCTCAGTGTTGCATCTTTCAGCCCACTACTGATCATGAAAAGTAATTCTAATCGTAGTTACAGTAACTTGAATTTCCTTTCTAGGCTAACATTGACTGGTTTCACTTGGAAATTCACACACGTTATAGTTAAAAATTAGCATTTAAAAATCCTTAGAAATTCACTGAAAAAACTATAGGTTTCACACATGTTATAGTTAGCTGGACATTTCACTCATACAAAACCATTGAAATTCCCCCGTTATAGTTAGTTTAGTTAACTATAACTCGCGCGCCCGCAATGCACTGCTGATGACATCACATACTACATCACTCATAACATGGTCAGTAACATCACTCATGACATCACTGATGACATCTCAAATGACATCACTGATGACATCACTGATGACATCATCCAGTGAATGTGTGTCTTTCTGAAAAATATTTTTTTTTATATATATGTATATCTAAACGTCGATGGAACAATAAATGGGTAAATAAATGTCGAAATGGATTTTTTTTGTAAAATTGATTCTATAACTGACTTATTAAGGTTATCTTAGTGAATATATGTATTAACGAGTAATGTTTAAATATGTAAATATCTGTATCAGTGTCTCACTTTGTGTATAAGTGGCTGCATGGGTTGGTGAGTAGCTAATTGAGTGTGTATATGGCTTATTAGTAACACTGGGCGGGCAAGTTCGCTACGCCCACGAAGTGAGCGTAGTGTTGCCTACTTCGCCCTTTGCAAAGTAGGCGAAGCAGGCAACTCCTACGCCCACTCCTTGGGCGTAGCGAAGTTGCCCGCCACCCGCCTCCCTGCCGCCCTCTCGAACAAACCTAAATTTACTAAATGGGCAAATAAAAGAAAAGAAAAGGCACTTACCTTGTCCGCGGCGTCCCGGGGCTCCCTCTGCTCGCTCACGGCGCCGTCTTCATAAATAATGCGCATGCACAGCCGCCCGCGCATGCGCATTTCTCGCATGTTTAAGTTAATGCGATGTAGTTTTTCTCGTGTAAGTAGTGCGTCACGTCACGTCCCCCATGCATTGCAAAAGTAATGTTTTCGGCAATGCTGTATTTTAGCACGGTTTCCAGCTCTTATACCTCCAATATCTTGCCTTGGTAGGTGATGTTTCTGGACAAATCACTTAATCCTGCTGCCTTTCATTTTTTTAAGTAGTGCACCACGTGCTACTTCCTCCCCATGCACTGCACATGTAATCGATTGGCTAATGTTGTATTTTAGCACGCTCTCCAAGTTTTTTAATAACCTTCAACTTGATTTGTCCCCTGTTCTATCTCATTATACAGATATCTCAACCATGGGACGTACTGGTCGCCACAAGCTGTTTATTCCTGCCCATGTACTATACCAGATGGTGGTCAACCACTCGAAAATACCAGATCCACTGACTGCTCTCCATTTTTTATTTAAAAAGAATTTTTATTGCAGCAGTAATACACGTACAACCTAGCCCCCAATGAGGGCAGCATCATATATTCGTGGTGCAACGGTTCTGATATGGAAAACTTAGTCTAACACGGCCAGTCAGCTCACACCCCGGAGGTCGAGCGGCAGTATACAGTAGAGCATCATTCGCTAAGATTTGTAAGGGCATTCACAAAGAGCTGTTTCTCAGGTAGTGCATATGGCTGTGTTTCTGAACATCCGGTTCCCCCTGTACCTGTTCCAGGGAGCATTTGAACAATAACAAACACTGTTCCACCCTCGTCACACTCCCTCCCTCCCTAAACACCCCCATCTCTTACCCCCCTAGTCTCCAACCTACCCTTGAATATTCAAATATGACTGCTCTCCATATGCTATCAGCCGAAAATTGCAATTAACCTAATGGAGTTATCAGGTTTGACTTTAACATTTCATGATAGAAAAGCATTCTGAGTATTTCATGTGTTTGCAGACAGATCACTGTGCTGTTCTCATGTTTTTGGTAGCATTAGTGGGCATTCTGGTATCAAGAAAACGAATAAAAACATGTCCTCCCGATTTTATAGGCCAAATATGTCATTTGAAATTGAACAATGTGTGTTATAATTTTTCTTGCTTCTATAAATATTTTTTCTAAAATGTAAATCTCCAATGTGATAGTCTTATAGATGGTTGTTTTGAAACCCATATGTTTCTCATTTAAATGCTTGTTACACGTTTTCAGCCTGCACTTGAGATACAAAGTGAAAATGTTGTTTTGAATTTTTTTATTTGAAGACGTGTCTTTCAATTTTTCTTGATGTTTATTTCTCAATTTCAAGATCTTGGAAGACCAAAAACGGTTCTATCAGATCATGGCCAGGAGTTTGTAAATGAAGTGAGTGACCAATCTCGGCCTAACATTTGTATAATGCAATGCTATTTCCTTTTTTGCTTGTCAAATATAACCTCTGATGATGGCTTTTCAACCGCAATACTATTGAGAACAAATGTTTTTATGTACATTAAAATTAATCTTGGACATATGTACAACATATACATTTTAACTCTTTTTTCAGTTTGCAGAATGTTACATAAGTCAGCAGCAAATTGCAGAGGTTGACAAAAGCATATCCTCCTGTTCCAGCTGATTACATCGATTTCTCAAATATGGCATGAACTAGTTGTCTGAAGCCATACAGATTCACAAACTTTTAATGGATAACGTTAAGGTAAATACTCTCAATATGAGTAGTTAACAAAGTTAAAAAGTAACAGATATAAGTACTTAAGGGTTTTTTGGTGGCAGATAAGGTCCAATTCACACTTGTACGGATGGGTCCGATCCAGGGTGGATCTCTGTATAACTAATGGATGATTAGGTATTAGGATGGCATACAAAGCTCCCAACCATCTTACTTTTTCTCTTAAAGGGTTCTAAATTGGGGACAAATATTAGGCTGTGCAGTAGAGGTTGAGTGTGGTGCTCCACTGGTACTTGGGCCTTCTCATGAAGCAGAAGGGGCCTCTCTCAATATCCTTAACTCTTCCCTTCCAAAGTTGACCGGATTCTTAGTCTGCAAGTCCTTCTGCATACTTGCAGTTCCACACCAGTACTCTTTATTGGGGTCTCCTCTTGAAAGCTGTCTTGCATATCCGGCAAGTAACCAACCAAAGCGGAGTTCAAGTTGAAAACTCTGTTGGCCACAGTGTTTACACAAGGTAAACAGAGCGGCCTAGTTATACAATACCTCCAATTAAATGCATTAGAAATAAAAGAGCTTATTTACAAACCCCTTGTGCCATTTTCGTGTTGCTTTCAACATGAGAAATGTAACACAATAGTGGCACAAGAGTTTTGTAAATAAGCCCTAAAAAATATTGTCCTGCATAATGACTTCACCTCTCACCTAATTCTGTCTCATCTGTGAGTCATTTTAAAGGCCTGTTCATCTGTAATATAAATATGACGCAGTAGGCACTTCTATATAGACACTGTTTGAATGCAAGCCTATAAGATAAGTGAAATCTATCAGGTACACTGCACACATTAAAAAAATAGAAAATATCGTCAAGTGTTACTTTGACTTGGAATGTGTGACCTCATTTAGTCACATCAATCTAATTTTAAAAACTAATTTTATTTTTTTGTTTTTTGTTATGGAGATTAAATACAGTACTTCTATTGGACTCCATATTATATGTTGTTTGTTATATTGTTTTGTTAAAGTTATGGTTCTAGTTATTTATTTTATTGTTATCATTTAGTTATATTTCCAGTTATTTATTATTTTAATAAAAGTTAATAAAAAAATGCATACGTCTTTTTTTGTGGGGGTAGCAGTCCACAATAGAAATGATATTTATAATATGAAGTATAATTCTGAGGCTAGCTCTTCACCAGATCTTTACAAGAGTGTATATCTACAACTTACGATTCCAATTCAAAAGAATAAAAAGTACAACGCCATTAGCAACATAGTGTGGTGAACTTCTAACCTCTGTCCTCACGTAAGTGTTCCATAAACTGTTACTATAGAAACAGGCAGAAAGCCATTTGTGGGTAGGGTTAAACGTTTCTGGCTGTACAGAAACCGTTATATTTACCCTGGATCCTCTTCATGACAAAAAGGGAAGCAAAGTAAAACAAAACACTGTGTACCATATTTACAACCCCCCTTGCACCACCTTCGCATCCAACCTACCCCAACAAAATTACAAGCATGTGGGCCTCAACGACACCCCTCAAGCTCTGGGAATCACCACATCTGGGAATTTTTGTATTACGGGAGGCAGACTGCATGGCCCTCCGCCTGGTGCCCTCGAGGGCCCTGGAAACTACTACGATCGGTGTCCCGGAGTGCCTACCCCCGGTATACTGCTGTTTGCTTTGACAGAGCGGGAATCTCACCCCTCCCGCCCTCCCAAAGCAAACATATTTTGCATTTTGAAAGACAGAGCAGTGAAATCTGTTCTCACTTTCAAAATCCAAAATAGATTACATTTCCGTATACAAATTAGCATCTACCCATGCAAAAAAGCACTACTGGCTACCGAAGAACGCAAAAGTTCATCACACAATATTGCTTAAAAAAACAGCAAGTGTGCTTGACTTCTCAATATACTACCTTATCCTACGTAATGTTATTTTCAATCACGTTCTGATAACCAATATGAATCATGCTTTTAAAAAACAGAAACATGCACCCTAGTTTTCTGTGTAGAATGTTGTCAAACAACCAATCATTTCTTTTCTGTTTTAATTTCACTTTTTCCCCAAACTCCCCTTGTCTATTCTAACATATGCCAAAGGCAGAAATGGAACGACTCCGATCTATTTTGTCCACAGATTGAGAAAGCTAGGAAACAATGTGAATAAATCTGTTTCTACTTTTCTCCGAGACTATAGAATGGTGTCCATATACCACAAAAATCTGAGTTTCAATATGCATGGCATCTACAGGAGAGATGCTGTACATTTTACAGATAAAGGGAACAGAGACTTTCTCATGAACTTTAGACTCTGCATCGGTACTTACTTGTAAGTACTAAAATCTCTCAATAAACACAAGGGCTCTTCTTAGAGCCACCCAACATCTATACACATAAGCTTGATGTATATCTCAAAAATACATGCTTCTTTTTTTTCTGCGGCGAAATGGGCGGATCCTACGCACATCCCGCAACTTTTTAAAAAAAATAAAAATACTATCTTACTTTTTTTGCCCTACAGGACCTTATGTGACCCCCTGAGCAGGCCTAGGGGGTCAGGGGGTGTCTACCCTGCCCCCTTTTCACATTTTGCACACATATTTCACTGACTTCCTCAGCCTCGCTTCTACCAAGGCACAAAATGGCTGCCAACAGTTCCTGATTTTGAATGTTTACAACCGCTTGACAGCCAATTAGAATTCAATGTGTCATCAGGACGGTGCACTTATCCTACGAGGCCAATCCTCACACAATCCGCGGATCCACTGCGCCCATAGATATATAAATGATTTTAACCGTAATTTTCAAAGAAACTACTGAACAGATTGACACCACATAAGCGAAAGGCACAAGTCGGAACTGAGGAATACCTATCTGCCAAATTTGGTGTAATTCCATTCAGCCGTTCGGGCTGTAGCCGTGGCTAAAGGTCCTATGGGAAATTGCATGGGGAAAACACGTTTTGGGACCCCCCTTTTTTCTTGGCCCCCGCTTCACCAATCACCTCCACACTTTCAGGGAAGGAGCGGAACTGAGCTGGCCAAAAGTTTGGAAAATTTCAAAAAGATTCATCAATCGACGTCAAAATTATTCCAAATAGAATGTTGCGGTTTTCCTGTGGATAATAGGTCCTAACTATAACTACCTACTGGCGACCACCAGTAGGTAGTGTATATATATATATATATATGTATATATATATTTATATATATACATATATATATATTCACTGAATAAAAAACATAGGTTTCAGCCACGTTATAGTTAGGAATTAGCATTTAAAAAACCTTAGAAATTCACTGAATTAACTATAGGTTTCACACATGTTATAAGTAGCTGGACATTTCACTCATACAAAAGCATTGAAATTCCCCCGTTACAGTTAGTTCAGCTAACTATAACTCGCGCGCCCACATTGCGCAGCTGATGACGTCACATATTACATCACGCATGACATGGTCAGTGACGGTGCAGAGCGGGAATATCGTCGTAAAAATATCGACTAACCTTAATATCGCCGCAGAAATATCGACAAGAAGAAATATCGATGACAAAAATATAGTTTGACAAGAATATCGACAGACAGGTAAGTAATATCGTTAACATTAATATAGTTGTAATAAATATCGTTTACAAAAACATAGTTTACAAAAATATCGTTTTTTAAATAATAATAAGTAATTAAGTGTTTTTAATGAGTATTGGTTGTCAAAGTAGTATTTTTTGTAGTATTTTATTAGTTAATACCGTATTTTATGTTGAATTTAGTGTTAATAGTTCCGTAGCGGGTTGTGGGTTTATAGGGGAGTAGGGTGGGAAGTAATTTAAATATAATAAAATAATTGATTAATTAATGTGTTAATTGAATATAAATAGTGTAATAAATAATAGTTAATTAATTTCAATTAGTTAATTGATTAATAATTATGTAAATTAATTATGTTAATTGTTTAATTAATTTTAGGTGTGTGTAGTTGAATTTTTAAGTGAAAAAGTAGTGAATTAATTACATTTTAATTGAATAATTATTAAATTAATTATGTTAATTGTTTAATTAATTTTAGGTGTGTGTAGTTGAATTTTTAAGTGAAAAAGTAGTGAATTAATTACATTTTAATTGAATAATTATTTAATTAATGATTAATTAAATAAAAATAAAGATTTGTTAATTTTTAAACATTGTAAATACATTTAGTAATTTTTACCCATACACTATCCAACGCTTTCCCTACTGTTGCACCCTCTGGAGTGGGAATAGTAATTTTTACCCCTAGGCTATCCAATGCTTTCACTACTGTTGCACCCTCTGGAGTGGGAATAGTAATTTAAACCCCTACGCTATCCAATGCTTTCCCTACTGTTGCACCCTCTGGAGTGGGAATAGTAATTTAAACCCCTACGCTATCCAACGCTTTCCATACTGTTGCACCCTCTGGAGTGGGAATAGTAATTTTTACCCCTACGCTATCCAACGCTTTCCCTACTGTTGCACCCTCTGGAGTGTGAATAGTAATTTTTACCCCTACGCTATCCAACGCTTTCCCTACTGTTGCACCCTCTGGAGTGGGAATAGTAATTTTTACCCCTACGCTATCCAACGCTTTCCCTACTGTTGCACCCTCTGGAGTGGGAATAGTAATTTTTACCCCTACGCTATCCAACGCTTTCCCTACTGTTGCACCCTCTGGAGTGGGAATAGTAATTTTTACCCCTACGCTATCCAACGCTTTCCCTACTGTTGCACCCTCTGGAGTGGGAATAGTAATTTTTACCCCTACGCTATCCAACGCTTTCCCTACTGTTCCACCCTCTGGAGTGGGAATAGTAATTTAAACCCCTACGCTATCCAATGCTTTCCCTACTGTTGCACCCTCTGGAGTGGGAATAGTAATTTAAACCCCTACGCTATCCAACGCTTTACTTACTGTTGCACCCTCTGGAGTGGGAATAGTAATTTTTACCCCTACGCTATCCAACGCTTTCCATACTGTTGCACCCTCTGGAGTGGGAATAGTAATTTTTACCCCTACGCTATCCAACGCTTTCCCTACTGTTGCACCCTTGGAGTGGGAATAGTAATTTTTACCCCTACGCTATCCAACGCTTTCCCTACTGTTGCACCCTCTGGAGTGGGAATAGTAATTTTTACCCCTACGCTATCCAACGCTTTCCCTACTGTTGCACCCTCTGGAGTGGGAATAGTCATTTTTACCCCTACGCTATCCAACGCTTTCCCTACTGTTGCACCCTCTGGAGTGGGACTAGTAATTTTTACCCCTTCGCTATCAAATGTTTTATTTAATAATATATTTTATATTTTAATTATATGTATTTATTAGTGTTGTTATATAAAGTAATGTGTTAAATATATGTATATGTACACATTTATTAAGTTTATAATGAAAAAGTGTAGTTAATTTGTTTTCAATAGTCAAAAAATAAAAGTAATGTAATGTATTTTGTTAATAGTACTTATATTTATTTAATATTTAATGTAATTTTAATTAATTTAAAAAGTCGAGATTTTTTACATCAATATTTATTACAACGATATTTTTGAGTCGATATTTATGTACTTACCTGTTTAGGTATAGGGTGTCGATATTTTTGTAAACGATATTTTTACAACTATATTTTTGTCAACTATATTTTTGTAATCGATATTTCAACACCCTACCGTCAGTGACATCACTCATGACATCACTGATGACATCATCCTTGTGAAAGAGTGGCAGACCTCCTCTCACCGTAATATAACCTTTGATACACACATTCAAAAATAGAAACTAAAATTTTCAAAAAAATGGAGATACCAATACCAGTTACAACAACCTACTCAGTAATTCCAACATCTACATACACATCCACTCATTCACCAACAGTTCTATATAGGCTGAAACCTATGGTTTTTCACTGAATTTCTAAGGTTTTTTAAATGCTAATTCCTAACTATAACGTGGCTGAAACCTATGTTTTTTTCAGTGAATTTCAAAGGTTTTGTAAATGTTAATTTTTAAATGTATTAATTGTTATATTTTTTACACTGATTTACTACATTGTTTTAAAGTAATTATTTTGAGATATTTTGTTTTTTAAGTTACATTACATATTTTTAATATAAATTGAAAAAAAATGTTTTTAAAAATATTGAAAATGTAATATATTTTTTTTTATTTTATATATTTTTTAATTTATATAAATTTTATATAGCAGGCAATGATATCCTATAGAAGGAAATTCCAGTTACTGGTAAGTACGGTTAAAATTACTTTTCAGGATCAGTAGTGGGCTGAAAGGTGCAGCACTGAGGTCTCCTGATAACAGGTGAGTAAATCAGAATTCGTACTTCGGCTGATTTTAGAGGAATTTTTTTAAGTACCAAAACTCCTCACTTAGAAGAATTTCCAAGTGAAACCAGTCAATGTTAGCCTATGGAAGGAAATTTAA
The DNA here is from genome assembly GCF_964261635.1 of Lissotriton helveticus. Classification (NCBI taxonomy): domain Eukaryota; kingdom Metazoa; phylum Chordata; class Amphibia; order Caudata; family Salamandridae; genus Lissotriton; species Lissotriton helveticus. Next base: position 727,112,910 of record NC_136061.1, read on the forward strand.
GTTACTGTAAGTATGGTTAGAATTACTTTTCAGGATCAGTAGTGGGCTGAAAGATGCAGCACTTTTTTCAGTTGGGAAATTAATTCCTCTTCAAGCCAGAGGTCCCCTAGGGGCCAATTATCCCACCAGGTACTTCCAGTATGCACCAGGGAGCTGCGTTGCAGAGAGGTATTCAGAGACCACACCCCTTTTTACAATACTCTGCAATGCAACTCTGTGGCGCTTACTGGAGGTACCTGGTGGGCTAGTTGGTCCCTAGGGGACCTCTGGCTTGAAGAGGAATTAATTTCCCCCGTGCAAATGCGCCAGGGGTCGCATTTGCAGATGATGCAATCCGTCACCTCAAGCCCCACCCCTACCTTCACCACTGTGCAAATGCGCACTGTGGCTTGTTCTAAATTCGGGGATTAAGTCCCCTTGAGTACTGGGGGTCCCTGGGGGCCAACTAGCCCACCAGGTACCTCCACTATGCTCCAGGGGGCTGCATTTCAGAGAGGTGTAAAAAGGGGCATGGCATCATTACACCTCTCTGCAACGCAGCCCCCTGGCGCATACCGGAGGTTCCTGGTGGGCTACTTGGCCCCCAGGGATGCCCAGTATTCAAGCGGAATTGCTTCCCTCTCTGCCAACACGACAGGGGGTGCATTTGCAGAGTGGTGTAGGGAGGGGGCGTGGCCTCCTCCCCGATCCCGTATTTTTTTTTTTTTTTTCGGGCCCTGTGACCCCATCCCCCAGGGCCTGAACCCCAAATATTTTTTTTGTTAATTTTTTTACGGGAAGGGGGCTGCGCGGCCCACCCCCGTGGCTAATTCCAGGCCCCGGGGACCCCATCCCCTGGGGCATGGCCCTCTCCGTTGGGGACCGTGGGGGGGTCCCCAAGCCCCCTACGGGCGTTGCCGGCTCCCCGCCTCCTGCGGGAGCCGGCAATGCTTTTCTACATGGGGAGCAGCTAACATGCTGCTCCCCATGTAGAAAAGAAATTGGCTTTGGGTTTTGGAAGAGAGAGCAGGTTTCCTGCTCTCTCTTCCAAAAAATAAAGCAGTTTGCTATGGTAGGGCGGGAGTGTGGCTCCCGCCCTACTATAGCAGTTTTTTTTTTTTAAAAAGAAGCCCCAGGGAATGCCACCCCTCGGGGCTTTAACATGATGAATGTGCAGGGGGGCGTACGGCCCCCCGCAGTCCAGAGGACTGCCACCCCTGGGGCTTCTTTTTAAAAAAAATAAACCTGTGTGGGGGGCTCAAACCCCCCACATGCCCCGGGGACCGCCACCTCCCCGTGGCACTACATATTTAAATTGGGGACCCCCCAGCCCTGGGGACCACCAACCCCCCTGGCTTTTAAATGTTGGGAGGGGGGCCACGCGGCCCCCCTCCTGGAGCCTTGAGGTGGCCCTGGGGACTGCCACCCACCGGGGCCATATATATATATATATATATATATATATATATATATATATATATATATATATTCACTGAAAAAACCATAGGTTTCACACCAGTTATAGTTAGGAATTAGCATTTAAAAAACCATTGAAATTCCCACGTTATAGTTAGTTGGACTCACTATAACTCGCGCGCCCGCAATGTGATGTCATTTCGGATGTCATCAGTGATGTCATCAGTGATGTCACTGACCATGTCATGAATGATGTAATATGTGACATCATCAGCAGTGCATTGCGGGCGCGCAAGTTATAGTTAGTCCAACTAACTATAACGTGGGTTTTTTAATGGTTTTATGTCAGTAAAATTTCCAGCTAACTATAACTGGTTTCAAACCTATGGTTTTTTCAGTGAATTTAATAGGTTTTTTAAATGCTAATTCCTAACTATAACTGGTGTGAAACCTATGGTTTTTTCAGTTAATTTCATAGGATTTTTAATAGCAAATTTCTATAGCTATGAAATATTATAATTTTTATAATGAATCCTATATTGTATATTTATGTAATACTATTTTTTTATGTATATTGTTCATGTTTATTTATTTATTTATTTTTGCCCTGGAGCGCTCCCGGTGCGCGTACCGGTGAACACACCGGTAAGCGCAGTCTTGCGTCGCGCCCCGGTGCGCGTACCGGTGAGCGTCCCGTTAGCGCTATTGCCGCGAACGAAAACATCATCGTGACGTATCGCGTAGCCGTGAGATGCGTCTTATGATGCACGCCGTAAGCACCCGAGCGCATACGATCGCGCAACGTAAGCGCCCCTGGGCACGCACCCGGGCGCGCCCCGGGGCGCGCAGCGTAAGCGCGTCGGGTCATGTGACCTGAAAATAACACTTTTCATTGGTTCAGAGCAGTTTTTTTTCCAAATGATGAAAGCCCCCACCTTTTTTCCTCATTCTCACTTTGTACTTTGACTGAGGAAGACCTGTTTGCAGACCTGAGAAATGGCTACAGTAGCAGCAGCAGCAGGAGCATCTCAACCACCACCACCACCACCACAAGGACCACCACAACACCACAGTGATGGTGAAGAAGAAGAAGAGGAGGAGGAGGAGGAGGAGAGGCAGTTCCTGCCTGAAGATAATACCCCCTATAAACCTAAGGAGGACTTTGTGAGGGAGTTTTTTAAAATCCCAAGAAAAAGAAAGTAAATGCTGCAAAAGTAACATGTCTCATCTGTGGCACTGTACTTTCCAGGGGGAACCCTGCAAAAAAATATTCATTTGGGAACCATACAATGCTTCGCCATATGCAACGCAGGCACCCAAACAACTATGCTGCGGCAGAGGTCAGAGAACTGACCAGAAACCCTCCTCAATCTTCTCCAAGCACCTCCAAAAGAAATCAAGCCACTCCATCGGGTCTAGAGACAAGGGAGATGGTCCCAAACATCCAACGCCAGTTTGGAGATTACAAAATAGTTTGTATATTTTGCGGGACTACAATTTCCTATGGGGAGCAAAGCATCAAACTCATCAACCGTGCTGGAGACAACCACAACTGCAGAAAGAAACCTTAATTTTTTCCTGATTTTATTTGCTCCAGTTGAGCCGTTTATAATTCCCTGTTTTTTGTTTGTCCCCATAAAAATTACAAAAAATTTATAAAATTGTTCATAAAAGCCAAAAAAAGTAAAAAATGTTCAAAAAAACAATAAAAAAAATATAAAACAACAAAAGGAATAAAAAAACAATTCTTTTTAGAACTAACTCCAATTTATAAAAAAATGCTACATTTTTTAAAAACTCTGTCATTCTTTTTTCTCCATGGTACGCTCCCCGGTGCGCGTACCGGGTGCTCCTCCCCCCTTTTATGGCCCCCACATCAAATCCAGGGGGTCAGGGGTGGTCTACTCTGCCCCCTTTTGGTCATTTCCCCCTTTGTTTTTGCCACCTCTTGTGTCTCGATCCTACCGAGACACAAGATGGTGGCCGCTCTGGACTGTTTGGAATGTTGACAGACACCCGAGAGCCAATCAGCTTTCCACTCACGAACTCGCGTAGCGCGCTGGTGCGCGCCCCGGTGCGCGTACCGGGGCGCGCTTATAGATATATATATTTTTTTGAACCTAAATTACTCAAAATCCACTTGAGCACATATCTTGAGACATAGCAAAGGCACATTGGGCTACCAGTCCCTACAATTTTGCCGAGTTTGGTGGAAATCCATTCAGCCGTTCGGGCTAAACGTGAGTCCAACCGCCCTATGGAAATTAACATGGGGAAAACACGTTTTGGGACCCCCCTTTTATCTCGGCTCCCGCTTCACGAATCCCCCCCAAACTTTCTGGGAAGGAGCGGAGCGGAGCTGGCCATTTTCTTGGAGAAATTCAGCCAATTCCATCCATCGACGCCAAAGTTATTCCAAATAGAATGTTGCGGATTTCCTATGGAAACTAGGTCCTAACTATAACTACCTACTGGCGACCGCCAGTACGTAATATATATTACGTACGTTATATAAGGCCATAGGTTTCAGGCCTTATATAGTTAGGAATGGCATGAATGATCTAATATGTGTCATCATCAGCAGTGGATTGCGGGTGCGCGAAATATAGTTAGTACAACTAACTATATAGGAGCAATTTCAATGGTTTTGTATGAGTGAAATGTCCAGCTAACTATAACACCCCTAAAACTTATAGTTTTTTGAGTGAATTTCAAAGGTTTTTTAAAAGCTAATTCCTAACTATATAACGCCTGAAACCTATGGTTTTTTCAGTGAATTTCAAAGGTTTTTTAAATGCTAATTCCTAACTAAATAAGGCCTGAAACCCATGTTTTTTTCAGTGAATTTGCAAGGTTTTTTAAATGCTAATTCCTAACTATACAAGGCCTGAAACCTATGGTTTTTTCAGTGAATTTGCAAGTTTTTTTAAATGCTAATTCCTAACTATATAAGGAATTTCGAAGGTTTTTTAAATAGCAATTTTTAAATCTATTAATTGTTATTTTTTTTATACTGATTTACTACATTTTTGCAGGCAGGTGTTCAGAGGGCATGCCCCCTTTTTACAACGTTCTTCAGCGCAACCCCTGGCGCGTTTGCAGAGGAGGAACTAATTCCCCTTGCATACTGGGGGTCCTTGGGGGGCATCTAGCCCACCAGGAGCCTCCAGTATAAGCCAGGGAGCTGCATTACAGAGAGGTGTAATGAGGCCACACCCTTTTTTACACCTCTCTGCAACGCAGCCCCCGGGCGTGTTTGCAGAGGGGGAACTAATTCCCCTTGCATACTGCGGGTCCCGGGGGCCAACTAGCCCACCTGGAACCTGCAGTATGCGCCAGGGGGCTGCATTGCAGAGAGGTGTAATGAGGCCACACCCTTTTTTTACACCTCTCTGCACCGCAACCCCTGGCGTGTTTGCAGAATAGGAACTAATTCCCCTTGCATACTGGGGTCCTCGGGGGCCAAGTAGCCCACCAGGAGCCTCCAGTATGCGCCAATGGGGCTGTATTGCTTTGCCCCGGGGACGGCGGTCCCCGAAGCAGTGTTGGGGGGATTGTGGACCCCCCACACTTCTTTATCACTATGCCGCCGCACTTTGGTCCCCCAGGGGGTAATTATTAAAAAACAGACAAGTTTTTTTAAAAAGGAATGTGGGCCTTTTTGGTCAATGTGGGACCACCTGGGCAGGCCTTGGGGGTCAGGGTGTATCTACCCTGCCCCCTTTTTGTGTTCTTCACATTTGTTTTTCTGCTTTCTTGTGCCTCGGTCTATCTACACGCACACATATACACATATATATATATATATATATGCATATATATGCATTTATATATATGTATGTGTGTATATATATATATACACATACATATATAAACAAATATAATCTGCATATCTATATAAATACAAATATAAATGCATGTATACATATGCATATATGCATACATATGCATGTTATTTACGTGAAAGTTTGAAAAACACTATTAAAAGCAAAGCTAAAAAGCCACCTCATTACAAACAGAATGGCTTTAACTTAAACGAGGGCGAGATCTATTGCATTTTCAATGCTTGTTTACTTTGGTTCCATCAAGAAGGCATTCAGATGTGTCACACATTGCCATAAATTCTGAATGTTAGCACTCTAGTTGCTCATTATATCACTGTAGTAAAGCTACTGCTCACCAGGGACGTCTGCTGCTGGTATTCAAAGTGCATGTTTCAGTCTGCATGTCAGAATTATTTTAATGAAATAGAAGAAGATTTGAGAAGTCACTTTCTGAAGCACTAATCATACTTTCTATGGCAAAATGAACCCCCTCATTTTGTTCCTTTTTAAATTAAATGTTTTCAGACTTACCACTTCATTCCAATCTAGATGGCTTCTGTTGTGCCATACTTTTGTCATAAGTAAGACAGTTAGCGCTTTAGTTGTTCTTTAGAACACTCTGGGACATTCTGTCATTAGGCTATACATGGGCTACATCTGGGTGCTATTTGGGCTACATTTGGGCTCTTTTGTCTCTGGTGGCCATCTTGGGGGACTGCATGTCAGAATGTTTTAATGAAATAGAATAGGATTTGAGAAGTCTCTCAAAATGTGCCCTAATTTTTATTTCTGCAGCACTAATCATACTTTCTATGGCAAAATGAACCCCCTCATTTTGTTCCTTTTTAAATTAAATGTTTTCAGACTTACCACTTCATTCCAATCAAGATGGCTTCTGGTGTGCCATACTTTTGTCATAAGTAAGACTGTTAGCGCTCTAGTTGTTCTTTAGAACACTCTGGGAAGCTGCAGTAGAACACAAAGGAATCAACTGACAGTCTCTGTCCTTGTTGGATGTACATGTTTTACTGAGAATGTCAGACTTCATTCTCACATGACTGAGAAAGATAATGTGAATTTACAGAAAATATGCTTTCAGTTTAGCTTATAGATCCCCTTCCAAACCACTTGGGGAAAACAATGAGATAATAGTTTTCTTTCAAACATGATTCATGATATCCCAGCAGAAGGCTTTTTCACATGGTAAAATCACCTTAGAACACACCACAATTCCTAAAATGAGTATGGTACCATCAACAAATGATTTATAATTTAACTAAAGTCCTAAAACCCTCTATTAACTACAATGCTTTTTAATGAGGTGTTATCATGTATATTGGTCCCAAGATGGCTGCCAACACTTCTTGGATGAAGAATTTGAATTTTGAAAGCAATTTTTTTTTGCCTTGGGGGTCCTTGTGGGACCCCCTGAGCAGGTCTAGGGGGTCAGTTTGCTTCTACCCTGCCCCCTTTTTGAGTTCTACACATTTGTTTTTCTGCTTTTCTGTGCCTCAGTCTACTGAGGCACAAGATGGCTGCCAACACTTTCTGGTTTGGAGTGTTGACAGACATTGGCAGCCAATCAAAATGCAGCTCATGCTCGGAAAGGTAAGCTTACAGTAAGCTTACACGTAAGCTGCTATAGATATATATATTTTTTCTCTTTTGATTTTCTCAGGAACTACTGGAGGGCTTTTCACCAAATATAGCAAAGGCACATCTGCGTACCAGTCCCTACAATTTTGTAAAGTTAGGCGTAATTCCATTAAGCGGTTCGGGCTGTAGACTTGTCAGACCGTCCTATGGAAATGAACATGGGGAAAACACGTTTTGGGACTCCCCCTTTTTTCTCAGCCCCCACTTCACGAATCCCCACAAAACTTTCAGTGAAGGAGCGCAGCAGAGCTGGCCAAAATTTTGGAAAATTACACACAAATTCCTCAACCGGCGCCAGAGTTATTCCCAATAGAATGTTGCGGATTTCCTATGGTAGCCAATCCTAACTATATATACCTACTGGCGACCGCCAGTAGGTAATATATATTAGAACAAATGGTGCAGCACTCCAGAGTAGGTTACTTAATGGATTTTATTTTCCACAGCACCACTCAACCAACGCGTTTCAGCCTGGAAGGCCTTAATCACGGTTAGTGAGTCCTTTTTCACTTTCAACTTAAATACCCATTTCTGCTGTAATGTAGCATTATGGGATTTGTAGTGTGACTTATTTACAAAACAACTTTATACATATATACAAAAGGACATTTGGTGTGCAAGGGATATTTTTTGAATCCCTTTTGTTTGTCCAGTAGCCAATTTGTCGGTGGTTTCTCCTAGAAGTGGCTCTGAACTAGTATATCTTTTAATGATTTTGATTTTCTAGAATCAAATAATCGGGTACTACACCGAATTACAAAAATTATAAATTCAATGAGAATTGTACCCAAATGAATGCGCTAATAACCAAAATCATACACATGAATGTAATATAGTGGTCACTAAACCAAATGCAATGCATATTAATAAAAACCTGTGATTCATGAAACACAATATAAATCACCATGAATATCCCTTGCACACCAAATGTCCTTTTGTATATATGTATATATGCTCCCCCTATTACCGATTCGGTATTTACCGAATCGGTAATAGTGAATGGCTTCCCGGCCCATAGGAATGAAAGGGAAGGAATCCCTTATTACCGATTCGGTAAATACCGAATCGGTAATAATAAATCAGTAAAATTTACCGATTTTTTTACCTACATTCTTTTTACCGATTCTTAAATCCCGGATCTGTAAAATTCGGTATTTAGGAATCGGTAAATAGAAATTACCTACATCTGGCTCTTAGTGTCATGTCTGCACCAGGTGAGGGGATGAAGCTTGTAAAGTGTTTGCTAGTTGATGCCTCTTTGGAGTTGTATTTTCTTCCACACACATCAATCCAACTCCTACTGATGATGCCATAAGTTTTCCTTCTGCAATGTTTTAGGCTTTTTTGGACAAATTTTCACAAAGTGACCACTTTCTCCGCAGTATAAACATTGATTATTTTGCTGCCTTTCCCCTTCTCTTCCTTGGCCACCGGTCCCCTGATTGTGGCAATCTGCATTAGTTCCACTCTACCTTGACAATCTGCAATCTCTGAATTCTCGATTCTAACTTCGTTGAATCTTGGCACACTGAAGCGAAAATCTCTTTTTCTTCATTCTCTCCTTTCATGTTGATGGAAGTCTATCTGCAAGACTAGATCCTCCAAGGCTCAAATCTTGCTGGGTTTGTTTTGATTTTGAGCCAGAGCAACTTTCATCTCGTCTCTTATGCCTTCATAGAAAACTGCCGCTCTTTAGTTTTCGGGCCATTCTGTCTCCATTACAAGCGCAATGAATTGCACCAAAAAAGCCACTAACTCTATGTTTCCTTGCTACATTTCTAATAACTCATTGTCAGTGGACTGCGTCAAAAATATTTGGTTTTCTGAGGCTCCTGACTGAAGCGTTCGGGGGAACACTAAGGGTATGACTGGGGATAGGAGTGTGTAACTTGGGCGGTAGAATTAGATGTTGAACTTGAGGGTTCAACTCCAGGGACAGGAATCGTAAAAGTGGCTCCTGACATTAAACTACTCTTGCTAAACCTGTGGTTTCTCTTCTGGAAGATATTGGTTCCATCCTTAAATTTCTATTCTCCTCCCTTCCTGTCACTAATTATTTCTGAATGGTTCCCCGGATTTGGCTTAACTCTTTTAGATCCAAGCTTTCTGTTAATTTGCTCTGGTGCAAGAATACTAAGTTGGCGCTTCACTCTGTCAGGTTCCTTACCTAAGACTTGCACAGAGGCAGAATGATGTCAGTTCCAAATGCACTTCTCAGAACTACTTCTGATTCCAGAAACACACTGGTAATCAGCAGTGCACTACGGGGGGAAAGAAGATGAGTATAAGAAGAGACTGCCTGGTCTGTCCTCAGTTTCTCTCTCTCTATCGTTCTTTTATTCTGTTTTTTCCTTTCTACACCACCAGTCATGTATGCCAATAGACTTCTTTGGTTATCTTGAGAAACTGTGAAATGTAAAACATTTGATTACTTTCTTTTTGTGGTAAAGATATCTTTATTTTATTTCTGTTTCAATGACATATAGAACAGGACCATATGATATGATATGATATAAAGGGTTTTGTAACGCGCTCTATTACTAAAAATAGTATCCTGGCGCATCTGGTAAACAATAACAACACTCCTCTGCAGACAAAGGAAGTCAGATACATTTTAAGCGTACATGCTCAGAATGTTGTCAGATACCATGTACTGGGGCGCTCATCCTTCCTTTAAAACACTATGGCCCCGATTGACAGAACTAACTTACTACAAAATCCTAAACTTGCTACCATTTTGGTATTCACAGAAGGCACTTACTCATTTTGGTATTCACAGAAGGCACTTACTCATTTTGGTATTCACAGAATGCATTTACTCATTTTGGTATTCACAGAATGCACTTGCTCATACTAACTTTATTTCCGCAATTGGGCCTGAGATTCCGGCCTGGTGGGGAAGATTCCAGCCCGGAGGTGGAGATTCCAGCCAAGAGGTGGAGATTCCTGCCTGATGGTGGAGATTCTGGCCCGGTGGCAGAGATTTCGGCCGGTGGCGGAAATATTCTGACCTGGCACCTTTCCATGGACTAACTGTGCTATCGCCCCTTTTACCTCTTCCGAAGTAACCTGGCTATAAAACTCCTGCTGATGAAGTGGACTAATCATGGTGATGGCTACACATGCTAAAATATGGAGAGCTCATCCAAGTCTACCACCATGGTTAACAGACCCCTCTAATAGTCCTCATGCACCCCACTAATCTCCACTTGAGCATTCATCACCCGCCCCATCGGGAGTCGAAGTGCAGCAATTGGGCAACTGTGGGTATCCAAACACAAGAACCATGCCAATAATTGGCCAGCCTCGTATCCTTGTTCATGTTGTCGTAGTGAATAAATCTTATGATCAAAGTTGGATAAATGTGTAACTGTCTGTGCTCCTTACACAGGGCAACAAGTCCACTTGCCTATTGTGGTCCGCCAGACACTGTCTCTCCAGCCCCCAAGGCTGTCCTCTAAGGCAATCATTTCCACATTTAAACCCTTCTACATACCATGCACTGTCTTCATGCACAACCCCTGCAAAACAACTTTGAATACACCCCATTCTACAAGGGCACCAGAGGGAGCTCCCTCATTGTCTTTGAAATAGTGGTCTAATAGTGGTCTATGGCTTCACCGATCTGGGAACTAAACCCAGAATTGGCTAAAGCAGTGGTGGGTAAGCGCCAAGTGGGAATCTTCTGTCTGGACCTGCCCCACCTAAGTGAGATCAGCAGGGAAATGTTGTATGAGAGGGTACAACCCAGGTATTCAGATTATGTACGCTGTGGAATCAGAGCCGATGGCGCAACCACCATATCCAGTCTAGAGTGTAGTGCATGGACTGCTGAGTAATGAAAGTACTCCCTATCAGCTTCCCCACATGCATATTGTGAGCCCAGGCATTCTGATGGTGTTAGATGGTACAGGACTGTTCCCCCTGCAAGGGGAGGGGGAGGTGTATCTACCCCATTGTAGTCCCTGCACCAGAGAGTGTGTCTCACGGGGTCTGCCAACAGGGCGGGTGTCAAAGTCATAAGGAAGGCTGTCTGACTATGGTCAGGACATATACCTCCATCAGAGTTAAGGGCAACCCATCTAGCTCTCCGTCCACCACTGTGAAGCAACCCTGTGGATCAATTTCAGTGCGAGACACCGTAAAGGGCAACCCAGGCGACACCCATATGAGCACTCCCCTCTCATAACTCGAGTACGTTGTGCCATACAACCCACCCCTCCAGCATCTACTCAGTCCAAGGCTGTGAGGTTTGTCCCCTGGAGATATGCAAAATGTACCTTGCACCTCCGTAAGTAAGTAAAAACTCTATGTTGCTTAACAGATGAGCCCATGACTCTCATGTTCCATGTGAGGAATATATATTCCTGTAATACAATGAGCAAATAAACTTGCTACCTCTGGATGGCCCATGTGTAGAAGCCAAAATGTGGAAACACCAACACCCACAACCACACACATGCGTACTCAAATATAAACAGTACTTCAAACTCCCTTCCCCAGGCTGCTGTGCAACAGTGCAACAGTGCAGCATCTGAACACATACCCCATAGAGTGTATAAAGCAAACTGAGAAAAAGATCAGCGGAGAGTGTGGGGTAATACGTGACAACCAATAAATGCATCAAATCTAACCATGGCGAGGGTTGCGGGGCGGAGCCAAGATGGCGACCTGAATGGAAGCGTAGGCTCCCGGCTCCTCCAGCCTCCGAGCCCCGCACGTATATCCTGCTTGTACTCCTGTAATTGACCAGCGGCGGGGTGACGGTGAATGCGCGCAGATCTCGCTCGCGCTATCCTGACGCCTCTGACGGCCCTACAGCCGGAGCAATCCTCGAACTGGTTTTGCGACCCCGCGGCCCTGGAGCCGGGGCCTCAATCACGAAACATAGCCGGGCGCTAGTGTGTCAACAGCGGCTAGCTGAGCCTGGGTGGGGCCGGTTCGCCGGACCGGAGTGCCTGCTGAGGGAAAATACATCGCTGGGAAGCTGATTGCAACGCGACACTGCCGGCTTATTCCCTCGAAGTGGGAGCTCGGTTTTCAACTGTTTACGAGTGGAGCGCTGAGGGTGAGCTATGTCCGCTCTTCTGCCCGATCTTCGCGGGCCGCTCCCGAATTCGCCGCCATTGCTGACTTGGAGAGGAGATTGCTCCTTGGGCGTGTGTTGTGACGGCCCCCGAGTATCACACTGCAATTTACCTGAACCGGACTCGTCCCTGCCTTGTCTTCATTCTCCCTCCCGGATGGGCCCGTTTGATGATTGCCTGATTGAAAGGCAGGACATCGCCCTGCCTACTGAAGCACAGTGGTCTGGGGACTGCGGTTTGCCGAGCGATGCTGTATGGTCGGACACACAGCCAGCGCTGCTTTGTGGTGATATTCTTGCTGCTCTTATTGCCCTGCAGTCCGATTGGACGGAAAGAACTCGTGTGTTGGGACGTAAACTTGACGATCTTGTGTCCACACTGGAACGATCGCGATCAGATGGCTCCTGGGGGTGCGTGGATTTGCCCCTCACTGTCTTTGAGGGAGGTACTGTGGTCGCACTCGAATGCGGGGGAGACTTGCAGATCCCGGACTGTACTGATGATTGTGGACTAACATCCGTCTGCTTCTGCTCTACTGCAGGGTTCCTTTCTCGGCAGGATATGGGGACCTCGCCCATTGTATCGCTGCAAGTGGCCCAGACATTGTGTCGGCGACTGTTGGCTCCGGTGGCTGCCTCTTCTTTCCTCGCCCCTGTATTTTGGTTATGGCATAAGTATTTTGGGGTGGTATTGGGGGCGATGGACATTAGTGAAGGTGTCTTTGTTGGTAATCTATGGCGTCCTGTTTGCATTTGCATGTTGCTCTTTTACCTTCTGTGGCCATTTTGTTCCTTTATGACGGCTGAAGCGGGCTTTATTGGGCGGACATCCCTCGGGGGACCCACAAGATCGGGCCAAGGCTAGGTGATTTCTTTAATGTGTGACATCTGTGTGGCGGCGGGGGGGTGAGTTGGCGTGTTTCTAGGCTACACTCTTTGCGCAGCTTAGGTTGCCTCTCCCCATTTTTATCGCACTATCGATTACTGTAGCTGCTGTGGTTTCTGGGGTAGAATGTACCTTTTTGGTTGGGGGGACCGGGAGTCTGTGTGTGTGTATATGTATGTTCCTCCTGCCGTTTTCTGTAACCTTTCCTTTCTTGTTCTTCTTTCTCTTTCTTTTCTATATTTCGGGTACTCGTTTTTGGGCGATAGGCACACTGCGAGGGGGGGGTAGGCCATAGCCTCTGCATGCGTGTAGGGTGGAGGGTAGGGGGGGGGTTTGTTTTGTCCTTTTTTAGTTCTATGGGCCGTTATTTTCATTTTCTTCCTTTTTGTTTGTCTTTTCTTTCTTTCCCCTTTTTCTGGGTCAGTATGGAGGCTAGGTGTAGAGTTGCATGCCTTTTCTGTCTCCTTTGGGGTCCACGTTCGCTTCCACGGGGTTGTTTATGTATGTGGGGGGGGTTTTGCCCGATACGAAATTTGATTGTATGCCTCTTTATCCTGATTAAGGTAGTTCTGTACCGCTCCTCCGATTATGATTCTCCGTTTTTGGACATCCTTCTGTGCGCATTGCCCACTCTGTGTCTCAATGGACTATCTGGTCTCTGATCCTTCTTGTATTATATCTTAATTTTAAAATGGACCTTAAAGACTCTTGCACTCGGTAATCGCATCCAATCTGTGGGACGTTGTAATGTTTGCTGTTTTTTGACTTTGGGGACTGCTGAGCTGTACTATTGTTGCCGTATGTGCTCTGATCTGATTTCGAGGCCAGCCGGACTGGTTGTGGGCCCGTAACTGTATACTACTTTTGCACAATAAAGGTCTTTAAAAAAAAAAAAATCGAACCATGGCATCCTTTAGCGCCTCAACCAATACAGTACTCATCCCACCCCTTGGCCACTGCATATCAGGGTCCCATCTGTGGAACCTGGAGCAATCAGTGTAGCAACAGTGGTGCCCTCCCCCAGACCAGGAAAAGGATATACAAGCAATAAAGTTTTCAGAGGAGATCAGCCATCATTGGGGTGACCTTATATCCCTCTCTCAGTGCCTCTGGGATCTCATCTAGTATGGAGCCACCCAGGGAATGTGTCTCTGAGGTGGCTAAGGTACCAGTGCCAGAGTTGGGGATCTCACCCACACCAGTGCAGCAGTCACCTGAGCTCTCTCCTGTGTCGCCTGCTCCCAGAAATGGTGACAGCGGGATTTGTGGGTTGATCGGTGCCTGCGCCGTGCCAGAGTCCAACCGCTTCAATGTCTGGCTGGTCTAATGGAGGATGTTCCCCTTTGGATTCCAACCAAGATTGGAAAAGGAGTGCTGTATCATCAACCATGATATTTGAGCTCCATCTGTCTGAGTCGAAGATTCACTGAATAATAGGACTCCCTTCGTTTTTGTACATCAGCAGTGTAATCAGGAAATATTTCCACTTGCCATGGGCATTCATTGCGGGTGATCTGTTGGATATTATTCCTATCGCAGTAACCGAACAGACGCTCCACCACTGGCTGTGGGGGTACACCTGGCTGAAGTGTTTGGGCTGCACACAGATCGCCTGTTCCACAGAGAAGAAGATGCTGGTTTGCCACCCAAAACTGTTTGCGCCAGCCATTGCTCCAGAGTTTTGCCCATACTCAATCCCTCCATCTTCTCGGGCAGTCCCACCACCCTAATATTATTCTGGCATGGTCTTCCTTTCATGTCTTCAGCTTTGCGTTTTAAGATGTCAACCTCCCACTGCAGTGTTGATATCTTGTTCTGCGTCTCTGATACCACATGCTACATCTCCATTATGGACACCAAATATGTGGACACCTTCGCTTTCAATTTGTTATGCCCTTCATGCGTAGGGCCCATGTTGATAATCAGTGTATAGTTTGGTTTCCAGGGTTGTCTGTAGACCATACACAGCAGCATGAAGTTCCACAAACTTGCCATTTATGTCCTGTAACATAAGTTTAGTGTTAAGGGATGTCCCCACTGGGGGGGTCCCTGGCCCAGATAGACAAGGATGTTGTTGGGTGTCCCCAACTTGGAAATTTTAGGGCGCACCATCATGACGCTGACAGTAGCAGCCTTGATACAGGAAAAGAAACACACCAGGTCGACTCCAATGTTCAACAAGTGAAAGTGCACAGTATGTCTTCCTCAATTCACGGTAGTACTGCTCCACGGGAAAGATGAGACGCCTAGGGTCTGATTCACAAAGGGCCTCCTCACATGTGGCAGAGGCCACTCAGTTGTGGGGGAGTCTCTGCGCTTGGGCGTAATCTCCGCAATGAGAATTCTCATTATGGATATTCCTTCCCGGGTGCGGAGACTCCTCCACAACTTGAGGGCCTCCACCACAAGTGTGGAGGTCCTTTGAAAATCAGGCCCCTAATGTGAAAGCCCATGCAAGCCCATGACTCTGCAGCAGGCCACACACTGCACCAAAATGTACACAACCATGCCACAAGAGCTGCAGCGGCAGATAGGCAGTGGTCGAGCTCCCTCAGACATTCCTGTGGGTTCAAAGAATCACTCCTCCATTGTACTCTCCCCTCCAGAAGTAATTAAGGTGGTATTTAGACATGGAGCAAACTCAAGTGGGATCACCACCAGCATGGTCGCTCACCTCAACTATCCAGGAGTCTCACAATAACACCGGCAAGGGGAGAGGAGAAAAAGCTCATTTCACCACTGTAGTCCACTGTCGTCCCCTTAGGATACAGTAATGCATGCCACTGCCCCAACCATGCGGCATGCTGCCACACACCCACATGACTGTCTCAATAGGAGGTTTAGCAATGTTCCGGCTGGGAAGCCACACAGCGTGTCCCCTCTACGCACTCCCGCACAGTATCAGGGGTATCCCTGTCTTCAATCCATGGAAGAGTGACATTTTAGTGCCAGGACCTTGATAAGTCACTAGCACTCTCAAGTTTCCGAGAAAACAAACGTCCGTCCTAGTGCGCGGTTGTCTCTTGGTTGAAGACACTGATTCTTGTGTGCACCTACGGCCCAGTAGACTGATTTTTATCCACTGAAGAAAATATACCATTGTGCTACATTCTGACAATTCCTCAGAACTGTTTCCAAAAGCCTTGAAAAAGTTGTTTCACAACGAAACACGTGATGGCTGTTGCCCAAGTTGGAATGTTGCAAAAAGAATATGGAAATATCCTTTGGCCTTTGCGTACTGAACACAACTAAAAGGATCCACTAAGAACATGGACCTCGATACCTTCTTTTTGTGGTGGTACTCTGAACACTATTTTAAAATTTGTGTGTATGGTTTGTTCCTACATATGACACTACTTGGATGACATGGTGTCTTTCGTTTCATTGAGCACACCAACTCAGGATATGTTTGTTTAAAATGTCCTGAATTCTTGTATGTGCAAGCAATATGGCCACCATTGTCATCTTTTTTCTGTTTGTTGACTACCTAATTTCCTGCCTGCCCGCAAACACAAGTACCTGGGGGGTTGCGGGCCTTTGTCTCCACTGGGAGACAAATCACTTACACATCAGAGGTGGTGTAGCCTTTGTGGCTCACCGCTCTGATGGGTTGTTCACTAACCATCCTGGGAGGGTAGAGGTGTGACCATTTGGGTGCATGCCAGCTCACCCTCAACATGAGAATCATGTGAGGGGTGACAAGGCGCAGTGTTTGATACCAAACATGACAACATTCTGGCCATCTCAGTTTTGTCCGGTATCCAGTCCATGTTATTCTATGGACCATAGTTCACTTTCAGTAAACTTGAATGGCAAGGTTACTGTAGAGGTATAAATGTCTGTACATATATGCCGTCACCATAAAGATAATGCACCCTGCCTCCTGGGCTTTAGGAGGCCTACCTTGGGAGTGACTTATATTCCTTAAGGCAGTGAGGTGACTGTCACACATAGTGTGCAGAATCATGCTCGAGCAGGGAAGCTGTTTGTGCAGGCTGCAAAGCAGCCCTGTAGATTTTACTCAACTCAAGGTGGCACGAATAGTGCTGCGGTACAAAAGGGGGTGGTGATGGACGGAGCATCCGAACCAATCAAGCACTCGCACCCAGTCAACAGATCTGGGTTTAATCCATCACCATTCTTTAGCCCACTCTGCCACCCCAGTTCAGACATGGCAAAATGCAAATCAGTCTGACCCTGCGTCTCATGGGAACAGTCCAGCCCGAACTGCGCCATGCCTTCCCTGGACCGGTGACAAGCTTCCTAGGACTGGTTTCTGGCATTTCAGCCATCTTCAGCCAGGCTTGCTTGAATCCAGTGGCAAAGTGAGCAAGGGACTCACGTCTGAGCAAACCCTGCCAACTTATGGCGAACAAACGGTACAAAAGGGGGTGGTGATGGACGGAGCATCCAAACCAATCAAACACTCGCACTCAGTCAACAGATCTGGGTTTAATCCATCACCGTTCTTTAGCCCACTCTGCCACCCCAGTTCATGCCATATCGCAAATCAGTCTGGCCCTGTGTCTCATGGGAACAGTCCAGCCCGAACTGCCAAGCCATGCCTTCCCTGGACCAGAAACAAGCTTCCTAGGACCGATTTCTGGCATTTCAGCCATCTTCAGCCAGGCTTGCTTGAATCCAGTGGCAAAGTTAGCAAGGCGCTCACGTCTGAGCATACCCTGCCAACTTATGGCGAAAAAAAGCGATACAAAAGGGGGTGATGGACGGATCATCTAAACCAATCAAACACTCGCACCCAGTCAACAGATCTGGGTTTAATCCGTACCGTTCTTTAGCCCACTCTGCCACCCCAAATAGTGCTGCAACCCAGGTGATCCTTTGTACCCTATACTAGGGACTTACAAGGAGGGTTAAAGTATGTTTCCAATTGTGTGTACCAATTCATGTTATCTTTTCCTAGAATAAGCATTGGCACTGGGGCTTGGTTAGCTGGTCCCAGTGCACTTTCAATTCTAAAACCACAACATTTAGGGCCAGATGTAGGTAGGGTTTTACCGGTCGGTAACGGCCGAATTCGGCCGTTACCGACCGGTAAAAGGAATTTGAGATGTAGGGGGCAGAATCGGTAAATTTACCGTTCTGTAAATTTACCGACCTGTAATTTGACAGAATCTGTAAATATACCGGTCGGTAAATTTACCGACCGGTATATTTACAGAATCTGTAAAATCGATATGTAGGTGGGACTCTTATGAGTCCCACAAGGCCTAAGAAATCGGTATTTTACCATCAAATTCTATTTGATGGTGAAATACCGATTCAGGTGTGCATGCAAATGTGTGCATGCACACCTGTGCCATATGACAGGCAGACCTGCCCTTAGGGCAGGTATGCCTGCCATATGGCCCCCGAACCTTTTTTGGGGGTGCTAGAGGGTGTCAAAGTGACACCCCCTGCACCCTTGCCAAAAATCTGTATTTACCGATCGGTAAATACCGACCTGTAATGCCCCATTCATTCCTATGGGCTTCAAAGCCCATAGGAATGAATGGAGCATTACAGGTCGGTATTTACCGAATCGGTAAATACCGACTTTTAAAGAATCGGTAAATCCACATCTGGATTTACCTACATCTCGGTACATCTATTTTACCGACTCTTAAATACCGAATCGGTAAAATTCGGTATTTAAGTGTCGGTAAAATAGATTTACCTACATCTGGCCCCTTGAGTGAAAAGTTGGGAATGACCATCCAAAAAGGGTACTTTCCTACACTACTCATCATTGCCCATATGCTTAATTTCATATGCTTAATTTTGAGAACAAAGACTCCAGGCCATAAGATGCAACAGCAATTACTAACGTTCGTGAAAGTTAAACAATTGCTGTCAATGTGATTACAATACATTCTACTTTTCTCGACCCATCTCAAAGACATCTTTGGAAAAACACCCACTTTTTTATATTCCAGAGAATGCATGAGCCTGGTTTAAAGAAATACCAGTGTTTTGCCTGAATTGCGGCAGCCCAAAAGACGCTCAGGCGAGGGAAAAGAAGGATAGGACATGGAGGCAGATACCTAGGTGGAAAAATGTGAAGAAACCGCTGCCTAGAACCTAATTCACTAAGGTTCTAGGTTTCCATGCACAGTTTGTGTAGGAGCTGAATCCCTGCGACATGGCGTCCAATCGTTGGTGGTCTTATTACATGACGCTTGAGTAGTGCTTATATCAGTCCTTAACCCCCTTCACTATTGTTTCTGGAAGACAGTGGTGTCGGACAAACCTACCTATAGTTACATAGGTCTTTTCAAGCTTGAATCTTTTCAAACAGTTTACTTTTGAATTACTACCCAGTTGTGCTACGAAGTTTTTGTTGTACCTCTTTCTTCCTGTGTCACAATGGCTGACGTTGACATACTGCAGCATAGTCAAATTGCGGTTCGCAATCATTCGTAAGCTTATGACGTTGGGTTAGAGGGCATGGCAGTTATTATGGTTGTGAGTGCGGAAGTGGCTTACCCATACGAAATTTTCTATTCATGGGTGACCATCCCGGCTGTGAACGCAAATACTAATGTGTTTGACACTTATACTCCTACCGCCGTGCCTCAAGAATATGTCCCATATAGGATACAGGAAGTTACAATTAATGCTTGGCAGCATCGAGTTTGGTTTAATGGCGTTCTTCCCCACTCTTTGTTAACTCCAAGGTTAGGTCCTTTGTCCATTCCAGGCGCTACCTGGCCTGTTTTGGCTGGATTTACTCCGCATCCTAGACATGGAGCGATTCCCATTGCAGATTTACGACTGTTACATACAGTCACAATTAGTATAATTCGGTCGTTGGTGCAACACATTACCCGCAATCTACTGGTCGGGCCCCGGGTGCTGCGGCGCATCAAGCTGGACCGAGCGGTATGAAGCTCAGTCCTGTAATGGTTAATGCAGTGATGGGCAAGTGCCCCCAGGATAAGGATGATATGCCTTTCTGGCTTGCCGAGAAATTTGACCAGCTGGAAGCAGTATTTTCTAACACAACTCCTGTTGAAAAACACAGGATTCTGACAGTTAGTTTGCCTAAAGACTTGATACCAGAGGCAGGTGGCTGTGAGTCTTGGGGTAAGATTTTTGCGGCGGTGTACACGAGGTGCTTCGGCACTCCGTCAATGACCGTCCTTCCCTCGGTCATAAAGCGTGTTCAAGATGAGCATGGATCTGAGGCAGCGGTTGAATTGGGTATGCAGCTATGCGGCACTTTTGACGTAGTTTCCGATCTCCTACTTGAGAATGTCAATGGAGATGCGGTAAGCTTTCAGGTGTCTAATGCTTTGCAGGCGGTTCCCGATGCTGATAAACCCCGCCAGTTACCGAGAATTATTACGGCGGCTTATAAAACCGTGGGCCGTAACAGTTTGGGTGTCAAGCCTTTCTCAACAAAAGAGAAAAAGCAACCCCAAGGGCAGAAGTTGGAAACAGACGACCAGCCCAAGGCTAAGAAGCAAAATTGGCCGAAAAAACGAAAACAGGGTAAACAACAGCAACAGAAACAGTGGTCTCGTCCTGCATCACCGGTGCCTGCACCTACAAAACTTGTTTATGACTTGCGCGATCGCGCTACGATTAAATCTCCTGATCGTTTTTAGGTTTCTGAACAACGCTCTCCTCGTTCTTTTCAGGACTCATCGGCCTCATCGACCGGTGGTGGAGGAGGCGGCAGAGGTCGGGGTGGCCAGCAGGGACGCGACCAGCCCCGCCTAAAACACGGTAAATGCAAGCAGGACCCCAGTTTCAGAAAAAGAAAGTTTCCGCTTTAACAGCGAGATATGCCACAGATAGTGAGAACGCTGCTTCGGAATCTGACATGGGCTCTGACCTTGTTGGACAGTGCAGCGGAGATTACCATAGTGAGAGAGGCCCTGCATTCACTACTGAAGGTGACAGCGACTGACCAGTATGTTGTTGTGGAGACAGCTGATACCAGAGTAGCTTCCCCTGATAGACTTTATAATATAGTACTTTTAGTTGAAGGTGACATACAACGTACCATAAAAGGGGTATTTAGGGAAAATCTTACGACTACCTATGACATTTTGTTAGCGGAGGCTGACTGACCCCCACCTTTTGTTCTCGCAGCTCCGAGAGGGGAGGAGGTTATCCTCCATAGTTTCGCGCACACAGTCTCGATGGAGCATGCGCTGAATTTTGCAGAAGAGTGGGCTAAAGCCCTTGCGCCGGCTCTGTAACGTACTCACTGTGGTTGGGATAAATTTTCCCCACACTACGAGATTCCCTAACAGTTTATGCCACAGCCTCAACCTCAATATCCCACCCGACGCGAAGCTAAGGCTTCCGTTGCCGAAATCCCCGAACAATTGGAATATCAAGGTATAATTTAAACTTGTGTGTCACCGATGAATAACCCTCTTTTTACTGTGACCAAGCCAGATGGCTCGTTCCGTTTGGTATTGGATTACCGGCATTTGAACTCGCATTGTGGTACCTGTGCAGTACAGAATACCCACGGCTCTGCTTTAGTGGATAGTCTTGTGCGTAAACGGTTTAAAACCACACTTGACATTTCCAATTTTTTTTTGCCCACAATTTGGATGGTCTTAGTTCCCAATGGACCAGTTTTACAAGTGGCGGTAAACAGCGCCAATACAAACGTTTACCGATGGGCTATAAGAATAGTCCAGGTGTATTTGCTGCCCGCATTGTCTCTCTCTTAGAGAGAGTGGACACGGATGCGTGTTCGTATGTGGATGACATATATCTCACAGATGAAGAGCTTTGGGCGCATCTGTGTTGCGTTGACCGCATAATTGGTAACTTTGCGGACTTCGGTTACAAATTCAACTTTGCAAAGTCTCACATTGCACGTACACGGTGTTGTTCCTGGGCTATGAGTTCAACAATGAAGGTCGAGGATTGGCTCCTCACTTCTTAGAGAAATGTGCACAACTGCGTGCTCCTACAACTCTGAAAAAATTACAGTCCTTGCTGGGATTTTTGAATTTCGGGCGTACATACATTCCTGAATATGCCCAGCATATCAAGCCTTTGTATGCTTTGATAGAACCTACTTTTACCAAATCGTGCTGGCTGCCAGAACACTCAGCTATTTTGCAATCTTTGCAGGCTTATCTTCTAGAATCTAAATTCTTATTGACTCGTGATAACCACACCAACCTGGTGATAAGAATCATTCCTGGGGCGGTGGGTTTCACTTACCTTACTTTTAACGAAGGAGACACAGTACCTATTGCTTACAAGTCACACTTGTACACTTTGGCTGAAATGCGGTATTCCTCTGTGGAAAAAGTTTTGACAGCAGTGCAGATGGCGATTCTTAAGGAACGTGCACTGTCGCAGGGAAAACGCATGTTGGTTGTTACCCCGTATCCTGCATTAGAGGCAGTAACGAAAGCCAGTGTACCAAATTCTAAAGCTTTGCACCCACAGTGGATACAATGGGCAGCATCATTGACGTCTCCGGATGTCACATTTATTTTTGATGCCTCTCTACAGTCGCAAGAGTTTTTGAAGTATGAATTCGTTCATCCTGCGCCTTTAGCTATGAGGCCTTTGGAGGATTTCCATTGCATCATATACACTGATGGTTCAGCGCAAGTTGCGCATGGATCTAAGCATGCATACGTTTCAGATTGCGCCATTGTGGTAGGTGCCATGGTGAACGATGAGTTCAAGTCTAGAGTCGTGCACTCGCAGACTTTAGGGAACTGCACCGCACAATTGGCAGAGCTTTGTGCTCTGATGCTTGCATTGGAGTACGCTGATCCTAGTGTGACGACTCTATTGTGAGTGATTCATACTACTGTGTCCAGTCTTACAATGAAAACCTGTTCTTTTGGATTCAGAATGATTTTCGTGATTCCAAGGGTAGCACAATAAAACATAAAATGATCTGGGTCCGAGTGGCAGAGCTTAAAGAGCAGTTGCCACTCGTGTTTGTAATTCATACTCTAGGTCATCAGCGAGTGGGAGTTCACGCTGTTGGCAATTCGTAGGCCGATGAGGCTGCGATATCAGCAGTATAGTCATATTTGGTTGCAGCAGTTACACGTTCCAAAAGTAAGATTGACGATGACATCTTGGCAGCCATTGCTGCAACTGAGAAGGGAAGTCAATATCCTAAGGGGTTCCCTTCACAGTATTCATACAACTTAAGTCCTGATAAAGTTCCTTATTTGAAAATACCTGACGTTGGTGAAAGGTTGATTCCCAACGTGGACCGCAGGCCAGCGCTGATTACTGCAGTCCATGAAGGTGTTGCGTCTGCGCATGCGGCCGTTTCGGCTACTGTATCTCAGTTATAACAACGTTTCTTGTGGTGGGGACTGTACAAACAGACGCGTGATTATGTCCTTCTATGTGACTTTTGCCAGCAGATTAAGCCTTCGACTGCTGCGCGTCCGCCTCAGACACAGTTGTACATTTCTAATAAACCACTTGGTTGTGTTTATTTAGATCACTGTGGTCCTTTTTCTTCAGATACTGCGTATAAGTACATCTTAGTAGCAGTTGCTTCATGCACACGCTTTGTGTGGGTGTGGCCACACCGCAGCGCTGATTCACGAACTGTCATAAGAGACTTGCGTGTCTTTGTAGGCATTTTTGCCTGTGGTACCTTCCATTCGGATCAGGGTCCGGCTTTCGCCTCAAAGGCGTATAAGGATGCCATGACTTCGTTGGGGGTCCAAGTCAAGTTTTCGTCTCCATACAGACCTGAGGGTAATAGTGTTGTGGAACGAATGAACCGAGATGTAAAGCAGTCTTTGACAGCTAGGGTTATAGACACTGGCAGGAACTGGCTGGCCCACCTCAATAGCCTGCAGCGTGCTCTAAATAATCTTCCTAGAACGTCTCTGGGTGGGCAGACCACATACGAAATGCTCTTTGGTATAAAGATGTTTGTACCGGACCTTGACGGTCTAGACCAGGTGGCTGTTGCTGCCTCCTTTGACATAGATGAACATTGCAATGTTTTACAGAATCTGCAAGAGACGAGAAACAGTCTTGCAAAGGAACATTTGCCCTCCACCTCGGTTGATGCGTTGCAGATCCTGGTAGTTGGCTGGCTACCCCAAGTTGGAAAACTGGTTCTCTAGAAGATCGAAAACAAAAAAGAATTTGGTCCCTCATATCGAGCTCCAGTTCCAGTGCTTGGTGTGAAGGGCACAAGAACAGTCATTTTACCACCACTTCCAGGTCGAAAGGAAAACAGGTACATCTTCATTGACAATGTCAAGATACACAGAGTGGCCGATTCTTCTTAGTATGACACCGGCAGTCTCATGTCCTTTGATTGTGAGAAATTCTGTTTTGGCCCCGGCTTCTGATCCAGTGCCTGATGTTGCCCTCGAGATGCTTGCAATTTCTAGTCCTTTATTGAGTACACTGCCTGGTACTCAACTTGATGAAACTGAATACACTTACCCAGCTGACTTATCGATGCCTGACTTGCAGACTCGCTTGGCTACAGAATCCAGATTTTCGTTTGACACTGATTCACAAACATCGAAGAAACCTTCAAAGGTCTCTGTTTTGGCTAAATTGTTTAAAAAACATTTTTTGATTCCCCCTTGGACCTACATTTGGTTGGTGCTTTTTTCAATTTACCTTTTCATGTCAATTGGCTTTGTGGTGTATTTTTTTTTACTTGTCAATGGACACTATGTCGAGGAGAGAACATGCATTCAACATATCAATGGAACATTGGCTCCCCATTCCTCATCACACAGATTGAAGAGAGACTTGACTTTTGTTAACATCACGACTTGGCCTGTTTTTTTAGATGGGATAGTATGGGATGCGGTTCATTTTCAAATTCATGGGCCCACTGAGGTTATAAATGTCCCTAATGTGCTTAGAGTTTCTATGGGGGATGTAGTTAAACAAAATATACGTTCTGATGATTGGGATGTTCAGGCCGTAGAAGCTTTGTTGTCTGATTTGAAATATTATGCTGCCTTTGATGCTGAAGATTTGCATTTAGAATCAGCTAATTACGGTGATTTATATTGTTTCTAACATTTTGGCAATCACTACCTGCATACAACTAATACCAGGAGGAACAATGTAAATTATACACAATGGGAGCATTGTCCAGCTCCTATACAAGGCAGTTCTGCTTCTTTTTTTTAAAGGTTCTCTTATTTTACTGATTTTAATCAGACAAATCCCAATGCATTTAATTTTAAAATAACCGAGAAGTCCACATCCAAAGTTAGACTTACCGGTACTGAATTATTGTATTCGAAGTTCTTTCTCGACTAGTTGGCTGTAGGTGGCTACGAGTTGTGGAAAGATACAATTGACCGTAAATCAGTTTGGGGTTCTAAAAGCTGGCAAGTGCAAGGCACTGAGGCTTTGCATCGTGCATGCCTCATCCCGAACCACATGTTGTTCTTGAATTCTACAATTTCACAGACAACATGCTTTGGATTGGCTACTACTAAAAGATTAAATGCTCCTTCTTTTCCTGAATTAGACGATTATTCCGGTTGGAATAATGTTACTAAATTTTCAATCAGAGAGTTACAAACTCTGTTGCTAAATTCTTCCTTTAGCATATCCAGGTTGGATCCTAAGGGTTGGTTGCTCTGGCACAAAAGTGCTGATTTTTGCTAGCATCGTTTTCTGGGTTTGGCTCAAGGCTTTACACAGGTCAGGGTGGATCCCCGTTTTGAAAGTGGCCATTCTGTTACTACCTATTCTGTAGGCAAATTATGTCAGAATTGGCTCAAACATTCCACTTTGGCGTCAGTTAAGCTGCATTTATCTAAACTGACTGACAATGTTGATCTGAATGATTTTGTTGATATTGTGCAGGATAAAGTGTCTATTTTGTACCATGGTCAAAATCAATTGCGTTCCATTATGCAATTTGCATGGACTTTGCAAACCTTGAAAGCTGGCAAAGTGCCATGGCATTGCATGAACACCTCATCATTGTTTACCCCGTTTAATTTGACTGACAAGCAGCGTTTACTGTCAATGAAAGATGCCTCCTTTTCTATGTTACACATTGAAAGGTTAGAACCATTACCGTTTTCTGTGGCAGAGGCCAATTCAGCCACGTGGCTTATCCATGGGTTAATAACTCTCCCGTTCCCTATGCTCAAGTTCGATGGGTGTGTAAAGTACTTTGCGATTGGTAGATATGAGCCTCTTGGAAGTGCTTATCTCCATGAAGCTTGGTCGCTTCCATTTACCTATAGATGCCTCAGGGAGGGTAAGGAAGTTTATTTGAATGGTGAGGATTGCACTGAAACACCAGATCACTCGTTGATGTGCAGACATATCCAATTGCATGGCTCTTGTAACCAGAATGAGCCGAATTTGGCCTGTATTTTGAAAGGTACACCTGTGCCGGCAATCGTGCCCACATTCACATTACTGGCAAACGGGAGTTATTTACTTTTAAATAATGCTGTGGGCTATGAAAAGGTATTGCTTATGTAGTTACCGTCAGTGAGCGTGTGGTTTGCTGTAAGAATGTAATGTATCCACCCCCGCATGGGAAGCTTGATGTTTCCATCTGGCCCACGATTCCGACCTTGAAAGCAGAGTTCAACAAGATGAGTCGCATAAGAGCTCTATTGTTCCAGAAAGAAGTTGCCGTCACATCTGCTCATGAGACATTCGTCTTTCACGTGGCTAACACCTGCACAGAGGTGCATGCTTTATTAAATACTGACTTGCCTTTGTATTTCGGTGAATTAATTCACACAATCTTCAATGCGTCCTCCACAACGGGGCTGGCCCACTTTTTTAAAGTTGTAAGCAGTGGCCTGGTAACTTCTTTTCAGACTATATTCGGTGTCTTCCCTCCTCGATCTTTTCCAGCCTTTTTGGTGGATTTCCCTTACTAATGGCTCTGGCTGCAGGTGTTCTTTTGCTGTTTTGTTTAATTCAAAATGATGCACGTCCTGTGTTTCGAGAGGAGCTGTCACGTCTGGGGCTGTTTCGCAATCGAATGCTTGAGTACTATGGAGCGCTGCCTCTTACAACGTTAAGTGCAGCTTATGGATTATCGGTTTGATTTTCCTATTTTACATGTGTCCAGCCTGTCTTTCATTGCCTGAGTTGTGATTTCGACTGGGCCCTGGATTTGTGTCTCTGCAATACGGTGTCTCCCGATGAGAATTATAATCAGCTTATGAGCCCCTTAGTTGCTCATGAATTGCTTTATTCTGATGGAGGGATTATGGCCTTAGCAGCAATGCATGGAATACTGGGTCGTTGGAATGTGTTCGCAGCTGCGCAAGATTTCCTGGCACACAGCTTCATTGAGAACCCACCGAGCTGTCCTCTGATGGTGCTAGAGGCTCCGGTAATTGAAGAGCATGTTTGTTCTTTCCCACTGTTAAATTGGATGGCTGAAGTATTTTCGGATGAGAACAGTGACTTCCTATTGGAGGCTGTTGCTGCATATTTTGCATATTCAATGTTAGGATGAGCAGTGTTATCGCTTCACTCTCCCATAACCGAGGACATTTATTGGACATCGAACAATTTTTTTTAAATTTTTTTTTTTCTAGCCTCTATGAAAAATGACTAGGAGAATTTTAAAAGGCCACATTTTTTCCTTTTTTAATTATTTTACCTTGTGCAAATTTGAGCTGACTGTCGTTCTTGAACTCTGCATTCCAAAATGTGCCCCTTATCTTATCTTATCTTATCCGTGCTCGGATCAAGGGAGGGTGTCATATAGATAAGCTTTGCCTTCACACTGTGTTAAGTTAGCATGAGCTTATTAGAAGTTTAAACGCCATTTAACCTTTCTGCTGCTTCTGCACATGGCACATATTATTATTAGAGCTTTGAGCCTAGTAGAATATTTTGCTTCAAATGATAATAATAGGTTTTGCTATTGTATCAGCTTTGCTTGTTAAGCTATGTCTGAACAGTGAGTGCCGAGGCCTTCAAGGTTATTTCAACACAGCGGTTGTTGTGAGGTCTGGTCTGCGCACGTTCTAGACATAACACATATGCAGCTGCGGCCAATTCTGGCTTTAGGCGCATTTAATAATGCATCGCGCAGAGCATGCACACACACTTGATGAATATTCGCATGCAGAGAGCTGGTGGAAGATGATGTGATCCCTTTCTACTAAGATCAGAGGTATGGGGCTGCCCTTCTAAAACCCAAAGAGACCTTCTTTAGATATAATATAATATACTAGCAAGGAAGGGTAGGACTTAGGTGCCATTTAGCCTACTTCCCTTTAGCATTTTAACATGCTTTCTCCCTTTGTATTTTATGGACTAGTAACTATGCTGATAACCTTGTTGCTTATAATATGTTTGCTTGTATTAGCTACGATACTACGCTTGAAGAACACGGCATTAGAAATAAACATTTCAAACTTGCCTGTGTCTTCATTTACTCCTCGTTTTGTATTGGTATGTTAGTATAACAAAAGAGTTTTCATGTGTTCCACGTTACCTGAGGTGTTCTAAGTCCATTTTCTGGGTTGTCTAATCATTGGGGGTATGGAAGAACCAATGAGATACTGATTGCTAGTCTGGTAGGGGATTTTGGATACTGCTGTGAGTTTTGGTACACCCTAATTCACTAAGGTTCTAGGTCTCTATGCACAGTTCTGTGTAGGAGCAGAATCCCTGCGACAAAAGAATACACAGTATTTTCAAAATTGTGGCAGTATTAAAGTCGTTGCTAACAGGCTGATTTTAATTAGTCTTTCAGAGCCTCCCCCCACGCCCCAGTTGCTAGTCATCTCTGGTATAGACATAGATAGGGTACTTAAACCCAATGCCTTTTCTTTGGGACTAGCGTGCCACTTAATTCTGGTCGCTGAAGGTGCATGTGTAAAGTCATATAACGCATTAAATTTTCAATAGCTTTGATTAATAAAGAAAATCCCAAACCAATTGATGTGACAGATGTTTATTCCTAACTCATGCCTTTGTTTTGCTGATGGAAATATTGTTCAATATTCAGTTTGTGTTTCTTTCTCTATGAAATTCATATGGGCTATGAAATACTATATAGGCACATTAGCTAACTTTTCTAATAGTTTGCAATGCTGCACTACAGAATAGTGAAAAAACAAGAAAACAATCTCAGAAGGGGCATTTTCTGTCCGAGCGATGCTTTGCTGGAGTGCAGTACTCTCCATTTAAGGCAGCATGGTTAAGCATAACCAGGTGGTTCTTATGGAAGACTTTCAAAAAGCCTTTGATTGAATTTTGCCTTCAAGATTATCTGCCATAAAATCCTGCTTTGCATAAACGTATTTGCATGTGTCAAAGTAGGACATTTTCCCAGTGAAGCAGGGAACAAGACAGGCATGCCCACTGTCGCCTTTGCTCTTTTCCTTCACAAATTAGCAGTAGGCACGATGGCTGAGAATTGGTGGATTGACCAAGGGAATTAAGATGGCCTAAGTAAGTCTGACTTAGTGGCACCATACACTGATGATGTGCTAAAGTCTTATCATTAATAAGGCTAAGTCCTCTGTGTACTGCATGGCAGTCCAGCCTCAATGTTTGAATATGCTCAATGTTTGCAAATCCTGACTGAGGGAATGAAATACCTTGGGTTTTACGTGAGGAAGACATGCATAGAGCGTGGGACAGAATCATTCAACTGCAGTTGGACCGCTTGCTTGGAGACTTGGGTGTTTGGTAACCGCTTCTTCCAATGCAAGATAGCAGACATCCACAACAGCTTCAACACCCAGACAGCCCCAACAGACAGCAACAAAACAGACCCTCCTCATACCATGGACCACGACCCCCTGTTAGCCTGGGCCAGCATGAGCATTGATGACACCATCAAGACCATGCGCACAATCCACTCCGGCTCTCCGTCAGACTCATTCCCGCACCACGTCTTCAACAGAGCAAGCAGCTCCATCGCACCCCACCTGCACAACGTCATCAATCTCTCCCTTGAAACCGCGACCTTCCCAGAGATCTGGAAACCCACCAAGATCAACGCCCTACTCAAAAAACCTAAGGCAGATCCAAGAGACCTCAAGAACTTCCGGCCCATCTCTCTGCTCCCCTTCCCGGCCAAGGTCATTGAGAAAACTGTCAACAGACAGCTAACCCGGTACCTCGAAGAAAACAGAATCCTGGACCCTTCCCAGTCAGGGTGCTCCAGCAACCACAGCACCGAAACTGCCCTCATCGCCGCCACCGATGACATCGGGACCCTGCCGGACAACGGCGAGACCACAGCACTCATCCTTCTAGACTTCTCTGCCGCCTTCGACACCGTCTGCTACCGCACACTACGCGCACGCCTCCAAGCCGCAGGGATCTGAGACAAGGCTCTGAATTGGAAAACCTCCTTCCTCTCCGGCAGAACCCAGAGCATCTGTCTCCTCCCATTCCGTTCCAAAGCCTCCGAGATCATCGGCGGCGTCCCCCAGGGATCCTCCATCAGCCCGACGCTGTTCAACTTTACATGGCCCCACTGGCACACGTAGCCCGACAGCACGATCTCAACATAATCTCCTACGCCAATGACACTCAGCTGATCCTCTCCCTCACCAAGGACCCAATCACCGCCAAAGCCAACCTCCACGAAGGAATGAAGGCCGTCGCCGACTGGATGAAGACCAGCCGGCTGAAGCTGAACTCGGACAAGACGGAGGTCCTCATCCTCGGCTCCAACCCTTCAGCCTAGGACGACTCCTGGTGGCCGACGGCACTGGGGGCAGCCCTGACACCCACCAACCATGCATGCAACCTGGGAATCATCCTCGACTCAACGCTCTCAATGACCAAGCAAGTCCACACCTTCTCCTCCTCCTGCTTTAACACCCTCCGCATGCTCCGCAAGATCTACAGATGGATCCCGACAGATACAAGAAAGACAGTCACCCAGGCCCTCGTCGGCAGCCGACTCAACTACAGAAACGCCCTCAATGCGGGAGCCGCGACCAAGCTCATCAAAAGACTATAACGCATTCAAAACCCCTCGCCACGACTGATCCTCGTAGTACCTCGCCATGGCCACATCACCACCCACCTGAGAAACCTGCACTGGCTCCCTGTCAACAAGAGGATATCCTTCAAGCTACTCACCCACGCACACAAGGCACTCCACAAGACCGGCCCAGCCTACCTCAACAGACGGCTCTCCCTCTACATCCCCAACCGCCAGCTACGGCCTGACGACTTCTCACTCGCCACTGTCCCGTGCATCCGAAGAACAACCACCGGTGGGAGATCCTTCTCCCACCTCGCCGCCAAGACACCCTCCCACTGTGCCTACGACAGACCCAAGACCTGCTGACCTTCAGGAGGATACTCAAGACATGGCTGTTCGATCCACCCCCAGCGCCTTGAGACCCTCGCGGGTTTGTAGTGCGCTTTACAAATGATTGATTGATTGATTGATTGATTGTTTGATTCCCTTGTCTTTCCTGTGTTGCTCCTCGATCTTCAAAATGGCTATTCTGCCACATTTACTGAACCAGTTACAAAAATACCCTTACATATATCTCACTCTTTAAGCGAGGAGACACCCTTCTGAGGGAGCTTATAAAGGAACCCTCATCCCTCCACCCCAGGATTGCTTTGTCAAAATATTTTAAATCTACCTTTGAAGAAGGTACAGCTGCCCCAGATGTCATGTCATATTACAGAGCAGCTCACCGTACAATAACAAACAAGTGGTGGTTCGACAGTCAGGTAGACCTTCCCTTTGCCTTAGAAATAGCTTGCAAATTCTTCTTTGGTCACAAGGTAGCTTTTTCTTCCCTCAGCAACAAGGGTGGTGCTGATGGTGTGGGATGAAACAACGACCAGGGTTCTGGGATGGGGGTGTTGACTTACTGGAGAGACCCCTCTGTTGTGTAGGCAACGACTGAACCAGATGACTTGTATGCAGGGATTTATGTCCGGGACATCATAGGCATCTCCGAGATGGGAGATTGTTATGTCAAGTACTAAGCTCAAGTGATTTACGGAGCTTCAAGCGAAATACGATCTTCCCCACAGCCACATTTTCTGGTATCTACAGCTATGATAGGTTCATACGCCATACATAGCAGACCCTGAGGTGCCGCCTGACTGTAACCTCATAGAGGCTATGAGTTTGTTGGAGGCATTGCCAGATTATAAAATATCATATACCTATCGTTCATTGGTGGTCAATTTGCCATTTACCTTTGGCCCACTATAAGATGCATGGTAGTGAGACCTAGGTCCACTGAAAGAAGACGTTTCGAAAAAGGTACTAGCCTCCCCCAGGGAAACAGCGATTGACGAATATTTTAGGGTCATGCAGCAGAACTATCTACATAGAGCATACTATACACTTGGCAGTTTATGGACAATGGGGGTAGTATAATTGCCGAATTGTCTGAGATGCTTTTGCCATGTGGGGGGCTTGATGCCTACCAGCTGGGCCTGTGAGAAACTGACCCCTTTTGGCATGGGGTTCTAGCATGCTTGTTATGAGTCCTGGGCTGGAAGTTCGCTAGAGACCCAAAATTCTCACTATTATACATTTCCATTGTTTTATTGAGCAATAGCAATATGTATATATCGGCCTGCTATGATTAGGCCTTATGGTGGTCAAAAGAGATATTGCCAGTGTTTGGAAAGAGACAGGACTCCCTTTGTTGGTGGGATCAAAAAGAGGGAAAGACTGCTGCATGAGCCTGGAAAGACCCATGTACAATGCAAGAGGATAACAACAAAAACATCATTAAATTTTTCCGGAACGGTGTCACTATAGAGGTATCCTTCTTGAACCATATGGGAGCCTATTTAAAAAATTGGATAGCTAAATTATGGCATTTGGAAATTAGACATTCATCTGTAGACCGGGAGGGGGGCAAACGCTATGTAGCAGGGTGTTTGTAGAGGACAATATCTGAAGAATATGTTTATCCATCTGAAATGTATAGACCAAAAAATACGGGTTACATATGTGCTCATTGCTTCTGTGTACAATGTGAGTACAATGAAACTCATATTAATCTTTTATTAATAAAACATGTTCAATGTTTTCCACAGCCTTATTGCACGTTTTGCAAAGTCCATCGTCAACTAACCCAGCTTTTCATTTATGCATAACAATCTAAACTGGTGTAAGTCACAAATCTAAATTTAATGTACAAAGCTCTTGCCTGGTAAGAAAGATTCGTTTATATAGGGTTAAAAATTAGGCACAGATTTATAATCCAAAAGTTTGTCGAACAAAGGCTACCACTCTTCGTATTTGATCACAATTTGTCCAGCTTATGACTTGAAAAGGACGATTTTATGGACACCTTGCTGAGTTGCGGTCAGACCACATATTTTCTAGCCCCACAGTACTGAGGCCTAGCTTGGGATTGTGTAGCCAAGGTGAATTAATAGACTAGTCAATGTTTGATACCTCTATTAAACTATCCCTATATGATTCCAACGTACTTGTTGACCACATCAATACCCAATCCATAAGCGGTTTAAGGACAACAAGGGTATCTATTCTCTTAATGCTGATGTCAAAAGAAATTGGTAACTCCGGGATACTTTGGGGTAAGTTAATCAAGGATCTGACAAAGTGATTTTCCCTACAGGTAAGGATATTCACCGTGCCCCAGATTTCTGTCCCATATAGAGGTGCTGATTGAGGCTATGAGAGTGTTGATCTGTGCAATTTCAGTGCGTCCACAACCCTGTGGGGCATTATTGCCTTGCTTTTCTTAATATGAGGGATCCAAGTCAGTAGGTTATTAGCCTTATTTCCTGAGTAATCAAAATTGTCAACTTTATCATCGACAGTGGATGGACGGTGGGGAGGATGGCATAGGACTACATGCAGATCACAACTTGCTCTTTCTGCAAGACCCACAAACTACAGGACGGAGTTAGATGAAAATAGTGGAGACCTATAGGAACTCCTCTAGCCACATGGCCAATTGGAGCAATTCGAGTACAATTCCTGTAACCAAGTTACTTCAACAATTTGAAAGTGCAAGAAAACTGATTCAAATAGGAGTAAACATAGATCAGAATAGGGGCATATGGTGGCGTTTGAACATTCAACCCCTCCTAGATATCTTACACAGAGATCTCCATGTCTGGAAGGATCTATCCCTAAGCTTACTGGGTAAGACAGCGATGTATAGATTGGGAGAATTGCTGAGGCTTATGTACATTCTACAGAGCTTTCCATACAATACCAAAAGTGTTTCTTGGATGTACTAGAAAGGAATACCAGGGTTTTTCTTGAGCAGGCAACAACCACATATTGCTTTCAATAAATAAACTCAGATGGTCTAAAACTGTGGATGGCAGACATCCGGCTTTACTGGTTACCTTCCAAGCTGATGGTGGTGAATGAATGGTTCTGAGGGATAGAGAATCTGAAGCATTTCAAACAGAAAGGCATGAATTGGGTGATATACTGATCTAGGGAATCTTGTATGGCAAGAAAATTCCAAAGACACTCATATTAACTACCAAAGTGGCCATAGGATTTTAGAAGGAGGCATTGGTATGAACGAAATGGAACAAAATATTCTTGCAAAATATACAACTTTGATCAGGGAACTGGCTCCAATAGACAACACATCTCACTGGTTTCGCAGCTTGGGACTCTGGGGCATAGTTAGGATATTTTCAGGCAGCTCAACACAGACTGGCGCATTTCAGGCAGCCTAGCGCAAACACAGGCACTCTTGCACTATAGTGCAAGGGTGTCTGCATTGTAAGATTATTTTTATTTGTGCAGGAAGCGAAACCTTCCTGCACAAAAACAACTTCTCGGTGCATTTTCCTCTTTCCATGTGTGCTGCACATTGTAGCACACGTAGAAAGAGGAAATAACGAGGGGAAAAAAGTTTTTTCTCCTTGTCACACCATCCTGAAATGAAATGAAATGAATGAAATGAAATGAAAATGAATTTTGTAGAGCGCACGTAGCTGCCCTGAGGCGTCCAAGCGCTGAGACTAGAACAGAAGTGCAGTTAGGTGAAGAGTGATGTACCAGAAAAGGTTCTACTTATTGAACAAAAACGTTTTTAGTTGCTTGCGAAAAGAGGTGAGTTCTGGATTGGACCTTAAGTATTGGGGGAGAGCATTCCACATCTTGGCCACGTTATAGGAGAAAGAGCGGCCTCCCATAGGGCCTCCCATGGCTCTGGGAGGCATAGCGATTTCATGCAATCCCAGGTGTATTAACCTTTGTCAATCTGAATTTATGTGAAATCCATGGTCGGATCCGTGGGAATGCCATTGACCACCCATGGAATGCCTCCCAGAATTAAATGAAACGCAAGCAGCGCAAGCTACTTCATGACATTACATTTCTTATGCAATAGAAAGCCACGCATGGTGGTGCAAATCGCTCCTTGCATGGCTTTGTAAATAGCTACAAGCAGTCTTGCGTCATGGATGCGCCACACAAGTGGTGCTACTATGGTGCAACCATGACTTAAAAAGTCAGTAAATCTGTCCCTCTAGGTATAACCTCCCTGGGTGATGCTTTGGGGAGTGTAAGAATATCAAGAGTTTTGCTGCACTGGAGAAGGATTTTTAATTGCATAAATCACAATATTTTAGATATTTGTAGTTTAGGCATGCTTTAGGCGCCAGTCACATAGGCTTAAATTGGAATGCAGTCACCTCAATTTGGAAGCCCAAATTCTTTCAAAATATTTATACCATGTGGGTCACAGTAACTCAGTAATCAGCCAAACTCAATTTGTTAATCCAAAAATATTCCCTTTATCAACAGCGAATGTTCGAAAAGCATCAGTTCATTTGACCAGCACCAGCAGTTTCCACAAATGTCCTAAAGCCCTTTCAGGTATGCAATGAGTTCCAGCTATAACAGTGACCTAACCATGTACTACACATTTTTTTTTACAAACTATGCTAAATGAGGGTGCTATTTTATTAGAAATGCACTGTGAATCTACATATTCACTACGCTCATCATGTGAGAAACAACACTTTCCTCATTGGTCCATTTTCTGTTACCCTTTTCAAGCTCTTTACAGCTGTGATAATGAACTTCACACCTTTCTAATTCCTTATTCGTGTACCACATTTTGCTTAAAACTATGCCTAATGAAGGTGCCCTGTTTTGAAAAATGACCTGCGTCAGTGTGCCACCCTTAACACACCCACTAGGCTCACCTAATTTATCAGCTCCCACATACCCCCTCTTACCTACAAACAAATACAAATGCTGTTCTCCAGCATACATATATCATTTGTAGACGTCCTGTTTCAAGTGTGTTGTCACAAAACCTACTAAAGTTTCACTTGTGCACTGATACAATTAGATTCCCCACTCAAGTTCAGTGTTACAGTAGTGTGGTAATCACTCCCTCTAAATTTTGTATTTTGAACGGTAAATATGGAGTAGATGCTTCAGATGTATTTCCTATGATAATGTATTTGCAGCCTTGAGTTGGCTGTCTGCTCTTCATTGCTTCACAGAATCATACAAAATGATTAAGAAATTGGAGAAAGACTAAAATTGTAGAGAATATAATAAGTGTTAATTAAATGATATCGGCAATTAATGAATTTGCTTGAATAACTACGCTGTTGTGACCTTTATATGGATTAATTTTAAAGAATTTGTGCTTTGGATTGGACATGAGGACATTCCAAATTAGGGTTTTGTTTAATGATGGCAGCAGTCCTGAAACTGGTTGTTCTGATTCTGGTAAGGAAAAGGTTTTACAGCATAGGCGCACACAGGAACATGTTTGCTCACACAGTCTACAGATGGTTAAATTACCAGTCAAGCTATATGACTATTTTTGTCTTAATTTTGTTTTGTTTACATAAGGAAAGGAGGTGATGTAGTATTCATATATGTTGGTTGGTTTATGTCATGTGTTTATTTGATGTACTTATTCATTGTGTGTTGCTTTGAATACGTTTGGAATTCCGATAGGACCATGATGACATCGAGCACAGGGCTGGTTCTGGACTGCACAGGCTTCTGTCAGTTGCATGGTCATCTCAGGACCTGTCCTGTGGTTGGTGCAGTCGTGGCTTTTCAATCTGCTGACAAATATTTTTGAAAATGACAGCATGCTTAACAATGGAGGTCCTGTCGGGTGGAGCCAAGCTCGCGACCGAAATGGTCGCCTTGTAGCTCGGCTCCGTCAGCCCTCTGGCCTGACTCACATATCCTGCTACATATCCTGCCCAGAGACGATACATTTTCGAAGAAAGAGAAACGTAATACTTCGCTCCCACTCACCGTCTGACCTGGAGGCTCCGACTTGCGGTGGATCCGGAGTTGTGCCCTCTCGCGGAAACCGGGGCCTTTGTGAAGCTGAGACCGGGGCTTCGCCTATTGGATCCGGCCTGGCGTTGTGGTGACTGTTGGCCCCGGCCGAGAGACTGCACCATGAGAGAGAGCCACTGTGAGAAATCCCCGGTGATCCTGAACCGGGCCTGCCTTGACGGCCGTGAGGCTGGTGCGGGGCGCGGTGCTCCATGGACTAACCGTGTAAATGGGTTCCCCGCCGCCGCTCCGTCCACCGACCCTGGACCCTCGCGCTCGAGCTCTACTTTTGAGGAGCGCCGGCTCGAACATAGGCGACCCTCCGCTTGGTGGGGCTCTCTTTTCTGCACCGCGGTGGTCATTGCCGGGACCCCCCCAGACATCTGTAAAGGCCTACATCTGTGGACTGCTCCGGGGGTGGCGGAGAGTGAAGAAGGGGTTGAACTTACAAAATGGCTGCCGCAGTTTGGAGCTGTGGATTTCCTCCTGATGGCGATCTCCGGTTGCTAGATTGCGCGGAAATATGGCCATGTGGCCGTGAGCTTGTGATCGGCGACGTTCTTGCTGCCTTGAGATCTTTACACGCGACCTTGGCCCCCAGTGCTCCTGAGGACTTGTCCCGATCCACCGCCATCTTGAGTGAATGCTCCTTCAAGGTCCCCTCTTGCCTCAGTGATACCATTGCCTCACCCCCCTCGATGGCTCCGAACTATGGTGCTGCTATCCACCAACGGATTTGTACATCGGCGGCTTCAGAACCTCCTGTTCGATGTTCGGAAACTGGAGACTTAGACACTGTGCGAGGGCCCGGTCATCCCCGGGTGCCTGAGAAAGATGGCGGACTGCTGCTTGTTTTTACCTTGATGAGGTCTTGTTTCCATTTTGCCAGTATACTCCCGCCTTTTCGAACGACGAGACTGTACTCCTGTTTTTTATTGCCCCTGTTGCTGTTGCTGATATATTTGGATTGCTTATTTGAATTTTTATTCACTTGCTTTTTCATTGACCTTTCTGACCAGCATCTGTATCGTATTCTTTTTCATTTGTGTGCTTGCTTCGCATCGTATTGCACGCTTCAGGCTGTTATTTGGTGGGTGGTAAATGCAGTGAAGAAGGGATTGGGGTGAGATGCATGGCCCCCGAAAGATTATTGGTATACGAATTCATGGCGGAGTTGCCCATATTCATAGTGCTATGAGAAACCTCTCTGAAAGCTTTATTGTGCTCGAATCTATATCGTTCTGGTACGCTTGTACTGTAGTGTATGGTTGGGTGGAGGGCTGTAGCCGACCGTATTTATTTCTGATCTCATGCTCCTCCCTCCTATTTACTATTTTGTTTCCGTATTTTTTTTGTCTTTTGCTTCTTTTCTCTCTTATCTTCACTATATTTCGGGTTCTGGTTTAGGGCGACAGGCACGCTGTTTGGAGGGTAGGCCGTAGCCTTCTGCAGGGGTGCTGGGTGGGATGGGTGGGTTGGGTCTTTTTTGTTGTTTTATTTTTTTTAGTTCTATTGCCCTTTTGTATATCTTTATGGGGGTGCCGCGTCTATCCTATGCCTCCCGTGGTATGATTGGGTGGGATATGTGACGTCACTGTTCCTTTTCTTAACGTTCTGCTGCTTCTGATGCGACTCCCATGCCCTCATCGTCGCACTTCCCCTGTTCCTCTGTGTGTTCCTTGCTATGGGGGGCTTGTCCCGACGCGGCCTTCCTCTTCTTTTAATCTGTGTTTTCTTTCCTTCTTTTCTTCCTTTTCCCTCTTCCTCCCCTCCCTTTTTCTTTTTCTCCCCAGGTTAGTATGGCGGGCTAGTTTTAATGATATTATTATTTCGGCCCCCCTGTTCTGTATCCAAGTGCTATTGGGTGGTGGGTACGCCAAGTTATTATTGATTGCATATTGATTTGTGTTTCCTACGTCTGTCCTTCTACCGAAGTGTATAGTACTGCCATTTCTACATTGCTGCCCTGTATCCTTTGGCTGTTCATGATTTGTGCGGGGTATCCGGATATTGTTTTGTTCTCGCTGAGCCTGCCATACGCCCTATTGTTATATTATAAAATTAACCTATATTACTCCTGATCGCTGGCCGTATAGATCCTCATACTTCCCCCACTCTTTTAGCGACTATATTGAATGTACAATTTTACTCTGATTCTGTGACTACTATTTTGGAAATTTTTGACTGCTTTACCGTGATGTGGCCGGTCAGATCGGTTGTAGGCCCAGCCTTGTATATCCTTTCTGTACAAATAAAGGTTTTAAAAAAAACAACAACAAAAAAAAACAAAACAATGGAGGTCCCTCTGACTTATAACTATCTTGAACATCTCCCAGAACACACCAGCACTCAAACAAATGTGCATTCATTTTGAAGCAGATCCCTATCACGTCTGTGATTTCCAGCCTCCAAGTGAAGACCCAATGTGGCGTGTTTGGTGAAGTATCTACTGCAATACCGACACATGGTCAAAGAGGGAGCAGGGGAGGTGTGTTATGCTCATAGACCATAAGGCAATGGTTGTTAGCCAGTAGTCTACTATGAACTATGTGCTCCAGGTATCCAACCCTTTTGAGACACCTCGTGTCTGCTCCACTAGACATTCAACAGGCAATTTTCTTCTATAATTTTCTGTAGCTGCTTTGCGGCTTGCTTTTGGGGGAGGTGTGTCATACTGCAACTGTCTCGGAGTGGGTCCAGGATCAGATTGAAGATTCCTCCTCAGATAATAACCATCGGGCTTAGTGTGAGGATGGTGTGCAATATTTATTTAGCAGAAGCCTGGGTCATCCATGTTCAGGCCATATACTCAGATTATGATGACCTTTATTCCATGGAGGGTCACATGCAGAATGATATATCTACTTTCAGGATCACAGCTGTCTTGTATTCTTCCTAACTATTATGCTGACCACTCTAGCATATTTGGGGCAGGTTGCAGTTTATATGTATCATACAGTTTGGTTTCAGTACAAGACATCAGACGTGTTCCCTATTGTAAGGGTATGTCAATCTGATGTCTCTCTAGAAAGACCAGAACCAGCCTTGCCTTTGTGGGTCATTCATGCCACCGATATTCTATGTTGGTCCATCAGAAGACAGGCGCTTAATAATGTCCACTCTTGCTGCATTCCATCTACAAATCGCCCTTACAGATTTACTTCTGATAATCTAGCTCTTTCCTTTCTTTTCTTTTTATACCTACTCTCCCAGCCAGCATTTTCTATTAAACCTCTTTCACCCTACTAAGTATCCGTAGCTATGTGCTTATTCCTTGGTTTTAAAACATATTTCATGCACTTTCGCCCTCTCTGAGTCTTACTCTATGGTCCCCTACCCAGCCCTTGGCCCAGCACCCATTTACCTGTGTCAATGCACGCACTAAGCACTTTCTCTCAGTGTTCTACCTCATGCTCCTATTCTTTTTGCTAAATGCACTTATCATTTTTTTTCATGATTGAGCATTGGTTTAACAATAATGCTACCTAAATTGCAGTGTCTTTAAACGGGGAACTATGGACCAGATGTACAACCCTTTTTAGAGGCGCAAATGGGAAATCGGCCCGTTTGCAAATGTTAAAAAGGGTTGTGGTAAGTACGAACCCTATTTTGCGAGTCGCTATTATGAAGGGACGTGTCAAGGGCATCACATCCTAATACTGAGTTGCACTAGCATGTACAATTGTTTTAAGACAGCAAATGTGGGCACCAAACAATTGCAATTACCACCTACTTCAAGTAATTGGTAAGCCAGTTGCAAACGGACAGGGGTCCCCAAGGGACCCATCCCCTTTGTGAATATATGCGAAAATATTTTTTAAGAGCAGGCAGTGGTACTGTGGGCCCCCCTGCCTGCCCTTAAGAAATGAAAAAAATAACTTTTTGTTTTTTTCTTTTAAACTCATCCCTTTTTCCATTAAGGAAAACAGGCTACACATATTGCTTTAAAAGGCAAATTAAGACATGGTGGTCTGCTGACCCCATCAGGCCACCATCCCTGTGATATGTGAGATTCCTAAGGGGTCGCAAATTGCGACCTAACTCATTAATGTTAATGATGCAGGTCTTTAGCTACCCAATTCGGAATTGCAAACAGTGTCTGAGACACTGTTGTACATTCCATTTTGCAAATCACAAAACGTCACAAAATGTAAAGGTTGTTTGCTAAATTATTTTAGTTCAAGACAGAGAGGCATTCTTATTGTATTTGTATTAAAACGGTTCCTTCAACTGCAAGTTTTAATATACTGAACACTAAAGGTTCATTCATCCCACATTAGCAGCTTGATACCAGGCATTATGTACTAGATTTAAAGATTAACATATTTTGTCTGAACAAGCGGGTCTGTTCACCTTTGAGTGTCTTTTGGACACCCCACTTGTGTTTTATGACTGTAGACTTTCATGGTGAGTACATTGTGTTTGTGGACAGCCCCCTCCTGCTCTGACCCACCCCAAATATTGGAGGTTTGGTTTTACCACCCTTCTCCCTTCCTGTTTTAGAGAATTCTAACTCAGAAATAAAGTACAAATTAGGAACATGGAGGTGGCTACTGGACCTAGCCTGTGAGGTATGATCCTATGGTTTTTGGTAACATGGAACCCGCTAAAAATTAGAAATGTATTTTGTGGCCAATCTGGCAGGCTTTAGTCAACTTGGTAATGAATAGTGGTTAAGGCCAGTGCAGCCGACGCCTTTGGATAATGTACAGTGCTGGCTTTAGGGTGGTGCACTGGAGGCACTGTGCTGGAGGACGCCGCATTTTGAAATATTGTATGGGGTTAAAAGCACTGCTTCAGAGTTACTTGTGTGTCCACTGATTTTCAGGTCAAAATACAAATGTCAAGATAACATTGGTGAAGGATGTACCTGCTGGAGGGACCGGAGTTTTGTCTAGTCGCAGATTTGACTCACCCATTACTGTGCCTATTGTCAAGAACATTTGATATAACATGCAAGATTAGAGAATAGAATTTCATGTAGACAGCTCAGTGAGTTTCTGATTTTGTCACAGAGATCCTTTTGTGACATACAGTGCATAAGCTACAATACTTCTAATATAGCACAGTGAGCTAAGAACTGGAATCAAAGAGCTACATGCAAACTGCAGGACATAGCTATACAACCATATGCTTTTCCGCAGTCTTTCACTATCGTAAGGTTGCTAGAAAGGGTGTGTGTGGGTCGAAATCAATTCTCATTAGTAAAGCAAACCCCAATGCTGTTTTAAATCCTGAAATTGTGCTTCCCCAGACAAAACACTCTTCAAATATACTGTGTACCAGTATGGATGACGTGTCTCCTACACCTTGTCGTCCTCATTGTCTTATGTAACATTTCCTACACATTGATTTACACAATTGTTTGATTCATTGTTTCTGTATAATGTCTGTGTGATGGAAAGGTGGAGTGAGAAGTGCTATAAAAGAATGTAAATACATGTGAGGGGGGCTAAGGGGATATGGGGGCACCCTTGGAGGGTGGTGAGGGAATCCATGGAAAAGGAGGTCTTTGGGGTGTGCCAGCAAAGATTGTGTCACAAGGTGCCACATTTACAAAAGCTGGCCCTGTGCTTGCATGCGTGATTTGCATTACTCTGGCTGATGTGAGCTGTGAATCGGGCCCACAGTGTGGTTCCGATATCTGATTTGCAATTGAATATTAATCTGTGGACTTACCCTAACAGAGAGACAGGGGAATCCACGTAATCTACTGATATTACTAGTAGAAATGTTCTCTCATGAAATGCTCAAGAATCTGTGTCATCCACTGGTGTGACAAGCAGAAATGTTTTCTCACGAAGTGCTCAAATGAATGATAGTATACTGACAGTGGGAGGAAATTTGCTCCTAATTAAGCTGCTAATAATGCTCATGAGTCATCCTCTACTTTAACTAAGTGTCCCAGTGATGGCAGCAGTCCTGAAACTGGTTGTTCTGATTCTGGTAAGGAAAAGGTCTTACAGCATAGGCGCACACAGGAACATGTTTGCTCACACAGTCTGGAGATGGATAAATTACCAGTCAAGCTGCATGACTATCTTTTGTGTTAATTTTGTTTTTTTTTGCATAAGGAAAGGAGGTGATGTAGTATTCATAAGTGTTGGTTGGTTTATGCCATATGTTCATTTGATGTACTTATTCATTGTGTGTTGCTTTGAATTCTGTTGGGAGCATGATGACATTGAGCACTGGAATGGTTCTGGACTGCACAGGCTTCTGTCAGTTGCATGGTCATCTCAGGACCTGTCCTGTGGTTGGTGCAGTCGTGGGTCCTTAACTAATAAAGGATTTCAACTGCTACGTCTCCTGATCTTTCCTTTGGACTTCTACCAAGAAATGTTTATCAGGACTATGCTTCCCACAGTTTGACAAAAATCTGCACCATACCACGGACAGTATACTCCCCTGCCTAGCTCCCTTCCCACACATTCTGACATTTGCTTTTTTACCAAAGTAGTGTATTTGTCACTCCGCAGCTTCTATAGTGTAAGATATGAGTTTGGTATTTATATTAGGTAGCATGTGTGCATATTATGATGCAAAGTATTGAAGCTCTAGGGAATGCATATCTTTCACTAAGTTGTTGATCTACTGACAAATATATTTAAAAATGCCAGCATACTTAACCATCTTACTGATAACTATTTTGAACACCTCCCAGAACACACCAGCACTCACAAACGAATGTGCATTCATTGTGAAGCATATCCCTATGGCTTCTGTGATTTCCAGCCTCCAAGTGAAGATCCAATGTGGCGAGTTTGGTGAAGGTGCGTACTGCAATGCCAACACATGGACAAAGAGGGAGCAGAGGAGGTGTTTAATGCTCATAGACCATAAGGCAATGGTTGTTAGCCAGTGGTCTATTATGAAGTATGTGCTCCGGGTATCCAGCACACATACCCCCTTTTCAGACTCCTAGTGTCTGCTCCACTAGACATTCAACAGGCAATTGTCTTCTACAATTTTCTGGAGCTGCTTTGCAGCTTGCTTTTGAGGGAGGTGTGTCATACTACACCTGTCTTGAAGTGGGTCCAGGATCAGATTGCAGATTCCTCCCCAGATAATTACCACTCGGCTTAGTGTGAGGATGATGTGCCATGATTAATTAGGAGAAGCCGGTGTCATCCATGTTCGGCCATATACCCAGATTATGATGACCTTTATTCCATGGAGGGTCACATGAAGAATGATATATCTACTTTCAGGATCACAGCTGTCTTGTATGGGGCGAGATGGACCATTCTTCCTAACTATTATGCTGACCACTCTAGCGTATTTGGGGTAGGTTGCTGTGTGTTTATATCATTCAGTTTGGTTTCAGTACAAGACATCAGATGTGTCCCCTATTGTTATTTTTTTTTTACACTGATTTTCAACCCCCTCCCCCACCCTCTCCACCCTTTCTAGCCCCCTCCCCCCCTTACAGGCAAATAGGTCAAAAATGACCTATGTGTGGCCGCTTCTGGGTTGCGTTAGTCGCACCCCTCTCCCACCCTCTCCAACATCCCCCCCCCTTTGGCTGCTCTTATACCCCATTCATTAGCCCACAGTACTAACCCTACAACAATCCTAGAAAATTACACTTTCCCTATACCTCCTATTTTTTCAGCTCCTGGATGAACTGCTGGGCTTTAACTTCCGACATAAACATCCTAACTCTTCCCTTTGTGATGACTTTCAGTTTAGCTGGGAACAGTAGGTATGCCTCTAACCCCAGAGCCTGAAACTGCGAGATCAGTTGCCTGAGCCTCCACCTCCTCTCAACTGTCACATGGCAGAAGTCTGGCCTAGAGA
This sequence comes from Lissotriton helveticus, assembly GCF_964261635.1. Lineage (NCBI taxonomy): Eukaryota > Metazoa > Chordata > Amphibia > Caudata > Salamandridae > Lissotriton > Lissotriton helveticus. The sequence continues at coordinate 727,157,774 of NC_136061.1, forward strand.
AGAAAGTAACTCCCTCAACAGTTCTTTTGCTGTCTGGTCTAGATTTCTGAATAATTTCTTCTCGAAGCAAAAAGTTTCCCACATATACTAATATTGCCCTGGGGAAGGTCGCTTTAGAGCCTCCTTCTGCCCCATATGTCTACCGCTGGACAAAGGGGAACCTGTGCGCCCTCTGGATCTCCGTCTCCCACTGCCACCGGGACTCAGGAAATGCACCCTTTAGTAGGTTGATCACAAACCCCCTAGGATCCTGCCCTTCAAGCCCTTCTGCCACACCCAAAAGGGGAACGTTGTTGCGTCTCTGACGATTTTCAAAGTCCTCCATCTCCCAAAGGAAATCGTCTGCCCTCTTCTCCTGTTCTGTTTTAAATTCCCGAAAGCTACCAAAATCATCCTCCATCTTGCCGGTCCTTTCCTCTACCTCCGCAACTCTCCCAGCCAAGTCGCCGTATAGTTTATTTGTTTTCCGTAGTGTTGTTTGTATCTTCTTGAAGTCTTGCCTTGTTTTCCGGCTTGTCGATCTTGCTTCTGTTTGGATTTGCTTCAACATACTAAACACCATTCCAAATGAGTCTTCCTGCCTTGGGGCTGCATCTTGCTCTTCCTGATAGGTCTGTGATGTCGCTGAGTAATCCCAGACCAGTCGCTTCTCAGCCCCCCTTGTCGGCGACCCTCCGCGTCTGCACCATCTGGTCTGTTTCCTCTTTTGTGTAGAGTCATTGCCCCTATCTGTTCCCGAGGAGGTAGTGGCTGACCATGACTCCTCATCGTCTTCGTCGTCCTCCTTTTCAACCTCCTCCTCTTCTGATATTTCTTCTTCGTGCTGCATGGAATCAGAGATGTGTCCCCTATTGTAAGGGTATGTCAATCTGGTGTCTCTCTAGATAGACCAGAACCAGCCTTCCCTTCGTGGGTCATTGGTGCCACGGATATTCCATGTTAGCCCCTCAGAGGATGGGTGCTTAATAATTTCCATTCTGCTGCATTCCATCTACAAATTGGCCCTACAGATTTACGTCTGACAATCTAGCTCTTTCCTTTCTTGACTTTTTCTACATACTCTCCCAGCCAGCATTTTCTATTGACCGTCTTTCACCCTACTAGGAAACCATAGCTATGTGCTTATTCCTTGGTTTTAAAACATATTTCGTAAACTTTCGTCCTCTCCGAGTCTTACTCTATGACCCTTGGCCCAGCCCTTGGCCCAACACTCATTCGCCTGTGTCAATGCATCCACTACGCGCTTTCTCTCAGTGTCTACCTTTTATTGCTAAAGAAACTTATCATTTTTTTTATGCTTGAGCATTGATTCAGCAATATTGCTACTTAAATGCACTTCTTTTAAACGGGGAACTATGGGAAAGATGTACAACCCTTTTTTTATAGTCGCAAATGGGAAGGGTTGTGGTATGTCCAAACTCTATTTTGCGAGTCGCTATTAGGAAGGGATGAGCCAAGGGCGTCACTTCCTTAATAGAGAGTTGCACTAGCTTGTATGATTGTTTTGTGAATGCAAATGCGGTCACAAAACAATTGCAGTTACCACCTACTTTAAGTAAGTGGTGAGCCAGTTGCAAATGGAAAGGGGTCCCCATGGGACCCCTCTCCCCTTTGTAAATATATGCAAAAATATTTTTTAAGAGCAGGCAGTGGTTCTGTGGGCCACTGCCCGCCCTTAAAAAATGAAAAGAACACTTTTAATTGTTTTCTTTTAAACTCATCCTTTTTTCCATTAAGCAAAACAGGCTACATTTGGGGAAAAAAGTTGCTTTTAAAGGCAAATGAAGACATGGTGGTCTGCTGTCCCCATCAGGCCACCATCCCTGTGATATGTGAGCATTATAAAGAAAAAATGGCCAATCCTAAATAGTCGACAACGAAAGTGGGACCACCCCCTTTTCGCTTTTAAAAGGAGCTGGAACCTCAGGGACGATCTTGTACCCTCAAAGGTCACACGTGAAGAGGTGGATGGCCAGAACACCCTCTGGAGTCAACCAAAACCAACAGCCGATTTTCCATGTGGCAACTGTGTATGCTGCCCTCTGACCGCCACTACGAAAGAAGTAGATATCGGCACAAGCAACCCATGGAAACTAAAGAACTTCAGTAACTGCAACTGAGAATTTGATCTACCTCCTTTACTGCCCTTATAACCTAAAATACATTGGGATGACGACAAGTAAAGCCAAGACACGGATTAGAGAACACCACAGCAGAATACGTTGTAAAAAATCCACACGAGAGTAACAAAACATTTCTTGGATATAAACCACACAGAATAAGACCTCTGCTGGAAACAATGAGGAAACAAAAAACTGACATCAGCAGACAATTGCACTTCAGGGAACAACGCTGGGTGTACAGACTACGCACATGGGATACAGGCCTTAACAATGAAATCCCATGGTTACAGTTAGCACAGTGATTTAAACACAGTATCCTGCCCTAATACTGGAGGAATGATATAGCCGTGTCCAAAATGGTCTAACACCTGCACCAAGCACACACCTTACTCCACCAACAAGTGCATCCAATATTCACGCTATTTAAAAAATGCCACACACACATGTTGAGACTGATATGGTTACCTTATTGGGAGTACCCTGCAAAATACATGGGACACAGCAATAGAAATACCAACCCCCAATGTGGGCATTTTCTTGGGTATACATTTTAAGCTTGGTAATAACTGGCACCCTCTCCTGTCTGAAATCCACTGGATCTCATCAGTATTGCCCACTTTGAACAGGAAGGGTTATTGCCCATCCCACATATACTTTATGAGAGGAATAGAAATATTCTGTTATGTGTTTTTTAATCACTATGACACCCACATGGTGACAAGATAGGCACATGCGCCCGTGGCACACCACATAGCTGCTACACACATGCGCACTCAGAAAAGGGAGCTTGAGGCGCATGCGCTAGAAACGCTACCCTACGAGCAGAAAGAGGAGGGTCAAGAGCGCATACACGCAAACACTCTCTAAACCCTTGAACCACAGACACTCCCCCTCAGGGAGGAGACGGGTCAGATAACAACGCCCTCAATCAGGCAACCAGGCACAGCACCAGCCGTACACCGGAATTCGCTCAGGTGCCAACGATTACCTAACAATTAGCAGACAATCAGACAACACGCAAGAGTATAAAAGACCGCTCCTTTCTCACCACTATTTATCGGCAGGGAGGCAAAGCTGACGACTTTAGGTCAAAAGGCTGGAAGCGGTGAAGATGACAGTAAGAGTGTGTATGAGCTGAATGGGTGAATGGGCGTCATATGACACTTATGGTGCAATTCCACCCCTCCCTGGAGGAATGCACCTTTTTTAATTTTATTTTATTTAGATATACATCTGTGTGGATATCTCCTTGCTCACTATCTTGGACCTGATCCACCAACAATCAGGCTATGTTCAAGTTCAAGTTCAAAAGACCTTTATTCGAATTTCATAAAATTCATAAAAGTACCACAATAAAAACAGTACGATTACACAACAAATACAAGTTTACAAAAATTCATGAATTATGAAAATCTACACATTTCTCATAAGACTGTTTTCAGGGGTTTTCCATCGTTTTACGTACAAAAGTTATATGTCTCAAGAAAGTGCTAGTGCTGTAAATTAATTCATCGGTATCCAGGGAAAGTAACATTGAATAGGACTCTCCTAACGAAAGGGGTCTGTGTTTCCTAAAATACGGAGTTAAAAACCAGTTAATATATTTTAGATAAAATTTACAGAAAAATAGAAAGTGCAAATCATTCTGTTTACTAATACCATCACACGGGCATGGATTGTGATGTGTTGTGTGCTGGCAGCCCAAGGGAAAGCCCAGCAAAAATGTTATTGAGCCCGCCCTCAGGCGGAACAACAGTGTTCTCTCCCAGTTAGTCATGGGTAGAGTGAGGTATTGTGCAAGATTTCTCCTACTTAGATCATTCCTCAAGTAAGTCACAACAGTTGATTTGAGAGTTTCCCTTTCCATTCGTTCTGAATTATAAAGTGCATACAGTGCATGTTTAACCTCAATTTTGTCTTTAGGTTCAATCTTACTTGGATCGGAGAAAATATCATCCCTGTTCACGTTGCTCAGTGTTTTTAGGACTCCCGCGAGCCAGGGGATCAGCATGCCGTGGTCGCATTTAAGACAGTCTTTTATGATGTTTTACGTTAGAACGGCTGAATTGTTCCTCCAGATCCTAATCCAGAAAAGAACTGGTCTAGATCTAATAAAGTCGCATACGTAGGGGAGGTTAAGTTCCTCATTTATTTATTTTGATTATTTATTTATTTAACTTATATAGCGCGTTATAACCACCGGGGTCTCTAAGCGCTGTTTGTCCGGATGTACATGATAAGGTATAGCATGGCAAATCAATTCAGAGGATGAGATTGGGGCACCCAGTATTTTCCTACAAAATCGACCTTCTTCTCGCTGGATGCTGGGGCTTCTTCTCAATCCCCAAACCTCAGCCCCGTATGTGACTACTGGTAAGCACTGTAGCTTAAAAAAAATTTAAATGGCTCTAGTGGCACCTATTTTCTTCGGTCGGGGCAAACTCAAAATGGCATTGTTGGCTTTCGAGAACTTGCCCATGGCGTGGGCTGTATGCCCAATCCATGAGCCGTTCGCAACGAAAGTCAAACCAAGATAAGGGAATGTAGTTACAGATTCTAATTTATCTGTCCCTATGTGTATAGTATTGAGCTTGTGTTTCCCCGGACCACATGGCATAATAAAAGATTTTTTTAAATTGACGCGCAGGTCTAAGCCCTCCATGTATTGAACAAACCCTTTGACAAGTAGGCGAAGCGCATTTGATGTTCGTCCCATCAACACTGCATCGTCAGCATATAATAAAACTGGCAGCGGTTGCCCCTGGATAGTTGGTACATCACTAGTCACTTGTTTTAGGGCTTTTGCCAGCCATTAATATAAATAATGAACAGCAGGGGTGCTAAAACGCACCCCTGTCTTACCCCTCTACCAATAATAATGGGTCACGATACTTCTCCACCCGCCCCAATCCTAACTTGTGCTTTGAGGTCAGTGTGGAGGTATGCCAGACAATTAACAAGAGCCTCGTCCAGTCCATAGTTCAAAAGAATTGCCCACAATTTAGATCTGTTGACTAGATCAAAGGCGGATGAAAGCTCCATGAACGCAAGGTAGATAGCAATCAGGCTATGATTTTATGACTCTTTTTTCAGAATGTCACAGTAGGCTCTTCCGCCCACGACCTCCCATGGAGCGAATAGGATAGTACCCTGGGGTAAGCGGCGAGAGACACGTTTTTCTCTCTTCATTAGTGTGGACACATATGAATGACACATGTTTCACCTAGACACCACCACGTGTGCTTCTGTTTGTGGTGTTGTATGAAATATAACTTTACAAACCGGATACTTACATATTTTGGTATGTATTTGTCTTTCTCTCTTTTTCTTCTTTTCCTACAGGCTGTTTTTTGCAAGAGTACTACACTCACGGGGTCATTGATCATTCACAACCCCCGGCCTCTAGTGGGTGATCCTTTGTACAATTAGTGTATAAAGGCGGAGCCCCTTTTTCAACATCTGGTCCTGACAAATGCTATGCACCCTCCATGGGACTATAAAAGCAGAAACATGTTGACTATATTTTGCACGGTGATGGGATAATTAGCCCCCTAATCACCGCTCACTTCTTTCAACACCATGCAGTTGTTCCTTGTTAGATTTGGGGGTCTCTAGTTGGCACAGGTAGGTACTTGTGACAAATAGGGACTCTCTCCTCTAGTCAGGACAAGGGGATTACACTCCCAAAATAACCCCTTCTCACCCTCTAGGCTGCGTGGAGCGAGCAGTCAAGGCTTATTTCAGAGGCATTGTAAGTTAAGCAGTTTTGACCACATACAGTAACCTAGTGACAACATTACAAATGGACATCAAACAGGTTTTATATAAAAAAATAAGTGGACTTTATATAGAGTTACCACAAGGCCATAAACAACAAAAATACACACTATGATTACTTTAAGATAGTAGATTTAAGCTAAGTTCAGTTCAGTTCTTAGATGCAACACTCTGCGTCAATGTACCTTAAGTGGCGTTGCGCTTCCACGACAAGCAATGTCGCAGCGATGGGAAATGCGGCAAAGTCAGCTGCAAAGAAATAAAGACGTGAAAATCTTCCAGATGTGGCACGCTTCTCAGGGATGCGAGAAACTCTTGGTTCGATGCGTGGACTGCAGCGGCGACACACTTACGATGCGACTTTAACAGCTCCAGCGGTGACGCTCTTCTCTATGATGAGTGAAGCTTCCGCTCGATGCGACAACTACAGCAGCGACATCCAAGATGTGATGGCAGCAGCTCTGATGGCGGCGCGCTTCTCGGGGATGCGAGGTGCTCTTGGTCGATGCGGTGCAATCCGACAGTTCCAGCGGCGACACCCTCCGGCTTCCGAGTTGCGACGGCAGGCACTTTGACGGCGACACCAACCGACCTCGTTGCGAGATTCTTCTCCTGATGCAGTGCAATGCGACAGCTCCAGCGGCGACACGCTCCTTCTTCAGAGTTGCTACGGCAGCAGCAGCGACGGCGACACGCTTCCCCTTCGTTGCCGCACGCTTCTCTCCGATGCGGTGCAGTGCGACAGTTCCAGCGATGACACCCTCCTTCGGAGTTGCGACGGTAGGCACAGCGACGGCGGCACGCTCCTTCTCATTGAGTCGCGCTTCCACCTCCTTGAGACACGCAGTTCCTCAGAAGGCCCAAAACAGCAGCAGGCACTTCCACAAGAACTCTGGAAGTTGGGGGGGGTGAAGTCTGTTATCCCTGAGACTTCAGCAGGAGGCTAGCTCTTTTCCAAGCCCTTGGAGATCCTTCACAAGTTGAAAGCAAAGTACACAAAGTTCCTTTCTCCTTCTTTTGGCAGTAAGGCAACCACTGCAGGCCAATCCCCGAAGCAGCACTTCAGCTTGGGAATAGTCTCTCCTCAGTTTCTTCAGGTTCCTCTCCTCAGTAAAGGTTTCTTCTTGTAGTCCAAAGTGATCTAATTTCATGGGTTCAGGGTCCCAATATTTATACCCCAAAATCCTTTGTTCTCTGAGGGGAGAGGGGCCTTTGCCCAGTCCAAACCAGTTCTGACGCACTCTATTTACCAGACTTCTCCTTTCCTTTCACAGTGCAGGGCATGCACATCAGACACCCCACAGGAGGTGGAGCCAGCATTGTGGAAGGCAAGTACAGTCCTGGAGCACATTGTTTACAGGACTCCTTCTCTTCTTTCAGTTTGCAGGGCAGAGACATCAGCCGCTCCCCGGTGGGGTGGGGGGGCAGCATTTTGGAAGGCAGGCACAGCCCTATTCAAGTTTGGGGTGCACTTCTCCCTCCCATCTAGATGCAGATCTCTCTAATTACCACTGGGTGACTCAGCCTGTCTCCTTGAATACCCCAGCCCTGTCACTCACAAAACCAGACATAGGAATTCACATTTAGCAGAGGCAGGTTTGAATCGTTAGACAAGCAAATACCTACTTTCTAAAAGTGGTATTTGCAAACACAGAATATTAAAATAAACTGTAGTAAAATATGTATTTTATTATTCTGAATTCAGGCATACTAAACACGACTTTCCACCATGTTCTCTGAGACGGTTAGGATTATGAAATGTAATAACTCAAACAGCCCATTCTGGCCTATGGAGAAAGGGTAGCTTTGCAATAGTGAAAAATGAAAATGGCTGTAATTCACTATTAGGACATGCCACACATATCAGGGCTTGTCCTACCCTATACTTACAATGCACCCTGCCCTTGGGCCTACCATAGGGGTGACTGATATGAAGAAAAGGGAAGGTTTAGGGACTGGGAACTAGGTACACTTGCCCAGTCAGCATGACAGTACCAGACTGCACGCAGGCTCTGCAATGGCAGACCTTAGACACATTTTACAAGGCTGCTTCTGTGGGTGTCACAACCAGTGCTGCAGGCCCACCAGCAGCATTTGGATTTACACGCCCTGGGCACACTCAGTGCACTAGACTAGGGTCTGATAAGTAAACCAAATAGCCAAACATGGAACCACTGATTAGTACATCAATTTACAGTAGGGAGCACTTGCACTGTGGCACTGAATAGCAGTGGCACAGTGCCCAAAGCATATAACACCAGGAAAAATACATGAGGCAACAGAAAAAATGGAAGGGAGACCCACACCAATGGTGCCAGGTCTAACATTCCTTTAATTAAAATAGTTTTTAACAACTGGAATGGTTTTTAAACCACTTTTCACAAACTCACAGGCCACCAATTTGTCTAGAAGTGCATCCCTGTCGTCAGGTGTATGCCCGCCCTCTATCAAACAGAGTTTTAAGAGGGCGAGGATGGCCCATGATGAAGCATGACACCAGGTGGTGCGTGTGGGCAGTCATTCACTTTTTGTGAGATGTCCCCATTGTGCACGCATCTCTTACAACCCTGTAGGAACCTCAACTAGGGACAGCCCCACTTGTGTTCACATTGATTAAATGTAATACCTTCATCAAAATCTCATCCTTAGCCATAGCCACACTCCATTCACTCTCAGTGATGCCCTATTACAAGCTGCCAAAGTATCCACAACAGCCACTACACATTCAGTGTCTTGATCACCATCATAATCCTCATTAAGGGGCAATGGCAAACGAGACAGGCAGAGTGCACGAACATTCCTGCCCCCTTGAATATATCTGACTAGTATATCATATTCTAGCAACATAGACAACAAGCGAACCAGGCGAGCAGATGCCTTACCCAATCCATTTCCACTGACAATTTACACCAAAAGTTTATAATCCATATAGATGTCACAAGTGGTACCCCAAATATAAATCTTAAACTTCTGAACCACCAGACACACACCAAAGCCTCCCTTTTGCTGGTGCTGTGATTGCTTTTGTCATCAGTAAGCATTGTGGACGCAAATACAATGTGGCTGTCATCAACAGTGATAAAAGATTTGTCCATCGGTACAAAAGATTTCAAAGGAAGAGCATTCGGTATTAAACCTTTAATATCCTCAAACACTCTACTCATTTGGCAACTCCATTCAAATTTGCACCTTCTTTTGAGAAGTGATCTCAAAGGCTACACAGCCAAGGCATAACCAGGCACAAACTGGGTGTAGTAATCACAGAACCCAAGAAAAGAAGGCAGGACATCCTTGTCAGCAGGCATAGGAGCACTCCTAATGGCTTTTAAGTTACAAAACGTAGGCCTTATGCCTTCCTCAAAAATCGCTTGAGCCAAGAACACCACCTCTTGCACAAATAGTTTACATTTATTGGGTTTCACTGTCATACCCCTGGCTTGCAACACATGCAAAACAATTTCTAACAGTTGGGGATGTACCTCTTCAGTGTCTGTAAAAACCAAGATATCATCCAGGAAAGCGTGAATGTGAGATTTATCTCTAAACAGGGCATCCATAATCTTCTAGAAAACACTCACCGCAGATGCAAGGCCAAATAGTAGGCATAAGTACTTGAAAGCACCATACAGAGTCACAAACATGGTGAGAGCGTGTGATTCTCCACTCAAGGGAATTTGATGAAATGCCAAGTGCAGGTCAATCATGGAGAAATATTTTGATCACTCAATGTTAGCAATCATCTCATGTTTTTGAGGCAGGGAATGACAATCCACCAAAACTGTTGTGATTTACAGATCTCAAGTAAACACAAATCTTTATAACTCCCAACATGTACACCAGCAAACCATTTGACTCATTCTACCAGTGTTACCTCTGTTTAATTTCTAAGTATACGGGCTTTAGCTCAAATGTTACAAAGCGAGCGAAGCGGCTATACATACAAGCATTTGCACATCTAAGACAAAATGGGTCCATGTTGGCTCCAACATCAATCTATGGAGGCACACAGCAGGGATGTCCTATCCTTGATTTTATTTGCAATGACTTTTGGAGTGGATAGCAGCCAGATTTGTATAGCACCACTCAGACTCTCTAAAACCACTCTACTTTACAGCTGGATGACTGTTAGTCACATTGTACACTGTTTATGTCACACCGTACATCGCGGGTCACAGACAAACATCTAACTAATAATATGGGAGTTCCTTGGATTTGCATATTTATTGGGAATAGTCATAAGTCAGTGATATACCCCTCACTTCGATAATGCATTTATAAATGTTTAAAACGCTCTTAAGTGATGAACTTCCATTGTAAAATACTTAATATCTGTGAGCAGAGACAGACGTAATTTGGAGGAAACACATGGCCGAGCAATATCCGTACTGGGGGAACATGTAGACAGACACCTGGATAAAATTGCCTCTGTATATGGCTCTATGGCTTGGCAAATCACCCTACCAAAATGATGTTGCTACACCAGTTTCGATACTTACTCAACAACATTACAAGTTCGCTCAGCCAGCTTTTGTTTTTTAACCACTGAAGATCTACATGGTCAGACTGACATGTTCTTGAAAACAACTAAGACTAAACTGAAAGGTGTCCACATGCCTTTCGAACAACTTTGAGCTGTAGTACATCTACGTGCAAATGTAATTCTGGCATCTCCTCACACCATACCAGCTGCACACTGCCATCGAGACAGACACAGCACACACCTGGCCTGTTAAAATGCTATAAGTGCTCTGCCAAAACACCCCACAACAGACAGGGACAAATGTACAGTATGGGCCTGGGATAGACTAAGTGGGCAAGCAGAATTAGAACATCTGTATGAGCCGAAGACCTCACTAATACCGAACCCTATATTGCCAACAATGACTATCCATAAAGTACACAAACAATTAATACATATAAAAGTACAAGTGTTCGGTGACTTTTACCCCGAGCACCAGTTGCTATCCATTGAAGAAATATGGGAAATGGAAAACCACACTCCTTTTGTCACATTTTCAAGTTGAGCACAGACAGCGCAGCTGTCCCTTGAAACATGATGTATTCACTATGTGTGCTTAGAGACCACCTCCAGCTTTTGATTGGCTTAGTCATTGTCCTTTAAAAAAATTTGCTTCCAAGTGGATAATGGTTCCTGCTTGTCCCACCTTTTTCTCAATTATCAAATCCCAACGGAGTATCACCGCAGGACCTGTTCTCTTTCATTTGTGCCATTGTATTTCGAGCCTTTGGAACTTTATTTTTATTTAAAACGAGAACTTATAAGTATTCCTGTGAGTTTTTTGCACACGTTTCAACAGCGGTGAGACAATGAAACATTACACTGATATTTCTTGTTGTCCCTATATCCGTGCACATCCTGCTTGCAAAGGATCCCAGTTAGGACAGTTGTCTGCCCAATTCTTCAACAACAAAAAGGGATGTCAGGGGGATGAGGGGCGCTCGGTCCCTTTAGAGGTAACCCCAGTGCTGCGTAACTGGACGCTGGTTGGTTACCGGAGCAAAAATGTAGGTGAGCTATTATTTATGGCGGTGACAAACGTCAAACATGCAGCGAAGCACTATTTAAAGAAAACCAAGTACTGTTGTATTTTTGGGCTGATTTCGGCAAGAGGTGGGCAGAAGGAAGAAGATGTGTTGAGAGGTGATAGAACACTTTTGATTTATAACAATCAGAATGAAGAACAGGTAGGGCCTATCGCAGAAACAGAAGCTTGAAAATACAGATAGAGTTCACTTTGTCAACTTGTTGTGAAAAACAAAGCTGATGGTCAAACACAATTACTAAATTGTGGGCAGAAGTGAAAGAAAGCAGCAGGGTGATCAGACTGGTTGCCCACGAATTATTGTTCCACGCTGACACTTACATAAATGCATCCTAGACTTGCTGGAGGTTAGACACAGTGGGGGCTATTCACAAAGGCAAACTTACTTGAGTAAATCTTCATTTGTATGTTTTGTTTACTACTTTTGACTATTCATTATTAATGAGTGTAAAGTTGTTAAAAAGTGTAGACTTATGTGGCATAATATACTAGTTGTAACTTTTTACATGCAGGTGGAGTTCTCTACCACCTGGGCAAACATCTCCCTATAGTAAAATATAGGGATAAACTGAAAGGTTTTTTTACAATTTAAAATATATTTTTAAACATGTTTTAATATTAGATATTAATCTAAAATATTTACAATACATATTTTTAATGTAGGACAAAACACAAAATGCTACATCATTGTTAACTTAATTTTTAATTAAATATTTGGTTGACTATGTCTGGTGTTGAGTTGGAGTAGATTAAGGACTGTTCTGCATCTTCTTTTTTGGAGATAATAACTATAGAAAACCATTTTATGATTAGCAATGAGCTTACACTTTTGTAGGTGAATGCATGTACTCCCTAAACACCTCCCCAACCTTCCCCTATACTTCATACTCCTCCCTAAAAGCCTCCCATTTATTCATAAAGATTCACGATTTTCTAGCTACTTACCCCATCCCTCTCACATTTAATACTATAGTGTATACCAACATGTGTGGAGATGTCCCAATTTATGGCGAAGCTCTCCACACCTAAAAGATAGCATAGGTGGAGCGTACACAGAGTAGACTTTTGTGTTTAGGTTAGTGAACATAGAAGTACCATGACAGTACTATTGTAGTACTACAAACCATGCTGCAAAATGTAGTTTATGACTGGACCCGGACTGGAAATGGCATGCTTGCTGTCTTGAAAGCAGTGCTGTGCTATGTTAAATTACCTTCCAGCTGAAGAATCACCTGAGTGTAGCCTGCACAAGAATATAATCTAATACCAAACCCTTGTATAAACAAGCATTTACAATGCAATGGTTTCGCCTTCGGAAAAGTTAGAGCTATTGGCATTGTAAATGACAAACTTTTTATTTATGTGTTGGTTTTGAAAACAGATAAATAAATGGCATTGTCATTTACAATGCCAATAGCTTCATGCAGCAGCGAAGACCTGCCTTCCTTTACACAGCATTAGCGTATTAATATGCAAAGTAAAATACACCACGTGGACTTGTGGAACCGAGGTCATCGCTATGGTGCATTATGCGGTAAAACAAATCTCAAGAAACTGTTACTTACTCAAAAAAAGTTGCATATAAAGAGTAGGATTTCATACCACCCTGAAATAGCTATTGGATGTGAACCTGGAAGAGCAAACACGCAGTATAGCATTACTGTCAATCCCATGCTACGATAGTGTGGATCAACAATCAGGAAAGTATGGTGAGATGAGGCAAAATATTTTTAAAAATCACTTTATGAATGAATAATCGTTTATTATATAACATTACTAAAATATCCACTACAATAAAATCTCTTTACACCTCGCTGGGAGCAAGGTTACTTCTTGTCTTCGGGTGTATGCAAAAACAATAACCAAATCAGGGATGCCTAACTCACGTGAAGTTAAAACCTGCCCTGCTTATAAGAGGCGAGACACAACATGCAGCCTTCGGAGACGGGCTGGAGAAAAGGAACTCTCGAATCGGCCACACAGATGTCAAACATATTTCAGGTAAAGCACTTCCTCACCAGGGCGGGTAACCTCAGTCACGCCAGTGTAAGTGACAGGTTAACAGGTGACGCCATCTCACTGGGACATAACCCCGTATTGGAATTCCCATCAACAAATTGTCTTTTCTGGCGTCTGTATTGTTTTTGTTAAATTTAACTAAACAGAACTACAACTCCCAGAATGCGATGATTTTGCAACCAGAAAGAAAAGGACTGGAACCAACTGGTCGTGCACTTCATGGAAACAACAGGTCGTCCAGGTGACATGCAGCCTGCTCCTAACCGGCCGGAGATACATGCAAAGTCAAATTGTCAAATGTATTTTTATTGCATCGTTATTGAAAACCTTCGGAAAACGAGAAAATCAATAAACGTCTTTCCATGCCCACCATATCAACGATGTGAGGCAGAACCACAGAGCGCAGTGCTTCACATTTTGTAGTCATTTTCACAATCGCCTCTTCCTAAAACAGCTAAAGTGATGTCTAAAGAGATGCTCCTCGTCAAATGACGTCCCGTTTAAATTCATCCGAGGTGATGTCAGCGCAAATGAAGTCTAAAATTTTATGAGGCACAGGAAAAAATAACAATCAATGCCACGCGACTAATTAATTCCTGAAAAGATTACCACAGCAGAAAACATTTAGTTGAGCGGTGCATGTTTGTGGTCTCAAGTAAATGGCTTGACACGCTCGTTCTGATTATCGATTGGCTGGCCTGGCACAAACACATTATGGGACTAGGTGAAAAGCAAATATAATTTAAAAGGTACAGAACTTCTTTCACAAACTTTTGCCCGGATTGCTTTTAGTCAGCAGACTGTGGGCTATGCAGGACTTCTGAAAAGATAAGTTTTACATCCAAACACCATACTCGCGTGTCATCTAATGGGGACACTGCAAACTACAAGTGACGGCCATATTGAGAGCTCTCCAGCCAGTGCCAGGCAACAGCCATCATACCTTTCAACCTATGGAAGCAGCTGGGAGGGTAAGACTCCCATTTTTTTCCCCTAAAACAAGTAGTGAAACTCACAACCTGGAAGAGCCCACGAAGAGGGCCAGCGGCGGCGCGTGCACTGCACTCCCTCAGCCAGCGCTGCCTCGGCATTCCCCTGAGCGCGACGTGGTCTTGCCTCATGTTTGTATGATTGAAGAAGCACGGGCACACGGACAGCGGGGGGCGGGAACGGGCACAGACGACATGAGACGGGGTACAGCAACGAGACACGCAAAGACGTAAAAAAACAAAGAGCCCCGGACAGCGGGAGGGGGGGCGGGAACGGGCACAGATGACATGAGACGGGGTACAGCAACGAGACACGCAAATACGTAAAAAAAACAAAGAGACGACATGAGACGGGGTAAACGAACAAAGGGAAAAGAAAATTACAAACAAAATGCTGCTTACCTGATCGCAAATATAAACTCCTTTCTGGCAACTTCAATTTCAAAGCCCACTCCTGGAGAATACTTTTTGTAACTGACCAAAACAAGGCGGCCAAAAAAGAAAAAATAGGAACCGCCCTCCACCGCAATGACATTTTAAAAGGGGCGGAGAGGGAAAAAATGTACGGAACGCCCACGAATCACCTCGCACAATGACGGACGCCTCTCTCTTCCAATGGCTAGCCTCCATTTATGGAGCTAGCCAATGGAAGACAGAGGCGGGACACAAGCCACATACTATTCTCAAAAGATTTCGCTTGCGCGAACGCTGCTGCGCAGCGGATCGCCAGGCGAAACCTAAAAAGAATTCATTCTATTAATCGGTTTCTATGAAATGCTAAATGCCATTCATCCTGAAAATTTCCAGCAGACATTGAATCGTTTTCCATTAAATCCCATACAACCCTGTGGAGCAGGTAGGCACAGACTGTGTCTGGTGCTTTGAAGAGACAGCCATTGTCTCTTGGTGCTGTGTATCTGTGAGAGCATGCATAACTTCCACAATTCTGAGCCCTGATAGCTGTCTACGACCTCACTCCCAAGCAATCACATGCAATCACCTCCTCACTCCCACGCAATCTCCAGGCCTCAGGTCATGCACTGCCTGCATTAGCTAAGCTGCGAAACAGTAGAGGGCTGTAGCAATTCAGCTCATTGGCTGTCCAGTGCAGCACACGTGTACAACTATTTCAAGTTGGTAGGCACCTACCATTTTTACAGCAGAATGTGTGACGTGATGCTGTATGGTTTCTAGATATCGCAGCTCAACCTCGACACACAGGTTCCTCTAGAGCCAGACAGGAAACCGGCCCTGGTAAACTGCTCGGCCAGCCCCCGGGAGGGGGTGAGGTGAGTGGGTGCGGCAGAGCTGTTTATCAGGGCCGGTTTCAGTCGATTTTGTTACAGGGTGCCGATATTGCAGATATGCTGCAAAACCGGCCCCCTGTAACAAAACCGGCCACCTCGGGCCCAAACTCGTCCTCCACGCTGGCGGGCAACCTGGGAAGTGTCCGGTGCCTGATATGGCCAGTCCGGCCCTGGATTCCTCATAAACCCATGACAAGTTTAGTTTAAGAAACTAGGGAAGCTATAAACATAACACAAACACACCCCCCTTCACCCCCACTCAGTGGAACGAGAACACAGAAGCACTTGGAACAAATGTGCCTATAGCAGAACTCACAAGATTTGTGTACATTGACATCACTTACTGCTTGTGCCCGGTGTACTCAGAAAGTGCCGTGGGCCCTTCTTCTGGGCTCTGCCCGGCCTGTAGTCCACATCCCCGCAGTGACACTCCTTGTCCCGGCCATCATAGGCGCAGGTGTTAATACTTCAAGCTCGCTTCCGGACGGCCAGCTTCGCTGTAGATGCTTTGCACTTGTGAATTCGCAGTTTGCCCGACGGATCTTCAATGCACTGCCACTTCTGCAAGTGATAAAGGGTGAGGCCGATGATGAAAGGACACAAAACATGGGCGAGGTTGTCACATGTACTCAGACAGTGGGCAGGCTCACATATTATTGTTACAATAAAGGTGAGCTACAAACCAATTGGGCAGAAATAAAACACAGCAGTGGACCAGAAAACATGAGCATGTGGATATGGCAGTGGCGGTTTCTTCACTAGGATGGGGGAGCGTTGTTTCCCCACCCCACTGTGAGTCACGCAGTAAAAACTAAATGGCAATGAAAAGATTTTATTGCCATTTTGTTTTTATTACTGCAGCAGCCAGCCTACCCCGAGCCCAGAGACATGCAGGCGTGTCCTCTGATGCAGATTGGCAGGAGCAGTGGCTGGCAAGATGCTCCAAAATGCGCTTGTCACTTTGGCCAGCTGTCTTGCGCCGGCCAAAGTGACATGCGCACTTTGAAGCTCTCCACTCAGCTGTGTTAGACAGCTGGGTTCAGACCAAGCACAGGCCTACTGGGCCTGAAGGAGCTTCCAGCTAGCCCACTCCATCCAATCCAGGCTGGTTAAGAGCATGAGAGCAGCATCTGGATTGGTTAGGGGAGCTGGACTGCAGATTCATAAGTGGAACACTGAGGATGACGTGCAGCCATGGGCAAAGTACCATTTACTTTACTTATTTAATGTTATTCTAGTTTTTTTTCCGACCCTGGGAGGGAGGAGATGTATTATTTTGGGCTTTTGGAGGGAGGGGTGTTTTACTTTGGGGTTTTGGCGGGAGGAGGGGTTTTGTTTTTTGGGAAGTGGTGGGGGACTTCACTCACCAACCACTTTCAAAGGGTACCAGCCGCCCCTAGATATGGGGAAATCGCACACATTCTCTGAATAACTCATTTGTCCAAAACCAGAATAAGAATAAAAGAGTGTCTGGAAAAAAAGGCTTCGAAGCACCTTTTATGCATTGCTGTGGTCAGTGGAAGTCTCCATGTGCATAAACAGTGGCTCAGTGGTTGTTAAAATCTTTAACTTTAGACACCTGTTTTTTGTTTCAACGCCTGACACCGGACCTAAGCAGTCTTTTTTAGCTGGATTGGCACAGCAGGACGCCCAGTTTAAAATGGCCACCGCGCCCTCAATGCAGGGGTGCAGCATCTCAATGCGGATGAAACCCCCACCTACGTGGTCGCCCATAAGACTGTCACCGCGGGCTATTCATTCACGGTGTCTGTCGTCGCATCCAGCGAGACAGTTCTGACTGCCCTGAGCGATACACAGGAGGAGTGCAGCAGGAGAGAGGCGGCGGCTGTGCTGTAGGACTCTGGCACTAAACATGCCTGCAGAGAATGCAAGGGATCATCTGAGACCTGACGTGGGTGGGGCTCGGTCCAGGCATGAGGCCGAATTAAACTGCTCATAGGTTTTGGTGTAAACAGAATCCACGCAAAAAAAAATTCTGCCGGCATTTCTAAATCTCTAAACTGCTTTCCTGCCCATTATAAAGACATGGAAAGTGTAAAAGCGGAGGGATGGGATCCATACGGGACTGTGCAGCTCAGTATTTCCCGTGCAAGCATGAGTGGCCCCTGTGGTCCAGATCAGGTGTCTGAGAGGAATGGTCCAGCCCGGAGCTGTGCGAGACACCTCAGCTGCCCTCTAGAGCGGGGACACCCTGCAGTCACAGGGAGGTCTGCATAGGGCGAGCTGGGCCCAGGGCACCAATCTACAGAGGGCTGCAGAACTGTCTGCATTAGAGACCGGCAAACAACAGCGCCCCCTCACATGGCTCCCGGGATTCAGTAGGAACCACTTGTAATAATTTGTATTGTGCTGTGTGCGCTCCTTTGCACATCGCCAGCCTCCTTCGTTGCCCTCCCATTTCCCTCTCACCTTCTGGATAGCCTACCCCCTCCCCCCCAGTAAACAACTTTGAATTAGCATGCCAGAGCTAATGGGTGTTTCATGTGCGTTGGGGGCGCTGGAGTGAAGGTGTTTGTGTTCAGAGGTCAATACTGTAATTAGGACACACACCCCCACACCTCATTTTATTCAGCAGCAGCGAGGGCACCGCTGACCAGGGCACTGTCCGAGCACGGCCGCCTCTGGGTGGACATGTGACAGACAGCGGCCCAGCAGGTGTCACGGGCCGTAAAGCGACCAGTAAATGCTCTCCAGGCCTCTTGCCTCCGAGTTGGGCAGTCACGGACAGCCTTAATTGGGGTGCAGAGGGTCACTCGCGTCCCAAGCCCGGCGCCACTGCACCTGCTGCACAGATGATGGCTGACCTTGATGCCAGCAGAGGCAGGCGATCTGCAGAGGAGACGTGCACGTCCCAGCGCCCGGTTCTGTCATCGCAGCCGGTGCCAAGCGGTTTCCTGAAAGAATATGAGCCTTATTCTTTCATCGGCCAGCCCTGCGCGCAAACCCCGAACACTGTCAAAGCGCCAACATGGCTTTAACAGCGTGTAAATGCTGGCTGTCATCTCAGGGTTGGTCACCCGACACCTCTGCCCGGCTCTCACGGTCTGTGTGTTTTTATTCATCCTCGCAGCTGCCCGTGAAGCTGACCTTTACAGCCGCATGGTCTGGCGGGTATTTATTTTATGACAACATGGCTGACGGGAGGCACGCCACGCCACACCTACACGTCTCCCTCCGAATGCCCCGCAGAAAATTATCTGTTCTTTGATTGACGGTGCAGGACTTGGACTGCTCTCGGCTTTTAATGGCGGCCTTGACATCAGTGGAGTAACGTAAAATGACGAGGGCCCCCAGGCAGAATGTGAAGATGGTTGCAATGGGGCCCACGCTAGGGTTGCCCTCTTACTCCCCCTGCGCCGCAGGGGGGGTTTGCCCCTGCTGGTCGCTGATATCAGATTTAGGGTATGCCACAATATGAGTGAAACACACACTGAAGCGAGACATCAGGCGATGCGAGGCTCAGTTTACAGGGGCATTACCGACAGGTACCACAACTTGTTGTCTCAGGACAGGGGCAACTTAAGACGCATCTGACGGTAAAACATGAAGCTTTGACTGCAAGTGCGAGCTAGAAAAGGGTTTAAATAGTATCTAAAATATTCCAGGCTGTCCTTCTTTCGTGTCAGCGTACAAGCCTCAAACATTTAACAAGTCAGGTCCCGGGCCGGCAGCCAATCACAGCACGGCCCGGGAATGACGTCACGGAGGTGTCCCGGGTCGGTGTACTATCGAGCTCTGTACCCCATCGAGCGCTGTACCCCCCTCCTTTTGTGCATGCGCAACATTCCTGCGCATGCGCATATTATGCCCCTATGACGTTGTATGACGTTTCGTGACATGCGTCATTATTGGCTGTACCCCCTTTCGTTTTTTGTCTCTGACCAATTAGAAGTCTCACTCTTTTTCTCATCCAATCACAAGTCAGAGTCTTTTTCTCATCCAATAGATCGCTTCCAAACTGTTAGCTTCAACCAATCTTCGCATTTCTATGTATTTATTAATCCCCAACCTTCTGTAACTTTTCCCACAGCCTTGCTGAACTTAGTAGTGCAGTTGCGTGTGTTGCAGTGTGTACTACATCCTTTGCATTGTCTACTTGCAACCCTTGCATCGTTTGGGCTTGACTCTGTTGCATTGAGTCGGTGAGTAGTGTAGCTTTGTGCGTTTTTTGTTGTTTCAAACCCGCTTTGTGCGTTTTGTCGTATGTAAATTAATATTTCTGATAGACAAAAATCTGCCTTTTTTTTTGCTAATGCCTTTGTTCGACGTTGAAAGCCAGAAATGTGCGTTAGCAAATTGCCTCGACGTTTAAAGCCAGACGGCTACGCCCATGAACTACGCCCTCAGGCCTGCCATGTGCTACGAACTCGGGCCTTCTTCCAAATGCATAGCTCCATTGGGCTTTAAAAGGCTTGGGCAATGGTATGCTGAATGATATCGTTTTGGTTTATATGATGTACATTATTTTCCCTTATGCCTACGCTATGTGCCAAGTTCCAATGTAATGTCTTTGAAAACCAGCCATGTGCGTTAGCAAGCCAGACACATGCGGCTAAGCCCATGAGCAACGCCCTCAGGCCTGCCATGTGCTACGAACTCGGGCCTTCTTCCAAATGCGTAGCTCCATTGGGCTTTATAAGGCTTGGGCAATGGTATGCTGAATGATATTGTTTTGGTTTATATGATGTACATTATTTTCCCTTATGCCTACGCTATGTGCCAAGTTCCAATGTAATGTCTTTGAAAACCAGCCATGTGCGTTAGCAAGCCAGACACGTGCGACTACGCCCATGTGCAACGCCCTCAGGCCTGCCATGTGCTACGAACTCGAGCCTTCTTCCAAATGCGTAGCTCCATTGGGCTTTATAAGGCTTGGGCAATGGTATGCTAAATTATATCGTTTTGGTTTATATGCTGTACATTATTTTCCCTTATGCCTACGCTATGTTCCAAGTTCCAATGTAATGTCTTTGAAAACCAGCCATGTGCGTTAGCAAGCCAGACACGTGCGGCTACGCCCATGAGCAACGCCCTCAGGCCTGCCATGTGCTACGAACTCGGGCCTTCTTCCAAATGCATAGCTCCATTGGGCTTTATAAGGCTTGGGCAATGGTATGCTGAATGATATCGTTTTGGTTTATATGCTGTACATTATTTTCCCTTATGCCTACGCTATGTGCCAAGTTCCAATGTAATGTCTTTGAAAACCAGCCATGTGCGTTAGCAAGCCAGACACGTGCGGCTACGCCCATGAGCAACGCACTCAGGCCTGCCTTGTGCTACGAACTCGGGCCTTCTTCCAAATGCGTAGCTCCATTGGGCTTTATAAGGCTTGGGCAATGGTATGCTGAATGATATCGTTTTGGTTTATATGCTGTACATTATTTTCCCTTATGCCTACGCTATGTGCCAAGTTCCAATGTAATGTCTTTGAAAACCAGCCATGTGCGTTAGCAAGCCAGACACGTGCAGCTACGCCCATGAGCAACGCCCTCAGGCCTGCCATGTGCAAAGAACTCGGGCCTTCTTCCAAATGCGTAGCTCCATTGGGCTTTATAAGGCTTGGGCAATGGTATGCTGAATGATATCGTTTTGGTTTATATGCTGTACATTATTTTCCCTTACGCCTACGCTATGTTCCAAGTTCCAATGTAATGTCTTTGAAAACCAGCCATGTGCGTTAGCAAGCCAGACACGCGCGGCTACGCCCATGAGCAACGCCCTCAGGCCTGCTATGTGCTACGAACTCGGGCCTTCTTCCAAATGCGAAGCTCCATTGGGCTTTATAAGGCTTGGGCAATGGTATGCTGAATGATATTGTTTTGGTTTATATGCTGTACATTATTTTCCCTTATGACGACGCTATGTGCCAAGTTCCAATGTAATGTCTTTGAAAACCAGCCATGTGCGTTAGCAAGCCAGACACGTGCGGCTACGC
The DNA here is from genome assembly GCF_964261635.1 of Lissotriton helveticus. Classification (NCBI taxonomy): domain Eukaryota; kingdom Metazoa; phylum Chordata; class Amphibia; order Caudata; family Salamandridae; genus Lissotriton; species Lissotriton helveticus. Next base: position 727,179,512 of record NC_136061.1, read on the forward strand.
CCATGAGCAACGCCCTCAGGCCTGCCATGTGCTACGAACTCGGGCCATCTTCCAAATGCGTAGCTCCATTGGGCTTTATAAGGCTTGGGCAATGGTATGCTGAATGATATCGTTTTGGTTTATATGCTGTACATTATTTTCCCTTATGCCTACGCTATGTGCCAAGTTCCAATGTAATGTCTTTGAAAACCAGCCATGTGCGTTGGCAAGCCAGACACGTGCGGCTACGCCCATGAGCAACGCCCTCAGGCCTGCCATGTGCTACGAACTCGGGCCTTCTTCCAAATGCGTAGCTCCATTGGGTTTTATAAGGCTTGGGCAATGGTATGCTGAATGATATCTTATTTGTTTATATGCTGTAAATCCTGTTCCCTTATGCCTACGCTACGTGCCAAGTCCCAACCTAATCTCTTTGAAAGCCAGCCATGTGCGTTACTTACCCAGACACGTGCGGCTACTCCCATGAGCAACGCCCTCAGGCCTGCCATGTGCTACGAACTTGAGCCTTCTTCCAAATGCGTAGTGTTCTTGACAGGGACGATATCTATAGTAATGGTGTATATTTACACCTTTGTTAACTATTGGTCTTTGTAATTATTTGAATGACACCATGTAAAATGGCTTAATGGTATATATGACTGTATAATATTCTTTAAACTTTCTCTTTTTATAGAAATGGATGCCATAAAGTACTATGAGCTTGTGGATTATGTGAGCCGTAATGTTTACCCAGATGGTTTTACAAAAGTCCAGAAGCATGGATTACGCCGAATGTCGAAAAGTTACACCGTTGATGGTATTATATCTCATTATTTATTTGTAAGTGCCATGTGTTAAGGGTTTATGTGTTATTGCATGTTTTTTGTTATTCTTTTCACTTTTGTCATGCATAGTTTGCGTAACTGTCCTTCATTTTTTTCTCTTTTTGATAATAGCTGGGTGTTTGTTCTATACTGCTAAAGCTAAGAAGACTAAAGTGGTCATTGGTGCTGAATCTGCTTATAAAATTTTTCAAGAACTTCATTCCTCTACTCTTGGTGGCCATTCCGGTATCAATAAAACTCTGAAATGCATTTCCCCCCGTTATTTTTGGCCAAATATGTCAGTTCAAATTGATGAATGGGTGAGTTTCCATTTGTCCTGTTTTTCTAAAAACTTATTATATATGTTTTTTCCTTTAATTTACTATGTCTATTGTGATCTTTGTGTACTGTTTTTTTCTTATTGCTTAACAGTTCTAAAGTTTATTTCACCCACATGTCCCAATATATTGATCTTTCTTTTCAGGTTAATATGGAGTTATGTAGGGTCTCACAAATAAAACGTTCTGTAAGTGCAGCCTATCATTCACAGACAAATGGGTTAGACGAACGTACAAATGCTAACATTAAAAGGTAACGCAAGTTTGTCATTGACTTTGTTAGTTAGTTATGAGTTATTTGTTATGGTGATGTTTTTGCATTTTACTATTTTACTACGTTCTCTAATGTGGTCTGATAGGTTTGTTTTGCTGCAGTGCAATCATAACTGGAAAGTAATGTGTGTACTGAGCTGTCAATATTATTTATGCTTCAGTTTAATTGTTTTTAATATTACAGCATGTTGTCCAAGAACGTCAATGCGCATCAGACTGATTGGGATGTATATTTGGACCAAGCATTTTTTGCTTTACGATCGAAGCCGCATACCACCACAAAAGTTTCCCCTTTTCTACTTATGTATGGCCGAGAAGCAAGATTTCCTAGTGAGGTCATGGATGGACCGGTATGATATTTAGAGTATTCCAATGTATATTTTAATCTGGCAATTGATGTGCTTTGACATATATGTTTGCCTAGTTTTTTTTCATTTGAAACAAAGTATGTTTAGCTATTTTTGAAAAATAGCTGTATATTAAATCTCTCATTTTAAAATCCGTAAAAAGCATGCATTTATTTTTCTTTCTTTTATTAGCTTCTGTTTAAACTACCAACACAAACCGAGTATGCATCACTTGTTGCAGAAAAGAATATTAGAGCAGCAGAGTTGCAGAAGCAGACAAAGCAGAATATAAGCGTGCTCAGGAAAAGCAGAAAGAAAAGTTCAAAAAAAGAGTTTGTAAGAAATATAAGCCGTGCTTGTTCAACGAAGGAGAGTTAGTCCTTGTAAAATATTGTAGACGATCGACAAGGAAAGGCGGCATTTTGGAGCACAAATTTGCAGGACCCTACCGTATAGTTGAGATCGAAGGAAAGCGTGTAAAGTTACTCAATAGTAGCAACGTGGTCTTACATAGAATTTATAATCTGGACATGTTGAGGCCTTTTAAGTTGAGTGCGACAGGTAATTTTCCTAGGGCTACCTTTTTTTAAGGAATTGACTAATATTTTTAAGTTTTTTCTTATGTTGATCACTGTGCCTGTGTTAATGTCTCTTTAATATGCGCTAATTTTTCAGTTATGAATATTTTATTGTGTAAAGAACAGTACTTTACGGTTCGGATTTATGAATATGTACTCTTGTTTCAGTCTTGTTTGTGGTTGCATGTTTGAGTAGTCTGTTTAAATTATTAACAACCACTTTAAACAATCATTTTGCAGGAAAGATGAACAGTGACCAATGGCCATCCGTGCTCTCATCATCTGGCGCACCGCCTGCATCATCTTCCGTCACCGCTGTATCATTTGCTGCTGCAATGCCTGCATCATCTTCCGCCACGCCTGCTTCATCTGCCACCATGCCTGCTTCATCCTCCGCCACGCCTGCATCATCTTCCGCCACGCCTGCCTCATCTTCCGCATCGCCTGCTTCATCTGCCACAAATCCTGCATCCCCCTTACGTCCTACTACCAAATTGTTTAAAAAAATTCTTGAAGTATGGCAGAAACCGGCGATTGGACGGTTAGAAGCAGTAGTGGGGAGTTTCAAATTGTATGATGAATCTTTTTGTTCCTTAAAAGAGGAGCAATGGATCGTTGATGAGGTTGGTTTACATAAAATGTATCCTTACTATAGTATCCTATTACTTAGGATGTACATGGTGAGTCCCGTAGTAGACTTCATGTGTTTTTTTCATTATTTTAAAGGTCATTGATGCGTATCTCTGCAGATTATGCATGTTAACAACTAATGTACGTATATTGTCATTAATTATTAATGCACCAACCAAAATTAGTAAATGTGTATGAAATGTGTCTAAACTACTTTATTTTATCTTGACTTCAGTGCTTATTGATTTCTGCAACAGTCTCTTCGTCCATTTTCCTTGGAGTATATCGGCCCTCTCATTTCCGGGTACATATTGAAATCTGTATCATGATTACAATATTTTTTTGGGTTGTTAATGATTATATGATTGTTCTAATTAATTTTCTTGCCATTTATTAATATCGCAACATTTTTCGAGTATTAAAAAGGTGTATGCTGTATGTCATTTATTTTTCCCATTGTCTTGGAAGTGCTTATTTTTCCCTTCTAGTTCTCTTTTAATTGTCAATCACTTGTTAGCATTTTTCTGCAGAAATTGAGTATGGATGTTGTATTTGACTTGCATTTTTTAATAAGCTTATTTTGTACTGTCTAGGTACATTTTGAGAGGATGGATACAGTCCTGTGTCCGACCAATACTGGCGTTCATTGGCTACTCTTGGTAATTGTAATATTTTTTCACTTGTCACTTTTGTCATATCTTCTTCCTAAGTTTGACTTTTTATTACTAGTAACTGCTGAACTGTTTTGCTGAACACTATATAAATTTCCTGTTCTTTATTTAGTAATCACGTTTGTAGCATACAAAGGCATTTAAAAATGTCCATATTTTAATATTTCATTTCCTATTCTTATTTCTCTTTCAGATTTTAAAACCTTTTGCCAAGCAAATAATAGTGTAGGATTCGCTGGATGGCAATCTTGGGACCTACCATAAATTTTTACAGAATTGGAGGTACCACTTACTTTAACTTTCTATTGAATATGTCATGTCAACAGTGCGCACATAGTTTTTGGCCAACATTTTTGATTTTTGTAACTTGAATGATGTAGTATATTGTAATTGTATTTGTGTTTCATTTTTCAAACCAATATTTAACCTGACCGTTCCTATGTTTCTAAAGGGCTTTCCTACGGGCAATCGATTGTCCAGACAGTGACCTATAGCACATAGTCGTAGAATGTAACGCCAAGCAACAGGATAGCTACAATTGTGGTGTTTTTTGCATGCTGGTAATTTTTCCAAACTTTAATTCCAATTTAGAAATTGTCGTTCATAGGTTATTTTAAATATTGCTTACGCCTTTGTAGTAGTTGCACACATTAAAGACTGCTTTATATTGAAATTACTGTTCCGAACGACAAGTGATCCTGGGTGTACTGCCTGTCTGACGTGATTTTCATTTGCCTGTGCCTTTGTCTGACAAAGAAGATGTTACTGATGTGGTAGGTGTGAGACGTTAGACAAAAGACTTTCTAAGTAAAAGGCGCTTACATTTATGAGTTCTTTTTTATTTCAATTAGGTTATTAGTGTAACATGTACGTTTTTAAACTCTGTCTAGGTTGCAGAATCGTACATAACTGGAAGACCAGTTCCGGCTAGGGAATATAGATTGTTTATTGCAGTGAAGCTAATGGAGTTTTCAGGTTCGAATTTTTGATTGTATGAAACATGTATTTAAATTTGTAATGCCCTAGGTTACTTTCAAAGTTTATGTGTGTCGTAGCTATTTTTCTTTTTTTCAATGATCAAAAGAGCACTGCCAAGTATTTCAGTGTATCCAAGATAGTAATTGATGGAAATTAACTTGTAGTTTTTTAAATACTCGTTTTTGTCGTTGTTTTTTTAAAGACTTTCAAACAGCAGTGACTGGCCTACGCACTTTATTTTATTATTGTTTTAAACCTGTCCATAATCTCCTTTACTGATGCGCTACTGTTCTCCTATGTCACATTTAGAATCATTTCAACACGTCTGCGGGGTCTGCAACAAAGATATTTCACCGCTTGGTATGAATTCCTGTACGGCACAATGCCAAGTATGCTGTAGATGGTTCCACATGGAGTGCATTAAAAGAGACCCCTCGTCCTGGTTACCTTCTAAAGGTTTTACTTGTCACAAATGTATTTAAAAATGCAATGTAATTTTGTTGACTTTTTTCTGCATTTTGGCTGTAGATTTACATGGTGTGTACTTTCCTGCCATCTACAAATGTGTCTGGATTATCATCTAATAAGAATCCATGTTTGAAAAGTGGAAACCAACCATCTCCATTATGATCGCTAGGTGACCAATGGTATGTGCGAATGTAATGTAATATCAGTGAAAGCCAGCCATGTTTTATTTTTCATTTGCTACGCACTTTGATATAACCCCTGTTGGGCAAATGGCGTCCACGTAAAGAAGCCAGCCATGTGCATTTAGAAATGTGGTATGCTCGCAGGCCCTCTGCCAAATGGCGTCCAATTCACCTCTGGCAATGGTCTCTAGGTGCAGGGGGCTGTCGGACATTAAGCAAGGCATTAAGCATGGCACCCTTCAATCACCCTTGCCGTGACGCCACACCTTTCCACAATGACTTATAACATCAAACAACTGTAGGTTTTGGTTTGGTAGGCAGGAGGGTCCATGCGAATCACCTTAAACTTATTGAGCATCCACAGAATGCAACTCATGAATTTCTAAGTACAGTGACAATAATTCTTTAAATTCAAAATGCAGGCCCTTTCCGGGCTGTGTTTGTCTATTCTTTTCATTCCAACTACAGACCCTTTCGGTGCTGTGTTTGTTTAGTATTCTTTTAATTCAAATTACAGGCCCTTTCTGGGCTGTGTTTGTGTATTATTACTGTAAGTGAAAGTACTGGCCATTTATTGAGCCTGTTTTCAAATTACAAAGTCCAGGCCCCTTCTGGGTCTTGTACTTTTATTGTTGAAATTACAAAATACATGACCCTTCTGGGCCTGTATTTTCATTGTCGAAATACCAAAGTACACTTTTATGGTTGAAATTCCAAAGTTAAGGCTCCTTCTTCGCAATCTGTGGCTTGTTCTTGAGCCCTGTAGCCGTTCATTGGGATGTGTAGGTAGGCATCTCTAAGGCCCCCTCTCCTGTTCTGTCCACGTCCATTTCCACTCACAAGACCGGACTGGCCTCTTTGTTGGTACTGCCAGGGCTGTTTTTGCAGCTCTTGCTGCGTCTGCGACTCTGTTAAGTGGGATTGTTGTGCACTTGCCTTCCTCTTCTTCTTTAGATGTGGAAGCCATTTCTCAGGCTCCCACTGTGGAATCCAAACCCCCATTCTGTGTAGTTCTCAGGGAAGCCAAACTAACTACTCTCCTGACACGGCAGTGGTTAGTTGAGGCGTTTGCTGCCTTGCTTGCTTTAAACCTTATTGAAATTCACAAATATTCTTCCTATCGTGTTTCTCTATTCCTTTAATTCAAACTACAGGTCCTTTCTGGGCTCTGTTTGTCTGTTATTGTTGTACTTCAAAGTACAGGCCCTTTCTGAGCCGTGTTTGCCAATTATTACTCCAATTCAAAGTACAGGCCATTTATTGACCCTTTGTGGTAAGTACTACCCCGTGAATGCAGTGGGTAATTGGCACACCTGCTGCCTTTTGGGCTGTGTTTGCCAAATATACGGTACGATTTTGTAGTGGGGGATCCGACTTTTTTGTAGCAGGGATCAGATTTTATAGCCGGTATCAGATTTTGTAGCCGGTATCAGACTTTGTATCCGGGATCAGACTTTGTAGCCGGGATGAGATTTTGTAGCTGGGATCAGATTTTGTTGCAAGGATCAGATTTTGTAGCAGTGGCGGGATTGCCACTTACCTCAGCTGGCGAATAAGCAGGTTTGATGCTTCGAGTACTATAATGTTTATTTTATTCTGCTTATTGAGGTATTTCGTCATACATGTCCTGGTTGTATATGTCTTATCTTTAAAGAGTATGTATTTTGTTTCTCATTTCTCCAATTTTTATTTTTTTTGTTTTTGTTCAACGTCTACCTTCTTCAGGCTCGTCCTCTCGGCTGAACCGGTCAACACCTTCATAATCAGTTTCACCCTTATCTGACAACCTGTCAGATGTTACGCTTCCGCTTAAAGGAACCACTGGGCAAAAGTAGTAAATGTGTATGAAATGTTTTATTTTTTCCTTTCATTTATTTCAACCTCACTGTTTATGGTTTATTGCAACAGTGTCTTCCTCTATAGTCTTGGACAGTAGGGCGCCTTTCCTAACCAGGCTCTTGGCCGCATCCTAGCCACCAGCGATCAGCGCCTTCTTCTTGATACACTGGTAAGCTTATTTACTTAGGCAATAATATTTTTAATGTGTTTTGTCATGGTGACTCTTTAATTTAATACACCTTCCTGCTGCCTTTCTGGTCTGTGTTTGCAAATTATTCTTCTAATTGTAATGACAGGCCCTGGAAAGGGCCCGGTATTGTCATTTTTCATCCCAACCACACAGAGTCGGGAGTGGGTACTTTTTGCACTTGCTTGCTTCCTAAAATGTTGTACCCGTTTCTCAGGCTCCCACTGCGGAATCAGTCTCCCATTTTGTGTAATGGGCAGGAAAGCCAAACACCTCCGTTATTCAATGCTTGCTGAGGGAAGTAGTTATTTGGGTCTGTGCTTTTATTGTCGAAATTCCTAAGTACATGCCCTTTCTCAGCTGTCTTCATTGTAATTCAAAGTACAGGCGCTTTCTGCGATCTGCGGCTTCTTCTTGTGCCCAGCAGGAGCCTTTTCTTAGTCGGGGGTTTCTTGGACGGGATCACGGACGACTGGCTCACCGTCGACGTGTGTCCCTTTCCCCTGCCCAGGACCCTTTATGGGCTTCTGGACGGGGGGCAGCTATTTATTCAGATTCCCTCCCCCTTGATCTTTCATGGGCTTCTGGGTTGGGGTGCAGTTATTTTGGCTGATGTCCAACTGGCCGTCTGTAGTACTGTGTGAGGTGCAGATCAGGGCTTCTTGTCACCAACCACATGTATGTCTGTGTAGTGCGTTGGGAATCCAACACATCCAGTAAAGGAGGTGCCTTTGGGACACACGTGTTTGTGATTCTGGATGAATCTGGACCAGACGGATGGCACTGCATGCCGCCACTGATTTCGGATAGTGTTCATCACAGAAAATTTCTGTTTTGTTCTCTCTCGTCAATGCAGAGACGTTATGTTGTGAAACACTGCCCCTGCTTGTCATTCTGTATTCACATGTAGATTGAAAAGTACAAACGCTTCCACACTGGTGTGTGTCTATGGGATCACGGGCGACTGGCTCGCCATCGACGTGTGTCCCATCCCCTCGCCTGGAACCCTTTAGGGGATTCTGGTCGGGGGCATCAATTTATTCCAAAATTGGCTGCCTTCAAGGCTTCTACCTCTACTGTCGCTAGGCATTATGTGAACACCCGTGGGGCTGTTGTCACACCAAATGGAAGGACTTTGACTTGTCCGTAAATGTGCACCACACATTGTTTATCAACTTCTTCTTCAGCCTTCGAGGGCATCAAGCGTTGCTGTACTTTGCCATGTAGTGAAAGTGAATAAGACGGATCGACGTCTACATGTGTGTCCCGTTCCCCTGCCCGGACCCATTTATGGGCTTCTGGGCGGGGGGCAGCTAATTATTCAAATATCCAACTTGTCTGCCTTCTTTAGTCTCTGGTGATCCTTTTTGGTTTTTTGTTGACTGAATCGCCATGTACCGGGATCACCGTCTAATGCATCATTCTAAATTAGCCTTCCTCACAGTATTTTTATTGTTGAATTTCCAAAGTACAAAAGTAACCTGCCTAAGGACCTGGCCGCTTCAGTGTGCTTGGTTTTTATGTCCTGCTGTGCATCATCGATATGTCTGTGTCTGCTGATCAGATCTGCTATTTGATTGTTCTTGTCCGGGAGGTGTTCCGCCATGACAAAGATGTTTCTGTGGATGGCCCACTTCAACATGCTCTGAGCTAGATGTGATGTGTGATAGTTACAAATAGACGTGAATATGTTGTCTTCTCAAATGTGCAGCTACTGTCGCTAGGCATTTTGTGAACACTCGTGGGGCTGTTGTCAGACCAAATGGAAGGACTTTGACTTGTCAGTAAATGTGCACCACACATTGTTTTCAACTTCTTCTTCAGTCTTCGGGGGCATCAAGCGTTGCTGTACTTTGCCATGTAGTCAAAGTGAATAAGACGGATCTACGTCTACATGTGTGTCCCGTTCCCCTGCCCGGGACCCTTTATGGGCTTCTGGGCGGGGGGCAGCTAATTCTTCAAATATCCAACTTGTCCGCCTTCTTTAGTCTCTGGTGATCCTGTTTGTTTTTTTGCTGACTGAATCGCCATGTACCGGGATCACCGACTAATGCATCATTCTAATTTAGCCTTCCTCACAGTACTTTTATTGTTGAATTTCCAAAGTACAGGCCCCCTCTGGGCCTGTACTTTTATTGTCGAATTTCCAAAGTACAGGCCCCTTATGGGCCTTTACTTTTATTGTCTGATTTCCAAAGTACAGGCCCCTTCTGGGCCGTTACTTTTGTTGTTGATGTTCATCTGGTGTTCCATTGTCTTTAAATCAGGCAATGTGTCACTTTGCTCTTCTTTGTGGAGTTGGATAATGTCATCCAGCTTGTTAATCCATGGTACTTTAACTTTATCTGGAAGTGAGATTTGAAACCTCTTCTCAGACGGCCAACTTCTTGCAAACTTGTTCGAATTACCAAAGTACAGGCCCCTTCTGGTTCGGTACTTTTATTCTTGATGTTCATCTGGTGTTCCATTGTCTTTAAATCAGGCAATGTGTCACTTTGCTCTTCTTTGTGGAGTTGGATAATGTCATCCAGCTTCTTAATCCATGGTACTTTAACTTCATCTGGAAGTGAGATTAGAAACCTCTTCTCAGATGGCCAACTCCTTGCAAACTTGGTCAAATTACTAAAGTACAGGCCCCTTCTGGGCCTGTACTTTTATTGTCCAATTTCCAAAGTACAGGCCCCTTCTGGGACTGTACTTTTATTATCGAAATTAGAAAGTACAGGCTCCTTCTGGGCCTGTACTTTTATTGCCTAATTTTTTATTGTAGAATTTCCAAAGTACAGGCCCCTTTTGGGCCTGTACTTTTATTGTCGATATTGGAAAGTACAGGCCCCTTCTGGGCCTGTACCTTTATTGTCGAATATTTTATTGTTGAATTTCCAAAGTACAGGCCCCTTCTGGGCCTGTACTTTTATTGATGAAATTACAAAGTACAGGACCCTTCTGGGCCTGTACTTTAATTGTCCAAATTACAAAGTACGGGCCCCTTCTGGGCCTGTACGTTTATTGTTGACATTCCAAAGTACAGCTGAAGCAGTCACCAACTTCAAGATCAGTTTGGACGTCATCCAGCTTGTTAATCCATGGTACTTTAACTTTATCTGGAAGTGAGATTTGAAACCTCTTCTCAGACGGCCAACTTCTTGCAAACTTGTTCGAATTACCAAAGTACAGGCCCCTTCTGGTTCGGTACTTTTATTCTTGATGTTCATCTGGTGTTCCATTGTCTTTACATCAGGCAATGTGTCACTTTGCTCTTCTTTGTGGAGTTGTATAATGTCATCCAGCTTATTAATGTATTGTACTTTAACTTTATCTGGAAGTGAGATTTGAAACCTCTTCTCAGACGGCCAACTCCTTGCAAACTTGGTTGAATTTCCAAAGTACAGGCCCCTCCTGGGCCTGTACTTTTATTGTCGAATGTCTAAAGTACAGGCCCCTTCTGGGCCTGTACTTTTATTGTCGAAATTACAAAGTACAGGCCCCTTCTGGGCCTGTACTTTTATTGTCGAATTTCCAAAGTACAGGCCCCTTCTGGGCCTGTACTTTTATTGTCGATTTTCCAAAGTACAGGCCCCTTCTGGGCCTGTACTGTTATTGTTGACATTCCCAAGTACAGCTGAAGCGGTCACCAACTTCAAGATCAGTTTGGACAAGATGAGTCCAGTCGGCTTCTGGACTTATTCAGCGTCCACACAATGCAACACACCAATTTCAAAGTACAGTCGCTATGAATCTTTACATTCAAAGGACAGGCCCTTTCAGAGCTGTGTTTGTCTATTCTTTTAATTCAAACAACAGACCCTTTCTGAGCAGTGTTTGCTCATTATTCTTTTAATTCAAACTACAGACCCTTTCTGGGCAGTGTTTGCGCATTATTCTTTTAATTCAAACTACAGGCCCTTTCTAGGCTCTATTTGTCTATTATTTCTGTCACTTAAAGTACTGGCCACTTAGTGAGCCTGTGTTGAAATTACAAAGTACAGGCCCCTCATGGGCCTGTACTTTTGTTCTTGAGGTTCTTCTGTTGTTCTATTGTCTTTAAATCAGGCAATGCGTCCCTTTGCTCTTCTTTGTGGAGTTGGATAATGTCATCCAGCATGTTAATGCATGGTAATTCAACTTTATCTGGAAGTGAGATTTGAAACCTCTTTACAGACGGCCAACTCCTTGCAAACTTGGTCGAATTACAAAAGTACAGGCCCCTTCTGGGCCTGTACTTTGATTGTTGAAAATACAAAGTACAGGACCCTTCTGGGCCTGTACTTTTATTGTTGATATTCCCAAGTACAGCTGAAGCGGTCACCATCGTCAAGATCAGTTTGGACCACATGAGGCCAGTCGGCTTCTGGACTTATTCAGCGTCCACACAATGCAACACACCAATTTCAAAGTACAGTCACTATGAATCTTTACATTCAAAGGACAGGCCCTTTCAGAGCTGTGTTTGTCTATTCTTTTAATTCAAACAACAGACCCTTTCTGAGCAGTGTTTGCTCATTATTCTTTTAATTCAAACTACAGACCCTTTCTGGGCAGTGCTTGCTCATTATTCTTTTAATTCAAACTACAGGCCCTTTCTGGGCTCTGTTTGTCTATTATTTCTGTCACTTAAAGTACTGGCCACTTAGTGAGCCTGTGTTGAAATTAGAAAGTACAGGCCCCTCATGGGCCTGTACTTTTGTTCTTGAGGTTCTTCTGTTGTTCCATTGTCTTTAAATCAGGCAATGTGTCACTTTGCTCTTCTTTGTGGAGTTGTATAATGTCATCCAGCATGTTGATGCATGGTACTTTAACTTTATCTGGAAGTGAGATTTGAAACCTCTTCTCAGACGGCCAACTCCTTGCAAACTTGGTTGAATTTCCAAAGTACAGGCCCCTCCTGGCCTGTACTTTTATTGTCGAAATTACAAAGTACAGGCCCCTTCTGGGCCTGTACTTTTATTGTCGAATTTCCAAAGTACAGGCCCCTTCTGGGCCTGTACTATTATTGTCGATTTTTTAAAGTACAGGCCCCTACTGGGCCTGTACTTTTATTCTTGATGTTCTTCTGCTGTTCCATTGTCTTTAAATCAGGCAATGTGTCACTTTGCTCTTCTTTGTGGAGTTGTATAATGACATCCAGCCTGTTAATGGGTCGTACTTTATCCGTTCCTGGAGTGCAGGATAGAAAAAATACATATGAAATAATAAAAAGAACGAAATGTTGGCTCCAAGCTACAGCTAGCCTGAATATGAGATTTCAAAGCTCTTCTCATACAGCCTAGTCCTTGCAAACTTTATCGAAACTTGTTTTCCTAATTCACAAACGTATACAGCTTGATGTTCTTCTGCTGTTCCATTTTTTTTACATCAGGCAATGTGTCACTTTGCTCTTCTTTGTGGAGTTGTATAATGTCATCCAGCTTGTTAATGTATTGTACTTTAACTTTATCTGGAAGTGAGATTTGAAACCTCTTCTCAGACGGCCAACTCCTTGCAAACTTGGTTGAATTTCCAAAGTACAGACCCCTCCTGGGCCTGTACTTTTATTGTCGAATGTCTAAAGTAAAGGCCCCTTCTGGGCCTGTACTTTTATTGTCGAAATTACAAAGTACAGGCCCCTTCTGGGCCTGTACTTTTATTGTCGCATTTCCAAAGTACAGGCCCCTTCTGGGCCTTTACTTTTATTGTCGAATTTCCAAAGTACAGTCCCCTCCTGGGCCTGTACTTTTATTGTCGAATGTCTAAAGTACAGGCCCCTTCTGGGCTGTACTTTTATTGTCGAAATTACAAAGTACAGGCCCCTTCTGGGCCTGTACTTTTATTGTCGAATTTCCAAAGTACAGGCCCCTTCTGGGCCTGTACTTTTATTGTCGAATTTTTAAAGTACAGGCCCCTCCTGGGCCTGTACTTTTATTCTTGATGTTCTTCTGCTGTTCCATTGTCTTTAAATCAGGCAATGTGTCACTTTGCTCTTCTTTGTGGAGTTGTATAATGACATCAAGCCTGTTAATGGGTGGTACTTTATCCGTTCCTGGAGTGCAGGATAGAAAAAATACATATGAAATAATAAAAAGAACGAAATGTTGGCTCCAAGCTACAGCTAGCCCGAATATGATATTTCAAAGCTCTTCTCATACAACCTAGTCCTTGCAAACTTTGTCGAAACTTGTTTTCCTGATTCACAAACGTATAAAGTTTTATGTTCTTCTGCTGTTCCATTTTTTTTTACATCAGGCAATGTGTCGCTTTGCTCTTCTTTGTGGAGTTGTATAATGTCATCCAGCTTATTAATGTATTGTACTTTAACTTTATCTGGAAGTGAGATTTGAAACCTCTTCTCAGACGGCCAACTCCTTGCAAACTTGATTGAATTTCCAAAGTACAGGCCCCTCCTGGGCCTGTACTTTTATTGTCGAATGTCTAAAGTACAGGCCCCTTGTGGGCCTGTACTTTTATTGTCGAAATTACAAAGTACAGGCCCCTTCTGGGCCTGTACTTTTATTCTCGAGTTTCCAAAGTACAGGCCCCTTCTGGGCCTGTACTTTTATTGTCAAATGTCCACAGTACAGGCCCCTTTTGGGCCTGTACTTTTATTGTCGAATTTCCAAAGTACAGGGCCCTTCTGGGCCTGTACTTTTATTGTTGATTTTCCAAAGTACAGGCCCCTTCTGGGCCTGTACTGTTATTGTTGACATTCCCAAGTACAGCTGAAGCGGTCACCAACTTCAAGATCAGTTTGGACAAGATGAGTCCAGTCGGCTTCTGGACTTATTCAGCGTCCACACAATGCAACACACCAATTTCAAAGTACAGTGACTATAATTCTTTACATTCAAAGTACAGTCCCTTTCAGAGTTGTGTTTGTCTATTCTTTTAATTCAAACTACAGACCCTTCCTGTGCAGCGTTTGCTTATTATTCTTTTAATTCAAACTACAGGCCCTTTCTGGGCTCTGTTTGTCTATTATTTCTCGCTGTATCAAAGGAGAGAGTGAGGACTAGGTAAGCCGAAATTCGGGCACCGCAGAAGGACGACAGGCCCAAGGAGGATCTAGACCGGCACTCCCGGTTTCTTTCTCTGCATGGTGACCCAAGGAAGCAGCAAATAGCCTGTCAAAGCAAGAGGGAGTCCCCCTCTAACATATAAACGCACCTTAGGGAGTGCGACACATAAGAAAAATAACACAATCACTATAATTTAGTAATTTATCTTTTATTGCACTTTATTCACATACTCACTTGGTCCTGAGGAAAGCCAGTTTAAAACAAAAGGCCTGGCTGAAACATGTAGACCACACAGGACGCTGGAGGTCATAATCCACACCCCACCACGCCCGTCTGCCTTTTTAGTAGCTAACAGGGGCCCAGTCATTAAAATGTATTTACTTACCCTCAGTACTGGGACCCACTGTATAGCTTTTTAATCTTCACCTTCTCACCCATTACACTGCACACTCAGCAACATACCAGCTCCGCAGTAATCTGGCGTTGAAGCACACCCGGGACACATTCGGTGTCACTGTGGTGGGCCCGATGATGAAGCATGCCACCAACTAGGTTGGTGGGTGAGGGCTTAATGAACAAACCAATGGGTTTGCTGGCACGCGTACTTCATTGAGTCTCCCCCACTTTTCCCTAAATAGCTAGTCCTTTTTGATATTGTCTATTATTTCTCTCACTTAAAGTACTGGCCACTTAGTGAGCCTGTGTTGAAATTACAAAATACAGGCCCCTCATGGGCCTGTACTTTTGTTCTTAATGTTCTTCTGCTGTTCCATTGATTTTTTTTTGGCGTCGATTTCTTTGACTGCCGGAATGGGTGGTTATAATTGGTCATTCGCTAGCTGTAGTAGTCCATTTTTTGGAGAAATGGATCAAACACCACAGACTCAAGTAATGCAGTGCAGATTGTAGTTACACATGTTCTTCCACATGCACTTGTGTTGATGTCAGCAGATATTATCCTCTT
Source organism: Lissotriton helveticus (assembly GCF_964261635.1). NCBI lineage: Eukaryota > Metazoa > Chordata > Amphibia > Caudata > Salamandridae > Lissotriton > Lissotriton helveticus. The sequence goes on from NC_136061.1 coordinate 727,194,762, forward strand.
CTGCTTCCATGTATTCACACTGGACACAATAACATCAATTGGGGGTCTCTTCTTGATCCGAGCGTGAGTCTTTGCGTTCATTGGACTCTCCTTGTTGACCCCTGTCTGAGTCTGACCAGTCTCCCATTGCAGCACCTCAGTTGCATCTGTCTGGTCTCTGGTCTTCCGTCTGCAATGTCTTCACTGTGCTTCATAAAGGTCCGTCCGTCCGTCCCCCGGGGAAATAGTGTCACTTGCACTCCCATGATGCTATCAGAACAAACCGGGCCATGTGTATGAAATTTTAGTTTTTTAGTTTCATTCATTTTCACCTTAGTCTTTATTGTTTTCTTGAACGGTAATTTCCTCTACAGTCTTGGACACCAGGACGTCTTTCCCAACCAGGCTCTTGGCCGCATTTTAGCCTCGTTTTCAAGGCAGATCACAGTATTTTGTGACATTGGTTTGACTGTGACTTCTTCGCGGCCGCCAGTGAAACTGCATTCATCTTGGCTGAGGAGGTCATGACTTTCAAGATCAGATCTGACAGGCCGCCCTTAGCCTGCCTTATAAGTTGTGTGTGAAAGGTTATCCACCGAGCTGTGCTCATCCTCCCTCTTTGTTCAGAGATTGTTGTGGTGTTATGAAATGCTGCGCGCTTGCACTCCAGTCAGCCGTACCTGGCTATCTGGTTCCATTCGATGTGGCTCATGTGTTATCTTCTTTTCAATACTGCATAAAATCTTTGACTTTTGACAATAACCTTATTCAGCATCCACAGAATGCAACACATCAATTTGTACCCCATTGTACGGCAGAGTTGACGGGTCCATTAATGACTGAATGAGGCAACTCTATGGCAGATCGTGTGCATTCAAACGATCCCCTGACTGGGACCCAACACTCCTATCAGTTTTGCGCACGTATTTAGTCTTAGTTGGAGTTTGCTGTACTGCTCAAAGCCACATATCTGTTTATGGAGGTTAAAAAACAAACAGGACACACTATGTCTTCATTTTTTTTCGCAGGTATCAGTACTCGATGTGCTGATACTCAATTGGTCGCCGGCTTGTATTTCAAGCAATGGCTTGTTAATGATGGATTTTATTTAAAAGTGTGCCATAGTGCACAGAGTCATGTATCTGTGTAATGGACTTGGAAGCTGAACATCATTATATAAATTCATTTTCTTCAACCTTCACAATGATTGAGCTGTCCATAACAGCCTAAAATTCGTATTGGTTTTGCGGATGTTCAATTGTCCTCCTTCTTGGCTTCCAGCTCTTTTTTTTTCATCTGCTGCTTCTGCCGCCAAGAGTCAGTGTTCTTTTATGGCTTGGTACGGTCATAAGACGCTTCAACATTGTTGTGTGTCAACGGGATCACGCTCGACGGGATCTCCGTCGAGGTGTGTCCCGTTCCCTCGCCCGGGACCCTTTTTTGGGCTCCTGAGCGGGGGGCAGCTACTTTGCCGACATGTCCAATTGTCTGCCTTCTTGGCTTCCAGCTCTTTTTTTTTCATCTGCTGCTTCTGCCGCCAAGAGTCAGTGTTCTTTTATGGCTTGGTACGGTCATAAGACGCTTCAACATTGTTGTGTGTCAACGGGATCACGCTCGATGGGATCTCCGTCGAGGTGTGTCCCGTTCCCTCGCCCGGGACCCTTTTTTGGGCTCCTGGGTGGGGGGCAGCTACTTTGCCGACATGTCCAATTGTCCGCCTTCTTGGCTGCCAGCTCTTTTTTTTTCATCTGCTGCTTCTGCCGCCAAGAGTCAGTGTTCTTTTATAGCTTGGTACGGTCATAAGACGCTTCAACATTGTTGTGTGTCAACGGGATCACGCTCGACGGGATCTCGGTCGAGGTGTGTCCCGTTCCCTTGCCCGGGACCCTTTTTTGGGCTCCTGGGCAGGGGGCAGCTACTTTGCCGACATGTCTAATTGTCCGCCTTCTTGGCTTCCAGCTCTTTTTTTTTTCATCTGCTGCTTCTGCCGCCAAGAGTCAGTGTTCTTTTATGGCTTGGTACGGTCATAAGACGCTTCGACATTGTTGTGTGTCAACGGGATCACGCTCGGCGGGATCTCCGTCGAGGTGTGTCCCGTTCCCTCACCCGGGACCCTTTTTTGGGCTCCTGGGCGGGGGGAAGCTACTTTGCCGACATGTCCAATTGTCCGCCTTCTTGGCTTCCAGCTCTTTATTTTTCATCTGCTGCTTCTGCCGCCAAGAGTCAGTGTTCTTTTATAGCTTGGTACGGTCATAAGACGATTCGACATTGTTGTGTGTCAACTGGACCACGCTCGACGGGATCTCCGTCGAGGTGTGTCCCGTTCCCTCGCCCGGGACCCTTTTTTGGGCTCCTGGGCGGGGGGCAGCTACTTTGCCACATGACCAATTGTACGCCTTCTTGGCTTCCAGCTCTTTTTTAGTTCATCTTCCTCTTTTTTGTTTTCTTCTGTCTCGTCAATTCAGAGATATAATTTTGTGAAACGCTGCATTTGCTTGTCACTGAGTATTCACATGTAGATTGAAAAGTCCACACGCTTTGACATTGGTGTGTATCAACGGGATCACGGGCAACTGGCTCGCCGTCGACGTGTGTCCCGTGCCCTCACCTGGAACCCTTTATGGGCTTCTGGGAGGGGGCAGCAATGTAGTCAACTTTTGCGCCTTCTACCTCTTTTTGGGTCATCTTTTGCTGTCATTAACCTTCTAGACTTCCACCTCTTTTTTGTTTTCTTTCGTCTCGTCAATTCAGAGACATTATGTTGTGAAACGCTGCCCCTGCTTGTCATTCAGTAAAAAAATGACACAGGGTTACGAAAACCTTCCACCTTTACCCCTACCGACTCAATGGTTCCCCCTGAGATACTAGCCTTCGAGCGGCGGTACTTAGGAGCTTGGACAACAGACCCAACACCTCCTCTCATAAAAACATGAGCGCAAGTGAGAAACAAGCTATCTTAGCACTTGGGGATGACACCAGTATAGTCATCAAACAGGCAGATAAGGGTGGGGCATACTTTTACACCCTCCCAAAGATTCATAAAGGGGTGTCACCAGTACCAGGAAGGCCGATTGTCTCTGGTATCGGCTCAATTCTTGAGCCGTTATCTAAATTCTGTGACTCCTTCCTCCAACCAGTGGTTAGGAAAATTCCATCTTTTCTACAAGATACCTGAGATGTTCTCCGCCTCATCGAATCCATTGAGGGTAGGGATGATGTTGACCTCCTCCTCACTATGGATGTCGAGGCGTTATACACCAACATCCCTCAGCAAGCAACCTTGGAGGCAGTTGAGTCCACCCTTCTGCTAGACGAATGGTCCTCTCCCACACCAGTAGCATTCATTATGGCCTGTGCTTATCTGGCATTGACAGAATTTTTTTTTCAATATGGTACCCAATTATACCATCAGATCCAGGGGACCTCAATGGGTTCTACTTTTGCTCCGAGCCTGGCGTGTATTTACATGGCCACCTTTGAAGAAAGCACTATCAGATCTGCACTCAACCCTTATCTTGGCAATATTACCTTGTGGCGCAGGTATATTGACGACATCCTCATTTTATGGAAGGGTGATCGTACAACATGCGAAGCCTTCTGCTCTTGGGTGAACGAACAGAACCCCTATCTAAAATTCACTGGGAATATTTCAGCAGATAGTATCCCCTTTTTGGATCTTTGTATCAACCTCACTCCCACTGGCCTGAGCACGACTCTCCATCGCAAGAGTACCGACAGAAACAGTCTCCTCCTGTATCAAAGCTACCACCCCCGTGCCCTGAGGGATAATCTCCCCTTTGGGCAATTCCTCAGGGTTCGGAGAAACTGTACAGCCAAAACAGATTTCCAAAAGGAAGCCACACTCCTACAACACAAATTGCAGGACAGAGGTTACCCGACCAGACTACTGAATAAGTCTCGTAAAAGAGCATAGAACAACCCAAGAGTAAGTTTGCTTGAGTCAAATCCCAAAACCAGAGATGACCAGATAACATGTGTCACCTGCTTTACTCCCAACTCTACATATCTGAAGAAAACCATAAATAAACATTGGTCCATAGTAAACACAGGTGGTCTAGAGATCCCCCGCCCCAGGTTCGCTTTCAAAAGAACTCCCAACCTCAAGGACGCCCTGCTCCATACACGCCCAAAGAAAACTACCACTGACAACCAAAGCACTTTATGGAGACTCCCCCCAGTGGTTGGCCGCTTTCCCTGTGGTGGGTGTGTCGTATGCCCACAAACATTACAAGTCAAAGAAGTGAGAATTACAGACACCTTCGTGTGGCAACTCCGTATACACACGAATTGTAATAGCACCAAATGCATTTACATGATCACTTGCCCCTGTGGGAAAAACTACATAGGGATGACAATGAGACAAATCAAAGTGAGAATAATGGAGCATAAGAGTAACATTAGGTGCTTGAAAACACACACCAAACTATACGAGCACTATACTCAGAATAACCATCCTGCCGACAGCCTCAAATGGTTGGTCCTTGAATCCCACCCAGCCATCTCAAAACAAGCACTGTTTAGGATCGAGCAAAGATGGGTTCATCGACTCCAATTGGACTCTCTTGGGCTTAACGACTCTGTCCCGTGGGCATCCCTGAATAGTTAGAAGCACCTGCCAGAAAGTCTACTGTATACTTCGTACCTGTGTTGCCCCTTAAACTACCTGTGGGACCACACTCGTATTACACAATTAAAACCACACCCCCTATACCCCTGTGTACTCCACCTATTTTCAAGACAAGGGGTTGCACTTCCACCAGGGGAGTCGGTGTTAGTTTTCTCTACGTGAAAATCATTTTCTCTACTTGAATGTATTTTCCCTACTTTACTTGGCCAAGCAATGCTCAATACCCTTCTCCAAGATGGCCGCCACCTCCATCTCCCAACCCTATGCTTCTGTCAACCACTTCCACCACGCATGCGCTGCTGAGGAGATGCACGTCACTCCATCGGTGCAACCTGTCCCGTGGTTACTCGTGAGTAGTCAGTAGCACTGTCCTGCCAGTAAGCCAATGTTATCCTTTGCATCACTTGTTATCCCATACAACACTCGTATTATATTATTATTAATACCACACCCCCAATCCCCCTGTCTCCACTGCCTTTTCTTTAAGACAGGACATGGTTCTTCCATTTGGGGAGTTATTGATATTTTTCGTTACCTGGATGCACTATTACCTGCTTCACCTTGCACGAGCAATGCTCAATGCCCCTCTTCAAGATGGCCACCATCTCCATCTTCCATCTCCATGCCTTTGGCAACCACCTCCCCCACGCATGCGCAGTTGAGGAGAAGCACGTCATTCTATCGGTGCAATCGACGTAGTCGATCTTGGCTGGCCGCTTAAATAATGGCACGCCCCCGGGCTCCGGCACCAGCTGCTGAGCGCCTCAATCGAGACGCCGTCCGAGGGGTAGGTGTGTCGGCTAGGACCGTGAGCCGCCGTAGGTAAGGACTTTGATCGTTACCTCCACTCTGACCGGCGGGCCTCACCCAGCCACCGGCGAGTGGGGTTGCAGAAACTCTCGACTACCCATGAGTCTGGGTGGTCGGGTAGGGCGCCTGTTACCTGGTCTCTATACCGTATTGGGGATCCATGGGCGGGCGGGGTGCTTGCGAGTTGCCCTCCCGCTCCACCGCGTAGCTGTTCTCGGTTGTCCTTTCGGCTGGGACGTGGTATGGGTGTTGCGGGCTCCGGGTAGCTTTGTTGGCCCCTCTAACGTTCCAGCGGGAACCTGTACGGATTGGGCCACGTGGGAGAGGCACTGCCTAGATACACCGCGGCTGTGGTTATGAGGTGTCTGCCCTCCTCATCGAGCCAGGTTTGGCAGAGTGGTTTCCCATATTTCCACCCCCAGTCCCACTGTGACAAGATTACCACATCGTATCATGCTTGAATCCCCCTCTAGGTACCATACCTTACTCAACTGGTCCATCGGAAAGCAGACTGCGAAGTACCTCAGAGAACCTCTCGGGGTGAGCATGATTAACCCGGATTGATCCGGCTTTTCCCCATCAACCAGTAGTATTGACTTCTTCTGACTCCATTATTGTATGATTATTACACAGACCAATTGGTTGTGTGATATTATCACCAATTCACTATGTTTGACACTTAGTTTTAATTTCTCACGCTGGTGGTTTATGTGTGTGTTTGTGCATGGACTGAACCTTATTAGTCCTGTATATAGGAATATTGCTTAACGTCGCTATCTGTGAATTATGTTCATATGATTTTTTGCAGGTCATAATATTTCTGCAGGACCGATTGGCCTGCACCTCGGTATCACCGACCGCTTAAGGTTGTATACCAGATTGTTAGTTTCAACTTTTCACTAATTTACTTTTTCACTGTGTGGTACTATACACTGAGGTCCTGACGAATTGCCATTATGGCAAGAAACAAGAGGGTAGTAGTTAACTTGCTAAGATAACTCCAGTGCATTTAGCTCCCCTCCCACCCCTTTTAACCAAGGAAGTCTACCACAAGAATAAAATAGGTTGTGGACTGACCCACCTTTTTTAATAATCATCACTGTTTCACGACCACACCCCCGCCCTCTCACACGCATGCACCATATGGCCGGAATAAAAGATCTCCGATAAAGAGCCCCGGTTTCGGGAGCCCGTCAGACATTGCAGCGCCAGTCTTACGAGGAGCAGAACCCATATGATGAAGCATGACACCTAGCTTGCTGGGTGTGTGAGGGTTTTAATTCCAACTAGGGGATTCCCCCCTCTCTCTAGCACTCACACCTCTCCATCACTCTTCTCGGGGAACTTTGTACCTTCTTTTGTACTACCTGTCATTCAGTATTCACATGTAGATTGAAAAGTCCAAACGCTTTGACACTGGTGTGTATCAACGGGATCAGGGACGACTGGCTCGACGTTGACGTGTGTCCCGTTCCCCCGCCCGGGACCCTTTTTTGGGCTCCTGGGCGGGGGGCAGCTATTTCTTTGGATTTTCAACTGCCCGCCTTCTTTGCTTCCAGCTCTTTTTTGTTCACCTTTATCTTCTTCCGCCAAGGGCATCAAGCGTTGCAGTACTATTCCATTTTGTCAAAGTCAATAGAAGGAGATCAAACTATTCGATCCACGAGACAGACTAAGTCCAGTTTACTGTAGCCACAGACAATACTGCTGTAAAAAATGAAATTTTAGCAGCCAATTTACTTTTGCAAAAAAGTATTGAAGGCTCTTCTGCATATTAAATGGTCCCACTCATTCTAGTGCCACATAAACAACCTGTTCTTGGCAGAAAACTCGAAGGTTTAATTGTTCAGAAGACACACCAAGACCAGCTTTGCCACTCTGGTCTAGACGACTCCCTTCATTGGTAAATGCCTCTGCCCGCACCAGATACCTTTCAACTGGCCAGCCTCAAAGTAGGGGCAGTGTGGTGGCTGCACGTTGAGGCTCGTCAGCTTTGTAAATGTAAACCTGTTGTGAGCTGTATTTCAGGGCTCCTTGGGAACATCCAGGACATGTGACTGTGTGAGCTGCAGATCAGTGCTTTTTGTCACCACCCAGATGCATATCTGTATAGTGAGGTGGGAATCCAAAACATCCAGCCTTTACCATTTCGCATGACTTTTCATGGACACTGAAATGGCGCAACATTCTTGTGTTTTCTATTTCATTATTTATTTATCTTTGCATTGCGCATCAAAAAAAATAGGTTATGTCTGCAAGGACAGATGCGCCTCTGGGACAGACGTATTTCTGATTGAGGCTGAATCTTGACCACACGGATAGCACTGGATGCTTCCACAGATTCCGGATAGGCCACGCACTCCCGTCCAGGCTAATGCTCTTTTGGAAATGTAAGGGAAAAGTTTGGCTGACATCGTCCCAGCTGCACATTTTGTCCGTCCTTTGCCAGAGGGCTGTTGTCCACTTTGCATTGCATCATGAAGGCCATTCTTCTAAGGACGTGTCACCAGCTTTTTTGTAATCCTTGAATGGTCACATCTGATCTTGTTACAGTTGTATCAACAATACCTACCTTGCTCCCTTCATAAAGGAGATTCTCCTCCAGGGAAGCCAAAATTGCAGTAGGCGCACTGGTCACCTTATGGGATGCATGCTGAAATACCATTTGCACGCTTCAAGACACCATTTATAAGAAATACTTAAATATGCATTAATTGATAGCACTCTAGTGAGTGTATGCACATATGTACACTTCTTCCAATATAATTAACCCAAAAATTTCAAGGATACACGTTTTAACAGTGCTCTGTGGTCTGTATGGCCACTGCTTTGCTACATCTAGAGCATACGAGTTCCTTGCTTTGTTTCAGGAGGTGTTCATTTGGCCTTAGATTTCTTCTATGGATAGCTCCACCGCCGTTTCTTCTTGGCCGCATCGTTGCTCTTGGTCATCGCCTTCTTCTTAAGTCGCTGCTAAACCTATTTGGGTTTGTGTTGAAGGATTCGCCTTTTACGGGGAATACTCTTTTTTTTTTTTTTAAATTGCAAAATTTAGGATTATCAATTTGTTTTTTAATACCATCAGCAAATAAAGGCAGCATTCAAAAGCAGTTAGTGGGGCTTTAGGTAGTTCCTTTGTGACTGTCCACTGTGTTTTTTTCACGGCAAATGACAAGACTACATCGGTCTGTGTGTCAACGGGATCATGTTCGATGGGATCTCCGTCGACATGTGTCCTGTTCCCTCGCCTGGAACCCTTTATGGGCTTCTGGGCGGGGGGCAGCAATTTAGTCAACTTGTGCGTCTTCTACCTCTTTTTGGGTCATCTTGGGTCAGGAAGCTGCTTCAGTATCATAAAATCTTTAAAGAAGTTTTTCGACTTCCTGCCCACTGACTCGAGAAAGGCTGTCGTAGTGGCCTTAATCCTCGCTCGCCTAGATTACTGTAACGGATTGATGGCAGGTATTAAAAAGACCACACTGAAAAAACCTCAAAGCGTGCAACACGTAGCTGCCAGACTTGTTCTTAAACTGCCAAGGCTATCCTCAGCGTCTGCCGCCCTAAAGACCCTTCACTGGCTGCCTCTGCATAAGAGGATACTATTTAAAATTCTGATCGTCGCCTTTCAAGCATTCAACGGTACAGGCCCAAAGTACCTGATCAGGCGCTTTCCCCACTATAACCCTTCCAGGACATTACGATCCGCAGGAGACAACCTAATAAAATTGGCCAAATTTAACTACAAAACCAAGGGAGGGAAGACCGTAACCTTCCTGTCATCCAAAGCTTGGAATTCAATGCCTAAGAACCTTAGACTTCTGACTCAGGAAAACCAGTTCAGGAAGCATCTGAAAACCTGGATTTTTAATCTTCCAGATGACTACGTAATGGCTACCATCTAAGACTGTCCTTGTAATTGTATGCACACTGCTTTATTAGCGCCAAGATGCTCCTTTCGGAGCGATAGTTGCGCTCTACAAATAAACCATACAAATACAAATACAAATACAAATACAAATCTTTTGCCGTCATCAGCCTTCTAGGCTTTTACCTCTTTTTTGTTTTCTTTCGTCACTACTGGCCTGCCGTAATAGATGCATTTCATACAGTACAGTTAATTCTGTTCTCAGATCCTCTTTGTTGAGCATAGTGTAAGCATCCACATTGTTATTCAGTGCTTGCTCAGGGAAGGCAATTGTTATTCAATGTTTTTTTGAGGGAACGAAATTTTTGTTCAATGCTTGCTTTCTGGACAAGACTTTCTTAAATGGGTGAAATCATAGAACAGTTCCACAACTTTGTTGTCACTGTTAAGGTACCGAAAGACTAATACTGCCTGTGTTTTAGTGTCCACATCAGTGGTGTCATCAGCCTGAATAGCCACAAAGTCTGTGTTTATCAAGTCTTGTACGATAGTGATTTTTACAATCTCTAACATGTACTCAAGCAGTTCATTTTGTATGACTTTAGTGGTGCAGTGATTGGGCATTGCCACGTTTGACACTCCCACCCCGCGCTGCAACACTACACTGCTGCTACTGTCAACTTAAGGCAGGCAAGCACTGCACAAGAACTCAGCAGTAGCTAATCCTGACGCTGCTCTCTTTAGAGGAGAGCTGGTCTCTAAAGAGAGCAGCGTCACGATTGGTGTGAGCACGAAAAAAAACGTTGCTCCTTTTTCAACCACTGGGGTCTGTGGCATGAGGCAAACACCGTACTCAGCGGTGCCTGCTTTTCTAATGCCACAGGCTTCAGTAGTTCAAGAAAGGCAGCCGGTCATAGAGCACATGCGCAGTGGTGGTGCGACCTTCTCAGTGTGAGTCAATGCAGGCTGTGTCATCACGTGATCGTGATTTAAATTTAATGATGTGCGCGGCGCTGCAGCGCAATGCATTTAAATTATTTTTAATAAACTAATCTGCGTGCCCAAATTATTAGTTGGGCAATGCCCAACCACCCATATGGTAAATCCGCCACGGTCTATTGCTTTCTACCAACACCCAGTCTGAGAGCTGACCTTGAGCCTAATTCCACTGTTGTGCTAGCCATTCTTGTAACCGGCGCATTTGCAGTCTTGCGTGTGGAACTATGAAGATTTAAGACGCCATCATGCATATTGGTCTCATGAACAATGTTCCTTGTAGAGACTGCTTCGTTTAAAAAATGGAGACTAATGTCTGAATGCCCTGTGTCCTGGCTGGACTGGGATACGCTAGAGGTGTAGATGTGTTTATTGTAGCTCCTAGATACTGATGAATGTGCGAAGGCTCTAGGTGCAACTTGGTTTAGGTCATCGTAAACATGAAATCGTGCAGCGGTTGGATCGTTAGTTGTGTGTGAACGCACTCGTTGAATGATCTTGCTTTTATGAGCCAATCGTCTAGGTAAGGGAAGACATGTATCTGTTGTTTTCCAAGATGTGCTGCTACTACTGCTAAGCACTTTGTAAACACTCATGGTTCTGTTGTGACCCGAATGGAAGGACTTAGAAGTGGTAGTTGTTAGACCTGACACCCTTGGCGTGGTTTTCCCCCAACTTTTTGCCTCTGTCTACTGTATTTTTGATGCTGTGCTGGATTTCGTTTTTGCTGGTTTAGATGCTTTGGACACTCTGCCACTGCTGATCAGTGCCAGAGTGTAAGTGCTCCCTATGTAAATTGTCATATTGATTGGGAATACCTGATTGGCATATTTGTATCACCATGAAGTCCCTAGTAAAGTGCACTGTGTGTGCCAGGGCTGGTGATGACAGATGCTAGTAGTGGGCCTGCAGCGCAGATTGCGCCACCCACATGAGTAGCCCTAAAATGGTGTCTCAGGCCTGCCAGCGCAGCGCCTGTGTGCAGTCAGTGGACTGCCATGTCCGCCTGGCCAGTGTCCCCACTGGCTGGGCCTAACCCTTCCCTGTCTGTGCACATCAGTCACCCCTATGGAAGGCTCAAGGTACCCCCTTGGGCAGGGTGCAGTGTATGGGTAAGGTAGAGCATGTACTAGTGCAGGTCACATGCTCTGGTAGTGAGCAGCAGCCATTTTGTGTGCTCACTGCTGTAAGGTTATATTGCTCTATAGGATAACATGGGGGAGGCTGGTCCTAATGGATACCAGCCTATCTTCTCATAGGAAGAAGATGGGACATAAGTGATTGATATCCCTGAACTCAGAATTTAATAACACATCTTTTAGGAAGGGTTGTTTTTAAATTCTGTGTTTGAGAATAGTACTTTTAGAAAGTGGCTGTTCTCTTGTCTAACCTTTCTGTGTGCCTGGGCCTGTTTGTGGATTGACTGTCTGGCCTGAGTGTGACAGGGGCTGCAGGGCCCCAGGAGGTTGTCTGAGTCAGCCCGTGGATGAAAGGCAGCATCTGCTGCCAGGGAAGTGGGAGGAGATCGCACCTGATAGTGATAGGGCTGTGCCTGCCTGACCACAATGCTGGCTCCACCCCCCTGCTGGGCGACTGTCACCTCTGTCCCTGATACTGAGAGGAAGAAGGAAGCCAGGAAACCCCCAGTGCCTCAGCAACACCCAGAACTGGTGTAGACCGGGCTCAGGGCCCACTTGCACAAAGACTTCAAAGGACTTCAAAGACTTTTAGGGGTATAAGAGAAGGACCCCTGACAACAGAAAATTTAGATTCTACAATCAAGAGGAACCTCTGCTGGAAGAAGGACTGCTGGAGAACTGAAGGAAGATTGCCTTGCTGTGTGCTCTAAGGGCTGACCTGTTCTGCTGTTCCAACTGAAAGCTGAGAAGAGGAAAGGGACTTTGCTGTGTGCTGTGACCCTGCCTGCTAGACCTACCAAGACTTTGTTGCGTGCTGTGCCTGCTTACTGAATCTCCAAGGGCCTGAGCAGAGCTGGCCTCCTGTCTGGGAACCCAGGGTCAAAAGGTTCCCCTGTAACTGAACTACGCCAGAAAGATCGTGCTCTAATCATCGCTGAGAGCGTGGCTTGCAATTTGTGGCCGTGGGGGAAGATCGCCGTGCTCATCGGCACGCTTTGGCAGAGGATCGGAGGTTGATTGTGTTTTCCTCCGTGAACTACTCCCCAGCTGGAGTGGTGCCCCCACGAGCATTCTGCTCGCCTCTGGTCCCGTGAAAAGCCCTTGCCGCCTGTTTACCGCCGCGGCCCGGGGGCCAGAAATACTCTCGAAAAGATCGCCGTCCCGACCGGAGCTGCGGGGCCGAAGAACGAAGCCGCCGCGCTCCCATTGGTTGAAGGAGCCGAGCCCCCTGACTAACGCCGCGACGGGATAGGCCCGTGCGCCGCAGCGTCATCACTGTTGCCGTGTGCTGTGATTGGCTGACGAAAGGAGCGTCATCGTGGGTCTGCCCCGGGAGCCGCGCTGCCATTGGCTGACTCCCGGGTACTGAAGGAGGCTCTACCGAAGGGCCGCGACCGGATTGGCCCACAGCCTTGAAGCCGCCGAGAAGCCGTGACCAACTCTACCCAGCGAGGAGCCGACAGCCGAGTCAGCTGCCCGACCCGTCCTCGCCGAGGGAGTCCGCGTGTGTCCCGCACCCCTGGACCGTCGTCCCCCGAGGTATACTGCACCCCCGCCGCTCGTTGGATTGTCGAGAGCAGGCGGGAGAGCAGAGGGGACCGGCCGGGGCAAGGAGCGAGTGTGCTCTGGTAGCGCCTGAGGCCATTAGGCGCAGGAGGCAGTGCCGATCAGAAGAAAGGAGTCCCCAGTGAATCCGGTGAGGCGCGCTTACAGCGCTTGGGGCCCATTGCTTTGCGGGCTGATTCTTGCTGATAGTAAATCAGTGGCATAGTTTGGTTGGCTCGTTTTTAGAGCCAAATGGAGGTACATCAATGGCCTTATTGTTAGACGCTGAGTTAAGAGATTTGAGACAATTTATATGAGAACTTCCTGAAATTAAGTGCAACCATTAAGATTAAGTGCTACATTCTTCTAAAGTGATGAATATCGTGCAACTGTTTTATTTTCCTGCTGAAACTAGATAAAGATATATTTTTATAAATATACTCACCTGTGTGGTCTCAGTTTGTGGTGGATGGGGGGTCATTGTTTGTGTTAAGTGCAACTATTATACACATTGCCTTAGGGATAAGCCTGTCTGCTCGTGCCAAGCTACCTAGAGGGTGAGCAGGGGTTATCTACCGTGTGTACTTCTTCACCCTGACTAGAAGCAAGGGTCCCTACTTGGTCTAAAGTACTTACCTCTGCCAATTAGAGATCCCCAGATCTAACATTGTTGGACAGCGGTGCGGATTTTGAACTAATAATTGCACTTGATCTACAGTGATTTCTTGTACATCACTAGTCTAGTTTAGCAGCACAAGTTGCGCAAGATTTTTTCTGTTTGGTGAAACCTTTTTTTTTAAAAGGTTAGGAAGCATCATGTCTCAGAAAGCAGCAAGCGTGAGGGTAGAATTGGAATTTGAAATTCAGGAGTTGTTCAACTATAAAAAGGAGCAGCTGAAGCAATTCTGCAAACAGCTTGGATGCCCAGTGAAGGGCAGCGCAAACAAGGAAGAGCTACAGAAAGCTCTAAGGGCCTGGTGGGAGGCCAAACATGGTGATCCAGAAGAGGTTATTGGAGAGGGAGGCACACAGGAGAATGCTTTTGAATCCGGTGATTTGCCCGTGAGAAGGCCAGCGTCTAGGGTTGGCAGCAACCACTCCAGTAGGATCATTTCTCCAGAGGAGCTGGAGGATAATCAGAGAGCTAGGGCCCATGCGATTGAGCTTTTTAAACTCAAAGCCCAAGCAGAAGAAAGGAGACTGCGCCTTGAAACTGAGAAGGAGGCGGAGGAGAGAAGAAATGCTCTCGCTTTGGAGGAGAAGAAACTCCAGTTAGCTCATGAGTTGAGCATGAGGGAGCTGGACATTAAATCCAAACAGGTTGAGTCCAGTTCTAATGGTGGCAGCGCACAACCAGTACAGGCGGGTAAAGTATACATACCAAAAGATGTGGTACAGAATTATCAGAGGGGTGAGGATATTTATGCGTGGTTTAGATCGTATGAACTTGCCTTGAAGATGAATGAAGTGCCTGAGAAGAATTGGGGGGCAGGTTTGTGGAAGCATTTTGAGGCCTCTGGGAGGGATGTCTTGGCACCCTTAGAAGCAGAAGGTACTTTATCCTACCCCGCTATGAAGGAGGCTTTGTGCCTCAGGTATGGGCTCACCCCAGAACAGTACCGCCAGAAGTTTAGGAACTTCAAGAAGCTCGATTCTAGTACTTGGGTGGAGTGTGTGAGTATGTACACGCGTGCACTCGAAGGTTGGATAAAGGGCAGCAAAGGGGTTAGCAGTGATGACCCTTGTCTCTTTAGGAGACCAAGAGATGGCCCAGGAAACCTTGCTGCCCCAAAACACTAAGAAATATGGGCAGAAGGTGACCATCAATGGACAGGAAATAGAGGCTCTGAGAGACACAGGGGCCAGCGTGACATCTGTCAGGTGTCAGTGGGTGTCTGAAGAGCAAATCATTCCCAAGGTACTCCAGCCTGTGGTGGCGTCTGACAGTTCAGTGCGCCTCTGCAAGTTGGCAAATGTTTCATTTGAATGGGGAGGAGTCTCCGGTATTTTGGAAGTTGTTGTAAGTGATGCCTTGCCTGTAGATTGTCTATTAGGTAATGACCTGGAGAGCTCTCCATGGAAAGAGGTGGAGCACAGAACTCATTTGGAAATGTTGTGGTTTGCCTGCGTGGATCTGTGTGACCACCCGTGCAATGGCAGCCAGTGAAGGCGGATTAGCAGAGCTGGAGCCTGGAACAATGGCCCAGGGACCTGCCAAGAGAGGAAGGGGTAGAGGGCGCGGGAAACCAGCCCCCACCGTTCCCACGATCCAGGAGGAAGCAGAACCTGAGGGGGATGCCCTGGAACCTACAGGGGAGCAGGTGGCCGAACTGGGGGAATCACCTGAGCTGTCCCAGTGGCAGCAAGATGGTGGTCCCTCCAGGGAGGAATTGTGCCAGGCTCAGAAGGAGTGCCCTTCTCTCATTGGTGTGCGGCAGCAGGCTGCAGACCAGGCAGCAGGCCTGGGGTCCAAAGAACATTTGATTTACTGGGAGGATGACTTACTTTATAGTGAGCCTAAGTTCGCTGAGACCGGTGCAGCCCGTGTGCTGGTGGTACCCGAGCACTTCAGGAACTTCCTACTGGGTCTGGCTCATGACGTGCCTCTCGTAGGACATCTGGGGCAAGACAAGACCTATCACAGGCTTGTCACCCATTTCTACTGGCCCCAGATGAAGAAGCACGTCTTTGCCTTTTGTAAGTCTTGCCAAACTTGTCAGGCCAGTGGCAAGAGCGGAGGGAAGTGCGTGGCACCCCTCCAGCCCTTTCCTGTGGTTAGCACCCCTTTTGAGCGGGTGGGCATTGACATCGTGGGGCCCTTGGACCCCAAGACAGCCTTAGGCAACAGGTTTATCCTGGTCTTGGTGGACCATGCCACTCGGTACCCAGAAGCCATCCCGCTCAGGACAGTCACAGCCCCCGTGGTGGGCCGTGCCTTGATGGTAATCTGTTCCCGTGTGGGGTTCCCCAGAGAGGTGGTCTCCGACAGGGGGACAAACTTCATTTTTAGGTACATGAAGTCCCTGTGGGAGGAGTGTGGGGTGACATACAAATTCACCACTCCTTACCACCCTCAAGGAAATGGGTTGATTGAAAGATTCAACCGCACATTGAAGGGCATGATTATGGGCCTGGAAGAGCCCATGAGGCGGAAATGGGACGTCTTGTTACCATGCCTGTTGTTTGCCTACAGGGAGGTGCCTCAGAAATCCTTAGGGTTCAGTCCCTTTGAGTTGCTGTATGGCCACCCTGTCAGAAGACCTCTCCCTCTGGTGAAGGAGGGGTGGGAGAAATCCCGCGGGAAAACCCCTCAGGATGTGTTCAGCTATGCTGGCCATTCTCAACCAGACCAAGCGCTTCAGGAACCTCGCTCAAGAGAACCTGGAGGCTAGCCAGGAGGAAATGAAGAGATGGTATGACCAGAACGCTTCTCTGGTTGAGTTCCACCCTGGTCAGAAAGTGTGGGTGATGGCGCCGGTGGAGCCTTGTGCGCTCCGTGACAAGTGGACCGGGCCATATGAGGTGGTAGAGCGCAAGAGCGAGGTTACCTACTTGGTTAACCTGAAGACTCCCAGGCAGCCCCTGAGAGTGTTGCACGTGACCCGCCTCAAGCCCCACTTTGAGAGGTCTGAAGTGACTATGCTCATGGCTACAGATGCTGGAGGGGAAGAGGATAGTGATCCTCTCCCTGACCTCCTGGCAGTCAAGGAGCAAGATGGGTCAGTGGATGGTGTGGTCCTCTCGCCCACCCTGACCCCAGAGCAGCAGAAGGACTGTCGCCAAGTCTTGGGTCAGTTCGCCCCCCTGTTCTCCCTGACCCCAGGTGTCACCAAATGGTGC
Organism: Lissotriton helveticus; assembly: GCF_964261635.1. Taxonomy (NCBI): domain Eukaryota; kingdom Metazoa; phylum Chordata; class Amphibia; order Caudata; family Salamandridae; genus Lissotriton; species Lissotriton helveticus. The sequence continues at coordinate 727,211,584 of NC_136061.1, forward strand.
GTCCACAATGTGGACACTGGAGACAGTCTGCTGGTGAAACAGAAATTTTACAGGGTGGCTGACAAGGTCAGAGCTAGCATCAAGGAAGAAGTTTCCAAGATGTTGGCACTAGGGGTAATTGAGCCCTCCAGCAGCCCCTGGGCTAGCCCAGTGGTCTTAGTGCCTAAGAAAGCTGCTACCCCCGGTGGCCCCCCAGAACTCCGGTTCTGCGTGGACTACCGTGGGCTCAATGCGGTCACCAAGACTGACGCGCACCCCATCCCCAGAGCTGATGAGCTGGTGGATCGGTTGGGAGCTGCCCAGTACCTGAGCACCTTTGATTTGACTTCAGGGTACTGGCACATTGCCTTAACTGAGGGGACCAAGGAGAGGTCAGCATTTTCAACGCCAGAGGGGCACTTCCAGTTCCGTGTCATGCCCTTTGCGTTGAAAAATGCCCCTGTCACATTTCAGAGACTGGTCAACCAGGTACTGGCAGGGCTGGAGCAATTCAGCGCGGCATACCTGGATGACATTGCTGTGTTCAGCTCCACTTGGGAGGAACACCTGCAACACCTCTCTGAAGTGTTGAAGGCTCTGCAGAAGGCAGGCCTCACTATCAAGGCCAATAAATGCCAGATAGGGCAGGGATCAGTGGTGTACTTGGGACACCAGGTGGGGAGCGGCCAGGTGGCGCCCCTACAGGCAAAGATTGATACCATTCTGGTTTGGGAGCCCCCCAAGACCCAGACTGAGGTGAGAGCCTTTCTAGGCCTCACCGGGTATTACAGACAGTTTGTCAAAGGTTATGGCACCATTGTGGCCCCTTTGACAAAGCTGACATCTAGAAATCAGCCCAGGAAAGTGAATTGGACTGAGGCCTGTCAAACTGCTTTTGACACCCTCAAGGCTGCCATGTGCACAGCACCGGTGCTTAAGGCACCTGCCTTTTCCAGTGATTTCATTGTGCAAACTGACGCTTCAGAGCAAGGCGTGGGAGCAGAACTCTCACAAATCAATGATGAGGGCGGAGACCAACCAGTGGCTTTCATTCGCAGGAGGCTACTCCCCAGGGAACAGAGATGGAGTGCCATTGAAAGAGAAGCTTTCGCTGTGGTCTGGGCTCTGAAGAAGCTGAGGCCCTACCTGTTTGGGACTCACTTCCGTGTTCAGACCGACCACAGGCCCCCTCAGATGGTTAATGCAGATGAGGGGTGAGAATCCAAAACTGTTGAGGTGGTCCATTTCCCTACAGGGGATGGACTTTACGGTGGAGCACCGCCCTGGTACAGAACACGCCAATGCTGATGGTCTGTCCAGATTCTTCCGCCTTAGTGATGAGGACTCCCAAGAGGTTGGGTAGTTCTCCCCACTTTCAGCTGGAGGGGACACGTGTTAGACCTGACACCCTTGGCGTGGTTTTCCCCCATCTTTTTGCCTCTGTCGTTTTTGCTGGTTTAGATGCTTTGGACACTCTGCCACTGCTGATCAGTGCCAGAGTGTAAGTGCTCCCTATGTAAATTGTCATATTGATTGGGAATACCTGATTGGCATATTTGTATCACCATGAAGTCCCTAGTAAAGTGCACTGTGTGTGTCAGGGCTGGTGATGACAGATGCTACTAGTGGGCCTGCAGCGCAGATTGCGCCACCCACATGAGTAGCCCTAAAATGGTGTCTCAGGCCTGCCAGCGCAGTGCCTGTGTGCAGTCAGTGGACTGCCATGTCCGCCTGGCCAGTGTCCCCACTAGCTGGGCCTAACCCTTCCCTGTCTGTGCACATCAGTCACCCCTATGGAAGGCTCAAGGTACCCCCCTGGGCAGGGTGCAGTGTATGGGTAAGGTAGAGCATGTACTAGTGCAGGTCACATGCTCTGGTAGTGAGTAGCAGCCATTTTGTGTGCTCACTGCTGTAAGGTTATATTGCTCTATAGGATAACATGGGGGAGGCTGGTCCCAATGGATACCAGCCTATCTTATCATAGGAACAAGATGGGACATAAGTGATTGATATCCCTGAACTTAGAATTTAATAACACATCTTTTAGGAAGGGTTGTTTTTAAATTCTGTGTTTGAGAATAGTACTTTTAGAAAGTGGCTGTTCTCTTGTCTAACCTTTCTGTGTGCCTGGGCCTGTTTGTGGATTGACTGTCTGGCCTGAGTGTGACAGGGGCTGCAGGGCCCCCAGGAGGTTGTCTGAGTCAGCCCGTGGATGAAAGGCAGCATCTGCTGCCAGGGAAGTGGGAGGAGATCGCACCTGATAGTGATAGGGCTATGCCTGCCTGACCACAATGCTGGCTCCACCCCCCTGCTGGGCGACTGTCACCTCTGTCCCTGATACTGAGAGGAAGAAGGAAGCCAGAAACCCCCAGTGCCTCAGCAACACCCAGAACTGGTTTAGACCGGGCTCAGGGCCCACTTGCACAAAGACTTCAAAGACTTTTAGGGGTATAAGAGAAGGACCCCTGACAACAGAAAATTTAGATTCTACAATCAAGAGTAACCTCTGCTGGAAGAAGGACTGCTGGAGAACTGAAGGAAGATTGCCTTGCTGTGTGCTCTAAGGGCTGACCTGTTCTGCTGTTCCAACTGAAAGCTGAGAAGAGGAAAGGGACTTTGCTGTGTGCTGTGACCCTGCCTGCTTGACCTACCAAGACTTTGCTGTGTGCTGTGTCTGCTTACTGAATCTCCAAGGGCCTGAGAAGAGCTGGCCTCCTGTCTGGGAACCCAGGGTCAAAAGGTTCCCTGTAACTGAACTACGCCAGAAAGATCGTGCTCTAATCATCGCTGAGAGCGTGGCTTGCAAATTGTGGCCGTGGGGGAAGATTGCCGTGCTCATTGGCACGTTTTGGCAGAGGATCGGAGGTTGATTGTGTTTTCCTCCGTGAACTACTCCCCAGCTGGAGTGGTGCCCCCACGAGCATTCTGCTCGCCTCTGGTCCCATGAAAAGCCCTTGCCGCCTGTTTACCGCCGCGGCCCGGGGGCCAGAAATACTCTCGAAAAGATCGCCGTCCCGACCGGAGCTGCTGGGCAGAAGAACGAAGCCGCCGCGCTCCCATTGGTTGAAGGAGCCGAGCCCCCTCACTAACGCCGCGACGGGATAGGCCTGTGCGCCGCAGCGTCATCCCTGTTGCCGTGTGCTGTGATTGGCTGACGAAAGGAGCGTCATCGTGGGTCTGCCCCGGGAGCCGCGCTGCCATTGGCTGACTCCCGGGTACTGAAGGAGGCTCGACCGAAGGGCCTCGACCGGATTGGCCCGCAGCCTCGAAGCCGCCTCGAAGCCTTGACCAACTCTACCCAGCGAGGAGCCGACAGCCGAGTCAGCTGCCCGACCCGTCCTCGCCGAGGGAGTCCGCGTGTGTCCCGCACCCCCGGCCCGTCGTCCCCCGAGGTGTACTGCACCCCCGCCGCTCGTTGGATTGTCGAGATCAGATGGGAGAGCAGAGGGGACCGGCCGGGGCAAGGAGCGAGTGTGCTCTGGTAGGCACGGGGCGCCTGAGGCCATTAGGCGCACGAGGCAGTGCCGATCAGAAGAAAGGAGTCCCCAGTGAATCCGGTGAGGCACGCTTGCAGCGCTTGGGGCCCATTGCTTTGCGGGCTGATTCTTGCTGATAGTAAATCAGTGGCATAGTTTGGTTGGCTCGTTTTTAGAGCCAAGTGGAGGTACATCAGTGGCCTTATTGTTAGATGCTGATTTAAGAGACTTGAGACAATTTATATGAGAACTTCCTGAAATTAAGTGCAACCATTAAGATTAAGTGCTACATTCTTCTAAAGTGATGAATATCGTGCAACTGTTTTATTTTCCTGCTGAAACTAGATAAAGATATATTTTTATAAATATACTCACCTGTGTGGTCTCAGTTTGTGGTGGATGGGGGGTCATTGTTTGTGTTAAGTGCAACTATTATACACATTGCCTTAGGGATAAGCCTGTCTGCTCGTGCCAAGCTACCTAGAGGGTGAGCAGAGGTTATCTACTGTGTGTACTTCTACACCCTGACTAGAAGCAAGGGTCCCTACTTGGTCTAAGGTACTTACCTCTGCCAATTAGAGACCCCCAGATCTAACAGTAGTGTTGTCCTTGTATGACAAATCTTAGATACTTCCAGGGAGCAGGATGTATAGGAATGTGAAAATAGGCGTCCTTTGGGTCTAGTATTGAAAGAAACTCCTTGTTGTAGTAATGGGAGTACTGTTCTTTTATGGCTTGGTACTGTCATAAGACACTTCGACACATCGTTGTGTGTAAACGGGATCCTGCTCGACGGGATCTACGTCGAGGTGTGTCTCGTTCCCCTGCCCAGGAACCTTTTTTGGGTACAAGTATTCATGTTAAATTTTCTAAGTAACATAGAAGTCTATTATAGTCTAAATAATTCCGTGATCACCATCTGAAGATAAATATGGTAACAAGTCGATGCCCAGGCACAATATCAGAAGGAGACAGCCTTTCCACAAACCAAGTTCTAAACATATAAAAAGTTTTTAAAAAACGGCAGGATTATGGCAACCATGTGAATCTACAGCTGTACATGCCAAACAAATACCTAGTGTGTAAGTGACAATAACCATATCTAAGATGTGTCAGTAGTAATCCAACATGTTGTCATTAAAGTGAAATGAGTTTTTCTGAAACAGTAAAACTATTTTCACAAGTTCTGTAATGTTCTAACACAGATTTTGGTCCTCTTTTTTTGAATTTAGAGGTACAGTGAAATAGTACAGGTTTTTTAAAAAAAGTAATACTTGCATTTGTGGGCCCACAAATTCTATTTGGGTGATACATTGAAAGGTGTTTCAAAAGTTAATGTTTGAAGAGCAGAGATGTAAACAATTGAGAGTTTGGATACATGCTTAACATTTCTTTACTGTAATATCGGCATTTGTGAGGTATAATGTAAAATGTAGTTAATAGTTATTATGCAAATAATGGAACAAAGTTTGTACTTCTGCAAAATCCTTTTGAAAAAATAAATACTTACAAATAAAAAATACAGTGTCACTGGATTGTGTCAAGTGCTTGATTATGAAATATGCATGACGATGGTGATTTCAATTGTTGTGACGCACACATACACACAATAATAGACTGTGCAACATAAGCACATTATGGAAAAGTACGTAGCATTTCATTTAATATTTTGGCTTTTAAGATGGCACGCAGACCTCGCATACAAAGTTATTTCACAGCCATCTTACTTTTTATGTTAAAGGGTTGCAAAGGTCTTTCCCAAAAAATTTAAACAGAAAAGGTTGGAGGTTACATATGACACTAGACTAATGCGTGAAAAGGGTGTGCCAAAGTCTGCATGCACAATGCCCGGTGGAGGCATTTTCAGGGTGGGTGCACACAAGGTGGTGTGTAGAGGTCAATATCTGGTACTGGATCCAACATTCCCGTAAGAGGACAACAGCCGAGCAATTGTACATGCTGGCACTATAAGGATTAAACACTGGAGGATTAACAGGTTAAGTCAACACTGTTGATAGAGTACTTTCCAAGAAATCAGTACAGTTCTGTACTCTGGAATATCTGTAAAGACCAAAGTTAAACGACTTTGTATGTGCATCCTGGAATACCAAGGATCTCTGAAGATTCTCTGAAGATTTGCAAAAAGGAATGGTATAAATTTCCAAGACATATGACCGCTATATAGGGAACTTCTCTGTCGAACCCTTCGTCTTCATCTATTCAATCATTTTGGTGAAGGCAAGTTTGTCTATGGGTGACAATTGAAAATAAATCTAAATTATATTTTAATTAGTCTATCCTTTTCTCTTGAAGAGGAAGTACTGGGCAGTGTAGACTTGTATTTGTACGCTAGATTGTTTGTCTTTATAATTATCTGAACTCTGCAGGACTGGAATGATAACCGCTTACCAAAGTACTTTTGATTGCTACACGCACATGGGCAGGATTATTCACAACATTAAGACTATAACCCCTAGTACAAAAATGGAATTATAGATAAGAAACGACCGCATAAGGCATTGCAAAAAAGGAGTAAAGAACGGACTGGAAGGTCCATAGGTGGTGGAGGCATAGTTTGCTAATCTGTGTCCTACCTACTTAAGACACTATAACAACCAAAGCACTTTATTTATGTCTCCAAAATAAATGAAAAATAAGGTTGGAGGAAGTGAGTGTAAAGTAAAAGTCACTAAATTAACTAGTATGATCTGAACACTGGATAGTGCACCGAAGACCCATTGTAATATATAGCAAAGAGGATACAAAGCAAAGCGCCTTAAAAAGGAAAGTAGATCGTCTACACACAGTGAAAAATCTGATAAAGAACAAGGCTACAAAACTACAAGAAACACACAATGTGGAACAGATTGCGATGAGAGGTGCAAAGAAAGTATGAAAAAGCTGGGTCCTCAAAAAAATGCAAGGTAAGATATCATACATGACCAACACAGTGGGGTAACACTGGGTTGTATGGCACAGAAAATGAAGTTCCAAAATTATATGTCCGAATGTTTCTGGAGCTGTAAAGGAGGTGCACAAAGATTATCACCCTAGTCCACGTACACGGGCAAAGTAGAAAAGGCCTGTATAAGCTCCCTTTATGACTTAGGGGGTACACAATAACCACGGTGAGCATAAATACTACCAGCTCCTCAATCCACGCCAGCCCAACCCTAGTCCACGCACACTAAAAACCTAGAACAGGCCTGTATAAGTTCCCTTTATGACTTAGGGGGTACACAATAACCACGGTGAGCATAAATACTACCCGCTCGCCATCAACACCAGCCAAACACTAGTCCACGCACACTGGCAAAGTAGAAAAGGCCTGTATAAGCTCCCTTTATGACTTAGGGGGTACACAAAACCACGGTGAGCATAAATACTACCAGCTCCTCAATCCACGCCAGCCCAACCCTAGTCCATGCACACTAAAAACCTAGAACAGGCCTGTATAAGCTCCCTTTATGACTTAGGGGATACACAATAACCACGGTGAGCATAAATACTACCCGCTTGCCATCAACACCAGCCAAACCCTAGTCCACTCACACGGGCAAAGTAGAAAAGGCCTGTATAAGCTCCCTTTATGACTTAGGGGGTACACAATAACCATGGTGAGCATAAATACTACCAGCTCCTCAATCCACGCCAGCCCAACCCTAGTCCACGCTCACTAAAAACCTAGAACAGGCCTGTATAAGTTCCCTTTATGACTTAGGGGGTACACAATAACCACTGTGAGCATAAATACTACCCGCTCGCCATCAACACCAGCCAAACACTAGTCCACGCACACTGGCAAAGTAGAAAAGGCCTGTATAAGCTCCCTTTATGACCTAAGGGTTACACAAAACCACGGTGAGCATAAATACTACCAGCTCCTCAATCCACGCCAGCCCAACCCTAGTCCACGCACACTAAAAACCTAGAACAGGCCTGTATAAGCTCCCTTTATGACTTAGGGGGTACACAATAACCACAGTGAGCATAAATACTACCCGCTCGCCATCAACACCAGCCAAACCCTAGTCCACTCACACGGGCAAAGTAGAAAAGGCCTGTATAAGCTCCCTTTATGACTTAGAGGGTACACAAAACCACGGTGAGCATAAATACTACCAGCTCCTCAATCCACGCCAGCCCAACCCTAGTCCACGCACACTAAAAACCTAGAACAGGCCTGTATAAGCTCCCTTTATGACTTAGGGGGTACACAATAACCACAGTGAGAATAAATACTACCCGCTCACCATCAACACCAGCCAAACCCTAGTCCACGCACACGGGCAAAGTAGAAAAGGCCTGTATAAGCTCCCTTTATGACTTAGGGGGTACACAAAACTACGGTGAGCATAAATACTACCAGCTCCACAATCCACGCCAGCCCAACCCTAGTCCACGCACACTAAAAACCTAGAACAGGCCTGTATAAGCTCCCTTTATGACTTAGGGGGGTACACAATAACCACGGTGAGCATAAATACTACCCGCTCGCCATCAAGACCAGCCAAACCCTAGTCCACGCACACTGGCAAAGTAGAAAAGGCCTGTATAAGCTCCCTTTATGACTTAGGGGGTACACAATAACCACGGTGAGCATAAATACTACCTGCTCCTCAATCCACGCCAGCCCAACCCTAGTCCACGCACACTAAAAACCTAGAACAGGCCTGTATAAGCTCCCTTTATGACTTAGGGGGTACACAATAACCACGGTGAGCATAAATACTATCCGCTCGCCATCAACACCAGCCAAACCCTAGTCCACGCACACTGGCAAAGTAGAAAAGGCCTGTATAAGCTCCCTTTATGACTTAGGGGGTACACAATAAGCACGGTTAGAATAAATACTACCTGCTCCTCAATCCACGCCAGCCCAACCCTAGTCCACGCACACTAAAAACCTAGAACAGGCCTGTATAAGCTCCCTTTATGACTTAGGGGGTACACAATAACCACGGTGAGCATAAATACTACCCGTTCGCCATCAACACCAGCCAAACCCTAGTCCACGCACACTGGCAAAGTAGAAAAGGCCTGTATAAGCTCTCTTTATGACTTAGGGGGTACACAATAACCACGGTGAGAATAAATACTACCAGCTCCTCAATCCACGCCAGCCCAACCCTAGTCCACGCACACTAAAAACCTAGAACAGGCCTGTATAAGCTCCCTTTATGACTTAGGGGGTACACAATAACCACGGTGAGCATAAATACTACCCGCTCGCCATCAACACCAGCCAAACCCTAGTCCACGCACACTGGCAAAGGAGAAAAGGCCTGTATAAGCTCCCTTTATGACTTAGGGGGTACACAATAACCACGGTGGGCATAAATACTACCAGCTCCTCAATCCACGCCAGCCAAACCTAGTTCACGCACACTAAAAACCTAGAACAGGCCTGTATAAGCTCCCTTTATGACTTAGGGGGTACACAATAACCACGGTGAGCATAAATACTACCCGCTCGCCATCAACACCAGCCACACCCTAGTCCACGCACACGGGCAAAGTAGAAAAGGCCTGTATAAGCTCCCTTTATGACTTAGGGGGTACACAAAACTACGGTGAGCATAAATACTACCAGCTCCACAATCCACGCCAGCCCAACCATAGTCCACGCACACTAAAAACCTAGAACAGGCCTGTATAAGCTCCCTTTATGACTTAGGGGGTACACAATAACCACGGTGAGCATAAATACTACCCGCTCGCCATCAAGACCAGCCAAACCCTAGTCCACGCAGACTGGCAAAGTAGAAAAGGCCTGTATAAGCTCCCTTTATGACTTAGGGGGTACACAATAACCACGGTGAGCATAAATACTACCTGCTCCTCAATCCACGCCAGCCCAACCCTAGTCCACGCACACTAAAAACCTAGAACAGGCCTGTATAAGCTCCCTTTATGACTTAGGGGGTACACAATAACCACGGTGAGCATAAATACTACCCGCTCGCCATCAACACCAGCCAAACCCTAGTCCACGCACACTGGCAAAGTAGAAAAGGCCTGTATAAGCTCCCTTTATGACTTAGGGGGTACACAATAAGCACGGTGAGAATAAATACTACCTGCTCCTCAATCCACGCCAGCCCAACCCTAGTCCACGCACACTAAAAACCTAGAACAGGCCTGTAAAAGCTCCCTCTATGACTTAGGCGGTACACAATAACCACGGTGAGCATAAATACTACCCGTTCGCCATCAACACCAGCCAAACCCTAGTCCACGCACACTGGCAAAGTAGAAAAGGCCTGTATAAGCTCTCTTTATGACTTAGGGGGTACACAATAACCACGGTGGACATAAATACTACCAGCTCCTCAATCCACGCCAGCCCAACCCTAGTCCACGCACACTAAAAACCTAGAACAGGCCTGTATAAGCTCCCTTTATGACTTAGGGGGTACACAATAACCACGGTGAGCATAAATACTACCCGCTCGCCATCAACACCAGCCACACCCTAGTCCACGCACACGGGCAAAGTAGAAAAGGCCTGTATAAGCTCCCTTTATGACTTAGGGGGTACACAAAACTACGGTGAGCATAAATACTACCAGCTCCACAATCCACGCCAGCCCAACCCTAGTCCACGCACACTAAAAACCTAGAACAGGCCTGTATAAGCTCCCTTTATGACTTAGGGGATACACAATAACCACGGTGAGCATAAATACTACCCGCTTGCCATCAACACCAGCCAAACCCTAGTCCACTCACACGGGCAAAGTAGAAAAGGCCTGTATAAGCTCCCTTTATGACTTAGGGGGTACACAATAACCATGGTGAGCATAAATACTACCAGCTCCTCAATCCACGCCAGCCCAACCCTAGTCCACGCTCACTAAAAACCTAGAACAGGCCTGTATAAGTTCCCTTTATGACTTAGGGGGTACACAATAACCACTGTGAGCATAAATACTACCCGCTCGCCATCAACACCAGCCAAACACTTGGAGTTCTGGACTTTTTGGTTCCGTCCAGAGGTGTCAGGGATAACACCCGAAGACCCCGGAGTTCAACCTGTCTTGGTGCACAAACAAACAGAAACACGGGCTTCTCGATGGTGGCGTCAAAGACCAAAGGTTTATTACTGCAGGGACACAGAAGTCACAGAAACTACACATGGGCAGTATCTAGGAGCCTGTTCAATTTGTACAAAGAGGGTTGCTCCTTATATACTAAATATTGGGCTTCAGGCAAATTCTTTACATGTTACCACAGTTCTAAACATTCGTGTCTTAAACAATAAATATTTGGCGTTTGCACAGGAATCGTCAACAGTATCTGATGTCAAAACATTACGAATGAGGGGTTCCCACTAGTCCATCATAATCCCATGTCAATTCTTCATTCAAGACCCGGACCGCCTCATCGTAAATTTCGTTACCTCCCCCTAATAAAGGCCCAGAAGGAAAGGAGCAGAGCCAGGTGCAGAAGATAGAAAGACAGGATAAGAAATGTTTGTGGGTCGTAAATGGGCACGGTTACCAGCTTCGGCCGCCTAATCATGATCAGGCCAACGAACACAAGAACCAGTATAGCAGGACTGGCCTCAGGCTGGGGAGGCAGCTCTTGCCGAGTCATGCTGCCACAGCGTTGCTGGCCTAAGGTGCACGTGTCACTAGCAAGGTGAATCGCCGGTTAAAGCCTACGTGTCCTTAAATAAGAAGAAGTCATTGCGTGTCCATTGACTATGTGAGGGCAAGGAATACAAAATGGCTTCCGTGTTCTAAGATGGATGCCATGGGTAGGACAGAAATGTGTTTGTAACTGGAGTGCTCTTGCTCGTAGCATAGCGTAAAACACCAGGATATACTAAATGGATCATTTGCGGTTCACTGATACCAAAATTAAGTATTTACGACAATGATTACAAACACGAGTAAAATCGTCACGGAACCTCAGACCCTCCTTTTGCCCTTACATAGGCAATTACTCAGTCTATATCAGAGTCTAATTCTATGCTCATTAGGTCAGCAACATGTTGTTGCGTCATCATCCTGTCTCGTGCCTTTTCTCCTAATGTAGGTGGTTTTCTGAAACAGGTTGCAGCACAGAGACTACACAAAGCGGGACCACATTGGATAATAAGGCAGCACGAGAACAGAAATACTAGGATGACACCAATGACCATCAGAACCTTCCATCCCCACGCTGATACCAGAGTCCAAAACCACTCCATGAAGGACCAGTTTCCCTTATCTACGTGTATAGAGTCGGAAATCTTATGTAGCTTAGAGATTGCTTCATAGACTGTTGGAGCATTATTTGGAATAAAGACACAGCAGCTCGATTGGATCATTCTGCATACCCCACCTCGATCTGCAAGTATTACGTCTAGAACCATACGGTTCTGCAACGTCATGAGACGATCCGCCTGAAGCTCAGCTGTTAAGTTACTAAGGGCACCTGCAGTTTCTGTAATAGTAGATTCAACTACCCGTGTTAGTTGACGAAGATTTCTACTATTGGCCATAGGCCCCCAAAACGGAAGGAAACCTTTGAAAAAGTCTCCAGCTTCTTGACCAGCGGTATCTTCCTTGCTGAAGACACCTCTTGCTACTCTGGTTTTGTGATAAGCTGAAGAAGCAGTGTATGTCGGGGGTAACAATCGAGCAATATAACATGAACCTGAAAAGTCAGCAGGCAGCCATGTATATGCTCTGTCCTGACAGATGAAGTAGGTACCCCTAGCAGTCAGAAAGGCAGGGGAGGAGTTAGACGGAAATACGTAAGTCTCAACGCACTCACTCCTCCCTAGCTGAGCTCTCGCATTTCTCCCATTTCCTTGCAAACAGACCTGACCTCGGTGAGGCACGACCCAAACTGAAGTGGAGCTTTTACGCTTGCTTTCTCCCAAACTAAGGCGATACTCTGTAGAGTTCCAACTCAAATACACCCGTAATTCATCTCTAGGGTAAGATGGAGTATTATTGACGTCTTTAATCATATCAATAATTCCCTGGACTAAAGCTTTGTTGGCTGAGTTGTATTTAGTGGACCGTGGTGGACGCGGAGGATAGGTCTCAAGGGCATATGAAAAAATGGTCTGAAAGGCCTGAAATGATCCATTGTAGCTAAAAGGCAAGACTAGATAGGGAATGCCTTTATCCATAGTGTGAGGTATCAAGCCACACACCCAGCAGTCTGTAGTATTAACTATCAGTTGGTGTTGATGCAAGAGCTGTACAAATGTATTGTTAATAAATTCTGAGCGTCGAGCTTGTTCGTGTTCAGGAAATGAGTGAAAAGAATGCATAGAAGAAACCGTAGAAGTAGTAGGATCAAGGGGAGGTACTGTAGTTACTGGCATAAAAATCAAGTGTACACCAAAGACGATTCCACCCACCAACGTTATCAAAACAATTAAAAATGTAACTGCACATTGCATTAGAAAGCATTTGCTGTGAAGTATTCTGTACAGTCTATTTCTGCGAACATAAATTACATTTTCTCGTTGCAGCTCAGGAAGCTCCATCTTCTACGACCGTTCGCGACCACTGATGATGTGTACGTAGATGAAAATGCCTCTATCAGCCCTGGGAGTTCCCAGAACTAACAGAAAGATCGACCTTGTGTCTGACCCCCGCAGATTCAACTAGGTACACAGCCACGACCCTACGGCTACCCAGACGGCAAGGCAATTTTAAAACAAAAAGAAACAATACAAAGTATTAGCAAACTTCCTGGCTGGAGGCAATGTATAGCAAATTCAAATTTGAAAATAGGCAGTTTCCTGCTTTATTTGTCCATATTGCGAGAACGTAAGTTGTATCTCAGTTTTGCAGGAGCTGTCTGATCTGGAAACAATGTATTTTCAGCTGACGTTGCAATGTTCACGTTCGCAGATGGCAAATGTTCTTTTGGTGCAGATGGCAAATGTACATTGGGTGTGGATGACAAATGTTCAGGGTTCAAAAGAGCAGTTTCAGGAGGAGAGTCAGAATTTGGTGAATCCGTGATTAGTTCTGCATCGCTGAAAGGTATGAACCTGGGGACTTGTTCCGTTTCAGAGGCACCGATTCCTTTCTTTACCCAGTTGTCGTAAGGAAGTGGCAGAGGCACACGTTTAGCATGTGTCGTATGGATCCAGTTTTTTCTTCCGGCCACACGAATAGCAGTTCTCGTTGCTAGCAGGACTTGGAAAGGGCCAATGAATCTGGGCTGAAGATTTTTTGTTCTTGCAAAATTTCTGATGACCACCTGATCACCTGGTTTCAGCTGATGGCCTGGACTCTCCGGTGGCTTTGGCAATGCATCGAAAACCTGTTGGTGAATAAGACTCAATTTAGCAGTCAAGTCGAAAAGGTAATCAATTAACATTGGGTATTCCAGCTGCTTAAATTCTTTCGGTCTAGGTACCCCCCAAACATTTGCAGGGCGGCCAAAAACTATTTCATAAGGACTAAGCCCTACTCTAGAATGTACGGTTGCTCTTGTTGATAGCAAAGCCAAAGGCAATGCGTCTGGCCAGGACAAACCCGTGGATGCTTGTATCTTAGCAAGTTTCAGTTTAAGGGTGCCATTGTAACCCTCGACTAAACCCGCGGACTGGGGATGATTCGCACTATGAAACTTCTGTCTAATCCCTAGGCCGGCACACACACTCTGCATAACTTTCCCTACGAACTCACTTCCGTTATCTGACCATACAATCCGTGGCATTCCGTATCTGGGGAAGTATTCCTTAAGAAGAATTTTGGCAGTGGATAAGGCAGTATTGTCCTTCAGTGGGTATGCTTCGATCCATCTGGAGAAAGCACAAACTACCACTAGGACGTATTTCAGATTATTGCAACGATCCATGTGAATGAAGTCTAGCTGGATCACTTCAAAGGGGCAGGAAGGAGGAGCGAAGTGACCTGCAGGTGTGGGGATTCCCTTGCCAGGATTATGCATCAAGCATACCATACAATTTCTCACCACTCTCTCTGCACACTTACTAATCCCATCATTCTTCCAGACCGGAGCCAACATCTTACAAATCCCTTTTGAACTGATGTGCGCTGTTCCATGTGCCATCGTTACTACTGCAAGCACATACGCATCAGGCAACATCCAACGCTGTTGTTCCGACAAATCAATCCAACACCCACTCGAGTCCAATTTACCCGTGCTCTCTCTCCATGCAAGTTTTTCCTCCTCAGTCGCCTCTTTCTGAATTTCCTTCACGCTTTCCACTGTGTTCTCACACATTCCAGACTCAGAAATCCATCTTGCAGACGTTGCAACATACATTCTACTCATCATATTTCTAGCTGTCTGTTTTGCAATCTCATCAGCAAAAGCATTCCCACGACCAACATCATCCGTGATTGCTTTATGAGCACTGCATTTCACAATCGCAACTTCAGTCGGCCAGGTTAGAGATTCCAACAAGTCATTAACTAGCTGACCATGTTGAATCTTAGTCCCATGGGACGTAATGAAACCTCTTTCTTTCCACAAACGGCCAAAACTATGGGCCACGCCGAACGCGTACTGACTATCTGTGAACACATTCACTCTCTTTCCCTTAGCTAAAACGCACGCTCTTGTTAGCGCGATCAATTCTGCAGCCTGGGCAGAATTCTGACTCACTCTTGCAGTCTCCACAATCGTACTCAAGGTCGTTACTGCATAAGCAGCAGTCACATCACCATTCTCCAATTTGAAGCAAGACCCATCAACATACAACGTGCCATCTGGATCTGACAACGGAGTATTTTTTAGATCAATTCGTCCTTTTGTTTCTTCCTCAGTTTTGAAACAACAGTCGTGTGGTTCGGAATCACTCGACTCTTGGCTAGTCGGCAACAATGTTGCTGGATTCAATACATTGCATCTCTTGATCTGAATATGACTAGCTAACAGTGTCAGTTCATAACCTGATAATCTAGCACTGGTAAGGTGTTGCGTCTTGGTTCGGTTCATGAGTGTATCCACAGCATGAGGAACCATAACTACTAGCATGTTGTTCATTACTAAACCAGCAGATTGTCGAATGGAAGCTGCAGCTGCGGCTGTAGCTCTCAAGCAACTAGGCAACGCTCTAGCTACTGGATCTAATGTTGATGAAAAATACGCACAAGGGCGTTGTTTATCACCAAATTTCTGCGTCAACACACTCAATGCACAACCTTCTCTCTCGTGGACATAGAGCGTGAATGGCTTACTGTAGTCGGGTGTACCCAATACAGGTGCTGAACACAGTGCATTTCGTAACTCAGAAAAACTCTGCTGACATTCAGCAGACCATGGTACCGGACTCGGAACACCTTTCCCAGTCAAGGCTACCAATGGTTTTGCTAGAAGAGAAAAATTTGGGATCCATTGCCTACAATATGAGGTAATACCTAAAAAGGCACGTACTTCTCTCTGCGTGCTAGGAACATTCATCTGTGTAATTGCTTTTATTCTCTCTGGGGTCAACTTCCTTCCCTCCTTTGACAAGAGATGACCTAGGTAGGTCACTTCTTGGCAGCAGTATTGCATTTTTGAAGGTGACACCTTGTGATTCAAATCTGTCAAGTGATGCAATAAAGAAATCGTAGCTGTTTTGCAAGTTTCCTTGTCATCGGCAGCCACTAGAAGATCATCGACATACTGTACTAAAGCAGAACCACGAGGAAGTACGAAGGAATCTAACTGGCTTTTTAATGCTTGACTGTAAATGGATGGGCTTTCACAATAACCTTGTGGAGCGCGTTTAAATCTGAAACTTCGTCCTCCTAGAGAGAAACCGAAGATATCTCTGCTTTCCTCGGCTATCGGAATGCTGAAAAAGGCATTTTTCAAGTCGACAACTGAAAACCATGCTGCTGTAGCAGGAATCAACGTTAACAATGCAGTAATGTCTGGTACCACAGGAAACTGTGGGATCACAATTTTATTAACCTCTCTAAGATCAATTACGAACC
Organism: Lissotriton helveticus; assembly: GCF_964261635.1. Taxonomy (NCBI): domain Eukaryota; kingdom Metazoa; phylum Chordata; class Amphibia; order Caudata; family Salamandridae; genus Lissotriton; species Lissotriton helveticus. The sequence continues at coordinate 727,227,953 of NC_136061.1, forward strand.
TATATACTGGAGGCTTTGTTGGGTCAGTTCGTTTCAAAATAGGCAGTACAGGACTATTACAGACATTACCTCTAGTTTCTTCTATAACGTCTTTCTTGATCAGGTCTTGTACTATCAGTAGGAGCGCACGCTCACCTTCACTAGAGATTCTGTATTGTGGAATTCGTGGAAGTTTGACATTTGCTTTCAAAGTTACTACATAGGGTGGAATTTCCAAGAGACCTACATCATTAGGGCCAGTCGCCCAAAGAGTATCAGGGAGTGAACGCAGCTCTGGTGGGAGCGCATCCATCGACAAGTACATCGGGGAGATTATTCTTTTACCCAACGTAAGCTGTACTCCTGCTGGAGAACAGTATAATGTCGCGTACAGGCGTTTTAACAAGTCTAAACCAAGCAGATTTTCGTTACAACCTGTCGTCAAAATCAGGGGTGCTTTCAATTGACGGGGTCCAACAGAAATAGACAAAGGACCAGAAACAGGGTTGTGAACAGGGGCGCCCGAAAAACCTACTGAAACGTTTGTTGAGCCAGACAAAGGTGCGCCAGGGAGTTTCGCATGTATGATAGAACTTTTTGCTGCACCAGTATCCAACAGAAACGGTTCGACTATACCTGATGTTGCTACCGCGACATAAGGCCCACTCTGATCTACTGGTACTGATACTACTCCCTCTCTTTGTCCATGGCTGTCCTAGTATTCACTTTGCTGAACTTCCTCACTAGTTTCATAATAGTCTTCCACATGATATTGTGGAGACCTATTCTGTTGGGCAGATTGTCCATTTCGCTGGTCGAAATAATTAGAGGGGCGATCACTTGTCTGTGGAGGCATAGCACCTCTTCCTCGACCTCTAGAATTTTGCATAGAACTACCACGACCTCTCTGAGCTGCCGCAGCATTATTTTGTGCCCAAACTGGACACTCATTTTTGTAATGACCTTCCACTTTGCAATAAGCACATTGATTCCATTGGTATTGTGGTCTTTGAAAATTATATTCCGTTCTTTGATATGACCCTTGCTGCATATTAGTCTGATTCGTGCGAGGCGGATAAGCTTGCTGTAAAAGTACTTTAGTTTTTAAATCTTTCGTCTTTTTATCTGATTTTTCCTTCTCTTCTTTATCTCTATTTTCATAGTACTGAGCAGTCGCAAGTATTTGCGCAGTCGTAGAGACAGCCCACGCACTTTCAGAATTCTTCAATTTACCACTAAGTTCTGGCAACAGATTGTGCACAAATTTATCAACAAATAATCTCTGGCCTCCTTCTGTGCTCATATCCTGACCACTATGATCCACAAAAGTCTCTTCGAATCTTGTGAAAAAGTCGGAGACGCTTTCGTCTTTCTTTTGTTTGCACGCGGACAATTTGTCCCAGTTAACGCGCAATGCTGGCATCAAGGTTTTCATTAAATCGATTATTCTACCAGGCAAATTAGCAATTAAAGGTTCAGGTTTGGAACCACCTATTTGTTGACCATCCGCTGCAATTATAGCTGCCCAGTCACCACCTAGGGCAACTGGATGATTCTCTTTACGAATTTTAGCCCAAATTGGTTGCGGTACTACATTACCAAATAGCAGATCTATGTCAGCAAGATTCAATACACAAGCGTCAACTGTTTGAGCCAACTCTTTGTAGTATCCTGCAGGATTTTTACGCGGATCTGGCAAGGCCTGTTTTACTGCTAATACTTCAGCTCGCTTCCATGGAATATGTATCCATACTCTCTGGAATTGGGCCGGAGCGGCTGCAATACCAAGGTTTGCGTTAGCTTGCACAGCTTCACGCCAAATTGGTGGAACCTCTCTCATTGGATATTGACGATTTTGTTTCGTACTACGTTTCCCTAACTCTCTTGGTGAACGAAGGGATGGGTCATTCCTATAACTTAAAATCAGTTCCATCGCTTCTTTTATATTCTGACCAACTATCATACCTGTAGCAAACTCTTTCTGAACATTAATTAATTCTCCTAGATTTGATTCAGGGTCATCCTCTTCCAATTCCTCACGTAGAAGGAAACACATTTCATCGAACACATATCGTTGTGTCGGTTCGTTCCATTGCATAAATGTATCTAATACATCTTGTACATTATATCTTCCAACTTTCGAAACCCATCTAAGAGCAGTGGAATCTAAGATTCCTCTTTCTTCAGTACTGGGAAGCTGACTACGTCTCTGCACAGAGTCAGAGGTAGGAGTCTTAATCAGAGTTTTATAGAAGGGAGATAGAATATTAGAGACAGAATCAGTGATTCTCCGACGAACAGAAAGCGGAGTCATAATATTAGCAGAGGCAGTGAATAGAGTAGCAGTTGGAACAGATAGATCAGGAACAGTAGGAGTAGCAGGCAAAATAGCTTGTGAAGTAGCAGGTGTGAGCGACACAGGCATAGGTAAAGAAGCCGGCAACCCTAGACGAGGGGTTGTCGAAGGAACATTAATATTGACCACAGGAGGTACAGGAACTTGATTCAGGGGAGCGGGAACAGGGACACCAGGTTGTCCAGCAACCGGTAATTGAACATTCGGTATAGGTGGAGCCGTAGCACCCTGTGCATACGGTGGGGGTGATCGTAACAAGTAAGACAACAGGGGATCCTTTTCAGGGTCCTCTACTATCTTAGCCGTACTCGATGGCAAAGCAGGATAGCACTTGTCTATCGCTAAATTACGCTCTCTATCGGCCACCTCCATCGCTTTCTCAGACTCGTTGAGTTGCAGCTGCCTAGCAGACTGTTCTAAAGTCAACTCTTGCTCTTTCTGTTCTTTCTTCAACTTTTTAATTTCTCTCTGTTTAGATTCTTTTCGCCAATAACGGAAAGAATCAAACATTGCCGGCCGGGCTTTCTTCTTAAACAACCTTCTTTCTAGATTATCGAGAACTTCAGGTTCAAAACTACCATTTAGTGGCCAACTAAGGAAACCATCTTTCTCTGTGTAGTGGATCCATATCTCGTTATAGGAGATAGGGCCCACACCAAACTTGCAATATAGATCATAAAGGGGAGTTCCAATCGGAGGAACCAAACACGAGTCCTCCAACTGGGAATCACTGTTGTAACTAAAACAAGACAACATACAATTTTTCCGACTTACCATTTTATAATCCGGAACACAAAACAAACCAAGACACAAACAGAAAAGATGCGCACTCGAACCAAGAACTTAGGCCTACCAGAACTGACAAATGTATCGATACCTGAACTGAACAGAATGATTATCGTAACCAGAATAACCAGTGATAACCTTACAGAACTGAACTGAACTGAGAACTAAAAGGATTATCCAAATAGGAGCAACCCTTACAAAATAACCAACTAGCAACCACTGAATACTTAACTGAGGCACTGAAGACGTCACCAAGGAGAAACCCGTCACGTCTCGCCGTACTAAGGACTGCACCTCGGGTCCAAGACAGGGCGACGGTCAAGGCAACGGACCACTGCAGCCGTCTGAACGGGAACCCTCGTGGAAGAGAACGTCGGGGCCACTTTTGCGATATGCCGGGATCGATGAAGTGGGGCGCCTCCCTCTGAAATCTTCACACGAAGCTCCTCGAACTCTTCAGGCTTTTGGACCGGTACCGAATGGCGTCGCCCCACGTTGGGCGCCAATTGGAGTTCTGGACTTTTTGGTTCCGTCCAGAGGTGTCAGGGATAACACCCGAAGACCCCGGAGTTCAACCTGTCTTGGTGCACAAACAAACAGAAACACGGGCTTCTCGATGGTGGCGTCAAAGACCAAAGGTTTATTACTGCAGGGACACAGAAGTCACAGAAACTACACATGGGCAGTATCTAGGAGCCTGTTCAATTTGTACAAAGAGGGTTGCTCCTTATATACTAAATATTGGGCTTCAGGCAAATTCTTTACATGTTACCACAGTTCTAAACATTCGTGTCTTAAACAATAAATATTTGGCGTTTGCACAGGAATCGTCAACAGTATCTGATGTCAAAACATTACGAATGAGGGGTTCCCACTAGTCCATCATAATCCCATGTCAATTCTTCATTCAAGACCCGGACCGCCTCATCGTAAATTTCGTTACCTCCCCCTAATAAAGGCCCAGAAGGAAAGGAGCAGAGCCAGGTGCAGAAGATAGAAAGACAGGATAAGAAATGTTTGTGGGTCGTAAATGGGCACGGTTACCAGCTTCGGCCGCCTAATCATGATCAGGCCAACGAACACAAGAACCAGTATAGCAGGACTGGCCTCAGGCTGGGGAGGCAGCTCTTGCCGAGTCATGCTGCCACAGCGTTGCTGGCCTAAGGTGCACGTGTCACTAGCAAGGTGAATCGCCGGTTAAAGCCTACGTGTCCTTAAATAAGAAGAAGTCATTGCGTGTCCATTGACTATGTGAGGGCAAGGAATACAAAATGGCTTCCGTGTTCTAAGATGGATGCCATGGGTAGGACAGAAATGTGTTTGTAACTGGAGTGCTCTTGCTCGTAGCATAGCGAAAACACCAGGATATACTAAATGGATCATTTGCGGTTCACTGATACCAAAATTAAGTATTTACGACAATGATTACAAACACGAGTAAAATCGTCACGGAACCTCACACTAGTCCACGCACACTGGCAAAGTAGAAAAGGCCTGTATAAGCTCCCTTTATGACTTAGGGGGTACACAAAACCACGGTGAGCATAAATACTACCAGCTCCTCAATCCACGCCAGCCCAACCCTAGTCCACACACACTAAAAACCTAGAACAGGCCTGTATAAGCTCCCTTTATGACTTAGGGGGTACACAATAACCACAGTGAGCATAAATACTACCCGCTCGCCATCAACACCAGCCAAACCCTAGTCCACTCACACGGGCAAAGTAGAAAAGGCCTGTATAAGCTCCCTTTATGACTTAGAGGGTACACAAAACCACGGTGAGCATAAATACTACCAGCTCCTCAATCCACGCCAGCCCAACCCTAGTCCACGCACACTAAAAACCTAGAACAGGCCTGTATAAGCTCCCTTTATGACTTAGGGGGTACACAATAACCACAGTGAGAATAAATACTACCCGCTCACCATCAACACCAGCCAAACCCTAGTCCACGCACAAGGGCAAAGTAGAAAAGGCCTGTATAAGCTCCCTTTATGACTTAGGGGGTACACAAAACTACGGTGAGCATAAATACTACCAGCTCCACAATCCACGCCAGCCCAACCCTAGTCCACGCACACTAAAAACCTAGAACAGGCCTGTATAAGCTCCCTTTATGACTTAGGGGGGTACACAATAACCACGGTGAGCATAAATACTACCCGCTCGCCATCAAGACCAGCCAAACCCTAGTCCACGCACACTGGCAAAGTAGAAAAGGCCTGTATAAGCTCCCTTTATGACTTAGGGGGTACACAATAACCACGGTGAGCATAAATACTACCTGCTCCTCAATCCACGCCAGCCCAACCCTAGTCCACGCACACTAAAAACCTAGAACAGGCCTGTATAAGCTCCCTTTATGACTTAGGGGGTACACAATAACCACGGTGAGCATAAATACTACCCGCTCGCCATCAACACCAGCCAAAGCCTAGTCCACGCACACTGGCAAAGTAGAAAAGGCCTGTATAAGCTCCCTTTATGACTTAGGGGGTACACAATAAGCACGGTGAGAATAAATACTACCTGCTCCTCAATCCACGCCAGCCCAACCCTAGTCCACGCACACTAAAAACCTAGAACAGGCCTGTATAAGCTCCCTTTATGACTTAGGGGGTACACAATAACCATGATGAGCATAAATACTACCCGTTCGCCATCAACACCAGCCAAACCCTAGTCCACGCACACTGGCAAAGTAGAAAAGGCCTGTATAAGCTCTCTTTATGACTTAGGGGGTACACAATAACCACGGTGAGAATAAATACTACCAGCTCCTCAATCCACGCCAGCCCAACCCTAGTCCACGCACACTAAAAACCTAGAACAGGCCTGTATAAGCTCCCTTTATGACTTAGGGGGTACACAATAACCACGGTGAGCATAAATACTACCCGCTCGCCATCAACACCAGCCAAACCCTAGTCCACGCACACTGGCAAAGGAGAAAAGGCCTGTATAAGCTCCCTTTATGACTTAGGGGGTACACAATAACCACGGTGGGCATAAATACTACCAGCTCCTCAATCCACGCCAGCCAACCCTAGTCCACGCACACTAAAAACCTAGAACAGGCCTGTATAAGCTCCCTTTATGACTTAGGGGGTACACAATAACCACGGTGAGCATAAATACTACCCGCTCGCCATCAACACCAGCCACACCCTAGTCCACGCACACGGGCAAAGTAGAAAAGGCCTGTATAAGCTCCCTTTATGACTTAGGGGGTACACAAAACTACGGTGAGCATAAATACTACCAGCTCCACAATCCACGCCAGCCCAACCATAGTCCACGCACACTAAAAACCTAGAACAGGCCTGTATAAGCTCCCTTTATGACTTAGGGGGTACACAATAACCACGGTGAGCATAAATACTACCCGCTCGCCATCAAGACCAGCCAAACCCTAGTCCACGCACACTGGCAAAGTAGAAAAGGCCCGTATAAGCTCCCTTTATAACTTAGGGGGTACACAATAACCACGGTGAGCATAAATACTACCTGCTCCTCAATCCACGCCAGCCCAACCCGAGTCCACGCACACTAAAAACCTAGAAGAGGTCTGTATAAGCTCCCTTTATGACTTAGGGGGTACACAATAACCACGGTGAGCATAAATACTACCCGCTCGCCATCAACACCAGCCAAACCCTAGTCCACGCACACTGGCAAAGTAGAAAAGGCCTGTATAAGCTCCCTTTATGACTTAGGGGGTACACAATAAGCACGGTGAGAATAAATACTACCTGCTCCTCAATCCACGCCAGCCCAACCCTAGTCCACGCACACTAAAAACCTAGAACAGGCCTGTAAAAGCTCCCTCTATGACTTAGGCGGTACACAATAACCACGGTGAGCATAAATACTACCCGTTCGCCATCAACACCAGCCAAACCCTAGTCCACGCACACTGGCAAAGTAGAAAAGGCCTGTATAAGCTCTCTTTATGACTTAGGGGGTACACAATAACCACGGTGGACATAAATACTACCAGCTCCTCAATCCACGCCAGCCCAACCCTAGTCCACGCACACTAAAAACCTAGAACAGGCCTGTATAAGCTCCCTTTATGACTTAGGGGGTACACAATAACCACGGTGAGCATAAATACTACCCGCTCGCCATCAACACCAGCCACACCCTAGTCCACGCACACGGGCAAAGTAGAAAAGGCCTGTATAAGCTCCCTTTATGACTTAGGGGGTACACAAAACTACGGTGAGCATAAATACTACCAGCTCCACAATCCACGCCAGCCCAACCCTAGTCCACGCACACTAAAAACCTAGAACAGGCCTGTATAAGCTCCCTTTATGACTTAGGGGGTACACAATAACCACGGTGAGCATAAATACTACCCGCTCGCCATCAAGACCAGCCAAACCCTAGTCCACGCACACTGGCAAAGTAGAAAAGGCCTGTATAAGCTCCCTTTATGACTTAGGTGGTACACAATAACCACGGTGAGCATAAATACTACCTGCTCCTCAATCCACGCCAGCCCAACCCTAGTCCACGCACACTAAAAACCTAGAACAGGCCTGTATAAGCTCCCTTTATGCCTTAGGGGGTACAAAATAACCACGGTGAGCATAAATACTAACCGCTCGCCATCAACACCAGCCAAACCCTAGTCCACGCACACTGGCAAAGTAGAAAAGGCCTGTATAAGCTCCCTTTATGACTTAGGGGGTACACAATAAGCACGGTGAGAATAAATACTACCTGCTCCTCAATCCACGCCAGCCCAACCCTAGTCCACGCACACTAAACACCTAGAACAGGCCTGTATAAGCTCCCTTTATGACTTAGGGGGTACACAATAACCACGGTGAGCATAAATACTACCCGTTCGCCATCAACACCAGCCAAACCCTAGTCCACGCACACTGGCAAAGTAGAAAAGGCCTGTATAAGCTCTCTTTATGACTTAGGGGGTACACAATAACCACGGTGAGAATAAATACTACCAGCTCCTCAATCCACGCCAGCCCAACCCTAGTCCACGCACACTAAAAACCTAGAACAGGCCTGTATAAGCTCCCTTTATGACTTAGGGGGTACACAATAACCACGGTGAGCATAAATACTACCCGCTCGCCATCAACACCAGACAACCTAGTCCACGCACACTGGCAAAGTAGAAAAGGCCTGTATAAGCTCCCTTTATGACTTAGGGGGTACACAATAACCACGGTAAGCATAAATACTACCCGCTCGCCATCAACACCAGCCAAACCCTAGTCCACGCACACTGGCAAAGTAGAAAAGGCCTGTATAAGCTCCCTTTATGACTTAGAGGGTACACAAAACCACGGTGAGCATAAATACTACCAGCTCCTCAATCCACGCCAGCCCAACCCTAGTCCACGCACACTAAAAACCTAGAACAGGCCTGTATAAGCTCCCTTTATGACTTAGGGGGTACACAATAACCACGGTGAGAATAAATACTACCCGCTCGCCATCAACACCAGCCAAACCCTAGTCCACGCACACGGGCAAAGTAGAAAAGGCCTGTATAAGCTCCCTTTATGACTTAGGGGGTACACAAAACTACGGTGAGCATAAATACTACCAGCTCCACAATCCACGCCAGCCCAACCCGAGTCCACGCACACTAAAAACCTAGAACAGGCCTGTATAAGCTCCCTTTATGACTTAGGGGGGTACACAATAACCACGGTGAGCATAAATACTACCCGCTCGCCATCAAGACCAGCCAAACCCTAGTCCACGCACACTGGCAAAGTAGAAAAGGCCTGTATAAGCTCCCTTTATGACTTAGGGGGTACACAATAACCACGGTGAGCATAAATACTACCTGCTCCTCAATCCACGCCAGCCCAACCCTAGTCCACGCACACTAAAAACCTAGAACAGGCCTGTATAAGCTCCCTTTATGACTTAGGGGGTACACAATAACCACGGTGAGCATAAATACTACCCGCTCGCCATCAACACCAGCCAAACCCTAGTCCACGCACACTGGCAAAGTAGAAAAGGCCTGTATAAGCTCCCTTTATGACTTAGGGGGTACACAATAAGCACGGTGAGAATAAATACTACCTGCTCCTCAATCCACGCCAGCCCAACCCTAGTCCACGCACACTAAAAACCTAGAACAGGCCTGTATAAGCTCCCTTTATGACTTAGGGGGTACACAATAACCACGGTGAGCATAAATACTACCCGTTCGCCATCAACACCAGCCAAACCCTAGTCCACGCACACTGGCAAAGTAGAAAAGGCCTGTATAAGCTCTCTTTATGACTTAGGGGGTACACAATAACCACAGTGAGAATAAATACTACCAGCTCCTCAATCCACGCCAGCCCAACCCTAGTCCACGCACACTAAAAACCTAGAACAGGCCTGTATAAGCTCCCTTTATGACTTAGGGGGTACACAATAACCACGGTGAGCATAAATACTACCCGCTCGCCATCAACACCAGCCAAACCCTAGTCCACGCACACTGGCAAAGGAGAAAAGGCCTGTATAAGCTCCCTTTATGACTTAGGGGGTACACAATAACCACGGTGGGCATAAATACTACCAGCTCCTCAATCCACGCCAGCCAACCCTAGTCCACGCACACTAAAAACCTAGAACAGGCCTGTATAAGCTCCCTTTATGACTTAGGGGGTACACAATAACCACGGTGAGCATAAATACTACCCGCTCACCATCAACACCAGCCACACCCTAGTCCACGCACACGGGCAAAGTAGAAAAGGCCTGTATAAGCTCCCTTTATGACTTAGGGGGTACACAAAACTACGGTGAGCATAAATACTACCAGCTCCACAATCCACGCCAGCCCAACCATAGTCCACGCACAATAAAAACCTAGAACAGGCCTGTATAAGCTCCCTTTATGACTTAGGGGGTACACAATAACCACGGTGAGCATAAATACTACCCGCTCGCCATCAAGACCAGCCAAACCCTAGTCCACGCACACTGGCAAAGTAGAAAAGGCCTGTATAAGCTCCCTTTATGACTTAGGGGGTACACAATAACCACGGTGAGCATAAATACTACCTGCTCCTCAATCCACGCCAGCCCAACCCTAGTCCACGCACACTAAAAACCTAGAACAGGCCTGTATAAGCTCCCTTTATGACTTAGGGGGTACACAATAACCACGGTGAGCATAAATACTACCCGCTCGTCATCAACACCAGCCAAACCCTAGTCCACGCACACTGGCAAAGTAGAAAAGGCCTGTATAAGCTCCCTTTATGACTTAGGGGGTACACAATAAGCACGGTGAGAATAAATACTACCTGCTCCTCAATCCACGCCAGCCCAACCCTAGTCCACGCACACTAAAAACCTAGAACAGGCCTGTAAAAGCTCCCTCTATGACTTAGGCGGTACACAATAACCACGGTGAGCATAAATACTACCCGTTCGCCATCAACACCAGCCAAACCCTAGTCCACGCACACTGGCAAAGTAGAAAAGGCCTGTATAAGCTCTCTTTATGACTTAGGGGGTACACAATAACCACGGTGGACATAAATACTACCAGCTCCTCAATCCACGCCAGCCCAACCCTAGTCCACGCACACTAAAAACCTAGAACAGGCCTGTATAAGCTCCCTTTATGACTTAGGGGGTACACAATAACCACGGTGAGCATAAATACTACCCGCTCGCCATCAACACCAGCCACATCCTAGTCCACGCACACGGGCAAAGTAGAAAAGGCCTGTATAAGCTCCCTTTATGACTTAGGGGGTACACAAAACTACGGTGAGCATAAATACTACCAGCTCCACAATCCACGCCAGCCCAACCCTAGTCCACGCACACTAAAAACCTAGAACAGGCCTGTATAAGCTCCCTTTATGACTTAGGGGGTACACAATAACCACGGTGAGCATAAATACTACCCGCTCGCCATCAACACCAGCCAAACCCTAGTCCACGCACACTGGCAAAGTAGAAAAGGCCTGTATAAGCTCCCTTTATGACTTAGAGGGTACACAAAACCACGGTGAGCATAAATACTACCAGCTCCTCAATCCACGCCAGCCCAACCCTAGTCCACGCACACTAAAAACCTAGAACAGGCCTGTATAAGCTCCCTTTATGACTTAGGGGGTACACAATAACCACGGTGAGAATAAATACTACCCGCTCGCCATCAACACCAGCCAAACCCTAGTCCACGCACACGGGCAAAGTAGAAAAGGCCTGTATAAGCTCCCTTTATGACTTAGGGGGTACACAAAACTACGGTGAGCATAAATACTACCAGCTCCACAATCCACGCCAGCCCAACCCGAGTCCACGCACACTAAAAACCTAGAACAGGCCTGTATAAGCTCCCTTTATGACTTAGGGGGGTACACAATAACCACGGTGAGCATAAATACTACCCGCTCGCCATCAAGACCAGCCAAACCCTAGTCCACGCACACTGGCAAAGTAGAAAAGGCCTGTATAAGCTCCCTTTATGACTTAGGGGGTACACAATAACCACGGTGAGCATAAATACTACCTGCTCCTCAATCCACGCCAGCCCAACCCTAGTCCACGCACACTAAAAACCTAGAACAGGCCTGTATAAGCTCCCTTTATGACTTAGGGGGTACACAATAACCACGGTGAGCATAAATACTACCCGCTCGCCATCAACACCAGCCAAACCCTAGTCCACGCACACTGGCAAAGTAGAAAAGGCCTGTATAAGCTCCCTTTATGACTTAGGGGGTACACAATAAGCACGGTGAGAATAAATACTACCTGCTCCTCAATCCACGCCAGCCCAACCCTAGTCCACGCACACTAAAAACCTAGAACAGGCCTGTATAAGCTCCCTTTATGACTTAGGGGGTACACAATAACCACGGTGAGCATAAATACTACCCGTTCGCCATCAACACCAGCCAAACCCTAGTCCACGCACACTGGCAAAGTAGAAAAGGCCTGTATAAGCTCTCTTTAAGACTTAGGGGGTACACAATAACCACAGTGAGAATAAATACTACCAGCTCCTCAATCCACGCCAGCCCAACCCTAGTCCACGCACACTAAAAACCTATAACAGGCCTGTATAAGCTCCCTTTATGACTTAGGGGGTACACAATAACCACGGTGAGCATAAATACTACCCGCTCGCCATCAACACCAGCCAAACCCTAGTCCACGCACACTGGCAAAGGAGAAAAGGCCTGTATAAGCTCCCTTTATGACTTAGGGGGTACACAATAACCACGGTGGGCATAAATACTACCAGCTCCTCAATCCACGCCAGCCAACCCTAGTCCACTCACACTAAAAACCTAGAACAGGCCTGTATAAGCTCCCTTTATGACTTAGGGGGTACACAATAACCACGGTGAGCATAAATACTACCCGCTCACCATCAACACCAGCCACACCCTAGTCCACGCACACGGGCAAAGTAGAAAAGGCCTGTATAAGCTCCCTTTATGACTTAGGGGGTACACAAAACTACGGTGAGCATAAATACTACCAGCTCCACAATCCACGCCAGCCCAACCATAGTCCACGCACAATAAAAACCAAGAACAGGCCTGTATAAGCTCCCTTTATGACTTAGGGGGTACACAATAACCACGGTGAGCATAAATACTACCCGCTCGCCATCAAGACCAGCCAAACCCTAGTCCACGCACACTGGCAAAGTAGAAAAGGCCTGTATAAGCTCCCTTTATGACTTAGGGGGTACACAATAACCACGGTGAGCATAAATACTACCTGCTCCTCAATCCACGCCAGCCCAACCCTAGTCCACGCACACTAAAAACCTAGAACAGGCCTGTATAAGCTCCCTTTATGACTTAGGGGGTACACAATAACCACGGTGAGCATAAATACTACCCGCTCGCCATCAACACCAGCCAAACCCTAGTCCACGCACACTGGCAAAGTAGAAAAGGCCTGTATAAGCTCCCTTTATGACTTAGGGGGTACACAATAAGCACGGTGAGAATAAATACTACCTGCTCCTCAATCCACGCCAGCCCAACCCTAGTCCACGCACACTAAAAACCTAGAACAGGCCTGTAAAAGCTCCCTCTATGACTTAGGCGGTACACAATAACCACGGTGAGCATAAATACTACCCGTTCGCCATCAACACCAGCCAAACCCTAGTCCACGCACACTGGCAAAGTAGAAAAGGCCTGTATAAGCTCTCTTTATGACTTAGGGGGTACACAATAACCACGGTGGACATAAATACTACCAGCTCCTCAATCCACGCCAGCCCAACCCTAGTCCACGCACACCAAAAACCTAGAACAGGCCTGTATAAGCTCCCTTTATGACTTAGGGGGTACACAATAACCACGGTGAGCATAAATACTACCCGCTCGCCATCAACACCAGCCACACCCTAGTCCACGCACACGGGCAAAGTAGAAAAGGCCTGTATAAGCTCCCTTTATGACTTAGGGGGTACACAAAACTACGGTGAGCATAAATACTACCAGCTCCACAATCCACGCCAGCCCAACCCTAGTCCACGCACACTAAAAACCTAGAACAGGCCTGTATAAGCTCCCTTTATGACTTAGGGGGTACACAATAACCACGGTGAGCATAAATACTACCAGCTCGCCATCAAGACCAGCCAAACCCTAGTCCACGCACACTGGCAAAGTAGAAAAGGCCTGTATAAGCTCCCTTTATGACTTAGGGGGTACACAATAACCACGGTGAGCATAAATACTACCTGCTCCTCAATCCACGCCAGCCCAACCCTAGTCCACGCACACTAAAAACCTAGAACAGGCCTGTATAAGCTCCCTTTATGCCTTAGGGGGTACACAATAACCACGGTGAGCATAAATACTAACCGCTCGCCATCAACACCAGCCAAACCATAGTCCACGCACACTGGCAAAGTAGAAAAGGCCTGTATAAGCTCCCTTTATGACTTAGGGGGTACACAATAAGCACGGTGAGAATAAATACTACCTGCTCCTCAATCCACGCCAGCCCAACCCTAGTCCACGCACACTAAAAACCTAGAACAGGCCTGTATAAGCTCCCTTTATGACTTAGGGGGTACACAATAACCACGGTGAGCATAAATACTACCCGTTCGCCATCAACACCAGCCAAACCCTAGTCCACGCACACTGGCAAAGTAGAAAAGGCCTGTATAAGCTCTCTTTATGACTTAGGGGGTACACAATAACCACGGTGAGAATAAATACTACCAGCTCCTCAATCCACGCCAGCCCAACCCTAGTCCACGCACACTAAAAACCTAGAACAGGCCTGTATAAGCTCCCTTTATGACTTAGGGGGTACACAATAACCACGGTGGGCATAAATACTACCAGCTCCTCAATCCACGCCAGCCCAACCCTAGTCCACGCACACTAAAAACCTAGAACAGGCTTGTATAAGCTCCCTTTATGACTTAGGGGGTACACAATAACCCCGGTGAGCATAAATACTACCCGCTCGCCATCAACACCAGCCACACCCTTGTCCACGCACACTGGCAAAGTAGAAAAGGCCTGTATAAGCTCCCTTTATGACTTAGGGGGTACACAAAACCACAGTGAGCATAAATACTACCAGCTCCTCAATCCACGCCAGCCCAACCCTAGTCCACGCACACTAAAAACCTAGAACAGGCCTGTATAAGCTCCCTTTATGACTTAGGGGGTACACAAACACAACGGTGAGCATAAATACTACCCGCTCCCCATCAACACCAGCTAAACCCTAGTCCACGCACACTGGCAAAGTAGAAAAGGCCTGTATAACCTCCCTTTATGACTTAGGGGGTACACAATAACCACGGTGAGCATAAATACTACCTGCTCCTCAATCCACGCCAGCCCAACCGTAGTCCACGCACACTGGCAAAGTAGAAAAGGCCTGTATAAGCTCCCTTTATGACTTAGGGGGTACACAATAACCACGGTGAGCATAAATACTACCTGCTCCTCAATCCACGCCAGCCCAACCCTAGTCCATGCACACTAAAAACCTAGAACAGGCCTGTAAAGCTCCCTTTATGGCTTAGGGGGTACACAATAACCACGGTGAGCATAAATACTACCCGCTCGCCATCAACACCAGCCAAACCCTAGTCCATGCTCACGGGCACAGTAGAAAAAGCCTGTATAAGCTCCCTTTATGACTTAGGGGTACACAATAACCACGGTGAGCATAAATACTACCCGCTCGCCATCAACACCAGCCAAACCCTAGTCCACGCACACTGGCAAAGTAGAAAAGGCCTGTATAAGCTCCCTTTATGACTTAGGGGGTACACAATAACCACGGTGAGCATAAATACTACCCGCTCGCCATCAACACCAGCCAAACCCTAGTCCACGCACACTGGCAAAGTAGAAAAGGTCTGTATAAGCTCCTTTTATGACTTAGGGGGTACACAATAACCACGATGAGCATAAATACTACCCGCTCGCCATCACCACCAGCCAAACTCTAGTCCACGCACACTGGCAAAGTAGAAAAGGCCTGTATAAGCTCCCTTTATGACTTAGAAGGTACACAATAACCACGTGAGCATAAATACTACCCGCTCGCCATCAACACCAGCCAAACCGTAGTCCACGCACACGGGCAAAGTAGAAAATGCCTGTATAGGCTCCCTTTATGACTTAGGGGGTACACAAAAGCACGGTGAGCAGAAATAATACCTGCTCCCCAATCCAAGCCAGCCCAACCCTAGTTCACGCACACTAAAAACCTAGAACAGGCCTGTATTTAAGCTCCCTTTATGACTTAGGGGGGTACAAAAAACCATGGTGAGCAGAAATACTAGCTGCTGACAATGAACGCCAGCCGATCCCTAGTGAACACACACTAAAAACCAAGAACAGGTCTGTATAAACTCCTTTTTGACTTAGGGGTTACAGAAAACCACAGTAAGCAGAAATACTAGCTGCTCACAATTAACGGCAGCCAAACCCTAGCAAACGCACAATAAAAACATAGATCAGGACTGTTTAATATCCCTTTTCACCAAAGGGGTATACAAAAGCACAGGGAGCACAAATACTACCTGCTCCCCATCAACGCCAGACAAAGCCTAGTAAACCCACACAGGCAAACTACAATTGGCCGATATAAGCTCCCTCTTGAAACAAAATTATAAATCATAAATATTATAATATTAAGAATTAATTACTATTAATAAAAATAATTAATTCTTCATAATTATTATATCATGATATATTATAACATGTATTATATATTGCATAAGAAATTAAAAGATAAATATAATATTATAAATTATCCATTAAAAAATCAATTTCGAAAAAAACATGTTTGTCCAACTTTACAGAATTAAAAAGAACGATTACAACAATATGTGAAAAATACCTTCCTTTAAACATGCAAAGAACATGTTACCAAAATTATTTCCATCAATTTTAAATAATTGCTCGCGTAATTCCACTTTTAGAAACTAATGGCAGGCGTGGTTAAGCACAGCGACCACCTCCCACAAGCTACAACATACTATGAACAACTCCTCCCCCGTGACGTACTTTGCCAAAATTCAGATAATTAAAATGAACGATTAAAACAATATGTGAAAAAAAAATTCCTTTAAACATGCAAATAACATGTTACAGAAATTATTTCCAACAATTTGAAAGAATTTCTCGCGTAATTCCACTTTTAGAAAATAATGGCGGGCGACGATAAACACAGCGACCGTCTCCCAGAAGCTACACTGAACAATGAACAACTCCTCCCCTGTGATGTAGGGGGTACAAAGCTCGATGGGGGAACGACGGCCGATAGCTTGGTGTTAGAATCGCTGCACCCCCTGTGACGTAGGGTGACGTAGGGGGTACAGCGCTCGATGAGGGTACGATGCTCGTTAGAACACCGGCAGCCAATCACAGTGCGGCCCGAGGAATGACGTCACGGGGGTGTCCCGGGTCGGCAGCCAATCACAGCGCGGCCCAGGACACACGGCAACAAGGGGCGGGACTTAAAAAAGAGTCAGAAACGCCCACGATTTGCGTTCTGACCGGGAAAAAGTGATTGACAATGATGTCTTCCAATGGCTAGCCTCCATTTTATGGAGCTAGCCAATGGAAGAAGGGGCGGGTTCAAGTCCCCCATACTGTTCTAACATTAGATTTCGCCTGCCCGAACGCTGCTGCGCAGCGGATCGCCAGGCGAAACCTAAAAAAACAAGAAGCACCACCATATAACAGAAACAGAGTGGGCTTCATGACAGAGAGAGACTTATGCAAAACCAAAGGGGGTGTTGGACGGAGCGTTGACGACACAAGCACTCACCCCCAGTCAACTGATCTGGGTTTAATCCATCACCGTTCTTTAACCCACTCGGCCAACCCAGTTCTGACATGGCCATTTGCAAATCAGTCTGACCCTGTGCCTCATGGGAACAGTCCAGCCCGAACTGCCAAGCCATGCCTTCCCTGGACCGGAAACAAGCTTCCTAGGAGCGGTTTCTGGCATTGCAGCCGTCTTCAGATTTTGGAAAAGGGGGGTGGTGATGGACAGAGTTTCTGAATGATGCAGAATACTCTTACCAAGTCAATAGATCATGGTTTTAATCCATCACCGTTTTTTAGCTCACTGCACCATCCCAGCTCAGAACCTGGCTATATGCAAATTAGTCTGTTCCTGTCCCAGTGCATGATGGGAACAGGGCAAACCAAACTACCAAGCCAATTCTTATACTGGGAAGGAAACAAGCTTCCGGGGACCGGTTTCTGGCATCACAGCCTTCTTCGGCCCGGCTTGCTTGAATCCTGATGGTGCAATGAGCAAGGGACTCACGTCTGAGTATACCCTCCCACACATAGTGTGGATAAAACCGATTTTGGAAAAGGGGGGTGGTGATGGACAGAGTTTCTGAATGATGCAGAATACTCTTACCAAGTCAATAGATCATGGTTTTAATCCATCACCGTTTTTTAGCTCACTGCACCATCCCAGCTCAGAACCTGGCTATATGCAAATTAGTCTGTTCCTGTCCCAGTGCATGATGGGAACAGGGCAAACCAAACTACCAAGCCAATTCTTATACTGGGAAGGAAACAAGCTTCCGGGGACCGGTTTCTGGCATCACAGCCTTCTTCGGCCCGGCTTGCTTGAATCCTGATGGTGCAATGAGCAAGGGACTCACGTCTGAGTATACCCTCCCACACATAGTGTGGATAAAACAATTTTGGAAAAGGGGGGTGGTGATGGACAGAGTTTCTGAATCATGCAGAATACTCTTACCAAGTCAATAGATCATGGTTTTAATCCATCACCGTTTTTTAGCTCACTGCACCATCCCAGCTCAGAACCTGGCTATATGCAAATTAGTCTGTTCCTGTCCCAGTGCATGATGGGAACAGGGCAAACCAAACTACCAAGCCAATTCTTATACTGGGAAGGAAACAAGCTTCCGGGGACCGGTTTCTGGCATCACAGCCTTCTTCGGCCCGGCTTGCTTGAATCCTGATGGTGCAATGAGCAAGGGACTCACGTCTGAGTATACCCTCCCACACATAGTGTGGATAAAACCGATTTTGGAAAAGGGGGATGGTGATGGACAGAGTTTATGAATGATGCAGAATACTCTTACCAAGTCAATAGATCATGGTTTTAATCCATCACCGTTTTTAGCTCACTGCACCATCCCAGCTAAGAACCTGGCTATATGCAAATTAGTCTGTTCCTGTCCCAGTGCATGATGGGAACAGGGCAAACCAAACTACCAAGCCAATTCTTATACTGGGAAGGAAACAAGCTTCCGGGGACCAGTTTCTGGCATCACAGCCTTCTTCGGCCCGGCTTGTTTGAATCCTGATGGTGCAATGAGCAAGGGACTCACGTCTGAGTATACCCTCCCACACATAGTGTGGATAAAACCGATTTTGGAAAAGGGGGGTGGTGATGGACAGAGTTTCTGAATGATGCAGAATACTCTTACCAAGTCAATAGATCATGGTTTTAATCCATCACCGTTTTTTAGCTCACTGCACCATCCCAGCTCAGAACCTGGCTATATGCAAATTAGTCTGTTCCTGTCCCAGTGCATGATGGGAACAGGGCAAACCAAACTACCAAGCCAATTCTTATACTGGGAAGGAAACAAGCTTCCGGGGACCGGTTTCTGGACTGTTCCCATGAGGCACAGGGTCAGACTGATTTGCATATGGCCATGTCTGAACTGGGGTGGTAGAGTGGGCTAAAGAATGGTGATGGATTAAACCCAGATCACTTGACTGGGGGTGAGTGCTTGTATTGTCAATGCTCCGTCCATCATTTCCTGAGGTTTTTCGTTGTTCGCCATAAGTTGGCAGGGTATGCTCAGACATGAGTCCCTTGCTCACTTTGCCACTGTGCAGACTCTCATTGAGGTCAATCGATCCAGCAGGATGGAATGAAAGACCATATTGAATGCAGTTGAAACATACAATATGATGAGACTTGCTGATCCAGTAGCATCCCGGATTATCTGGAGTAACCAAGAATGAGAGTTAATTCATGGAAGAAATTGAGTTACCGGTTGAAGGAGGGATGAAGCTCTACTCAAGCAGGAACCACAATCCTTTTCTGGAAGAGGAACATGCAAACCCCAAATTAACCTGGGCTCAATTCTCTGATAGCTTGGCACAAAGCTGTTATGTTTAACTTGGAGGCAATGTGTAAAATATGTATGCAGGTCTTCAAACAAAAATAAAGTGAAAATACAAAATAAATCCTGCACCAATGTAAAAAAATAGAGCAAATTTTAATTGATAAATCAAGACCAAATATCCAATCAGTAGGACCAGAGATGTTCAATTTTAAAGGTTACAGTGAATAAAGCACAATAAAGCAAAAAGTGCCAACTGTGGCAATCTGGTCGGCTAGACCGGGACAAATTCACAAGCTCAGGCCAACCGCAAAAGACTCGAAAAATAGAAAGGGAACCACCAAAACAAGAACAGGCCACGAGACCCCAGACAACCTCTAAAATGTGTAAGGTCAAAGACAATGGAAAGTAGATTCAAGCTTGCCTAGCCGAAATGGGGTGACACCCCTAAACCGGCCCCAAGATGCTTGTTTACGGTCCAGGGAGGAACTGGCCTGGCAGTTTGGGCTGGATTGTTTCCATGGGGAGCAGGGTCAAAAAGTTATTTGTACATGGCTGGAACCAAACTGGTGTGGCATGGTGAGCAAATAGACAATGGATTTAACCCTGATATGTGACTGGGGCGAATTTTTGATTTGTTCAGTATTCCATCCATCAGTTGTTCTTTTTGCAACTTTCTAAAAGTGGCATTTTCAGAATAATGATTTAAAATCTGATTTTACCATTAAAGAGGGCTTTCAATTACAATTCTTTAGACACAAAACTTGATTTATCCATATGTCCCCAAATGGAAGTTACAGCTTATTACATGTGAGAAGGTAACTTCAATATTACCCTATTGGAGGGGTAGGCCTTGCAGTAATGAAAAACTGAGGTTTTCACTACCAGGACATGTAAAACTACATGTCCTACTTTTTGAAAATACTGCACACTGCCCTCCGGGCTTTTCAGGGTCTATCCTAGAGGTGACTTATAAGTATTAAAAAGAAAGGTTTAGGCTGGCAAAAGGTTTATTTTGCCAAGTCGAAATATCAGTTTAAAACTACACGTACAAGCTGAAATGGCAGACCTGAGGCATATTTGAAGGGCTACTTAAGTGGGTGGCACAATGAGTGCTGTGGCTCAATAGTGGCATTACATTTACAGGCAGTACCACTTTACTACAGATTTGCAAGTAAATTACATGTGCCAATTGAGTGCAAGTCAATTGTGCCATATTTTAATGTGAGAGAAAAAACTTTCTAGCACTGGTTAATGGTGATAAAGTGTACAGAATCATAAAGCTAACAAAAACAAAGTCAGCCAAACAGAAGGATTGAAGGCGAAAAAGTTAAAGGGAGAACCAAGCCAAGGATGCCGGTTCTAGCAATCCAGAAATTATGTCTCCATGATACATTTTGTATGTTCCTAGATGTTGGTCATTGGGTTAAAGTCCCTGATGCAAATAGTAGTCTTTTGTCGGAATAATTAGAGTGGAAACGTTGGACCAAATACTGAATTTCTATCTAAACCTAACCGCATGTTTAACCAACAAGAGTTGTACGAAACTTTACATTGGCCTAGCCCTTGCAGAATTCTCAGTATACATACATGTATTTATTTAGCAACATGCAGAACAACGCTGATATTGTTAGCTGCAAATGTGACTGCCATAAATGTAAAAGTCCGAATCCAATTGATTAATTTACCATATCCGATAAGCCAATACTGAAAAAAAGCACTGTCCACTGCAGAAAAACGAAACACCACATAGAAACCTGCACTGTAAAAAGTGAACATGCGATGCGAGCTTATGTAAATTGCTGCCAGATATTGTACTTCAGTTCTTCAAAATAGGTCGAGCCCTCTATTACCCATTCAGATGTCTGTTTTAAACACTGCCTGTAGACTGTTCCGTGGATTTAAGCATTAGTGTATTAATTCGGAAATGCCCTGTTTCATGTGCATTACAATCATTCTATCTTCCCTCGATGTATCTGCCCTCTCCGCTGGAAATACTAATCCATCTTATGGGCAGGTTTCTGTTTTTAGGGATTTACATCCTCAAACAATCGTCTTCCTTCCTCGCGCGTGTAGCCATCAATAAGAGATGCACTCTCAAAAACGAGCAAATTAGGGCGTGTTGAAGCGACTTGTCAGCTGCGCACCAATGAAAGTTTCTGCGAGGCAGGAAGCTCTCCCGGGGTTGCACTGGAGGAGGGGACGGGCAGGCTGAGCGGCACAGACTGACAGTAATTAGCCGAGCCTTCGGAAGCGGGGAGGCTGGCTCGGGAGAATCCCCAGGCAGCCGCCTCGCCCAGGAGATGCCATCAGAGCTGCGCTGATCGCTCCTCTGGCCGGCTGGGAAGAAGAGCGGAGCCCTGCGAGCGCTGCTGGCCCCGCCGCACCGAGCCTCCCGGATGACTCCGGGCTGAAGCAACCAGTGGCATCCACCCCCACCCCCCTCGCGCTGCTTCCAGAGGCAGGTCACCGCCAGTGACATGCAGACCCCCCGCCGCTGGGCTGCGCCTTCGCTGGATTATGGTGGGGGCTGCTAGAGGGGTGCTGGCAGCAGGGAGGGAGCGCGCCTGATCGGGTGGCGTGGAGCAGGCAGAGAGCTCCTTCTTCCGTTCAGAAGGATGCTGGTGGGAAATGCCTGGAGACAGAAAGGATGAGATCTGCCAGAAAGCGCTCCAGCTGCTGGGGAACCTGTGCGCGAGTGGGACCCTGGAGAACGAAAACTGCCTGGATTTTATCTACTACATGCGCGAGCGAGACCGACCCCGACCTGTCGACTCCGGTAAGTAGAAGATCGCAGTACTAAAATCACAATATCTCAAACGTTATGTAAGTTCAGCCAGCGTCCATAAAAGTGCCATGCCAAGTGACCTCTTAGTGCACATTATTCTGCGTTACTGCTCATGTATTTATGAAGGATTAAGTTCCTCAAGAAACGTTGTTTTTCGGATTTGAATCATTCTGCGTGTGTTTCCTGGTCCGTATGCCCTAACAGTACCCGGAAAATCATTCCCCCATATTTATATATTAACGCTTTACTGCAGGAAGTGCCGCTCTTCCCGGTGGTACGGGTTACTTCAGGTCGCAGAGGTGCATCGCCGTATTTCCGACTTAATACCATCTACCTCCCTTGCTGCCTACACTTCTGATTCAAAGCAGTCATTTGGGTGTGCAGTTTGAAATTACACCACCCAGTTCCCTAAGTATTTGAATATTTGTAAATGCTTAGACAAAGTTAAGGCATTGCGCTAGGAAAGCATCTTGTGCAGAGTAAGCTGTGTATAGTCGGGGCTGCTCTTATGCAAGCGAGGGGGGCTTCGGAACTTAACAGTCTCGACTAAAGTGCCGCCATTCCATGTGTAAAGGAATAGGTGCTGGGTACCAAAGTTTTGCTCAGACGCCCGTGGCCGCAGCAATCGAAGGTCGGGTGCCGAATATCTAGGCTGCTTACCCCTGCTTCCATTTCCTGCCTCTTTCTTCCACCACCAGACACTCCCTGCCTCTGCATCTCACTCTTGTAGGTTCCGGCTTCCCCCCTTTGTCACGATGGTGTTGTCTTTCTCTTCCTCCGCCTTTGCTGTGTGTTGTTTCCCCCTCTCTTGTTCTGGGTCATAATATGATAAGGAATCATAAGTGCCGGTCCCCAAAAGTGAGTGCCATTGTGCCCCACCTGCAGAATATAAGCACTGCTCTGAACTCTAGGGCTCCTCTCTGCGTGGTTTGGTGACGTGACGTCTACTGGCGATGATTGGTTTCCAAGTCCTGGCATCTCCCATCACATTCTTTAGGTATTTATTGTGAGGTATCACAAATGCAGCTTCCTGTGGTACCTCGTCCGCCCGTGGCTAACAGCAGCACTATAGACGTAGGCGATTTATCCCCTCCTAGTTTTTTTCGCTTTTCATTCTAGTCTTTGTAGCGTTCCACTTCAATTATAAACTCTGACCCCTTCCTGGCAATCTGCATGAACTATCCGTTTATGCCATCGAGCTGCTTGAGCTCTCTGACTTTGAGTATGCCTATATGTATGTATCATGTCAGACTTGCATATGTTCTATACGTATACATGGATTAAATCCAATTGGATAGGTTAATTTTACGTAGTTAAAATTGTATTAATATTGAGAATGTATCTACATTTATATTAGACCAATAAATCATATTTTTTTCCTCATTTTATCTGTTGTTATACTTACTTTTTGTCCGAAACATTCGTATCTTAATCCGAATCAAACAAGTATTTTAGAAATGTACCGTTAGCCTCCAAAGCCACTAACATTCATCCACAACAGCGTGTACACGGCATTTGTTGGCTTAAGTGCCTGTTGCAGGTAGATGTGAAAACTGATTTCTGCAAAATTCACTCCCGAAAGAGATGGAGAAAGATTTTTCGTGATACAAACCAAGGAGGGAGTTTGAGGACGGCCACTTATCCTACAGAGGCCTCTCTTTGATTTGAGGGTTGGGTTGTGCATCAAATGATAATTCCTGCAGTGATAGTAAGTTTCCTGGACTCATGGGTCTCATTACGAGCTGGGAGGAAACCCCGATTTGTGAGAAATTTGGAGTTTGCACACAAATCAGGATCACACGTTGTGTGGTAATTAACAGGCTCATGCTGCTCATGGCAATTAGTGCAGGCCTGCAATTTTCTAAGGGCATATTTGGACAGGAAAGCCCTGGTAATATTGTCTGGTTGGAAACGGATGGAAAAACTTAAATTTTGTAAATGGTGCCCTAAACATAAACCAAGCAAGTAATGTAATGACACATCCCGACTTGTAACAATTGCAATAGGGGAAAATTACATCACCCACTTCTTGGAGGATCCGTTCTAATGGTTGCCTTCCCATTTCCTCTCGACCCTAAATCCTCCCCTCAGTGGGTGTGGTAATCGGTGTAAGCAGTAGCATTCAGGGCATAGGTAGGTGCCCACAGAAGGGGAGGTGAAAACAGAGAGACAAGATTTGTCAGGCTCAATATCCCTGCTAATGATTGAGTCACAAACCACTGCATAGAATCCGTTGACTCATTACAAGTGTTCGCTCCATCTCTGCTGCTTCCGGAAGAGTATTGTCTTATTTTGTGATCAGCAAGTTGGAGGTTAACAGACAATCTCAAACCATTCTGGTGGGATGCAGTCGTTGAGTGTGGTGGGTATACACCAGTGTTCCTCAGCTCGTCTAGTTTTTTTTTTCATTTTCAATCTTTATTTCGATCAATTTTAGATCATAAAAGATAAACAGTACATGTTCATTTTAAAATAACAAGAGTATCCAGACATAATTAAGCAACATTTAAAAATGATATAAACGCCATTCGCTAGATATTACAGTTTCATAAAATCAGAACATTACATTTATGCCGGCTCTTGATCCAATTTTAAAAAACGATTACGGATGTGCCACATCGCAGTTAAAAATTTTGCCACCCCAAATACAATAATAGGTGAAAGGTCCGTTTTTAGAATCCTATAAGCTGGGAGGTAACGGGTAAAGCCCAATTGTTTTAGGAGGGGGACAAGCCAGTATTTCCTGGGTCTTCGATAGGCCTTGCAGAAAAATATAATGTGAAGATCATCTTCCCGATAGTGTATGCATGACGGGCAGTGCTCTCTCGATGAGAACTGGGCCCAGTGTTTTGTGAAAGCCCTTGTAGGAAGTGTGCCATATCGCCATTGTAAAAAGATTTTCCTTGTAAGGACTAGGGAAATGTGGTCTAGCACACGTTCGAGTAAGTACACTTCTTTAAACTTAAAAAACAATTCTGACAAGGACCCCATCCGAGTTTTTCCCATTGTGGCAGAGAGCTTCATCTCATGAAAGTCTCTCACTAGAAGTTTACGTGAGATCCTAGTACATGTATTAACTGGGTCTAGCCATAATTCTGGTCTACCTAAATTCTCACAGGTTAGTTTGATGTAATTTAACCATGGGATTTTTCTTGATTTAGGTAGACAGAGAATCTCTTGAAGCTCACTCCTATAGCTCGTAAGTTCTGGCGTGCTCCAAATACGGCGCCAGAAAGTGATTGGTCTTAATCCCAGTTCCTCCTCAATGGGTCTCACACCTAGGTCAAGTCTCAGTGGGAGGAGAGGGGTACTTGCGGGTAGAGCCGCCATCTGCCTAATAAAATTGTTATCAATAATTTGTAGTTTATGATTAGGATAATGACCCCACAGTTTACCCCCATATAAAACTGCCCCCCTGGCCTGCGTTTTGTAAATTTCGAGGGCAGCGCTAAAAGGTTTGTACAATGATCTGCTTATCATCCTGGAAATACCTCCGGTTAGTTGGACCAATTTCATGTGGGCCTTTGCCCGATGCGTGTCCCACGTCAAATCGTGATTAATAGTTACCCCCAGGTATTCGAAGGTAAAAACCCTCTCTAATCTTGTTGAGCCAATAGTGGGATTGGGACGTGTTGAAGGGGGGGGGGTGTTGAGAATTATGAATTTGGTTTTTAACGCATTGATCTCAAGCCCCTGCTCCGCACAAAACGCTGAAAACCCGTTCAGGACTCTTTGTATTCCCATTGGAGATTTGGACAGCAGCAGGGTGTCATCCGCAAACATGATTGCAGGCACCCTGCTGCCGTTCAACTTGGGGGCATCGATGTCATTGATCCTGGTCAGGTGATCAATTACCCCGTTGACAAAGAGGCAGAACAGGGTCGGTGCAAGCACACAGCCCTGTCTCACCCCCCTGTCAACGGAGAACCTGTCGGAGAGTGCCCGTTTCTACCACACCTGACTCGTGCAAAATGTCCCTGGTGCAGCCTTATCAGGATGGTCAGGCTGTCCCCTGGAATGCCCAACTCAGACAGTACAGTCCAGAGTCTGTCTCTGGGTACTAAGTCGAAGGCGGCTCGCAAGTCCACGAAAACCATGTACATGCTGCCGCCCTCGAATACCGCAGTCTTCCAAAAAAGGAGGTTCAGGCGGAATATCTGATCCATAGTGGAAACCCCTCTTCTAAATCCCACCTGATAAGGACTAACAGCTAGATTCATGAAAGACCCGTTTTGCGAGTCTATAATAGCGATTCATAAGGAATCGCTATTACAGACTCGCAAAACGGAATTCATGTAGGAATCGCAATATTTATTGCGATTCCCACTGATTCCTTATTTGCGATTAGCTAATTGCTAATCGCAAATAAGGAATAACTCCCCATTCATTCCTATGGGCCTAAGGACCATAGGAATGAATGGGGAGTTATTCCTTATTTGAGATTAGCAATTAGCTAATCGCAAATAAGATTGCGATTTCAAGGGTGCCAGGGTGTCCAAAGGACACCCTGTAGCACCCCTGAAATGTAAATTTACACAGGTGTTGCGCACACACATGTCCAAAGGACATGTGTGTGCGTAACATGCAATTGAGAAAAATGCACTAAAGTGCTTTTTTCTATTTTTTCGCTATTTACCACGAAGTCAGACTTCGTGGTAAATAGCGACCAAAAATTGCGAATTCGCAATGTAGAAATGGTTAATGAATTGCATTTAAGGAATCTCAAATAAAGATTCCTTAAATGCATTTCCTCGCAAATGTGCGAATTCTTTAATAGCGAATTTTGCATTTGGGATGATGAATCCCAAATGCAAAAATTGCAGTCGCAAAGGGCCAGATTCTCAGAATCTGGCCCTTTGTGAGGGCAATTTCCTTTCATGAATCTAGCTGTAAGAATGGATTTTCCTCTATCCAATTTTGGAGGCGATCTAATACCAGCCTGCCAAAAAGCTTCTGGGAAACATCTATGAGGCTAATAGGCCTGTAGTTGGCTGGGAGCAGAGGTGACCCCTTTTTAAATATGGGAACAATCTCTGCGCCCAGCCAAGTACTAGGAACCTCCATGCCTCCAAGGACAGTATTAAATATCACAACCAAATAGGGTGCCCATACGTCGGGCTCGTGCTTGAATAGGTCGCCCGGCAGACCATCCAGTCCGGGCGCTTTGCCTGTTGCCAGTCCTGTGATGGCTGCACGGACTTCCGTCTCTGTGAAAGGTTCACCCTCGGTTACTATGTCGATGTTCAGTGGGGTGTCGTCAGTAGCGGCGTCGGGGGCCTTATTTATTTATTTTTAAAAATTTTTTGCAGAGTTTTATATAGCGCGAACTAGAACCGAACCGAATCAGTTATCAGAGCGCTTTACATAGCACCAGTTACGTTACATGAGGACACACTTTCATTTTTTTTTTTTTTTTTAGGCACGGGGAGATTAAGTGATTTGCCCAGAATCACAGGGGGTTTTTGGCGTCGTTACCGAGACTCGAACCCAGATCCCCAGGTACGAGGTTGAGCGCCTTAGCCGTTAGGCCAACCCCTCTCTATATAGTGAGTGGAAGTGGTCCTGCCATGTCTTAGCCGAGATGTTAGGTTCAATTGCCGACGCTAGCTCCTCGGACCCCGTGCTAACAATGCACCAAAATTTACGGGAATCCCTAATGGCTAGTGTTCTTGCAAGATTTTCCCATTTTTCATGCTCTCATTCGCTTTTGGCATTAGAGGTCAGATGCTTATAATCCCTTCTTAATGCCTGGACGACCGGCCTGTCTGCGCCGTCCTTAATGGATGTCAGAAGGTCCCGTTTTGCCTTCCGGCAAGCCTGGTTGTACCAGTTGGGTCGATCATAATGCCGCCTCTTTATTGAGGTAAAAAGAACCTCAGCCACAGACTCAATGAGGTTCTCGTGTGCCCTCCCTAGCTCCTTGTGTGTATCCTGGGGCGTGGGGAGTTCCATTATCATGCACACTTTTTCAAGAGTCGGTATAAGCCGGGAGTAAAGTTCACCAACCTTCTCCGAATTAGAAGCCAACTTCTCCCACCTCACTCGCCGTCTGTTATTTGTCAGTGTCAGCCCTGGGGCAACGTCATCTAATTTACCCCCTCTGTCCTCCAGATCACGAACCGCATATACCAGTTGTAAGGCGTTGTGATCGCTGTCTTCCCGTAATATTACCTGGAAATCAGTGATATTCGGCCACATGGAGAGATGAACCATGATGTAGTCCAATCTGGACTCCCTACCCTCTCTATGGTAAGTACATTTTGGTGGAATATCTGAGCCCATACGTCCATTACATGCCCGAATGCCCCACCTCAAGGTAAGGGCTGTAATTTGGAGGGCTAGTGGTGTCCAGGCTCTAGGTGGAGGGGCTACCGAAGGAGGTACCAGCCAAACCGCATCCTCCTCCTGAGATAGTCCATCCAGTAAGCCTGGAAGGGGCTCAAAATGGCAGTTAAAATCGCCGCCCACAAAAAATGGTATACCCTGTGGGATGTCATTTAAAAAAGGCGAGAGTTGGTCAATGGTGTCTGACTCTGTAGTGATGTTTACTGGTCTAGAGTAAATGTTTACCACGATCAGCCTATTCTCATTTGGCCACTCCAGCAAGACCCCGAGGATGTCATTGGAAACTGAGGGAATAAGAGAGGCCCTGCATCCCAGGTCAACCGCCACTCAAGTTGCAAGGCCTCCCGAAGGACGCCCCTTCCCTCCCCATTTCGCCGGGGTCGAGAAAGCAGCAAAGCCAGTTCGAGATACTGCTTCTCTGGACCAAGTTTCCTGAAATAGGCATATGTCCTTGCCCTCAATGAATAAACTCCAGTCAGGACAGTTCAATTTATTCCCCAGATCAGCCACATTTCAGGACAGTATGTTAAGGGAGGATGATCTAGGGTGCGAAGTTGATACATTAGATGTCAGCATAGCCCTTCTACTAACCTGCGATAACACACTAGAGGATTGTTCCCATACCTCAGTTCTAGAATCTTCTAGGTTAGGTGGAGGACCCGTATTATTTAAGAGGGTTCCCGTAATCTTGTTATCTACCTCACCACAGTAATTTATCTCCAAACGACTAACACAACTTGTAGTCGGGAGAGCGATGTTTCCTTGTGTGGATACCCTTGAAATCACCCATCTCCCCTCTCTTACCCTGGTTAAGTCAGTCCACCATATCCAGACAACTATATCTGTTGGATGTCAAAAAGTGGTCAGGCTGGTGTGGCTGATATTGTCTGGGGTAATGGGAGTCGCTCCTAGCTCTACCAACCCAACCTCTCCCTCTCCTCGGAATAGTATGCCAGCCCTCTTCCTCATATGGGTTGTGCACTGGTGGGAAGAAGAAGAAAAGGGGTAGTGATTGGATCGCTGTTCCCTGATCACGGTGTCGCCAACTACAGATATGGGAGACTGTCCTAGGATCTCTGAAATTGACTATAACACAATCACCGTCAATCGATTTATCTATGTGGCCCAACCATGGGATTCTCCTAACCGTGAGCACCGCACTGATAATTCCATGGGGTAGGGGTCTGTTTATGGAGAGCCAACTGATGACCTTGTTCTTGAGAGCGAATGCCGATTCTTTCGAATCCGGCTTTAGCTCAGGAACACTGGCCAAAATGACTGTATGAGGGCAGGCCTCTGGCGGCAGGATCACAGGCCTATTTCTTTTTGAGGCGGCATAGACATCTTGTTTAGCAGCGACCTCTCTAGGTGAGCGGTTGAGCCTTGGATTACCATCAGTCCCCTGAGCAGAGGGAGTTTGTACTGACAAGGATAAAGTTTGCGGAACATGATCGGCAGCTGAAGTAGTGCCAATATTTGCTGGAGGAGTAGGTATTTGTGCTTTTTCTATAGCTGTCACAAAGTCCTTAATAGGGGGCTTAGATGTGACCTTCTTGCTTCTAGGCTCGATTCCACCTTTCGCTATAGTATTGTTTAACTTGTTGGCCTCTGCAAGTTGTGAGGATGTTTGTTCTATGGCGGCTAGCCTGCCTTCGATCTTTGATAGGCGTGTGGCTAAAGGGCTTAGAAGTGTCTTAAGGAGTACTTCCATCCTAACTAGAATTGAATCGTGCGCTTCTAGGGTTACAGACGGTGGTAGGATTGCCACACTTGGTGTCTGCAATAACGGTGAGACAATAATAGGAGGTAACATTTTTTCTGTGAGAGTGGGCCCCTTTTTGCTTTGACCTAATTTGCTACCCTCTGCAGTATCATTAATTTTGGGGATTTTCGCTTTGCGCCCTCGATTGTTCTGTACCCCTCTTTTCCCTTTTGGTATAGCACCTTCCCTTTCCCCCTGCGTGGGGCAGTCCGTGATATCAGTAATCGCATCTGTATTAGGTATAATATTAATGGGAAAGGGAGGGGGCTGCGGTACTTGAATATGTGATAACAGTAGGGATAAGAGGCTAAGATCATCCATAGCACTCATTTCAATGTCAGTGTGGGACATGGTTGAATTATTTAAATTAGATAGAGCTAACATCCCACCCGTCAAATTTTCACCATTCTCTAAGACGACATGATTAAGTCTGTTCTCCGGGGTCTTTGCAAGCGCTATGGGCCCTATAGAAGATCTCCGAACCCATTCAATTTCTTGTGATATGCGCCTTTCCAGTAGCGTTATTTCATCAATCAAAAGGGACCCTGCTTTGGCAAAGTAATTGTCTAGAGTACCTTTTGCTGCTCCAGCAGCCCGCGTGCTCTTACTCCTGGTTTCTCTGGTCGCCATAGTTCGTTATCAAAGCGAGGCGGAAGAGTCAGGAACAGTGACAGAAGCAAAGGGGGTGGCCCAGTCCCGGTCTCTACCGTTCTCGAACGGCCTCAAACGGCCCGCCCTTTGCCCGGGCTGAGTCCCGCGCGCGTCCCACGTGCGCGGGAGTAGGAGTACCTATAAGAGGGAGTTGGGGGCGGGAAGAGATACCAGGTGCGCTATGGTGGTAGAGAGCTGAGCACCCTGGGTCTCGCAGTCCCAGCCCCGTCAGCAGCGGTCAAATCCCGGTATGTGGGAGGTCCTCGCTCTTCAGGCACAGCAGTCCGGGGGAAAAGAAGGAGACAGGAGCCCAGCAACAGCTTCGACAGTTCAAGGCTGCGAGCGGCTCCTGCGAAGCGGGGGCCGCGAGCCTTATCTAGGTGCACGGGAGCTGGGGGAGAGAAGAGACACCAGGTGCGCTATGGTGGTAGAACGCTAGAGCGCTGAGCACCCTGGGTCTCGCAGTCCCAGCCCCGTCAGCAGCGGTCAAATCCCGGTATGTGGGAGGTCCTCGCTCTTCAGGCACAGCAGTCCGGGGGAAAAGAAGGAGACAGGAGCCCAGCAACAGCTTCGACAGTTCAAAGCTGCGAGCGGCTCCCACGAAGCGGGGGCCGCGAGCCTTATCTAGGTGCACGGGAGCTGGGGGCGGGAAGAGACACCAGGTGCGCTATGGTGGTAGAGCGCTGAGCACCCTGGGTCTCGCAGTCCCAGCCCCGTCAGCAGCGGTCAAATCCCGGTATGTGGGAGGTCCTCGCTCTTCAGGCACAGCAGTCCGGGGGAAAAGAAGGAGACAGGAGCCCAGCAACAGCTTCGACAGTTCAAAGCTGCGAGCGGCTCCCACGAAGCGGGGGCCGCGAGCCTTATCTAGGTGCACGGGAGCTGGGGGCGGGAAGAGACACCAGGTGCGCTATGGTGGTAGAGCGCTGAGCACCCTGGGTCTCGCAGTCCCAGCCCCGTCAGCAGCGGTCAAATCCAGGTATGTGGGAGGTCCTCGCTCTTCAGGCACAGCAGTCTGGGGGAAAAGAAGGAGACAGGAGCCCAGCAACAGCTTCGACAGTTCAAGGCTGCGAGCGGCTCCCGCGAAGCGGGGGCCGCGAGCCTTATCTAGGCGCACGGGAGCTGGGGGCGGGAAGAGACACCAGGTGCGCTATGGTGGTAGAGCGCTGAGCACCCTGGGTCTCGCAGTCCCAGCCCCGTCAGCAGCGGTCAAATCCCGGTATGTGGGAGGTCCTCGCTCTTCAGGCACAGCAGTCTGGGGGAAAAGAAGGAGACAGGAGCCCAGCAACAGCTTCGACAATTCAAGGCTGCGAGCGGCAGGTTTTTGGAGAAGGTGGAAAAGCTGGTTGTGGAAAAACCTACCCTCTCAGAATGAGGCAGAACGGAATCCCATGTGGTAATTGCTACATGCTGTCTCACAACCGGGGCCTAAGTGCTTGGTGTGTTAATTATCAAAAATCCTTTAGAGTTCTTCCCCAAATATGTGGAATAGCTGATCTAGTTGCCATATTCAAACACACCCATCTTTTCTACTAAAGAAGGATGACAGGTCAGACCAGGCGCACAACACCCATTGGACTCAAAGGGCTTCAGCCCCCCCCACCCCCTCCCCGTCGTGTTTGGCAGCCCGGGATGAGACAGCTTCCCAGGCTCACACTCAGCCGCACCTGAGCATTTCACAGGTCTTTAAAAAACATTTGCATGTTAATGAAGCCTTGCTGTTGTTGCACCCCTTCTAAGAGCCCCTGCAGCTCCACTCTGCATGTTGCTTAAAGATTCAGCCCCCCCCCCCCGAAATTTTTTCTTAGCCCCCCGAAATTTGGCTTTAGTTGCGCCTCTGGGTCAGACTATACCTGTAGGGATTGTCATCTCATATCTGTTGAATACATACATTTTTAAGAGACATGCTCATTCACTGCTTGGAACTTGAGCTGGCTGCCTCTTAACGCTGGAGATCTTTCACACAGGTACAGGGACCTATGAATCAGAGGATAAGAAGATTTGCAGTAGGAATGGTTGTTTGCCAGAGTATCATAGGCAAACATATCGCCTGACTTTTTATCATGGCCTAAACATCTTTTACAAAATTGATACATCGGGTGTACATTTTCTCTTATTAACGCCAATGGGGTGATATTTTTGTAAACGATGTTCCAGCCTCAATATTCGCGTGCCAGATAATAACGAGGCTATTATATTCACCACAGGCATATTTACATCTTGAAACATATTTTCCAAGATGATATCATAGGATTCATATATAACACACACAGACTAGCACACACATATCTCGACATTAATGGGCGCATAACCCTTTTCAAAGTCTAGGGCACTGGAACCTTGACCTGTGGTTTACACACCAGTATCCTGCATAAGATGGATTAACCTAGAATGATTTTTTTTTTGCTGGATCTGACCCTGCAATGTTTGGGAAACACCAACATCCAGTTTCCAGTTTCCAGTTTATCTCAAACGTTTTGTACAGCATACTGGGACTTCATTGCTTGATCCGCCAGGTCAACCCTTTAGTTTGCTTCAAGTCCCTAATAGAAAGCACATTATTTAATTTAGAATGTTCTGTACTGATATTCTAGGACAAAGAGCAAATGAATAGAGTTGCATTCTGAGAATATGAGAGCATCTTTGATAAGTCAATACAGGAATGCAAGCGAAGTCTACAAATGAGAACAGAGCTGCATTGTTAAAACTCTGCTGATGTCTCAGTGTTGATATGATGCAAGTTATGATTAAGGTGAATTTTGAGATTTCTAGTGGTTTCTGTACTGAAGGACAGCTGTGGCTTTTGCAGGTTAGCTAATACGCGAGTGATAAATGCTCCATGTAAGGTCAGAAAATCCTGATGCTGTGTCCCAGTGAGATCGCACTCTTTGTTTCTCATTTACGCAGATACAGGATTTTCTCATTTGTAGAACACCCTTGCTATGAGTATACTGAGAAGTACTCTGCATGATTTTTAATATGTTGCTCTTCAACAGAAGGCTAGACTTATGTTGAGTGGCTGGGTTGCACCACCTAAATTGGTATATCCTTTTAAGATGGATGACTACAGCATCTAAGACCTGGTCTTGACACTGCTAATGGTTGGCGGCAGCTGATTAAAGGAGTGCCTTTTTTACTTCCCCATCAATGCGGTGTTTTATGACTGGGCACCTCAATTTACTCTGATTGTTCGGAGTGTCCATGAGAATATTTAGATATACGAGAGGTGGTGTACCTATGGGCCAGAGGGCCCATGCATATGTGTTGCATCTACAGTAGTAGAGAGTTCCATAGGATTTAGTGTTAGGGCTGTTATATCCCCTACTCCTTGCATGCCTGTTCCTACACTACCCTCTTGAGTCGCCCTTCCATATAGAATTTTTTTCATACGTGCATCTCTCTGGCTTGGAATCAACATCTTGTGACTGGGATCCGGTAGGACATTTAAGCTTACTGGACCAGGACAAAGCTAGTTCCAGCATGACTGCCCAGCGCTTGACAAGAGAAGAACCTTACCAATGAGATGACAAAATGCAACACCAAGGACTCCACATCTTCTAGAAAGAGATGTGCTACCTGCCATGTGGCTTAGTCTGCTAGAGACAAACTGTTGCAGAATTGGCACTGATAGGGCAGAAGGTTTGCCTTGGAGTCAATACACATCTGATAATGCCAGACCCCCCACAGCTAGTTGTTATGGAGCAGTGACACACCTGAATGAAAAATTCACTTTGTCATGACTTGTCATAAATTTAAATCTTAAGGGTCAGTAGGTTATTTATTAATTTATTTTCAGTTCTTGTATAGTGTGAACCAGATGCAAATGTTATCAGAGCGCTTTACAACATTTTGTCAAAGGTAAACATAGAAACATGGTGGGAGGAAAGTTAAAATGACATTAGTAGGTCAGCAATCCGTCGTTGAGAAGTTTATCCATGATTTGATGCTTTAGTTCATGAGGTAGATCGAGGTTATGGATTTTTGGGGTCCGGGTTAACTCAAGGTATAGCATGGTGCAGTTAACAGTCTAGTGTCCACAAAAGTAATTTTCGCTATGTAATACTTTCTCTGCTTTGCAGGAGACCCCATAAAAGCATTAACGTGTATGTTGCAAAAGTCTGGAAGTAACAAAGAAGATCAAGGTTTTAAATTCATGTTTGAAGATACAATGTGACAGGCAACTTTTTATAGCAGATGGGATAGAGTTCCAGATCTAGTGGGTGCAGCCTGAGAATGACTGGTTCGGAATACACTATTTTTGAGTCAGAGCTTTAAGTCAAAGAGAGTCTGAACTTCGGCGTTCATGGCATCAACCAGAAATGGTGGGTTTGTGAACCAGTTAGTCTAGTCCCCTTGTGTAGAGCCTTGTGGATACTTCAAGCTATTCAGAACTGGCTTATTGATTATATGTTGGTCCAGTTGAGTTTAATGAAAAGGGTTGTGATGTTTTAAACCGTTTGCAGCCTTAAACCATCAGGCTGCAGAGTTGAGTGCTGTTGTGAGAGGTGTACTGTCTGTTATCAATATGCCAGTTAAAAAGACATACACATAGTCAAGTTTCACAAGGACATAGGTTTATGTTATGGTCTTGAAACTCTCAATTGGAAATAAGAGCCTGGTTTTCCAGAGGAGTCTGCTTTGGTGTTGGGAGCTCCTTACTTTTTTTTTGGCGTACCTGTTGCTGATAAAAAGAAGAATTTCTAGACTGACATGCCTGGATTGCAGAGATGTGAACCCTTATTGTGGGGCTTCTTCTTGAATGAATAAGAAACTGAGAATATTACTTTGATGATTACACTTAGGCTATTTAGCCCTGATGAAGTTCCTTTGATAGAGTGTGTGACTTCTTTGCTGGTGCACCCTCCACTATCTTAAAAAGCTCCTTGATAAGGTGTTGAGGTCTGCATGAAGATTCAGGGACTGATTTAGGGTCTGGCGGATAGAGTAAGGCAGACAGGATGGCAGAGAACTTTACCACCCTGCCTTTACTCCACCTGCCAAATTTATAGATATCTGACAGCCCCTGGAAATCTCTGTAAAGTGGCAGGAACCACCATCATGGCGGTTCCACTGTGAATATAGGGAACACTTGAGAGACGACTCTGTCAAACATCATAGCCGGTCATCATATTTTTTCAAAGTTTTTTACTTTAGAAAAACAAATTCCAAAGCAGGAGTTTGTTTTTGAAAAATAAAAGACTAATTACCCCCTCCCAACCATTGGAGCTTTCTCCCACGGTGTGGGGTGTATTTTTTTGGTTTTTATTGTCTCCTCAACAGCCCACGTTAGCTAAGGCAGATTGTTAGATGGCTTACTCCTTATAGCACTACTCCCTTGAGTTGTCGAAGTAAGGTTTACATCGACGTCGTACATTTTATGTATAAATCCGGTGAGCAGACTGAGAGCTTGGTAGAGAGGGTAGTCTATTACAGTGAAATGGAGTATCCTCACTGCAAAGCTCTAAATTAACCCTTGGATTCTTATCCTGTGTGGAGCCCAGGCATTTCTCTATTTGAACAATGGTTGTTTTGCAGTTGTGAATGTTTGTTGTGTTGTGTAGGAGTGTTGTTATGTTGAGGGGGACATCTGAAGAAAATTCTTCTTCTGTGTGTTCATTCTAAGGTGATATGGGGTTGTCCAGTATTGTAGCTTTTTCTTTGTTCTTGGATAATCTTTAATGTATTCAGGAGATGAAACCCTCAGGAATATTTGAGTGTTGTTTGCTTATATCAAGAATTGAATGTTTGAGCTAGTCAGGAGGGAGGTCAGAGGTTCTCTATATTTGTCGAAAAGTGTAAGCAAGAGGATGGTACCTTGTGGGACTTCATGTTCAAGGGTTGTGGGGGTTGAAAAGGTATTTGCCAGTTTTATTTGTTGTGTGTGGATAGACATGCATGACTCAAACCAAGATAAAACAGAGCCCTCTAGACCTGTTCTTTCTATGAGGATTGTTAACCTGGTTGACTTTGGCAAATGTTGCTTACAAGTTCAGAAGAACTATAAGGCAGGATTCACCTTTTTCTAAGATGGACCATCGATTATGTGCAGCGCTGCATGTTATGTGCTTTAGCCAGTTCTGAATCCAGGCTGGTGTGGGTGAATCAGATTGAAAAAAAAAGAATTTCAGCTGTATCTCCGTGCAGGTTTCCAATATTTGTGTTATGCTGGAACTCCTTGACTGTTTCTCTTAGGAAAATCACCAATCTACTGGTTTTCAGGAAGGAGCTGAAGACATGGCTTTTTATTCAGTAATCTTTCCGTTGCCCCGTATTCTGCCCTGGGTTTTCCCTCTCTCGGGTCTTTGTCAAAGCGCCGGGACACTCTAAGGAGTAGCCGTGCGCTATAAAAGAGCCGCACTAACATAACATAACATGAAGGGAAGGTTGTAAACTAGCCAGAAGTTGTTGAGGTCCTAAGAGTCAATGATAAGTTTATTGAGGAGAGGGTATTTTGACCTACTTTGAGACTGTCTGGTTAAATTCCTTCTGACAGGGTGTTGTTGATCGCCTTTGCCAGATTATTTAGGGCAGAAGGAAGTACTCTGAGTATTTTGGCTGGGAAGGGTCCACAAAGTGACTGGATGACTTGACGTTGGTGACTGTAGATGGGACTGTGTGGGGGGCAACTGCCAATTTACTGGATAATAACTGGTCCATTTTCTTATCCATTGTTCATCTTTTATGCAAAAAACTCTGCACGAAGGTGTAGATGAAGTTGAAGACCAGCTGCTGAATTATTGATTCTTGTAATCCACGAAAGTTTGCCCCCTCTCCAATTATTTACCATTGGGGACCAAATATACTCTTTTTAATTCGGTCCAGTATATTTATTTATACTTTTTAATTATATTTTTTTGTACAGACACAATTTCAAATGGCAGAACAAGAATACACCATACAAACAATTACTGACAAAACTCATTAAATAAACAATTAGCACCAAAACATATCAACGAACAATGAATAAACACAATACATCCAACATTCAATATACATTGCAGTACAAGTTCTTGCAATATACGGGATCAAATCAATGGTCCAACTTCATGACATTAGCAGAAGTTACTACATTTAAATCAGGAATAGAGAAATATATCACAATTCTCCTGAAACACTCTAGTTGTTCACAATTCGCTCTTGCTGTAATAACCAGCCGACGCGTTTCAGGTTTAGACCATCAGTGTCCAAACCATCTTCAGGGCTTTGTATTATTCTGTTGGGATGCAGAAAAGCGTAATTTTAATACCACCTAGTCGCCTCTATTTATAAAACGTAATCCACCGTTTGGATAAAAACAACTGTACCTGTGTGAAGCTATGTAGATTAACTTTTCACTAGGCACGACTCTTTTCCTCAGCTCTATATTCAACGTGCAACAGTCTGTGGAACAAACAACATGTTGCCTAGCTTTACTCATTGTGAAACTACGAGTTTAAGGCCACCTATTCTTCATTACAACAAGTGTTTTTCATACCTTAGACTGCGCTATCTTGCGTATCACCGGGGGGCGGGGAATTATCTGGTTCGTTCTTCTTGGAATCCTAATTAAATGACATATGACCTGTTTTTAGATGAGCATTGACTGTCAACTGTGACAATTAAGTACGTATTTAATTTTCTTTTTTTCGTACCTTAAAATCATGTACTGATGGCAGTCAAGGGCCTCTGTTTTCTATTTTTCTCTTTCTTTTAGTCCTCCACGTCTACCTGTTTGTAAAACATGCTTGTGAGTCACATCGTTCAAAAGTCATTGCATCTTTATAGCTACATTGGCGGCCTGCCTACAGAAACAGGTCTACATACCTGAATCTTTGGTAGCGCAAAGCGTCGCCCCTCGCCTCCTGTCTACGGCCCCGTCCGGGGCTGTAGGAAAACGACCTCGCCTCCTAATTACTGCTTGGCGGGTTGT
The DNA here is from genome assembly GCF_964261635.1 of Lissotriton helveticus. Lineage (NCBI taxonomy): Eukaryota > Metazoa > Chordata > Amphibia > Caudata > Salamandridae > Lissotriton > Lissotriton helveticus. The sequence continues at coordinate 727,267,125 of NC_136061.1, forward strand.
ACTTCGGATACCAAATATCTCTTTCCTGTTTCAGGAAAAATGAAGCGCGTTATTAAACGCATCGCGTTCAGTGCCGGTCAAAAAATGTAATTTGGCACTAGCGCGTCAGTTACATTACCTGCATACGCAGTGCGCTCCTTTTCTGTTGTGCTCCTCAGTTTGCTGCTTGCTCGAGTGTGTAGCTGGCGGCCATATTGTCAAGCTATAAAACGACCCACTTGTTAGGTCATTGCATTATGGGAATTGTAGTGTGTTTAAAATTTAGAAATTGTGAATCAAAAGACATGGGTGACAAGTTGGTTTTTTGGGGGATGCTTGTGTTGTTTAAACAGATCAGACCAGTGATGTCATTAATTCTCAAACGGAATGTGTGTTTTTTACTCCAGAATTTTTGCTATAAACTTTGCGGAAAAAACCAAGCAGTATGATGGAAAGTCTCAAATTCTTGACAATTCAGTCATATTATTTAATCCAGTCATAGTGCAATTAAATTTGAGAATAAGGTATGCTTCTTTCTCGAGTAGCATCCTTTCAACGTCCAAAAATTTACATAGGCAAAACAAATCAGCAGGTCAACCTCCGAATAGGACAACACAGGTCGAGAATTAAAAAGAAAATACTAACAGCACCTATGGTTGAACATTTCATTGAGATGTCACATAGTGAAACTGACTTCAGGTGGTCTGTCCTCCACACAATGAGCAATGTACAACGCCCTGCGGACGTTGAAAGGATGCTACTCGAGAAAGAAGCATACCTTATTCTCAAATTTAATTGCACTATGACTGGATTAAATAATATGACTGAATTGTCAAGAATTTGAGACTTTCCATCATACTGCTTGGTTTTTTCCGCAAAGTTTATAGCAAAAATTCTGGAGTAAAAAACACACATTCCGTTTGAGAATTAATGACATCACTGGTCTGATCTGTTTAAACAACACAAGCATCCCCCAAAAAACCAACTTGTCACCCATGTCTTTTGATTCACAATTTCTAAATTTTAAACACACTACAATTCCCATAATGCAATGACCTAACAAGTGGGTCGTTTTATAGCTTGACAATATGGCCGCCAGCTACACACTCGAGCAAGCAGCAAACTGAGGAGCACAACAGAAAAGGAGCGCACTGCGTATGCAGGTAATGTAACTGACGCGCTAGTGCCAAATTACATTTTTTGACCGGCACTGAACGCGATGCGTTTAATAACGCGCTTCATTTTTCCTGAAACAGGAAAGAGATATTTGGTATCCGAAGTACAACCCGCCAAGCAGTAATTAGGAGGCGAGGTCGTTTTCCTACAGCCCCGGACGGGGCCGTAGACAGGAGGCGAGGGGCGACGCTTTGCGCTACCAAAGATTCAGGTATGTAGACCTGTTTCTGTAGGCAGGCCGCCAATGTAGCTATAAAGATGCAATGACTTTTGAACGATGTGACTCACAAGCATGTTTTACAAACAGGTAGACGTGGAGGACTAAAAGAAAGAGAAAAATAGAAAACAGAGGCCCTTGACTGCCATCAGTACATGATTTTAAGGTACGAAAAAAAGAAAATTAAATACGTACTTAATTGTCACAGTTGACAGTCAATGCTCATCTAAAAACAGGTCATATGTCATTTAATTAGGATTCCAAGAAGAACGAACCAGATAATTCCCCGCCCCCCGGTGATACGCAAGATAGCGCAGTCTAAGGTATGAAAAACACTTGTTGTAATGAAGAATAGGTGGCCTTAAACTCGTAGTTTCACAATGAGTAAAGCTAGGCAACATGTTGTTTGTTCCACAGACTGTTGCACGTTGAATATAGAGCTGAGGAAAAGAGTCGTGCCTAGTGAAAAGTTAATCTACATAGCTTCACACAGGTACAGTTGTTTTTATCCAAACGGTGGATTACGTTTTATAAATAGAGGCGACTAGGTGGTATTAAAATTACGCTTTTCTGCATCCCAACAGAATAATACAAAGCCCTGAAGATGGTTTGGACACTGATGGTCTAAACCTGAAACGCGTCGGCTGGTTATTACAGCAAGAGCGAATTGTGAACAACTAGAGTGTTTCAGGAGAATTGTGATATATTTCTCTATTCCTGATTTAAATGTAGTAACTTCTGCTAATGTCATGAAGTTGGACCATTGATTTGATCCCGTATATTGCAAGAACTTGTACTGCAATGTATATTGAATGTTGGATGTATTGTGTTTATTCATTGTTCGTTGATATGTTTTGGTGCTAATTGTTTATTTAATGAGTTTTGTCAGTAATTGTTTGTATGGTGTATTCTTTTTCTGCCATTTGAAATTGTGTCTGTACAAAAAAATATAATTAAAAAGTATAAATAAATATACTGGACCGAATTAAAAAGAGTATATTTGGTCCCCAATGGTAAATAATTGGAGAGGGGGCAAACTTTCGTGGATTACAAGTATATAGGACCCAGCCCTCCTTCATCCCCACTAAGGGTCTACCTCCTTTTTGTGTTGAATTATTGATTCTTGGCTGACTCTTCTTCAGGTGTAATAGGCTATAACCCAGGACATTGGAAAATACACAGTTCCTACTGCATCTAGAAGAGACAAAGAGGTCCACTGCCATATGGGAGGAGGACTTGAATTATTCAGCCCAGAGCTCAAGGAACATGTTCAGTGATTCAGAGCTTTGACATCTGATGATCCGTAGGACTTAACCCGATAAGGCTGGAGTCTTGCCATTGCTGCCGTGCCTCAATGTGTGCTCTCATTTTGTAGTGGCTTGTAATGCCATGTGGAAGCCGTATGCCTCACCCCACTAGTGACTTGTGATAACAACCACCTGGGATTATGAAGCCATTTTGAAGCATGTGTGCCTGCTGTCACATGATCATTATGAACACCTTTCTGAAGAAACACTGATTTCTGTGCAAGGCCCATGTGACTGTGCACCTAATCATCAGTGATGTAGATGTCCAAGCTAGATCTGTGTGCTTGCTGTCACATGATTTGGTGCATCTCTTTCCTTACATATGTCAATATCAACACAAGGCTTGAGTGCCTCATCTTAGAGTTTACTACTGCAAGGTCTAATGTATGTTTATTGCCAGTCTTGCCAGCTGTGCAAACTGGGCCTGACACTTCTTCCTGTATCTGGTAGTCAGCAAACTGTGCTTCTTCAATCTAAACATTCTGATATGCATATGAACTGCACAACAACAGAGACCTGCATCAGGTAATGAACTGCTCTGGTGAGACCAACAAAATCCTGTGCCTGCTTATAGTCCCACTACTGTCCGTTAACTGTATCCCTGATTAAGGGCCTGCATCCCCTGGGAAGCATAGAGCAGTTCCTGAATAACTAAATACGCATTCAGAGTAATGATTATGCCATTAATCTATTAAAGTAACTAAGCAAATAACAAATGTTTTTGATTAATAATATTTTAAATGATGTGACGTTACGGCCAGAGCTGCCGATTTCAGAACAGGGCAATCAGGTCTCGGCGTTGTAGATGATGCCTCTGGTTCTGAACAGGTTGCAGCCTTGCAGGGAAGTCCGATGTAGTATTTTCATTTCTTCAAGCCTTTGATGAATGTGCACATGCTTGTTGGTTGCTATTTAGTTGTGCCAGAGTGGTGTCGTGGGGGCAGTTGAGGAGGACATTGCTGCCCCCTTCAGGTGAAGAGAATCAGGTCTTGTACTGTTGTGTTGCGGTCAGTTTTGGTTAGTTAGAGATTAACATTTTTCTTGAGTGTCCGCTGACACCATGCTATATTTATTTTCATGGTGATTTGTCCTTTGAAGCAGGGTAGAGTTTTGAAATAGTAGTGTGAGAAACACTGTTTTCTACCCTCTTTTTAGGTCGAGCATTCAAGACTTCTTGTATATACTTCAGTATATACTTATATACTTTAGTATATATTTATATGTGTATGTACTTTGTGGGCCCTGGAGATCAGCCCTATAACTTGTCTGCTTCTACTTAGGGACGTTTTTTCTGTTCAACTGCCTCTATTTAACTGTCTTGATAGAAAACGACCAGCAGAGGTCTGTAAACACTCCAGCCTAACTCCCCCAAGCGGTTTAAGGCTTGGAGTGGCATAGATCAGGCTGGTCTTAAACAGCATCTAATGGACACTCAACCTGAAGATGATTCTGACCCAGAACTGCCCTCTAGAAAGTATACAGAATGGCTCCAAAATGCTTTTAATAGACTAGTACCATATGAAAAAGCCTCCAAAAACAGGAAGGCTCCCCCTGCCCCTTGGTTCTCTGAGCCACTGAGACTGGAGAAACAACGCTGTAGGAAACAAGAAAGGCGATGGCGCCAAGAATATGACAATGAGGACAAATCTCACTATAAGCTGGCATTGACAAAATATAAACATCTTATAATAACAGAAAAAAGTAACTACTACACAAAGAAAATAGAAACAGCACAAGACTCCTCTAAATAACTGCTTCAGGTAGTTTCTAAGCTGGCAGGGCCAGCGGACAACTCCACTAAGTGGGCATCCCAATCAGTCTGCGATTTGTTAGCCAGCTATTTTTAAGACAAGGTGGGGCAAATCTATTCCAACTTCACTGCCCCCGTGGAGGGCGGGAATCAGTTGGCTGTTAGTAGCAAGGGTGGAGACAGCTCCAACTTTATGGAATTTAGGCCTGTTTCAGTGGAACAGATCTCTGACATGGCGAATACGGTAAAATCAGGCTCTCTGTCTGATCCATGCCCCCTTTCAGTCCTGAATTTGATCCCAGACCTAATAGGTTCCAACCTAGCGAGGATCTGTAATTCTATGTTCTGTTCAGGCACCTATCCTTCACTATGGAAAAAGGCCATTATTTTGCCACCATTACAAAAAAAACATCTTGATACAGGAGAGACCAAAAATTATCGCCCAATTGCGCGTCTCCCAGCTAAACCTATTGAAAAGGTTATGAATACTCAGCTGGCGCAATTCAATGAAGAAAACAAGCTCTTAGATGACACACAGTTTGGCTTTAGGAAAGGCCATAGCACTGAAACTGCACTCATTAAAGTGTCGGATAAAATTAGGTTTGTGCTTGACAGAGGAGGTGCCGCAGCACTGGTGCTACTGGATCTATCGGCAGCATTTGACACGGTTGATCACGCTACGCTGATCAATTGTGTCTCTGCCATTGGCATTGGGCACAAGGCTAAAGCCCTTCTGTCTTATTTTTTATCTAATCGTACCCAGTCAGTTGATCTGGGAGACTTCAATTCACCAGTTTTTTCACTCCCATGTGGTGTTCTGCAAGGATCTTTGATAAGTCCAACTCTTTTCAACATATACGTGACAGACTTAGCACGAGTAATTAAATCTTTCGGGATGGGTCTCACATCATATGTGGACGACACACAACTGGTGCTTGCCGTACATAAGGTGGATTAGACAGATGGATTAGGGAGGATCCGCATGCTGACCGATCCCACGTGAGTTAGCTTTTTATGTCACCCCAAGAGAGATTCGGACTGACTTGGTACCATGTTGTGGGTGAAAATATAATTGGCGAGTGTCTAGGATCTCGTTGGCTTCCATGTGCACCATTTTTTCCAGATATTTCAGACTTTTATAATTCCATGGGTACCCTACTATGACACCTTAGTGTCAGCTCTGCTGAGACTGCGGTGCCTCTCTTAAATAATAGGATTATCAGGTAGTGTTTCAGGAAATCTGCGACTTCCCTAGCTTTGAGGGAGAGTCTTTTCCAGACCTGAGGTTTAGCTGTGCTACAATTTCTGTAGTGATGGAGAAACCGTTGTTGCGGATGGCGGTGTCACTGTGCTGATTGCGCTGACTGGTCAATGAAGGCTTTGTTAATGAAAGAGTCCCGTATTTGCCAGAATTGGATTATTGTTGTAGGGATAGCTGCTGATGTACACTGGGGTGTCATTAATGTTTATATTACTTTGAATATGCAAGGGCATTTTTACTTTATTTAATTTAGATTTGTATTATTTAATAGTCATAGAAGTGCACATGCAGTAACACATTGACATTTAGGCACATATTGACCCCACATTTAGAGAGAAACAAAGACGATCTTAACACTGTACAAATAGTTTGGGGACATTCAATGGCAGAGTCAGTCTTAGCTGGAACGCTTACAACCGTTAGTCCGCGCCAGTGTTGGTGTGTGGATCTAAACATTGTCCTTCGGGATCTTGTGTCTGTCGCTTCTGTTCTGCCCTCCTCTTTCACTTGCTTAAAATTAGACTTTCTTTCTGCCTACTTAATGAGACCAGTTTCCACATAATGCCTTGTAACAAGGGGACTACAGCTTGGGATACATCTTGCGGAGAGTGACCAGTGGATGTGCAGGCCTTTTAGCAGGGAAAGCATCTGATGCCTTGACCATTGGAAGTGACTATTTTTACTGTTTGTTGTTTGGAGTGCGTGATGCAAGCTGCTTTCCACACAGTAGGAGCATAATAGTGCAAATCTTTCTCTAAATAAAGGGGGCATTTAGGTGGTACTTGTTGGTAATCCTCAGGCTTTCTTTTAGCTGTCTTATATTCCTTACCCACCAAGTTGTTGAAGTGGCTTCCTCTGAATTTCATGCCGTTATGCATTTAATGGAAGCAGCTTAAGCTCTCTTTGTTAAATCGGTCTTTTGCCAAACAAAAAAGGAAAGTAGTCATTCTCCAGATGCTTTCCCAAAGCTCTGGTAATATTTTGATGAAGCTCGGATCGGAATAGCCCATTTTTGCACAGGTACAGAAAAATGTGTGCTTTCCGACTAGATCACAGCCCCCAGTGTGTTGAGTTGAGGACGGTACTCAAAATATAGCCTGCACTAGTTTCCACTGGAATTCCCTGCATTGTTCACGGAGAATGTGCTGTCCCCACTTTGTGTACTGGATGAGCAGAGGATCAAACGCCCTAGGAAACGCCTGTTTGATGTTTCTATTCTGCCTTGAAGGTATTCAGAAAGTGCTGAAGAAAGTGGTTGTACAAGGATTTTTTGGGTACCCCCAGTTGACCCAACCATTTCACTTTTTTGAGACATCGGGAGCTGAGCCACTTTCCCCACTGATTCCCACTCTACGGGTTCCTGATGATTCAGGAGATTTTGAGTACTGAACTTTGCGTGTTGTTGAGCCTCGCTGCACAGAGCCCTACAGGCTAGACATTGATCATCTAGGTCTTTCAATGAGTAGTAGTGATATTCTGTGAGGTACCAGGAACCTACAGACTCGAAGATAGTGAATTAATACGGTCTTGTATTTTAACCTGTGGGTCATGGCAATATGTAATCCTCTTTATAGACATTTAGTCACTTTATAGACATCTTGCTTTTGCTTCAAGCGTAGATCGTCAGAATGAGTGGCCTCTTAATTCCGATGGGACCAGTAACAGCAGCTTTGCTACATAATCCTAGTAGCCCCAACAGTGTAAAGCTTTGCAAAGTGGTTTGGGAGATTTCTTTATGTTGATGAAACCCGTATTTCACAGAAAGCCATGAAATATTTCCCATATTTGGGGATTATATGTATTACATTATATGTGAGCACGGGTTAGTATGATTTTGGGGGAAGGGTGGGGAGAGGGGTTCGCCTAACGGCTAAGGCGCTCGACCTCGGACCTGGGGATCTGGGTTCGAGTCTCGGTAATGACGCCAAAAACCCCCTGTGATTCTGGGCAAATCACTTAATCTCCCCGTGCCTAAAATGAAAGTGTGTCCTCATGTAACGCAACTGTGCTATGTAAAGCGCTCTGATAACTGATTCGGTTCGGTTCTAGTTCGCGCTATATAAAACTCTGCAAAAAAAAAAAAAAGGATGGAGACGCAGTCTCAGCTAGCTTTCATGATGGTATGTTGGCCATTAGTACATGGATGTCTAATCACTGTCTTAAATTGAATTCAGCTAAAACCGAGGTAATGGTCTTTGGAAACCTTGCCCCACGATGGTCCCCGACGTGGTGGCCAACTGAGCTGGGAGTACCACCTATCCCCTTAAAGAAAGCTAGAAATGTGGGTGTAATTTTTGATGATAGACTATCCTTCATAGATCATGCCAACGCAGTGGTTTCCTCATCCTTTTATGTGCTAAAGATGATAAAGAAATTGTTACATTTCATCCCAGTTAGCACCGGGAGAACTTTAATCTGTGCTCTGGTCATGTCTAAGGTTGACTACTGCAACAGCCTGATAATCAATGCCCAAGGAAGGGTTCTGGGTAGGCTGCAGCTAGTACAGAACGCATCTGCTAGGATGCTAACAGGTACCCCGGATTTTAAACCCATCTCCAATGTGGTGCAACAGCTCCACTGTCTGTCTGTAAGAAGCAGAACGAAGTTTAGGGCTCTCTGCATTGCCTATAAGGCAATTCACAGCAAAGGACCTGAATGCTTGAAGAAAGCTTTCTTGGCTTATGCACCCAATAGATCTCTTCGCTCAACAGATGCCAACCTTCTGATCGTCCCCAGAACAAAGAAAGTCAACTGGGGTGACAGAAGCTTCATAGTGGCTACATCTAAACTGTGGCACTCTTTCCCCATGCAGATTAAGGCCAGTCCCACACTGCTATCATTCAGAAAACAAAGAAAAACCTGGCTCTTCAAGCAATAGGCTTTCTCCAGCTTTCAGCTTATCCTTCCAGAACATAGCACCGAGACACCTATGGGTATTTGCACACTTAAATAAATTGTTAAAATTAATAAAAAATAAAATACCAGAATTGTTTTCTGCTGAGGGACTTTCTTTTTTAAAAATTTTCTGGCAACTGCCTCTATTTAACTTTCTTGATAGAAAACGACCAGCAAAGGTCAGTAAAATACCAGAATCACTTTAGCATTCTCTAGATTCCAGTCCATAGAAATTGTTTTCCACGATCACCAGTAGAGCGAGCGAGGTGGTGGCAGCGCCTTGTGACAGCGCTTGGGGAAACCAAACAAGGCGTGCAGACTGCGAGTTGAATCTCTTCTGCCCTCCTTCTCTGTACTGAACGAATGCAGCAGGCGCTTTTAAACGTCGTTTCTTAATATTTTTAAAGAACGATCTTGACCCAATTGATTTAATAATTGTGGAGTGCTGATATCAACTGTTTGCTTTTTTAAACTTACCTAACTGCTGTTGCTTGATCCCCCTGCTCCCCGGTCCACCGCGGCTTGTCTGTGCCGATTGTGTGGAGGGACAGGTCGGGCGCCATCTTGGTAGTCCCGGACCCCTACTGGACCGGAGTTAGCGCTCCAGCTCGGGGAGGGGCTTGTGTATCAAATAGGACCTGTTCAGTCAGTTCTGGGCGTTTGAGCGAGGTGGTGGCAGCGCCTTGTGACAGCGCTTGGGGAAAACAAACAAGGCGTGCAGACTGCGAGTTGAATCTCTTCTGCCCTCCTTCTCTGTACTGAACGAATGCAGCAGGCGCTTTTAAACGTCGTTTTTTAATATTTTTAAAGAACGATCTTGACCCAATTGATTTAATAATTGTGGAGTGCTGATATCAACTGTTTGCTTTTTTAAACTTACCTAACTGCTGTTGCTTGATCCCCCTGCTCCCCGGTCCACCGCGGCTTGTCTGTGCCGATTGTGTGGAGGGACAGGTCGGGCGCCATCTTGGTAGTCCCGGACCCCTACTGGACCGGAGTTAGCGCTCCAGCTCGGGGAGGGGCTTGTGTATCAAATAGGACCTGTTCAGTCAGTTCTGGGGGTTTGAGCGAGGTGGTGGCAGCGCCTTGTGACAGCGCTTGGGGAAAACAAACAAGGCGTGCAGACTGCGAGTTGAATCTCTTCTGCCCTCCTTCTCTGTACTGAACGAATGCAGCAGGCGCTTTTAAACGTCGTTTTTAAATATTTTTAAAGAACGATCTTGACCCAATTGATTTAATAATTGTGGAGTGCTGATATCAACTGTTTGCTTTTTTAAACTTACCTAACTGCTGTTGCTTGATCCCCCTGCTCCCCGGTCCACCGCGGCTTGTCTGTGCCGATTGTGTGGAGGGACAGGTCGGGCGCCATCTTGGTAGTCCCGGACCCCTACTGGACCGGAGTTAGCGCTCCAGCTCGGGGAGGGGCTTGTGTATCAAATAAAGATGCCTCCTAGGACGCGCAGCGGTCGCGCGCAGCGGGCGCGCCGTCTGCGCGCCGAAGGAGCGCCAAAGGAGGGCCCGTCTGTGCCCGTCCGTGCCTCGGACGGGCCCAGGGCCTGCCAGTCTGCTTGTCAATCCCCGGGGAGGGCACTACTAGGGACACGCAAGTACTCGCGCTATGATCTCCTGAAACTCGCACCCCCCGCTAAGGGTTTGCCGTGCATACGTGCGGGTCCTGAATGTGCTCTGGATACCTGCCTTACCTGTGGTTTCTCTCCTCAACCATTCCCCCCCCTACGCTTAAATCGTAACGATACGATCACTAACATTAGGGCGGGTCTGATAAATGCCAGGTCGGCGGTGAAGCACACAGCAGAGATCTTTGAGCTTTTGGTGGACGGTCAGTTGGAGTTGCTGTTCCTCACGGAGACGTGGATGACCAGCTCCTCCGCTCCCTCTGTGGAATTGGCTGTCCCCAGGGGGTTCAAGATCGCCAGAGTTGACCGTCCCTCAGGCAGAGGAGGCGGACTTGCAGTTATTTTTAAGGAGGGGTGGAGTCGTACCTCTGAGCCCCCGGTTGAGGGTGCAGGAGGTGAGGTCTTTCACTTCTCTATTGTGACTTCCACCCATTTTACCTTGGGTGGTTCTTTAATTTACAGGCCCCCAGGCCAGGCCACTCATTTTTTAGACTCCTTGGAAGAATACATTGTGCCGCGGGTCCTGGGTTTTCCTAAGTTTCTTTTGGTTGGCGACCTCAATATTCATATGGATACTCCTGACTCTCCTGATGCACGCAGGCTAGGTGAAATCCTTGAGCTCGCTCAGCTAAAGCAATGGGTGACCGTCCCGACGCATTCGGGCGGCCATCTGCTTGATCTGGTGTGTTCCAATTTCCCTATTCAATCGGTGGCCATTGAAAAAACAACCTGGTCCGACCATTCATTGGTTAGATTTATGTGGGAGATGGAAGAGCCTAGCCCTCCACCTCTTACCTGTTATTCCCAAAAAATTAATCTACCTCTGTTTAGACAGGCATTGCAAAAAACCCGTCCAAACTCGGGGATAATTTTGGATGATGCGGTTGGCGGGTTTAATGAGTGGATACGGCAGGCGGCTGCTGCCTCCACTAAGCAAACCACGCTAGCCAGAGCTAGACGCGCTCCCTCTCAACCCTGGTTTTCCCCTGACCTGAGGGAAATGAAACTGGGGTGCAAAAAACTCGAACGCGTGTGGAGACGTGCATATAGCCCTGAGGCCAAATCTGCCCTACGATTTGCCCAAAAAGACTACTATGCTGCAATCAAGGTGGCTAAGGGGAACTATTATGCGGGGCGAATTGCCAAGGCAGATAACAATGGCAGGGAGATCTTTGCCATTGTTAAAAGCTTTGTTGCACCTGTCGCTGAGGCTGCTTCTCTCGTACCCTCGGCGCATTGGTGTGAAGAGCTGTCAACTTTTTTTTCTACCAAAATAGCAAGGATCCAGCAGGACCTGCTAGCTGCTCTCCCCAGTGACAGCTCCGCAATCTCCCCACTACCCTCCTACTGCCCATACTCGGGACAGCAACTCATTAATTTCATGCAGATTGAGGAGGATGTTGTTCTGCCCCTCCTTCAGTCCCTAAAATCTGGCTCTCCATCTGACCCATGTCCGGCCCGGGTGCTGTCGGAGGTGGCAGATTTGGTCTGTGATGAGACCACGCAGATAGTGAACCTCTCCCTGGCTTCGGGCGTTGTTCCTTCTGTTTGGAAACAGGCCAAACTTCTGCCGCTCCTGAAGAAACCTGGACTGGATGTGGCGACTCCGGGGAATTATCGTCCGATTTCCTTGCTACCGGCACTTACTAAAATTTGTGAAAAGGTAGTATTCCAACAATTGGAGAGCTTTGTGGAAACCTCTAAGGCCCTCCATCCCGCTCAATCGGGCTTCAGGGCTGCTTACAGCACCGAGACGGCCTTGATGGAAATGACCGAGGCTATTCGGGACTGTTTAGACGGGGGTGGCAGAGCGGTCCTAATTTTATTGGACCTCTCTGCTGCCTTCGACACTGTCCCTCATGACCTCCTCCTCGGCCGGCTGTCGGCTGTGGGCATCGGGGGTGTAGTCCTGGATTGGCTGTCCTCTTTTCTATCTAATAGGACCCAGCAGGTCTGGCTGCCTCCCCATGCCTCGAAGCCTAAACCTCTGTGCACAGGTGTTCCGCAGGGGTCAACTCTTAGCCCCTTACTGTTCAATGTTTATATCACCCCCCTGGTTTATCTAGCGGAACAGTTTGGGGCTAAGATCATAGGGTATGCAGACGATACCCAACTGCTGTTTACCTGGCCCGATGCCGATCTGGATACATCCACGGTCCACCTGTGTTTGTCCTCTGTATTTCGCTGGTTAACGGAGGCCCAGCTGAAGTGCAATGAGGACAAGTCAGAGGTGCTCTTTTATGGCTCCTTTCCCCCCTCGTTCAAGAGCTCACTGTGGCCTCCTAACATTCCCGGCCCTAGTGAGATGGGGAGACCTGCCAAAAATCTTGGCATTTGGCTCACGGAGGACCTAAAATTTGAGCATCACATTAAGAAGCTTACAGGCACCTGCTTCGCCATTTTGAGAATGCTACGCAAATTCTTCCCCCTACTTCCTAGGGATGCGAGGGAGTCGGTTGCTCGGGCGCTCATCTTGGCTAGGTTGGACTATGCCAATGCACTGTTTAGTGGCATACCCGCCTATTTGGTGCAGCGTCTGCAAATTATTCAGAATGCGGCCGTCCGTCTATTATTTAACATACCTAGATGGAAGAGCGTGCGCGTGGAGATGCGCACGCTCCATTGGCTCCCGGTCAGACAGAGCATTATGTTTAAATCTCTGGTGCTGGCTTTCCGGGCAACCCATGATCAAGGCCCCATCTATTTGAGAAAGAGATTTGTCAGATATGTCCCTGCACGTACCCTGAGATCTTCTACTCTGTCTAAATTGTCTCTTCCACGTTTTAAACGGTTCAGACTTGGTGGTCAGTCGATTTCTGTGATTGTGGCCCGGGCCTGGAACGCTCTCCCTTTCCATCTGCGTTCCTTGCCAACAGTGGCTGCATTCAAAAAACATCTAAAAACTCACCTCTTCAAGAGTACAATCTGATGTGTTTTCTTTCATTCTCTGAGTCTTGATGTCTGTTTCTTTTTCCCTTGTCTCGCGCCAGGATACTCCCCAGTAATGGAGCGCGTTATAAAATGGTTTAAAGTAAAGTAAAGTAAAGTAAAGTAGACAATAATATTTTTTTCAAATCATGTATTTTCAGTGATCTGAATACCAAAGGCCCTGATTTTATATTAAAAACAGAGGTTTGGACTATACTATTTCCTGCTGAAAGGCAATATTTCTCTCCATGTGTTCCCATAGCTTGCGTGTCACGCAGTGTGGTGCTTAATTTCCCTTCATGTTAAAGAACAGTAGTATTTTCAGCACCCAGGCTAATGTACTGCATAGTTAAAAACAAATAAAGTTCCAAAGGCGTGACCGATTGCATTGGAAATGCTTGTTTAATAAATACTTTCACACAGTAATTGCAACTTGCATATCCAAAATATCAAGAATTTTTTTACAACTTCCAACACTTAAAAGTAGCTAAAGTTTAATTCTTAATAGCCATGCTCTCAACATAGAGACAGATAGTTAATGTGTTGACCATTCATATTCTATCTTAACAATTGCGGAACCTTTTCAAATTTCAGTCATATTTCTTTTTAAAGCTTAAAGTTATGCAGATTCCCAGTTTACACCACACCCTTCATCCAGCTACTACCAGAAATGCCACTGCCACTAGGACCACCATGATTAGCTCATTTTTTCTCCTGCAAATCGATTCTATTAATACACTCAGCAGTAGGTGCTCCCAAAATTAAAACTGTGCCTGCAAAGTCAGCAATCTACCTGAGGCTTAACAAATTGTATTGCTCATGAAGATTTGAGTTATAGAGGGACTCATTACGATGGCGGTCAGATGAGCGTTCGACTGCCATTGTTTCAGACTCTAGACCATGTGAAAAAAAGTCGGCGGTCCCAACAGACGAATTACGATATGACCATTTTGTAGGCAGATGTAAACATTTTTCCAGTGCTGCTTGTTCTGGAGCCTGGAACAGTGCTACAGCACAAGCCACAACAGAAAAAGGGATGTTTTTGAACATCCAAGCACCGTGTGCCAGGGACAATGTGGTGCCTGGCACAGGGTGCATGGATGTTTGGGGGAGGCATCACACGTGCCCCCAGGCCACATCGCTGAGGCCTACAGAGGATGGGAGCCCTGCTAGTGACCCCCAAAGCCCATTTCCCACAGCCTTTCGATGGCGGTGGGACCGCCATGAAAAGGCTGTCAGAAGGAGACATTGTAATCCCTAGGCAGGTGTCAGTGCAGGCACTGCCCCCCATTGCAGGGATTAAGGTCTGACCGATGCCCCGACCGGCTCCTTGAGTCTGTCGGAGGCATCGGGATGTCCCTCTGACCGGTATGGTCGAACTGATGGCATCGTAATGCAGCGGTCACCTGCTAACCTGTCTGTCAGGAAGATTTGGTGGCCGTCCGCCCGACATCCTAACCAGGCTCCTTGTTGTATCTGTGGACGTGTTCCAGTGTTAGACTTGTGGCCGCACTAATAGTGGTGGTTATGATGAAGATATCTCACAATTCGGTTTAAAAAACCCCATAAACATTCTATTAAGGGGCCGATTTAAAGTTTAGTAGATGGAATACACTCTAGTGGGATTGCAGCGGACATTATCTCTGTCAACCTGAGGGACCCCTGCCTGCCAAATGTAGAGATATTTTTGCAAGTTTTTTGTTTCTCAAAAACAAACTCTCAAAGTGGTAGTTTGTTCTTGAAAAACTAATTGCCCCCACACCCTGTGAGTTTTTTTCCCACACATGTGGGCCATTTTCCTGTCCCTGGTGATGACAGACAGGAAAAAAAAGGCATTATGCCATCCACTCTAAATAGGGCGAGCAGGGCAGTGTCTTTCCTCTGACGGCCCATCTCCATCAGGCTTTTGGCTAAAATATTTTGTTGACAGAGGCAACAGGAGCTCCATCAATGGAATACATAAGGGCAACCTGTCTCTTAATGAGGTGGGCAGAGCAGAGATGTGGCGGGAAGGGTGCTCTGTCGCAATGGAGACAGAGTACGTTGTCCACCAAACTCTAAATTGGGGCCCAAGTGTATATAAGTATTGCATTTGTTTTGTGTCCTTCCTGTATCACTGTATAAATGGTTTTAGCTAAATAGTGCTGCAGATCCTCTCTCTGTCCTGCCTCAAAGAGGTAACACTGTATTTTTAAACCCTATACATGTGTACGCAAATATCACCTTTTCAGATTAGCACTTTTCAAATTAGTATATAATAACATACTCTGTGGAAGCGTTTCTAATAGAAAAACTGAACATATGTGGCTTTGACCCCTGAGGAGAATAAGAAAACATTTTCATATCAAAATAGATTTTGTATGAAAAAAGTTTGAGGTGGAAAAAAAACTTTTTGAAATAGAAGTGCATACATTAAGGACATTCTTTCCCCAGTCCTCCAAATGTCTGGTTGATACAGTAGTATATAAGATCCAATGGCCGTGTTGATACCATGTTTCTGTGTTCAAAACATAAATTCTCGAAGTTTCAAACAGGTATTGTAAGATTCAAAGTGAGGCTTGAGAGCTACAACCAGGAATTTAAAGTTCACAAAATTTAAGCCACAACATTTCCCTTTTCAGTTTAACAAAGTTAAGAGAATTGATGTAGTCCACTTTATTACAATTACATGGGGAAACGCTGTTCACCTAGACTAGATCAGAGTACAAGAAACATTGGTTGAAAAGTCACTCGGACTCGAGGTGGGGAAAGAATCCACATCGCTGACAGCTGCCCAATCAAATTTCTCTAGATGAAAGAACTCCGTATGAACCTCCTAATTTTAAGTTGTGTACCTAAAAATCTGTTTTCCACTATAACTCACAACCCGACATGAATACAAACTAAAGAATTGTGCTGTGGCAGACCATGAATGTTGCCAACCAGTTTTTCATCAAAGTAGGTCTACTATAGTTAAGAGAATCATTGATAGCAACATAAATAATCTCTGCTATTGGACAATCTGCTGTTTTGTCAGTTATGCATGTGAGCAGTGCACTTACTCCCCTGCCCACAAGGGCCAGATGTAGGTAGGGTTTTACCGGTCGGTAACGGCCGAATTCGGCCGTTACCGACCGGTAAAAGGAATTTGAGATGTAGGGGGCAGAATCGGTAAATTTACCGTTCGGTAAATTTACCGATCGGTAATTTTACCGAATCTGTAAATATACCGGTCGGTAAATTTACCGACCGGTATATTTACAGAATCTGTAAAATCGATATGTAGGTGGGACTCTTATGAGTCCCACAAGGCCTAAGAAATCGGTATTTTACCATCAAATTCAATTTGATGGTGAAATACCGATTCAGGTGTGCATGCACATGTGTGCATGCACACCTGTGCCATATGACAGGCAGACCTGCCCTTAGGGCAGGTATGCCTGCCATATGGCCCCCGAACCTTTTTTGGGGGTGCTAGAGGGTGTCAAAGTGACACCCCCTGCACCCTTGCCAAAAATCGGTATTTACCGATCGGTAAATACCGACCGGTAATGCCCCATTCATTCCTATGGGCTTCAAAGCCCATAGGAATGAATGGAGCATTACCGGTCGGTATTTACCGAATCGGTAAATACCGACTTTTAAAGAATCGGTAAATCCACATCTGGATTTACCTACATCTCGGTACTTCATATTTACCGACTCTTAAATACCGAATCGGTAAAATTCGGTATTTAAGAGTCGGTAAATATGATTTACCTACATCTGGCCCTTGGTTTCCTGTTCATCTTGCTGAATTAACTCTCATAGGGCCAGATGTAGGTAAATCATATTTACCGACTCTTAAATACCGAATTTTACCGATTCGGTATTTAAGAGTCGGTAAATATGAAGTACCGAGATGTAGGTAAATCCAGATGTGGATTTACCGATTCTTTAAAAGTCGGTATTTACCGATTCGGTAAATACCGACCGGTAATGCTCCATTCATTCCTATGGGCTTTGAAGCCCATAGGAATGAATGGGGCATTACCGGTCGGTATTTACCGATCGGTAAATACCGATTTTTGGCAAGGGTGCAGGGGGTGTCACTTTGACACCCTCTAGCACCCCCAAAAAAGGTTCGGGGGCCATATGGCAGGCAGACCTGCCCTAAGGGCAGGTCTGCCTGTCATATGGCACAGGTGTGCATGCACACATGTGCATGCACACCTGAATCGGTATTTCACCATCAAATTGAATTTGATGGTAAAATACCGATTTCTTAGGCCTTGTGGGACTCATAAGAGTCCCACCTACATATCGATTTTACAGATTCTGTAAATATACCGGTCGGTAAATTTACCGACCGGTATATTTACAGATTCGGTAAAATTACCGATCGGTAAATTTACCGAACGGTAAATTTACCGATTCTGCCCCCTACATCTCAAATTCCTTTTACCGGTCGCTAACGGCCGAATTCGGCCGTTACCGACCGGTAAAACCCTACCTACATCTGGCCCTAAGTGTGGTGATCTCTTTGCTTTGAAAACACAGACACTTTAGATCTTTTGAATTTGTCTCTTCGTGGAAATAGTGATATGTGCAACGTCCAAAGTAAAGTTTTGTATCTATCGCCTCTGCCCAAATCTAAGGACACTTTCTGATACATGTGTTAAAAAATAGTGTTCTGTGCTGTTTCCACAATATGAATTGATAGAAAACACATGAGCTGAAAGGTGTGCATTCTGAGTTCATTCAAATAATTATTCCTTAAAACGTGTTTTTCAGCATATTAATATTTGCATTACATTCTAAAAAATGGAGTTTGTCATGGTTTCTGACCATTATTGCCCAATGATCACCTTTTTCCAATGAGATTATGTTTTTAGTAGGGTCTGGATTCTCCTCCTTATGAAGGAAAACCGGTGTTTTTTCACAATTTTTTTAACCAAAAGAAACATTTTGCAGAGTAAAAAAATGACAGCCTTAGTCCCTGTATTTAAATCAATAAATATAACTATATTGGCCTCATTGAATTTGCTTTGACAATATGCCTCATTTATGGATTTTTTTCCATAGAATATGTAAACTTATTATAAATTGAGGGCAGTCCATTAAGTGAATACCTTTTCATTTCACCACAGCTTTGGTGCTGTACACTTCACATCAGAACTGGTATAATCTGGAGTATTTATTCAATACTAATTGCTTTAAAAATCATGCCACTCACTGTCAGCGACAAAGAGAAAGGGTTATTTCTGCAGGGACATCAATGCTTACCTAGAGGAAGCTGCAGTGTACATCCTCAAACAATGCAAGAGACATATTGAATTATCTATTTACATGATAGTAGCTTGTGACATTTTGTATCTCATTAGGAAAATGTCACTGAATATCACAGAATATAATAATTAGATGGGCATTCACATAATGAGTGAATTCAGAACAATGGGGCAGGAAGCAGAACAGTACAAGATATCAAGACGTGCACGCAGACAATATTACAAAAGCTGTCTGTCAAAAGAAAAGGGAAATGTGGCACTTTCATCCTTGAAAAGGCCCGTTTTAGTCATGCAGGTATTGTATCAGTGTTGAAAGATCATTTATACATTTTTCTAATCACTCACAATTAACTAAAACGATTATTTGTTAGACAAGAGTTAAGTGTTGAGCTGCGATGGAAAGAACAAGGTACAATCATTTCACCTCAAAGATTTATTTATCCTTTCTTTATATTAGGAATGTTCTACATTTTTGTAAGAATACGTAATCTTGTGTAAGTGCTGAATTTCGTGCTACACAACACATGGAACATTTTCAGCATTTCGCACAACACAAAAGTTTGTGTGAATATTGATTGCCTGGCCCCTGGGTAGTCAAGTTTCAGCAAAAAAGCATCACTGAGAACGTATGCAAACCACTCTCATGCCAGTATCCCAAGCCATCTTCTCTTGTGGAGAAAAATTACTCGCAGCACCTGAAAAACTGTAATTTGCATAGCACAATTAATGTTGTGACAATTAAGCATATTTCTCATAAGGAAAATTGCCTTCCCTTACACTAAATGATAAATTACAAGTGGAACTTGAAGGCCAACAAGAGACATCCTTTGCATAATGCACCCTTTTGAGGTACACGGATCCTAGTTCAGTATATTGAATGAATGCTTAAAAGGGCTGGCTTAGCAAGGTTCTTTATTATTTAAAAAAATGAGGACACCATTTTATAATCCAGAGCCATTCCTTATTAATGATGCATTTGAAAATATTTGAAAAACACTACTATTTGTAAGCACTCCACAGGCAGCAGTGTACTACGTAAGTTCTTTGAAATAGCCATTAACCATTCTAGATTTTCCCTATCTCCTACAATTCTTGTTTCTTTAAATGAGCACACTACAGAGAATTGCTGCGCCCTACATTCAGAATTTCTTTTTATAAAAAAGGAAAAAATAAGAACTTGCAAAATGTGCACAGAATGTACTTTATTCAGCTTGGTTTGTCTAATATTTGTCTTTTAAACCTAAACCTTATAAATGAAGCTATAAGCATTTGAGAATTACTATCGGTCAGTGACTGAATTGCAGACGATGAAGGTTATGAGATTACAATGCATATTGCGCTGTTTACCAGGAGAAGTGTAGAAGACAAATCTGTTTTTGTCGAAATAATGTTGATTTAAAAACAGCCATGCTCTAGAGGCCACCTTGCTGCACAGAATCATTTTATGCACATACACAGCATGGACCATCTGCAGAAGCAAACTTTACAATTTAAATTCCTCGAGCGAGAATGATATGCAGGCGATGGATGCAGCTTAAGGCACACCTCTCCTCTGTGCTCGTTGATGGAAAATGCCTTTTCAATCCACTAGCGGTTAGTGTAACTGCAGGGTGGTTCACAGGAGTTCCATTTCATCTCTTCCTCTCCCTCACCGTCCCCTCATACTTGAACACAAAGCAGAGATGCCAACGCAAAAGTAGCTCTTGTAAAAACATATTCAGAGTAGTCCACTTCCCTTCTCTTCCCTACCTCTCCTCTCTTTCTTTTTCCATCCACCAACCCTCTGTCTCTTTCGCCCCCTTCACTGTACTTCTTCCTTTCTCTCTGGTCTCTCGGTTCTCTCTCAGTCCTTTCTCTCTTTCCTTCCTCGCCCTACCCTCTTCCTCTCTCATACCACCACCTTTCCTGCAGCAAAAATCCCAGGAAACTAGAGAGCGCAACGAAAGGCATTAGCAGCTGTGACCCTTCAAAAACTGGCCTACTATTGCTCCAGCCCCTCCCTCGGGAATACGCCCCTTGAGGTAAATGACTAGTCCAGTCCTGAATGCTATGGAAACCCGGCATTGTTTTCCTTGATGTGCTTAATGGCCTGAAATGCAGACTTGTACATCTAATATTAAGAGCTAAGCCGATGTCTTACTCAAGTAGCTGTTACAAATTATTTCAGCTACTAATAAGTAAGTAAATGGAAAAAAGCAGTTTGCCATCTTTAAATGAACTAAGTTTATTAGGGTGTGGGCATTCATCCTTTTTTGAATTGTCTTTGCTGTTTATTTGCTTCTTGTTACACATTTGTTCACCAAATATCACCAAGATTGCTGCTGTAGTTGAAATTATTTACAGTTGTTACAAGCATGAAGATAATCAATATAAACAAATGAATCCCACTCACTTTGAGCAATAGTTTGAAATAATCACCTTCAAATGTGCAAAAATTGGTCAGCAGAGCATTTAGTGCCACAAGGCTGTGAAACCTGTACACATAGGTAAAACACTGGGGGGTATATTCACAAGAACGTGTGATAACTACCGCAAGAGTAGCGTAACGCAACTTTCAACATCGCAGCTCATCGTGGGAAAATAACCCTGTGTCAACGTGGAATTCACAACAAAGCGGTAGCATGCGATAGACCCCAGATAACTCGTCAAATGTCAGTGTGAAAATCAACGCCACGCCGCAGAAATGCAATACATGAACGCTAAAAAACATGCGATGAGGCAATTCGCAGGACAAAAATCAGAGAGAAGCAGCCACAGGCCTGCAAATCCCACGCGTCTTGCGGGAAAATGCACTATAAAAGAAAGAAAGAAAAATGAACCAATTCCAACTGCGTAGCACCATGGATGCACCCTGACCGAGTGCAGAGGACAAGCCGAACCCCACAAGCCCCACGGAGCACCAACATGGAACCCCCTGTTCGGGGAATGGAAAGGAGAAGATGAAGACGGGGTTCAGTCCGCAGGAAGCCAGATCATCGTCACGGAGGTCATAGGACACCATCAACAACTGTTCAGCACCTCCACTGGCAACCCAAATGGCAATAAGGTAGGCCATCGTCACCAACATCAATGCAGTCGGAGTGTCGAGGAGGTCACAGGAGGAAGTCAAGAGGCGCTGGCATGAAGTGCACAGCCAAACCAAGGAGAAGCTCTCCGCCAACAGGAAGGCAGCAAGGACGACTGGAGGTGGGAAACCTGCGACACAAGAGGAGCTGGATGAGCTGGAGGAAATGGTGGCCACAGTCAGCAGTGTGGCGATGGTGGCAGGAATTGGGGGCCTGGACACAGCACAATACAACCTGACACAACAGCAACAGGATGCCTAATGACCAGGGACTGGGGGTTGGGGGGAGATTGGCACAATGGCACACATGCACAATTATGTGTAGCACACTGCACACCCACAATGATCGTGGAACATGTCACTGATAGTCTGGGCACATTCCAGCACACATAGAAACGCCAAGTAGGCCCCCATCCACAATGTGCACAAAGGGGCTCCCACCGGATCACCAATATCACAGCCGACCCACGCACATGTGTTGAATCCAGCAAAGCAGCGGCTCTGTGGCCCACACTGACTATGCAAGTAACACTACATGCCCAATAGAATGGCAGCAGACCAAAAACATGAGATGGCCCACGAATCGGCAAGGAGGTAGCCCAGAGCAGATCACATCCGTAAAGGAGCACGTCACACTCTGACATGTCCACGTGCACACATAACCCATGCCGTACAATGCACGCAGCAGACGAACAATGCACCAGGCCACAAAATCTGTCCGAGAGCACATATGACCCAATTCAAAAACAAATCAGGCCTCGAAAAGCACACAATTCAAAGGCACTCCACCTCAAAGGGAGAAGGCTACACGAAATCAGAGCTGCAGGGGCAACTCCCCCACAATAAAGCACACACACGTAGCAATCACAGAACATCAGCAATGATGGCAATGTGGTACAAAGTGCAACACCAACAGCATAGGCCACGGCTCTCAACAGGTCCTGCATGTGCGTAGTAACTGTCCACTCACATCTGGCATTGCCTGACACTGTGTGATGATAATGCCTGGGTACTACCACACATCCGTCATATAGTCGAAAAGCACAGACACTGCCATCAAATAGCCAGCTCCACCAAAACTGTGACATTGTACATTGGCATGCAGTCTGAATGTAAACATCTGCAAAACTCCAACATACATGTGTTACTCTGTTAACCTGCATCCGACCTTTCACATTACAGAGGGACAAACAACACCTCCTGCAGGGCACACCACACTTCACTTCATTGATGATGAAGAGGACAACCTGCACCTTTTTCAAGACACCCTCCAAAGGATAATGGACAGCCTCCGCACCCCATCCCCAGGAGCAGGGCAGGCCAGCTGCTCCGAGGTGAGCCCATCACCTGCACAGACCACACTGCATGAAACACACACCGTCACGGCTGTCTCCCAGCACCCCTGACCAATACATGGAGTTCCAACAGTGTGTCTGGAGTTGCCAGGTGGAGTTGGCTGAATAGCTGCGGGTAGGTTTCGAACTCGTGGCAGCCAAACTCGATGCCTTACGTGGGTGTTTGAGTCCCATCAGGGACCTTGTACCGTTCCTATCGGATACCCCCTGTACACACCATGCTCCTCCACAGACATTGGCTGGCCACGCTGGGGCCATGAATCTACTACAAGAACTGTCTGGTCAGACAGGCACCAGCGATTACAGCACAGAGTTGGCACAGATGCGGAGGACAATGGAGACCATGGAGCAGATGCAGGCTGGAAGTATGACTCCCACGGCTGGATACTAGCGAGTAGTATCTGGGAACGTCAATGTCCTGCAGTACTTCGTCTTGCCGTTGCTGCCACTGAGCCACTCCCAGATGACTACAGCGGGAACATCGACACACACAGCTCCGACCCCTGATGTGTCTGTGGCACACAGTGAGGTTGCCCCATCACCCTCACAGTCTGTTTTGTCAGTGGCACACAGTGATGCAGCCATCACCCCGCCACACACAACGGACACACCAGACACAGAACCCTTATCAGGGGAGTAAGAAGGGGATGGGAATTACTGTGTGAGGAAGGAGGCAGTAGCATCCATCACTACCATATGCCCTGTCCCTGCCTGGTGATGACCTATGCATAATGCCCTGGAAAACAACTCCTACTGACCCTCGGAACACTCAGCGACATTCACCCAGACCCCGACACGGACTCCCATTTCATCACTGCTGGCCAACTACACAGCAATCATGCTGCAGAATGCACCCTCCGACTTCCTAATCAGTTCTCAATCCCCAAAGGACTGTGGTTTGCCCACCACTGGGCTTCCATGTGATGCGGGCTTGGATAGCCATGTACAGCTACAGCTCCGTCAATCACCTGAATGTGAATAAAACATTCTGAATCACACAGATGTGTCATTACTATGTTTACTCACGTATGGAAGTATGGCTGGATGTAGGGAGAATGATTGCACATGAAGGTACACCATGGTAACTGACATCTATGCGCATGTGTATCCCTGAGACACATGGCAAATTGTATGACTGAGAAGGTGAGTGCTAGCTGTGGCCCCATTGCACATCAACAACAATCTCACAAACCCCCAACGTAGGCATACGTCCATGAGTTGAATAGGCCTGTGTGTAGGAGTGACCAAATCGGTAGCAGGCCATGCGTAGTGTCCTACATCACATGTGAACTTCACGACACATACCTACTTACACACATCTGTGTGGACACATTCACTTATGATATATGACATTGCTCCACATGGTCAGAGGTTGGACACCATACTCACATCGCTGAAGTCACATAAGTGCACATGTCGGCCAGCACCTATCCCAAAACAATGGCTGGCTCACAGAGGTTGAGCTTGCAAGAGGGACCCACCCCTATTGCACATGCGTCAGTCAGTTCCTCCCTGTGTAGGTATGATGCTCATTGTGGCACACAAGTGGACAATCAAATCAACACACCTCACAGTTAGACATCAGTGGGGTGGTATAGACTTCATTGGGATGTCAGTGTCAGTGTGGACGAGGCAATGGCCACAACAGTCAGGGACATGCTTAAGACACTTGCACGCAGCATGGGTACATGTCGAGGTTCAGGAAATGGTGGTGCAAAAATGTACACCAATCATCACGGATGGCAATGTTCCCAGCCCACCTTGCCTTGCTGGATGAGTCATATGTTGTTTGGCATCAGCCCATTGCCCGTGTGAGGGGGCACGACTCACTGCCCATGGGATCTGCAAAGTGCTCTGCCACCGGAGTGCTCCGATTGTCTGCTCTGCTGACAGTGTTCAGGTGAAAGGGTCCGACAGGTTCGCATGTCGTGCTTCATTGTCATGTGTGTGCTCTCCCCCAGCAGTGTGTCCGATTGGCAATGTTGCCAAACGACGCTGTGTTGCTCCGACCATGGACCTGCATCACCTTGCACAGGTGTGTGTACACTTTGTTGTACCACGCACATGCATTCAGAGTCCGGATGATGGCAGGCGTGTCCTCTGTTGAGGTGGGATATGTGGATTAAACCCAGATCAGTTGACTGGGGGTGAGTGTTTGTATTGTCAACGCTCCGTCCATCATCCCCTTTGGTTTTTCTTTGTTCGCCCTAAGTTGGCAGGGTATGCTCAGACGTGAGTCCCTTGCTCACTTTGCCACTGGAGTCAAGCAAGCCCGGCTGAAGACGGCTGTAATGCCAGAAACCGGTCCTGGGAAGCTTGATTCCGGTCCAGGGAAGACATGGCTTGGCAGTTCGGGCTGGACTGTTCCCATGAGGCACAGGGTCAGACTGATTTGCATATGGCCATGTCTGAACTGGGGTGGCGGAGTGAGCTAAAGAATGGTGATGGATTAAACCCAGATCAGTTGACTGGGGGTGAGTGTTTGTATTGTCAACGCTCCGTCCATCATCCCCTTTGGTTTTTCATATGTGAGCAATCCCCACAATGCAACAAGTTGTTGGGCATGTGCTGTGGGTAACAATCGGATGTGGCTGCAGGGATGTAGTTACTCGTCCATGAATGCCCGCGCTGCTTCATGTGCAATGTGTTCCAATAGTACGTCGTTGTTATGTTCAAGGAACACCAGGGTGAGCCAATCCATTAACTGGTCCGGGCAGGTGTGCTTAGCCCACGCCTTTTCACCAATCCGCAATACAGCCCAATAGGGGAGCGCTTCTATGTGGTCACTGCACATGAGGAATTGTGCAATCTCCCATGCACAACTACCAATACATATGCAGTATGTCAAGGCATCCCATGACTGGCTGTCTCGGTTACACTCCTGTTCTTTTTCCAATAGGGGGCCCACACTCAAGTCATAGTCCAATTCATCTACGGTTGTGTTGGATAGGCAGACATCCATGGGACACTCGAATGTGCATGTTCAGCAGTGGAACCAGGGCTGAACGCAGGTGACGTAGGCAATGTGGAAGCTGAGCCGGTAACTGATCTGCAGCACTGCCAGTGGCACTGCTCCCAGTAAATGCAGCATACGTGCACAGTGGTGTTCCACGTGACAGGGGATGTGAATGTGCCCGGTATGGCCTGCCATTGATTTGGTGCATCTCATGGATCCGGCACTCTTCCGAACTGCAGCAGTTGTGTAGAGGATATGCCACAGCTCTGAGCAATGATTCAAATGTGTGTGTAACATTGGGCTAAATGGGTTGCTGTGTCCGTGAGTGTCAAGGGCATTCCAAGCAGGGGTACCTCCGGCAGGGGCATATGTGTGTGGGGTGTGGATGAGTCGGGAAGCTTATTTGCGCTATGCGTGGTGTGAGAGTCGTCCACATATGCCATGGCATCTCTCTCAGGTTGGGCCAGGCGCGTTCTGGACCAAGGCCAGAGGTACAGGTGTCCTCCTGCCTTCTGCATTGGAACAATGGAGCTTTCATCCCTGATGTTTGTCTGACTTCTACTTGCGTTTTCGGAATGTGATGTGGCTTTGGAGCTGAGATTGGGACACGGCCTTGGGCTCATGTTGTACAGATGGCGATGCACACACACATGTTGGCATGTGGAGCTAGGTGCTCTGCAAGACCTTGCGCTGCTTGTGCAGTTCACTCCATCTCTTTCCCTCGCTCTCTCACTCTCTTTCCTTTGTTGGGCTCATGTCACACCTTCTTCTCTTGGATTTAGTGATCCAGGCTGTGTCCTACGGATTGTCCAGTGAGGACCCGCTGGGTCTCATCCAAATGGTTGTTTTGGCATTTGTTTGTATCTTGTTTTGTGTTGGTGATTGCATTGCTTTATGACTGAATCTCCATTTTCTGGCCACACATGTATGTTGATTTTCCGGCTTGTGCGACATCAGGCAGAATATCTGTTTTGGGATTTGTGGTGTTGGTGTGCAGTTTCTTGGCCCAGGTTGGGGCCACGGGGGGTGGCAGGGTGTTGTGGGCAGTGCTTAATTTGTAAAATATGAAGTGCAGGCGCTCAAAAGTTTGTCGGAGGCCACACCTACTTTTCTCCGGCTCCACCCACTTCCTCCACTGGCTCCACCCACTTAATCTATTGGCTCCACCTCCACCCACATCCTCAACTGGCACAGCTAAAAGTCAGATGTAATACCCGATCTAAATTTCAACAAGGGAGCCTTGCTCATAGTAAGGTGACAACAGTGCAAGATTCCCAAGTGTGAATCACAAGCTGTGGCCACCACTGCCATGTGCTACCATCACCTTATGTGCATTACTTGCGCTTGCAAACTTTTAAAAGTTACAAATTAATAATGCACATTTCATACACATTTGTACATAAACACTGCTGCACAGCACTAAACAACACTGCAGTCTTATCGTAACATACTACAAACACACTCATGCATGGGTGATGCCACCAGGGTTTAAATTTCATCAACTGGGCTGAAGGGCATTTGTATTCAAAGAGAGGATGAGGATCACAAATTTGTATACGTAATTGGGGCGGTTTCTCACCCAGAGATTCTTTAAGGCAAGACAAAGTAGGCAATTAATCTGGCCCCCACCTCCCAAGCCCTCCCCGGTATTCTCTCACTTATTTGCTTCTATTTTTCTCTCTAAAACTCCCACCCATCCGTCTACCTCCAACTCTGATTGTCATTCTCTACCTATAACCTCCCTCAACACCCTTTCTATATATTATTCCTTCTCTCTTCGCCCATCGCTCGCTCCGTCATCTCTCTCCTGGTATCTGACCTCACCCCTCTTTACCTGTCTCTCTCTGTTTCCTACCTTTCCTCCCTACCCTCTTCTAAGTTATTCTTCTCCTACAACCTCCCTCTTGCTACTACCATGCTTCTGCTGCTGCTACTCTTTTTTCACTTTATTATTACTACCAGTCTGGTAGTAATAGTAAAGTGAAGAAAGTAGAGGCATAAATAAACTTCATTAAGCCCCAGGTATTCCCGTAGTAGACACACACTGTAGCTCTGCCGGCCTCTGCCAAAAATAAAGAAACAATGAATTCTTAAGAAAAATAAATCTGCATGAGTCACTCAAGAAAGCCAGGGGCACAAAGAGTCCACTATCCAAGGGGCCGCCTGTTTAATCAAATGCTATTATGCTCAGGTGGCATTGAATAGGGCTTGTCACAACATAAATATCATACTTACATGAGTGTTTTCCTACACAATTGGGCGGAAGCTAGAGATTTTCACCCAGACACTTCAACCAGACATCCCCTCGGTTTAACACTCCTCTCTTGACACCTCTCAGACCACACAAGGGCATTCAAAAATACATCTCTGGTCAAGAATGGGACACAGTACAGGCTGTTTAGGTCGAGTTTGTAACTACCGCTGAACTACCAATGGCCAGGAAAAGAACTGTCGCCACGTCTTAAAAGGGCAGACACCAGCTGCCCTCCAGGGTGCTTTATGGGCACTCTCAAAAGAAAATAACTTCTTACCTTCAAATTTGTGTCTTAAATATTACAATTACCGAGACTAAAATTGCTTAATAAACAGCTGTAAACGACAACAGCAGATTAATTTGCAACCACCAATAGAGGAATATCACATTCATATTAATTGGCAAAATGACGTCAGGCAGATTTGCAAGAGGCAATTTAAACAAAAACACTGGCAATATATTGGAACGTGTAACCTCAAACACAAATCTCTTGTTGGTGTGAAACACCAGCATCAACTGATACCACAGGAACGTCAAAACTGAAAACATACCACATGATCATACACAACTATTTCAAAACAGCTGATGGGCAGATATAACAATCCGAAGTGTGAAAGCGGAGCCCAGCAAAAAGTTAAAGCAACTACAAGTTTACTGTAAATAGTGCTTACATTAGCCAAGCTTTCGAGAACCTCCTCGATGTGGTTTACACCTAGACAAAGCAATCAAAACACCCAACAACAAGTAAATGCCACTGTTGTGCCTCATCGTGCATCTGAGTGTGTTTTTTAGATGCTGGAGTCTGGATTTATCTACAAAACTGTTTTAGAAATTACAACTCTGTCTTCATTAGGACGCCAGAATACCCCACCCCCCTCCCACGCCCACACCCCCTCCTGCAACCAGGGCTGGAAGCTGCTACGTCGCGACTTATAACGGGCTTCGAATTAAATTAATGGAGGACATTGCGGGCTGATGGACCTACTCCTGTCAGTTGTTTTTGTACATTGTGTTCTGTAATACACACAAAGGCATATATATGGGCTCATTTATTAGATGTGCGCAACTACTTCCTGATAGGAAAGAAGGCAATCAACCTGTTTATTTAACATTCTGCTTTCAGCTTTTCATGGCATTTGGTTTAGCGTTAGTCACTCTTAAGAGGAACGGTTTAGGGAAGAAATGGAGGATACTTCAAGGGAGGGCAGGGCCGGGCGTCCGGGGCTTCGAGGCACTACCTTTATTTATTACCTGATCTAGATAGGCCTGCCTGGTGCTGCTGCTGCTGCCTGCCCTCAACGTCGTCGGGCTGATGGCTCGTGGGATGCAGCCAGGTGTGACGGAGCATGTCAATCGGAAAGTAATCTGCGCGCGCTGCCTGCCGCACAGGCCTGACAACATCCTGCTTTTCATGGCATTTAGCCACTATTAGGCAGTAAACTGTTTAAGGGAGGATATTAAGTTCAACAAGCACAGGGGCCGGGCAGGGCCTTTAACTTTTAATCCCGGCCGGCCTTATCGTTCATGATATGTGTACGGTGGAGTCGGACGCTTCTAGGCCAGCCCAGGCACAGTGCATGAATCTTTGAGGATACTTCAAGGGCAGGGCCTTTAAAAACTTAACACCGGCCGGCCTGCCCTATTGTGATATGTGTACCGTGGGCCGGCGGCCGCTACTATGCCGCCAGGCATAGTGCGACATCGAATCCTGTGGATGGAGCCGGAGCTACTGTGGTGCCCGACACGCCACCAAGCAAAACAAGCATTGGAAATGCAATAGGTCTCGCAGCATTAGAGTTAGTGCTTTTAGAATTGTTTATGGGTTTTTTTGTAAATCTTTAGCATTTTTGTTTCCTGTAGCCAATGCTAAAGAATTAAAAAAAAAAACCATAAACATTTCTAAAAGCTCTAACTCAAATGCTCCGAGACCTATTCCACTGTGTGAGGGTGAGGGGTTGAGGGTGAGTGAGGGTGAGTGAGGGTGGGTGAGGGTGAGTGAGGGTGAGGGGTTGAGGGTGAGTGAGAGTGAGGGTGAGGGTGAGTGAGGGTGAGTAAGGGTGAGGGTGAGGGTGAGTGAGGGTGAGTGTGAGTGAGGGTGAGTGAGGGTGAGTGAGGGTGAGGGTGAGTGAGGGTGAGGGGTTGATGTTGAGGGTGAGGGGTTGAGGGTGAGTGAGGGGTTGAGGGTGAGTGAGGGTGAGGGGTTGAGGGTGAGTGAGAGTGAGGGTGAGTGAGGGGTTGAGGGTGAGTGAGGGTGAGGGTGAGGGGTTGAGGGTGAGTGAGGGTGAGGGGTTGAGGGTGAGTGAGGGTGAGGGTGAGTGAGGGTGATGGGTTGAGGGTGAGTGAGGGTGAGGGTGAGTGAGGGTGAGGGTGAGTGAGGGTGAGTGAGGGTGAGGGGTTGAGGGTGAGTGAGGGTGAGGGTGAGTGAGGGTGAGGGTGAGTGAGGGGTTGAGGGTGAGTGAGGGGTTGAGGGTGAGTGAGGGGTTGAGGGTGAGTGAGGGTGAGGGTGAGTGAGGGTGAGGGGTTGAGGGTGAGTGAGGGACCGCAAAGCTATGGGGGGCAGAAATACCACAGGAGGGGGCTATAGCATAAATACCACTGGGAGTTGATAGAGCGGGAAAACGGCCAGAGATTTGCAGGGCAGAGAGAGCACCACAGCGAGACAGCAAGGTGCGAACTGTGTGAGATATTGTGACCGGCGCACGGTGGGGCATTCCCAGGGTAGAAACGCACTGGGACAGTGGCAGGACAGAGAACCCGCGCGAAGCTGGAATGGCAAGAAGATCTCTGGGGTTGGTATGGGTTGAGTACCACTAAGGCTGGTAGGAGGGGTGTACCACGTGAGACTGGGGAGTGTGAAATAGGAGCAGCTTTGTGAAAAACGCCGGAGGGTGGTCCGTGGAGAATTTGGAGATTATTGAAAGCATGGCGGCGCCCCCAGATGTTCTTGTTCTGCGTACAGTGTTGTGGACGCGCAAATAGCCGGAAATCCGTGAATTGCTCACGGCAGCAGCGGCGGTGTTGCAGGACTCCTGCATGGTGCTTGCCAGAACTTGGATAACTTCAGAGAATACGGATAAAGTACATTTCAATGCACGCAGGAGACTCCAGGAAAAGGTGCAAGGCGCACCGAAAATGGAACTGCCTGACAGGATGCAGATTTAGAAGGTCGCGTGCCAAATGCAAATAATTAAGACAGTGCTGCATTCCGTAATGTAGCCCGTGAAGCAGCATGCTGGAACAATGACAGAGGGATCTGCTTAGCAAAACAGTCATTCCAGGGAAAACAGCATGACCAGGCGAGAGCAGAATGCTGTGACGCACTTAAAGCAGGCATGGAAATTCTGCCAGGCTAACTCAATCTATCTTCGATGATTCAAGTCTCTTCTGCAGGTAAAGATTACGAAGTGGACGGCACATGAGCGTTTGTTATAATGCAAACCGCTCGAGCTAACTCGACAGACGTCTGAAGCAGGACCAGGGCGCCTAGAAGACCACCCGAGGTGATACACAGTGGTATGCAAGGGATGGCACCCACTCATTCGATCTCACGCAGGTTCACATAATAACAGCTCTCTAACACTCTAGGTCAAATTTTGAAGTGCATATTAGGGAGTCAGGGAGGAGATATGGTGGTGGTGGGGGGGAGGGGGGGTAGTGTTGCTAAAGGAGATTTTGAAAATCGTCAGGCCATTTAAGATATAAATGCGCGAGCGATAAGGATTAACACAACCAAGAATGGGGAAATGAAGCAAAATACACGCAGAATGGGGCAAGTGGCAAGACAAACTTGAAACAAAAGGGGGAGGGTAAGGGTTCGTAGGCATGCTATAGATGCCGATCCTGCCACGCCTCTGTAGCAAACTAGAAACTATATGGTAGGCAGGGACATTCGGAAAGATGTCAGCTACTTTAGGCAGTGTTCTATCTACCGTAACAGCATAAAAAATGTTTTTAAAAACGGTTCGACTTAATGGTTTGACGGTAAGAGCTGTAATTTTAAGTACTGAAAAATAGAGCTTGTGCAAAATTCCATGAAAAATAAACTGGAAATCTTTAGATTTATACAGCAGCTGAGGAAATTGCCCACTTATTTTCATTTTTTTCCATTTCAAAATACTTATTTTTTTTCACGCTGCATACAGACATGTAACATAATTTTGTTAAAGATTTGATCCAAACTTCAAGTTACCGGCAATATTTTCCATTATACAGAAAACCATGGCAGTTCACAGCAGCTGTGCTTTAATGTACAACAAATCGGGAATCTTTTTTTATTCCACTGATACATTTGCCTTTTAGCGGAATTGGAAGTAACATTTTCTTAACAGCTAAGGTGTGTTTAAATTGTGCCTGTGGTGGTGGGCCCGCACACTCGATGGTGACCCAGAGCTAAACAGAGAAAGACAGAAAACGAAGAAAGACCGAGGAAGATATAGATAGAAAAACAGTCCCAAAGGAAGACAACAAAGATGAAAACAAGACGGAGGGAAGAGAGGGGAGGGGGGGAGAAATGCGACACGGCGGGAAGGGGAGGGGGCGGAGCGGGTACAATAAACAAGACGGAGGGAAGAGAGGGGAGGGGGGAGGAGAAGTGCGACAGGGAAAATGCGAGACGGCGGGAAGGGGAGGGGGCGGAGCGGGTAAACAAAGACGGACGTGCACGCGCTTTTAAGGTCAATGCGCATGCGCATTGAGCTTAAAAGTCACGGGCACTGCAAGGAATCGCCACGATTCCTTGCAGTGTGGATAAAGAGCGGATAAGTCCCAATACTCTCGCCTTGCTCGATGCGCATGCGCATCGACAGGCGAGACCTAAAAAATGCAGCGTTGGGTTGGCAATGAGCGTGGCATGATGACTGTTTAGTACTTACGGTTACGATCGGGGCTGCGGGGCACTACCGTTATTAACTGATCATGTAGGCCTCCTTGGTGCTGCTACTGCTGCTGCCTCCCCTCTCAACGTCGTTGGGATGATGACTCGTGGCGTGCTGGGGGCGTCGCTATTGGAAAACAATCTGCGCGCAGAAGCAAATCTGTCCCAATCAGTGTCCCTCCTCCCCACCGGCAATACTGAACTAAGGGCCACCATGATGCCATCACATCCGGCTCTCATTCACAGTCAGCTGCAGCCAGTACTGGCTGCAGCACTCACCGGTACTCGGGAGACGAAAACAACACTCTGCGCCGAGGAAGTCCGGTAATGTTAACATCATTTCAAATGTGACGTGCAGATGTGTGTAGACCCGGCCCTGAAAAATAAGTGCCGGTGCTAAGCACCGGAAAGCACCGGCACAAATTAAGCACTGGTTGTGGGCCTGGGTGTGGTGTTGGTGGGTGTTGTGGCACTCTTGTGTGTCTGTGCTGCATGTTCAGTTGCTTGGGAGACATCTGTTTCTCTTCAGGTGTGGCTGTGGTCTGTGCTCCATTTTGTGGTGCAGGCTGTGGTCTGACTTTACACCAGGTAAGAGCAGTTGTAAAATTCCTGCTGCTAACACGCCTTATTGCGTGTTTTATGTTCTTATCGCCGATCTGGCTGGTCATTGTAAATGTTGAGGTGTGGTGTTGTCACGGCTTTTTGCACGATAATGCCTACTCTACATCTTATTAGCGATAGTTGCGGGGATCCTCTGTGGTGATGTTTTTTGCGGATGCTATCGCGGGAATACTGGTGCTGTGGCCTGTTAGCACCAGCTTGTGTATGGGGAGGTACATTTGTCACGAATTTGGCTGTGCTAAAGTGCTGTTAATTCGGCAATGGCTCCTTGTGAATATGGCCCTGAAAGTAACAGACCGAAGAAGGAATTTTAATAGCATAGGTGTATGACCAAGCCTGCAATAACAAATCCTTCAAATAGGAATCTGTATGCTAACAGTTGTGGCTTCCTATTTGTAGAAGAAATAATTGATATAGTTGTAAGTAGGGAAAGTTGGATGCAGCTGTACTCCTGAGTGTGATCCTACTCCACCCAGTTATAACTAGCCCAGTGTTCACGCGCCCAGATTTCCTGGGTGTGTAAACATTGGATCCGGCTAGTGAGAGCCCTGCACATTTCTTCCTATTTAGATACCAGTGCACGTAATAATTCAGGATGATGGCACACTGTGATTGCTCTTTTTTTTAGGTGGGTGAGAGGCCTGTGGGAGATGGAAGAGCTCCGTTGATGCTTCAAGAGCAGTGGTCGAAGTGGGCGGGATCTAAGGGACACGACATGCGTATATTTTTGTTATTTAAGAAAAAAAATCCTTTCTTTTTGTGAAAAGAGTAGAAACCAAGTGCATCACACAAATACGGATAGCAGTGCATTGCAATGGGGCTGTGAATTTCTCAGTGTCAAATTTATCATGTTAAATTCAGTAGAGGTGCATTGTGGGAGATCTGAGGTTGTTTCTTTTCTTTGGGTAGTATTTTATGCTGCAGTGCTATGTGTGCTTTGAACTACGACTTTGAGCTTCGCTATACTTGGAGACAAGTTCATGATTGCAAATTAGAAAAGGTTTGCATTGATTGGAAGCTTTGTATTGAGAGACTAGTCCATGATGCTGGTATTGATAGAGGTACTTTGTGCAAGCTCTCATGTTGGGTGGGGGATTTATTAAACTTAGTGTAATGGAGAGCTGCACCCCATGTTGCTGCATTGCTATGGGGAGAGCGCTGCTGCTCTCTTCCCCTGGGCTGGCCCTCAAACAGCCTGCCTAGCGCCTTGCACATTACTAAGGAGACTTGGTGCATCTCGGTCTCTCAAGGCTGTTTACAGGTGTGACCATAGCTTGTTTATGATACATAAGTTCTTTCTCTTAACTCCTTTACATTAGTAATACAAGAGGGCCCAGCGGCGTTGGAGGGTCACGGCTACGCAAGCGGAGAAGTTTAGG
Organism: Lissotriton helveticus; assembly: GCF_964261635.1. Lineage (NCBI taxonomy): Eukaryota > Metazoa > Chordata > Amphibia > Caudata > Salamandridae > Lissotriton > Lissotriton helveticus. The sequence goes on from NC_136061.1 coordinate 727,302,023, forward strand.
GCCCATTTCCTTCACTTGTATTAGAACCCATTGCACCTTGGCAATGCCACTGGACCAAGGGAAATGCAGGACCCATTCCTCTTTCCTTATCTAGCTTATTAAGAGTCCACAAAACATGGATTATGTTTGTACCCAGGCATTAAAAGCAATGATTGAGGCAGCCCTCGTACACATTTCCACTCTCCAGCCAAGACACTAATGCAACTCTTGTGGTTTCGTGGTTCGTGAAGACAGCATTGAGCATTAGAAGGCAGACCGGGGGACGTATCTACTACGATGGTTTCCATAGGAATGTAAATCTTTCTGGATTACATCGATTTATGAAAAAATATGCTGTTGCTAACGCGGGATTACTGGTTACTAGTTACCTTACCAAATCCCAAACTATGTCGACTGAATCGTTGGTACCTGTCATTGAGTAAAAGGTAATCTTACAATAAATCAATGAATTTAAGAACTTGCACCACTCTAAATGACCACTGACCAAATTTTAAGTTTCAAAGATTTAATATAAAGTCAAAGATAACTGAAGATACAAACTTCTCAAAATGAGATTAAGAAGATAAATCGGTATCACTATGAACATGAACTTTTTGAATAGTCTGAGTCTGAAAAACAGAATAATAAGTACAAGCTCGAAAACCATCAGGGTTGCCAAAATGGATACAAGTTGCAACCTCAAAGTCATTACAGAAAAGAAAATTAAGGTTAGTCTGTCCCTACACTACACTAAGTGACATCCCTACTTAACAAGATCTTTACCCCTCTAGGTGTCAGCCGTGGTGACTTCCTAAGAAGATCACGCACTTCTCTTTGTCTCTTCTCTGATAATGGGTCTCTCCTGATCAGCCTATCTGCCTACCCATCCGCTTCCTTAGGCTCCCAAAATCATCTGCTCTGCTCTCCTCCCAGGTCGCTTTCCCTAATACCAAATCACATTTTCGATAGGAACGCCCCTTGGGACGCCCCTCACGTGGTACATCTTTGCGCGGTAAACTCCATGATGGTACTCTTGAAGACCCTCGTTAAAGTTGACCTTGGTTCCCAGGCTTCTTCTCCAGTGCGCTGATACCCCCTGAAATTCCTGGAAACTCCTACAGGCCTGCTCCAAGCGCCACTGAACAAAGCCCCTTTCATTCTAGCTGATTAAGACCCTCGCACCTGCATACAGCCCGTCCTGCAGTGGGCCTCAAATTCCAGACTCCACCATATCTATAGGTCATAAAATATAAGCGAAGCTCTGTACTTGGCACCTCTCGACTTCTCCTCTAACGAGCACATGGCACATCAAAGGAGATGACATTATCAGTTCAGGCCTACTTGATTTACATGAAGCGAGTCCCTGCACTCTGAAACCATTTTACTTGATTTAAACAGCATTCTTAACTAACATACATTTCTTAAAGTACACATCTATAAAGCATATATTTCAAACTAAATTCGATAGTACATTTTGGAAGAACCACGTTAACCCCATCCCACATTATTTTAGCAGCACGTTTAGATTTGCTTGTGAATTGCCATGAGGCCTACACAATATACTGGATTTTTAGAGTTACATTCAACTCTTACATTATTCCTTTAACATGAGAACGTGAGGTTTTCATATTCATCCCAAACATCTCTACATTAGTCTCACACAGTTATGATTATTGTTACTCTACTCAAACATTCTATGCATTTCACTACTGAATATAAACACTCTGGTGCAAAGTACATGTTAACTAACTACGTGCTTGTAAATATGGTACACTTATACATTTTTTTCAAACTTGTGCTCTCTCAGTCCCCCCTTTGATGACCTTCAGGGGTCATCCCCATCAAGACACTAAAAATGTAGAACCCTTCAAAGTGAAGTCATGGCAGTGCCACTTCTTTTCATACTCTCTAATGCTTTCAGACTCTTGTATTGAGTGTCCTGCATCGCTGTCAACTCTTCCTCCTGTTTCCTCATAGTTCTCTGCAACCTATTTGCCCTATAACATTGATACAAACGCACCAATCCCCACAAAGTGATTACACAAATCACTATTATGATGATGGGTTTCAGTATGTACCAAACAATACCCTTTCCTAAGTTGGCAAACCAACCTCCAACTTTACCCATTCCTTGACCTACTTTTTCCCACACATTTACTTTTGTCAGATCCTCAACTTCGTAGTGTATGGCAGTGATGTTTCGTATATACTTCTCTAGAGGTTTTGAATTGTCTGGAATGTAAGTGCAGCATTCCTGGACCTTCAAAGCCTTACAGACTCCTCCCTCTTTAGCTAACAGAACGTCTAAGGCAAGTCGGTTCTGAAGAACCATTGCCCTAATCGATTGCATCTCACCTTCTATCAGCATCAATGATCTTGCAGTACTGGCAGATAGCCTATCTACGACTGTAGCTAACCTCCTGATCTTAATGTCATTCAATATCAGTCCTAAGAAAGGGAATGCAGCACCGAGTACATCTCCAACTACTTCTGCTGCACCCAGCCCTCGCTTCCATCTAGTTGGTATTTCTTTCTTTGGCGTGTCTAAATTCTCAACATGATATATTTTAGGGAAGACAACAGCCAGATAGCATGATCCGTACCAATTATCTGGTAACTTCACATAGGCATTTCTTCCACATACAAAATATACATTTGGTATTGCTTGCATCCCTTTCAAAAAGTCCTTAGAATAGTACTCCAATTGAAAGGCATGTTCACAATTGACTTGACCTACATAAAAATTCTCATAATAGGAGTAACTCCTGTGTATGCACAGTTTCCCCCGTTTCTCCTTATCTAAAGCAATTGGACCAATACTACCTTTTCTTTGATGTGCCCTTTCCTCCTTGGTCCAATCTGTTTCCCATTGTCCTGATGCCTTCAAAATCTTCTGTCTCCTGTATCTAGTATCTACCTGTCCTATAAACTTTTTCTCAACTTCTGATATTTGACAAGTCAGATTGTTTCTTCGAGCATGTGAAGTATCTAACGTTTTCCATGGAATAAACCATTTGTGTAATCTGTCTTCGCTTTTGTAATAGTCCCACTTGTTCAAATGCTTGAAATTCGGGACCTCTGGCAATGTCGAGTCGAAATTCGAGAAATAATACTCAAATCCATCTCGTCCATAAAATATGCTCAACAACAAACTACATGTGATTCCATATGTCAATGGAAGATGATGGTACCTGATACCCTCCTCCACAGAAGCTGGTAATTGCATACAAACGTAACAATCCTTCACTTCCATGGCATCAACATATTCATAAAGCAATTTAGCATAAGCATTTGACTTGTAATTTCCCTGTGACTCATCTGTATGTAGCCTTTTTATTTCTGCATCTAACAACGCTTTGTCTTTATCATTGATGTTTCCCTTTTCCTTAATAATGGTAGTTTTCGGTGTTGACACTCCCTTGACCTCCTTGACTGCAGTTTCATCCCTCTCGTGTCCCACTAGGAATGAAACAGTTACCACTAAAATTATAAGAGAAACCACTACTCCTAAAAATGTAACAACTATACATTTTGCCCTGCGGTTCGGGTTGCCAGCCTCCATGTTCTCAAACAGTGTAGTTCTTGACTTTCTTCCAGCATTCACTTCTTCTCTTTCCTGAGCCAAAAGTCTTTCTTTCTCGCAATGTCTTTCTTTTGAACACTTGGAAGCTTGACAATTTATTTCCGCAAAACAGTTCAAAGTCCCGTAGAAATTAGACAACCCTAGCCCTTCTCCATCCACTAAAAAGAAACCCCTATCACTTTGCTTCTTCCACTCGGCGCTAGGTTATCTTGCAACAAGTTTACAATTTCTTTTCAGAAGTCTTATTTTCATCTAAGGTTATGTATGGCTCAAGGAGGGACACTACGTCTTCATAAATGTCCATCCGAAGTATCATTCCCTCAGGTTCTGGGCAGTTCGTACCACAACATGGAAAGCCAATTTTTTCTAGGATTATTCTCCTTATTTCGCTCAGGACAAGTGGACGGACGAAATTGAGAGTTAACGTTTGTTCAATTTCTACTCCTGGTACTATCAGCTCTACATCCACAATCACAAAGGGGTTCGTTCTAATCAGGATCACTTTCTTCACCTTTCCAGTTCTGCGCCCCCTTGAAGACATTCGCAATATGGTATTAATCCACAACAATGAGTGCTCCTAGAATTTCTACTACTCGCTCAAGCATTTCCAAACGAAGAAGAGTTCCCTCCAATATTGGATATCGTGAACAGCAAACTGGAAACTCAACTCTAAAATCAATTTTCTTATTCCGCTCAGGAGAGCAGGATGAACGATGTTGAGTGTCAGCAACCTTTCGGTCTCCGCTCCTGGCAGTAGAAATCTTATTTGCACTGTGATGATCGGGTCAGTTCTGACCAGGTCCACTTCCCGGATCCTCCCGGTTCTGTGCCCCCCAGACATCTGCAACGAGGTAGGTCCAGTCGGGAGTAGAGTATCTTCTGCTAGGCACTCGCACCCTCCTTGATCTTCTAAGGCCCTCCTCGGCTTGATCCTGGATACCTTCTTCTGGATCTGAGTCTTCGGATATAGGAGTAAGCGTTTCTTCCTGGGCCGACCTCAAACTTAGCCTTCTTCTCCTTGCTGGCCAAGTGGCAGCTCCAAGCCTTATTCTCCTATTCCTTGTCCTCTCACTTGGTTCTTGGTCGCTCTGATACGGATCTGAGTCTGAGTCGTATTCACTTCTGCTCTCTCCTTCAGTTGCGTCTTCCGTCTCACTGCCGTCCTGCCTTCGCTCTTCTTCTGAATCCGATGCGTTCCCAACTTCTTCCGACACCCCCTCAGCTGCCTCAATCCCTTCTTGCGACTCTTCTTCCACTTCCGGGCTTTCGTCTGGGGTAGGAGCTGTTCCTTCTAGAGGTGCTGGAACTCTTCGAGTATGGGATGCATGGATCCAATTTGGCAGCCCCCCGCACTTCACCGCGGTGTTCGTTATCAGGATTACCTGAAAGGGCCCACGCCAGCGAACATCTAGGCAGTTCTTCCGGACGTGTTTTTTAACCAACACCCAGTCCCCTGGGTTCAGGTCATGACACAGGTTCCTCGATGCTGGAACTTCAGCCGCATGCACCTGAAGGGACACAGAATGGATGGCGTCAGACAGTCCTTTACAATAATCCAAGATCAGATCATCTGTAATATTCAATAGGGCAGTAGTTGGAACTGTGGGAAGTCTCATGGCCCTCCCCATCAGGATCTCGTGGGGAGAGAGACCTGTCCTCCTGTCAGGTGTGCTGCGCATGCTCATGAGCACTAAAGGAAGAGCATCTGGCCAACTCAAAGATGTGGATGCCACTACTTTAGCCAATCTATTCTTCAATGTGCCATTCACTTGTTCCACAATTCCTGAAGCTTCTGGTCGATAACTACAATGCAGCTTTTGATCGATATTCAGTGTGGAGCACAACATCTTCACTATTTCGCTGTTAAAATGTTTTCCTCTGTCAGATTCCAAAGAGGCAGGCACCCCGAAGCGCGGTATCAACTCCCTGAGCAACAATTTAGCCACTGTGAGTGTATCGCACCTACGTGTAGGGTACGCTTCAACCCATCTGGAAAATACGCATACAATCACCAACACATACCGAAGGCGATTAACTCTTGGCATTTCGATGAAATCTAGTTGCATTCTATTGAAAGGCCCCCCTGACCTCCCAATGTGACTCAGTGTGACTGGTGTTCGTTTGCCTACGTTCAGTTGTTGGCAGGTAACACATCGCTTACATACTGATTCTGCTGCTATTCTAAATTTAGGGCAATACCAAGTTTGCCTAAACACTCTCATCATAGCATCCCTTCCTAGATGTACTGGACCATGTATTTCTCTCGCCATGGGATTAGCTAATTCTTCAGGTAACACAGCTCTCCCATCTGCTGAAACCCAAAAATCCATTTCGCTTCGCACACAACCTGCTATTTCCCATGCCTTTTTCTCTGTTTCAGGTGCGTTCTCTTGCATTATTCTTAAATCCTCCCAAGTGTCTACAGTTTCTAACATCATGCTTAATTCAGTCTTTTCTTCTGCACCTTCTATTTCCACCTTTGAGAAAGAATAATTTTGTTCCGCACAATAGCGTGCGACTTCATCAGCGTATCTGTTGCCTTGTGACACAAAATCTGTATTTTTAGTATGTGCTACACACTTTACTATTGCGATGTCAACTGGACCTTGTAATGCTTCTAACAACAGCCGCACAAATTCTCCATTTCGAATGGGCGAACCAGAGGAGGTCATGTAACCCCTCTGAGACCACAACTGCCCGAAATCGTGAACCACACCGAAACCATATTGGCTGTCCGTGTAGATGGTGACTCTCTTTCCGTTTCCTGCTATGCAGGCACGAGTTAGGGCAATAATTTCTGCTACCTGTGCGGAATGTACTCCTTCCAGGCAAGCGGCTTCCACAACTCCAGTAATGGTGCAAACAGCATAAGCTGCTCTCAACCGACCAGTATCGTCTCTTAAACATGAGCCATCAACAAAGTAAATTTCATCAGGGTCAGACAACGGCTCATCCACAATATCTGGTCTGGGTTTCGTGCATAGTTCAGTCACATCAAGGCAATCGTGGTCTTCACATCCTTCGCCTTCTATTACAGTAGGTAATGGCATCAAAGTAGCAGGATTCAAGACAGAGCATCTCCTAAGAGTCACGTTCTCCGCAGCAAGGATAACTTGCTCGTAGCGCGTGAGCCTACTATTGGTCAGATGCTGCGTCTTCGTCCTGGTCATTAGCAATTCAACTGAATGTGGTACATACACCACTACTGGATGTCCCATCACAATACTCTCGCTCCTTTCAATGCTGACACCCGTTGCAGCAACGGATTTGAGACATCCGGGCAACGCTGCGGCTACTGGATCTAATGTAGCCGAAAAATATGCAACTGGTCTACGGGCATTTCCGTGGGTCTGTGCCAAGACTGACAAAGCACATCCCTCTCTCTCACAGCAATAGAGTGAAAAGGATTTCTCATAATCGGGCATTCCCAGAGCCGGAGCACGACATAAATCGTCTCTCAGCTGCAAGAACGCCACCAGACATTCTTCATCCCATGGTACCGGATCACTCACCTCCTTGTGCGTCAGTTTCTGTAAGGGCTTTGCTTTCAGTGAAAAGTTAACTATCCACTGTCGGCAGTAACCCACCATTCCTAGGAACATTCTAACTTCTCTCTGTGTTGTAGGCGCATTCATCTTCATTATCGCCTCAATCCTCTCTGGGGACACCTTGCGTTTTCCTTTTTCTAACCGGTGCCCTAAATACTGTACTTCTGTCAGACAGTACTGCAACTTGCTCGGAGATACCTTATGTCCATTTTTGGCTAAATGGTTCAGTAAGGCAATTGAGTCTGCTTTACAGGCTTCCTCTGTCTCTGACGCAACAAGTAGGTCATCTATGTACTGGACCAGAACCGAGTTCTGCGGCAGTACTAGATTTTCGAGATTCTTCTTCAACAACTGGTTGAAGATGGAGGGGCTGTCTGTGAATCCTTGTGGGATTCGACACCATGTTAAAACGCGATCTTCCATTTTAAAAGCAAAAAGATACCTGCTCTCTTCATCCAATGGGATTGAAAAGAAAGCCTGGCAAAGATCTATCACTGTGAACCATTCTGCTTGACATGGTATTTGAAACAGTATCACTGAAGGATTCGGTACCACGGGACAACATGAAACGACTATGTTGTTAATTTTTCGTAAATCCTGCACTATCCTGAATTTCCCGCTAGGTTTCTGCAAACCCATAATCGGGGAGTTACAAGGACTACCCACGATTTCTTTCAGTATTCCCTGTTGTATCATTGACTCGATCACAGGTTTTATTCCCGCAATCGTTTCCTGGGACAATTTGTATTGAGGCGTTCTTGGAAACTCAACATTTGGTTTTACCAGAATTTTTACCGGTTCTACCCCTTTAATCAATCCTATATCTTCTCCTGTGAAATCCCACACCTCTGACGCCACTGCATCTCTTAAATCTTGGGGAAGATCTTCTACAGTCAGAGTAGGATATAGTTCTACACAGAATTTTGAATTGGCCACCTTAAAGGTAGCATCATCGTCGGTAGTCTGTACCTCCACTCCTTGTGGGGTGCAGTATATGGTGCAATTCAATTTGCATAACAAATCCCTTCCCAACAGACATACCGGACTCGAGTCACAAACCACAAACTGATGTTCGTTCATATGGTTTCCAATTTTCACAGACACTGGTTCTGTCAAGGGACTAGTCATTCTTTTGTTTGCGACTCCTACCACCTGAATAGTTTCCCCTGACATTGGCAAGTCTGGAACCACCGCTGATCTCAGAGTCGAACGAGTAGCCCCAGTATCCACTAAGAACGTAGTGGGACACCCTGCCACTTCTGCCTCAACAAATGGCCCTCTTTGATCCACTTCTAGGACTGCCCCGAGGGTACAGTCCTCTTCACTGCTCACACGTTGTCCTGTCAATGGATCAATGTAATAACACTTTTCTTCCTCGATGAAGAGAGGCATCTGCTTAAAGACCTTACCCCCTGTCGCTACCTTCGGTGGCTGTGGGAACTGGGCCCGTGGGGCCGAAGTCCCCCCTTTGGCCACCTTGCCTCCTGGAACTGTCACCTTTGGAGTTGGGACTTCTTGAACCTGCTCTTCTCCTTCTAGCTCTCCATTTTCAGGGTTAAAGGGACACTCGCGTCGCCAATGCCCCACCTGGTGACACTGATGGCACTTTGTCGTTTTCTTTAAAGTGGCAAAGTCTATCCTAGGTCTCTGCCCTTCTTCATTATCTTTGTTCTGACCGTTTGGTTTTCGTCCCATCCCCTGCTTCTGCTGGCCACCCTTCCCAGCGGACTGCATTTGCACCACCATCAATTTCTCCTTTAGATTCTTGGCTTTAGAATCTATCTCGTCACTACAGTACCTCGCATAACGTAAAATCTCATCTAGTGGTTTGTTCTGCCAACAGATTAAATGTTGCTGTATCATCAAACAAATATCAGGTCTCAACCCCAAGACAAACTTTGACACAAACTGCCCTATATCTTTGGGATCCATTACATCTAGTCCACTGTACTGCTTAAATGTTTTCAATAATCTTTCATAAAACTCGTGAACTGTCTCCTTGGGTTCCTGCCTTGTTCGGTCTATTTTCACCCAATCTATATCCTGTGGTGGTACCTTATCTTTCAGCCATGCTATTACCCTTTCATACTTTCGCATGACAATCTCGGACGGTCCATTAGTCCGAACATCCCTCACTGGTTCAGTATTTGGCCATTCAACACTAGTCTTGCACGGGGTCCATAAATCAGATGGGACCACGATGTCAAACAACGTGTTCAAATCTATCCACAGTACTTTCGAGATTTTGACAAACCTCTCTACCTGTTTATACCATTCTACTGGATTGTCCCTCAACTTCGGAAATGAGTTGGTAAATGCAGCTAAGTCTCCTCTACTCCAGGGCACATGTACATAATTTCCATTTGATATTTCTCGCAAAGGGAATGCCTCCATCTGCATTACCCTTCCCTCAGGGGTCATCACATTTGTACTTCGCCTAACTGTGCCCTTTTTCGACCACCTTTCTTCCCATTTGTCCAATTCTCTCCACACTCTTATCCCTGATACCAGCTCTCTTATGTGTGTTTTTAATCCAGTAGTTCTCTTCTCATCTAGATCCTGGTCTGCGTACTGTAATCTGTGGTTACTTTGTAATGCCCTTGTCCTAGATAAATCCACGGCATACCTGTCTGCCAAATCAGTCAGTTTCTCATGAAACGCTCTAGCTTTCCTAGTAATATCCTTTGCCATGAACAATAACTCATCCTGTTCATACAATTCTATCCTTTCCAAAGGTAATGTTCCATCTATTATCTCGTCAACATCTGATTTTAAACTAGTAACATCAAGCCTTTTTGCCTTAATTTCAGCTTTCAAGACACTCAATTTAGCTCCTCCATCCGCATCTCTCCCATCCCAGCTCCGAGATCTACGTTTAGGTATTGGTGAATTATAGGGAGTCCTCCCCTGTTCCCATCTCTCTAGGTCCCATGCCTTTCCATCTTCTCGGGGTGGGTGGTGAAACACTCCTTCATGCCTCCTAGCCTCTCTCTCCCCATCCTGGCTAGTTTCACGGGATGCAGGGCAAGATGTTCCATTGCTCCCTCTTTCTTCCTCATGCATCTGTGACCTCCGATCACTCGATGTATGACGTGACCTTTCACTGTTCCCTCTCTGCCAGTGCTGTACATTTTCCCCAGGTGCGTGTGAGTGATGGGTGCACCTAAACCTATCTCTGTACTCTTGCGTTCTTTGATCTCCCTCTGTTTGCGTGAGGCGAGACACTTCCTCACACTCCATACTCCTCGTATTCTGTTCCTGTTGTTCTCTCTGATTTGTAGGACATGCATCCCCTCTATTCTCGGGACTTCGGCCTTCCCGACCCTGACTGCTTTCGCTGGCCCCACAGTGAGATACAGTCCCGTTACCCCTGCTTTCCCACTCTGGTTCCGTTCTTGTCCTGTTACTCAGGGATACTGTGGACCCGTCCCATTCCCTCAAATCAGCTCTTAATTCTGAATAGGGTCTTGGCCGCGGTCCCCTTAGATCCATTGGTCCTCTCGGACCTCCCTGTTCTGAATTGGGACCGACAGTTGTGTCTAATGGGGTATTCCATGTTACCGATCCTGGCAATTGTTTCCATGCATTTGTCACGTTATTCCTCCTTTCCATCTCGATCCTTTCTCTATCCAATTGCCTCTGTTGTTCCTCTCTATCTCTCTCAGGGTTATAGATCGAAACTATAGGTCCTATGGTAACAGGTACTTGAAGAGCATCTGGCAATCCAAAGGACTCAACCCTTTCGATGGCTGGCGTTTTCTGCACCACAAACCTTCCCACTACACTCTGTACTGTACTAGGTTGAGGTGTCTCCCCACCTTTGATAGGTGTCCATTCCGATATAGGGAGTGGTGTATACCCCTCTATGGCATTCCCATCTTCCCTTGCAAGCCCTCTATCTTCTATTTCCTCAACTCTCGGAGGTGGTCTATCCATTAACAATCTATTTATCAGATTGTCTTCCGACTCGCTTTCCTCGTCTTCTTCCATGAGGTTTCCTCCTCCTGACACCTCCCTCATCGGATACATTTTTTCCACCTCGATAACCTGTACCCTCCAACGCTTTTCCTCCTCATCCCATTTGGAATCTCGCACTGCCCTTACCGATCGCGTCAGCCTTTGTTGACGCCTGTTCAAATTTCGGTCGTGTGCAGCCTTAATCCATGCATTAAGGGCCTCAAACTGTGTTGGTCTGGGCGAGGGTTTCAATGAGGACATGGTTGCTTTTAGCCGATGTAACACCTCTAACTTAAACGTCCTGTACCTCGGGAACTGCATTTCCTCATTCCCTTCCGTAAGCTTATTCCAAGCCCCAATCCATAATATGGTATGCAGCCCCACATTCGTTGCCATATAGTGAGCTGGTGTACCCTCCGGCGGAGCCTCTTCCCCGTAATAATGCTCACTTCGTTTACGTTTAAAAATCCCTTTCAAACACTTAAAACACTTCATGATTTCTCTTTTCTCCGCGTTTGTTTACTTCCTGATGACAATCCACCAATCTCAGCGCCGTTCTTACTAACTGGCCTATCCGTACGCGACTTTCCTCCGACGTCACTCTAGCCGCCCAACCAGAGCGCGGCTCTAGCTAACGTCACACCAACCGCTCAATCACAGCGCGGCTCTAGCCGACGTCACCCGTCCCCCTTCGCAGCAGTTCCCCTCCTTTCTCAGCTCGTCTCCTCGGTCATGCACGCGTCCCATTCATACTCTGAAAAATGATTACTTCCGTCCAAGCGATCACCTTTCTTGACTGTACGCCCACAGTCTTTCTGTAGTTGTCGCCTTAACTTAGCGAAATATCTTTCCGTTTACTTCCAGACAATCGCCTTCTCCGATAGGTTACTCACACACAGTAACTTTCGACCAGCGTCCGTTACTCATACACTCACTCTTACACTCCCCCTATCTTGGATCCACGGCGGTCAATGGTACCTCGTGACCTCCGTACTATGGTCGACAACTACCCTGGATGTTCGATACACCCAAAACCACTTAAGCTCTGGCCTGAACTTAAGATTTCACCAGTTCACCCGTTTACCAGGTAACCAGTTTACCAGGTTGCGCGCGCTCACAACCTTCTCTCATTCACACTACAGGCATTCAACTCCGCAAGACATTACAATACAAATACAACACAAAACACCGCAATCTGTTCACGCATGACCCTTTTTATACTCACTCTCCGATACTGCTGCTTTTCTCGCACCGTCTGCACCTTTCGGCACACGATTCTTCCGCTGCTCGTCTCTCGACGTCTAGGGGCCTTGGGGTAAACTAACCTCTCTAGATTACCTTCCTCAAGAAGATAACCATCCTCACTCTGCTACCAACTGCTAACGCGGGATTACTGGTTACTAGTTACCTTACCAAATCCCAAACTATGTCGACTGAATCGTTGGTACCTGTCATTGAGTAAAAGGTAATCTTACAATAAATCAATGAATTTAAGAACTTACACCACTCTAAATGACCACTGACCAAATTTTAAGTTTCAAAGATTTAATATAAAGTCAAAGATAACTGAAGATACAAACTTCTCAAAATGAGATTAAGAAGATAAATCGGTATCACTATGAACATGAACTTTTTGAATAGTCTGAGTCTGAAAAACAGAATAATAAGTACAAGCTCGAAAACCATCAGGGTTGCCAAAATGGATACAAGTTGCAACCTCAAAGTCATTACAGAAAAGAAAATTAAGGTTAGTCTGTCCCTACACTACACTAAGTGACATCCCTACTTAACAAGATCTTTACCCCTCTAGGTGTCAGCCGTGGTGACTTCCTAAGAAGATCACGCACTTCTCTTTGTCTCTTCTCTGATAATGGGTCTCTCCTGATCAGCCTATCTGCCTACCCATCCGCTTCCTTAGGCTCCCAAAATCATCTGCTCTGCTCTCCTCCCAGGTCGCTTTCCCTAATACCAAATCACATTTTCGATAGGAACGCCCCTTGGGACGCCCCTCACGTGGTACATCTTTGCGCGGTAAACTCCATGATGGTACTCTTGAAGACCCTCGTTAAAGTTGACCTTGGTTCCCAGGCTTCTTCTCCAGTGCGCTGATACCCCCTGAAATTCCTGGAAACTCCTACAGGCCTGCTCCAAGCGCCACTGAACAAAGCCCCTTTCATTCTAGCTGATTAAGACCCTCGCACCTGCATACAGCCCGTCCTGCAGTGGGCCTCAAATTCCAGACTCCACCATATCTATAGGTCATAAAATATAAGCGAAGCTCTGTACTTGGCACCTCTCGACTTCTCCTCTAACGAGCACATGGCACATCAAAGGAGATGACATTATCAGTTCAGGCCTACTTGATTTACATGAAGCGAGTCCCTGCACTCTGAAACCATTTTACTTGATTTAAACAGCATTCTTAACTAACATACATTTCTTAAAGTACACATCTATAAAGCATATATTTCAAACTAAATTCGATAGTACATTTTGGAAGAACCACGTTAACCCCATCCCACATTATTTTAGCAGCACGTTTAGATTTGCTTGTGAATTGCCATGAGGCCTACACAATATACTGGATTTTTAGAGTTACATTCAACTCTTACATTATTCCTTTAACATGAGAACGTGAGGTTTTCATATTCATCCCAAACATCTCTACATTAGTCTCACACAGTTATGATTATTGTTACTCTACTCAAACATTCTATGCATTTCACTACTGAATATAAACACTCTGGTGCAAAGTACATGTTAACTAACTACGTGCTTGTAAATATGGTACACTTATACATTTTTTTCAAACTTGTGCTCTCTCACTGTTTTGGCGTAATTACTATATTTTACGTGAATTTGTTATTTATACTGGCGCAGGAGTTGCTCCTTCACATGATTTTCTCCCACAACGTTTTTAGTTTTCTCTTTAAACCGGTGCATGGATGTGAACATTTGAGCTATAGAAGCTCAGATTCGGCTTCTAAAACACCGTTTTTTAAATACATAAAGGGAAATTTGAATAATTGGTCCTGATGTTTTCTGAACCGGGTTTTTTAAATGCCAATATTGTAAAGAACATAGGATCTCATTCTTGAATGCACACATTAGAACCGGGAATATTAGCTTACATCTATATGCAAATGTTTAACTTGCAATGCTTTAGTAGCACACCTGCCCTGCTTCTGTAATCCTTCAGTAGTGGCTGTGTGTGATTTAAGGTAGGTCCTGAAATTGACAATTCCCAGCTGGCATGACCCACTTGTATCTAGTTACTTTTAGAATGTATACTGTACATTCTCTTCCCTCGACTATCTTTAGCAGGGCTTCAAACATTATGAATTTACATATACCTGCTAAAGAATCAGCGCATGAATGTTGTAATAGAGAAATGGTGTGGCAACAACTCACAGTTCATTCTGCTAGCGGTGAATATGACTTGATTTACCAAAAAGCCAGGTAGTGCAAGTGAGATCATATATCTTTTGATCCTCTAATGACATCACAAGATTGACCCATTTTCCACAGTGAACCTCTCGACCACCTTCTGTTTGCTAGAGAAAGGGCAAAACGTGAAAACTACTGAAAGTAAACATGGTTTCTAGAGTCCTGTTTATTTTGGATCAGGCCAAACCCCAATCACAATCTCTGCGTTGTCATAAAAGCTGTTTTACTGGAAGCAAGTAGAGCTCCCCCTGTTTACATTCTTTGGCTTAGCCACACACTTTAAATTGCCCTAAACAATACCCTTACAGCGGACACTATCCCAGCTTCCCTACCTTGTTTTCAAGGCCTAACTTCCCTTTTTCCTTCCTCAATCACTGAACTCCTACCAGCCTGCCAAAACTAGGTCCAGTCTGTAGCCTATTAGCCTTTGGTGAATTCACTCTCCCTCATTTTCTGTGGTTAATCCTTAATGCTCCTCCCGACGCCTTCTATGATCTCTCCTTCTCCTCCTCCAGAAAGACAATCTTCTGAGGTGTCTGCCACCAATCTACATCTTCTTTCACTAATAGACCAACACTTCTATCCCCATCACTAAACACAATTTGTTCCTCAGGAGTAATTTGCGAACACCATAATGGTGAAAAAGAGCTAAGTATTTATGGATGATATACACATGCCTCAGTACAAAATATTTTGAACACAACTGCTGCCCATGAAGATCTGGAGGGTGTAAGAATTCCAGCAGCCACTAATGGACCAAGCAAAGAGGTGAATAGAGAAGTGTTGGACCTAGCCACACAGAGGCCCAACACTTCCCTATTGACCTCATTGTTTGCTTATTTCTGTCCTAAATATTTTTGTTTATTCCCATCTATCCTGAATCACATTCACATCTCTCTTTCTCATCCTAATTAGTTTCAAATCCGATAGTTGTACCAGGTCATTTTTCTCAGAGTATAGCAGGATTACATATGGCTTTGGCTTTTTTACTTTCCACAGCCTGGGCAATAACACACTCCATCTTATGCCTCCATGTCCATATCTATAACACCGCACTTTGTCCCTCCTCATCCATGCACAACTCCTGCCACTAGCTGTGCATACCTTTATATTCTACTGGGAGACCTCAACTTCCACCTGGAAAAGAAAAACGACAGCAACACTACCACCCTTCTGGACAACCTGGCCAACCTCGGACTCGAACAACTCATCAATACCCCCACCCACTATGCCGGACACACGCTCGACCCAATCTTCACCTCCAGCAAGCACATCTCCTTCAATCACACCACAGCTCTCCACTGGACTGACCACAGCTGCGTTCATTTCAACTACAAAAAGACCTCGACCCACAACCCCCCACAACCTATTCCCCGAAGAAACTGGAACAAAATTACCACCGACCAGCTCCTCACATCGCTTCACCAAAACCCCCCCCGCCAAATCATCGGACCCAAACCAAGCAGCCACCAACCTCACACAATGGATCACCCTCAGCGCCGACGAACTAGCACCCTTGAAAAACCATCAAATCAAGCAAGGTAGCAAAAAAGCTCCCTGGTTCAACGATGACCTTAAGAAATCCAAGAAGTTCTGTCGTACCTTCGAGAAAGCCTGGAGAAAAAACCCAACCACTGACAACCTGACCACCTTCAAGAACGCCACCCGCAAACACCACCAACTGATCCGATCCACCAAGAAATCAGCATTCAAGGATCGCCTTGACAACAACGCCCAAAACAGCAAGGAACTATTCAACATCGTCAAAGAATTCACCAACCCCACCGCCGGCACCAACGACATCACTCCCTCCCAAAACCTCTGCAACTCCCTAGCCTCATTCTTCCACAACAAAATCGCTGACATACATAACAGCTTTGGAAACCAATCCGAAGACCAGTCCACTCCACCCACCTCCGAACCTAAACCACCCTCTAACATCCTTTGCGACTGGAACCCAATCACCACTGAAGACAACATCCGTCTGATGAACTCCATCCACTCGGGATCGCCAACCGACCCGTGCCCCCACCACATTTTCAACAAAGCAAACTCCATTATCGCACCCCATCTCCGTGACATCATCAACTGCTCCTTCAACTCCGCTACCTTCCCGGAAAACTGGAAACATGCCGAACTCAGCGCCCTTCTAAAAAAAAACACAGCAGACCCCACTGAACTTAAGAACTACCGCCCCACTTCGCTCCTCCCATTCCCTGCCAAAGTCATTGAGAAAATCGTCAACAGTCAGCTCGCCGCCTTCCTCGAATCCAACAAATCCCTCGACCCCTCACAGTCCGGCTTCCGAGCCAAACACAGCACAAACACCGCCCTCATCGCAGCAACAGACGACATTCAAACTCTACTGGACAACGGAGAAACAGCTGCCCTCATCCTACTTGACCTCTCCGCAGCCTTCGACACAGTCTGTCATAGCACCCTCATACAACGCCTTCACAACGTCGGAATACAAGGAAAAGCATTGGACTGGATCATCTCGTTCCTCGCCGGAAGAACCCAGAGAGTCCGCCTCCCCCCTTTTAGATCAGAGGCCACCGAAGTCATCTGCGGCGTACCACAAGGATCATCACTCAGTCCCACCCTCTTCAACATATACATGAGTCACCTCGCATCCATCGCACGCCAACACAACCTCAACATCATCTCTTACGCAGACGACACCCAGCTGATCCTCTCCGTCACCAAAGACCCAAACACCGCCAAAACCAACTTACACGAAGGAATGATAGAAGTAGCCGAGTGGATGAAGAACAGCCATTTAAAACTGAACTCAGACAAAACGGAAGTCCTCATCTTAGGTTCATCCCCCGCTGCCAGGGACAACTCATGGTGGACACCGGCCCTGGGAACCGCACCCATACCTACGGACCACGCACGTAACCTGGGCTTCATCCTGGACTCCTCCCTCTCGATGACCAGACAAGTCAACGCCGTCTCATCATCATGCTTCAACATCTTATGCATGCTCAAAAAAATCTTCCGCTGGATCCCCACTGAAACAAGAAAGACGGTCACCCACGCACTGGTCACAAGCCGACTGGATTACGGAAACACCCTTTACGCCGGAACCACAGCCAAACTACAGAAAAAACTCCAACGCATCCAAAACGCCTCAGCCAGACTCATACTGGACATCCCCCGTCAAGCTCACATTTCCAGTCACCTGAAAGACCTCCACTGGCTCCCCGTCAACAAGAGAATAACGTTCCGTCTCCTCACCCACGCACACAAAGCCCTCTACGATCTAGGACCCGAATGCCTCAACACGCGACTGTCCTTCTACACCCCCACCCGCCAACTACGATCGTCCAACCAAACCCTCGCTGCAATTCCGCGCATCCATAGATCCACCATGGGTGGAAGATCCTTCTCCTACTTAGCGGCAAAGACTTGGAATTCCCTCCCCACCCACCTCCGCCTTACACAGAACCACCTCTCCTTCAGAAAGCAACTAAAAACTTGGATATTCGATAAGTAAAATACCCCCCTCCCTCAAGCGCCTTGAGACCCTCTGGGTGAGTAGTGCGCTATACAAATTCTCGAACTTGAACTCGAACTTGAACTATTCCCTGCCCACTTGAAAATTGAGTGGCCACTTATCCACAAATCCTACATGGTCTTCAGAGTGCCGCGAGCTGCCAACAATTAAGCTATCAGTGGTACAGGCCTCCAGCATACTAGCACAAACATCTCGACCTGCGTTACCTCAACCTGTTAATCTACCCTCACTCTATCCCCATTTGTATCCTTTCATGGCTGCCCTCATCCTAAATGAATGTGTACAAAATATTCCAGGTGCCAATTCCCCTTTCCTCCGTTCCCTTTCCATAGGAGTACTGAGGAAATACTTCCTCTGTGGTCCTAGCATGTCTCTGTTTGGCTGTCGGTCATACTGAAAAGCAACTTTGAGCCTGCCACCGTTCATTGCCATTTAATTTCTACATGCTCCAAGTGGGCATACACCCCTGTTTTCTGAAAGTCCCAGTGTCATCTATGTTCCCATACTTGTCTGGTCAGTCTTTGACTTTATTATCTTGATTTTGTTCTTGTTACTTTCCATTACCACATGTTGCCCATTCAAATCCTCAAAGCTTTTAGCACCCCCTTACTTTGGAAACCCTAGAGCCCCAAAGTAGAGCATTGTACATATTACTAGAAATTACTTAAACTCACAGGCTCCTGCACCCGTGAATCTTACCTGGTCATTAATGCTTCTCAAACTATCAGTTGCAATCGCCATTCTCCTGTTGTGTCCTCTGCTTTTTTCCCTTACCTCTCATTCTATTATATGCCTTTTAGACTCTCCTCATGCCAGTTTGTATTCCCAAAAGAATTTACCATAGGCAGTAAAACTTCCACCCCAGGGTTTGTACGCACCTAGAGTCCACATATCTTCCTTGCACTTTCTTATCCAAGGCAACCCATGGAATCTTGACCACTGCAAACAGGAAAGTGTGTCAGCTACTTCATTTTCCAAGGCTTGAATATATATACCATGATCTAACCGTACATCATTTTGCCAGCATTGCAGCACCAGCTCTCTCGGCAAGCACAGTACCCACCTGCCATTTGTTTGAACTCCCTTACCATTTCCTCCTTATCAACCACAAACATCACCTACCCATTGCTCATCTTCCAGCCCTATATGCCCTATAGCCTCACTTTCAAGACCACCAGGAAAAGTTAAAGGAATGCAATACTGTGTCTCTTTTCAATTCACTCCAGTAGCTAGTACTTGGCGTACCACTCATTTTTTCAATTGATACCAATGCAAAAATCTCAATATTTCATTATAACAGCTAATTTGTAGGAACATTGTCATTCTGTTGTACTTACTCAAAACAAAATAATAATCTGTATGCCCTATCTCATCCTACCTGACCGCTGAATCCAGTGATGTTGTTTAGTAGCTCATGTCATGACATCTGTCAGCAGTAATCCCTGCCTGGCACCACTACCATGCACAAACAGCTCAGTTGTTCCAGTACTGGTATTTCCTTTTACCTACCACAACAACATATGTTGTCTCTCCCATTTGTTGACAGGTTAATGGAACACCATGACTATCAAATTCAGCTCAGTGTCCAAATATGCTATCCCCAAAGCTGTCCCTTAAGTCATCCCTTGTGCGAACGGCCCTCTGCCTTCTTTCCAATGTGACTGTGATAAAGTGAATTATTAGTTGGCGTGAAGTTTATTACACCACATGTAATAATTGGCACTGTCCTTGTTAGATTCAGTAAAGGTTTAAGTAATTTTAACCTTAGCTCAATTCTTTGTAGCTATGGCACAGAGCAGAGAGCATTAAGGGAAGTTTACCAAGTATTCATGTAGTAAGAGTGGTCATCCATGATTCATCATCAGGATAGACTTTAAGCTGGCTCCGCAGTGGTTTCACAGCGATAATGGTGGGTTTGGCTGAAGAGTAGGGTCCCGGTCAGATGTTTTACCTTCTGACTTAGTATCTAAAATGGAAGTTCAAAATCCTCAGCGGGACAGGTCATCAAGCTTTGGTTAAGATGGGTTCAAGAAGCCTGGATAACCACTGGACAAAGCCCTGTTGAAGCTATTGAATTTTGGTGGAAAAGCTGTGAGTGGGAACAATTACAAATTTGTGCCCAAGAAGCGCCCCTCGCTGGCCAGGTACATTTAGTGTCTTTGCCTGGTGAAGATTTCTACCTTCTGACTTAGTCGCTTATTTGGATCTTGAATTCCTCCAGAGGGGCATGGCAGCAAGCTATAGCCAAACAGGGCTGTACGAGGCTGGATACCTTCTCTTCAACATCCCACTGAAATAGATTTTCTGCTGTGGAGTTTACCATCGTCTGTGGGGGGTGTGGGGGGGGTCGAGGGGGGGTAAACCACTGCTGTTGCCAGGCAAATCCAGTTCCTTCTCTTCAAGGCTATTTCTTATGAGCAATCTGATTCTAACTCCTAAACTATATCCTTCACTGTAACCATGCAGCTCACTGTCTGCCCCATGAGTATCCTTGCTGGGCTCAGCTTGTGCCCCTCTTCTCAAGGTCTATTACTGTACTCACTACCCCTTTGGCCTGTTTTCCTATCCTCACCTCCGGAACTGTCAGTCGTTTTCTAAGGCTTATCTCTGATGGGACTTTCTTTGGCACTTCCAGTCTACCTGAATAAGGGGCTGCTCAATACTTCTCTGCCCTCTTGTTGCACTCCCAACATCTGACACATTCCACACCCCTTTTTCTAGCATACCAGTGGCATACAAATGATGCTGAGTGATACCGGAAACATATATACTATACATATACTTCTCTATTTGTTCTGCTACACATTGCGATCTGGACTGCTTGCCTATGATAGCCCCTTTTTCATCATCACTGTTCCATCTTTCTCAGAGCACACACTGATGGAGCCGGTGATTGTGGGTTTCACCTCTGTGTCCTACTCCATGTTTGTGACACTTTAAATAGGCTACATATTTTAATAATTCTAGGGTGCTTTACCCGAACCACATCCCATTTTCCATGTTCTGTGGCTCCTACCCTGTCTCTGCAGGGGATGTGGGTGTAGGGGGAATCTGGGGCAAGCCAGCACTTAGAAGAATGCTGTGTCTCTGGCATTGCTACATTCTTTGGTGCGATGGTGTTAGAAATTAGGTTGTAGGTTGACTCGGAAATTACCTGCGCTCACCCTCTGGTAGCTTGGCACAGTGCAGCCAAGCTTAACTTAGAGGCAATTTGTAAAGTATTTGTGCAACACTTTAAACAGTAAAACTGAGAAAATACCGCTCAAAGTCAAAAGTTCATACTGACCACAATGGAGTGTAGGCCCGGTTTCAGAGACCCAGTGAGGCCAGCCGAACAAAAGTACCTTAATCCTGACTGTGTCGGCATCAAAGATGCAGGGTATCGATCCACACAGTGACAGCCATGTGCCAGTCCTGATCCTCGCAGCAGAGGCGATGTGTCAGCTCCATTGAGCGAAGAGCTGCAATGCTGAGATTCGTTATCATCGTTGAGGATACCGTTGACAGGAATGCGAAGACCTTGTGCCGGAAAGAGCTTTGCACAGTGGTGGTTCTAAAGGCAATGTGTGGGTCTGATCCATGCAGCAAAGGTGAGGCCCCAGTTCTGGTCCACGCAACAGGAGCGATGCGTCAGTTTGAATCCACGCAACTGGAGGGATGCGCCGGTTGTCAGCCACACAACAGGAGAAAAGCACCGGTTCAGATCCATGCAACGGTGGCGATGAGCCAATTCAACATAGAATGCATGAGCTTTCTTGGAGCAAGCATCTTAGGGCCACTTTCAAGGGCCCATGACTGGGGTGGCACCACTTGGCAGGGCAGATTCACAGGTAACAGGGCAGGGCAGATTCACAGGTAACAGAGTCTATGGCCAGAAGCATGTAGGTTGGCAGTCTTTTATGTCCCTGAGACTAGATCAGGAAGCCTGCCAGCTAGCACTTGAAGTCACTCCGGGTTAAAGTGTTGCAGGTCCAGTCTGTCTAACCCAGGCAGGCTAATAGCAGGCAGCAGGGCAGCACAGCAAAGCAGGAGTACAGCGAAGCAGCAGCCCAGGCAGAGTAGCAGTCCTTCAGCAGCACAGCATTCGTTCTTCCAGGCAGAGTCTTCACAGGTCCAGAAGTGTACTGAAATCATAGTGTCAGAGGTGAAGTACATATTCCCAGTTGGGCCTTTGAAGTGGAGGGAACTTGAAAGATAGGTCTTTGAACTGCACAGAGGTCATCCTTCTTGCCCTGACTTCAGACGTACTACAGGAGGTATGCAGCCCTTTGTGTGAGGACAGGACACAAAAGTGTAAGTGATGCTGGGTCCAGCTACTCACGCCCATCCATCCTCCTAGGATGACCCATCAAGTCACACATAAGCTCCAATTGTGTGTGGCCGTCTAGGGGGAATTCACAATGTCCACCTGTCACCCAACCCAGACTGGTCAGAGAACTTTCTAAAAGAGGCATTTCCCGAACTCTAATTTAAAATCCAACTTCGTCAAAATTAGGATTTAAAATTAAAACACCAGAGACACCAGACTTGGCAGTCTTATCTCTTCTCAATTGGAAATGGCACATAAAATGTAATAAGGTAATCTCAATGTATCCCATAGGAGAGATAGGCCTTTCAGTAGTGAAAAACGACTTTGGGTGTTTTTCATTATCAGGGCATGCAAAACTTATAGGTACATGCCCTACTTTTTAAATACATTGCTCCCTGCCCTCTGGGCTGTCCAGGGCCTACCTTAGGGGTGACATATAAATATAAACGTTGAAGGTTTGGGATGGGCAAAAGGTTTACTGTGCCATGGCGACATGGTAGTTTAAAGCTTCACACACACGGACTGCACTGACAGGCCTGAGACATGGTTAGGGGGCTACTTAAGAGGGTGTCACAAGCTGTTCTGCAGGCCCACTACCAGTTTTTCATTTACAGGCCCTGGAAACATGTAGTGCACTTTACTGGGGACTACTAAATGAAATACGCCAACTGGATATGAGCTAATGCTACCATGTTTAGAGGAGAGAGCACATTCACTTTAGCACTGGTTAGCAGTCGTAAAGTGCTAAGAGTCCAAAGGCCAACAAAAATGTGGTTAAAAAGCATAGAGGAGAAAGCCAAAATGTTTGGGAGTGACATTGCAAAAAGGGCCACTTTCCAAAAAGT
Source organism: Lissotriton helveticus (assembly GCF_964261635.1). Classification (NCBI taxonomy): domain Eukaryota; kingdom Metazoa; phylum Chordata; class Amphibia; order Caudata; family Salamandridae; genus Lissotriton; species Lissotriton helveticus. The sequence goes on from NC_136061.1 coordinate 727,325,211, forward strand.
CAGTATTCCCTCATCCTTGCCTGGCAACATGCTTGCTGCTTGAAAAGCTTTGAAGCTGAAGCAGTCATCATCTATGCTTAGTTCACAGAGGGAGTAAACTTCATCTGGCCATGTGCTGGTAACCTTGTAACAACACGGCTGCCATGTGATGGCTGTGTCAAACATTGCTTTGATGCTGACCTGTTTCCAAAATTAACTGGCTCCAAGAGGGCCGATCCATGCGTGAATTTTATATAAACATAGGATAAATGTTTATACAGTAAAACTAAATGGCATTTTTAATATGCCAATCATTAGCCTGAAATTACGGGTGGATCCACCCCTCTCGAAACTACATTGGATACGCCTACCTGTATCTTATTTATTATTGTCCAGTGTGCAGCTGTGTCATCATATGTGATGATCTGTAACAAGTATGGTTCTGTAAAGTAAACTAAATGTTAGATTACTCCGTTAAATCTAAGTCTTTTTTAAACCTTGCCACTTAAAAATAAAAATCTTGAAATTTCTGAACATCTATTAGCTGCTGTGTGGTTCCCCACTTGCTTCTCTGTAATAGTATTCAGTCAGGCGAGACTTGAGAGTAATAAGAACTCAGATGCTCAGCAATGGGATCCAGCCCAGGGGAACTATTCAAACAACAACAAAATGTTTTCATTATAGTGGCCTTATTACAACTCTACAAAAGTTTAGCGATTGTTTTTTATTGTTTATCAACTAGTCCCCAAAAAGAGATGTGCAGAAAATATTACCAAAATAAAGTGCAAACACTCTGCGTTAAGAAGCACCTTAATCCACTTTTTTATTTCCATTGAAGGTCACACATTAGTGAAATTGTAAAGTCTATTCTGAGCAAAAGCAGAAGTGGGTGGAAATTTTATGGAGAAATAGGCATGGTATATTATATGGGAATATATATAGTGCTGTTTATTTGCTTCTCATGAGCACCTGAAAGAAGATGGTCAAAAGTGCAAAGAGAACCTTGTTAGGGGAAACAGCTTTGAAGGGAGGGCCTCTACTGCGGTACAAAGGAGATAGACCTATATAGATATACCTAGAGAAATGGAGGTATATGAGGAACAAAATGAGTACAAGGGCGATAAAGTGGAAGGGCAAATGCATAAAGAGATGGTGCACAATGAGTAAACTGGAAGAAAGCTGTTGAGAACAGAAGAGGTGGAAATTCAGGTCACAAGGTCAAAGTATGTAGGAGGACAATATCAGCAGATCACTAAAGGATACCACAGCAGAGTAGGTAAGGATGGCAGGCTGCGAAAAACATGCCAGGATTTGAGCCTTTGGTCTTGTTGGTTAATTGAAAATCCCTACAGCAGAGGGATTAGTCAACTGAGCCATAACTCCCTGCTTTAATGAAGGGATGGTATTCACATGGACATCCCACACTCATGGTATGAAAGGACAAGATCAGTCTCTACCGATCTGTTTTTAGAGCTGTGGATACCCCACAGTGGGATTAGGGTAGAGCAGTGTTTTCATTGTGCTGAATAAATGCACCCTGAGGGAGCTCGACTGTACTTTGTGGGGCACTGTCATTTCAGATTCCATGATTCCTTCAGGAATCTTAGTATGTGTATATTGATGATTTCAGTACTCCTGTTTGGTAAATAACGTGATTGTAGCATATTTTAGTATATTCAGACATCCCCCTGAAAGTTTTTAGGAAACTGATGCTAACATTAATTTGAACTAAAAAAAGTGAGTGTCTACAATAATAGATGACAAATGGTATACATAATTAACAAATTATAAACATATTTCTACCGTCATTGAGAAATAAAAGACATCATGTGATATATGAAATTATTTTTTGGGCTATGTGTTTTCCAGGACTTTACACACTGACACCAAACAACAAGGAGGGCTACTCTTGATCATGTTCAGACACAACTCTTCTAAAAATGAAGACTGCTTGATATTAGCAAACCAAGGACAACCAACAGCCCTTCTTTTCCCTAAAGCCAGTCTCAAACCTTCATTTATAGTTTTTAGAAAAATTTAAAGTCAATGGAAATCATGATATCTTTGTTCATCCTAATTGGATTTCGGTTTTGTGTAACTATTTCCTTGATATCCTCTCAATTATGAACACGGAGAGATGGGAAATTGATGCAGTCCAAATATCCCAGGATGAAGACTGTAGTCAAAGAGGATTAGCTGGGGTCTTTAGGCTTTAAAGCCACATTGAAACAGGTGTTTTTGCATGGTCATTTCTACATTTTGCAAAACATTATCATTGCTGTTTTTGTACTGATACTACGCTTACCAAATCCCAGTGCATTTGCCCGACCCCTAAAACACGCCAAAATTGGCTACACCCCTAAATGGCAAATTTAACTTAACTGAAAGTCCCTAGTATATGCTGCAATGTGTACCCAGGGCCAGTAAGTTAAATGTCACTAGTGGAGTTCAGCACATACTGTGCCAACACTAGACAGTGCAACCATGACTGCAGGCCGAATACTGTAGCTTACCTGTGCAATTCTAAAATTCGACTTGTCAAAATAACTCTTTTTCACAGACCTAAGCCTCCTGTTAAATATTAATAAGTCACCCTAAGAATGCCTTTATGCCCAGAAAGACAAGGTGTATGTAAGGTATTTAGAAGTAGGACATGTAAAAGTTTCATGTAAAACATGTTATTACAGTGTCAAGGTCCCAAAAGCTATTTTCACTGTAGCAGGGAAAAAGGTTGCATAGGAAAGCATTGAGGATATAATATTAAAATTAAATAAGGTTGTCTCCACTTATAAAACAGCTACACATTTCAATCTTGGACTCTCTAGAATATTTATAACAAGCCCAATTCATTGGTAAAGTTGGTAAATATTTTACACAAACAGCCCTTTTAAAAAGTCATATTTTGCTTTCCTTGAGCTTCTAGAAGCCCATTAGCACGAGCGTCCAACTGTTACCCAGGAGCTGAATAGGCCTGCCCTGTCAGAGGATGGTGTAACCTGCCCTCTGATTTGTCCCCCTAGTCAGCCAGACACTAATCCAAGTGAGAGAGGAGCTTCCCCCAGAGCCGGTTTTGAGAGACTACTGAGACGGGGTAGCTTGTTTCCTTGGACACACCTCTAGGGTGGGCATAGAAGCTTTGCTCAAGGGAACAAAGGTTCTTCCATGTTGTATATCAGCAGAGAGGGGTACTGGGGGATTGCTTGCAGTAGGGCACACAGGACTTGCTGCAAATGTGGGTAGGGTTACCCCTGGGATATTTTCCACTATTGGTTAGGAACGGGCCAGGAGTAACTCCGAGCAGAAGGTTAGTACCAGGCATAAACATGTCACCCTGGGCAGCCTCTTCAGAACACTACTGGACCTGTAGAAAACAAAGGAAGGACTGTACTAGCAGTTTAGACCTGTGAGGAGACCTGAAATATTGGAACTAAGCCACATGTGTCCAGGGCAAAGGGTGGACTTCAACTGTCAGTTGGCTAACCCCCTGTTAAGCTGCAGGGACACAACAAGCAACTAGAAGCCCTTTTTCTTGAAGAGCCCAGTTGGCCATCTTCCTGTGGACGTGCCCTGAACCCTTCTGACTGCTTCTTTGGAGTAAGTCCTCACAACCAAGTACTGTTCATTAGATCCTAGGACCCTTGAGTGTGGCACTGTATACTCCTTCTAACATTCGAAAAATCCAGAGACTAGTAGATAACAACAAAACATGGTTTTTTGATACCCCCGAGGCAGCACAAGATTGGTTGGAGGGCTGGCGACAAATTGGAACGCCTCGACACACTGGCAGAGGTCTGCGCAACCAACGGAACGAGATCCTCGCAAACTCACAGACTTCGGATAGAGACAACCTGGAGACCCCTCAGGAGTAAGAAATGAGGGACGACGCGCAACAGCCAGAATCCTGAAGGCCCGGCTATCACAGAGGGACAGCCGTTCTGCCACCCTGGAAGGCGTGCTGCCCTTGGAATCTGGACAGGGAGCTGCTGAAGAGAGCTGATGGGGCCACTGCCACTGTGGAACTCTTTACCCCCGCAAGCAAGTACAATGGGTTGGGGCGGGGATAAGCACTCTGCTAAGTTGGGGAGGCGGGCGGTTTTATGTCCGTAGAGCAGGGAGGCAGGGAGGTGGGTAAGGGATGGGGGGGTTCAATTGTTGTTTTTTGGTTTTACATGTTGCAACAGTACATGACGAGACGTACACGAGCACCACTCAGCAGGACTACATAGGTCGTACATTGATGACAGCGGCATGCTTGAACACATTCCAACTGCTTCGCTATGGCACAACACCCACAATCTACCGCCGGTACTGACAGGAGGCAGCAAACCACGGTTCCGCCCCTGCGAATATTGACCTGGAACGTCCGAGGATTGGGGGACAAAATTAACAGGGGACTGGTGCTGCAGGCCCTCAAGCGACATGCACCGGCAATGGTTTTATTGCAAGAGACACACCTTATGGGGAGGGCTAGTCAGGCAATGGACCGGCGGGGCTACAGAATGGTAGCACACTCGGAGTTCACCTCCGGTTCGCGTGGGACGGGTATTCTGGTAAAGAAAACCTCCCAGTTCATTCCTCTACAGCACAAAATTGATGATCAAGGGTGTTTTGCAGCAATACATGGGCAGTGGGAGGGACGACTTCTGAATATAGTCTCGGTTTATGTACCTCCGGCGCTCCAAACGGTACCTTGCCGGCGTTGGGAGAGTTTCTACTGAATCTCCCGGCGGGAGACACCATCATTGGAGGGGACTTCAACTCAGTGGTGAACCCGGGGTTAGATAGGTTTCCAGCACGGGCCCATACAGCAGGGAGCGCCAATCTTCTGGGATTCTTGGACGCGTTAGGCCTGGCAGATATTTGGAGACACAAACACCCCACCGCACAGCAATACACTTACCACTCAGCTGTACACAATAGCTTGTCTAGAATAGATTACTTCCGACTGCTTGGAAATGGTATACACTATGTTGACACTGTAGAGATAATGCCCAGGGGAATATCCGACCACGCACCGATGATGTTGGCTCTCTCCAGCCGCGAGAAAACACGTAGACAAACCTACCCTATATATCCTAACTACTTGAAGGTCCCCAAAATAAAGAGGGACCTTAAAAGGGCAACTAAATTCGAATTCACCGAAAACGAAATGTCTGTGACCTCTCCCTCGATTCTTTGGGAAGCATACAAGCCGGTCCTTAGGGGGCAAGCCATAGCGTCCATTGCGGGACACAAAAAGGCGCAGCAAGGGGAGCTCCTGGATTTGGAGCTCTCCTTGCACACAGCGAACGTAGATCATATGGCGGACCCCACAGCGGCGATGGCGCATGCCGTACAGTTACGCCAGCAACAATACAGGGAACATCTCAGGCAGCAAGCACTTGGCAATATCTCAGCGACCACCCATAGAGTCTACGATGTGGGCGATAAGGCCGGAAAAATGTTGGCCTAGTTGGATAAAAAAGGGGGGAGCAATAGAGGCATACTACAACTCCACACTAGCACGGGACAACTTCAGACACACCCTGAAGAAATTGTGAATGCGCTGGCAGAACACTTCGAGAGGGTGTATACCCCTGACAGAGAAGTCACAGAGAATGCAGCCATGGACTCCCTCAGACACATTGAGACTCAAACGCTCACGCAAGCGGCGATCCATGAGCTGGACGCAGACCTCACTGTTGAAGAAATACAACAGGCAATACATGCAATGCAAACCGGAAAAGCCTTGGGCCCCAATGGAATCCCCATAGAATGGTACAAAATCCTGTCTGACACGCTTAGCCCGCCATTGCTAGCAATGTACACGGAGTGTCTGTCGACTACAGTACTCCCGATCGACCAGCGAATAGCAACAATAGTGGCAATCCCTAAGCCTGGTAAACAACCGACAGACTGCTCGTCTTACCGCCCAATCTCTCTGCTCAATGCAGAAGCAAAAATCCTCGCGAAACTTTTAGCCACTAAACTGATGGCTCATCTCCCGCTATTGATCCACCCTGATCAATTGGGTTTTATGCTACATAGGAGCACCGCCTTCAATCTCAGACGAGTACATGGAGTGTTGGCACGAGCTCCGTTATTATTAGAACCGGCCGTGATCCTTTCGTTAGATGCCAGAATGGCGTTCGACCTGGTGGAATGGGGACACCTCTTTGCAGTCCGGTCGCACATGGGGTTTGGCCCCAAATTCATAGCATGGATACGCCTACTATACGCCAGCCCGGTCGCACACATTGCAGCCAACGGCCACATCTGTCGCACAATCCAACTAGCCCGAGGGACCCGGCAGGGATGTCCCCTGTCACCCCTGTTATTTGCTCTAGTTCTGGAACTCCTGGCGACACTAATTAGAACCACTCCATTGCTGAAAGGGATTAGTTGGCAGGAGGGATGGGAGGATCGTGTATCACTATACGCCGACGATATGTTAGTGTATTTGTCGGATCCGGACAGTGTATACCGGCACTCCTCACACTCTGCGACGCTTACGGGAAAACGTCGGGCTACACCCTGAATTGGTCGAAGTCGGTGTTGTACGTCTTGAAGGGGCCAGCGCCGTCGCTCGCGGTGGACTGCCCACTCATGCTAACCATGGCCTCATTCAAATACCTTGGTATATATGTCACCAATGATCGGGCAGAATTCTTCGAGAAAAATTTACAACCACCTCTGGACCGGCTACGTACTGATGTTAGACATTGGGCGTTACTGCCACTAACGCTCCTTGGTAGGGCAGCGCTCTACAAGATGATGGCTTTGCCATGGTTTCTTTACGTCCTTGAGAACACCCCCTACCCGGTCGCGCCACGGTACTTTCAGCGAGTGACGGCACTGGTGTCCAATCTATTATGGAGTAACCGCCCGGCGCTCATTGCCCATATCAAGCTGAACAGAAGTTGGTACGAGGGGGGAATGGCTTTGCCCAACCTGCAGTTATACTTCTGGGCTGCTCAACTCAAGATTATCAACCAGTGGATTCACGCGCCTTGGGATGACCCAGCCTACAGGGCTGACAGGGCACAACTAGGCACAGACAGTATGCTCTCAGTGCTATACAATAGAAGCCAGGCAGCGAAATTGATAGGACCGGCGAAACACACGGCCACTATATGGCACACAGCACAGGCAAAATTGGGTTGGAAGGGAATAATCACTAAACTCACCCCGCTCTGGGATACCAAGGCACTGGGGCAATTGCGGAAAAGTAAAGGATTTTCGCAGTGGGATCATATTGGCATATCCACGGTGGGAGATTTGTGGGACAAAGGGACGGTAATCCCGTTTGCCCTGATCCAGCAACAATATGCTCTAGGGCCGAACAAAACCTACAGGTACATGCAAATCAGACACGCATTGCTCCAGGCAGTCCCGGCAGATGCTGAGATCCCGGAGTCCTCTCCATTGGAGGACAGATTGCTCACCGACTACATGCAGCGCAGCGCCACTTCACTTACCTACCGGAAATTAGTAAATAACTTACCAGACCCTACACGGAAATTGCGCGATAGATGAGTGGAAGACTTGGGTGACATAGATGACACAGAATGGAATGAGGCACTGGCATCGCCAAGAGAGGTGGGCATCTCGGCTAAGTTCCGGCTAGTTCAACTCAAAATTCTACACCGCATTTATTACACCAGAACCACTTTACACAAGCTGAGCAGAGCTCCACATCCCTATTGTCTTAGGGGTTGCGGTGAGGAGGGTACATTACTCCATACCCTATGGGACTGCCCTTCCATAACTAACTACTGATGGCAGGTGATGCGCACTATTTCACAGATACTGAAGGTCTCATTGTTACCAGAGCCACGTAAATGTATATTAAATGTTTGGGATCCGAACGACTTATCCAGGCATGCTCAAATATGGGGAACATTGGCTATCATGGTGGTGAAGCGGGATATAGCACAAAAGTGGGGCGCCTCAGAGCTGCCCACCCTGGCGCAATGGAGCAGAAACATGGACTTGTTAATGTTGACAGAACGAGCAGTGTATGTCGCCCGGGCTTGCCCTCGTAAGTGGAACAAGGTTTGGACTTTCTGGAATGTATATAGAGGGGTAATATGTGACCCGTTGCCAGAGGACGAAGATGCCAGCTCTGATGAGGAGGAGGAGGGAGAGTGGGACTGACACAGGCGAGCTGCTGGAGGTAGGGGGGTACACGGTGAGGCATCACACAAGTAAATGTACTACTGATTCACAATTATGCATAATTGTATGTCTATGTTTTCACAACACCAGTATCATACTAAAAGTCAACGTGTATGTTTGTTACACTGCAAAAGAGTTAAACTGTTTTATTACGAATCAAGGAAAAAAATATAATATTAGACCTATGACTTATCTGGAATACAAACTGTTTGTATAGAGTACACTTCATCATAGTACACTGCCGGACCCTAGAGTTGTTGGCTAAAAGGCTGTGTTCATCCGTAAGTACCAAAGGGAAAATGTAAATGACGCGGCCGGCCCCTGGGGTTGTAGGCCTTAAGCTGTGTCCTTACAAGAGTGTACAATAAAGGTCTTTAAAAAAAAAAATCCTGGGACTAAAAAAAATATTGCTTTGTGGGACCAGGACCATCTTGCCGCTGATACGCTTCGCCATTGAGCCTGACTTTATTGCAGCCTTGCTCCACTGAGGAAAGTTGACTTCCAGAAAAAAGTTTAAGTTTGAAGGTGCAAATCTTGACACGGCCCTAAGCACAACAGCATCTGTTGGATCTTGACAACTTCCTGCGCAGAGATTTTTAACTTTTCCCACTCTGTGCTTTTCCCACCTTTTTTCACAGCTTTACCGAAACATAGGCTGCAGCAACTTGTCATTGATTAACCCATCGATGGATCCAGCCTGAAGTGTGGCCCCGCTGAAAACTCTACCTTCTTGAAATGCTTTTAAATTTGGAGGTTACTTTTCAAAATGGGGCAAATCCAACCCATGCGACTCGTGTTCCATTCTGGTCTGCCTTAAACCTCACACTTGTCCCAGTGAAGTGCAACTAGTTGCCCACAGTTGGTGCTTTGCGGGGCTATGTTAATTTAAAACTTGAAAAATGAATATCTCCTCTACCCCTTATTCGATATTTGATACTAAAATATTCTCTGTTTTAAAGACTGGAGTGGGATTTTTATGGTGTTGTGTTTTCAACTTTTCAACTGTTTTGCTACTTCCAAATGTTTTACACATTTTGTTTAATTAAGCCTGTCTGCTCTGTGACATAGCTACCAGGGATCGAGCTCAGTTTTAATTTGTTAAAACCTTTACTGGACGTAACAAAATTAGTAACATGATTACTTGTGGTGGACTTCCATCCACCCCAACCAATAATCTTCTTTCGCACAGTACCTAGGCACGAGATGCCCCATGCTCCCCCAGTCCTAAGTTATATTGAAGTCTGTCCCTTCAGCAGTGAATACTAACAAAGGAGGATGCTTGGGGTAAAGGTTGGCCTACCCAGAGAAGATGATGTAAAGTGCCCTTCCTGAGATAGGGAAAAGAAATCAATTCCATGTGTGTTCTGCCTCTCGATGCAGGCCACATGCTAGCCCACACTATAGACGCAATGTGAATAGCTTATCTCCTGAAGTGTTTGTAGAGCATTTTTTGGCATGTACCTGAAGTGTCATATTCCTTAAAAAAAAATCCTCTTTTGATCGCTGACGAAAATTGGCTACATTGGGCTGTTTTACAAAGCTACACCTACTGCAAAAGGTGGTACAACTTTTAATTTCGGGCATAATATTCATCTTAACGGTATGGAGAGAACATTGCGACTTTTGTTTGGCTAGTGCGCTGCGTGAGATAGAGACAATGTACTGGACCTTTACAGAAGGAAATGATCTCATTTGTCACGCTCCAGGGAAATAAAAGAATCTCTTTTTCACAGAGGTATGACCTACTGCAGAAAATGAACTGGGACAGCAGTACTGCGTGGAGAGTACAGGTTGGAGGCCATTCATGCTTTGATAAATATAGCCCGGTGAAAACGTTTGGAAGAGGCTGGAGGAAGCTTGAATTTCCTCTTACGTCCCCTCTAAAGGAGGATGCATTTAAATCCTGCACCCTTGTTATGTTATGTTAACTTAACTTGTTATAGTGCTTCACTCACCCCTGTAGGAATATCTCGGCGCTTGACAAGGCATAAGGTCCCCTCTAAAGGAGGATGCATTTAAATCCTGCACCCTTGTTATGTTATGGTAACTTTACTTGTGATAGTACTACACTCACACACTCTTGTAGGAATATCTTCGCGCTTCACAAGGCACAAGGACTTCAGCTGACCTAACATAGCCTTGTCTTGAGGAGTTTTTTTTATTTAGCATAATCTGTACAGGAACAAATGTAATATGGAAGAATGTTCCAATATGAAGGAGCGAGATAGGAAAAGGATCTATCACCATATGTAGCCAAACAGATACCAAGCAAGGCCTTGTCCTGAGATCTCCGGTTTCTGAGTGGCCAATAGGAGCTAAGCTTCTTCTGCAAGTCGCTCGGGCCCGTTCCCGTTAGGGCCTTGTGCGTAAGGCGGCAGAGTTTGAAAGCTGATCTTTTCTGACCGGCAGCCAGTGTAAAGCTCTCAGTCAAATTCTGGAGACAGAGACTGAAGGAGAACTGCTTAGACGTCATGCAGTGATATTCTGTACTATTTGCATTTGGACATCCGAGTCTCATTAGAGACTAACACCCTATTGATTAGTCAGGATTGTCTCTGCACAAATACAAATCCTATGGCTACGAATTGTATGTATGTATGTATGTGGTATTTTTATAGTCCAACGTAGCCAAAATGCTGTGAAGTGCTGTACTGTGTCAATGACATGCATAGAGCCAACAAGTGATAGCAGAGATAGCTGGTGTGTGGACTGTTAATGCATTGTGATGTAGTGTTCTTTAAGTGTCTTTAGCTGCGATAGTGCATTCCTGACGCATAAAAAGTTCCTCTGACCCATTGCACTTACATTAGATAAGGCTATAAAGTATTGTGCCGTCCTGCAACAATGCATAGACATGGAGGGGTGGTATATTCTCTTCAGTTTTCTCTACAGGGAGAGTGTACACCCAGGGGATCGTGCACCTGCTGCTTCAAGAGGGAGGCACTATGTATAATGTGGAGCAGTTCTTTCTGTTGCTCATGGCATTGGAAGATTTGCCTTGCACTCACTTAGCATAACACATGAGAGACAGGAACACATTTCAGAATATGGTTAACTCACAAAGAGTCAGCATTTTTACTGGATAAGTACTAAAGCTCTGCCAAATAGATACTCTATTCACCTCTGCTGCAATTCGACTGCTCATTATTATGCAGTTGGAAGCATGTTTTGTTTACCCATAACGGAAGGGATGCAAACAGGGCCGGACCGGCATTTACCTTGTAGGATAGTTTACTGGTGGCTAGAGTTATTGGAGGTTGTTAGGTCTCGCTAGAGTCAGCGCCCATGCGCTGCTCTTGCGAGAAATTTAGTAGCGCTAGTAGTAGAAATTTAGTAGCGCTTTGAAAAGTGCTGCAGGCCGGCGACCAGCTTGCTCGAACGCACACAAGTGCGCGCGCGACGTGCACACAGCACTTTTTCCTGTCTCGGACGCGCATGCCCACAACTCCCGTCACACTCGCGGTTTCTCTTTATTGCATTTCGCGGCCGTTTGATTAAGCATATTGCTATGCCTCATTTCATACTCAAGAAAAACCAAAGGTGGTGATGGACGGAGCGTTGACAATACAAACACTCACCCCCAGTCAACTGATCTGGGTTTAATCCATCACCGTTCTTTAGCTCACTCCGCCACCCCAGTTCAGACATGGCCATATGCAAATCAGTCTGACCATGTGCCTCATGGGAACAGTCCAGCCCGAACTGCCAAGCCATGTCTTCCCTGGACCGGAATCAAGCTTCCCAGGACCGGTTTCTGGCATTACAGCCGTCTTCAGCCAGGCTTGCTTGACTCCAGTGGCAAAGTGAGCAAGGGACTCACGTCCGAGCATACCCTGCCAACTTAGGGCGAATAAAGAAAAACCAAAGGTGGTGATGGACGGAGCGTTGACAATACAAACACTCACCCCCAGTCAACTGATCTGGGTTTAATCCATCACCGTTCTTTAGCTCACTCCGCCACCCCAGTTCAGACATAGCCATATGCAAATCAGTCTGACCCTGTGCCTCATGGGAACAGTCCAGCCCGAACTGCCAAGCCATGTCTTCCCTGGACCGGAATCAAGCTTCCCAGGACCGGTTTCTGGCATTACAGCCGTCTTCAGCCAGGCTTGCTTGACTCCAGTGGCAAAGTGAGCAAGGGACTCACGTCTGAGCATACCCTGCCAACTTAGGGCGAATAAAGAAAAACCAAAGGTGGTGATGGACGGAGCGTTGACAATACAAACACTCACCCCCAGTCAACTGATCTGGGTTTAATCCATCACCGTTCTTTAGCTCACTCCGCCACCCCAGTTCAGACATGGCCATATGCAAATCAGTCTGACCCTGTGCCTCATGGGAACAGTCCAGCCCGAACTGCCAAGCCATGTCTTCCCTGGACCGGAATCAAGCTTCCCAGGACCGGTTTCTGGCATTACAGCCGTCTTCAGCCAGGCTTGCTTGACTCCAGTGGCAAAGTGAGCAAGGGACTCACGTCTGAGCATACCCTGCCAACTTAGGGCGAATAAAGAAAAACCAAAGGTGGTGATGGACGGAGCGTTGACAATACAAACACTCACCCCCAGTCAACTGATCTGGGTTTAATCCATCACCGTTCTTTAGCTCACTCCGCCACCCCAGTTCAGACATGGCCATATGCAAATCAGTCTGACCCTGTGCCTCATGGGAACAGTCCAGCCCGAACTGCCAAGCCATGTCTTCCCTGGACCGGAATCAAGCTTCCCAGGACCGGTTTCTGGCATTTCAGCCGTCTTCAGCCAGGCTTGCTTGACTCCAGTGGCAAAGTGAGCAAGGGACTCACGTCTGAGCATACCCTGCCAACTTAGGGCGAATAAAGAAAAACCAAAGGTGGTGATGGACGGAGCGTTGACAATACAAACACTCACCCCCAGTCAACTGATCTGGGTTTAATCCATCACCGTTCTTTAGCTCACTCCGCCACCCCAGTTCAGACATGGCCATATGCAAATCAGTCTGACCCTGTGCCTCATGGGAACAGTCCAGCCCGAACTGCCAAGCCATGTCTTCCCTGGACCGGAATCAAGCTTCCCAGGACCGGTTTCTGGCATTACAGCCGTCTTCAGCCAGGCTTGCTTGACTCCGTCCATCACCACCCCCTTTTGTATCATTTCATACTCAGGCCTCCCCCTCCTTTCTAGCATTTCTTACAGTGTGTTCCTATCATGTCTCTCGGTGTGGTGTCAGACAGTTCCCCTCTGCAGGGGTCTTATGGGCAGTGTCTCTTTAAGAGAGGGGGCTCTTAATAACCTTAACCTAGAGTGCCATGAGTAAAGTGTCCCAATCAATCAGCAATGTCCCTCTTCCCATCTGTTGATGTTGCTCGAACGCCCACAAGCGCGCACGCGATGTGCACACAGCACTTTTTCCCATCGCGCGCACACGTGCGCACAACTCCCGTCACACTCGCGGTTCCTTTTTATTGCATTTCGCGGCCATTTGATTAAGTGTATTGTTATGCCTCATTTCATACTCAGTACAAAAGGGGGTGGCCATGTCTGAATTGGGGTGGCAGAGTGGGCTAAAGAACGGTGATGGATTAAACCCAGATCTTTTGACTGGGTGTGAGTGTTTGATTGGTTCAGATGCTCCGTCCATCGCCACCCCCTTTTGTACCGCTTTGGCCGCCATAAGTGTGGCAGGGTATGCTCAGACGTGAGTCCCTTGCTCAATTTGCCACTGGATTCAAGCAAGCCGGGCTGAAGACGGCTGTAATGCCAGAAACCGGTCCTCGGAAGCTTGTTTCCGGTCCAGGGAAGGCATGGCTTGGCAGTTCGGGCTGGACTGTTCCCATGAGGCACAGGGTCAGACTGATTTGCATATGGCCATGTCTGAACTGGGGTGGCAGAGTGGGCGAAAGCACGGTGATGGATTAAACCCAGATCTTTTGACTGGGTGTGAGTGTTTGATTGGTTCAGATGCTCCGTCCATCACCACCCCCTTTTGTATCATTTCATACTCAGGCATCCCCCTCCTTTCTAGCATTTCTTACAGTGTGTTCCTATCATGTCTCTCGGTGTGGTGTCAGACAGTTCACCTCTTACAGGCAGTGTTTCTTTAAGGGAGGGGGCTCTTATCAACGGTAACTTAGAGTACCATGAGTAAAGTGTCCCAATCAATCAGCAATGTCCCTCATCCCGTCTGTTGATGTATATACGCAGTTGAACTGCGATCTCTGCAGAGTCTCACTTCATTAGACTTGCGGAGGCAACCAAACTTTACTTGACTGCGTGACATAATACTTCCGCCTAGCTGACTGGACAAAAGCCAGTGAATAGTACGCCTTCGTTCGGGGTGACTCCTTCGCTAGAAGTCCATCACTCCCTGCCAGCACAAGTGCCAGTCGGGTACCAGGCTTTTTGTGTTGCATTTTTATCTAGCGCAAAATCAGCACAAAGGTATTGGAGTGCTTTCTATGAGCACCCGTTGCATTACACATTTCTGTTCTCATCTTTTGTGCTGTGTTTTCCATTATCCTTTATCACCCATCATTTCTTGGTAGGTTGCCCCCTCAAATGCTGAACTGCGGGCCCCTGGTTTCTCCTAAGCCTGATGCCACATGTCCCCCTTCCGTGCCGAGAAGCCCCGGGACCAGCAGGCCGCAGCCTGTGCTAGGAGCTCCCTGGGCTGCTGGGGCGGCTCGGAACCCACCCTGGGCATGGGACCTACTTCTGTTTATGGCTCAGTTAATTGCTGACTCTGCCCGGGATGAAATATTCCACTCTGTGCTCTCATTGCTGTTTGTGTGTGTCTGTGCTGCTGAGATCCCGATGCACAACTGCTAAGACAGGCCCGAGTGCAGGTTGCATCTAAACTACAGTGGGCAAGTAAAAGTGACTCCTGCTGGGGACCCTCTGAGAAGCAGTGGAAGAACCGCTGTCATGTAAGGAAGTACCCAACAGTGACTAACTCTGCCCCAGCCCTACAGGCTTTTCAGAGGCACCCACATTTAAGGGTGGTGTGGAGTGTCAGTGACTCCAGCGATAACCTTCTTTGAGGAGCGAGCCTGACTAACTACCCCAGCTCTCCCTTCTTCTCGGTGATCGACCCCAGTGAGCCTGCGGTGAATCATAGGCGACCCCCATATGACGTCATGTCACACCTTTAGCCAGCAGCGCTTTGCATGATAGGATTTCGCCGCGCATCCCCCGTGTTGCTTTTCCCCCTACCGATGTCCGTTGTTGCTGCTCCCTCCCTCCTTCCGCCACCTCCCACTTGTGGCTTGACCCCTCTTACTTATTTTTTTAACATATTATGTGCAACCTGGCTAAAAAATGCTATGATGCGGGCAGTATTGGCCACGTCTGTGCAACATGGCTTAAAGTAAAAACAAAAAAAAAAACGACATGACGCGTGTTAAAGATGGCTGAGTCACAGCGCTTTTTTCTTGACTTTAAGCCTTAAGGCATGTTACACAGCAACTCGGCTTTGCCAATCCTCGTTTAGAACTACACTTTCATCCCTCTATCTGTCGACCCGCCACTCCATCTTTCTCTACTTTGCCTTCATGTGGGTGAGTGAACCCGGAATTGCTTTCACTATTTAAAGATCAAACTATTGGCTTTATCAATGCATGTTTGATGATGTGTTAACAATGCAGTAATTTTGAGAAGTGAATGTCTATTATGACATGTCGGTAAACTATAGCTCAGAAATATACCACGCAGTTTTATTTTACCGTGCTTGTTTTAAGAACCTCCTTTTTACTTTTTAACAAAAACAGGTTATAGTCAATTTTTCAGATTAAAGGATTATTTTGAAAAAATACGCGAAATATGTAGGCCATCGAAAGGCAACACACTGTCCAAGTAGCTCTGTTGTTGTTTTGCGACTTGTTTTAATTGAAGTAACAATTGGAGACACGCTCCTCCTCTTACCCTGCTGTCAGCCTTATTTCCACCGGCGTGTTCTTTTTCTTTATTTTGCATGTCGCCCGAGAACGAGTAAATTGTACAGGAAACGTTCACAGTGAAACATTACAAAACACGTGCATTCCTGGAGTTTAATCCCGTATGAAACATCAGATGCCTCAACTGACTGCAGTTTATCTGCACTCCATCAGTGCCAAGACTCGCGCATAAATATAGGCTGAGGAGAGGCGCTTCCCATCACTCCCGGCGCCGGCACAGCATCTGGTCCTTTTAAGAGCCCGTCCACATCCATGTCTGCCTGCATGGAGAGTGAGACCCCTTGCACTCCGCCATGATAATGTTCTTCAGTCACTATTGAGCTAAGAGGGGCCTGTCTCTGGACTCGGCCATGGCTGCGGAGCAGCAGCTGCAGGACAACCAACCAGTGAGTACCGGCCCAGGCTTTACTTCAGCAGTGTTGAGCAGGACCTCGAACGTTCGATTGCACCCAGGGGCATCTTCAGCATTTCGAGGGCATTGGGCCACACGTATTTTGGGAGGTCCCGTTTGTGACAGTTTTTAAAATGTATGAAACTATTTCAGCACTTTCATGCCGTCCTTGGCCAGGTCACTGACTGCACAGGCACACGTCAAAATTCTAAATGTGTTTACATCAAATATTCATTGATAGTGACCTTTGCTTTCATTATTATATCTTAGCAGCAGCACACTAACATTATTGCTAATAAACTTTGAGATCTCCTGCGATTTCTGATATTTAAGATCCTGTTTTGATCTAAAAGAAACTGTTTTTATGGCTGTCCTATGGTGTTGAAAAACAAAAATGTATCTGCCAATACATCACCCACACTAAAAATAAATTAAAGCAATATGTATTTAAAAAAATCTGTTCAGAATGAGAGCAAAAGCAATGCTGGCTCTATCAGGGAGCGCCCTGAAAGGCTGGGGCCCTGGGCCAGGGCCCACTTTGCCCGTGCCTTAAAACACCTCTGCTTGAACCTTTCAAACACTTTAGGAGAACACAGTTATCAGTGTTACATGAGATTACCAATATTACAATTTTTGTTGGTTGTCCTATGTTTATGATTACTATTGTTATTATGTAGATGCCAATGTTGGATTCTGGACAGACCCCTTACTCTCCCGTGCTAAAAATTGAAAATGTGTGGAATGTGATACAATTGTAAACATAATGTAATTGAAATGTGAAAATGCGCACTTGATATGCATGATCCACTACCTTCTCTCAACAATCTCATGATACACAACACCCTGTTACCCAACAGCTAGTTTTCAACGGTATAGCTATCCATAAATGCATAGTTTTTTTTATTATTGTTGTTGTTTTATTGCTGCTGCTGCTATTTTATTTTAACACTTTTTAGGTCTTGTCTATTTCATCTTGTAGGGATGGTGGGCGAGATTTATAGTAAGGCTTTCGAAAAGTCTACCCAACTGCGGATCGCGTACAGTTCATGTGAGCCAGGTGCATGCACAGGAATCTGCTCCCTCTACCCCTCCCACAAAGCAAGACAAGACAAGAACATCAAAGCGACCGCTCTGATTCCATTTGTCACCAGCCATTTCACGCGCTCCACAGGTCATAAACAGGACCATCTGCTCGTGAATCGGAATGCTGGCATGGTTGCCCAGCCCCCCTCCCAGAGCTGCCTTTCCTCTGCCATTCTATGGTTTCCAATACGTCTTACTAAAACCTGGAGTGGCACATGCATTCTTTTGTCGTCTCTTTTGCTACTCAGCTTCAACCGGTGCCCGACATCGCACCCCAGTTCTACGCTCCTCACATGTATCGCCTGCCCCACCGGAGCTCTGTTTACCACCACTGCATGGCCCCAGCCCCTCTGAAACTTTGCAAAAGTGTCATTCTACCACTCTACCACCCTCACTCTACCGCCCTCACTCTACCAATCTACCGCTCTCACTCTACCACACTCTACCGCCCTCACTCTACCACTCTACCGCCCTCACTCTACCGCCCTCACTCTACCACTTTACCTCCCTCACTCTACCACTCTACCACCCTCATTCTACCGCCTTCACTCCACCACTCTACCTCCCTCATTCTACCACTCTACCACCCTCACTCTACCGCCTTCACTCTACCACTCTACCACCCTCACTCTACCACCCTCACTCTACCACTCTTCCGCCCTCACTCTACCGCCCTCACTCTACCACTCTACCGCCCTCACGCCCTCACTCTACCGCCCTCACTCTACCACTCTACTGCCCTCACTCTACCGCCCTCACTCTACCACTCTACCGCCCTCACTCTACCACCCTCACTCTACCGCCCTCACTCTACCGCCCTCACTCTACCACTCTACTGCCCTAACTCTACCGCCCTCACTCTACCACTCTACCGCCCTCACTCTACTGCCCCCACTCTACCACTCTACCGCCATCACTCTACCACTCTACCGCCCTCACTCACTCTATCGCCCTCACTCACTCTATCAACCTCACTCACTCTATCGCCCTCACTCACTCTATTGCCCTCACTCACTCTATCGCCCTCACTCTATCTATCGCCCTCACTCTATCTATCGCCCTCTATCTATCTATCTATCGCCCTCCCTCACTCTATCTATCACCCTCCCTCACTCTATCGCCCTCCCTCTATCTATCTATCGCCCTCCCGCTATCTATCTATCTCCCTCACTCTATCTATCGCCCTCCCTCCCTCTATCTATCGCCCTCCCTCTATCTATCGCCCTCCCTCTATCGCCCTCCCTCTATCTATCTATCGCCCTCCCTCTATCCATCTATCGCCCTCCCTCTATCTATCTATCTATCTCCCTCACTCTATCTATCGCCCTCCCTCTATCTATCGCCCTCCCTCTATCTATCTATCACCCTCCCTCTATCGCCCTCCCTCCCTCTATCTATCGCCCTCCCTCTATCTATCTATCACCCTCCCTCTATCGCCCTCCCTCTATCTATCTATCGCCCTCCCTCTATCCATCTATCGCCCTCCCTCTATCTATCGCATCACCACATCATCACTCAGCACCACCACAGCATCACTCGAGGGCACAATAACATCACTATGCGCTACCACAGCATCACTGAACGCCACAGCATCACTCGTCGCCACCACAACATCACTCAGCGCCACCACAGCATGAATCTGTGCAACCATTCAACAACAACTGGTTCAAATATGTCCTCTCAATGTTTCAAGATTTATTACAAATGTCACAAAAATATGTTAATATTTCACTTCTGTTCTTGGATTTTCGTCACAATAAAATACACTGAACATAATCTTCAAAAAAATGATTTACAAAAGTTTAAGCTATTGCCATTATAAATTACAATAACTTTTATTTAAGTATTAATTATTAAAAAAAATTAAAAGCCATTGTTATTTGTAATATCAATACATCTAAGTCACGTAAATACAACACATATTGCATTACAAATGCTATAGGTGTCACATTTGTGAAAGGTAAAACTATTGGATTTGTAAATGACAAAGCTATTAATTTAGCCATTTTCAAAACCAACACATAAATACAAAATTTGTCATTTACAATACTAATAGCTCAAACTTTCCTAATGCGAGACCAATTGCATTGCAAATGCTTATTTTTGAAAGGCCGAGGCCTCCCTTGTCACGGTCCGTAGCTCTCTAGGGGTTAAAGAACAAGAGCAGTGGTGGTATGTGGAGAGCAAGTGAGAGAAAAACTGAGGAAGAGGGGAGCAAAAAACAGGCTGGCTTGTACATTTTTGCGAAGGCTGCTTTTTGTTTACTCTCCGGTTCCTAATACAAGGCTAAAGTTCGCAGTCGCTTCTTGTCAAACGTGTTCGCTAAGTATGCTCCTTATCAAATAAAAATAATCATTGCCATCATTTCGATGGTGTGAGTAGCAAAACATTTCCAGGTTCTCTTTATACTGGGTCTGCAATGTTCTATAATATCAAAGCACAGTATAAGCAATGACTTAAGTCCAGGACATCGTATTGATATTAGGGATCCTTGCTTTTAGGGATCTGTTGAAAAACGAGGTAGTATCTGTGAGGCCTGCACAAATAACATGCCACATTTGTCCTTCACTGGAAACCAAACACCCTAGTGTAGCGCTTGATTCTCAGAGGGTAGCATTGCTGAGCAGTTTGAGGCTTACTCAAAAGAGGTGGTTTGGGCTAGTAATCGCCATTACAAGTGCTCAGAAATAACACTCAATAATTGATTGTCCAGTCTGTACTTTGCTTCATAAAAGTAAGAGTACATTTATTAAACACACAAACCACTTAATACTATGCACCAATTTACAAATATACATAGGCTGTTGGCATTACTTTGTGACATTGCATAACATCTCCGCCCCTCCTGCAAGGGGGGGGTGGGTGGGGTCTAGTACCACCCCTCCCATGTATGCACATCATCTTGCCCCCTAATGCAGGTGTTTGACACAACCTGGAGCGAGGGCCTGGCCCACGGGCACGGTCCCAGTGGCGACCCACCCCATCATCTCAACAAGCATTAAAATAGGTACACCTGCCCTGGGGACACATAACCCTGACTGATCATCTCATACTGACCATACAGTGTACACCTCTACATCTTAGTGGCTAACAGTCTGGGTTGTTCTTCCCCTAACTCAGTAGCAAAAATACATGTTTGGGCATCACTTTAAATACGGTACTCATCATAGCTGATAACAGTTGTAATGCATTGCAATTAAAGCTCCTAAAAGGCATCACTGTTGAATCACAGAATTAAGCATAAACAGCCAGACACCCTAGCAAGGATGTCTGGCAACATAACCCCACTTGGGATTTTGGTTTCACCGTAAACAGGTATTCCACCTTGCACATGTGACTTTCAGTCCCTCTAAAAAGTAATATCATGGGCAAATGCATTTCTGGTGAAATTACATATTTTCACCTCCAGGGGATGCCCTACTCCAGACATCCCCAACTCAGATCTTCATTCTGTGGTGCAGTCCCTAAGACACTCCCCCTCCCCCAGCTGTAGAACAAAAGTTCCAGCCTGAGGATGCTTTGACTGCTAGCTGAGCCCTGGTGAGGTTATTCCTTGGGAGTCCCTAGAGACTCAGGGAGGGACTTTTCATCTTCGTGCTGGGGGATACTGCATTGCTCCTGCAGCTCCCCCGGCACCTTGTCACACCTTTGGCGGTGACCCCATCCTCCTGGGGCCACCACGAACTGAGGAAAAGCTGTTTTCCCTTGCAGGCTGGTCCAGGCCTGCAAGGCATTATGGGGCGCTTCCACCATTTTCTTGAATATTATAGCAGCGGCTCTCCCTCTGCTTTGGGGAGAGCTGCATTGGCCCCTCTGGCAGGCTCACACTGCTTCACGACATCGTTGGGGGTCCAGTCCCACCCAGACCCTGTGCTGCCGGCGAGTGTTTCTGTGGCTCAGGAAGCCCACCCCTGGCCGCTCTTCACTCTTCTCTTCGGGGCCCCGGTACCACCTAAGCACCCCGTCTTGTCTCTTGTTGGATGGTCCAGTCCCACCCGGACCCCCAGGTGAGTGCTTGCAGCTCGGGGAGCCCACCCCGACTACTCCAGCTGTTTTTGGGGGCCTGGTCCCACCTGGGTCCCTCTCAATTTCCTTGGGGCCCTGGTCCCACCCTGGCGCCCCGTTTGGCCTCCTCGGTGGAGAGCCACTCGGGCACCCCACCCCCGGTGGCTCCCGCCGGCTCTCTGACTGGCCAGCACCTTCGCGTGCTGCAGCGGGAGCCGGCATTCCTGTTCTGGTCTGCCTGCTCCGGTGGGCAGAAGCAAGGCTGCTTCCTCGCTCCAGCAGGTCTTCAGGTGAGTGCAACGGCACTCCCCCCTCCTCGCCTTCACTTTGGGGCCTGGGGATGGGGTCCCGGGCCCCAGAGACACTGTTGCGGGGGGCGCAACCTCTATTGACGCCGGGGGCCAGGGTGGGCTCCTGGCACCCCGGTTGGGCCCCTTCAAGTGGAGCACAATGGCCCTCCCCGACATTCACCGTCGCGGGGACGAAACGGCACTCCCCTGCCTCCATTTTTGGCGGGGCCCAGGATGGGCTCCGGGCACCCCGCAGGGCACTTATCTTGTGCTGGGGGCAGGACCCGGGACCTGACCCACCCTGGGGAATATTTTCTGGAACGGCGTTAGAGCCCCATGCGCTTTGTCATCGGTCGGCCTCAGGGCAAAGGTCCCCTGCCGTCTGGGGGGCATATCTCAGCCCCCAGGGGACAGATCTTCCTTATTTTGGCCTCTTCTTGCTCCTGGTGGCGCTCCCCAGCCACTGGGAGCCCTTTCGTTCGCTCTCTTGAACTCCAGGAGGGTGAATGCAGCAGGGAGCGGTCTTTGCTGGCTCCCTGTGCCAGCCTTTCACCTAGCTCTCTTCCTGGGCCTCTCTTCTCCTTGCGCAGAGGCCCAGGCTTCTGGTCACTTGTCCTGGTCTCCCCTTATGGCCCAAATCAGGGTCCTGGGCCAGTCTGGAGGTTCTTCCTTCCAGCTGCCCATGGTGCCAGGCTCCAGGACCAGTCGTCCTCTGCAGACCACACCCCAGAGAGAGCTCCTCTTCCTGTGCAAAATCTTTTGAAGAATGGGGAGGGGGCTAGCAGGAAGGTTCTTTTTGCCCTATCAAAGAGTGACACATCACTTCTCTGCCCCTGCTCCCTCCTTCCTGCCGAGGCCTCTGGGTTTCAGCTGCTGATGGATTAACCTGTAGCTCCACCCATTTTCTCTTCTTGGAGAGGAGACCTTCGCCCTTGGAATGCTTGTCGTGAAGGGCTAGGCATCTGATGCTACAGCTTGGGGATGAAGGTCATTAATCCAGCCTGGCAGGGTCAGCCCCCAGGCTCTGTTTATGAGCTGACTCAGAGAAATATGACACTTCTGGATGACCCAAAAGCAGTACAATTATGACTTTAGACTCAGTGGAATACATCTTCTCACATAAGTTACAGTAGACTTTAGTGAGTGTCTGGAATTTGTAGGCCTTAGGAAAGTAAAACTAGCCCATGTGCTCCCCATCCTCATAGGAGAGTAATGGAGTGAAAACAGTAAAGCACACTGACTTTCCCTCAAATGTTTCTTCCCATTGTAGAAAACCTATTCCATGTCACCACCCAGCTCTGCATAAGTCCTGCCACACCATCCACTTTGTAGCTGCTCCTGGGCTGCACACACCAGGAATCTCCCCTGCGCAGCCCTTACACTTGTGCACCTGCATGTACACACGTGTCTGCATGAAACCATCCTGCAGCACAGCGGCTTAGTCTCACCAGGGGGACACCAGTAGAATCCACATGCAGTCTCTTTCATCATGAGTTCTCTGGGGGTGAGTCCCAACTTATGAGGCTCTCCCACAGTAAAAGCTCAACAATTAGGTGTTCAAAAAGCGAAAAATCCATGCGGCTCAGATAGTCAGAACCACCTTCTAACAGGAACCATCAAATTTATTTTCTTGTAATGTTGGGTTCAAAGAGGATGCCACTGGATAGCAGAACATTGCCTTGCAAATGAAATGCAAACCTTCAAAATATTCAATCAACTTGCAAGGACTGGGTATTAAAAAAAATCAGTTGCACAGCAATGGTCACTCTGTTCGTGTAAAGAAAATAGTATGGCTAAAAAAATATTGAAACATGAACGTTAAATGATTTTATTGGTAAAAGTTAACATACATAGCAAAAATAAGGAGCAGTGCATTTTGGCTGCATCAGTATAAGAGCACTCACATGTGATCTACACTTGAAGAAACCTGTATAAACTAAATCCATTTATTCATAAAAACTAACAACAAAATCTAGGGCGAATCACTCCAACTATACCTAGCACATTGATGCTCGATCACTTGGATTTACCTTTTTTTTTAATATCTTCAATAAGCAGCTTATAAAGCAACAAACATGCATCGCCCCCACAGAAAGGGCAGAGCAAAATCACTGTTCCAATATAACATATACAAGCCATTTTGCAGGTCAAGAAAGTAAGCACTTATTGCAAAACAAACCCTTCCCCCCAACCTCCCCCTCCAGCCCGCCACTAATACATATAACTGTGACAACTGGCAGTAATATGGTGTGCTCCGATTAGCATTGCAAAACAGTCCCATTCCTCCCGGCCCACAGACAGCAGAGACCAGTACAGGAGACCATGCCAAATCTGGATTCTTAAGGAGATACCCAGAGAGGGGAGCCCAAAATTCTTTAGGTCAGGACGCTTGTGGCAACTCCTCCGCATATATTGCCAATTGGTCCCTACAATAGAGCAGATCACGGATCCATCTCTTAATTGTTGGCACAGTCTTTGCACCCCAGCATTGTGCTACAGCCCTCTTAGCAAATAAGGTAATATGGCTACTAGACGTCTATTACAGGGCTTGAGTTTCTGCACCCAGCCCAACAGATATACCTCAGGCACGCACCCAACAGTTTTCATAGCAATATCAGTTAACACTTGCGTGACACGCAACCAAAATTTGGAAATACCAGCGCAAGACCAAGCTAAGTGCACAAAATCCACGTTAGCCTGACCACATCGCATGCAGCATTCACCTTCACGCAAGCCAAACCTACATAATTGAACCGGCGAGCAGTGGAGCTGGTGCAAGAGGGAAATGCAATTATCTCTTGCTCCCGAAGAGACGCATTGTACAATTTAGTGATCAGACCGCTCGGTCCTCGCCCCCCAGCACCGCCCGCAAGGCCTGTAGTGTTCGCAGTACTTCCGGAAATGCAGGGTAAACGTCTCAGATTGCCCTGCACATAGGTAAACCTCAGCATCAGGTCCAACAGAGTCAGGAATCAAGGCTGTTTATATAAGTTGCCAATAAGATTAATCCCTACCACACTCAACATCTTCAAAGCTGCCGGTTCTCGAGCGGCAGAGATACCAAAGTGCACAGCAAGCGGCAGTTTAGGTGCATACAAATAATCCAACTGTGCTCTACTAGCAAGAGTTTTCCACACCCAGGCCGTACAGTGAACCAGACTAATGTCAGCTAGCAGGCCACCACCACCGCCCATCAAAGCCGCCGCCATCAGGGGCATAGGCAGTACGGAGTCTGCGTCAATCGCAGTGTGCGGCTGGACCGACTGTGGGTAATACCAAAAGTGAGCAAACTGCATCTGGGTGCATAAGTAGTGCAAGCGCATATCTGGGGCCTCAAAACCACAGCGGTCAAATGGCAGAGTCAGTACACTCCAGCTACAGTGGAGCTTTCCACCCCCCCCAGACAAATGTTAAAACAGTCGACTGCAGCACAGTGAACAGTGCCTTATTCAGACAGATAGGGATATTACCAAATAAATAAAGGAGTTTGGGCAAAAAAATCATTTTTTTGCCTGCAATGCGATCCGCAAGTGAAAAAGGAAGTTTAGCCCATTGCACAGCTTGGTCTTTAATCCTGTCAACTACCCTGTCATAAACAGCCATGATCACCACCTCAGGGTCCCTATGAAACCATATCCCAAGATATTTCACTGGGTCGACCGACCACTGCAAAGGGTATTCTAGTTCAATTTCCTTAGTACCTGCCGTCAATGGAAACACGGTGGATTTAGCTCAGTTGATGGCCAAACCCAAGTATCTTTCAAATTTGACATATTCTCTTAATAACACAGATAAATATGTGGCGGGTGCACGGACATAGAGCAGCATACCATCAGCATACAACAACACCACCAAGGATCTCTGTCGAAACCGCAACACCGCCTGGGCAGCTTACATGCCAGAGGCTCCAGCGCCAATGCAAACAACATGAGCGACAGGGGGCAGCCCTGCCTCATGCCCCGTTTAATAAAAAAAGGAACGACTGTAGGCACATCCACAGCAGGACGGTAAACACAAATTCCCACTGAAGGGAATCGAAGGTCATGGCCACAACAAATAGCACAGCCACGGCCTGGAAATCCTGCTCAAAATAATGTAGGGTGGAAAAAACAGTGCGGAGGTTGTGCATTGTTGATCTGGAGGGCACAAACCCAGATTGGTCCGGAAGGACCAGTTTAGGAACCAACGGTTGGAGCCTGGTTGCAATCATTTTAGCCTGTATTTTGGCATCAATATTTATAATAGAGAGGGGCCTGTAGGAGTCACATACATTTGCCTCCTTATCTGGTTTCAGAAACATTACTATCAGGGCCTCTTTAAGGGAGGGAGGCAGAGTTCCTGAATCATACGCCTCAGCAAATACTTCTAGCAGGCGTGGCGAGAGGATGTCCACATAAGCCTTATAACATTCACCAGGGAGCCCATCTAGCCCTGCTGCTTTGTAAGTCGGGAGAAACATAATGGCCTGCTTAATGTCCTCAACGTCAAACGGTTGCATGAGATAGTCTCGATAGTGTGGCGGCAGCCAACCCAGTGCCACATCATCCAATTAGGCATGAATATCCTCCGCAACTGGCAGTTTACGGTCCCCGTATACGTCCGAATAAAAGTCCAGCACCACTTTGCTAATCTCAGTTGGTGCCAAAATGCGCCACTCCCTCCCTGTCCAGCAGTTCGGTGATGTAGGCCTGGCTGCGTGGGGCAACCAGCCAACTTCTGCGCCAAAGAGCAACTAGGGCGTTCCCCCTCCCCATAATAACGGGCAGTACACCGACTTGATCTGTGCGCCATTTCTTGATTAACCGTCTCGTTATGTTCAGTCACTAGATCGCGTATGGCAGACAGCGTCACAGGGACATCGCGAGCATAAGCCGGTTCCAAGGTGGCAATTTCCCCAGCCAGCTGATGTATTCTACGGCGTAGATCTCTAAGGACCCCTGCCTGTGCACCAATACAGACCATCGGAATTGTAACTTTAAATGCTTTCCAGAGAACCCCCTGATTGTTGACCGTCCCTTTGTGTTCCCTGAAATAATTATGAATAGCCTCATCTACTGTGTGCTTAAAAACCTTATCAGTCAGAGAGGATGGTTGCAGTCACCAAGAGAATGGGGGGCGTTCACAACCAGGGACTCACAGCTCAAGGAGTGCAGGAGAGTGATCTGACAAAGTTTTCCCCAGATGTTGAACATCCCCCACCCAGGTACAAGCGGCCTCCGACAGCAACCAATGGTCCAAC
This sequence comes from Lissotriton helveticus, assembly GCF_964261635.1. Lineage (NCBI taxonomy): Eukaryota > Metazoa > Chordata > Amphibia > Caudata > Salamandridae > Lissotriton > Lissotriton helveticus. Next base: position 727,352,282 of record NC_136061.1, read on the forward strand.
CGGGACCACGTTCCATGTACCATAGAGATAAACGTACTCTCTCTAACTCCAGGGTGACTCACATGCCTAATATCATGCAATTCATGGCATATAGAATTCCCAGGTGTGCATCAGTGGATAGCCTATGTCTAGCTGCCCCTGTTCCCACCCTATCAGCGCTAGCATCCAAACATGTATTGAAATCCCCTCCCCAAAGATTCTCAGCAGTGGGAAAAGCAGAGATGTGGCGCCACACATCAGCGAAGAAGGGGTCGTCATCCACATTCGGACCATAGACATTCACTAAAAGCACATTCATACCCCCAAGTGTTCCATGCACAATAGCCAGAAGGCCATGATCATCTGTCTCTGTGCTGTGAACCTGAAATGGGACTCCCTTCTTGAACAGGATCATCACCCCCCAGGAATACGAGGAATAAAATGAGGCAATCTGCACTGCAGCCCACCGCAATCCCACAGTCCGTTCAGAGAGAGTAGTGAGATGGGTCTCCTGTAACATGGCCACTTAAATATTCAGCCTGTCAAGGCTCGCTATCACGGTGCGTATATTTTTAGGACTATTAAGGCCATGTACATTCCAGGTTAGAAATCTAAAAGTATCACTCATGAGACTCAATAGATCTTAGATGCATATTTGTACAAAGAACATCATTCAGAACCGTGCTCCAGAAGTCAGACATAAACCAATCAGCCAGTGCCAGCTGTATCCTACCCATCTCCCCATGGCAACACCCCACCCACTTCGTCCTCCCAACTTGCCAAAGCCATCCCCCACCCCCCACCCACTTCAGCGTCCCAAACTCGCCAAAGCCATCCCAATTAAAAAAAAAACACCCCCAACGGAACCAAACAAGTGAAATTTGCATTTGGCGTACACCCAGTTAGGGGACACAGAGTGCTACCAACCTCCCAACTAGTAGAAGGTGGCCAAGCCGGTCTAGGAATTTGCCAAAATATCAAACTTCATCCTCTACAGCGCACATTATAACTTGATTACTCCAGGGATTTTGAGTCGCCCCAACTGGAGACATAAACTAATAGGACGTGCAACATTATGTTCATAATACCACCCTGAATGTAAGAGTGAAGCTATAATGTAGCTAAAAGTCAACACATATCCCTATTAGTCCTCTTCTTCTCGGGCCGCGCCAGACAGACTCCCTTTGCCTACGTTTCAACTGTTTTGCCAGTTCGAGGGCAGCCTTGAGGTTGGAAAAGGTTTTAGAGTCCCCATCTGGACCTATGCATAAACGAGCGGGATATAACATTGCATACGGGACCTCTTCGGATTGCACATTCTTTTTCCCTGCACTAAATTGCCATCTAGCCTTCTGCACAGCCACAGTAAAATCAGGACAGAAGGCCAAAGTGTTACCCTGGTTCTCAATATTCCCCTTGTCTCTAGCTAGAGGTATAATAGTGTTGTGGTCTCTGTAGTTTAAAAGTCTTGCTTTTATGGGGTGGGGGGCACCCAGGACAGGTCTCGCAGCAAGAGAGCGATGAGTCATCTCGATGATAAACATACTGGATAGGTGCTCAGTTCCAAAAATATCTTTAATGAGATTCTTCATGAAAGTCTCCATTTTCCCCACATTCCTGGACTCCGGCAGCCCCGTGAGTCTGATGTTATTGCTCCTGGATCGCGCTTCCAAATCCTTCTCTATGTTGAGCGCCTTACCAGCAACTTCACTCAGCCCATCCTCCGTCGTCTAGACTCATAGTTCAACCTCCCCCGTGCAGGCGTTCTGCTTCTCTAACAGCGCAGACAGATGATCTATACATTGGTTCACAGCCGCCATAGTGCCCTCAATAGATTGAAGGTGAGTTACATTGCCAAAAGAGTAGTTTCAAGTGTGGGGAAGGTTGTCACCATGGGCATCCGCCTCCGAGTCCGAGGCTGCCTTTTGTGATAATTTTGCAGGTTTGAGAGCCTCGAAGGTGAAGCGAGGCTGGGATTTGTCAGTTCTCCCCAAGGCAGACAGAGTGAGGTGCACTCCATGGTACAGCGAGGTGCAGCCCAAACGCGAGAAAGTGTGCACACAACAGTCCAGAGGCAGAACAGGAGCTAGTATGGCAGGGGTCCCCAAGAAGAAACCTCACAGCACCCCGAAACCAAGAAGGCACTCCGAGCCGGTGCCAGAGAGGGAAGGCCCAGCGTAGCCCAAAGGCACCCGGAGGCTCATCGATGAGCAACGCTCAGACCTAGGAAAGACACAGCACACTAAAAGTAGCACATGGAATAGGGGAATATCAAATAGTCCTGGCACTAGAGGGAATCAGCGTAGAACTCCAGACATAGCACGCAATGTAGTGACAATCCTCCCAGGCAGTACAATAGCACAAACACCATGCCATCAGTCCAAAAGGAGCAAGCAAGGCACACACCTCCCCCGGCGATGAAAACAGCCAGGCGTAGGAATATGAAGGGAATGGGTAGCGGGTCACCAGTAACCCTAGGCGTAGTACTACGCTATGCTCATGGAGCGTGCGTAGTTTGCGCTACTACACACTACGTGAATTGCATGTAGCACAGTGCAAAAATGCGTAGCATTGCGGGAATTTTTTGCTTGCTCGCAAATAAACTTCCCGGCGAGATTCCCAATGCGGGAAGGTTAGGTTTCTCATTGCCAGTGGTTGCGTATGCTCGTGACTGCTCATGAAGAGAAACTTCCAGTCCGCGTTGAGAAAGCTGCCGCTCGAGTACAAATCTACTCGAGCGGCAGAAAACGACTGCATGCACTGTGCAAGATGCCGTTTGGAATGATTGCACAGTGTGGACAAGCATCCGGCACAGTGCAATCAGTGCAAACAGCATTTCCCTACTGCACTACGCAGTTTGCATAGCTACGCGTAGCTTGCGTAGTGCAAAGTGCACTTCGTGTAGCTACGCGTAGTGCTACTATGCAAACTACACCCAGGTTTAGTCAGCAATTTAAGGCGGCTGATCCCAGACACAGCAGGCCTGAAGAGGACCCAGCGCTCCAGCGGCGAGACAAGGCCCAGCCATTCTCTCAGCAACTCAGTAACATCAGACAACACCAGAGCCCAGGCCCACGCTGCACACAGAGCCAGCTGCCCTGTCAGGAGCATGCTTCCACTAACCCCAGCATCAGTCCGCAGAGTGCGGTGCCGACCCAGGTCCCCCACAACCCGTCGCAGCTACAGGCCCCATAGGAGCCACACCCCACTCACCACCACTGGCACCAGGAGCGATATGATCAGCATGCAGCCTCTCGCAGCTCAGCCCAGGGCGCAGGGGATGCAGTTAAGCGGCCTTTCTCATCCGCTCACCTCCCCAAGCCTGCAACGCCACCTCAGAGACAGCCCAACCAGTCAGGGCACTGCAGCGACAGTCAGTACACTCGGCAAGGCTGCAGCAGGGGCTCCGCGTCTCAGGAGCATTCTGCAGTCGCCATTTTGAGAGCGCAGGTCTAAAGAAATGGCGGGCTAAACTCAGAGCATTGCAGTGGGTCAAAGCATAAATAATTACTGCCCGCGCCTGTAGGAGGGCAGCATAGCACTGCCCAATCCAGGCAGGGGCGCAGATGCAGTGATGTGAGGTAGATAATTGTCGGATTGTTGCTCGGCCAGGCAGAGCTGCACTAGGGTGCGGCCATCTTGCCATTCACCCTCAAGCACCCCCCACTTGGGTTTACCTTTGATGGCAAACACTTGCTAGGAAATTCCAGACAGCAAAGCATCAGCTCTCAATTTGATGAAGAATAAAACCGTACCCTCCCCTATTAACACCTTCCTCTCTTCTCCTCTCTATATGGTTGGTAGCAACGCCCTCGATGATGGCAGCCTAAGACCATAGTTGTCCCACTGTCAGGTGCATACTGCCCCTTGACACATTAGTGTTGTGAAGAAACACAACCACATCACTCCCACTTTAAAAGCCTTCTACTACTTCATCTCCATGCTTGAATTATCTTCAAGACTTGCTGCATGATCAACAAACACAAACTGCAAGTGCATTAGTTTATGTGGCACAAAACCTAACCACTTAAGTGCCAGAGCAACACAAGGACTCATGACGTCACCAAGCTCGAAACAAGAAATATAACATACAAAAACCCAGTGAAAGCTTGTATCCCTCTATCACTATGTATCTAGAACAATATCTCTCCTCATGTCAAACACTCCCAAGCCCTCAGGTAGTTTAGGATGAATGTAAAGACTTATCTCTTCAAGGGATGCCTCATTAGTCTTCTGTAAGCATCCCTTCTGCATTATCACTTGTCTGCCTGCCTTCCCAAGAATGTATCAGCAAGGTACACTTCAATATTAAAGAGCCTTGCTTGTGTCATCACTGTCTCATTCTCCCATTCCCCTTTAACCTTGACTCGTATATCTTCTATTAAGGACCCTGTTGCTGTAAATCTAGTTTTGCTCTCCAAGTACCAATGCTTTCCGATTTATAAAGTGTCTTGCCTGCATAAAAAGTATCAGATATATCTCCTTTTCATAGATAGAATATTATAAGGTTTGAAGCATGACTGGTTGTCTCGGGCTTCCATTAAACAGTGTTTTAGAGAACAGGGATACAGTAACAGGCATTCCTCCAAGATCCTATAACCCAACACTGATATTTGCATGGGACAGAAAATGCATTTAGTGCTCAGTTTTTAATTTACACAATGTGATGCATTTCCACTTCCTGTTTTTATCCTTTGGGCAGGCAGCACTTTTCATTTTCATGCTTGTAAAATATGGCAATTAATTGATACTTGGCAATAAACATTATTTTAAGACAGACTGGTGGGCAGGCTGAGTTAAGCTAATTTGGAGAAGGAACAGCAGGTGGTCTTGGGGATGCGAAACGGTAAAATGTACTGATTCAGGTAAATCGTTTAAACATGTTATACTTTAGGTTATTCCAAAATGCACCACTAAATGAATTGACCTGAGGTAATATAAGCAAGGGGGTGTGGTATTATATGTTACTGAATGTGATTGTGGAGTGAAACAGTTGGGATTTGTACATAGTCATTAGCAAACTGAATTTAAGGGTTATTAAATGCCAGCTAAAGTAGATATTATTAGAAGCTGCATCTTACAAAGTAAACTGTAATTTGTTTCAATAGCTGCATTAACCACAATTCATTCACATATCACCCCTGTTCCTTAGCACCGATTTATCACTCACCCAGAATACTAGTTACAAGTGAGTGTCTTTAATCCTCTCTGTTGTCTTTCCCTCTGACCTCAAAATCGTAATGGAATTACCTAGGTGTCTGTTGCACATTGTCTGTTGTATATTTCCACACAGGTACACCACGCATGATATGTATTTGAAAACAAATTGTTAGCTTTAGTTACTTCTCATGGCTAATGTCGATGGTGAGATAGGGAACTAATCATCAGACCAAACTAGAAGGCTATGTCCCCACAAAATGACTCAAGAATTTGTGAATTAAAAGTTACAATAAGTCAGGTACATTGTTTTACAATTGTATTTTACGTTCCTTAAGGGTTCTATATAGAATTACTTGTAATCCTTGAATAATTCTGTGTTGTGTAATTACCTATATCCACAGGATCAGTTCTGAGTGAAAAACTGTTGTATCAGAATTACTGGTGCTTTTGGAACGTGGACATAACAGACTCACCCGGCGATAGGCTATACTTTATGAAGAAGTTAAAGTGTCTTCACTACCATATCCATGGCTGTGACATATTATTTATAGTTCTCTGTTTTTCTAGTAAAACGTTATCTCCAGAAAAGATGACTGAGTCCATAGTGGACACGTCTTTAATGAACAAAAACATGGCAGCAATCCCAGGAAGACAGACCTGTTGTCCATTTTATTATCCCTGAAGTTGACCACAAAGGGGGGGTCCTTCCTCAGGTAGGCGGAGTCAGTGTGACCTGCTGAGACTGTGGAGGTCGAGTTACCTATATAGGAAGGATGAATGGCTGACTTGCAGTTAGGGTGGCCAACTGGCATTGGTGCAAATTCAGGACGGTGAGTGTAAAAATTCAGGACAAAGGGTCAAAATTCAGGACACAAATTCAGGACAGGAGGTCAAAATTCAGGACAAAACTTCAGGACAATTGGATACGTTTTACAGACACATCAGAGGTCGCGCAATTGTATATAAGTAAGCCCAGCCATATCTAGACATATTCAGCCATTTGCAAACATATCCATCATGTATCCTTCCATCTATCATTTCCCTCATCCATCCCTTCATCCACTCATCCATCCGTCCGCCCTTTCACCCTATCCATCTGTACACTCATCCATCCACTCTTCTAACCATCCATCCACTCATCCATCCAGCCATTTACCCTTTCACCCATCCAGCCATCCTTTCACTTACTCATCCATCCACCCAGTCACTCATCCTTCCACCCATCCACCCTTTCAGTCATCCATCATCCTCCCTCTCTCCATCGACTCTTTCACTTAGAAATCCTTCCATCCATCCATCTACTCATCCGCTCATGAATCCATCCATTGACCCTATCACTCCTCCATCCGTTCTCTCATCCATTTATCCTTTCACTCCTTGTTATGTATGTATTTTTGTAAAGCGCGCGAATCACCGGGGGGCATCTCGGCGCTGTATACCGCTGGGGAACCTGTCCTGGCTTTCCCTGTGGGATGGTCCCTGCTGGGAATCCCCAAGGTGGAGCCAAGCACCCCCAGCATTGGGGGGGGGGTCGTTGTGGAGATTAGGCAAGCTAATGCCCAGAGTTGCTGAGTGGGACTCCTGGTTAGAGTGGGCACCGAGGCGAGAATTATCGAGTCCGCTTACCCTGGTCCAAGATCCTGCCGCGTCGGGAATCGAACCCTGGTCCCGGGCCGACTTCTGCTTCCAGGTCTGCCGCCTCTACCCAGTGAGCCACACCACTCCACTCCTCCTTCACTCATCTATTCATCATTTTGTCCATCTACCTTCCCTTTCACTCACTCATCCATCCTTACATCCACCCTTTCACTCATCCGTCCATCCATTCGCCCTTGCACTTATCAATTCGTCAATCCATCCATCATTTCACTCATCCATCCACCCACTCACTCATCATCCACCTTTTCACTCATCCATCCTTTCACTCATCCATCCACCCTTTTACCCATCCAGCTACCCTTACACCCGTACATCCAGCTATTTCCCTTTCTCTCTTCCATCCTTTCACTCACTAATCAATCCATCCATCATCTCCCATTATCCATCTATTCAATCTTTCATTCATCCATTCACCCTTTCACTAATTCATCCAGCCATCCCTTCACTTACTCACTCGCCCACCTTTTCATATTAATTTTGAGCTGAGCCTTTTTGAGAAGAGGCCCATCAAGAACTTCACCCTCGCTGCAGGGGCTGAAACAGAAGCCCCCCGGGGCAGAGACAGGATCCAACACAGGGGGGGGACAGGAGCCATCACAGGCCTGGGGGTGGCGGGGGGGACAGGAGCCATCACAGGCGGGGGGGGGGGGGCAGGAGCCATCACTGGAGGGGGAACAGGATCCACCAGGGTGGGCACAGGTGTGGGCATGCAGTATTCTAGTATCATCTTGGTCTCTTCCAGGGTGGGGTAGGGCTCCTCACCCCCTCCTGGACAAGACAAGGAGAAGACCAGCTCTCTTTCCAAAATGTTAGTTTTGCCCCCTCCCCCCACACTGATGTACAGTACTGAAAGGAGATACTCCAAGAGAACTGATTGAACTGATTGTCCTCCATACTTTGTTAATCAGTGTGGGTGCGATTGTGCCATTTCTTTATTTTATTACAATATGGACTGCATGTTTGAAGAATCGAGGTTTGTTTATAATTTAGTGACAGTAATTGAGCTCTGTGAAGAGAACCACGTGTTGCCTCGGTGTAATCAGGGCCGGTCGGTTCTAGGATGTTTGGCCCCCTAGGCAGAAAGGGAATGTCTCACATCAATTGCAGATAAAAGACGCATTCAGTGCTGTTGGCATCTGAATAGATGCCCCTGCTCCCTGAACCTGCAGCCCCTCCCTCTGTCACCTTCAAGCACCTTAACAGCTCATCAAGGGCTGAAGGTGTGAGGGTTGCTGCCATCACGCTGTGCCCCTCCAATGCTGCTGATCGGAGTCTGTTACTCCCGACCTCAACAGCATTGGAGTCAAGAAGGGAGGTGGGTGCCAGCTGTGCGACCAGTTAAAATGACGGACAAATGGCGTCCGTTAAAGAATCCTTCACGGACAACGGACAGACTGCCGTAATTACGGACTGTCCGTGAAATTTACGGACGGTTGGTCACCCTACTTGCAGTAGACCAGGAAAATGTTTGAGTAAAACGCAGATATGCGAGGGAGGTGGCAATAGTGCATTAAGCAAAGAGGGTGATTGTCACCTGGTAACTGAGTAAGAATGAGCGAGAAATGTTGGGGAATGGTGACAGTGACCTTCAGGATAATGTGGAGTGAGGAGATTTGACTTTGCTTGTCTCCACGTGGAGTCAATGTTGTCCCATTTGACTGTGGCGGTTTCGGCAATATAGCGCAACTGTGAGTACTATTTTACCTGCTGTCTTTGCCTGCGGCCTGTGGCCACTTCTCTTTGACCGTTAGAATTTGATTCCACCTTGTTGCTATTTGAACGGGGTTGGAAGTTCCTATATGTCCGCTGCCCATTCCACTTCATTTGGTATTGAACGAGCGCCCCATCCTGCGAGCACCGCTGCATCCTCCCAGTTCCTCTGCACTCATCGACTGTTGTTCCTGACATCAGCACTTGTGTTCCACTCTGCAGTGTGTACTCTACTTCCTCTTGAAAAGCACGCAGAGCATGTTTTTGGCAACCATTTTAACTGCTTGGGCTGGTTCACTTACATCCTTGCTAAAGTAAGGTGTTTTCAGCTCCAGCATTTTGCTTGTTTTCATCACAAGCACACACTGTGTTTACGGAGCTACTTCAGTCTACAATATTACCGGAACTTAAACACTTACTCTTGCTGCAATTACCAGTAGATTTCACAGTGACTTTTACTGTGGTTTTTTTTCTGTGTAATTAACCTCTTTTATTTAAAGGGTAAGGATCTTGCAACTGACTGAGACTTATGGCTAATTCGAATAATGTCCTACAATCTCCACCTTTTCTCCAGAATCCTGGCACACCTCTCACGGCATGGCACAAGTGGTATATGGTTTTTGAGAATTACCTTGCGACAATTGATGCTATGTAATATTTGTGTTTTCAGAGGCTGTGGTATGGATGGAAAGCAGTATGTAGATGAACCATCTGTAATGGTTGAGAGACATGTTTTCTTCAAACATAAACAAATGCAAGAAGAATCTATTGAAGATTATTTAGCAATTCTTAGGGTTTTAGCATCTAAGTGTGAGTTTGGCACTAATTTGAACACATCTTTACGTGATCAATTCCTTTTTAATTGTTTTGTTAAGAAAATTCAGGGGCGTATATTAACACGTAAAAATCCATCATTAGAGTAGGTTATGGATATAGCAAGAAGCATTAAACATTCCATTAGTTCATCTAAGATTTTAACTGAGGGTGGAGCTTCCAGGCCTGTGGAGGGCACCCGTGTATTGCTTGTGGCCGCAGTTAACAATGTGATCAAGTCAGATGAGAATGCGGTCTTAGACCAACATTATCTTCTCTTGGAGAAAGTGTTAAACAAATTGGAAATGCATGGTATGACAGTCAATGTGGGTACATGTATATTTGTCACACAAAGGGTGAATTATCTCAGATACAACATCTCAGGTGAGGGTATTAATCCAAAATCTTCTTTGATTGATGCTATTAATGATGCACATGTCCCATCTGGCAAGGACTCTTTAAGGGCATTTCTTGCCCTAAGTGAGTATTATGCCAGATTTGCACAGGGTTAAGCTGTTATTGCACAGCCACTTAGGAATTTGTTAAAAAAAGAATGTCAAATATGTGTGGGCTGAAGAAATTCAAAATTTCTTTTTGTCTATTAAAAATGTAATAATGAATGCACCTCCAATTAGACCTTTCACCTATGGTGAAGGAAGCATTATCACTGTTGATGCCAGTGCTAAAGGGTTAGGGGCAGTGTGGAGCCAAATTGTGAAGGGACAAGAATAGACAATAGCGTTTGCCGCAAGAACGCTTACTGGAGCTGAGAAGAACTATAGTACTATAGAACTTTGTACTTAGTGTGTTCATTGGTCGAAGAAAATGTTTAATGTATATTTGGGGCACAACATTCCAGCTATACACCAACCACAAACTACTGATTTACATGTTGGGGGATAGTTGTTCCAACAAAGCTTCTTCGAGACTTATCAGTTTACTGGCAAGGTTACAGGAGTTTAATTTTGACATCAAGTATTTGTCTGTTGGAAAGAATGTGCGAGCTGACTGCCTATCACGTTTACCTGTGTAGTGTGTAGATGACTAAGATGTGTGGAGAAATTATGTAGTGTGTGTTTACAGTGGATGATGTCATGCAAGACTCTAAGATTACTCAGGAAGAATGGTTTGACAATTGTGAGAAGGATGAGTGTTTGAAGAAAGTGAAGACCTTTTTAGTTAAATTTTGGCCGTGTGATAGGAGCATGTCAGGGGAGGAAAGAATTTTTTTCCAAGTGGCACCCAAATTGCCTATTGCTAATAATGTCTTGGTGAAACAAGATAGGTTTGTACCTCTCATTGGGTTGAGGGGAAAAATAATATTCTTAGCGCATGATGGACATTTGGGTATAACTGCCAAAGTTAGGAAGATCAAACAATATATTGGTGGCCTGGGATTGATGGTCAGGTTAAGCTTTTTGTAGAGAGGTGTGCGGAGTGCATGTGTTCTGACAAACATTAGAAGACTTCCACTGCACCCCTGTGTCCTGTTAAATGGCTTAACGGTGCGTGGGAAAAGTTAGCGTTGGATTGTGCTGGACCATTTAAGGTTTTTGGGGGAGACAAGATAATTCTCATTGAGGCCATTGATTATTTTTTCAAAATGGTTGTATTTTGCTTTTGTCAAAAATGCAGATTCCAGTTCTGTCATTTCCTTTTTGGAGCTCCTATTTTGTATTGAAGGAACCACTAATGACATTGTGACAGATAATGGGTCGCATTTTGTGCCTGAAGAGGTAGTATTTTTTTAGGAAGAATGATATAAAACATAGAAATAAGAAATGTGTGTAGGAGGGTCAAGGGGATAGTATTTATAGACCAAATTAACTCCACACCCCCAATCACAAACATATACAACTACGGGGAGAAAGTCAGTCTATTGGGGTGACAAAAAAACCTCAAATGCTCAAATTGATCTGCTCACCAGGTTAAAATTGCTTGCCCAAAAACTGGCATGAGAAAAGTCTCCATCAGCCCACTCATTCGGCGGTGCTTCGTCATCTGGAAAACTACGAGAGGGGGGTCAGGTGTAGCCAATGTTGCTCCAAGGCTAACATGAGTGGATTCTTGACCTCATACTCTCAGAAGATCTCAGCCACAGTAATTGTTCAAAATATGAGACCACTGATGGAGTGCAGTGCAAGTGATAAACGTGTGTGAGATAAAAATGACTAAAAGGACAAAAAATATGTTTATTAGGTATTGTGCCAATGCCATAAATAAAAACCGGCTAAAAGTGTGGAAAAAATTCACTATCTCCTGGCAAAGAGTGAGGTCGACATGTTTCAGCCATGTGGCCAACTAGCCCGGCTTTCTTCAGGACCTTATGGATGTTAAGTGCTACTGCAGGAAGAATAATTAGTGAAGTGTATTATACATCCAGCTTTTCACATAAGGAGATAAATAGATCAGTGGTATATTACCACCCTACCAGATATGAATCCAATGTATACGTAGGTAAGATCTAAAACAAAACAAAGTTTGTCAAAAGAAGGTCAAGCTAGCAATGGTGAACAGAAATAATCGGAGCATAGAGGTAAAAAAGTCAATAGATCAATTACACATTGTGATCGACTGTGCCCATTCATTACGTAATTTTAATAAGGCAATCATATTTTCAAGAAAACTAGTAGGTACTCACCCAGCTTTCTGTGGGAGTAAGCCTCACCTCACCCGGCAACTGCTCGGTGGTTGAGGCCCCGCTCTATTTGTAGGTAAAACAAGGGAACAAGTGATAATGGCATCATCCATCTTATGTCCCTTTGCTATACTCAAAAATCAAATTTATAAAACCGAGAATCAAAAAAACCAAGACCATAACATTCTACACCATGAGAGGAAGCAAATGAGTCCTCGGTACCTCCCACACTGCTTCCGGATTTCCAGGAGGTACCGACGGACAGGTAAGATGATCCTGGGTGGTTTTGCTAGTTTGGGCTTACCCTTTACCATTTGGCCTAATTATTGTTCAGCCTACTTTATTCTTAATGTACTCATAGCTAATTGGGAATATGGGCGAGCACTGGAGCTTTAGCTATGGGTTAGATTACACCTTTACAATTTGATAGGCTTTTGGGTCTATAACATCTATGACAGGACACCTCTTCAATGGGCTCATTTGCTCCAATCTTGCTATGTCTATAAAATCAAGGGGCACATGAGCGAGAGAGTTTTTTACAGACATTCTATACACAATCTCTCATTTTCCAAAGAATTGGTTAAATAATCAATAAATGAAAATACTATATCAGGAAATTGATACACTCTAAACAAAGAACCGTAGACGTCTAATGCCAGCCTGCTTCCTCTCATGGTGTAGAATGTTATGGTCTTAGTTTTTTTGATTCTCGATTTTATAAATTTGATTTTTGAGTATAGCAAAGGGACATAAGATGGATGATGCCATTATCACTTGTTCCCTTGTTTTACCTACAAATAGAGCGGGGCCTCAACCACCGAGCAGTTGCCGGGTGAGGTGAGGCTTACTCCCACAGAAAGCTGGGTGAGTACCTACTAGTTTTTTTGAAAATATGATTGCCTTATTAAAATTACGTAATGAATGGGCACAGTCGATCACAACGTGTAATCGATCTATTGACTTTTTTACCTCTATGCTCCGATTATTTCTGTTCACCATTGCTAGCTTGACCTTCTTTTGACAAACTTTGTTTTGTTTTAGGAATGAAGAGATAGATCTTACCTACGTATAGATTGGATTCATATCTGGTAGGGTGGTAATATACCACTGATCTATTTATCTCCTTATGTGAAAAGCTGGATGTATAATACACTTCACTAATTATTCTTCCTGCAGTAGCACTTAACATCCATAAGGTCCTGAAGAAAGCCGGGCTAGTTGGCCACACGGCTGAAACATGTCGACCTCACTCTTTGCCAGGAGATAGTGAATTTTTTCCACACTATCAGGCGGTTTTTATTTATGGCATTGGGAAAATACCTCATAAACATATTTTTTGTCCTTTTAGTCATTTTTATCTCACACACGTTTATCACTTGTACTGCACTCCATCAGTGGTCTCATATTTTGAACAATTACTGTGGCTGAGATCTTCTGAGAGTATGAGGTCAAGTATCCACTCATGTTAGCCTTGGAGCAACATTGGCTACACCTGACCCCCCTCTCGTAGTTTTACAAATGACGAAGATCCGCCAAATGGGTGGGCTGATGGAGACTTTTCTCATGCCAGTTTTTGGGCAAGCAATTTTAACCTGGTGAGCAGATCAATTTGAGTATTTGAGGTTTTTTTGTCACCCCAATAGACTGACTTTCTCCCCGTAGTTGTATATGATATCAAACATACTCTTGTACCTTTGTATAGTGCATCATCCAATGGACTTGTTGAGAGGGCGAATTGTATGTTGAAGGTAGGTGTGCAGATGGCTGTAGCCAATAGACTGGATGTTGCAAGTTACTTGCATCACAAGGTCTGTAGTTATAATATTTCTCCTCATAGCACTACCAATGTTTCTCCCTATGTACATTTGAGGGGAAAGAAACCTAGCTCCAGGTTGACTCCGGTGTGGTTTTTGGGCAGAGTCCGGCAATCCCATGATCTTGATTTAGAGAAAGTGCGAGAGCATGTGAAAATGAAACAAGCTAATTACAAACGTGATTATGACAAACGTATGCATGTGAAAGAGAAATAATTGGTTCCTGGTGATTGGGTCCTAATTAAAAAAACAGTTAAAGTTAGTTAAGGTCAATCCAAATTTTATGTTCCTGTGAAGGTGATGCGGGTTTCTAGGATGGCGATTTAGTTGCAAGACAGAGGGTGGTGGAACAAAAATACTCAGGTCAAATTAAGTAAAGAACACGCTGCCATAATTGAAGAGTGTTTAGCAAGTGATGATTGGTATGATTTACGGGAGTTAACTTGTTGTGCTGCAACCAATACAGACAATACTCCAATGAGAACTCCTGGGTGTGCCGATGCTGATAGAGGAGATTGCATACGTGAGTTGTCCAACTCAGGTGTGCAAAGTGGGAAGTATGGAGTCTCAAAAGGGGATGGAGATAGTATGCATAGGAGCAGTAGCAGGGTTAGAACAGCTCCTGTTTGTTTCAGAGACTATGTGAATTATTAGTTCCATGGAATTTATTCTTTGTTTGTTATATAAAGGGGGATGTGTAGTATGGGTGTTGTATTAAGAGGTATGTACCTTTAATAGTAGAGTTTACCTATATCATTACTATGTCATTATGGTGGGCATTCTAGAATGTGGGGCTTGCTGGACACTTCTTGTCCAGCTCTTGTCTCAAGCTGTTGTCGGTCTGTACTTGGAAATAAACCTTGCTTTAAGAATTTCTTCTACTTGTCTGCATTTGCATCTATAACTGCATATTACACATACATACTGTATCTTTTGAGCAAAAGCAAAATATATGTTTGATCGTAAAAGGCACACCAGTGTTAGGTGCTTCAAAATAGTAGTTGTGTGATATGATTGTGATATGTTTTGCCTAGCGGGTCTATTGTAGACAGTAATAAGTACGAATTGGTTTTATTGTTAATATTTGTGTCTAGATGTACTTCAACTATATCAGGTGAGTCTATAGTATAGATGCTAGTTACTATTCCCAGGGTTATTTTAAGCCAGGTTACAAGCCCCTCCACCTGAGGCTCTGCCTCTCTGTGATGGAATAGCGTTTTTATAATATGTTTTATATCCTAACTTGTATGGGTGAGTCAACTGCCATGTCTCCTGGAAGGTGCAGAAATCAAATTTCTCAATGTAGTTATGCCAGTCTGGATCCTATTTTTTTTGTTTTAAGCCTGCAACATTCCATGAGACTATGGCTGAAAGTGTGTGTCCTTTTATCGGTACTATGTGGGTGTTAGAAAATCCTTCTGGGTTTGTTTCTGCATATCTAATTCCATTTATTTAATCATTTACTATATTCTGCGTTAAATGTCCCCATGCATCATCCTCATTGGAGATCTTGCTGCCCCTGTGAATCCCTTACCTAATTTCGTTGCTCATCTATTCTCAAGTTTGTCTGTTCTACAGTGCTCAGTCAGTCTACTAGTTCAAGGTCTGACGTTATCTGGCCATGTGACTCTACATTAACAGAACAGAGTGTACGCTTTATTCGTGGTGCTGAGATGTTGGATGGACTATGCAGTTTAAAACGCAGGATCACCCGGCTTGTCATGCTTGTTCCCAGATCCATCGCAATTAATCCCTGTACTATGTTTCCATTGGCAACAATTAGCTGGATTGTATCTAGACTTTAATTTCAACCTTCCAAGCGCTCGTCCCTTACTATATCTGAACGGACAACTGACAAGCATTGTCGCTTGTGTCTAATCCAATGGATAATTTTATTTTTAAGTGAGACTTCATCCTCCCTAGCTCCTGTGTCAGTCTTGGGTACATTAGTTATGTATATTGTCCCGCCTATTTCCCTCTTTTGTGGTCCATCATAGTGCACTAATTTGGGTTTATAATCACCCTCATGTTGCATTCTCGATGCAGGCAGACGTGCTTGGTTGTCATGGGGGCGCCCTCGGGGCATCTCACTGGATTAGGTGTGGCCATTCACTGGGCTGGGTTGACAGGACATGTGCTCTTTCTAGATACCTTATCTGATTTGTGTTATTACCTGTGTTTCCTGTTATGGTAAACTTCTTTTAAAAGTATTGTTATTATTGTTTTCTTTGACCCTTCCCCTGAAGAAGCTGATATTGCCATAGAGATTCAAATGTATGTGTGATTTATGATGGAGCTATACCTGTGTAATTATTTTGTTGAGAACTGTATTCTAAATAACACTTTCCAGAGTTTAAAAGACATGTTGTAGTAGATGTATTGTGTTTGAGTTTGATATCATTGGCTGTATTAGTATGGTAATTGGCTGAAATGTTGAACTTTTGTTTCACAGAAACCAGTGCAGCCCTTCTAGCTCCAAACCTTTTGATGTATAGAGGAAAGGATATCAAATAGTAAAGAACTGCAGAGATGCCGTTCTGGACCATTGTTTTAATTGAAACAAGTATTTTTCAATCCTCTCAATTTTTAACTGCTTAATAAATGTTTAAGGGATTTACTATAGAAAGAGAGTCTTTTTAAGGTTGTTTGTGAATGTACCCATTTGTAGCTCAAAATGTGAAGGCATTATGATCCCTCCAAAGACTATATTTTCGAGTTTCTACATTTTCTTCAAATCTTTTATTTTAATGATATAATAGATATTTGTTGTGTACTTCATACAACTTGGCTTCAAACTGTATGTTTTTTATCTTTATGTTCATGTTGTCTACCTCCCTCTAGATACGTTTTGCTAAGCCAAGCTTGCAAAGAGTGAGCGACACAGAAACACGCTTTTGAGACTTGGTTGCCACTTTCTCCTCATCAGACTGCTCTGTGTACCTTTCCATGCCAGTTAACCTCTGTCCACTAACCTACTCCAAAGCCTGCTAGGTGGATTTCTTAAAACAGGGTACTTGGACCCTCACTTATGAAAACTGTCGCACCACTGTGGCAAAGCAGTGACGCTTCAGAAAAAGTTGCACTGTGGTACAACATTTTCAAACCCCTTGCATGTGTCGTATTTACAGTATGGCGCACCATGGCAAAATGCCCATGGTGCGTCAAAATAATTACGCTTCCGTGGTACGGCTGCTGCAGAGATAACTGACGCATGTGCAGCTAAAGTGACACTGGGCTGCTTTGTGCTACATAAAGCAATACAAATCACCCTAGCATCACATTGGAATGCGCCATGAATTAAAAATCTCTAAAAAGTGACGCATTTGAAGAAAAAACATTTCCCCATACCTCGAAAGGGAGAGATGGAGCAGGCAGCATCAGCCAAGGCAACAACCCCAGTACCAGCCAGGATGGCCAGACAGACCCCTAGGGAAAGTGCAAGAGTAATTTTAGCAAGGAGGAGAATCAAATTCTTATAACAGAGGTGACTAAGTATGAACATCAACTCTTTGGTCACCTCACATGGACCAATTCATGGGCAGTTGGCATAGGGCATCGCAAATATTCACCTTGCTGCACAGACCTACATCAGAGTTAAAGGGTAGGATTCCACTGTATACATCATGCACAGTTCATTCCTGTCCTTTCGCCCTATCCTGGTGCATTTCCGACAGCCTAGCTACAATACAGGAACACTTGCACTATGGTACAAGGGTGCCTGTGTTGGGCCTAGACAGATAGTCCTGACCCGGCACTGTGCAAGACGTAAACATTGTAGGTGGTAAGTTATATTGCTTACATTTCTTACAATGTGATTGGTAACACGCCTGTGGCATAAGGTGACTATCTGGGCTGCTTTGTATGGCCATGGCCATTATATGATCCTCTGTTGACACTCACAGGACTTCATGTTGACTATACTGTCATCCACATATGTGAGACAGGCACCAACATCATGAACTTGAGGATACACACTCAGTCATCGCACACTCTTTGGTACTACTTTCAATTTGGACTGTGCCAAAGGGTCTATAGCCTAAAACACTGTAACAGCACACACAATCTCCGGATGTGCACACTGATACATATTGCTGACTTTCTGTTGTGTATGTCTTGATCAGGCACACATGTTTTACACATGCCGTTCATGCATCACGTTGTTGGATAGTATTATGTGGGTCTCATGTGAGTGTGTCACACTGCAACAGACCGTTCGAGTAGGTGAGTGAGACATTAGTCATAACTGCAGGGAAACGTGGTTATATAGTCAATTTAACTTGTGATGTACAATTAACATGATGCTGCCATTTACACATGAACCCTGTCTGAGGGCAGGTCTTTGTATGTGCCTCCTGGGACAAGGATACTGCATTCCAAGACACAGGCATATGTTATGGCACACACTCAACATACATGTCACCTTTGGGTGGGTACAAGATTTGTGATCCACTCATCTATGCACTTGTACACTCATGTCATAGGTACACAACTCTTGCCATACAAAGGGAAGCTGCCATCACAATCCCTCCATCTGATTATGTGCAGTGAGTTAGTGTGTATGCACATACATTTTTGTCAGCCTTGAAAAACCTTTAGAAATAACGCTTGACTTCTCAGTATTCTTTGTGTTCTGATATTGGCATGTAACCTATCCAATGTCATACTGCTCTGTCTATTTTCTCACTCTACAATGTTATCTGCTCATGTTGTCTTTTTACATGCCTTTGTTTGTCATTGCATTACTGTGAAATGCATGCCAAATGCGTCCTTTATCTACTCACAATGTTGACAGGAAATAGTTCACATGTGCTGTGTTTTATGGTAAGCCAGACATGCATGTATGCATTATTGGCAAGTGTCAGGTTATACACGTTTACATGACACAAGGCCTTTCTCGTCAATGAAGCATGTCACTCATTATGTTGAATGGAATCTGCTACAACATTACTTTCAGCAAAACATTGTAATTCTGCATGTTGACACATTGTAATACACACTACAATGTGAGGTTATTCTCAGGTGCGGTAATTGGTGATTTGTGTTCCTAAATTTACTGAGTGCCATCTGTTGTACACTTTGCTGCTGCACAACATATCAAGGCTGTTAGCTGTTCAGCTCTGCATTGGTCAAGTGCAAGGGGAGTGTAATGATCAATTTTGAATAGCAAATGTGTCATACCTGATCTGTACCTTTAACGTATTACACTGCTTCACATTGCATTTCTGTACATGTGCAATTGATAGGTGAATGGCATGGCCCTACTGTGCTGTGCTAAATGGGTCTGATAACATGATTATTACAATTTGAGGCCTACTTCCATTTGACAAAATGGGAGTGAGTTGATGTTTACTGTGACTTTGACATAAACGCCAACACAAATAAAGGCTTCAAACATTTATTTCCATGTCGGATCTTCCTATTATGTTTGGACATTCTGTCCATTATAGTACATGTATATTAAGTGAAGAAATTCTGCACAATGTGGGTACACCTCTGAATCCCAGCCACTGTATTTTGGATCTCTCCTCCATCATCTTTCTCATCCTCCATTGGGTCCTGGTCATCATGGTCCACATCCCAAGGAACATATGTCCATACACAAATGTTGTGAAGTATGGCGCATACTAGGGTGATCTTGCAGACCACAGGGTGCAAGTATAGCAAACTCCTCCTGACATGTCTAGGCATCTGAGCCCGGACTTTCCAAAGGTTCTCGCCAGGATGTTGCGGGTCTTGATCAGTTGTTGGTTGAACTGTCGTTCCAGCTAAGTGTGGGGATACGCTAATGGGGTTATAACCCGTACCTGAAGACCATATCTTTGGTCAGCAGAAAGTTAAGCAGAAATTACAACTGCCAATGCTTTGCTCTCTGTTGCAGCTAAATTCCTATCCACGTGTGCCATGTGTACTGAATGACTCCTACACATATCTTAAGGTATTTCAGAATATGTGTTACTTGCACAGTTGCCAATAGGTTTACACCTGTCTGTTCCAGCTCTCTGCGTAGTAGCAAATGATGAACTTCATCTGATACATGGTACGCTTCTACATCAGGACGTTCATGTTTATACAGTAGCTTACTGTGATGTGTATTTCGAAATGGTCTTGATCACTCTATATTATGTGCACTCACTACATTTGAGAAGTGATCGAATCTTGATCGGAAATTTGGCTAGTTGC
Organism: Lissotriton helveticus; assembly: GCF_964261635.1. Lineage (NCBI taxonomy): Eukaryota > Metazoa > Chordata > Amphibia > Caudata > Salamandridae > Lissotriton > Lissotriton helveticus. The sequence goes on from NC_136061.1 coordinate 727,372,235, forward strand.
TACTCCATATATATATATATATATATATATATTCTCGATTTGGTGTGACGCGCAGAGCCAGCAACTTTGGAACTCTGTATAAAACGACAGCGCGTCACCCCTCCAAGTGGTCTAAACAGCATTGGCGAGGACGTACTGCATGGGAAGAGAGGCTGTAGTGTTGACTGCAGGGGCCCCACCAGGTGCTGTGAAATTATCCCTCTGGCCGGGAACGGATGTCTGCGAGTCACCGAGACACGCCACTTGGTGTTTGCCAGCCCTTCACTGCATGGGCTGACACTTTGGACTCGATGTACCAGCATGCCCCTGTTCTCGAAAAAACACGGGAGGCATCATAGCTGACAGCAGAGGCGGGGAGTAACCACTTAATAAAGGGAGAGGCCTGAGACCACCACAGGACACTGAAACAATCCCCAGGTGTGAGGCTCTTTTGGGAAACGGGAACCGTCACTGATGAAAGGACGAAGACTCGCTGAAACGCGTCTGCCTGGCATTTCCTGGACTTTACTTTTAATTTCTGCAGAATAAATCCTGGTTGGGACCCAGCATATGTCGGGCTCATTCTTTCATTATGCCAGTATGGTGAGCACTGGCTATCCGCCATGCCCTCTTGATTTGGTGTGAGACGCAAAGCCAGCAACATTGGAACTCTGTATAAAACTACAGCTCGTCACCCCCCCGAAGTGGTCTAAACAGCATTGGCTAGGATGTACTACAAGGGCAGAGAGGCTGCAGTGTTGACTGCAGGGGCCCCAACAGGTACGGCAAAATTATCCCTGTGGCCGAGAACGGATGTGTGCAAGTCACCGAGACACGCCACTTGGTGTACTAAACCCAACACAAATTTAAAAAAAATTGAAAAGCTTGCTTAAATATACGCACCTAAGCGCTTAGAAAATGTTCAGATCATCAAGGGTACTGTACCCGAATATAACGTTTTAAACATGTTGCACACTTGTAACTGAGTGGCCAAGTTTGACAACAATGCGAGCCATTGATATGAAATGTAATGATGTGACACAAAGCGTGACCTTATCTTTGTTGTTTGTATAAAATTTGTTGAAACTCTGTGGTACACTACATATCCATTAATGCTACTTGGCAGAAATGAGACTATAAATAGTGAAATTAAGAAGGGACTTACTAACTGTGAAAAAAGCCTAGAGTGGCTGAAACACGTTGGTGGGGTGAACGCTTAATACAATAAGCTTAAATACCATTCAGGAGTGCCGCTTCCTTTGTGTGAAAAGAAATTGTTTTGGGCCAGGATCCGTCCCCTTTGCAGAGCACCGGCTGCTGCGAAATTCTCCAAAAATAAAGTCTATCCAGGTCAGCTCCTATCCTAAAAGTTTGGGGGTGATTCGTGAGGCGGGGGCTGAAAAAAAAGGGGTGTCCCAAAACGCATTTTCCCCATGTTAACTTCCATAGGAAATTTTGCAACGAGCTACAGCCTGAACTGTTGAACTGAATTACTCCAAATTTGGCAAAAAGGTAGAGCTTGGTTCAGAATGCAACCTATTTTTTAAATGGTGTAAATCCGTTCAGTAGTTTTTGAGACATTCAAAAAATAAGAGTTGAAAAATCAATTTCCCATAGGAAACTTTGAGAAAGGCTACAGCCGAAACTACTCAACGGAACTAACCCAAATTTGGCAAAAAGGTAGTGCTTGGATCAGAAAGCAACCTTTTTTTTTAAAAATAGTGTGTATCCGTTCAGTAGTTGCTGAGAAATTAGAAAAATAAAAGTTTCAATAGCTTGGCGGAGCCTAAGTCCTGTGCACGAGCTTCACTGTGAAGTGTTGGCAGCCACCTTGTGGCTCGGTAGAAGCGAGTCACCAGAAAGTAGAGAAACAAAGTTTTTTTTTATTCCGGCTCATTTGCACTGTGGTGCAGGGATGGGGCGGGCCTGACATAGCAAGTGTGAAAACGCCCCCCATGGCACATTATAAATTGGGGGATTAAGTTCCCTTCAATCCTGAGGGTCCCTGGGGGCGAACTAGCCCAGCAGGTACCTCCATTAGGCGCGAGGGAGCTGCGTTGCAGAGAGGTGTTGAGAGGCCATGCCCCTTTTTACACCTCTCTGCAACGCAGCTCTGTGGCGCTTACTGGAGGTAGCTGATGGGCTAGTTGGCCCCCAGGGAACCCTAGAACTTAAAGGGATGTTATCCCCTAATTTACAACGCTCCAGTGGGCTCATTTGCACAGTGGTGCAGGGAGGAGGCGTGGCCTGATGTGACAAGTGTGCAAATACGCTCCGTGGCGCATTTTAAGTTGGGGGATTAAGTCCCCTTGAATCCTGAGGGTCCCTGGGGGCCAAGTAGACCATCAGGTACCTCCAGTAAGCACCAGGGAGCTGCGTTGCAGAGATATGTTGAGAGGCCACACCCCCTTTTACACCTCTCTGCAACGCAGCTCTGTGGTGCTTACTGGAGGTAGCTGGTGGGCTAGTTGGCCCCCAGGGACCCTCAGGACTCAGGGGGATTTAATCCCCCAAATTAAAACCCGCCAGGGGGCTCGTTTGCACAGTGGTGGAGGGAGGTGGCGTGGCCTGATATGACGTGCGTATGCAATCACTCCGCCAAAACCCAAGCACTTATAAATTCACCATGCACTCTCCTTGCAGCACTCTAATCATCCAGTCACTACACTCATGCACTAACTCATGCACTGCTACAATACCCTGAACAGTACCCATGCAGTCCAGCCATCGTCCTGTCACTACCCATGCACGCCTCCAATCACCCAGAGCACCATGTGCTTATCCAATCACTCTGCCAAAACCCAGGCACTTATAAATTCACCATGCACTATCCTTGCAGTACTCTAATCATCCAATCAGTAACCATGTACTTATGCAATGACCCAGGCACTAAAACATGCACTGCTACAATCCTCTGAGCACTACCCATGCAGTCCAGCCATCACCCTGTAAGTACCCTTGCACTCTTTCAATCACCCAGCCAGCACCATGTACTTATTCAATCACTTAAACCCAAGCACTCATAAATTCACCATGCACTCTCCTTGCAGTACTCTAATCTTCCAGTCAGTACCCATGTACTCATGGAATGACCCAGGTACTAACACATGCACTGCTACAATCCCCTGTGCACTACCCATGCAGACCTCTAACCACCTACACAGTAGTGATTCATTCCTCCTTATTCAGGTTGTACCCATGCACTCCAGAAATCCCTCTGTCACTACCCATGCACTCCTCAAATTAGCCATCCAGCATCATGTACTTATCCAATCACTCAGCCAAAACCCAAGCAGTTATAAAATCACCAGGCACTGTCCTTGCAGCACTCTAATCATCCAGTCACTACCCATGTACTCATGCAATGACCCAGGCACTAACTCAAGGCAAATACAGAGGAGGTCATGCTAAATACAGGGGTACCCCAACTCATAGTGTTCCCTAGTGTATGTAGGTGTTTTTACTGTATTCGAAGTGTCTTTTAGCATAGCACTGGCTCCGGTTCCGGTTAGTCAGGGTCAGTTACCACCAGTACCCGTCACTAAAAAGTTGGGGGCACAGGAGGACTTTCTACTCTTCTGTTGGTTCTTTCTGTACATCTCGTGCTTCTTCCTGCAGTTTTCGTTGTCTTTCTGGACTTTTTTTTGCCTCTTTCTGCATTTGTCTTTCTTCTTTCTGAGATTTTCTTCCTCTTTCTTCACATGTCCTAACTTTGTAGGCATAGTTAGAAATTAGCATTTAAAAAACCATTGAAATTCACTGAAAAAACCATAGGTTTCAGGCACATTATAGTTAGAAATTAGTATTTAAAAAACCTTAGAAATTCACTGAAAAAACCATAGGTTTCAGGGACGTTACAGTTAGTTGGACATTTCACTCGTACAAAACCGTAGAAATTCCCCAGTTATAGTTGGTTCAGTTAACTATAACTCACGCCCCCGCAATTCACTGCTGAAGCCGTCACATATTACATCATTCATGACATGGTCAGTGACATCACTGATGACATCTCAAATGACATCACTGATGACATCAGATGACTCATTTTATTGACCTCAGTTGGATGAAAGTCTAAGTGGACCTGACGGGATTTGAAACCAGTGACCATGAGGTCGAACACAGGCTCCTGCAGTGGATGCATTAGACCAATAAGCCACCAGACCCAGGAAATACCCCTGTAGTTAGTCTGGAGCTAGGGCAGGGAAGGCAGGATGCCAGGGGACTTCAAAGGGAAACCTCTATAAGCTTCCCCCCCACTTCAAAGGCACAATGGGGTACGGATACTGGACTTCAGACACTAACTCTTCAGTACACTTCTGGGACTGTGGATACTCTGCCAGGGAGAAGGACTGATGTGCTGCTGAAAGGATTGCCACTCTACTGGACTGCTGCTCTGAAGAACTGCTGCTCTGCTGACCTGCTGTCCTCCTGCCAGAGTGAGAGGGATTTGGACCTGCACCTTAACCCAGGACTCACAGACTGACTACAAAGGCTAGTGTGCTGGCCTCCCATTTTGAGCCCCAGGAACAAAACAGGCACCCAACTATCTGCACCAACACCCAGATCCAGCAGGTGCAAGCCCCTTATCCCCAAGTTGTGCCCTTCAGGTCCTGTACCTTTGGTCTTTTTGCGATCCAGGCCAGGCTGTATACTTGTCACTCTCACAGCCAAGCAATGCAAAGTTCCATAAGCCTAACCCTTCATGCTACAGCATAGAAAATTAGGGGGGGAAGCACTGGCCTGAGTGTTCTCGATGACAACAGGATCTTCGCTCTACAAAGGTGACCATCTGCGATGCCGGGCCTGCTCTTCCTGCCATATCCACGATCATCCGTGATGCTTCCCTGTTCCTTGTGGCCTCCTCCACCATGAGTAGGTCTGTTTGTGCTGGACTGAGAAGGTAACTTTTTAATGAGACTAATCTGGTCCCTGTATCCAATCCATGCTCCATCGCTTTTAGCCTGAACTGGTGAATTTCTCCCTGTCTCACAAGACCAGATAGCTGCGATTGGTGCTTTGTGTTTTTTGGTGCTATTTTACCTTACAATCTTTAAAAATGTATAACTCCGTTTATACTGATTGTATTTTTGTAATGTTGGTCTTGTTTTTTAAAACAAAATTACACTCTTTGTCTAACTCCGTCATGGGATTCTTTTGTTGGGTGTTTTCACTCAGTTACCTTTTGAAGTGTTGCACAAATACTTTACACTTTGCCTTTGAAGTAAGCCTGACTGCTCTGTGCCGAACGTCTGGAGGGTTGAGCACAGGTTAATTTAGCGTTTGCTTGTGACTCCACCTTGAGAAGAATTGTAGTTGCTGCTTTCGAAGGGTTTCACCCCTCCACCAGTAATCCAGTCTCTTACATACCATCTCTGTTGTTTTAGAGGAGAAGGTTTTATTTAGGAGACTCGATCTTAAAGTAAACGTGACTGCATCAGCATAATAAAAAACCCAGAATCCCATATTTACTAAGGATGCTATCAAGTGATTCTTTATACAGACTGAATAATATGGTAGCCAGGATAAAACTTTAAGGAACACATCATCGCAAGATAACTAGTCTAGATAGAGTGGGCACAATCTTTACCGATTAATTCAACATGTAGGGGTTAAATCAGTTTCAAACATTCTATCTTTCAGGATGTTAATTTAGAAAGGTACTACTAGCTATTAAATAATGACGCACATTCCCTACCATTACTGAGGGTGAGGAGCATACAATTCCACAGTAGGGATGTCATGAAGGATTCATACATTTATGCCATGTGTTCTCTGTTCCTAGTTGTGCATTTACCTCCAAATTAAGACTTAATGAATGCTGCCAAACATATCTCTTTCATCTCAGCAATTCTGCTAAACGCTTCCTGTAGACTAATCCCTTGTACACGAGAGTGCCAATCTTGAAATACTTGACTGGGGCTTCTGGGTGGTTTTGAAACTGTTGCTTCTCAATCTGAAAAAGCTCTGCCTTTTACCAAAAGCTGTTGGTTGTCTTCCTAATTTGTTATATCCATGCAGTCACTGCAAATTCTGCCCTTCTGGCTCTCGAGCAAATTAACCTATATAAGTGCAATAGCATAACACTAATTAAGTTACCACAAGTACACTGCCGTATTCTCTATTGCAGAAAAAATAGGAGTTTTGAAAAGAAACTAGATAGCAAATAAATGAGATAAAAGAAAGGTGTTGAGCATAGCCATCATCAGTGCATGAGGTGCAATGAGACCAGGGCAAAGGTTTGTGAAGAAACCAGTACAACACAGTTACGTTTGTCTTTTACTAACTGAGGCCAGGAGGACCTAATTTCATGTTCGCATAATGTATTGTTATCAGAGTTAAGCGCTAAGGCTCTCGATGAATATTGATTCACAAGAATGCCAGGGGTTGCTGAGGTAACTGCACTCGCCTTTGGCCCATGACATCACAGGGTTGACCCCTTGTAGCACAATTAGTCCTGCAAATGTGTGACTGTCAGGGTAAGGTAGGGACAAGGAGTGAAAACAATAGAAAGTAAAAAGGGCTGTACCTACTCGAGCCCTCATTATGAGTGCCTCAATACCCGATGCACTAATTAACACTTCAGTTACTGCATATTACAGAATTTCATGGCCCACTCGTAATGAGGGATTTGCAGTTCCTGCTGCTTTTTTCATATCCCAAGACCAAAAGTAGCAAGTGCCGTGTTAGGGGTACCAAAGTGCCAGGGGGAACAGTTTATGTTTTTGTCTTCCTCTGCAGTGGTGGCTGGTGGAATTTGAAAGTGCTGAGGCGTAAGGGCAATGAATTTATTTTTGAGCATGAGCGAATCAAACAAGCCTAACGCTTATGGAGTACGGGGGTCCTTTCCCAAGAAACATTTTTTTAAATGGTGTGTTTTGGTGCAATGTTGGTGGCCTATTTCTTTCTACATCTCGTGAGTGCCCTTCCTTGCATCTCCTTCACTTCCCATCCCCTAAACACTCTATGGACCCACTCAGCTGTAAGCACAACATCTTTTACTTTTGCCTTTACAACATTTTGACAACTGTGTACCTCCTTCACATATATTTGCACAGAATCACAACTGCAACTGAAATACGCGACCATTGCTCTGTGCACCCTGCAGCGAGGCCAAGCATTTTGGACACCTTCCTGACCCACTGACAGACACATGAGAAACTTGCACTGCCTTCAGCCTCAACAGCTGAAGTGGGGGAGAGGAGGAGAGGAAGAACTGAAATTACAACTAAGGGTTAGATTCTGCAGATGGAAGGGTGAGAAAGACAAGTGTACACAAGCCTGGGTTCAATGGTGGTAGGGGAGTGGGAATACATGGGAAAAATGCACTGCACAAAGAGCCCACTTATTTATTTTATTTTTGACATTTGTAGAGCGCACTGCAACCCTGCGGGCATCTTGGTGCTGGAAAGATAGCAAGGGGCCAGGAGGGAACTTTTAAAGAATGTGAAGGGCGATCTACAGAAGAAAGAGCACTGTTACTAAGAGGCAGGATTTTCAGACTTTTGGAAAGAGCCAGGTCTTAACTCTTTTACGGAACAACATCGGACTCTGAATACTCCTGATTTCCAGGGGAAGACGGTTCCAGAGGCGGGCTGCTGCCACACCGAAAGCTCTCCCCCTAGGGTAACCTTCTTTGTCCTGGGGATTCTGGCCAGGCTGGCAGAAGAGGAACGGAGAGTATGTGTAGGTTCATACCATTGGAACCTATCTTGAATCAGCTTGGGCCCTTGCCCATGAAGTGCCCTGAACACTATACATAGAGATTTGAACAGGATCCTCTGGGCTACTGGCAGCCAGTGTAACTCCGCACGTGCTTGTGTTGTTGAGGAGTGGTGTGCTCGATGCAGAGCTAACTTAGCTGCTGCCGCCTGGGTTCTCTGGAGCCTGGCAATCAGGTATCCCGGGAATTCCAGAAGCAGTGCATTGCAGTAGTCCAGGCGGCTCAATATGATACTTCTGACTACCATAGTTCGTGCCTGTGCTGGTAACAGCAGCAGCACTTTCCAGAGTCCTCGGATGAGAGTGGAACAGCCTCCCACCAGTTTATTCCAGGTTTAATTTCTCATTAAAGCTGACCCCAAGGTTGCGTATGGTGTTCACTGGTGTCGGCATGCCATCCGAGGTTATAGGCCAGAAGTCAGCTGGCAAGGCTCGAGGAACCCCCCCCCCCCACACCTTGCATTGTAAAATCTCAGTTTTTTTCGCTATTAAACTGGAGCGAGTTCTCCTTCAGCCATTTCACCATTTCTCGCATGCATGCGTGAAAGCTGCCCAGTGAGTCTGCCTGGTCACCATCAAGGGATACCATAAGCTGTGTATCGTCAGCGTAGTTAATCACACTGACGTTATGTGCATTGATGATCTCCAGCAAAGGTCGCATATATGCGTTAAACAGGATGGGACTGATGGAGGATCCCTGCGGTACCCCATGCATTTTCTTTACAAATTCCGGCTGATACGGAGGGAGCACCACTGCTTGCCATCTATCCGATGGATAGGAGCGCATCCAGCTCAGTGCTATGCCAGTGACCCCTAGGGCTTCCAGCCTTTAAAGAATAATGCCATGGTTGACCGTATCAAATGCAGCGGACAGGTCCAGCAGTATTAGCACTGCCGATTGGCCCCTGTCCGCCCGCATTCGAAGATTATCTAGAACGGCCACCAACGCTGTCTCTGTTCCATGCCCCGGTCTGAAACCAAACTGCTCCTACTCCAGTTTGCTGTTTATCTCCAAAAAACTGGACAGTGCCCTACTTACCCAACACTCCACGTTCTTAATCGGGTAAAGTAAGAGTGATATTGGCCTATAGTTCTTATAACTGCCTGGGTCTAGTGTGGGCTTCTTCAGGAGCGGCGTGATAACAGCCTGCTTCCAGATGGACGGTACCACACCAGAGTTGAGAGACTGACAGCACAGCTGGTGTAGAATGGGGAAAAGTTCTGACCCAAATTCTTTCAACAGCTTTGAAGGCATAGGATCCAGTGGTGACCCTGAGGAGATTCCTAGGGCTTTGCGGGCAAACTCCTCCTCTGTAGGTAGAGGAAGATTGTCCATAGTAGCCTCAGGGACAGCCGGCTCACGAGCACCATCCCAATTGTCGCAGTCACATCTCCCCCCCCTTTTCCTGATCTGTCAAAGCAGATGAGGGTATATCTCTCAGGCCTTCCACGATTTTATTTATTTTTTCTTGTAAAAAGAGGGCCAGCCTATCACACAGCTCCTGGGTGGGTTTGGTTTTGCTAATAGTACTGTCAGGGTGGGTCATATCTCTCACTAGCATGAAGATATCCCTGGATTTATTGGAGCTTTTCAGAATCATAGATGCAAAATATTCAGCTTTGGCAGCAATAATCTCCTTTTTGTAACTTATTATAATAAGCCTCAAGCTAGATTTATCCTTTTCCAGATAAGTCCTCCTCCACTGTCTTTCTGCCATTTTACAGGACAGCTTGAGATTCCTTTGGTTTTCAGTGTACCTTGGGGCTGAGGGGCTTCCTTTTTTCCTAATGACTTTGATCGGGGCAAGTTGGTCCAGCCTCCTAGTTAAATGCTCACTAAGAGCAGACTTTGAAGTCGGAAATTGTTCCTGCTCCAAAGACCTTCTGTTTCCAGATGGCTACTTTAATCTTTCATTTAGCAATTCATATTTATAACTTTTATTTTATTCTAGATGAGTGGGTAACTGAGAATAGTGGTGACCATTCAGTGATGTCACTATTGGGCTCTCTCTTTTAATTAGGGAAGGGGCTCTCCCTGGATTTAATGAGGGAGTCGAGCAGAGAAGGCCCTCAGAGGCCTCAGAAAAGCCCACGAAAATGAATTGCTGGTGTTTAGCATTTCTGGGCGGGAAGTTGTACATTTCTTCTTATTTCACATGAATACGATGTGCACACAGACAGGTAGTGGCCAGAGGACACTGCTTCTCTCGTGCCTGTGTTTTACTTTGTATTGCAGTTGCGTTCACATAGGGCTTTGTACACCCAGAGACATACCACACACATTACAAGCAGGCTAGCACACTCATGGTGAGGGTGTGATTGTTATTAAGACCGTAAGGTATTTAGCGCGCTGCCTTTTTGTATGAACACACTCAGCAGTGTCATAGACATCCTGTGGTATTAAGTGACACACTCTCTGACCTCATGGAGAGCTTCTCTATAAATTCCATAAATTGGTAACCCGGTGTTGCCACTCATTTGCCTTTAAAATGGGAATTGCAGTGTTTCTCCAAGAATGTCTAGTGTAGGGCATATATGCAGCTGACTATTCTAGAGCAAGGCAAAGATCACTTACCCAAACAACTTTGCCTGGCTGGTTTCCAAAGCGGAGGTCAAGCACACCAGAAGTATCTTCTTTTCCTCATGTTGGCAGTTGCTCACATGTTCTCTAACTGAATTGCCGTAAGCAGAATACACGAGGCGCAGAAAGCATGCGCAGTGTATTCTGTTTAGAGCATGTAGCACATGACCCAGCCTCAAAGAGTTATGGGTTGACTCATGACGTCAGGCCCTCTGGCTGTAACTCCTCCCTTACCAAACTCGTCATCCTTTGACGACTTGAGAAAGGGAGGCGTGGTGATAGGCAGCTTGAAATAATTGACAAGCAGCCTGGAGAGTACAAGGCTGATACCGCAGACGCCCTGGGCAGCTCAAAAACATGATGCTGCATCACGTCATTCCTAGGCGGTCCTCGGGGACCTGAAGTATTGTAGGCCGGGGCTGGCATCATGTCAGCCTGAGGACCACTGAAAACTCAAAGGCATAGCTGGCACATGCTCTGCGAATGTGCCCAAGAGAAATAAAACGACCTAACTGTCTTACGTTGGTTTCGGGAGCGTCGCTCTAGAAAGGCAAAGTCACCCCAATATATTGAAAATATGGATGAATTGGTTTTTGCAATTATCATTCATAAGGCCTGCAAAACGCCTGGGGCACAGCCCCTCTGCCCATCACAAGGAACTGCCACTGTTTCTCTGATTGACATCCTTGAAACTATCTGTTGCATTGTAGTGAGACCCTGGGACCTTCTTGTAACAACCACCCAGAACCGCCCGCAGTGTCGACATGCCCCGGAACTGCATCTTGCACATCTTCTGGACAGGCGTGGCCAGAGGCTATATAATAAACAGGTGAGGACCGGACGTGGTCTTTTGCTCTCACCTTAACATTATGTGCATGTGTGTCATTGGTGCTTCTGCGTACCGAGTCCAGGCCTAGTGCCCAGAGTGAGACCCAGCTACACTGGCGATGAGGGTGGGCCCCAAACCCCCACTTGCTGACCCGATGAGTCACCACTACAACGGTGACTCATCAGGCACAGCATCGCCGACTTTCACAAGCCACTGTCTGCCGACTCAGCGGTAGGGTTGCCCTGGCCTGCACCTGGCCCTGATTTTATCCACCTGTTCTGGTTGTGAGCTGCGCAGGCCTCACGGTGCCAACGCTACCCAGCACACACCGTGCCAGACCGCTGATTATCTTCTTGCCTGACTACAGAGGTGAGAGTCGTCCCTTGGCTGACATCACAGCTCCGCCCTGCTTTGATCCTACCACTGGCCGTGCAGGCCTTCCGCTTGCTGCCTCCTCACTGCTCCTCCCACATCATGTGGCACGCATCGGAGCATAGTCTCCTGCCAATTGCCTCATCACCGCCCGACCCAGCGCACAGAGTACTAGGCACTTAGCGGCCCTCCCTCCTCTGTGCCTCAGCGCACCAGAGACAATCTGCCAAGAGGGCCCGATATCTTGGTGTAAACCCGACACTCTCGCACCCAATACTAGGCACTAGAAAAAAATGGAAAGTAACGAAAAAGGAATCATAAGACAATAAAGGGTGACGTAAAGGTAGAGAAAGATCACATTGAAATCAGGAAATTAGTGTAGCAGTATAACCTACCAGCTCACATTCACAGGCTGCGCATGCCAGACTGCGACATGATGACAGATGAAGATAACACTAGCGTCGCACCCTCACCAAGGATGTCACAAGACCAGGCTGCCCCACAACGTGCAGTACTTGGTGCACTGCTGCCCTTCAGCAAGGTAGCTGATCCAGCCACAGCCTCATCATGTTGGAGAACGTGGATTGGGAGGATAGAGAACTACTTTAGAGAGACCTGTGAGTTTGACGGAGCCATAAAACGGTCTATAGTCTACTCCGTTATTCAGGTGAAGTGATCTTTAAAAGGTTTGAGCACCTCCTTAATACAGGAACTGTGACCAACTATGATGCTGCAGTCAAAGCACTCAATGCGCATTTTCACCCACAGTTCAACCCCAATTTCAAGCGTTTCAAGCTCCACCAGGCCCGCCAAAGGGACAGTGTATCAATAGACACTTTCTACACACGACCGTGTGAACTAGCCAGTACTTGCACAGCTGACTTTCAGCCCAAGGAAGTAAAGGCCTAGATCATCCATGACTGTAGAAACAAGATATTAAGGGTACTTATCCTAATGCAACCCAATATCAGCCCTGGATGACTTCCTGACCCTGGCTAGGTCTCACAATCTGTCCACAACAAGGGCTGCTGAAATGGACATTGCTATCACCCAACAGCCAGAGTGCACCCCCACTGTGAAGGCAGAATAAGCTGACGCTGTGCACACTGATGGCAAGCCAAGGAAGAGTGAGATGTATATGGCCCCTCAATCAGTCCCAAGCTGCAGATACTGTGGCCATGGTGCACACTCCATGGATAAATGCCCGGCACAAATTCACGTATGTTCCAAATGCACCAAGCTGCACCACTTTGCCAAAGTCTGCAGAGAGGGTTCCAAAGGAAGAGGCACATGAGGAAGGAAAGACCAATCCAGGTCAGTCAGGCAACTATCAATAGACAACGCTGGATCCCTGAGTGCCGCCAAGCTGCCACCACGCCATCGTTACCGGTTGGAAGATTCCTCATGTGATGATGAAGAGGAAGTGTTCCTCATCTCATTTGTGAATTTCCTTAAATGACACGGGCACACCTGCGTGGTTGACAGAGCAGGGTCCAGCATCAAAGCCCTGGTACATCATTGAATGTAATGGGCATCCAATAATATCAGCGCCTTTGACCAAAACCGCCTCTTTCCTTAACAAACACCAGAATATTCACATATGGAAGCCAATTCTCACTTCCTTTAAAAGGAAGGATGACAGTGCGGATAAGATCTGAAGGTCATGCGGTCACAGCAGCTATCCATGTAGTTGACAAGGAAGCTGATTCCTTAGCAGCCACACAGAAGAAGACGTAGGACTAGTGTATTTTTCAAGAAACGTGTAAGTGGTACAGACAGACAAACTTATAAACCAGTTCCCTAACCTATTCCAAGGGCTTGGGTGCCTGGAAGCTCTGCCAATTAAGCTGCATATTGACAAATCCATGAAGCCACTAGCCCTTCACCACAGACCCTTACATTTCTACCTGAAGTAAACTCAAAAGCCTAGGTGTGATCAAAAAAGTATCCAGCCTTATACCATGGTTATCCCTGATAGTTTTCACTGAGGAGCCAAAGCAGTCAGGCAAGATTTGACTCTGCATCGATGTGCGACTTCCCAACCAAGCCATCAAGTTAGAACAGCATATCACACCAATGATGGATGACAGCATTGCTGACTTGACGGGTCGAGGTGGTTTTCTGAGTTGGACGTCAACGGAGGATGCCACAAGCTACTACTTGCAGAAGAAAGCCACTATATCACTACATGCAAAATGCATCTAGGATTGTGCAGATACAAGTGACTGAACTTTGGGATATCCTCGGTGATGGAAGTCTTTCAAGATGCCATCAGGGAGACACAATCATGCCTTCAAGGTTCATGAATGTGAGTGACCACAGAGGAGCACCATAGGCACCTGACAGCAGCATTCAATCAATCAATCATGCCATTTGTATAGCGCACTACTCACCCGGGAGGGTCTCAAGGCGCTTGGGGGAGGGGTATGCTACTGCTCGAACAGCCAGGTCTTGAGTTGTTTCCTGAAGGCGAGATGGTCCTGGGTCAGCCGAAGGTGGATGGGGAGGGAGTTCCAAGTCTTGGCAGCCAGGTAAGAGAAGGATCTTCCTCCGGCGGTGGCTCTTCGGATGCGTGGTACGGCTGCGAGGGCGAGGCTGGTGGACCGTAGCTGGCGGGTGGGCGTGTAGAAGGTCAGGCGGTCGTTGAGGTACTTGGGGCCCAGGTCGTGGAGAGACTTGTGTGCGTGGGTGAGGAGCCGGAACGTGATCCTCTTGTCGACGGGGAGCCAGTGCAGGTTCCTCAGGTGGCTGGAGATGTGGCTGCGTCGGGGGACATCCAGGATGAGTCGGGCGGAGGCGTTCTGGATGCGCTGGAGTCTTTTCTGTAGCTTGGCTGTGGTTCCGGCGTAGAGGGTGTTTCCGTAGTCCAGTCGGCTGGTGACGAGTGCCTGGGTGACAGTCTTCCTGGTCTCGGTCGGGATCCAGCGGAAGATCTTGCGAAGCATACGCAGGGTGTTGAAGCACGATGAGGAGACGGCGTTGACTTGTCTGGTCATCGAGAGGGAGGGGTCCAGGATGAAGCCCAGGTTACGTGCGTGGTCGGTTGGCTTGGGTGTGGTGCCCAGGGCTGGGGGCCACCAGGAGTCGTCCCAGGCGGAGGGCGAAGATCCCAGGATGAGGACTGCTGTCTTGTCCGAGTTCAGTTTTAGGCGGCTGTCCTTCATCCACTCGGCGACGTCTTTCATCCCTTCGTGTAGGCAGGTTCTGGCGGTGTCGGGGTCTCTGGTGAGGGAGAGGATCAGCTGGGTGTCGTCGGCGTAAGAGATGATGTTGAGGTTGTGCTGGCGTGCGATGGCTGCGAGAGGTTTCATGTAGATGTTGAAGAGGGTGGGGCTGAGTGAAGATCCTTGCGGGACGCCGCAGATGACTTCGGTGGCCTCGGAGCGAAACGGGGGGAGTCGGACTCTTTGTGTTCTTCCGGCGAGGAACGAGATGATCCACTCCAGTGCCTTCTCTTGGATACCGATGTTGCTGAGGCGCTGGACTAGGGTGCGGTGGCAGACCGTGTCGAATGCAGCGGAGAGGTCCAGGAGGATGAGGGCCACTGTTTCCCCCTTGTCGAGCAGGGTCCGGATGTCGTCGGTGGCTGCGATGAGGGCGGTCTCGGTGCTGTGGTTGGCTCTGAAGCCGGACTGCGAGGGGTCGAGGGATCCGTTCGTCTCGAGGAAGGCGGTCAGCTGTCTGTTGACGATTTTCTCGATGACTTTAGCAGGAAAATGGAGGAGCGAGATGGGGCGGAAGTTTTTGAGATCGGTGGGGTCCGCTGTAGGTTTCTTCAGGAGGGCGCTGATCTCGGCGTGCTTCCAGCTCTCCGGGAAGGTGGCGGTGTTGAAGGAGGCGTTGATGATGTTCCGGAGTTGGGGTGCGATAGTGGAGTCGGCCTTGTTGAAGACGTGGTGTGGGCAGGGGTCGGTCGGTGATCCGGAGTGGATGGTGTTCATCGTGCGGGCTGTGTCTTCGGTGGTCACCGTGGTCCAGGTGCGAAGGGTGGTGGTGGGGGGCGTTGGTTCGACGGTTGGGTGCGTGGGTGGGGCGCCGAAGCTGTTGTGGATGTCGGCGATCTTGCGGTGGAAGAATGAGGCGAGGGAGTCGCAGAGGTCTTGTGACGGAGTGATGTCGTTGGTGCCGGTGCTGGGGTTGGAGAACTCCTTGACGATAGTGAAGAGCTCTTTGCCGTCGTGGGCGTTGTTGTCCAGTCGTTCCTTCAGGGATTTCTTCTTGGTGGTGCGGATGAGCTGGTGGTGCTTGCGGGTAGCGTGTTTGAGGGCGGTCATGTTGTCGGTGGTCCGGTCGAGGAGCCAGGCTTTCTCGAGGGTGCGGCAGGTCTTCTTGGAGTCCTTGAGGTCGTCGGTGAACCAGGATGCCTTCTTGCTTCTGGGTCTGCTGGGAGGGTTCTTTAGTGGCGCGAGGTCGTCGGCGCAGGCAGTCAGCCACTGTGTGAAGTTGCGGGCTGCTTCGTTGGGGTCCGTTGTGTTGGCGGGTGGGCTCTGGCTGAGGGAGGTGGTGAGCTGGTCTGCGGTGATCTTGCTCCAATTCCTGTGAGGTACCTGTTGCGGGTGGTGGTGGGTCGTGGATCTTTTGAAGCTGAAGTGGACGCAGCTGTGGTCGGTCCAGTGGAGTCCGGTGGCGTGGCTGAAGGTGATGTACTTGCTGGAAGAGAAGACGGGATCAAGCGTGTGGCCGGCGTAGTGGGTGGGGGTGTTGACCAGTTGCTTGAGTCCGAGGTTGGCGAGGTTTTCCAGCAGGGCGGTGGTGTTGCGGTCCTTGTTGTTCTCCAGGTGGAAGTTGAGGTCCCCGAGGAGGATGTAGTCGGTGGAGGGGAGGGCGTGCGGGCTGATGAAGTCTGTGATGTCTTCGCCGAATTGTGTGCGTGGTCCCGGGGGTCTGTAGACGAGGGTGCCTCTGAGGGTCGTCTTAGGGTCAGTGTGAATCTGGAAGTGGAGATGTTCGGATGCGGCGAAGGAGTAGTTGGTGTCGGTCGTGATGCGGATGGTGTTCCTGTGGACGATGGCGATGCCACCTCCGGTCTGGTTGATGCGGTCCCTCCTGATGATCTTGTACCCGTCCGGGATGGCGATGGCGATGTCGGGTGCAGAGGAGGCGTTCATCCAGGTTTCCGTGAGGAAGGCGACGTCCGGTGATGTAGCGTCGAGGAGGTTCCAGAGTTCCACGGCGTGTCTGTGGACAGAGCGGGTGTTGATCAGGATGCACTTGAGGTGGTTGCTGCTGGTGTTTGTCTTGGTGGGTGCGGGGCAGGTTCGGAGGCAGGTGAACTTGCAGGTGCAGCAGGTGAAGGGTCCGTGGGTGCATCTCGGGGTGGCTCGGCAGCAGGCGTGGGTCCGGCCGGCATTGAGTTCGTTGAGAGTGGCGGCGTCGTAGGTCAGTCGGGTCGTCTTGCCTCGGCGGGGAGGGCCAGGGGTCCTGGTGCTGGGCGCGGGCCAGGCGCGGACGGGCGCAGACGGGCTTACCTTTGGCGCACCTTCGGCGCTCAATCGGTGCTCTCGCTGCACGCGTCCGCTGCGTGGTCGCTCTGGGGGCGTCATAAGTAAGGAGCCGGGAGGGAGGAGCAGCTGGGTGGCGGGAGCGGGGCGGCGAATGGAATGACAGGGGGGCGGGGCCGCAGGGAGGCAGCGGCGGGAAATTCCAAGAAGCAGCGGGAAATTCCCAGGAGCAGCGGGAAATTCCCAGGAGCAGCGGGAAATTCCCAGGAGCAGCGGGCAGCGAGCGAAGGAATCTGCAGGCAGGATGCGGCAAAGGCAGGCAGGAGCAGCAGCAGTGAGTGGGGCGACCAAGCCCTGTGGAGGGCTGAGCGGTCAAGAGGCTATCAGAACACAGAGTCACCCTTCACAGAGAAAAGTGTTCCTTCTTTCAGAACCCTATTGAATTCTTCAAATACATTGTTAAACCGAATAAAGTACAGATTGACCCCCACTGGTCACATGCCATCAAACAAGCCCCAGCATCGACAACGGTCTCTGAGGTACGAAGCTTCATGGGTATGGCCTTCTACTGTGGCCGGTTTATCCTTAACCTGGCAACCATTGCTGAGCCCTTACATGCCCTGATGATAACAGACGCACTGTGGCAGTTGGGCCAGAAAGAAGAAGAGGCATTCCAAAAGGTGAAAGAAGCCTTACTTAGCAAATAACAATGGCCTATTTTAGTTCTAAGAGGCAGACTGAGCTCCTAGTTGATGCCAGCACTGTATGCCCGGGAGCCATACTCACATGCGAGGTGGAGGCGGGCAAGTGGGCACCACTTGCATTTGCCAGTAAAACTCTCCCACTAACGGAGACCTGATTCTCCCAAATTGAGAGAGAAGCATTAGCCATTAAGTGGGTATGTGGCCATTTTCCTCCATACGTTAGCGGCATGTCATTCTGCGTGGTCATCGTCATCAGCCACTTGCCCCTCTGTTCCGCAGCACAGCACCACATCACCCACAGTGAATTGAATAATGGGCCATCCAGTTGCAAAACTACCGCATGGGAAGTAACCTACTGACCTGGGGCCAAGAACCCGGGTGATTTTCTCTCCCGTCATCTGCCCACTCCTTCAGATGACAACCACTACAGCTCGGATGCCACAGAAGAATACCTCAGCATGGTGACACAGGGTGCTTGCCTGCAGGCACTTAGCCTCCAAGAGATCAGTAAAGCCACCAAGTCCAACTCTGTACTAGGGAAAGTTATGGATGCTCTCCAACAATGCTCGTGGCAGAACATCCTAAAAGACGCCAATGACTGGCATGGCCCTGAAAAAGAGTGCCTGACAAAACTGTGGAGAGTGCACAACAAACTGAGTGCCCTGCCTGAAGGTCTGGTGCCACGAGGGGCACGCGTCGTCATCCGGGAAAACCTGCAAGACAGGGTAACGGCACTGCCTCATGGAAGCCACCCAATAACAGTTTGAATGTAGTACAGGATGAGTGCAAATGTTTGGTTCCCTGGGCTGGAAGCCGCTGTAGATTAGGTTGTGAAACACTGCAACTCATACCAGATCACAATCCTCCAGGAACCACCAGCACTCATCATCACAGAGGAACTGAGCACAACATCGTGGTCTCAACTGAGCCTAGACTTTCAAATCTTCCCAGTCCCACATATTACCGCAGTAATGGTCGACAGCTACTCTACATACCCCATCATCAAAGTGGGGAACTCAACAGCTTTTCCCAATGTAGCCCCAATGCTAGAAAGGGCATTTGTGCTACTTGGCCTACTGCAAGAAATAAAGACAGACAATGACCTGA
Organism: Lissotriton helveticus; assembly: GCF_964261635.1. NCBI lineage: Eukaryota > Metazoa > Chordata > Amphibia > Caudata > Salamandridae > Lissotriton > Lissotriton helveticus. The sequence continues at coordinate 727,390,967 of NC_136061.1, forward strand.
CCTTCCAGGGGCCAGAGTTTAAAGAGCACCTCGACAACTTGAGGATCAAACACTGCCAGATTACTCCCCAATGGCCACAAGACAATGACAAAGTGGAGCACTTCATGCGCATCCTGAACAAAATACTTAGAATCGCTGTTGCAGAAGGTGCCAATCCAGAACTGAGCATGCAGAGGTTCCTAAGGGAATACCAAGGAACGCCCCACTGTACCACATAACCATAACTGTGGTAACTGATGGTAAATGGAAATAGGTATGAGACCATTCCAGTCTCCTCAGGGTAGACGCCACTTTCCTATGACTCAACTGATACCCAAGCCAGGCACACTCAAACTAGTGCGCGTGCAAGCATGAAGTGCTGTGCGAGAGTTCAAGTGCTATCATCTAGGAACAAGATCCTGATAAAAGACAGTAGGCGCAGATGGAAGTTTCAAACACCGTTTGAACCAGGAGTATGGACAATCGGCTGCTCAGAAGGTAGCATGGTCACCGCCCAAAACGGCCAAGAGACAGTCACCAGAAATGTGTCAAGGTTCTGAACAGTGGAATGTCCAGCCCAGCCAGCTCCAGACACTGAGGAAAAAGAAACTGATTGGGAGAGCTTGTACTGGCAGGCAGACCGCGAAGAGCCTCCTCCCAGCAGCTCCACTCCCAAGCTAATTACCCAAAGAGACAATATTGTCAACACCCACCAAGGCAGCCAGGAGTCTGAAGGCAGTTACAATCTCTCTTGTTATTAGCGGTACGATCTCAGGCCCAATCCACTCCTGAACCAAAGACTCAGAGCATCAGCGGCCCACGCAGGTAAGAGTGGTGGGGTGGTGGGGCCTGGGGGGGAGGGGATTTTGAATATGGACCAATTCATTATTTAATTTTCCCTCATGGTCATCTGTCGAATGCTTCCAAACCTGTTCCCAACGCTCCACCGCTCTTACCTGCATGGGCCGCTCCTGACTTAGACTTTGCATGCCAGTGCGACAGCATAGTCCAACACCAAGTTGGGGGGGGGATGTTACAAGCACCAAGCACCACCCTGAGGAGACGACATGCCCTGGAACTGCACCTTGTACAGAATAGAACACTTTACATTGCATGCGTTTACAATGCATGCACTTACAACGCGGTCATTACAACTACCACGTTGTTACATCGCAGTACAATAGATCGGCTTGCTGTCGGGGGCACGTTGGATTAAGGAATAGTATAATTTAATATTCCAACTCCAGTGTGCGCAACAGTAGGGAAGGTGTTGGAATAGTAAATGATACTATTCATCATGTTAGCGCGCCCCCTACAGCAAGTCGATGTAACGTGTTGCGTTGTAATGTACTGCGATGTAACAACGTGGTCGTTGTAATGACCATGTTGTAATCGCATGCGTTGTAACGGCTGTTTCTCCCTTGTACGTCCTCTGGCTAGTCATCCCCAGAGGCTATATAATAAATGGACAAGGACCACATGTGGTCTTTTGCTCACACCATAACACTATGTGCGTGTGTGTCATTGCTGCAGCTGTGCAGCGAATCCAGACCTAGAGCCCAGAATGAGACCCTCTTACACTTCTGTTTGATCTTGAGTAGTGCGCTTCCATATATTGCTACTTAGCTGCCCTTTGATGTTGAGGTGTTGAGCTAGATGCATTAGTAACTTCATAGATAACTTCATGATTTTTTCAGACAGTTGCCATTGTTACATTATTTCGAAAGCATAACTAACCCAGCTATAGTAATATTGATATTGCAGTGCAGAGTTATATTGAGTCCCTTAAAACAAGAAGAAAACACTTTTTAGGCCTTTTTTCTTTGCTTTGTGGTATGACAAATTATTCAAATGGATTCCAAACACTTCAGAATGTCAAGGGAGATGAAAGCAGAGCAGGTGCTTGAAATGTTATGCTCGCAGCTGAGTGCGAGAAGATTTCCGTCATGTCGTGTTACAAACAAATGTACCTTGGTAAGGGGTCATGAAGATGAAAGCATTTCAGCGTTCTCTGAAAACTCAGTCTGTCATTATGGTTTTGCAGAGTAAGGTAAGGAAGCGGGGACTATAAACACACAGAAAGAAAGGAAAACGAAAAGTGCAACAATCAGGTTGCTCTTCTGGTCCTTAACAAATATCTGTGATTTCTGCTTTGCTTTTTGCGTGTAGTCTTTGCACCTCATCCTGTGTGACTGATCACCCAGGTTTGGTTGCATCTCATCAAAGGCCCCTGCATCCACGCTAAGGATAAGGATCCTCCTAGACACGCACACCAAAATTCTAGGAATAGCGGAAGTGAGAGCACGCTTCATGGCATCAATACATTGACCATGTGTTTATCGCAAAGGAGAGGCAAAAAACAGAACCTACAGAAATGAAACCGCTCTTTTTGTTTTTTAAAATAGTTTTTATTAGTTTCTTAGCAACCAAGTACAAAATACAATGGCATCCACAGTTATCATCTCTCACCTTCTACAACCCCTTCTCAACCCATCCTGTCGAGTTGACAAATTATACCTTGTGTGGTCTATAGGATCCGAACATAATGATATACTTATCGCAAAGCAACATTACTCATTGATTCATATCTTAAACATCCTGCTTATATTATCCCCAACTTCCAGCCCCAGTTCCCCCCTTGTCCCTCCCCACCGGTGTGTCCTACATTAAGCGCTTAGTTCAAACCGTATTTTGTGCTTGTACTGCAATGTAGCTATTTCCACAGTGTACCTGCAAGGGGGCTGTCCACGCATAATAGTCTCCACCTATTCCTCGTCCGAGTGGTGATCAGCCAATGCTTGTACCAACAGTTCCCAGGCGCTTGCAGTGTCAAGCACCTTCTCATTTTTTAGACGTCGTGCCTTTTGAAATCTGAATCTAGTCTCACTACTGGCCCACTTGTGCAACTCAGCCTTCCACCGCCTGCTACTGGGGCCTTCCTTCAACTTCCAACTCCTTGTTATTTCCCGTTTAGCTAACAAGAGCCCCAGATCCACAAATTTACTAGTCAGCTTTGTCTTGGAGGTATGAGGGAACCAGTGCAGTATATGTAGAGACCTGACAAGTAGGGACCGAGGACACTAGGACCCTGTGGGTCATGAGGGAGGTGACCAGGTCACCGGACACCACATCCGGTCAGGGGACAGGAAGAGGACAGATTGACCAGGACGACCACGGGGACGGACGTGTGTGTAGCCAGCTGCACAGAGAATAAGATTAAAGAATTGTGAATGCACCGACCTGTGTCCTGCGTGTGACTGTACTGCATGGTACCCACTGCGTGGACACGACACTGGCGACGAAGGGTGAGAGACGAGCCGACGTGCATCTCGACGGAAAAAGACTACGCCATCAGGAAGAACCAGGTGCCCACCCTGGATGTGCAGGAAAAGAAGAGAGAAAAGAAGCGACATTGGAGCCCACCCGACCGCCTCTGAGGAATCACCAGCAAACTGCGGTAAGCGCGAAGGAACGGGCGGAGAGCTCGAAATAGAGGCGCGAGCTCTCGCGAGAGTCTTGGCGGCCATTTTGGGATCAGGCGGCTGGGCCAATCAGAGGCGAGATCGGGGAAGCGGCCATCTTTGAGTCAGGCGAGCGAGATTTCGATCGCAAAATCTCGGGAGAAGAGCGGCGGCCATTTTGAAAAAAAGGACAATAGAAAGAAGGGCCATAGGAATCAACAGAGCGGCCATTTCAGAGTCAGGCAAAGAAGAAAAGAAGCAGAAAAACATAAGAAAAGGACAAGGAAAGCCTAGAAAAGGCTAAAACGAAGCAGAATAATAGAAGAAGAAGCAGAAAAAAGGAAATAAAAGGGACACAAGAGAAAAGAAAGTAGAAAAGGTTAAAATAAAGTAAAACAAAAGAAGAAGAAGAAGAAAAAGGGAAATAAAAGGGACACAAGAGAAAAGAAAGTAGAAAAGGTTAAAATAAAGTAAAACAAAAGAAGAAGAAGAAGAAAAAGAAAAAGGGAAATAAAAGGGACACAAGAGAAAAGAAAGTAGAAAATGTTAAAATAAAGTAAAACAAAAGAAGAAGAAGAAGAAAAAGGTGAACAAAAGAAGAAAGAGCAGATAAAGGGAAGAAGGCAAGAATGGCAGATCCAAAGCCCAGCGCACAATACAGGAGTCCACCACCGTTCAACTTATCGTAGCCACAAACAGGAATAAGATGGGAGAAGTGGATCAGACGGTTTGAAAGATATGTAGAAGATACAGATGTAGCAGACGGAAAGAAACTAGGGTTACTGCTGAACTTAGCAGGGGATGACGTCGAAGAACTTCTGGTGACACTGCCTACCGAAGAAACAAAAACATATGAACAACTAAAGAAATGCCTAACAGCCAAATTCGACCCACAACGAAACATTGACTTCGAACGATATACATTTACCACTGCGTGTCAACAAGTCGGCAAAACACTAGGGGCCAGATGTAGGTAATTTTATTTTACCACCTCTTAAATACCGAATCATACCAATTCGGTATTTAAGAAGTGGTAAAATAGAAGTACCGAGATGTAGGTAAATCCAGATGTGCCTTTACCGAATCGGTAAATATCTGTATTTACCGATTCGGTAAATACCAACCGGTAATGCCCATTCATTCCTATGGGCTTTGAAGCCCATAGGAATGAATGGGCATTACCGATTCGGTAATTACCGAATCGGTAAATACCGAATTTCACAAGGGTGCAGGGGGTGTCACTTTGACACCCTCTAGCACCCCCAAAACGGGTTCGGGTGCCATGTGGCAGGCATACCTGGCGTAAGGGCAGGTCTGCCTGTCATATGGCACAGGTGTGCATGCACACATGTGCATGCACACCGGAATCGGTATTTTACCATCAAATAGGATTTGATGGTAAAATACAGATTCGGTAAGGCTTGTGGGACTCAGAAGAGTCCCACCTACATCTCAATTTTACAGATTCAGTAAAAATACCGACTCGGTATTTTACAGAATCGGTAAATTTACCGATCGGTAAATTTACCGATTCTGTCAAATTGAGTGACCTAGGGCCAGATGTAGGTAGAACTTATTTACTGATTCTTAATTACCGAATTTTACCGATTCGGTAATTAGGAATCAGTAAATAAGAAGGGGGGGTATGTAGGAACATCCAGATGTTCCATTTACCGAATCGGTAAATATCTGTATTTACCGATTCGGTAAATACCGACCGGTAATGCTCCATTCATTCCTATGGGCTTTGAAGCCCATAGGAATGAATGGGCATTACCGATTCGGTAATTACCGAATCGGTAAATACCGAATTTCACAAGGGTGCAGGGGGTGTCACTTTGACACCCTCTAGCACCCCCAAAACGGGTTCGGGTGCCATGTGGCAGGCATACCTGGCGTAAGGGCAGGTCTGCCTGTCATATGGCACAGGTGTGCATGCACACATGTGCATGCACACCGGAATCGGTATTTTCCCATCAAATAGGATTTGATGGTAAAATACAGATTCGGTAAGGCTTGTGGGACTCAGAAGAGTCCCACCTACATCTCAATTTTACAGATTCGGTAAAAATACCGACTCGGTATTTTACAGAATCGGTAAATTTACCGATCGGTAAATTTACCGATTCTGTCAAATTGAGTGACCTAGGGCCAGATGTAGGTAGAACTTATTTACTGATTCTTAATTACCGAATTTTACCGATTCGGTAATTAGGAATCAGTAAATAAGAAGGGGGGGTATGTAGGAACATCCAGATGTTCCATTTACCGAATCGGTAAATATCTGTATTTACCGATTCGGTAAATACCGACCGGTAATGCTCCATTCATTCCTATGGGCTTTGAAGCCCATAGGAATGAATGGGGCATTACCGGTCGGTATTTACCGAATCGGTAAATACCGATTTTGACAAGGGTGCAGGGGGTGTCACTTTGACACCCTCTAGCACCCCCAAAAAAAGGTTCGGGGGCCATGTGGCAGGCATACCTGCCCTAAGGGCAGGTCTGCCTGTCATATGGCACAGGTGTGCATGCACACATGTGCATGCACACCTGAATCGGTATTTTACCATCAAATTGAATTTGATGGTAAAATACCGAATTTGTAGGTCTTGTGGGACTCAGAAGAGTCCCACCTACATCTCAATTTTACCGATTCTGTAAAAATACCAGTCGGTAAATTTACCGACCGGTATATTTACCGAATCGGTAAAATTACCGAAATGGCCTGTTGCAATCCCCCTACATCTCAAAAGCCAAATACCGGTCGGTAACGGCCGAAATCGGCCGTTACCGACCGGTATTTGGCTGCCTACATCTGGGCCCTACATCTCAAATTCCAATTACCGGTCGGTAACGGCCGAATTCGGTCGTTACCGACCGGTAATTGGCCACCTACATCTGGCCCTAGATGACTTCGCGACAAGGCTGACAAAATTGGTGACACATTGTGAGTTCGACAAATTCGATAACGAGCAAGCAATAAGGCTAAGGATCATAGAAGGCTGTCGCGACACAGGATTCAGGGCGAGAATACTCAAGGAACCGACCTCATTGGAGAACATCCTGTCACTAGCGAGAGCAGAGGCGAGAGCAACGGAACATGCCAAGGAAATGGAAAGAGGGAAGAGCGTTGAAATCGAAAACGCACACTTTACGACAAACAGATATCGCACAGGCCGATGGAAGAATGACTGGAGGGAACAGAAAGAAAGGAGACAACCTGAAGGAACATGCTACAAGTGCGGAATGGAATTTCCACACAGAGGCACATGCCCAGCGTTTGGCCAGACGTGCAGAAGATGTGGTGGAAGAAATCACTACGCCAGTATGTGCCAAGGTGCACAATTCAGAGACGACAGAGGAAGAACAGGAAGACAACAGGAGTCGACAACAAGATACGTCAGGTATGTCGACAACGAAAGGAGAAGTTTATCACGAGAGTCGGGCGAAGAAGAGGAAGAAGAGAAAGTGGAAAGACTATACCACATATCGGAGGTGCACACAGAGCGGAGCGAGGAAGACGAAGCAGGAGAAACAACACAGCCAGCAGACAGAAGCACCCGAGGAAAGACGGACTATGCAAAGATAAGAGTAGGAGCGCATGAAGCAGACTTTGTACTGGACAGTGGTGCAACATGCAATGTCATGTGTGTATCAGAGTACGAGAGAATGGAAGTAAAGCCGACACTGAGAGCGTCCAAGCTAAAGGTTTTTACCTGGGGGGCAAAGAAACAGGCAACCAACTTGGGAAAGTTCACAGAGGAACTGAGGTACAAGTACAAAATAAACAAGGAGGACATTCATGTTCTAAAAGGCGATGTCCCAGGACCATGCCTGATGAGCAACAGCACCGCTCAAACGATGGGCCTTATAACGATGACATATGAAAAAGACAAAAGACATATTGAGAGCAAGCGAAGAGAAGACGCAGGGACCAGAGAAAGAGGAAGAGAACAAAAAAGAATCATTGAGGGAACAAACACAACAAAGGGCGGCCGTAGAAAGAGAGGAGCAAGAAGCAAAACGGAGGGCGGAGAACAACGATCAAGACAAAGAGAGGCTGGCAAAAAGGGAGCAGACGGAGGACAACTGAAGAACAGAAACAAGGCTAAGAGGAGAGAGCAACGACAAAGAGGAAGAGAGGCTGGCAAACGGAGAGCAGACGGAGGACAACTGAAAAGCAGAAGCAAAGATGATGGCAGAAAACGACGACCAAGGAGGGGATGCAAGGAGACAAAGAGACTACGTAGAAAAACGTAGGAGACAGAGACTGGGGAGAAGGGTCGACGAGACTGACACTCTCTCTCTCTCTCTCTCTCTCTCTCTCTCTCTCTCTCTCTCTCTCCATCTCTCTTTTCTTTTCTCACCACAACAATAGGCAAATGCGGTCAAGGGTTGAAGGGGCGGAAATGATCAGGAGAACAGCATCATGAACATTTGTTTGCAACAAGGGGGGAGATGTAGTGACCTGACAAGTAGGGACCGAGGACACTAGGACCCTGTGGGTCATGAGGGAGGTGACCAGGTCACCGGACACCACATCCGGTCAGGGGACAGGAAGAGGACAGATTGACCAGGACGACCACGGGGACGGACGTGTGTGTAGCCAGCTGCACAGAGAATAAGAATAAAGAATTGTGAATGCACGGACCTGTGTCCTGCGTGTGATTGTACTGCATGGTGCCCACTGCGTGGACACGACAGTATACATGTTGTCATGTCAAATGATAAGTGCCTCCCTGTGACCTCGTTCAGTATGCTCCCCACTTTCTCCCAATAATCTCCCAATTTTGGGCACTTCCACAACATGTGTTCCAGCTCCACCCCTTCGCTCGCGCACCTATGACACGCTGCATCTTCAACCTTAAAGTACTTCTTAACCCTACCTGGCGTCAGATATGCCCTGTGCAGAATAAAGAAATGCACCAACTGGAATCGCGCGTTCCTCGTGCCCTTCCAAGCCCTTCGTACTATTTGCTCCCATGGGGTTTCCGGTATAGGCTTCCCAACTCCTGTCTCCCACTTTAATCTCAAAGCATCTAGGGGCACTAATCCTTCATTTAACATTCTGGAGCACAAGCACGTGACCGCCTTAAAAGTTCCATCCGCCATCACTACATATTGGCATGCCATCGTTGTTTTGGGTTCCGTTTGCCCTCCTCTCCACTGCAGCCGCAGTGCATAAACTAACGCCTCATGCAGCAAGAAACCTCCCCCAGGGAGATCATATCTTTCTTGCAAAGCCCTGTAGGGCAGCAGAACCCTGTCTTCATGTAAGTCCCCAATTACCTGGATCCCGGCCTGCTCCCAGTCTATCAAAGGCGTCCAGTCGCTCTTGTGAGGCAGCGGAATTTCTGGAGCATAGGGATGTAATACTCCGGCTTTACGTTGACTACGATTCCAGCACATTTGCAATGTTTTCTCCTCCAGAGCGAGATCGGCCAGATCTAGCTTCTGTTGTAAAATTATAAAGGATAAAACATGCCGCGGTATCCCTCTTCCTCTCAAATTCTCAGGACCCCTAAATTCCACTGCTACCGCCTGTGTCAGCACCTGAAGTTGAGCCGCTAGGTAGTATAGTTCAAAATCTGGGACCGCCAGTCCGCCCTCCGCCTTCGGTCGTACTAGAGTTGCTTGGGCAACTCGTCGTCTACCAGTTCCGCATAGGAAGTTTATGATCATGGATTTCAAAGATTTAAACACCGAGTTCGGTATCCAAACTGGCAGTGTCCTAAAGAAATATAGCAGTCTTGGTAGTGTTATCATTTTTAATAAACCTATTCGACATCATGGTTAGGGGGAGTGTGGACCAGAAGGCCATATTGCCCTTTAGAGACCTCACACACCGTCCTACATTTCCTTCTAGCATGTCATTGGCCCAATGATATATATTGACACCTAGGTACACTAGGCACGTCGAATCCCAACGCACCTCTCTCGATCCACCCGGGGGAAGCCCATCACGCTTCACCGGGAACAAACATGTCTTGGCCCAATTCACCCGTAGTCCTGAGACATCGCCAAACACTGATAATAGACTCACTGCTCCTTCCAATGCAGCACCAGCATCCACTAGAAACATCAGCAGATCATCCACATACAGCGAAATATATTGCCGATCTCCTCTGAAATCCAGGCCCTCATAGTGCTGTCCTAATCGATCCCTTGCCGCCAAGGGCTCTATCGCCAGGGCAAACAATAATGGAGAGAGCGAGCAGCCCTGCCTCGTGCCACGAGCCACTCGATACTGGGGTGATATCAGCCCTCCCACTTTCACCCTGGCCACCGCGGAATCATACAGCACCCTGGTCCAGTTTACAAAGTCATCTCCTAGCCCAAAACGTCCCAGTGCCTTATATAGGTACAGCCATTCTAAGCTATCAAAAGCTTTCTCTATGACGCGCGACCGCGCAATTCAACATGGCCGCCGCCGTTTGAGCTCCGTCACGCCAGAAGCCCGATTTTGACATTTACGACGATTTTCCTGTCAGTAACATCGCGCAAATGAGGTTGCATTAATCTTTAAGAGGTTTCCTACCTTTTGTGGTGTTTTAAAGTCTTTCTGCTCGCCAGAAGTGCTGTTTCAGGGCCCCGGACTCCTGCTGCTTCCAGCCTCTCAGTAAGGTACTGCCTGAATTGTGTGTCCAGGGGGAGGAGTGTTCAGCAGGAAAGGGCCTGGCTTGGGCCTAGCCACACCCACAGTCCTGTTTAGCTGCTGCACCAGTGACTTTGAAGATTATTTCATTGCTTTTCTTCATTTCTTTACAGTTATATTGCTTATTTGACTTTCAATTCCGTTTATTTGTGGGTTTTTCTCCTCAAAATGTAAAATAAAAATCCAGTCAATAATAAAAGGAGGCAGCAAGTTTCACCGCCCCCAGTTAAATCAAAGGTAGTGGATTCCTCTGAACCTTCCCTTTCATTAATTTTGGAAAAAATTCAAGCACTTCGAGTTAATACTGAAAATATTGCGTCAGAAGTTAAAAGTGTGCATAAAGACATGGCTTGTTTGTCTATGAAAATTTCTGATAATTCCATTAAAATTCAAGTTAATGAAACTAAAGTGGATGCTTTTACACTATTGGTGGCAAAAATACTTCCTATGCATTCTCAGCTTTTGGAAATGGAAAATCGCATTAGGCAGTACAACCTTCGCATTTTTAATTTGCCTGAAGAAGCTGAGGGTTCTAATTGTCGTTTATATTTGGAAAATTTGATTCCTGGTCTTTTAACTTTCAAGTTCCCAGAAAAATTTGAAGTGGATAAAGCCCATAGAATCCCTTCTCATCGCAACCCTCGCCATACTAAATCTAGGCAAATTATATTCAAAGTCCTTTGTCATCATCATCTAGTTTTGATAAGGAAAGCTGCAAGAGAAATTCCCCCACTGATGGTGAATGGCAATAACATTTTTATTCACCAGGACTTTGCCAAGGAAACTGTTGCAATACGTAAATATTTTGCTGCCCTTCGTCCACAGTTAAGAAGTCTTGGATTCAAGTACGGACTTTTTGATCCATCTACAATGCGCATATGGAAAGATAACTTCTCCAAATCCTTTCATCGACCGGAAGAATTGCGACATTTTCTTGATCAACAGGTTCAACATTCAATGGATACTCACGACCCTACTATATGACTCTTTCTAATTTGATTTTTGCTGACAGATTTATGAGTAATTTTTACATTTTTGGGCTGCAGCGGTTCTGGCCATGCTTGTAGAGCGTGTGTGCATTTCGCAGTTCTTATTTATGTATTTTGTTTGTCTTTTTTTCTATGTTTTTCTTTCTCCTTCTCCCTTTGATACTTCTTGGAGCTACTTATTTCTTATTATCTCTGCTGTTCCTTCCTATCCTCTTCTTATTTTTCTCTTTCTTCTTTTTCTTTTATGGCTGATATTAAAGTAATCTCATTGAATATAAAAGGTTTGCGTCATCCAGTTAAACGTACTAAAATTTTAGATTATTTAGGTAGTTCTAAAGCCGATTTCTGCTTTATACAAGAAACTCATGTTGATGATAAAATCTTAAAATATATGAAAAGAAAATGGGTTGACAATATTGTTTCTTCTCCTGCTAATGGCAAGAAAAATGGTGTAGGCATTTTATTTGCGAAGAAATATCATTGCCAAATTTTAAGTAAATTTACTGATACAGATGGGAGATATTTAATTGTTAAAGTTAAAGTTTATGACTCTATTTTATTTTTATTAAATGTTTATGGCCCTACTGCAGATGATCCTTCGTTTTGGAATAATCTTGCTACGGAAGTGTTAAAAATTGGGAATGCCCCCTTAATTGTTGCAGGAGATTTTAATGTTATCTCTGTTCCCCTATTAGATAGACTGTCTAGTTCAAATTTTCATCCCCCAAGGTTTATTTAGCTTTCAAATCATTTCTTCAAACTACTAAATTAGTTGATATTTGGCGTCTCCATTTCCCTACAGTAAAACATTTTACTTTATTTTCAAACCCTCGTAATTCCCACTCTAGAATTGCTTATATATTGATCATAAGACAACTTATTAATTCTATAAAAACACCTATGATTGAAATATTGATGTCTCTGATCATGCTATGATTTCCTGTATTTTGAATTTCAATTCATCGTTTACTAAACAATCTAGATGGAGAATGAATACCGGGATAGTTCTAAATGATCATAATAAACCTAAACTTTCATCTGCCATTCATGATTATTTCCAACTGAATCCTGAAGGTTCTACTTCTATGGTTAACAGATGGGATGCCTTCAAAGCATTTATTAGAGGAGCTACTATTTCTATTATGGCCCATGAGAATAAGACTTTTAATGCTAATATTAAATGTCTTGAGAAACAAATAGCGAAATACGAAAGACTCTTTATTACATCTAATGATCCACAATACAGAGTTAAGTTACAAAAACTCCGTTATGAATTTAATACAATTCTTAGTAAGAGGGCTGGCATTCAACTCTCAAAAGCTAAAGCTAAATTTAGTTTTAATGCAAACAAATCTGGGAGACTCTTGGCGAATTATCTCCGTATTAAAAAAGACAAAACTCAAATTACTTCTATTCATAACCCCAATGGTAAAATTGCTTTGTCTCATAAGGATATCGTTAATGAATTTTTAAATTTCTACTCTAAATTGTATAATAAACCTGACTTTAATGATGATTCTTTGGTAGATTCCTTCCTATCTTCGTGTAATCTGCCTAAGATTTCTCATTCAGACAAACTTAAATTGGAATTACCTATTACTCAGGATGACATTTTGTCTGCTATAAAATCTCTTAAAGTAAATAAGTCCCCGGGTCCTGATGGGTTACCTGCAGAGTTTTATAAAGAATTTGAATCTCAACTCTCTCCTTTTTTACTTCAACTGTTTACATCGTTTAGCTCTTCAGGTGTCACATCTGGTTCTTTTACTGAGGCTTTAATTATTGTTCTCCCTAAACCAGACAAAGATCCCACTCTTGTTTCTAATTATCGTCCTATTTCTTTAATCAATCAGGATTGTAAGTTATATGCTAAAATATTGGCTACACGATTATCCCCTGTATTAGACTCTATCATACATCCGGATCAATCTGGGTTTATGAAAAATAGATACTCAGCTAATAACACTAGAACTTTGTTACACATCATTGAACAAGGACATAAGTTAACTAACCCTTCAGGTGTCATGGCTTTGGATGCAAAAAAAGCCTTTGATAAAATTCATTGGCAATTTTTAATTCATACTTTATCGTCCTTTAATTTTGGGGATGCTTTTATCCGCAAGATTTCAGCTTTATATTTTGCCCCTACTGCTCGTTTGTTCATTAATGATCAAGTTTTGAATCAATTCTCCCTTTTTAGAGGTACTCGTGAGGGATGCCCCCTTTCTCCACTATTATTTTTACTTGGTATGGAAACCTTTCTTACTTCTATAAGAAATTATGACGCTACTAAAGGAATTATTGTCAATGATGTTCTTGTTAAGACTTTAGCTTATGCTGATGATGTACTTTTATTTATCAGTGATCCCTCATCTTCGTTTCCATCATTAGTAGAAATATTAAAACAATATTCTATGGTGTCTGGATACACATTAAACACTAACAAAACTGAATTTTTCCCTTTAAATGTCCATTGTACTCCCGATATGATTCCCATGAATGAAATTATTTGGCAAAGGAATACATTGAAATAACTGGGTATTTTATTCTCTTCTTCTTTAAAATCAACATTAACTTTAAACAGTAATTTTGTTTTAAATTATATTAAAGACAAAACATCTAAATGGTCTTCATTACATCTTTCCTGGTGGGGTAGAATGGAGTCTATTGAAATGAATGTGGCTCCTAAGATCTTTTACACCCTCTCCGTGATTCCTATTCAGTTTACTTTAAAATTTTATAAAGACGTTGATAAACGTCTTTCCAAATGTCTTTGGAATAACAAAGCACACCGAATTAGCTATCCTAAGTTAAAAATGTCTAAACGTAATACTGGTTTTGGTATCCCAGATTTCCTTCTTTATCACAAAGCGTTCATTTTACAACAAAGTGCCATATGGTTTACTCAATCATTTCTTCATAACCCACGTTCATGGTTCCTCATTGAAAAATCTATTGTGGCACCTTTTCCATTGCCCACTCTGTTAACAATGTCTAATAAATCTACCTTTTTTTATAAATCTATTATCCTCAAATCTACTAAAATGATCTTCATTGATTTAGATTCATTATTTCAATCCCCCATGTGTAGTACTGATGAATTATCTTTATGGCATAGCAATGTTATTAAACTGAATAGAAATGTTAATTGTTAGCTTTCATGGTTAAATGCTGGTATTTTTTACCTTAAAGATGTTTATTCTAGTAGTACTTTTGTACCGTTTGAGACTTTACAAGCTAGGTTTGGTTTAGCTAATTCTGAACTTATCAAATATGAATTTTTATGAAATTCAATTTTAGACACTTTTTCAGAAGCTCTTCCAACTAATGTTCAAGCTGATTTGTCTATTTATATCCAAACTATATCAATGAATGCTCATGGCGTTTCTCTTTTATATAAAAAATTGTCCAATACTTTAGGAAGTAACAATTACTTCTATTCATAACCCCAATGGTAAAATTGCTTTGTCTCATAAGGATATCGTTAATGAATTTTTAAATTTCTACTCTAAATTGTATAATAAACCTGCTCGGGGTCAATGGTCTGTTTTGTAGCCTGAAAAAGGTACCCCCGCCCTTATACAAATCAATGCCCCCCTAGCAAACGCTGAATATGCGGTGCTGAATACCTGCCCTCTCCATCTTCATTGTAATGCCAGGACCTCTGCCTTTGTGAGGTGAGTTTCCTGGAGCAGCACTATATGTATTCCCCTCCTGACCAAGTATGCATGTATCTTGTGTCGCCTCATCATTGTATGTAATACAACGTAAATCAGGTGTTATTCCCATTGCAATACAATAATGCCCACATTTCACTGCTTACTATAATGAACACACCGGCGCCCTCCCCTTCCCACCTTTTCCCCCAACTCCCCTGCCCCCCATTACCCCAAGAACAGAACCTATAACAACATTGCTAGCCCCCATCCAAACCATTTCAACCACCAACTCAACTCTAAGCCCACCAGCAGTCACTGAGGGCAAGCCTTATGGGTGATGGGGGGTGCTTAGTGCCAATCGGAGACCTTGTACACTTCAGGTCCAGTACCGCTTCAAAACCCCCCATAACCATAACTTTCCTATTCCCCCCATCTCCGGATATGCTTTCAGGCTCCTTTAAACACTCAGCCTGTATTCGAACGTGTCATTGTGGCATAGGACCTGGAGGTCCTCCCTGCTGCTGTAGTGCCGGGTACCCAGGCAGTGGACCCGCAACACTGTTCACCTGTCCTTCCCTGCTCCCAGCAATCACATCTCACCCTCCTAGAATACAAGTTTACTCCTCTAGTAGTCCATCTGCCGTTCCCGGCGTGATCAGCGGCAGATGTACACTGTCTGTCTCCGAGGATTCAGCATCCGAGTGCTCCTTGTCCTTCTCAGTGTCCCTACCCTTCGGCGATTGCTCCTTCAGTTCCCTGAATATTGTCGACACCGCTTTCAGCACTCCTCGACGGTCCAGCTCAGTTTGCGAGGTTGATGGCTTCCGCAGTCTTCGCCGTCAGTGTCTTATCCTCTGTGACTTACAGAGCTGATGTTCCTCCGCGAGTTCTTGGGTCTGTCGCTCTGGCCCATCTTTACCAGCTCTGTAAGATTCCAGCCACTCCCATGCCTCCTCCGTCGTTTCATGGAAGCAGGTCCTCCCATCTAGGATTATCCTCAATTTGGCCGGAAAAAACAGGGAGTACTGGACACCCTCCGCCCGCAGTTCCTTTTTAACCGACTGGAAGGACGCGTGGCGGCGCTGAATCTCGAAGGTGTAATCCGGAAACAGGGTGACCTTACTATTTCCTACGTGGAAGGGGCCATCGGTATGGGCCATCTGGGGCAGCAAATCCCTGTCCCTAAAGTGCAGCAGGCGTGCCACCAACGGTCGCGGGGGGCGTCCTTGTTGCGGTGGTTTCACAGGGACTCTGTGTGCACGTTCCAGGGTGTAAAAGGACGACAATTCTTCGGGAGCCACCACTGTTCCCAGCCATCCCTCCAAGTAGCGCACCATGTCTGACCCCTCCGCTTTTTCCGGCAGACCCACTACGCGGATGTTATTCCATCTGTTTCTACTTTCAGCATCTTCGGCCTGCTTTTCCAGCCCCACAATTCGCTCTAAGGTAGTTGCCACAGTCGCAGCTAACGCAGTTTGTGCAGGTGCCACATCCTGGAGCGCGCCTTCACTCTGTCCGCCAACTTGGAGTGGTCTGCTCGCAGCAGACCAAGGCCCGTCACCACTTGCGCAATGTCCTGCTGCAGGGCAGTGCGGGAGTCCGCAATGGCCACCAAAATCCTATCAAATTGTTGTTGTAGCCCAGAATCCTGAGGTATCCCCTGTGCCTCCTGTTCAGGTTGGTTCGGGGATTCAGTGTCTGAGAGCTGTTGTGCCCCATCTTTCTTCCCTCTTGTCTTGCCCATGTTAAGGTTTTTCAGCCATTTGTCAGATAGGTGCAATACCCCTGATCCCTTCTTATTTGTGTGACAGGATTCAGACACCTCACCTCTGCTGTGAAACTTCAATTGTCCGATCTGCTAGTTGGTCTCAGGCTCCGCCGCCAATGCAGTCCAGCCCAATGCCGCTGTGCGCTATTGCATTATGAATGCGCCAGTGTTGTAGCTCTGATCAAAAATATCCCACCATTGCTGCTCAGTCCCTCATCCACTTGTTGATGGGCAGTGCGTTCTTTCTTACCAGCTGTAATGGTGCAGTTTCGCGGCCTTTTGTTCCTTCTCCACCGTCGTGGCAGCACCAGCCCAAAGCCAAGTCATCCCGCTTGTCGCTTTCAATACAACCCCCATCTGCGTTTCGCTTATACCATGAATGCGTCAAGCTCTGGAGTTCACATGGGCCCTACAATCAGTCCCGTTCAGGAGATGCACTACTCACCACTGTCATCCCCCAGGTCTCGCAGGATAGCACCTCTTCGCTGGGGCTCCTCCATGGGTGCACCGGGGCCAAGCTTCCAGTTTCTGCGGTTCCCCCACCTTATACACCAAGACCTTGTGCCCATTCGTGCCCCTTACCAGGCACCAGTTAATGTCCCACGGCACCTGCTATTGTCCGCGCCCCAGCTCACAGGCCGCGGCGTTCCCAGAGCTATGAGTCTGCCTCCGCAGCCTGCAGCTCCAGTCTCCGCCCCAGCCCACTCACCAGTGCAGGGCTGAGCACCACCTTTCTTCTAGTGGGTACCCGGTCGGTAATCACACACTCACTGCTGCTCACTCTTCTTGCCGAGCTCCGACGGTGCCAGTCCTCCCGCATACGGGAGGACTGGCACCGAGCAGTATTAGGTCATCCAACCCTGCAGCATATTTGGCAAGTTCCTTGGACCTTCTCAGCCGAACCCAAAAGAGCAGTGGGCGCAGCCGCACTAAATCCTTTAGGGCTCGTCTGCCCAAATCTAGCCGCAAAGGGATCAACGGAGTAGAAACAGGGAGAGCCACCAAATCCCTCAAAAACTTGTTTTCCGCTAAGGTTAGCTCAGAAACATTTTTGAACCCCCATAGCTCGGAGCCATATGATGCAGCCGGGAGTATCTGGCCCTCATAAATGGCCATGACCGGTGTCACTGGTTTGCTTGTTGACTCCCGATGCTCCCTCAATGTCACCCCAGAAACTCTTTTGTGGCCAAGTAACATTTTGGCCAGATGGTCCTTCCAATTCATCCGACTGTTTAACCGCACCCCTAAATAGTCGAATGAATCAACCATCTCCAGGGGGGCCCCATTGAGCGTAAAATTATTTTTAAATCTTTTGGAGGGAGAAAGAGCCATCAGCTTGGTTTTTGAGGTATTTATGGTTAGGCCTCTGTCTATGCAAAAGGTGCTAAATCGATGTAAGAGCTTTTGCAATCCTACCGGGGATTTGGAGATCAGTAAGGTATCGTCCGCGAATAGTAGAGTGGGGATTCTTTCCCCCGCCAGGGATGGTGCATCCGTCTCTTCCCCTCTCAGATGGTCCACCACTCCATTCACGTACAAGGAGAAGAGGGTCGGAGCCATAACACATCCCTGGCGAACTCCACTCCTCACGGGCACCCTATCTGTCAACTGTCCCTGGGAACCCCATCTAATCCTCGCGTAATTCCCCTCATGGAGCCTTGTAATTAGGCTCAAGAGTGATCCAGGGAAGCCCATCCTCTCTAGTGTCTCCCACAATTTTACTCGAGGGACCAGGTCAAAGGCCGTCTTGAGATCTATGAAGGCCATGTAAAGGCTGCCCTTTTTGATGGTAACTGTCTTCCAATAGATAACAAAAAAACGAAAGACCTGGTCCATCGTACCCACCTTACGGCGGAATCCTGCTTGGAGGTGGGAGAGGATGCTTTCTTCTTCCATCCAATCGCCAACCCTTGAGATGATGACCCTGCCAACCACTTTCTGGATTACATCTATCAAGCTGATAGGTCTGTAATTGGCAGGATCATCTCTTGCCCCCTTCTTGTATACAGTAACCACCTCTGTCCCCTTCTAGGAATCTGGCACAGGATGCCCCCTGGCAATCAAATTCATTATAGTGGCAATTAAGTTGGCTCAGGCCATTGGTTCCGCAATCAAGAGGTCCCCTGGGATCCCATCCGGACCGGCCGCCTTCTTTGGGGTCAAGTGTCTAATAGCCACCGCTACTTCTGAGGCCGAGAATGGGTAGTCGAACTCCCCTGAGGATTCCCAACCCCCACCACTGGCTACCGTGGGACAAATGGTAATTTCGGTTCCGCCGTATAAAGCCGAGAAGTGGTTAAACCATTGCTGGCTTGTTATATGGACGGCTAATGGTTGGGATCTCCCCTGTCTAGCTCTATTGATTAAGTCCCAAAATAACATCGGGTTCCTCGTGCACACAGCATCTTTTAAGTCCTGCCAATGTTGTTCCTCCCACTCTCGTTTAGCCAGCGCTACTACTCTTAAGTAATCCTTTCTAGCCGCTCTAACTAGTAATGGATTTTTTGTGAGTAGGGCAGCTGTCAGGTCTTTCCTTTTACCCTTACACTGGGCTGAATACCAAGGGTTACTTGAAGTGGGAGGTATTTTATTTATTCTGTGGCTTTTCCCTTTAGAGAGAAAATAGTGACTCACATGCACTATTGTGGCTTTGTAAGCTGTATCAAGGGTAATGGATGGAACCGGGGCACTCCCATTCTCCTGATCCCATGCCTCCAGATCCAAATGCAAATCCACCACCAGTGATTTTATAGTGCCTAGTTGGTCCTCCTTCAGTTGAGCCTTGTCCCATTTCAATCTACGATTACTGTTATGTGGGATAATCTCTTTAGTTTGCTTCAGGGGGGCACTCAGCCCCCTACCTTTGGGGTTACCCCATTTGAACTTGCTACATAGGGGGTTATGGTCACTATCCTGAGTAGATACCACCTCCCTATCAATTAGGTCAATCCACAATCTAACGTCCAGTAAGATGTAGTCAATTCTGGACGGACCTTTAAGCCTATTAAAGGTCATTACACCTGCCCTGTCAGACAAGGTCCTACCATTAAGTGCTCTTAGTTTGTGTTCCCTAATAAGGGCATTAATTTGGATTGCCCTTGCAGACCATTTTCGAACGGGGGGTAATGCCAGAACTGGGATGGACCATTTGGAGTCTTCTTCTTCGGTGCCTAAGGGATCATCTCCAAGTAGAGGTTCAAACGTACAATTAAAATCCCCTCCCACTATGATTTTGGCTGCTGGAGGACAGTTGGCTAATGCTAAATCTAAACTTTGTAAAGTTGCTGAGGTAGTATCCCCCGAAGCCCCTCTGGCATACACATTGAATAGTTCGAGCCTGTTCCCCTCAATATGACCCCTAGAGGTGAGATGTAATATATCACTGCACTCGGAATCGTGAATGGCCACATCCCAGTCCAGATCGATTTTTATCCAGACCGTGAGACCTCCCGCTGGTCTGCCCTTCCCTCTACTTACTGCTGGGGAAGAAAAAGTAGTGTAACCAGATTTATTTATTGGGTGCAGACTCCAGGTTTCCTGAAACAGACATACGTCGAACTTCTCGATGAATGTGTGCCATTCCGGTATAGCCAACTTCCTTTTTAACCCTGCCACGTTCCACGATAGCAGGTTTATTACCTGGCGACCCACAGGAACTATAACAGGGTCCCCCTGACTCCCTCCCCCTCCACCCTCCATAGTCATGTAACTATCCAACACACAGATAGGTGGATTGGGGGGTGCGGTGCAACCAACAATATTATCCGTACACAATACATCCAAGGGGGCCCCGGTAGTACTGCTATCCTCATTTTGAACTACAGGGGAACCCTCGCGACTGGTGTCTTCACAACCATCTGTCCATAAAGTCTCCACACCTAGTCGGCCACCTCTCTCCCCCTTAGACTGTAAACATCAGTCGCAGTCTTCCATACCGGATAGCTGCGAAAACCTATTGCTAGTTTCCAGAGGAGTGAATGGTCTCAAATGATCCATCCTACTATCGTGATTCAATTTGGGTCTCTGAAGTACTGTAGTCCAGCCATACTGGTCAGCGGCCTGTGCGGGGTACTGCCCAAACGGAGCATAGATGTTGCTATATAGTAATGAGGGATTAGATCTAGAATGGTAAAACTCATTTAGATGACTGGGGGGGAACACAATTGACCTAGGATAGAAATATGTTAGAGCCCGGGGAGTGATACAATTGTCTCCACTTCCATTGGGCCAGTTTAGTATGGGATCTACTGCCCGTGGGTCTCTAAAATTAACCACCCCTAGGTCCCCTTCAATATCTTTGCGTCTACTGCCCAGCCAGTTAAGCCGCCTGACATGCACTATATCCCCATCAATATTGTGTGCAATGGGCCTATATGTACTCAACCAGTGTATTATTTTATTTTTCAGTTGAGCATAGCCCTCCTTCTTGTTCTCTACTAACGGCGGAACCCCTGTCAAAACGACCACAAAGGGCACTGCTTGTGGTGGGATCTCCACTTGTGGCCCCTTGGTCACTGGGCCTCTATTATATCTACCATTCCCATGTTCCTCCCGTTTGTTTGCTATGGGGGCCTTTGACACTACCCTTTGGGGGTCACCAACCTTCCCTACTACTGGGATATTTATGTGTTTTGGGGGTTGCGGTTTTTGAAAGCCAGGCTCAGCCCTTCCATAAGACTGAGACTTCTGTTTAGGAGGCTGAGATAAAGCAATTGGGGTATTAATAGCAGTATTGGTGGGAAGCATAGCCGAAGGTATAGATGGCACAACCCCGCTCCCCTGGGCTTTAGTTAAAGTGACCATGCTGTTTATAGCAGTCTCCAAAATGGTCAATCTGATTTCAACTTTCTTTATACTCTCATTGATGGGCAGGAGCAAAGATCTGAGTAAGAATTCCAGATTTCCTATTAATGAAGGGGAGGTAAAGTATTTGGTACTGAATCCCCAGAATTATTATCAAATTCTACAGCATTAGTGTCCATAGCGGGTGATGTTATCTCTAGCAGTGGTGCCTCGGGTGATGTAGGTACGGGCACGTCCACTACTACACTATCATAAGTAGTAAGAGGTTTTAACACTTTGCCAAAGTCAGAATGGGGGGTTTTAGCTTTACCCAGCCCTGCCCTAAGTTTCCTCCTTCGCTTACTTGGTGGGGGACCATGCATCTGGGCCACAACTATTTGCTTAGGTTTCGTCTTCCTAAGTTTTGTTGCAATAGGGGGTTTTGAAAGTCGATCAACAGTAGTGCCACAGAGACTAGGAGTAGGAGAAACAATTACAATATGATCTGGGGGCAGACAAGGGGTGGGAGTACAATCTCGCAGCAGAAGAGGGACATCATCCTGGCTTGCTGTTTCCTCACTAATATCAGGTGAACCTCCCTCTTGGGCCGTAGTAAAAAGAGCAATGTCCGTGAGGGACCTATTTTTCAAACTTTCAACTGAGCGTCGACGCTCAGCCCTTCGCTCGGCCATAAGGGATTCCTTGTCACCATCACTCAGGACCCTAGGAAAGTATTTGTCCAGTGACCCGTTACGTAATCTTCCCACCTTCCCAGTTATTCCCTCCTCAGACGGCATAGCCATTGCACTTGCCTGTAACAAGGTCCGCAGGTCTAGGCAGAGGCCGGCGTTAGGGGGTGGGCCCTGCCCGGCCCACGTTGGCCTACGAGGGTCTCAGAGGGCCCGCCCTTTGTCCGGGCTTCGTCCCGGTCCTCGTCCCGCTCGCGGAAAGCCCTGGTTAGATCTTATAGCCCTCAACGATCAAGGGGGCGTGGCCACTGCGGGAAGAGGCTACAGGTGTTTCAAGCCTCGCAGTCCCGCAGCAGTGGGTCGGCAATCAGCGTCCAGGTGTACTCTGGGAAGGCGAGTGCAGCGCCTGTAGCTTCCCCGCAAATGTCCCGGTCACAGCAATCCAGAGGAATTTGTGCTTAACACAGCGCCCAACAGCAGGATTCCAAACAGAGTAGAGAGTGAGTGAGTGGCACCCGCGAAGCGGGTGCCGCGAAAGTTAAGGGCTCGATGAATGAGGGGGCGTGGCCGCTGCGGGAAGAGGCTACAGGTGTTTCCAAGCCTCGCAGTCCGCAGCGGTGGGTCGGCAATCAGCGTCCAGGTGCACTCTGGGAAGGCGAGTGCAGCGCCTGTAGCTTCCCCGCAAATGTCCCGGTCACAGCAATCCAGAGGAATTTGTGCTTAACACAGCGCCCAACAGCAGGATTCCAAACAGAGTAGAGAGTGAGTGAGTGTTTAATTGATTTTGGAAACTTCGAAGACCTCGAAAAATGCTGTACCATGTTTGTTTTGTGAGCATGTGGTTGTACTTTGCTTTGAATGAGATTACAGAGGCATTATATAAATATATATATATATATACACACACGCACACAAACACAGGTTACAATGTCAGTTACAACTTAATATTTTAAACTAAAAAAACTCAGAAATTCCCCAGTTATAATTAACTGAACTAACTATAACTTGTGCCCTGAAGTAACTACAGCTCATGCCCCTGCCATGCACATTGTTGTCATAGATGATGTCATCAGTGATTTTATCAATACTGTCATCGAGCATGTCATGAGCGATGTGATACGTGAAGGTGAGGGTGCCACTCTTGTGTGTGTTTTTTTTTAATTCTGTTGCCCAGTTCCTCCTGGATCACTCAATAATCTTTTATAATGTGCGAGGAGCCCATTACCCAGCTGCTCTACAGGATCACCTGCCTGCACACATCTTCAGTATGGCAGGAGCCGGCTTTACTCCCGCTTACTGGGAACACCTTTTCTTTATGCTCCCATCGGGCGGGGGAACCCCTATGTTCTCTGTCTGAGAGAGCATGGTCTGAGAGAAACAATTCAGCTCCCGCCCAGCGGCAGCCTTTCTGCTCCCGCCAAGTGTGAGCACTAAAATCTTCCCTGCCCCCACTCTTTTGAACAGGCAACAGTGTTCCTGGGAATGCAGTACACCAACACAACAATAGTAAATTGGCCCCGGGCAGTGCAGTCCCGAGGGTCATACTATGACTCGGAAGGGTGACCTGTAGGAAAGTGCCCCTTTTTGCAAGTGGTCACTCCCATCCTTGCCTGGTATTTGATGCAATTTTGACAGAAAATGCACTGGGTTGTTGCTATCCAGGTTCCCAGTGCCAGATTTCTTTTCCTAAAACCGTACTATTGCTACCCCATTGGCCATCCCTTTAGCACCCCTGTAAGTCCCTAGTAAATGGTACCACGAGTGCCCAGGGCATGGGTACTAAAGAGGGTGCCTAAGGGCTGCAGCATGTATTGTGCCACCTTAAGGGACCCCTCACCTAACTCATGCAGATTGTAATTGCAGGCTGCGTGTCTCGGTGCAGATAAAAGCGAAAACACGACATGCCACACATCCCTATATATATGAAAATATTACAATCGGGTGACAGCGGTGGATTTGCAAACCCTCCCGAGCTTGATTCTATTTGGCTGCCAACACTTCAAAGCAGGAAGTTTTGGAAGCCATCTTGTGACTCAGTTGACCGCAGTCATAAGAAAAAAAGTCAAAAAACAGGAAAGAGGGGCAGGGTAGAAACACCCTGACCTCCTAGGTCTGCACAAGGGGTCCCATAACGACACCGAGGGTCAAACAAAACATTTTTTTAAAAAAGAATCAGCGGGATTAGTGTAGGATGCACAAATCCCCCCGGGGAAAAACAAAAAGAAGCACAGTCAACTGTGATTCCTTTCCCTTTAAGCCCCAGTGTGGGCAAGGTCCTGGGGGCAATGCCTAATTATCATGGCGGGGCCCACAGGGGCCTCTGCAGCCCTGAGGAACGCCACCTCCCCAGGGCTTTGTTAATAATATGCCGGGTCTCATGGCCCCCCACAGCCTTGGAGACCGCCACATCTGAAAATGGCCTCTGGAGGGGGGCCCCCTTCCCGTTTTTTTAAAATAAATAAATGGGTTGGTCCCTGGGGAATGGGGTCACCAGAGCCCAAAAAGTATTAAGGGAAGAGGGACCACACAGCCCCCTCCTAAAAGAAGGCAGAAAACAGAAGCTGGCATTTTGCCGGAGGCCCCGCCCCCTCCCTGAACTACTCTGCAAATGCGGCTTTGGGTTCGGGGATGAAATCCCCGTTGCTACTGAGGATCCTTAGATGCCAACTAGCCCACCATGCACCTCCAGTAAGCCCAACACAGGGGGATTGCTGAGAGGTGGTGAAGGCCACACCCCTGTAGTGAAAGAGGCACTCTTGTGGTTTGGCACCCTATGATGACCTTCGACTACCACAATTTTAATTGACTTTAGTGTGTTATTTTACCCTAGCCTTAATGTAGGACAGTCCTGCATATGCCAGCTTGTCTTCTGTCTTGTAATCTTGCTGTCTTTTAATGGGAGCTGTCACAGAGTCGAACAGTACTATTGGCTTTGACATGGCCTTATGTCATCTTGTTTTCGGACTTTGCCTTGCTTGTGAATTATGAGTTCTTACTATTGGCTTTGACATGGCCTCATCTCATATTGTTTTCTGACCTTGCCTTGCTTGTTAATTAGGAGTACTCACTATTGGATTTGACATGGCATCATGTCATCTTGTTTTCTGACTTTGGCTTGCTTTTTAAATATGAATTCTCACTACTGGCTTTGACATGGCCTTATGTCATCCTGTTTTCTGGCTTTGCCTTGCTGCTCACTCGTAGCTGCAAAAGTGGGAGGGCATGTTTATGCTCCTCACTTGTTTTTCGCTCTTCACTGACCAGAGTGAACTGGATATTATCTATAGAATGTGCAACTCTGCCTTGAAGTCAAAATATGGGAGCTTGGCCAGCGTTCGTCTTGGCCTTGATGAAGACTGGTATAACAAACTTGGTTCTTTCTCATGAGAAGGGGGCAAGGTTTTCCAGAAGCTTTGTCTTACTTTTAGTAATGGTATTTGAGCTGGGAACCTTTGAGGGCCTGGTGGAAGTTCACCACAGAATAGACGTATTGCTGTGGAGGTGACGGAACTTGAGTCCTGATTGAACTCCTTCCTGGGCTGTTAAAGGGCTTCTCCAGCTTGAGTTGGCAAGGATGATGCAAATTCAATTGGTGAGGTGTTCCTAACCATTATGTATATATTTTCTACTCTTTGCTACTTGTATATACTGCATTTTATTTCAATTGTTCATTTATTTGTTTACTTGATATTTGGGAATCTGCATTTACTGATATATTTGGCCTACCGTTCTCATTAAAAAATGTATATGTTATTTTAAATGCACCTGGAGTTGTTTTCTTGCTTCGCCTAAAGGGAGTGCTGAGTCTTTTCCTCATCTTTAGGGAGTGCTGCTCAAAGTGTATTATTTAAAGGTGCAGTGATATATTTGCCTCCAAAGTGGGAGTGCAGTGTTTGGGTGTGGCTTATTGGTGAGAAGTCACATTCATTACAACCCCTTTTTACAACACTCTGCAAGGCACCTCTTTGCGCCCTGCTGGTGGGGTGATGAGGTCCCCTTTTGTCCTGAGGACCTCAGGACTATAGTGGACTTCATCCCTCAAGCAGCAGTGTGTGAGGAGGTGTGTTTGAAGTGTGGTTTAAAAAGGGGAAGTGGCTTCTGACCACTCAGCAATCCAGCTGTGTGGAGCCTACTAGAGGTAACAGGAGGGTTAGTTGGCCCCCAGGGACCCTCAGGAGGCAAGGGGACTTCATCCCCCAACCAAGAGAGTGCCAGGAGGCGAGTTTGCAGAGTGGTGGAGAAAGGGTGTGTGGCCTGTGTTCACCTCTCAGCAATCCCACTGTGTGGGACTAACTGGGGGTAACAGGTAGGCTAGATGGCCCCTAAGGACCCCCACAAGCGAAGTGGACTTTAATCCCCATCCAAGAGCACGCCAGAGTGCGTGTTTGCAGAGTGGTATACAACTGGGGCATGGCCTGCTATGAGAACTGCACCAATCCTGCTGTGTCGGACTTACTAGAGGTAATAGGAGGGGTAGTTGGCCCCCAAGGATATTCTTGGGCGCCAACTACTGCTCCTGTTACCTCCAGTAAGTCCCACAAAGTGGGATTGCTAAGAGGTCTTCCGAGGCCATGCCCTCTTTTCTCTACCACTCTGCAAATGTGCCTCATGGCAAACTACTGGTTGGGGGATGAAATCCACTTTACTCCTGAGGGACTTTGGGGGCTCAGAAGCCCTCCTGGTACCTACTGTATGTCCTACGCAGCGGAATTCCTGATCCTGGTCGGAGTCTCAGCCCCCTTTCTCCACCTCTCTGCAAATGCAACTACTAGTTAAAGAAGCATTGCAATGTAATATGTCTTGCATTTGCTAGAGTTAGAGCTATTTTTGTTGTAAATGTAAACTTTTTTTAACTAATGTTTTATGGAGTGGAGTGGATGTACGATGTGTGTAGTGGAATTATGTGGTATTTTTTGCAGTGAAATTATGTGGATAGAAAGTATGTGGTATCTAGTGTATAGGACTACACACTGACTCAGAGACCCTGTTTAGAGAGAATTATGGCATTGCAATAGATAAATTGGAGGACGACGTTGAGTCCTGGATCCGGCTAACACTGTCTCTAATCGGCCAAGTCTCCATCATAAAAATTGTGATTTTGCCCAGACTCCTGTTACTTTTTACGAACATCCCGATAGTTTTGCCGCGCTCCTTCTTTCACAGACTCAATCAATCAATGATAAAATTGGCTTGGGCGGGTAAGCAAGTGCGATTGCAATGGCAGGTACTCACTTTGCCATATTATATGGGGGGACTGGGCAGTGCCAGATTTTGAGTTATATTACAGAGCAGCACAAGGGGCACAACCACACTCTTGGATCCATGGTGCGTCGGATGTTCCATTCCTCCGTATGGAAAAACTATTTGCTGAACCACTTTCCCTTTCAGCCACGATATTTGAACCCATAGACCATAGAACCGGGATAATAGACTCCATTAACTCGATATGTCACGCCTGGCATAGCCTACTGCAACTGCAGGTGGGGGCTCTATTGTATTCACCGACTATGCCGATTGAATGGACACTTTGGCTAGCCCCCTGCAGGGACAGTGGGGTTACACGAGCGCTGCACACATTGAACATTGCCACGGCGGGAGAACTCTTTCAGGATGGCGTGGTTAAGACTTGGGAACAAGTGGAGAGTGCGGCAGGCACAGGCACCATGTTACAACACTTTCAGTTTTAAAGGGTGCGCAGGGCCATGCGTGAATTGTTGGGAGAGGACCTGTGCGAACCCCCGGAGGTGTTGGAACTGTCCTATATTATAAAAACTAAATCTCCCCGTAAGTTGGTCACCACCATATACCAATTAGCTCTATCCCACAGAGCGAACCAATACACTGCGGCCAGGCAGGCCTGGCAAAGAGATCTACAAATGACAATAGATGATTCTATGTGGAACTACTGCTGCACTAACACTAGGCGAATCTCATTGCATGGCAGGCATAGGCTCATTCACTGCAAATACATCAATACAGTATACTATACTCCAGAGAGACTACATAGGTACGGGCTGAGGGAGGACGCAATCTGTGACAGGTGTCATGCCCTTACAGCGGATTTTATACATCTAGCGTGGTAGTGTCCAGGAATATTTTCTTACTGGGAGGCCATTTTACCCAGAATTGGTTTATGTTGTAGAGATGGAGCTCACACCCGACCCGGTAGTCGCACTCTTGGGATATTCTAAAAAATGACCTAAAGCCGTACGTAGGCTAGTAGATATGGGTTTACTCATGGCTAAGGGCAGAGTATCAATGTGCTGGATGAGAGGCCCTGTTCCTACAATAATGCAATGGTCACATGATATGCTTTATTGCTGCATACAATTGGAGAATTTCAGTGAACTGCTCCCGCCTTGGAGCATAAAGCCAGGTTCTGAGCTGGGATGGTGCAATGAGCTAAAAACAGGTGATGGATTAAAACCATGATCTCTTGACTTGGTAAGAGTATTCTGCATCATTCAGAAACTCTGTCCATCACCACCCCCTTTTTCCAAAATCGATTTTATCCACACTATGTGTGGGAGGGTATACTCAGACGTGAGTCCCTTGCTCATTGCACCATCAGGATTCAAGCAAGCCGGGCCGACGAAGGCTGTGATGCCAGAAACCGGTCCCCGGAAGCTTGTCTCCTTCCCAGTATAAGAATTGGCTTGGTAGTTTGGTTTGCCCTGTTCCCATCATGCACTGGGACAAGAACAGACTAATTTGCATAAAGCCAGGTTCTGAGCTGGGATGGTGCAATGAGCTAAAAAAACAGGTGATGGATTAAAACCATCATCTCTTGACTTGGTAAGAGTATTCTGCATCATTCAGAAACTCTGTCCATCACCACCCCCTTTTTCCAAAACCCGCCTTGGAGCAGACCTAAGAACTTCTGGGGGCTATACATGGCATACAAGCTTAAAAGGACTGAGGAGCCTGGAGACGAGGTGATGGCGGAACCTGACGCGATTGTTTAACACTTCAGCCTACGAAATTGTAGTTGGCGGTATGTTGGCCACGGGGCCCTATTCACTGTGAATTCAGATGGGCGCCTAGTATCACGGAGAGTGTAGTTGGTTAAGCTGGGAGATCTGAATGGACTGGAGACAAGGGAAGAAGGGACACAGTGTAGATCGGTCACATTCTTCTACCACACCTGCTGGGTTTAAACAAACGTTGATCAACTCCTGATGATGTAAACAATGTCGTTATTTATGTTACTTGGTTTTTGGAGCATCAAAGTTAAGATTCAAATGGAGCATATGGTGCGCACTAGACATGTAACGCTGCCTGCTTGCTTTGGGATGCTGGCTTCAAAGCGGTGTAAAGTATCTCCCGCTGTCAAGCTGCCGGCCCCAGGGTTGTAGGCGTGAGGCTGTGTATGATTTTGACTTTTTTCCTGTAATAAAATGTATTAATAATTTTTTTTTTTAAATGTGTGTATAGGAATTATGTAGCATGGAGTTATGTGTTATGGAGAGTAATTTTGTGGTATGGTAGTCTGCGTTGTGGAGTGGTAACCTCAGGTTTAGTCTTCCTCATTTCCAAAGAAGCTAAACTATAAACTCAATGAGACAAAAAAAAAGGAACCACTGAGGAGCACTTCTGGACCTAGTCAGAGGTATGAGCAATGCCACTGGAATTATGCAATTATTTGGCTGCACCTATATTTGCATAATTATACATTTTCAGCATTTGCCAAATAATCTATCATCAGTTGCATAATTTGCACATTTGAACAAAAAAAACTTCTTTCTAGCTCAAATGGCTCAAATGTTACCAAAAATGCAGTGACATATTACATCGTGGTGCAAGGCTCTTTGCAAACCTCGAAGGTCACCTGTTACTTATTGCTGATTGTGTGTTAAATTGGTACTAAGGATGCGCAATCCACTCTTGCCTCTTTCTGCACATCTCTTCCGCTTTCGGCACCACCCTTCTTTCTGCACCTCTCTTGCTTCTTTCTGCACCTCTTTTATTTCTTTCTGCACTTCCCTTGTCTCTCTGCGCCCTCTTTCTTTCCCTCTCATGCCTCTTTTTTCACTTCCTTGTCTCTTTCGGCACCTTGCTTGCTTCTGTTTGCACTCCCTTGCTTCTTTCTGCACTCATCTTCCCTATTTTTGCACATCTCTTGCCTCTTTCTGTACCTCTCTTGCCTCTTTCTGCACTTATCTTGCCTCTTTCTACACCTCTGTTGGTTTTTTCTGTACCTCTCCTGCTTCTTTCTGCAGTGTTGTTGCTTCTTTCTGCACTCGTATTCCCTCTTTCTGCATCCCTTTTGCTTCCTTCTGCAGCCCTCTGCCCTCTTCCCTCTTCCTGCACCTCTCTTGCCTCTTTCTGCACATCACTTGCTTCTTTCTGCACCCCTCTTGCCTCTTTCTGCACTCTTCTTCCCTCTTCATGCACTTCTCTTTCCTCTTTCTGCACCTTGTTTTTTCTGCAATTCTCTTGCTTCTTTCTGCACCTCTCTTGCTTCTTTCTGCACCTCTCTTTCTTTTTGTACATTGTTTAGTCCTCATTTGTCAACTAATGCTTGGATGTCAGAAAGATCTAACTAGCTGTGGCAAAGAGTGCCCCATCTGTCCACGAGGGAGGGATGTTAGACATCTCGGGCCTAAAGAAGCCTCCTGCCCAGTCGAAAAGAGCTGACTCCTTAGTACAGGTGCGATAGGTGGACACCAAAATGATGGATGGGAGGGAAGTTCCCCACCCGAGCAACCTGTATAACATACCACTGATCATTGGGCCAATAGATTCTTTCTGCACCTCTCTTGCTTCTTTCTGCACCCATGTTGCTTCTTTCTGTACTCATTTTGCCTCTTTCTGCACCTCTCTTCCCACTTTCTGCACCTCTCTTCCCTCTTTCTGTACCTCTCTTGTTTTTTTATGCACCTCTGTTGCCTCTTTCTGCGCCTCACTTGCTGTTTTCTGCACCCCTCTTGCCTCTTTCTACAGCCCTGTTGCCTCTTTCTTCACTCTTTCTACACCCTTCTTCCCTTTTCCTGCACCTCTCGCCTCTTTTTGCACCTCTCTTGTGTCTGTTTGCACTTCTCTTGCCTCTTTCTGCACCTTCCTTGGTTCTGTCTGCACTTCCCTTGCTTCTTTCTGCACTCATCTACCCTCTTTCTGCACACCTCTTGCCTCTTTATGTACCTCTCTTGCCTCTTTCTGCACTTCTCTTGCTTCTTTCTACACCTCTGTTGTTTCTTTCTGCACCTCTCTTGCCTCTTTATAGACCCTCTTGCCTCTTTCTGCACCTCTGTTGGTTCTTTCTGTACCTCTCTTGCTTCTTTCTTTCTGCACCTCTCTTGCTTCTTTCTGCTCCCCTCTTGCCTCTTACTGTACCTCTCTTCCCTCTTTCTGCAACTCTCTTGCCTCTTTTTGCACCTCTGGCCCTTCATTCCACACTTCGTTTGCTTATTTGTGCAGTTTTCTTGCTTCTTTCTGTGCCCCTCTTGCTTTTTGTGCAGCCCTCTTCCCTCTCTCAGCAACTCTGTTGCCTCTTTCTGCACCTCTTTTGCCTCATTCTGTATCCCTCTTCCCTCTCTATACCTTGTTTGCCTCTTTCTGCAGTTTTCCTGCATCTTTCTTCACCTTTCTTGCTTCTTTCTGCAACCCTCTTGCCTCTTCCTGTACCTCTCTTGCCTCTTTCTGCACGTCATTTGCTTCTTGCAGCAACCCTCTTGCCTATTTCTGCACCCTTCTTCCCTCTTTCTGCGCCTCTCATTTTTCTTTCTGCAGCGCTCTTGCTTTTTTCTGCAATTCTCCTGCTTTATTCTGTACTTCTCTCTCCTGTTTCGGCACCTCTCGTTTTTTTCTTCACCTCTCTTGCTTCTTTCAGCACTACTGCTGCTGCTTTCTGCACTTGTCTTCCCTCTTTCTGCACCTCTCTTCTCTCTTTCTGCACGTCTTTTGCCTCTTTCTGCACCTCACGTTTTCTATAAACATTTTTTAGTCTTCATTTCTCAACTTATACTTGGGTGTCGAACCAACTGTGGCAAGGAGTTCCCCATCTCTCCATGAGGGAGGGATGTTAGACATCCCAGGCCTAAAAAAGCCTCCTGCCCAGTAGAAAAGAGCTGACTTCTCTGTACAGGTGCGATAGGTGGCCACCAAAATGATGGCTTTTGTACCACTTTGTTTGCCATAAGTTGGCAGGGTATGCTCAGACGTGAGTCCCTTGCTCACTTTGCCACTGCATTCAAGCAAGCCAGGGTGAAGACGGCTGAAATGCCAGAAACCGGTCCTCCGAACCTTGTTTGCGGTCCAGGGAAGGCATGGCTTGGCAGTTCGGGCTGGACTGTTCCCATGAGGCACAGGGTCAGACTGATTTGCATATGGCCATGTCTGAACTGGGGTGGCAGAGTGGGCTAAAGAACGGTGATGGATTAAACCCAGATCCCAGAACCCATTAAAGAGGGTTTTACATTACAGTTCTTTAGACACCAAACTTGATATTCCCATCTGCTCCCAATTGAAAGTTATCACTTATTAAATATAATAAGTTAATCCAGGGTTACAGAGGTAGGTCTTAAAGTACTGAACAATGAATTTGTGAGTTTTTCACTACTAGGGCATGTAAAACGTATAAGTACATGTCCAAGTTTTTTAAATACTGGGTTGTTTAGGACCTACCCTACTGGTGAGTTGTATATATTGACAAGGGAGTTTTAGGCTAGGTAAAAAGTATATTTTGCCAAGTCGAATTGTCAGTTTAAAACTGCACACATGCTGCAATGGCAGGCCTGAGACATGTTTTAAGGGCCTACTTAAGGGGGTGGCACCATAAGTGTTGTAAGCCCACTAGTAATAGTTATTCTATTGGCTCTAGAAATATGGTATGCCACTTTACTAGGGATTTATAAGTTAATTAATTATGCCAATCAGGTTTAGCTACTTTTACCATGTTTTAGGGAGTGAGCATTTTAGCACTGGTCAGTAGTGGCAAAGTGCAGCGTCCTCATCCTGACAAAAACAAGTTCAGCAAAACAGGAGGGGATAAGGCAAAATGTTTGTGAGAATACAACCCTAAGGCTTACAGGCCTAACAGCTTCCTTCCTGGGAAATAGCATTTTCACCAGAGCATCACTTTCCTGGCTTCAGAAATCAGACAAACCTGCATAAATAACAAATGCATTCCTTGGGAGGATCGGCATGGCTAGCCGAGAGTGAAGATTGTCGGACTCGCAAAGGTGCGAGGATGCTGGAAGTAGAGTCTCCAAAATTAAGTGCAGCTCAACAAGGACATAAGAGATGCACCGAGAAGCCAGAGCCAAGATGGCGGCCATCTTCTCGTGACTTGGTGCAGGTTGCTCCTTGGATGTGCCTACTCGTATGCCTGGGGGAAACGGAGCTGGAGCCATCAAACAATTCTTGGACTGCTACCACCTCCCCACTTTCACCTGTGCATGGCTGATGGAGAGAAGGAAGGACAAAGGAGAAGAGCCGTCTCAAGTCTCGGATGGGCTGTCACCGGCCCTGTGGCACAGACAGGCTATTCAGAGAGAGGCACTGGTGCAAAGCGGAGTGTTTAATTTGTTCTGCAATGTGATATAGCGAGGTGGCCCCCTCACACCCAGGAGAAATGATGGTCACTGCGAAGGTCACTGAGGAGTGTGCTGCCGACCCATGGAAAGAGTTGTACAATTCCACAGATGCACCTCCACCTTCCATAAGTAGAACCCTCTTTTCCTTCTTATTGCCGATGCACACAATGGTGAGGAAAACACAAGAACTGAAGTGCCCACTGTTGTGGGGGTCCTATGTGAAGTACTTTGGGATCCCTGGGGCTCGAATTGTAGAGAGAATGTGCCAAAG
The DNA here is from genome assembly GCF_964261635.1 of Lissotriton helveticus. NCBI lineage: Eukaryota > Metazoa > Chordata > Amphibia > Caudata > Salamandridae > Lissotriton > Lissotriton helveticus. Next base: position 727,424,757 of record NC_136061.1, read on the forward strand.
ACACTCTTCCCCCAAAGAAGCTGTTTTACTTGCACAAAAGAGAGAGGCACTGCTTAACATATCTGAAGCAGAGAAGCTGTGGTTACCTGCTCACCATGAGGTTTCATGTGAGAGAGGGCAGGAAACATGAGTTGGCGGTGTTTGAAAAGTGGACATGGGAGGAAGACAGCTGACCAGATAAAATTGAGGCATTTTCAGAGTTGGGTAGAGGCTGATGTAATAGATCGGAGCAGATTCATGAACAACATGGCTGTCAGTACACTGTTGGGCCCAGAAATAATGCCTCCACACTTGATAGACCTGCAAGCGTCCATCGGAAGTTGGTGGCTAAGGTTAAGTGTAATGAAGATGCACTTGAGGAGATACGCCCCTCTTTGGACATACTGTAGCACCAGCTCATAGATCCTTCAGGAACAGTGGAACTGTTGGAGAAATTAGAGGTGGACACTGATGGATGGAGCAGAAGGAATAAAATTAAGAATAGTTGAGAATGTGGGGGGTCGACGTGCTATTATACTTGGAACAATGGCTGGCCATGGGAGTGACCTTGATGGAATTCTTTGGACTGGAAATAGCTCATATGGTACTCTTGAGTGCTCACTGCTGGGAGTGCAATCTCACTCGGTTGTGGCGCATTTGCTTCCTTAAACACAGAGACCAAGACATTATTCTGCAGTAGGCCTGAAATGCAGCCAACTTTTAAGTAGAAAATAAGCCTGTAGTCATCTTCCTGGATACACAGTAGCCATACAACACAAAGGAGTATCATTCCTGAAGGTCAAGAGAAGCATGAAAAAAGGCAAATATATGCTTCTGTTTCTGCCTGACTTAAAGTGGTGATCCATGGATACACTCTGTTTTCAGATGACCACACAAGCAAGTGCGACTGGCTGGAGAGCCATAAAATTAGAGCAGTTGCTAATGCACAGAGGTGGAGGCAAAGAAGATACAGTACTGCCAGGAGCAAGCAACCAATGAAACATCAGGCACAACAAGAAAAGGCAGCTGCAGTAGTCATGGCGACTAACTTCAGCAATGCAACTTTACAGGTTTAGAGCAAAAACACAGAAGATCACCCTTTGGAAAGTTCAGACCTAGACACAATGCTGTAAGAGAGTCAAACATGTCCGCACTTGACACCCAGAACAGCGTACAACTTTTAATGACTGCCATGCATGACATGATATATTGCGGCTGAGATACAGTATTGAGCTTCCTAATAGTGTGATGCTTCTTTCAGAGGGATTTCTGCAGGCTATGAAAGTTGGTAGACCATTAGCAGGGGCCTCTTAGTAAAAAGTATCTTGAGATGCTTAGAAGAATAGATGACCGGACTGGTGGGGTAGAGTACTCTCTATACATACAGGCTGCTACTCCTCTGCAATTCCCATTCACCAGTAGAGGCAACAGAGATCTATTGAGATTCTAGTTTAAGTTACAAGTTCACTGGACAGATGGCTGTTGCCACTCTGATCGGAGGAGTGGGAGCCGGGGTAGGTTTTTCTTGGGTTACCAGATTAAACACTATCAGAAGATATATGTTAAGATGAGCGGAGATAGGGTTCCAATGGCTCAACTAATGCAGCAATCATATATGAAGGGAGGCATGCTTTACTGTGAGAAAGCTGGGCCTTAGACAGCAATATGAACCAGCATATTCCACTGGCACACCTATTACTAAATACACTTTTCTTACTTGGAATGGGAGGAGCCATAATAACTGTTTGCAGGAGGTGTAAGGTACTGGCATATCTGTAATCAACTCGGGAGGACATATCCCTACTCCAGGAGACCAGTTTATTGGACAAAGAGATGGTAAGACTGGGAATGAGATGGCGAGTTCAGATATATATTCAACTAGTTTCTCCTCATCCACTAGGGGTGTGCTAAATTGTAATAAACATTATGTGCCGCTTGAGTCCATGGAGGTCTACGCTGACAGGGAAGGCAGATATGTTGTAGTACGTAGGAGACTGTGGAGCACAGGTATCACTGAGCACTTAATATACCCCAAATACTGGATGGGGAAAATTATCGAGTCCCTGGTCCCCAACTGGGATGGAGACTTACAGGCCCCAATGAAAATAGGGGGGGCAATAACTGCACAGCACATGCATCCTTGGACCCTTCCTCTCCATCACTGGAAGACTCCCCTGCTCATAAACTGGTACTGGATTTTAGAGAGTGGGCTAGAAATGTGGGCCTTGGAGACACCTGCAGAATAAGTAATGGAGGCTGTAGCAAATACTCCTTTTACTCTGCAGTCCATGACTTACATGTGCAGCGTGATGTGTTCCTTCAGATTGGTAGAAGGGTCACACATATAGAATACCTTTGTTGAACGCTGACCATAAGCCACTTCTTATTATAACAAAATTGAGACCTCAGTCTGCCCGATTTGAAAAAGACACTGCTGAGTTCAGCGCCCCATGTCTCCGAATTTGAGACCCTCGCACTGCCTCTGAAACAGTCCCTGCTGTGCAGCTGAAAGGATCGACTCATCGTGGGATTGCGGCTGAAAAAAATCAATGCAGAGCCTGTTTGCCACTGCTGCATCGACCTCCAGCCCGTCCAGATTTCCATGCATCAAACATATGCAACATGTTTTCCACCTGCAGACCATAACCATCTTGGATTTCGACGCATCGCTTCCCCTTGCAGTCAGGATTCAAACTAACACTTCTCCTGTGCACAGCGGAACTGACCCATCGGCTCCCCAGGGACTCAGGAACTGACTCATTGCTGTGTTTTCCAATGCTTCCCTCCTCTATGGCTGTTTCTCTGTGTGGATTTGGATGCATCTAAGGTACTTTGTGTAAAATCACTGCATCCATAGAGTTATATAGATATAATTACTTGAAATCTTTAAAAAGTCATATAGTGAGTTCTGTTTGTTGGATTTTTGTTGTTTTGGTCTTGTTTGGTTTAAATAAATATACTGTTTCCTTTCTAAATTGGCACGGTGTCCATTTGTAGTGATTTCACTGCGTTACTGTGTGTGTTATGTACAAATACTTTACACATTTCTTCCGAGATAGGTCTGACTGCTCATGCCAACCTACCAAGGTGGTGAACAGGGGTTATCTTGGGTGCGACCCTTATCCTGACTAGAAGGAAGGGTCCGAACTTGGACAGGGTTTGTACCACTGCCAACTAGAGACCCCCATTTCTAACACTTGTTAAATCTGGCCCTTAGTTTATGTGGATGAAATGCTACTTTAGCTCTGTATTGCAGACTGGCATCCCTCGGTGTGTTGGATACTTGGAGGACTTGGAGGAGGGTATTGGGTCTGTATACCAATTGTCTTACAGATCACCTGTGAACGACAACATGCCCCAATGGAAGTCAAACACTTGGGTATCCATTAGGAACCCTGCATATTTAAATATTTAGGAGCTAGTATCTACCACAAAGACATGGATAACATAGACCGGAACCAGGGAAGAGCATTGAGGGAACTGAAAGGAAACTTTACATTCTGACATACTGTGAAAATGCGCACAATAGTGAGGGTCGCCCTGTTAAAGATGGTGCTACATCGTCATCCACGGGTATTATACTATTTATTTTGCAAATCTTCCAAATTGGATTCCTCAGCTCTGGCTTAAGATGTACTTAGAGAACTGATCTGTGATGGAGGATTACAGAGAGTACCATTGTACGTACTGTCGAGTGAACCTATGGACGACAATGCAATGTGAATTTCCAATTCTGTAATAAAAATGTGGAAAGAAAGATTTGAAATGTTAAAATGAAGAACATAATAAACTATATTTTAGCAAACAACAAATGTATTCCTCATTTCGATAGGATAATAGGAGTGTGTAGATGGTGCCTCAGTGAAAGTAAAGGATCACACGTTCCTGGCAAAGCAAGTTAGCTCCTAAAAGCAGAGTCACACCCTACCCTTTCTCCAACAAAGCAGTTAAGATAATAGCAATGGCCAGGCTTTCATTATTCCCACTAGCATGGCCTAATTGGTTCTCACTCTAGCAGAGTTAATTATTCATTATGATTTATCTTTCTGTGTTCACCGTATGAAAACAAATATTTTTGATATCTATTTAACTAAAGGAGCTAAAAATAAAACTAGAATTCCTATCAAAGCCCATGTTAGATGTCTTCATGTGAAGACATCTAACATGGGCTTTGATAGGAATTCTATAGAGCATATTATCAAGCCCATTATCGCCGTTTTATCGGCAGTTTCCTGCCGATAAAAGCGTCGATAATGTATCGCCCGTCCAATCGAAGCCCATGTTAGATGTCTTCATGTGAAGACATCTAACATGGGCTTCAATAGGAATTCTATAGAGCATATTATCAAGCCCATTATCGCCGTTTTATCGGCAGTTTCCTGCCGATAAAAGCGGCGATAATATATCGCCCGTCCTTGATAATATGCCCCTCTATTCTGTATGTTTGAGGACAACCCAAACACTATACATTAATATACATGCTCTTTGGCACTACCTTGCCTGGAAAATGTAGCTTCACGTCCATATTTTAAGATTCATTAGAATGCAGCATAAATTGACAACCAGGTTACACGTCATTTCACTCACATTGCCGTATTTAATGAGTGTGAAATTCGCATTCTAGTTCACTGTTTCGTTTCCTACACAGTCTCTTAGTAGGCAGGCCTTGTCCACTACAACAGTTCCTTATAAAATGCTAACTGTGATTAATGCACTCATCTTGCTTCTTGTCCAGCACCATGAATCAGGCCAAGGAAGTCCCATAGTGCCAAACTTGTATTCATGAAAAAGGAGACTGGTCTTTTTGCGTATAACGTTTCACGTATGGGTCCTTGTTTGTATGCCTCTGACAACAGGTATGCAACAGGAGAATTTACTAGGAATAGTCGGAGTTAACTCCAGTGATCATAAGCCATAGGAACATTTTCATAGTATACTTCCAAATATTCAGTTCTTTATAGAAATTCACAGTCTTTTATTTCATTTAAGACCTTCTGCAGTTATTATATGTCTTAGTTGTACCGTGATCTCAGTAAAGTTTACCGTAACTATACAGAAGGACCATTCTGAGGTCCATGTATCAATTCAGTAGTTGTGATCGTAATAAAGATTTTTATTCTGACTTGGTATTAAACTTTATGGTGACCATAATTTACCTTACTTTTCATTGTGTGTGTGTGTATACAATTCATTATTCATATCACAATATAAGGTCCCCCTGGAGGCTTTACTATGTTTATGCCAACAGGTAAAATAGCTCAGTGAGTTAAGTCAACAGTAAAAGCTGTTATTCACCATGATATGAAATCGTGACAAATTCAGTTGGGGCTCAACATATAAAAGCGGACAGTAATATATTAAAGAACTTGAGAATTGTAGTGTTGTGAGACTATGTCACTAGGATCCTTGGGGTTCTGGGTGGACTCAACAAAGAATTACATAATTTGCTGGAGGTGTTAAGGTATGGTTACTAACGTTTATGACTTAAAGGGAGTGCAGTGTGTGATTGTATGCTGAGGAATAAAGATGTACAATCCAGAGCTCTATGTGTAATCATGCTCCCTGGGCTGGGAAAGATGCTGCAACTTGCGACAAATAGAGGATCTGTGCCCCGAAGAAACAAGACTGCTCTCCCTGAGAGTTTGCAATGCCACAGCAAACTGATTGTGCATGCACTGTGCGCCGAAGTCAATGAGAAGTAGTTCGGATGGGTGGCATTGAAGCCCCATTCCAGCCCATATTCAGCCTTCAAAGAAGTTGAAGCCCTGCAGAGGAACGCATTTGAAAAGCCCACCGGAATACGTTGGTAAGGCTGAAAGGAGAAACACTGCGTCATGGCATTACACAGAGCCAGTATCAATGCAAAACAAACGCTAAAGACAGTGATAACCAGGAATGAAAGTGCAAACATACTTACTAGGAAGAGCGTGGGAAGGGCCAAATGACCTCAGACAGGGTGTGCTGATGCATGCACAGTGGCAAGTTATTAAAAAGTTCATATAGAGCACACAGCTACTCACATGGAGCTTCCCGGAGCTGACAGAACCAACAAGGACAAATGGGAGCATGCACTTTTTGGATAAAGAGATGAGTTTTCAACTGTTTCCTAAAACTAAGTAATTTTTTTAAATCTAAGATGGATAGGAAGGGAGTTCCAAAGTTTGGAGACCAGGTAGGCGAATGAGCGACCCCTGCCCCTTACTCTCTTGACTCTAGGAATGTTCAAAAGGCAAAGTAATTTGATCTGTGTGCTATGGGTGCATGGTATGGAGCAATGAGATGCTGAAGGATGTTTGGTCCAGGGAATGATTTATCCTATGAGCAATACACGGATCCATGAATTTTATACTTTTGTTTATAGGCAGCCATTGAACCTGAGCAAATGCTATCCGTGCTGATTCTGTTCTGGGAAAGTCCAGCAGTGCTCTGGCCTTGGCATTCTGAGTAACCTGCAGCTTTCTGATGACAAATGAGGGGCTGCCCAGATAGAGAGAATTGCATAGTTTTGACGGGAGAGTACCACCGTCCTCTGACATTGCATAGGGAGCCATTTAAGTGTCTTCCTAAGAGACCTCAGGAGGTCAAAGCAGGTTCCTGCCACCTACTTTGCCTGGAAACCATTGTTAGATCTTTATCTAGAATGACTCCACGTTTCTTTACTTCAGGGTTGGAAAGGGGGCACTCCCCAGAGCACGTGGACCAGAGAGAATGATCCCAAAGTGAAGGATTATTTCCAATCACAATTACCTCTGTTTTGTCCCCATTTAACTTGAGACAGCTTGTTGCCATCCAGATAGTCATCTGTTTCAGACAGGATAGTAAGTATTTCAAAGGTTGAGTGAGTATTAGGTGACAAAGAGACAGCGATCTAAGTGTCATCCACATACATTACCATAGTAAAACCTATGGCACAAATAATATCTGACAGTGACCAGACGTACACATTAAAAAGCATATAAGCATATGGCTCAACAAAGAACCCTGCTACACTCAGCACTCTACACAATAGAAGGGGGTTCCCAATCGGGATTTAAGATAAGGGCAGGTAACGGGAAAAACAGTGTAAAGAGAATCAAAGAACCCTGCCCACCTTATATTACTATGGTCCTTCTAGAGGATGCTTCAATTCAAAAATAGGGTGATAGTTGACAATATCAGAGCCAAACGCACATATATTTCATTGGTTTTGTTTTATTTATATTTCATTTTCACAAAAATAGATTTTTTAGCATTATATATATATATATATATATATATATATATATATATATATATATATATACACAGGTATGTTCTTTTTAAATTCAGAATAGTTCCAATATAGACAAAAAGTACACCTAACATAGGTTAAAAAAGAGAGAAATATGTTTTCAATATCTATAAAAGTCCCATACACCCAGTGTGCATCATCCTCACTTAGCATTCATAATGTCTACACTATCTAGCATACACATTCATTCAAGCATCCATACATTAATACATCAAAGGTACATCAATTCCTGAGGGCGCAGTCAGAGTGGGCAATATTTGCGTCACTGAAAGGAGAAAGCAGGACAGACCAAGGATGAACACAGTCATCTACAAATTGATGTTATACTCCCGCAAACTTGGAATACGCCGACGCTCGTTTCAGTGTGGGGCCAGTTTATGGCCACACCTTCATCAGGGCGACGGGTTAAGGGACAAAAACACTCAAATACAAAGTTTAAATGCATTGAGATTCCAGGGATAACAACACAATTCATTAGTCATTTTTCATTTCTACATCATTTTTTCTTTAAATAGACCAAAATGCGCATTTTTAGGCTCTGATAGCTCAAATCACTCCATGTATCATAGACTTCGCAGAAAATCTGAGAAGTTCCAAGACCAAATGGCCACGGTAAGGGGAGAACCTGTATTCATATACTCACAGGTAACCCATTCTAATATATACACACTCTTCATCCATCTAGGGTTCAATCATTAGGACCGTGAAGTTTATAAGGTAGAAGACTTCATAAAGGCGATCATTTGGACATTAAAAGTTAACAAACGTAATGTGTAGGTATCTCCTTCCCCGTGGCTATTACTCATTAGGGGCGGTAATTTGGTAGGGGGCCACTTCAAGGGAGCCTCCCAAAGGTTCACGAGACATCATGTTTATTGGTCGTATGTAATCTTTCAAGAAAGTTCTTTCTTCCCTTTTTTCTTATCTGTTTTTTTCTGTTTTCTCTATTTTTCTTATTCTTTTATCCTCTGTGTAGCAAAGGCGTCCATTCCCCTAAAAAAACAAAGTGGGAATATGGAATAAGATGTCTCGTAGAACTACTGCTATGGTCCTCTCAGCTTCCCCCGAGGGTGATGATAAGCAATACTTAACTCCGGTGAGTGATAAAATGGATTATCTGGTCCCTACCCAATATTAAGTGCTTAAAATGTGGGAAGAGAGGTGCCCCAATTATGTAGTAGGGACTAGACCCTGTATGCTCTATTCCCGTGAACCTTTGGGAGGCTCCCTTGAAGAGGCCCCCTACCAAATTACTGCACCTAATGAGTAATAGCCACGGGGAAGGAGATACCTACACATTAAGTTCGTTAACTTTTAATGTCCAAATGATCGCCTTTATGAAGTCTTCTACCTTATAAACTTCACGGTCCTAATGATTGAACCCTAGATGGATGAAGAGTGTGTATATATTAGAATGGGTTACCTGTAAGTATATGAATACTGGTTCTCCCCTTACCTTGGCCATTTGTTCTTGGAACTTCTCAGATTTTCTGCAAAGTCTATGATACATGGAGTGATTTGAGCTATCAGAGCCTAAAAATGCGCATTTTGGTCTATATAAAGAAAAAAATGTAGAAATGAAAAATGACTAATGAATTGTGTTGTTATCCCTGGAATCTCAATGCATTTAAACTTTGTATTTGCAGTGTTTTTGTCCCTTAACCCGTCGCCCTGATGAAGGTGTGGCCATAAACTGGCCCCACACTGAAACGCGCGTCGGCGTATTCCAAGTTTGCGGGAGTATAACGTCAATTTGTAGATGACTGTGTTCATCCTTGGTCTGTCCTGCTTTCTCCTTTCAGTGACGCAAATATTGCCCACTCTCACTGCGCCCTCAGGAATTGATGTACCATTGATGTATTAATGTATGGATGCTTGAATGAATGTGTATGCTAGATAATGTAGACATTATGAATGCTAAGTGAGGATGATGCACACTGGGGGTATGGGACTTTTATAGATATTGAAAACATATTTCTCTCTTTTTTAACCTATGTTAGGTGTACTTTTTGTCTATATTGGAACTATTCTGAATTTAAAAAGAACATACCTGTGTATATATATATATATATATATATATATATATATATATATATATATATATAATGCTAAAAAATCTATTTATGTTAAAATGAAATATAAATAAAACAAATCCAATGAAATATATGTGCGTTTGGCTCTGATATTGTCAACTATCACCCTATTTTTGAATTGAAGGATCCTCTAGAATGACCATAGTAATATAAGGTGGGCAGGGTTCTTTGATTCTCTTTGCACTCAGCACTCTAGCCAGTGTGCCTCTGACCAAAAAGGCCCTTCACTAACCTGAAAACTCCTGTTGGCTAAGAAGTTTAATGCTGCTCCTGTAATCCTGTAATTCTGATTTGTTTATAACCTCTGGCATGGAATTGCATGGGAAAACACGTAAAAAACTGCGCTCCAATCCAAAAGAATGAGCGCAGCTGTCCTCTGTGGTCCAATGTTTCTTGAGGTCTTCGGTGACAAGTAGTAGGACTGCCACTGTACTGCAACCAGATCAAAAGCCAGTCGGTGTCTGGTGCAATATGTTATTAGACTCCAGGAAGTAAGCTAGAACACCATTTATCAGTTCTTCCAAGATTTTTCTGACCCCTGGGAGTAGTGAAATGGGTATGTAATGTTCTACCTTGTTTAGGTCCAGTAAGGGTTTCCTCAGCGGTGGGCGGATCCCCTTGTGTTTCCATGAATCTGGAACACATCCGCTTTCCAGGGATAAACTGTAGATGACCAATAAAACCAATAAAATGGCCTCTCCTCCTTTCAGTGAGATGTCTGTGGGAGCCGGGTTGAAGAGTTAGCTCAATTTAACTGTAATTGCTACCCTTAGGATGTCTTCCTTAATCTGTTTAGGGAATATTGGGAGTTCCACCACAGGCTTTTTGACTGTAACATTGTTATTGGCTTTCATAGGAGGGTCAGCTGTTCCTAATAAGAAATCATAGATAAGTTTGAATTCTCACATGAAATGCATGGCCAGCTGCTCACACTCTCCTTGGAGAAAGGGGGGCTAGCCCCTGCAATGTTTGGTTTTAAAAAGAAGTCGACAATGGCATCTATTTCTTTGGAAGGGCGTGAGGATTGACTGATCCCGTCGTCAAAATCTTTTAGCCTGTGACTGCAGATCACAGACTGATACTTTGTTAAGGCTTTCTCATAGGTTTCCTTGCATACCTCATCATAATGGTGTCTCCATTTTCTTTGATGTCTCTAGCATTCTTTCTCCAGCTCCCTTATCTCAGGCGAGAACAATTTGACTCTAGTTCTAACACAGGGAGTTCTACAGACCTTCTTAGGAATAAGCGTCTCTAACGTTGAGTTAATCCACACCTTCAAATTAGAGACAGCCACCTCACCAACTAGCCTTGGTGCAGAATTTTCTAGAGCTGGTTATTAGCATGTAATGTCCAATTCGGATAATTGTCTAGTGGGTTTTGCTGGAGTGCTATCGGAGTTGGGCCCATTTGTTTTCGGAATAAAAAACAGAATTACCAAGTGGTCTGACCATGGAACTGGCAAGGGGTAAGTAACTGTTATGGTCAAGACATTTGTAAAAATCGGGTCCCGAATATGGCCTTTGGAATGTGTTGAGGAGGTAACCAGCTGATTGAGCTGTATAGACAATAAATCCTATCTAAAATTGACAGCCTGTGAGCCTGTGATAGCATCCATATGAAGGTTCATATCCCCCACTAAAGTGAAGTTGGCTGCCCAAAGGCTGTTTAACGCTACAATTTCTGGCATAACTTGTACACATTTTCTAGCAGGTCCTAATGAGTGATATAAATGTAAACCTGAGAACATGAATGCATGTGAAAGTTTGATTGAGAAGAGAAAGTTTTCGCAATTTGCAATTGTTAGACCTGGCATCTTTGGCGTGGTTTCCCCTATCTTTTTGCCTCTACCTCCTGTATTTTTGATGCTGTGCTGGATTTCGTTTTTGCTGGTTTAGATGCTTTGGACACTCTGCCACTGCTGATCAGTGCCAGAGTGTAAGTGCTCACTGTGTAAATTATTATTCTGATTGAATATACATGTTTGGCATATTTGGATCACTATGAAGTCCCTAGTAAAGTGCACTGGGTGTGCCAGGGCTGGTGATGACAAATGCTACTGGTGGGCCTGCAGCACTGATTGTGCCACCCACAGGAGTAGCTCTAAAATGGTGTCTCAGGCCTGCCACTGCAGTGCCTATGGGCAGTTTAGAACTGCCATGTCCTCCTGGTCAGTGTCCCCACTGACCAGGCCTAACCCTTCCCTTTTTGTGCACATCAGTCACCCCTATGGAAGGCCCAAGGTACCCCCCTGGGCAGGGTGCAGTGTATGTAAAAGGTAGAGCATGTACTAGTGCAGGTGACATGCTCTGGTAGTGAATGGCAGCCATTTTCGTTTTTCACTACTGTAAGGCTATCTTGCTCCATAGGTTAACATGGGGGATGCTGGCTACAGTGGTTAACAGCATTTCGTCCCATAGGAACAAGATAGGACATAAGTATCTAGTAACCCTGAACTCAGAATTTAATAACACATCTTTTAGGAAAGGTTGTTTTTAAATCCTGTGTTTGAGAACAGCACTTTTAGAAAGTTGCTGTTCTCTTGTCTGACCCTTCTGTGTGCCTGGGCCTGTTTGTGTATTGACTGTCTGGTTTGAGAGTGACAGGGGCTGGGGGATTCCCCAGGAGGCTGGATGAGTCAGCACTAGGCTGAATGACTGCAATTGCAACTGGTGTGGTGGGAGGAGTTAGCACCTGGGCTGAATAGGGCTGTGCCTGCCTTCCACAATGCTGGCTCCACCCCCCTGCTGGGCGGCTGAGGACCCTGCCCCTCACTCTGAAAGGAAAGATGCAGCCAGCAAAACAAAGTGCTCAGGATCCACCCGGAACTGGTTCAGACCGGGCTCAGGGCCCACATGCACCAAGAGAACAAAGACTTTAGGGGTATAAGTACAGGACCCCTGACAACAGAAAATTAGATCATTCTGGAAATCAAGAAGGAACCTCTGCCAAAGAGAAAGCTGAAACTGAAGAAGGAAGATTGTCCTGTTGTTGCTCTGCTGGACTGACCTGTTGCTTTGCTGCCAAGGAGAGGGGAAGGACTTTGCTGCTGAGCTGTGTCCCCTGTCTTGAAGGAATCTCCAAGGGCCTGAGAAGAGCTGGCTCCCTGTTTTGAAGTCCCAGGAACAAAAGGACTTTACCCCCAGCTTCCCTGAACTCTGCTGAGAGAGTTCTGTCCTTCCTAGAGTGCTTGATCCAGTTGTGGGGCCTCTGGAAGTTGTACCTGTGCTGGGAAGCTTGAAACTAAGCTTGAGTGACTTTTGAAACTGAAAAGTGTCGCATCGCTCGCTTGCGGAGCGCATCCCCGACAGTGCGAGAAGTTTCCCGCCGCTACGGAGGTCGAGATCGTCGCAGCGCCTGACGCCGCTGCCAGAGACGTCGCATCCTTCGTTTGTGGGACGCACCAGACCGGTGCGGGAGAATCGAACATCGCTGCGAGTATCGTCGCAGAGCCTGTCGTCGCTGGGTGAGATCGCCGCACCGCTTGCTTGCGGACCGCATCACGTCGCTACGAGCATCGTCGCAGAATAAACGCATCGAGGAGCTGCGAGAGAGAGGATCCCCGCTGGACCGCGCATCGTCGCCCCGGAGATCGTCGCAGCCCCTACGAGATCGTCGCATCGTGCCTTTGCGAGAACAGACTTCCTACGGAACCTACGCACCGGAATCCATACAAGTGGCCTTCCTCCCCATACAGACCGGATTCGTCGCAACACGCCCGCTGCTGCAGCGGGGCTGTCGCATCGCCTCCCCAGGGTCTCAGGAGCAACGCATCGCTTGTTTTCAACCGCACCAGCTTCTGCTTTTGGAACTTTGTTGCAACTAAAAGGTACTGTGAGTAAACGTGACGCAACTGTGAACTTTTCACGCATCAGTAGAGAATTCTATCACAATGTAGAGAATTCTAACGCAACCTTAAGAACTCTTTTTGAAACCATATTCTTGAACTGTGTATGTTGGATTTTTGTCGTTTTGGTCTTGTGTAGTTTAGATTAAAATACCTTTATTTTTCCAAACTGTTGTGGAGTCAGTTTGTGGTGTTTTCACTGTGTTACTGTGAGTGTTGGTACAAATACTTTACGCATTGCCTCTGGTTAGCCTAGACTGCTCGTGCCAAGCTACCTAGAGGGTGAGCAGGGGTTATCTCAGAGGGTTATCTCCTTGCCCTGACTAGAAGCAAGGGTCCCTATTTGGACAGTGGTACCTACCTCTGCCAACTAGAGACCCCCAGATCTAACATTGGTGGCAGCGGTGGGATTTGAACTTGTATTTGTACTTGACCCACAGTAATTGGTGTACATCACTAGTGAGTGCAGACCACTACGCCACCGCATACTACTGGTTTTTGGTTTTGATTTTTCTATTTTTGAGTAACTCTTCAAAGCATCATGTCTGCGAAAGGAAAGGCACTCAGTGAGGGGGCAGAAGTAGAGATGGAGTTTGCCATTGGAGATTTGTATTCATACAAAGCTGAGCAACTTAGGAAATTCTGCCTTGAGTTTGAGTGCCCCATAAAGAGCGCCTATAGAAAGGAGGAGCTGCAGAAAATCTTGAAGGCCCATTGGGAGGCACAAGAGGGAGATGATGATGTGGATGTAGAAAACTGTTTTCAAGTCACAGATTTGCCAGTGGGAAAAGTAGGTGCAGGAGCTGGCAGCAACCATTCCAGCAGGGGCCTCTCCCCAGAAGAGTTACAAGAAAATCAGAGAGTAAGAGAGAATGAGTTGGAAGTCATGAAAATGAAAATGAAGCAATTGGAAGTAGAAAAGGCGGCGGAGGAGAGCAAAAATGCCCGTGCCTTAGAAGAGAAGAAATTGCTTTTGGCTCATGAGTTGAGCATGAGAGAACTGGATCTTAAAGCCAAGGAGGTGGATGCCAGTTCTAACCGTGGCAGCGCGCAGCCAGTGCATGGGGGTAAAGTATATATTCCCAAGAACCTGGTACAGAATTACCATAGGGGTGAGGATATTTATGCCTGGTTCACTTCGTATGAAATTGCATTGAAGATGAATGGTGTGCCTGATCAGCATTGGGGGGCGGGCCTGTGGAAACATTTTGAGGATTCTGGGAGGAGTGCTCTAGAGCCCTTAGAATTAGCAGGTGCCATGACCTACCCCAATATGAAGGAGGCCTTATGTCTCAGGTATGGCCTTACCCCAGAGCAGTACAGACTGCAGTTTAGGAACTCCAAGAAGAGAGAGTCTGAGACTTGGATGGAGTGTGTGAATTCGTACTCGCGTGCACTGGAAGGTTGGATGAAGGGCAGTAAAGTAACTGATTTTAAGGGGTTGTTGCATTTAATCAGTTGGGAGCACTTGAGTAGTCTTTATGTTCCAGAGCTGCGCCAGCATCTTTTAGACAGCAAGCTGACAGACCCCATTGAGCTTGCTAAGGAGGCGGACCGCTGGACCAGTACCAGGGTCCACAGAGGAATTGTGGGTACCACAGCCAAAGGTGGGCAGGGTCCCCAGCAGAAGAGTGGGGGGGACAAGGGTAACCAAAAGGAGTTCTCAGAAGGGCCCCAAAATAGTTCCCAGGGAAAGGAATCCCAACCCCCCAAACCTAAACAGCCATGGCCCTCTAAGGGCAGGCGGGACAATAAAGACAACAGGGGTCCACCTACCTGCTATCACTGCAATGAGGTGGGCCACATTGCTCCAAAATGTCCCAAGAAGAAGCAAGCACCCACTGGTGCCCCCACCCCAGCGTTAGCTAGTGTAGCTTTGGGAGGGGATTTGGTTTCTAGTGATTGGGGGGAGCTAGCAGTTATGACCCTTGTCTCTCTAGGAGACCAAGAGGTGGTCCAAGAAACCTTACTGCCCTCTAACACTAAGAAATATGGGCAGAAGGTGACCATCAATGGGAGGGAGATTGAGGCTCTGAGAGACACAGGAGCCAGCGTGACATCCGTGAGGTGTCAGTGGGTGTCTGAAGAGCAAATCATCCCTGGTGTACTCCGCCCTGTAGTGGCAGCTGACAGTTCAGTGCGCTTCAGCAAGCTGGCGCGTGTTCCCTTTGAATGGGGGGGGAGTCTCTGGTCTTTTGGAGGTAGTTGTCAGTGATGCCTTGCCTGTAGACTGTCTGTTAGGTAACGACCTGGAGAGTTCTCCATGGAAGGATGTAGAACACAGAACTCACTTGGAGATGTTGGGTTTGCCTGCGTGGATCTGTGTGTCCACACGTGCTATGACAGCCAGTAGGGGGGAGTCAGCAGAACTGGAGCCTGAAACAGTGGCCCAGAGACCTGCCAGGAGAGGAAGAGGCAGAGGGCGCGGGAAACCAGCCCCAGCCGTTCCCACGGTCCAGGAGGAAGCAGAACCTGAGGGGGATGCCCTGGAACCTACAGGGGAACAGGTAGCCGAACTGGGAGACTTGCCTGAGCTGACCCATTGGCAGCAGGAAGGTGGTCCCTCCAGGGAGGAATTCTGCAAGGCGCAGAAGGAGTGCCCTTCCCTCATTGGTCTGCGGCAACAGGCTGTAGATCAGGCAGCAGGTGGAGCAGCCAGAGATCACTTCATCTACTGGGAAGATGACTTGTTATATAGCGAGCCTAAGTTTGCTGAGCCCGGTGCAGCCCGTGTGCTGGTGGTACCCGAGCGCTTCAGAAACTTCCTAATGGGTCTGGCTCATGACGTGCCTCTTGCAGGACATCTGGGGCAAGACAAGACCCTAAACAGGCTTGTCACCCACTTCCACTGGCCCCAGATGAGAAAGCACGTTGGTTCCTTTTGCATATCTTGCCAAACCTGTCAAGCCAGTGGCAAGACTGGAACAAAGTTGAAGGCACCCCTTCAACCCTTCCCAGTAGTGAGCACCCCTTTCGAGCGGGTGGGCATATACATTGTAGGGCCCCTGGACCCCAAGACAGCCTTAGGCAACAGGTTCATCCTAGTCTTGGTGGACCATGCCACCCGGTACCCGGAAGCAGTCCCTCTCAGGACAATCACAGCACCCGTGGTGGGCCGTGCATTGATGGGGATCTTTTCCCGTGTGGGGTTCCCCAGAGAGGTGGTCTCCGACCGGGGTACCAACTTCATCTCTAAGTACATGAAGTCTCTGTGGGAGGAGTGTGGGGTAACTTATAAGTTCACCACTCCTTACCACCCTCAAGGAAATGGGTTGGTTGAAAGGTTCAACCGGACCCTGAAAGGTATGATTATGGGCCTAGCAGAGCCCATGAGATGCAAGTGGGACGTCTTGTTACCATGCCTGTTGTTTGCCTACAGGGAGGTGCCTCAGAAGTCCTTAGGGTTCAGTCCCTTTGAACTCCTGTATGGCCACCCTGTTAGAGGACCTCTCTCACTGGTGAAGGAGGGTTGGGAAAAGTCCCGTGGGAAAACCCCCCAGGATGTGTTCAGCTATGTGCTGGCAATCCGCAACCGGACACAACACTTAAGGAAGCTCGCTCAGGCGAACCTGAAAGCAAGCCAGGAAGAAATGAAAAGATGGTATGATCAGAATACCACTTTGGTCGAATTCCAACCTGGGCAGAAAGTGTGGGTGATGGCGCCAGTGGAGCCTTGTGCGCTCCAAGACAAGTGGACTGGGCCATATGAGGTGGTGGAAAGGAAGAGTGAGGTAACCTACCTGGTTAACCTGAGGACTCCCAGGCAGCCCCTGAGAGTCTTGCATGTGAACCGCCTCAAACCACACTTTGAGAGGTCTGAAGTAACCATGCTCATGGCTACAGATGCAGGAATGGAAGAGGATAGTGATCCTCTCCCTGACCTCCTGGCAGTTAAGGAGCAAGATGGGTCAGTGGATGGTGTGGTCCTCTCGCCCACCCTGACCCCAGAACAGCAGAGTGACTGTCGCCAAGTGTTGGGTCAGTTCTCCTCCCTGTTCTCCCTGACCCCAGGAGTCACCAACTGGTGCGTCCATGATGTGGACACTGGAGACAGTCCGCCTGTGAAACAAAAAATTTACAGGGTGGCTGACAAGGTCAGGGCCAGCATCAAGGAAGAGGTTTCCAAGATGTTGGCGCTAGGGGTGATTGAGCCCTCCAGCAGCCCCTGGGCTAGCCCAGTGGTCTTGGTGCCCAAGAAAGCTGCTACGCCCGGTGGCCCTCCAGAACTCCGGTTTTGCGTGGACTACCATTGGCTTAATGCGGTCACGAAGACTGACGCACATCCCATCCCCAGAGCTGATGAGCTCGTGGATCGGTTGGGAGCTGCCCAGTACCTCAGTACATTTGATTTGACTTCGGGGTACTGGCAGATTGCCCTAACTGATGGGGCCAAAGAGAGGTCAGCATTTTCAACGCCAGAGGGGCACTTCCAGTTCCGAGTCATGCCCTTTGGGTTGAGAAATGCCCCTGCCACATTCCAGAGACTGGTTAACCAGGTACTGACCGGGCTGTAGGAATTCAGCGCCGCATACCTGGATGACATTGCTGTGTTCAGCTCCACGTGGGAGGAACATTTGCAACACCTCTGAGAAGTGTTGAAGGCTCTGCAAAGGGCAGGCCTCACTATCAAGGCCAGCAAGTGCCAGATAGGGCAGGGATCTGTGGTGTATTTGGGACACCAAGTGGGGAGCGGCCAGGTGGCGCCCCTACAGGCAAAGATTGATACCATTCTGGCTTGGGAGCCCCCCAAGACCCAGACAGAGGTGAGGGCCTTTTTAGGACTCACCGGGTATTACCAACGGTTTGTCAAGGGATATGGCACCATTGTCGCCCCCTTGACAGAACTCACTTCCAAGAAGTTGCCCAAAAGAGTTGACTGGACTGACGCCTGCCAAACTGCTTTTGAAACCCTGAAAACTGCTATGTGCACAGCGCCGGTGCTCAAGGCACCTGACTTTTCCAGTGAGTTCATAGTTCAGACAGACGCTTCAGAGCATGGTGTGGGAGCAGTACTCTCACAAATCACTGAGGAGGGAGGAGACCAGCCGGTAGCCTTCATTAGCAGGAGACTACTCCCCAGGGAACAGAGGTGGAGTGCGATTGAGAGAGAGGCATTTGCTGTGGTCTGGGCTCTGAAAAAGTTGAGTCCCTACCTGTTTGGGACTCACTTCCGTGTTCAGACCGACCACAGGCCCCTCAGATGGTTAATGCAAATGAGGGGTGAGAACCTAAAACTGTTGAGGTGGTCCATCTCCCTACAGGGAATGGACTTCACGGTGGAACACCGCCCTGGCACAGAACACGCCAATGCTGATGGTCTGTCCAGGTTTTTCCGCCTTAGTGAAGAGAACTCCCAAGAGGGTGGGCAGTTCTCCCCACTTTCAGCTGGAGGGGACACGTGTTAGACCTGGCATCTTTGGCGTGGTTTCCCCTATCTTTTTGCCTCTACCTCCTGTATTTTTTATGCTGTGTTATGGATTTCGTTTTTGCTGGTTTAGATGCTTTGGACACTCTGCCACTGCTGATCAGTGCCAGAGTGTAAGTGCTCCCTGTGTAAATTATTATTCTGATTGAATATACATGTTTGGCATATTTGTATCACTATGAAGTCCCTAGTAAAGTGCACTGGGTGTGCCAGGGCTGGTGATGACAAATGCTACTGGTGGGCCTGCAGCACTGATTGTGCCACCCACAGGAGTAGCTCTAAAATGGTGTCTCAGGCCTGCCACTGCAGTGCCTATGCGCAGTTTAGAACTGCCATGTCCTCCTGGTCAGTGTCCCCACTGACCAGGCCTAACTCTTCCCTTTTTGTGCACATCAGTCACCCCTATGGAAGGCCCAAGGTACCCCCCTGGGCAGGGTGCAGTGTATGTAAAAGGTAGAGCATGTACTAGTGCAGGTGACATGCTCTGGTAGTGAATGGCAGCCATTTTCGTTTTTCACTACTGTAAGGCTATCTTGCTCCATAGGTTAACATGGGGGATGCTGGCTACAGTGGTTAACAGCATTTCGTCCCATAGGAACAAGATAGGACATAAGTATCTAGTATCCCTGAACTCAGAATTTAATAACACATCTTTTAGGAAAGGTTGTTTTTAAATCCTGTGTTTGAGAACAGCACTTTTAGAAAGTTGCTGTTCTCTTGTCTGACCCTTCTGTGTGCCTGGGCCTGTTTGTGTATTGACTGTCTGGTTTGAGAGTGACAGGGGCTGGGGCATTCCCCAGGAGGCTGGATGAGTCAGCACTAGGCTGAATGACTGCAATTGCAACTGGAGTGGTGGGAGGAGTTAGCACCTGGGCTGAATAGGGCTGTGCCTGCCTTCCACAATGCTGGCTCCACCCCCCTGCTGGGCGGCTGAGGACCCTGCCCCTCACTCTGAAAGGAAAGATGCAGCCAGCAAAACAAAGTGCTCAGGATCCACCCGGAACTGGTTCAGTCCGGGCTCAGGGCCCACATGCACCAAGAGAACAAAGACTTTAGGGGTATAAGTACAGGACCCCTGACAACAGAAAATTAGATCATTCTGGAAATCAAGAAGGAACCTCTGCCAAAGAGAAAGCTGAAACTGAAGAAGGAAGATTGTCCTGCTGTTGCTCTGCTGGACTGACCTGTTGCTTTGCTGCCAAGGAGAGGGGAAGGACTTTGCTGCTGAGCTGTGTCCCCTGTCTTGAAGGAATCTCCAAGGGCCTGAGAAGAGCTGGCTCCCTGTTTTGAAGTCCCAGGAACAAAAGGACTTCACCCCCAGCTTCCCTGAACTCTGCTGAGAGAGTTCTGTCCTTCCTAGAGTGCTTGATCCAGTTGTGGGGCTTCTGGAAGTTGTACTTGTGCTGGGAAGCTTGAAACTAAGCTTGAGTGACTTTTGAAACTGAAAAGTGTCGCATCGCTCGCTTGCGGAGCGCATCCCCGACAGTGCAAGAAGTTTCCCGCCGCTACGGAGGTCGAGATCGTCGCAGCGCCAGACGCCGCTGCCAGAGACGTCACATCCTTCGTTTGCGGGACGCACCAGACCGGTGCGGGTGAATCGAACATCGCTGCGAGTATCGTCGCAGAGCCTGTCGTCGCTGGGTGAGATCGCCGCACCGCTTGCTTGCGGACCGCATCACGTCGCTACGAGCATCGTCGCAGAATCAACGCATCGAGGAGCTGCGAGAGAGAGGATCCCCGCTGGACCGCGCATCGTCGCCCCGGAGATCGTCGCAGCCCCTACGAGATCGTCGCATCGTGCCTTTTCGAAAACAGACTTCCTACGGAACCTACGCACCGGAATCCATACAAGTGGCCTTCCTCCCCATACAGACCGGATTCGTCGCAACACGCCCACTGCTGCAGCGGGGCTGTCGCATCGCCTCCCCAGGGTCTCAGGAGCAACGCATCGCTTGTTTTCCACCGCACCAGCTTCTGCTTTTGGAACTTTGTTGCAACTAAAAGGTACTGTGAGTAAACGTGACGCAACTGTGAACTTTTCACGCATCAGTAGAGAATTCTATCGCAACGTAGAGAATTCTTACGCAACCTTAAGAACTCTTTTTGAAACCATATTCTTGAACTGTGTATGTTGGATTATTGTCGTTTTGGTCTTGTTTAGTTTAGAATAAAATACCTTTATTTTTCTAAACTGTTGTGGAGTCAGTTTGTGGTGTTTTCACTGTGTTACTGTGAGTGTTGGTACAAATACTTTACGCATTGCCTCTGGTTAGCCTAGACTGCTCGTGCCAAGCTACCTAGAGGGTGAGCAGGGGTTATCTCAGAGGGTTATCTCCTTGCCCTGACTAGAAGCAAGGGTCCCTATTTGGACAGTGGTACCTACCTCTGCCAACTAGAGACCCCCAGATCTAACAGCAATATTGTGGACAGATGACTTAAACTCAAGGGCAAGTAGCATCCAGTCACTGAAAGGCCTTCAGAATAGTGAATATTTTCAATTGCTGCAGAAGGGAGTGCGAAGTACAGTGCAACCACATTCCTAAAACCACCACCGCCACTAGACATGGCGTTGGAAGCTAAGTTCAATCCGATGCTGAATGTTGAGTATGAAAGATACATATTCAATCAAGCATGTCAGCAAGCTGGTGAAACATTGGATGGGTTTGCTGAGAGACTTGATATGCTTATCAAACACTGCAATTTTAGTGAATTTAATGATGATGAAGCCATACTCAGAGTTATTGATGGCGGTCTTTCAGGCTCATTTAGAAGAGGCATGTGAGAGAGACACTCAGCTTGGAGAAGATACTAATGGCTGTAAGAGCCGATAAAAGAGCATATAAACAAGCTACTGATATGGAAGGTGAAACAGTGAGAAATGAATCGGTGTTGGTCATGAAAAGCGAGCACAAGCACAAGGTTGATGCACAGAAGTAGGCTCCTCCAAACTAGAACAAGCTGTGTTTTCGATGTTGGTTTTCATTTCCTTATGAAGGCAATGCCCAGCCCTAGGTTATATGTGCAAAGATTGCGGTAAAGAAAACCACTTCATAATAGTTTACCAAGTGAAAGAGAAACCAAGTATATCACAGCGAGAAGAGAACATGGATGCCAGAAGGTTCCAGTAGCATTCTCGCCATGCCCACAAGGTCAAAAAGCGACATCAGTTATGAAAAGTAGAAACCAGACAAAGTCAATAGTCATCCAATTCATCCTACAGAGGCTCTTTAATGTCATTATCAAGTGCCAGTGAAGAAGATGGATGTTCAATGAGATTGTCCACCAAGGAAAGACAGGCACATGTAGGTTTGGCTGCCTGCAAGGAATAACAAAAGGTAAAGGCAAGCCACCAAACGAGACAATCAAATTAATTTGGACACTGCCCCTAGATTACAATAAACGTCAATGGTTGCCCCATTACCTTTAGCATAGACAGTGGTGGGCCGATTAACGTCATGTAAGTCGAAAAGCTCAATAGGGTGACTACCATGCCATGACTCAACCTGTCAAATATGAAGGTGTGCACGTGGGCTGCTTCTAAACCATTGCAGAGTCAAAGGTCATTCATAGCAACAATGAGACATAACACAGTATCAGTGCAAGAGCCAATTCACGTTCTTCAAAGAGCCTCGTATAGTGCATGCCTACTCAGTTTTTCCACCGCTGCTAACATGGGACTGATATCTCTCAATTATAACCTCCACACTCAGTCTGAAGTTGTGAATCAGTTTGTGTCAGGCTCAAGACAATGAAAGTGCAACTTGACATCAATGAGGACAATCGCCCTGCTTCCTAGCGGCACCACAGAATCACTTTCCACTTTCAAGAAGCTATTGAGAAAGAACTAGAAACGCTGTTGAAGCATGACAACATCATTTTGTGCTCCACTGGGCCTATGCCATGGGTTTCATCCATAGTGATGGTGCCAAAAAAGGACAGTGGAAGTGCATTGGGCATCTATGTTGTAATGCGTCAGGCCAACAAAACAATCAAGAGAGAAAGACATCCTGGTCCTCACATAGCGGACATGATCATGCAACTTAACAGTGCCAAAGTTGTCTTGACCTGAACAAGGAATACCATGAACTCAATTTGGAAGAGAACTGCAGATGCATCGCTACTTTTTTGACTCAAGTTGATTTGTTCTGATACAAACGGTTGAGTTTTGGAGTGTCATCAGTTGCAAAAATATTTCAGGATGTTACAGGTCAAATAATTCAAACTGTCATGCATGCCTTTAATTACAAGGATGACGTATGGGTATTTGTAGGCAACGGAGAAGGACCATGACAAGGCTCTTCCGCAAATGTGGCAGTTACTTGCTAATGCAGATCTCAGTCTAAATGCAGCAAAGTGTGAGTTTCACAAGACCTTAGTCCAATTCTTTATTCTCTGGTGGGGGAAGGACTCCTGACCCAGATAACGTGCAAGTACTATCAACTACCTGACCAGCACAAGATGTCAACATACTGCAATCCTTCTTAGGCAAGACCAGTTATTGCTCAAGGTACATTTGTGATTTTGCTACTGTTACGCCCCAAGTGAGAGACTTAACAAAAGAGATGTCCCTTTCCAGTGGTCTGCTGCATGTGATTAAAGCTTCAAAAGAATAAAACATCCTGTTGAAAATGCAACCATGTTGGCCTATTTTGATCCCAAGTTACACACTGAGATCACAGTTAATGTGATCCTGGTGGGGCTGGGGGCAGTCCCAGCTCAACGTAATGGTCATCCAAATGCTCAGAGATAGAGACACATTGTTGCTTATGCTAGTCTAAACCTGTCTGACACAGAACATACCTATTCTCAGCTGGGAAAGGATAGTCTGGCTGCAGTGCTGGCCTGCAAAAACATTCATGTGTTTTTACTTGGAAACACTGGCTGCGATTCGGATGCGGGCGACGTTCTTTTACTTTGCTTCATTTACCACTTGCTTGTTTTGACCATAGACGCTATGTGGAAAAGTAAATTTTGTCATGTTCTGTGTCCCTACGTGTCATCCATCATATGTTATGTGTGCATGATCAATATGCGTATGTTATTCCCCATGTCCGATTCAAGACGCAATTATAGTTGTGTCCACCTCTGGTATGTCATTTCCCAGTCCCCATGAGTAATATGAGTATCAGGCCTATGTAAAGTAATGTTGCCACGTTTCTCAGTGTGCACGTTATTTCATTATAAAGTCCCCGTTTCCAGGCCTCAACAGGGCCCGGACATCAGATTCAGCTCCTGTCTCCTGAACCCTCGCTTAGGAGCGATCCAGCCCCCACCTGTATCCTCGACCTTTCACTTACTTCCTGCCTCGCAGTGCCCGGCCCAGCTTGGCTCAGTCTCTGAGTCTGCCAAGAGTATGTTATGGTTCCAGTTATCAGTTCAGTCCTCCTTCCCTGCATTCCTAAAGCTACTGAACTGCATCAATAGTTTCCGTCATTGTCTAGCCTTCACGTCTCCACGTTAGAGAAATACTGCATTTAATGGTCATTTAATATTCTTCATCACGCACTACATGAAGAATAATGCATGGTCCAGTCTCAGAGTCTGTTAGCTTTCCCCCTCATGACTTCTGGTTTATATCAACATGTTCCCTAAACATCAGATACTAGATAGGGTTTAGGTACATGTCGCTCCGACCCTCCAGACTTTAGTCTCTGCTCCTAGCACAGAGTTCATAGCCCCCAGCTTCTCCTCGTAACACGTCATTGCCAGTTTGCGCGCACCACCAGGTTAGAGGCCCCGGCTCCTTAGGTAGCCCCCTCCTATGTTTCCGCCCATTCATGACATATTCTGTTACGTTTGCATCACATGTCTGAGTTACACCTTCTTTTTACTCTTATCTTTCGCGACTGCTACGCGTCACGCCTTCTGCTCCACCCACTGCTACGCCTACTGCAATGTAATGCTATGTGTTTGCGTTATGTATATATGCTCATGTATTGTTATTAAAAGTCAGCGCGCTCATCCCAGACCCAGCCCCAGCAGCTGCTGGGCCCTGTCATCCTATTCCTATACAGGTTGTCCTGTTCCTGTCCTTATACTGTATTAAACCTGCAAAAAACTCCTACTACCTCGAATCTTGACTCTTATTTATTGAGCTATCTGTTATGATATATGTCTAGTCAAAAATAGGGTATTATTTATTTATTTACCACATAATGGCGCCCGAACAGGGACTTGCCCTTTCCCCACGCGTCGGTGAAGCCACGCCGACCCCCTGACCCTCTGCAGTCGTGACGGAACTCTTCTGCGCAGTGGCAGATATTTCTGCTCAAGTATCCCTCAGGCCCACGGAGGAGACGGAGGAGGCGGTCCAGCATCCAGACGAGACGGTGGAGGAACGCGGCGAGTCCCGACCAGAGCCCAAGCCAAGAGTCCAAGGTCCGAGGTATCCGGAGGTCCACCCGTAACTGAAGTCCGAAGTCCGTCGTCGTAGCAGTCCAGTCCAGTCCGAGGCCTTCCGTTCTTGCTGCCCGGTGAGTACCGTTACTGGGGTGGTATCTAGACAGGGTCAATTTAATTGACTCTGGTCTGTGGGTTGGTGGTACACAGTCCCACAAACGAAGTGTCCACTTCGGTGGATGCGGGTCCTGACGTGTCTCTTTAAAGAGACCGGTAAGTTTCGTGCTGTTTCAGCAGTGCATCTAGTTTCTGTTCTAGTCAGTTCTGTTCTCGAGAAATTTCAAGTATTTCCAGGTAGTATTCTGTTCGAACTGTTGTTTTAAAGGTTTTTTATGTATTCCAATGTCGTGGTACGAATGGGAAATAAGTATCGTGTTTATTGTGTATTGTATTGTGTCTAGATTACAGTTCAGTCATGCCCATATTTTCCAAGTTACGTCAGTTAAAAACTAGAAAGGGTCTGCTGGAAGCAGCAGTTCCCGTCCCGCCCAGGGACAGTCCAGGTCACTTTATGTATCAGAAGCATGGCATAAGCGCCATATTGTATCTAGATTTATGGGTGTATACCAAACAGTTAGAAGAAAAGTATAGATGGCCCGTATCGGGTACATGGGATGCCGAATGCATCATGCGAGTAGAGGAAGCATTATGGAAAAAGAAAGCCAGACAATCACAGAAAGACGCCATCGAGTTATGGCGTAAAGAAGCTCATAAAAGAACCGAAAAAGAAATCAGAAAGTCAGAACTAAGTAGAGAATCCCAAGAACGAGCTCAAGAGAAAGAATTAATCGAGATAGGTGAACAAGTCAAAACTGAACAAAAAGACAGACAGAGGAATGCCCTTATTAAGGGTATGTATCCTCTTCTTGCCGAGGGCTTGCCAAAAGCGACCCCGGAGGCATCCAGTAATTTCCCGCCACCATTAGTTCCGACCAAGCTACGTCACAAACCGACCGCAGCTGATATTTTTATTTCGTCCTATCTGGACGACACAGTCCCCGAATATGCAAATCCTGTTCGCGCTCCGCCAGTCCCTGTAAATCAGGTAATTCTTGCTCCTCCAGACACCGGGGTGCCCTTAACAGCCCCCCCGGGTCAGCCCGCCATACAAGTCCAGCCCACGTTACAATTACCGACCCTGCCAGGACGGAAAGCATCAGTTGATGATTCTAGTTTAGGGGCCGCAGGAGGAGGTCTTCCTCAAACCCCGCCGCCATACAAGCGTTTATCAGCACTCGAATTACATGCTCAAGCATCACAGCGTACTCCTAAAAGTAATAAGTCTGTTGCAGAGATTAGGCAAACCCTTGGCGAATGTGTCTATGACCCAGTTCCAGGCGAGTTTAATATGGTTTTATATTCCGTACGCGTAAGGAGAGTGACCGAGTATCTAGTCACCCTGCCCAATATGAAAGAAGATCTAGACAGAATATATCGTTTCATCCGTACAGGGGATGATCCAGAAAGTATTAGTGATGCCATGTCTCAAAGGAAAGCTGAGATCCAGCGTATGATATTAAAGTTTTTAATTAACTGTCTAATAAGAGAACAAGACTACCCGTCTAAAGATCCGGCAGAAATGAAAACTCTAACAAAGTGGAGTGATAATATAGCCGAGGGTAAGCACAATACCATTGGTGCCATGGAAAGTATGTACAAGAAAATCCGTAGAGAGATAATAAAGATACACGAACAGCGTAAAGCCGCACAAGTAAGCGAGAAAGAAAGTACCTCTGATCCTGAAGAGGAAGACGATGAGAATACTGCCAGAATAGCGTATGTAGGAAAACCTAGATTTCCAGATCGCCATTTACGTCTAGAACCCAAGTCTACTTTCCATCATTCAGCACCAGAACAGGGTTCCCTAGAACAAGTATTTCAAGCTACCGATCACATTCTAAAATCACGAATCGGTTACAGTGAGTTAAGTACCATGCATGAACAGGAACTAGCCCGATCAGCAGTCCGATGGATTACTGATTCTACCACTTTTCCAGACGAAATAGTGGCACAAATGTTTCTGAAATTGCCCCCAGCCGAGCAGCGATTGGTGGGTATGTATATGATTCAGCACCTCATTACTCTGTATGAGGGTCAGCATTCCGATCCAGGTCCGTTACACGATATCCTGAACGAGTTACTCCAGTATAGATGGAGAGGTCTAGGTACCGATTTAATTAGTGTCATTCTAGAACAACGCCACAAATATAGAACATTCTTGAACCCGCATTTTGTTCATGTCTCACCCCCAGAAAGTAAATCATTCTACATAGACAGACAGAATCCGTTACGAGAAGTCCACCCAGTCAGAGGAGCGGGTGGCGAAATGCAGCGAGTGTTTGTATACACTCCGATCACAAAGATGGAACTCCTCGAAATGAAGAAATTAATTCCCTGTCATGACAAAGATCCAGCAGGGTTCCATAGAGAATTAAAAGACATGCTCCGTATGGGAGAATACACTTACCCAGATATCATTAAAATGTTAAAGGTTCTGCTACCCGCAGGGGTGTATGAAAAGCTAAAGGAAAAAGAATGGGAGGTGGGAGAGAAAAAGATAGATTGGGCAGTTCTAGAAGCTGAAGACAAGGCACGAGTACCAGGTACCGGTCTTGGAGATAAATGCAAAGAATTACCAGAATTATTGATTCAAGTTTTACCTAGATTATTGACAACGAGAAAAGAAGACTGGGATGCAATCTCAGCCTGTAAACAGAAACAAGAGGAAGATATTAGTGATTTTTATTCCAGGTTTGAAAAATGTTTCAGCATCAATAGTGGCCTCAAGACAAGTAGTGAGTCATACCCTCACCTTTTTGTTACTAAATTAGTCGAGAATTCAAGCCCACAAATTAAAAATCGAGTTTTGAAAGTCGAAAGCACCTGGCAAGCTAATACTCCGTCCCAGATGCTCCAGATGCTCCAGTACCACCAGAATAGAATCAGGGAAGAGCAAGAACACGAGAGAAAACGTATGAAAGACACGAAAATGAAAGTACTAGTTGCACAATCTGTTCCTCAAGACAGTCAGAAGAGGGGTCCGAATCAAGTCAGTCATCCTGCAGCTCCCGTTAAAGGGAACTGCAATTATTGTAAACAGCCAGGTCATTTTATAAATGAGTGTGCAGTTCTGAAACATAACATAGCTACTGGTAAGACTAAAGAAAGACCACGTCCGCCTAGACAAGAGCAAGTTTCACAGACTCTTCAGCCACAGAATGCACCACAGACAGTTACAGCACCGCAGCCTATTGCTGCAACACAGCATGTTACATCGCAGATGTACCAGTATGCACAGTCTGAGTATCCTGAGTACCAGCCATATTCATGAAACAGCCTAGAGAGGGAGGTAGGCTTGCCTCTCATCGAGATACCTGTAGATCAAGAAGGTCCCTATGTTCACAGTCAAGTATTAGGGAAAGACAGAAAGTTTTTGATTGATACAG
Organism: Lissotriton helveticus; assembly: GCF_964261635.1. NCBI lineage: Eukaryota > Metazoa > Chordata > Amphibia > Caudata > Salamandridae > Lissotriton > Lissotriton helveticus. The sequence goes on from NC_136061.1 coordinate 727,453,213, forward strand.
GGGCAAGTAGGACCACAATTAGTCATGCCGAAGTTCCAGGGGCTCCGCTCTCAGGCTCAAGAAATGTTTCCCTTGGATTTTCAGGAAAGCCTATCGTTAATGAGATTTCAAAGCCAGTCACTCTAGAAGTAGGTCCATTGTCCCGCACTACTGATCTGTTACTTACTAAGTCATGTCCAGAAAATCTATTAGGCATTAAAACACTGAAAGAGTTAGGTGCAGTTATATGTTGTTCCCCAGAGGGAATACGATTGTTCCTACGTGACTTTAAGGGTCACTATGTATTACGAGATTTTGATTCCAGACTGTCTAAAGTTCCGCAGCATTTATGGGCGCAAGGTCCAACTGATGTAGGTTACATGCAAATCACACCCCATCGTGTGACTCTCAAACCAGGTGTAGTGTTACCACGAATCAGGCAGTATAGATTGCCACCTGAGGCTGTAGCAGCCTTATCCAAAATTATAGACGAGCTCATGGCTCAAGGAGTAGTTGTAGAAACTGACTCCAATGTATGTAATTCTCCGATCATTCCAGTCATGAAACGTACTGATCCAAATGCACCCCCAGTATATCGATTAGTGATTGATTTACGGGAACTTAACAAATGTATTATTCCGCAGTACCCAGTTGTCCCAGATATCTCTTTCCTGTTAACTGCTATTGATTCCGAAGCCACGTTCTTCACTGTCATAGACCTCAAGAACGCATTTTTCAGTGTTCCTATTCATCCAGACAGCCAGTTCCTTTTCGGATTCTGTTTAAATGGAAGGAGCTATATGTTTACACGCGCTCCTCAAGGTTTCACAGAAAGTCCTAGTATTTACAGTCAAGCACTTAAGAGACAACTAGACAACATTCACATGCCAACTGACACTGCCCTGCTCCAATATGTCGATGATCTACTGATCACAGCCCGTTCCGAACGTGACTGCGAGCGAGCGTCACTGACGGTTCTGTATTTCCTAGCCGAGATGGGGCACAAGGTGTCCCCTTCGAAGCTTCAATTCTGTGTCCAGCAAGTGGTCTACTTAGGACACTTACTGTCCAAGAGGGGTAGGCAGTTGACACCAGACCGTATCCAGTTAATAGCGAGTCTTCCTCAGCCCAAGACCCAGAAGGAGGTACGTGCCTTTATCGGCCTTACTTCTTATTGCAGACAATGGATTCCTCAGTATGCATTTCTAGCCAAGCCACTGATACAGTTAACGACACAGGAGGCAGCCGTATCGACTGTCCTCCCTTGGACATCTGAACATACACTTAGTTTCAACGAGTTAAAGAAAGCTTTATGCCAAGCTCCAGTTCTAGCTACACCGAACTACAGTAAGCCTTTTACACTTTTCGTTACTGAACGTGAAGGTACAGCATTATCTGTTCTCACACAAGACCAAGCAGGACAATACAAGCCTTGTGCTTATTTTTCTAGCACACTAGATCCAGTCGCCCAGGCTCTGCCTGCGTGCCTCAAGTCAGTTGCAGCCACAGCACTAGCTATCAGACAAAGTGATTCTATAGTCTTAGGACATACCTTGACGGTACAAGTTCCACACTCCGTGGAAGTTCTTTTAAACCGAACACAAACTCAGCACTTGACAATTGCACGTTTAACAGGTTATGAATTGACACTGTTCCAGCCACACATAGAAATCAGACGCTGCAACATTTTAAATCCTGCTACACTGTTACCATCAGGTACTTCAAATCCTGACCCACATGACTGTGTGGAAGTAGTTAACATTACGACAAAGCCAAGACAAGATCTGACAGATACTCCGTTACCAGACCCCGACCTGACACTTTATGTGGACGGTTCATGTATGAGAACTAGTACAGGAGAACTAGTCGTCGCGTATGCAGTGACTACTGACACTGAAGTTATTGAAACACACCGTATTGATACCCTGTCCGCTCAAGCAGCAGAGCTAGTTGCTCTGACACAAGCCTGCATACACGCCAAGAACCTGAAAGTTAATGTTTACACAGATTCACGCTACGCATTTGGAGTTGTACACGACTTCGGAGTGCTCTGGCAGGAGAGAGGTTTCATGACTTCTCATGGAACCAAGATTCAGCATGGTCTCCTTATCCAAGCTCTGTTAGATGCCATACATTTACCGACATCCATTGCCATCATGAAATGCAAAGCACATACGAAAGTCACTGACATTATTTCCCAAGGTAATGATCTAGCAGATCGCACAGCCAAGCTTACAGCACAGACTCTAGACATTCCAGTTAACATGACACACACTCCAGATCCGACTACATGCATGACAGTTAAGGACCCTACTCAAGATGTCATAGATATCCAGTTACATGCTACTCCCGAAGAAATCAAGAAATGGTCCGAACAAGGAGGGGTCCAGACAGATCAAGGATGGTTAACGAAGGGTAGAGCCGCATGGTTTCTCCCCGACTCTATGGTTCAAGTCATCATTAATACCGCACATAGTCCAGCACATTTAGGAGAAAAAGCAATGTTAGACAGTATCCAGAACATTTGGTTCAACAAGCATTTACGAGCTGCAGCCAAGCAGAAAGTCCGTACCTGTATGATATGTTGTCAGTTTAATCCAGGTAAAAGTGTCCCGGTGGAACAAGGTGGTTTCCAGCCTCCTGACCACCCTTTTGAGGTCCTCCAGATGGATTATATTCAGATGGAGCGATGTCGAGGTTTCAAGTATGTTCTTGTAGTTGTATGCGCTTTGTCCAGATGGACAGAAGCATATCCAGTCCCAGATTACACAGCCGCGACCACTGCCAAGCAGTTGGTTCGTGAGTTTTTCCCTCGATATGGACTCCCTAGAGTCGTATATTCTGATAACGGTCAGCCATTCTCATCTGAGTTGATGAAGCACGTTTCCCTGTTGTTAGGGTACCAGTGGAAGTTTCATTGTGTACGCCATCCTGAAGCAGCCGGTCTAGTCGAGAGACATAATCAGACTCTGAAAATCCGAATTGCCAAAATATGTAAAGATAAGGGTGTGGACTGGCTAGTAGCTCTGCCAGTTGCTTTGTTTTATATGCGCATGGTCGCACATTCCAGATCAGGTCTGTCCCCGTATGAGGTCGTATTCGGCCACCCCCCTAACATGTGGGGTACTCCTAGACCCCGAAGTATTACTGATGTTTCATGTAATATGCTGACAGATTACCTAGCTTCCTTGATGTCTGCCCTCAACTCATGTCGTTCACAGGTTGCCGCCACATTTCCAGACAATACCGAGGTGGCACCGCATGAAATCGTTCCAGGTTCGATGGTGCTCGTACGTAACTTCGACAGATCAAGTCCGCTGGAGCCACGTTGGAAGGAGCCCCGTCAGGTCCTCCTCACCACCCGTACAGCTGTGAAATTGGAAGGACGCCGCGGCTGGGTGCACCTTTCGCACGTCAAGAAATTCTACGGATTGAAACCGGTCTCTAAGAACATTTCCCAGGATATCAAGACTTGTCAAAACATTGTTCCTAAGGACTGTCCCGCAAATGACATTGACACAACCCCTCCCCTGTTAGAGAAAACTCCGCAGCAGGAGTATAAACAGAAACTACGGTCTAGTAAATTAAGTCAGCCAGTTTGATTGTCTAAGTCCTCCCCTAGGTGAAACGGTTAGACTGTTTCTGACATGTATAAAATAGACCCCCATAGTGAGAGAGTTAGTCAAAACTCAATCCGATGTATCGTTTTTCTATGTTTCATATTATTTCTCAGCATTATGATTTCCTGCACGAGTTATGCATTTTTCCTGTGTTTTCCAGTTCCTCATGTAAATAAGCCTTCTAATGTTACAGTAGAACACACGTTTAGTGATCTGCCTCCTCACGAATATTCATACCGCCTCGCTATGCGTAACAATACATTTATCCGCATGTTGCATTATTCACATCAAACCAGCAATGCCACTAATTGTTGGGTGTGTGGTCGACTCCCCCCTTTCCAGACGTCAAAGGGAGTTCTGCCACTTTTTCCTTATCCTTTTTCACATAATGGTTCGTGTGGAGCATGGTCCACGTTAACGTCATCCTCAACAGACATGTCTTTTCTTAACAGTACATGTTTCCCAGACAAGCAAGGTTTCCCCCACAGAACAGGTTTAGATCTAGAAAATGAAGTGTACAATTTAGGTAATTATTCGTCGAATTTTATGGTCCTGAATGTTCAGTCTGATACTACTCCAGACTCACCTGCTATTTCAGTATTACCAGTCAAAGGCGAATTATGTGTCCGTAATTATGGTTCTGTACACGTAGGACATAGTGATTGTACTACTATTATCCAGTATAGTGACAGTGGGAAATCTATTTTTAAAGCTTCACGTCATTCTTATTTTGTTTGTGGTCAAACCGCATATGTTCGTCTGCCCCTCGATTGGGAGGGAACCTGTTACATTGCCTTCCTACTGCCACCTGTTTTCCTAGCCCCACCTGACTACCATAGGAATTCCTTCCTAGTACATACTAGACACAAGAGAAACCTCCCGATTGTCGATTATACTGAAACTGCTGCAGAGCAATTCATTGATATTGATAAAGGTGTGTTCCCTTATTTAGGTACAGTTGTAAACAGTAAGCTAATTCGTAGGTTAACAAGAACCCTTGAAGTTGTAGTAGATGAGACTGCCTCCGCTCTAGGTAACTTAACCGAAGAGCAATCCTTTATGAGAATTGTTGTGCTCCAGAATCGTCTCGTCCTTGACGTCATACTGGCCGATAGGGGCGGGGCCTGTAGAGTCATCGGTTCCAGTTGTTGCATTTTCATTCCAAATAACGCGCCGTCTGTTTATTCAGCTATAACCAGACTTCATAAAATTGCCCATCTGTTACACCAAGATCCAGGCACCTGGACATGGTCCGGTTGGTTCTGGAATATAATTTCCGCCTGGGGATGGAAAGTCCTGTCCTTTCTAGGTATCGCAGTAGCGATCATATTCAGCTGCTGCCTCTGTATAAAATGTGGCCCTGCGATTTGCGGCATGTGTGCTACCTCTTGTATTCCTAGTCCCAAGCCCCGTTCTAAATCCCGTTCCAAGACAATTCGAGATGAACAAATGGTACTGTATGAAATGATAGATGGTATCATGAATATTGATGTTTCCTGATGGAAACGTAGTGACAAGGAGGGAATGTGGAAAAGTAAATTTTGTCATGTTCTGTGTCCCTACGTGTCATCCATCATATGTTATGTGTGCATGATCAATATGCGTATGTTATTCCCCATGTCCGATTCAAGACGCAATTATAGTTGTGTCCACCTCTGGTATGTCATTTCCCAGTCCCCATGAGTAATATGAGTATCAGGCCTATGTAAAGTAATGTTGCCACGTTTCTCAGTGTGCACGTTATTTCATTATAAAGTCCCCGTTTCCAGGCCTCAACAGGGCCCGGACATCAGATTCAGCTCCTGTCTCCTGAACCCTCGCTTAGGAGCGATCCAGCCCCCACCTGTATCCTCGACCTTTCACTTACTTCCTGCCTCGCAGTGCCCGGCCCAGCTTGGCTCAGTCTCTGAGTCTGCCAAGAGTATGTTATGGTTCCAGTTATCAGTTCAGTCCTCCTTCCCTGCATTCCTAAAGCTACTGAACTGCATCAATAGTTTCCGTCATTGTCTAGCCTTCACGTCTCCACGTTAGAGAAATACTGCATTTAATGGTCATTTAATATTCTTCATCACGCACTACATGAAGAATAATGCATGGTCCAGTCTCAGAGTCTGTTAGCTTTCCCCCTCATGACTTCTGGTTTATATCAACATGTTCCCTAAACATCAGATACTAGATAGGGTTTAGGTACATGTCGCTCCGACCCTCCAGACTTTAGTCTCTGCTCCTAGCACAGAGTTCATAGCCCCCAGCTTCTCCTCGTAACACGTCATTGCCAGTTTGCGCGCACCACCAGGTTAGAGGCCCCGGCTCCTTAGGTAGCCCCCTCCTATGTTTCCGCCCATTCATGACATATTCTGTTACGTTTGCATCACATGTCTGAGTTACACCTTCTTTTTACTCTTATCTTTCGCGACTGCTACGCGTCACGCCTTCTGCTCCACCCACTGCTACGCCTACTGCAATGTAATGCTATGTGTTTGCGTTATGTATATATGCTCATGTATTGTTATTAAAAGTCAGCGCGCTCATCCCAGACCCAGCCCCAGCAGCTGCTGGGCCCTGTCATCCTATTCCTATACAGGTTGTCCTGTTCCTGTCCTTATACTGTATTAAACCTGCAAAAAACTCCTACTACCTCGAATCTTGACTCTTATTTATTGAGCTATCTGTTATGATATATGTCTAGTCAAAAATAGGGTATTATTTATTTATTTACCACAGCTATGCAGCTAGTTTACAACATTTACTGTTTATTCTCCTTAAATTAATTTTGGATACAACCAGTTATTTAAAATGTTATGTCTCTGAAGTACTAATGTTCTTTAAGTCTTGCTGATTCTCTTAAAAACGTCTTCAGCCAATAGCAATAAAAATTCGAATACAATTAAGTTTTCCAAATTTTGTGTTCTTGAAGCACCGATTTATCTCGATGTTTTCCACCTATTTTGATCGAACGTATCTAAATATAGGGACTCTTTTAAACAAATTACCTATATGTTGTGAAGAAGGTCTGACGGATGATGTTGCCACATCAGACCAAAACGTTGACTGTCACATCTATTTCCCTAGTATTGATTGCTCCTGAGGAATTGTTATCTATTGTCTTAGATTCATTTTCCCTCTTACATATTGATTTGGAATAGATGTATACAATCGTGATTTGTAGGTTCTTTTATGTTTCCTCCATCACAATGTTTTATTGTTTCTGAATGTACTCTATTGGCTTATGATCACATTAAAATTGTGCATTTTTTGGGGAAAAAAGATATACCTGTGTTTCTTAAAAGCTCCTCAACAAGTTTTTAGGTGAAAATTCAAGATATGAATAACTTCATTGATGTTTAGATTTATTCCAGGTTGAGCTACGAAGTAGAGTTCAACACCCTAACTACGAGTTAAACTATAATCTGACTAAGATTTATAAATGAAATCCCTTGTAGACATTGTTTAGTTGCTATCCTTATAGACAGCATTTCAACTCAGTAATGGAAGAATCATGCTTGACCTTTTGCTGACGAAGTTGAATTTCAAAAATTCAAAAATGTACAGGACGAACCGTCCGTTACCAAGGAAGGTATTTTTAGGAAGCTTGCTCTTCATATAATGGATTAAAAAGAGGTACAGTGTGTAAAGATTCCAGACAAACCCCTAAGGACTTACAGAGGCACAATTAGGCATATCAGAGGGTAGTGCTAAGCATTTATTACTCGCAAGTATGCAGCAAGTGAGACCTTACTCAACAAACAAATCCTTCGCCAAGTTATAACACATTCTTTTATATGAATTTAGATACCAAGATCATTCGAATAGGGTAAGGTCTTTTCAAGTTATACATTTTTATAGTTTTCAAAAATAGACACTGGGGATTTTCTGGATCATTAATGTTATCCGATTGGAGGAAAACATGTATTGCATTTGGGCACTTGTCAGTGACTTACTTGACTGTTCTTCTGCACTCAAGGTGAGTATGGGGCAGGGTCCAAGGTCACAACAACAAGTCACCTCCAGGGGCACTGAGGTGTCTGTTTCCAGAGGTGTGTCACGGCATAGGTGTCCCATTCACTTCAATGTGAGGATGGTCCAGTTACAAAGAGGCTGCAAGCAGGGACTGGGGTACCAGTCATGGGGAACCCAGAGCGGGGCTCGACCCTTTAGGTCTTCGGGCACACAGGGACATCCTTGATCCACTACTCTTCAGGTCGTGGGGCTCGGTTGCAATGGTGTCTTTCGTGGCCGAATTCCTGTGCAGATGTCTCCCACGGTTAAAGAGGGTCTGCAGAAAGAGTCAGCAGGCGGCGACTGGAAGTCCAATCTGGTCTGGGGACCCAGATGGCACTGTCAACTCCCTTGGACTCGGGTGCTAGTGCATAGATGTTTTGAGGTGTCTTTTGGCTGCGGTCACAGATCCACTTCTTTGTCTTCTGCAGGAGAAGCAAACAGGACAGCTGGGCCACAAACAATGTGGGTCTCTGAAGTCCCTAGACATGCATGCCGGTCTTCCTCTGCAACAACATGCCTAAGCTGCTGCAAGGGGTCCGGTACCGAGGTATTGGCCCTGAACGGCTCCAGTCGGTCCTTCAGGAGCACAGGATCTTCATCCTGGTGGGCTGCTGTGTCAGGCTGGCCGGGGAGTGGCAACTCAGTGGACCACACCTGGAATAATTTGCTGCCTGTGGTGGCAAGGGAGAAGCTCCTCTACTCCAAGGGAGTTTCTTCCAGCAATTAGTAAAACACTAGCAGCCCTCTGGTCTTCCTGGAGACTGCACATTGATAGGACGAGTCTGCTTCTTCCAAACTTGTTGGGGGCAGCAGTCAGGCTTGAAGGGTTGGTGCCAAGTCAGTTGTTGCTCATTGGTTCTTGTGTGCACAACTCCTCTATGTCCACTCATTCTCTTGATCTGCCATAATTTGATGTCTTGGTGTCAAGGCATTCCCTAAATACTCAATTTAGCAGTGTTAACAAGACTGAGGGGTAGTAGCTAATGGGATACTTACAACTGAGGTCACTACACCCCCTAGATGACCACTTCCTGAGGGGAGTGGGCATCACCCTGTCCCAGAATTCCTAATTCCACCACAGACAATATGGTGGAAGTTTTAAAGTTGTGTTTACATCAGATTGGGTCACGCTAGAGGTGTGCCCAGCTGGCAGTGGAGCACGTTTACTGCATAGCGGATTTTACCTCCTGTACAGGTGCCAAAGGGCTCTGGATAAAGTGGGTGGGCTTCCTCTCCTGTGAGAGAATCCAGATTTGCATTTCAAAGGCCGTGGGCTCTTTAAAGCCCCCTGCCTTGGAATGCTAATTTACCAGCCTTTCCTGGAGGAGGAGGTAATAAAACCTCTCCCCAGAGCAGGCAGTGTTCCTGACCTCCTGAGAGAGAAGGCTTTCAACCTTGGGAGTCAGAAAGGCGGTAAGGCTGACAGTGGCAGTGTCTGCCGACCCCGCTTTTTTTGATGCCAGGTAACATACTTGCATACTTGCTTATCCTAACACCCTGCTGGTTCTGTGAATGTGAATAGCAAACTGATATATTTTAAAACGGATTTGAGAATAAATTGAATACGAATTTAATAACCTTTTAATGTATTATAGTTGATTACGAATTGTAATACACTCTCCCTCTGTGCTTCACGCTCACCTACGGCGCTGCCAAGGGCTTTAGGACTCTCAAGAACTCAGTGCTCTGTGGTACAGCCTGCCCGCCCTGGTCCGACTCGGTATCCAATACCGTTGAGCGGAGGGCGGGACAGGTACGAGCCTGAGAGACTCACTTCCTGTTGTAGAGTCGAGCGGTTAGCGCTCTAGCCTTCCTGCAACAGGGGCTATTAAGGCGGCGAGGAGGCGAGGCAATTTGCGGTAAGGCTGACAGTGGCAGTGTCTGCCGACCCCGCTTTTTTTGATGCCAGGTAACATACTTGCATACTTGCTTATCCTAACACCCTGCTGGTTCTGTGAATGTGAATAGCAAACTGATATATTTTAAAACGGATTTTAGAATAAATTGAATACGAATTTAATAACCTTTTAATGTATTATAGTTGATTACGAATTGTAATACACTCTCCCTCTGTGCTTCACGCTCACCTACGGCGCTGCCAAGGGCTTTAGGACTCTCAAGAACTCAGTGCTCTGTGGTACAGCCTGCCCGCCCTGGCCCGACTCGGTATCCAATACCGTTGAGCGGAGGGCGGGACAGGTACGAGCCTGAGAGACTCACTTCCTGTTGTAGAGTCGAGCGGTTAGCGCTCTAGCCTTCCTGCAACAGGGGCTATTAAGGCGGCGAGGCAATTTGCGGTAAGGCTGACAGTGGCAGTGTCTGCCGACCCCGCTTTTTTTGATGCCAGGTAACATACTTGCATACTTGCTTATCCTAACACCCTGCTGGTTCTGTGAATGTGAATAGCAAACTGATATATTTTAAAACGGATTTTAGAATAAATTGAATACGAATTTAATAACCTTTTAATGTATTATAGTTGATTACGAATTGTAATACACTCTCCCTCTGTGCTTCACGCTCACCTACGGCGCTGCCAAGGGCTTTAGGACTCTCAAGAACTCAGTGCTCTGTGGTACAGCCTGCCCGCCCTGGTCCGACTCGGTATCCAATACCGTTGAGCGGAGGGCGGGAGAGGTACGAGCCTGAGAGACTCACTTCCTGTTGTAGAGTTGAGCGGTTAGCGCTCTAGCCTTCCTGCAACAGGGGCTATTTAGCCACTCGTCGGTACTAGCGCGCAGCGGTTGCGCGCAGGGGGCGCCTCATCCATGCCGAAGACAAGCCAAAGACCTGCCCGTCTGCGCCCGTCCGCGCCAGTCCGGGCCAGGGCCATGGCGGATCATGCTATTCTACCGGCTGATTCTTCCCCGGGGAAGCTAACATACTCTTCTGAGGTATTGCGGAGTTTGAATACTCATTTTGCGTTAGGCATGAGTTGCACTGTTTATATAGAGGTTGAAGGTCCTTTTACGTGCCGCCTCTGTCATACTCAGTTCTCTACGCAACCGACAAAGGTACACTCTATTAATTGTCCCAACACTATGATATCCACCTTATCCCAAGTTGCTGAAGGCCCCCCACTGGGGAGGAAAAATATTTTATGTAATATCAGGTCCCTTTCGAAACATATAGCAGAGATCTGGGAACTTATCTTTTCCAAACAACCTGAGGTATGCTATTTCACAGAAACGTGGCTCAAACCACACTGTACTCCTGCCATAACTCTTGCTACTCCTTGTAACTATAAAATGGTTAGATTAGACCGTCCTTTGAAAACTGGCGGTGGGATTGCTATTGTATACAAGGAAGAGCTTGTAATCTCGGTTCTAGAGGAACTTAGCTCCCCTGATATTGAAATTTTAGTTTTTAAAATACATACATCTCCTAAAAAAAACTATAGAGGCGCTCTAGTTTATCGGCCACCTGGTCCCTACAAGGATTCTACTAACACCCTGGTTGAATTACTAGCCCCTCACATCAATAACGACAGTGAGTTCATATTAGTCGGAGATTTTAATATACATTGTGAGAATTTAGATTGTAATGAGGCACAATCTCTAATAACAGACCTATCATCTTTAGGTCTAATATTGAGGAATAGCGGACCTACCCATCAGGCAGGTCATACTTTAGACCTGATATTTTCCAATGTCCCCTGCCCGCCTGCAACTCGGGTGAGTTGGACTGACCATTTTATTGTGGAATTTATTACCCCCTCTCAAGCAACTACTCCTTTGTGCTCCAGCTCTATACCGTGCATCCGTAGACAGCGGCATACAGTTACCAAATCTACTTTTAGAGCAAATGTTAACCCTCCGATCCTATTACCATTTGATAACATTGAAACTGCTCTACATAAATATGAAGGAGAGACCAAGAAAGTCATAGAGAAAATTGCCCCACTAAAACATTTTAAATCTAGGCCAGCCAAAAAGCACGAAATTTGGTTCTGTGACCATTTAAGAACTCTTAAATTAGGTGCCAGGAAATTAGAAAAAAGATGGAGAACCTCCCATCTTTTAGACGATAAGAATAAATACTGGGGTGCATTATCCTCTTACCATAAAGCGATTCGTACTGCACGAAAAGCCCATATCGCATCACAAATACAAGAGGCAGGGAACTCCCCCAGGGTTATTTTTCAAATCTTGCAAACTTTCGCTAAACCCACTGCATGCGAAGCCCCTGACATGTCATCTCAACAGCTGTGTGATGAAATTTCCTGCTTTTTCACTGATAAAATTAACAAAATCTATGATAAAATAGTGTGTTCAAACTTGGTTACACTTTCAGACCTAGAACCCCCCTTGAATCTCACAGAACCTATACTGGATGCACACTCTTTAGACATCTTTCCCCCTATTTCGTTACAAGAAACATCTAACTTTTTAAAACAGATTAAAAGTGGGAGTCCAGAGGATATTATCCCTGCCAGGTTAATGCCTGAATTGGACGAACAACTATGTCCATCGATTACTGAACTGGTAAATCTTTCACTTATCTCAGGCACTGTCCCCAAGGAATGGAAGCGAACTCTTGTCAGACCTATAAGGAAGAACACCGCCTTACCGTGGTCTGACTTAACTAATTTAAGACCTATTTCCCTGCTACTATTCTTAGGGAAACTTGTAGAAAAGCATGTGAATCGCCACCTATCCGGACATATCGAACTTGTAAAAGCTTTGGATGATTCCCAGTCAGGATTCCGCCCCAAATACAGCACAGAATCCACCCTTCTGTCTGTTACTGATGACCTCCACGTTTACCAAGACAAGGGCTTTTCAGTCATCTTGGTTCTATTAGATCTATCAGCAGCGTTCGACACCGTGTCTCATACCATCTTGAGTCAACGGTTGTCGAACGCTGGCATTAAGAACAAAGCCCTTGACTGGTTAAAGAGTTTCCTGTCTGATCGCACCCAGAGAGTCACCATGGGTGCGTATCGCTCAGCGGAAATAGAGATTTCTAAGGGGGTGCCACAGGGCTCGTGTTTGAGCCCCACTCTTTTTAATATCTATGTGGCACCCCTGGCTGGAGTATTGCGTAGATACGGCTTTATCCCCGTATCATACGCAGATGATACGCAGCTCCTTTTTCCCTTTAAAACCCTTTCCGCTGAGGTTAGGAACTCCTTCTCATCAGGCATGAAAGAAGTGGCAAAATGGATGTCTACCAACTATCTCCAATGTAATGTCAGCAAAACGGAGGTCATGCTGTTTGGGGAGGCAAAAATACTGTGGTCTCCGGAATGGTGGCCATCAGAACTAGGAGCAGTCCCTGAACCTAAACAGGTCGTGAAGAATTTGGGAATCAGGCTGGATCACGACCTGTCTTTAAAACAACACACCAGCTATATTTCAGGGATATGCTTCCACACAATCAGTCTGCTCCGCAAAGTCTTCTCACTTTTACCGGACTCTGTTAGGAAAACTCTTGTTCAAGCACTGATCCTTAGTCGGATCGATTATTGTAACGGTTTGTTACTTTCTGCAAATGAAGGAGTGTTGGCCAAGTTACAAGTTATTCAGAACACGGCAGCCCGCCTTGTTCTGAATGCTCCTCCGAGAACCGCCTCCAAGCCCCTCCTTGAACAACTACATTGGCTTCCAATCCGACAGAGAGCAAAATTCAAAATATGCTGTCTGATCCATAAGTGCTTGAATGGACAGGGCCCGGTTTATCTTGAGCGGAAATTTGTCCCTTATGTTCCAGCACGATCCCTTAGATCAAGTAATGATCTCCTTCTCGTGGTCCCACGTGTCAAAAAGGTCAGACACGGAGGTAGAGCTTTGTCCACCATTGGTCCCAAGCTGTGGAACAAACTTCCTCTGGCTTTAAGACAATGTAAAGAACATCTGACATTCCGTAAACTCCTAAAAAGTGTTTTGTTTAAAAATGAAATATAATTCCATCAGTATACTATGCCTGATATCTTACCAGTCTCAAAAAAAGCGCAGAGATACTCCTGCTGGAGTGGATTCAAGCGCTATACAAGCCGATAAATAAATAAATAAATAAATAAACCCGTCTGCGGCAGCAGGTAGAACTAAACCTGTCAGCAAGCTCACTAGGTAGATTTCAGGGGTTACCTCTAAGGTATCCTCTGGGTGCATGTAATATTAAATCCAGCACTGGAATCAGGGTGGGAATATGAATATGAAGTATTTGATACCAAACACCATTTGTTGCAGTGAAGCCATTATGTAGCTGGGCAACTCGTTTTGACCAGTGTGCAGTTCATATCTTAAGATGGCTTCCCTGCTCACATGCAATATCTAGCAATAGAACTAGACATCATAGGTGCATATGTGCTCATGCAGATATGTCATCACATAAAATATAATGCACCCTGCCTCAGGTCTCAAAGGCCTGCTTTAGGGGTTTCATATAATGGATGCAGTGACTTTGGCATGACACACAGGAGTCTGTCATGTCATGTTTTCATTCATGGTTTGGACCTTGTCACGCAGCCTGCAATGGTAGTCTGTGTGGAATTGATATGTGGGTCCCTTAGGGTGGCATCAGATATGCTGCAGCCCTTGGGGACCCTCTTTAGTGCTTATGCCCTAGGTACCTGGAATTCCAATTAATAGGGACTTACAAGGCCGCTAAAGTCCGTAGCCAATTGTGGCACAATTAGACTTTACCTTGTTTTAGGGAAGGAGCACTGTCACTGAGGCCTGGTTAGCAGATCTTAGTGCACTGCCAGAGTCGAAAAGCAGCATCTATTAGCTATAAAAGGGGCCAAACGTTTGTGGGGGGTAACTCCAACAAAATCCAGTTCCCTACATTGCAGTATTGAGATGCTCAGGTATAATTATACAAGAGAGCATAAGACAGCAAGTTGTTGTACTAGCCCATGAAGAACATCATGACATTGTAGCTACCATAAAGCCCTAAAAGACCGAGTGTGGTTCCCGCGACTGGATGAGTGAGTGGATAGGGAAATAAAGGAGTGCAATCTCTGCAACTTTCTTTCTCCCAACATGATGCAGCACCCATTCAATGTCTGACATTCCTGCACATACATGGGAAAGAATTGCAGTTGATTTCTTTGGACCTTTAGAAAACTGACATCTTCTCATGGCAGTCATCGATGGGTATTCACGTTTTCCTTAAGTAGAGGAGCGATTGTCAATTACCCATCACAAGGTCATAGGGAGGATGGAATCTTTACAGCTTGGCGTGTCCCTTCCATTCTCAAATCTGACAATGGCCTGTGGTTCAATAGCAGAGAATTCAAGGAATTTCTGGTCAGAATAAATGTCAAGCATCAAAAGAGCACAGCTGTGTGGCCCCAAGCTAATGGTGTTGTGGAACAATTCATGGATACCCTCAAATGGATAATTCAACGAGCATCAATGGAGGGAATCAAGTTAAACTAGGCCCTGTGTCAAGCCCTCCGTGCTGATCGTTCAACTCCTCAATCAAGCTATTTGGGAGAGCCATTGGAACCAAACTGCCACAGTGGACATTAGACCGACCCTTGAATGCTGATAATGTTTGTGTCATGGAAAGTTCTCTTAAGTGCCAGATGAAAATATATGCAGATTATCGTCGACAAGCTCAGGGAATATTCTTTGATTAAGGTGACTTGTTCCTGGTCCAGCAGAAACAAAAGCAGAAAACAGACACTCCATTTGCTATCAACCCTTTGAGGGTTGTGACGTGCAAATGACATATTGTGACGGTGCATCGTCCTGGAAAGTCCATCAAACGAGACTCATCACACTTTAAGCACCTACCTCAATGGTCATCAGCTCCTGTAGTCATGAATAAGGCTCCATGCCTCCATTTTGAACCACAATTGAAAGTCCAATGCTGCATTTACCTTGGTCCTAACTGGACGACTTTCTATTTAACTCTCACTGAATCGTTACCTCATAGAGGGTTCACCTCCTGAGTAGACATTCCGCATTCTACCCCACTTCTTTGGGGGCTTGACCAGGCGGTTACCCGACAACCGAAGACCGGCTCTCTGTGTCGGCATGCCCCGTGCTCCTTTTGCCTCATCTCTCGCCACAACAGGAGGACATGCCCTGTTCCTTGAGCCTGATCTCTAAGACCACAACCCTACTCTTTCTCCAATGATTCCGGAACATTCTAAGCCAAACCTCCTAAGACACGCCTGACAATCCTTGGCGTGAATTCCTAACTCATCCCTTAAAACACTATTCCGATTTCCTTCATACCGTAGTACCATGTTATACCTTTGCTTCCAGTTTAGATCTCTCCTACGTATCTTCTCATTAAGCTCTTGCCCTAGCCTTTTCCTTCCTGTCTCTCTTTATCACTCTCAGTCATTAATCTCCCCTCCTATCTAACCCCACTCACATGCACTTTACCTACCTGCTCTGAGCTCTCCCCCAGGAGATCCTCCCCTTTCACTCTAATTTTCCTCTTCTTCTCCTATATGCTCTCTTTTTCCTTATGCCTCCTCATTGTTTCTTATATAAAATCCGCATGTACCTTAAACTGAATGTATTGATCTTATAACCTGTAAACTATTGTCTCTTTCCTTTCACTCACTATCATTCAATTCACCACAATGTCTTATCTGATCCATAGACCTGTAACGGTCTTAGGACCGACTAAATTATATGACACTCTGATCCTTTCCTGTCTCTCACAAATCTCACTCATACTCTCCTAATCATTCGCCATTTCATCGGACTTTGTATGCGCCATAAACTGCCTGTCTCGTACCTATGTTTATTATTATTGTTGTTGTTTTTCACTACTTGCATTTCCACACACCTCCCTGTTCATTCAATACTCCTCTCAGCTTAACAAAGTCTTCCCCATTCTTCACCCACTGAGAAACACCACTGCCTACTCGAACTCTGAATATAACCTCACTCTAACCCTCCAGCATATCTCCTCTTAACCCTTACCCCAACCCACTGCCTCCCCCTATCTTATTAGCACCAAACACCTGCTTGGGCACCAACCTCTGCTTCTATCCGCTCTCTTTTGGCAAACTTCCAAATCTTAATATCCCCCGCCCACCCCTACCTTGCCATAAATTCTCAATTTCTCATTCCCCCCTCCAACCCTGCCAATCCGTGTCATTCTTATCCTGCCCCCCGAATTTACTGCTGGGACTCCCAAAAGCAAACCCCTCCCTCCTTCCCACACCCTCCCCCTCTGTGCTCTTACCCAAACCTCGTTATTCTAAACTTCTCCCCCTCTCTTTGCCCGCTCCCTTCTTCTCCCCCAGCCAAACTTCACCACCATGTCCCACCTCAATACCGCCCACACACTACGCCCCTCTCATGCCCTAACTGACAAACATGGACCCAACTCTTGGACCATTCCATACCCTCCCATCCTTTAAAAAAAAATGCCAAGAAGAACTTTAAACATACATTTCTAATCCGAAATTGTGACACCTTAATTGAAGACAACTACCACAGCCCCACCTCACCCATTAAAACGAACTATATTATCTACACCAAACACCCCTCCAAATGGAAGAGCACCTTTTTACAACACCTCCCAGTATCTAGCGCAATTAAAATCCCCCATGCTTACAAACTTGCCAGTTCCCCTACTTCTCTTTTCCCTGGTGAAATAACCATTTCCGTCTACAAAACTGGAAACATCCTGATTCAAGCCTCAGAGCAGCACCTCACAATTTTTGAACACCCTCTCAATCCCAAAACCCCTCTGGACTCCCCACAGCCGCCCCAACTCCTAACCCTCTACCTAATGACAGTCCCCGTACAACAACTCCAACTCTGTCACCCTCACTTGAACTCTCCCCTGTCGCAATCCTATCCCCCCTCCCCTTATCAGCTCCCTCCCACGCCCCCTCCCAACTCTCCTCTGACTCCCAGAGACAAACTCCACACCCCCATGACACTCCTACCTGTAATGACACATCCCTCTCCTTAACTCCTATTGTACCCACCTCTCTGGAACCAGCCCGCATACTCCTCTAATACACTCCTCCAAATTACAATGTCCCCTATTGACCGTCCACCTCCAATGCCCTATCCCCTCCCTAGTACCCCTCCTCCCCCTCTAAACCATCCCATAACGACAATAACCCCTCATATCCTTGCCCCTTCCTCCACAAACTACTCTTCCACCCATAAGGTTGTTACCACATCCCTTCTCGCCCCTCTCGCACCTCACATTCTCCCCACACCTCTTCCCCTTTCCCCTCCACTCCCTACCAGACCATAACACATCACGCCCATCCCTCCCTCACCACACCGGCCCATACACCCCTCCCCTCCCCTGGCCTTCCCCACTCCTCCTTCAAACACAGAACCACACACATTATCCCCCCTGACGAACTGCCCACTCCAAGCTGCCAACCTTCTCTCCCTAGCCACCACGTCCCTAACTCCTCCTCTATTCCAGCCACTTCCACTTCCCTCCTCTCTAACCTCAGCCAGACACTTCGTAACTTGGACTACAATCTCTCTACCCTGACTACTGTACTTACCCTACTCAGAAAAGATTTCAATCGGTTCAAATCCTACAAACCCATAGCCCGCCCCTCTTGGCCCTCTGCCCCATGTGCTATCCTTCGGAAACACCCATATCCCAAGCATTGGTTACCAACGCCTCTCCTCACCAACTCCAACAGACCCCTTCGAACCTCGAATACCTACTCCGCCCCCGACCTATCTGTCCTCTGCAATGCCTACCTTAACAATTCCCCACCTAAAGATCCTTCCCCCTCTCACTCCAATATTCCTGTTATCTTGGGGACTAGCAGAATCCCCGAGTCTACTAGCTCCCCCAGATCTCCCCTCAACTCACCAGCATTCAACTTCTCCCCGCCCCTAACACCAACTCCAAACCCTTTACTTGCATACTCGTGAACTGCCGCCCGGCTGTCCGGCATGCGACCGAAATCTCAGAAACCATTCTTAACGAAGATACCGGCATTGCCTTCCTCACTGAAACCTGTCTCAAAGACCACTCTAGACCCATCCTTGACCTTCTGGCCCCCTTGGCGACTCTAGTCTCAGAAAAGACAGACCTGAAAAAATAGGGGGAGGTCTAGCAATCATTTTTAAAGAAGAACTACAACTCTCCCCAATTAATAACACTGACTACACAACCTTTGAATTCTTATAAGCTGAACTTAAAATGAAAAACTCCCCCCAATACGACTTCATAACATCTACCACCCTCCTGGTGAACCCCTTCCCTTTGCCGAAGAAGTATCGGACCCTCTAACTAAATCGCTACTTTCCAACTCCAAAAATCTCTTCCTAGGAGATCTTAACCTGCTCTGGAATGAAGAGGATGACCCTGCAATCAACCTTCTTAATAACCTTCTTGAGATTAGCGACCTCAAGCAACTTTGCCACTCCCCTACCCACGCCAGAGGAGCTATTCTATACGCCATCATCTCCAACCCTGATCTGACATCCTTATCCAACATCATCCCTATCGACTGGTCTGACCACCATCTCATTCTGTTCACGATCTCCCCTCCGGCCCCACCCGCCCCTATAAAAAACAATAAAACTACAATTGTGACCAGAAATCTTGAGCAAATCCCCCCGGCGCACTGGAACATAAACTCCAATCCCAACTCAGTCTCACCCCCCCTCTTCAAATGCAAATGAACTCACTAAGCACTTTAACAAAACTGTCTCTGAGGTTTTAGACCAACGTGACCCTCTGAAAATTAAAACGCTACAAAATGCCCCCTCTAAAGCATGGTTCACCCTAGATCTTACTAAAGAAAGACACTCACTGAGACTGGATGAAAGAACATGGAGACAACACCCTTCCCCATCCCATCTTGCTCTCCTCAGAATTGCAAGATCCTCTTACAAAAAACCCATCTTTTTTGGAAAAAGCATAATTCTTTCGTCTATAACTCTCTCATGCCAAAAGTCAACCTAGAGAACTGTTCAACATTATTAGAAATCAAACCTCACCTGCATCCCTTAACCCGGTGGCCTCCACTAACAAATGTGAAGAAATTGCCAACTTTTTCAGTGAAAAAATCACAAAAATTGACCGTGCTTTCCTCGATACCCAAGCCTCGTTCACCCCTCAACACCCCCTGGATACTACACCCTATCCAACCCTCCCTTTGAAAACTCCCCTGACTCCCTCACTCCTCCTCCCATCGCACACCCCTCCTGATCCTGAACCCCTCCCCACTATCCTACCGCTTAAAAATAATGCCTCATGCCATAATTTCTGCTTCATTTCTGAACGGGAAGTCTTTAACATCCAAGAGAAACGCAAACCATCCTCCCACACTAAAACCCTCTCCCTTCTGCACTCGTCCAAGATCTCAAACACATCATTGTCACCTACTGGACCAACATCATTAATGCCTCCCTCTCAACAGGGAGTGTTCCCATCTGCCTTCAACTCGGACAAATCACTCCCGTCACCAAAAATCCCAAGACTGACCCCAATGACCCTAACAATCTCCGTCCCATCTCCAACCTCTCCTCCTCTCCAAACCCCTCGAAGAATGCGTCCTACTCCAACTGGACAAACACATTGACACATTCAACCTTCTAGTCCCCCTTCAATCTGGCTTCGCAAAGGTTGCATCACTGAAACTGCACTGCTCAACTTAGTCAATGATATTCACTTAGCCCTGGACAAGGGAAAGACCTACCTACTCCTCCTCCTCCTTGACCTCACCGCTGCATTTGACACAGTTTACCACCCAACCTTACTCAACAGATCGTTTTGGCCTTATTGGCACTGTCCTTAACTGGTTCACCTCCTACTTCCAACATAGAACCCAACAAATTAAAATTCAAAACTGCCTCTCTAGAACAACTTATGTCTCCCTAGGTGTCCCTCAAGGATCCATCCTCTCTCCCGCCCTTTTCAACCTCTTTATGGAACCCCTTACCCTTAAACAAGCAAAAATCAACTATCACCTGTACGCTGACGACACCCAACTGTACTATAAAATAAAATCCCATGCCGATATCCTGTACCTTAACACTGCACTAACCAAGATCCAAACCTGGTTCCACAAAAACCATCTTAAACTCAACCCTAACAAAACTGAGATCATCCTCTTCTTTCCCAAAAACAACCCTCTCCCCATTCAAACATGGATCGCTGACCTTAATGCCCTAAACTGCTCTCTCTCCCTCGCTGAATCTGTCAAATCACTCGGCATCACCGTCTCCAATAAACTCACACTTAACTCCCATGTAAAGAACTCAGCAAAAAGTGCACTTTTCACACTCCGGCATCTCAAAAAAATCAAACCTTTTGTTCCAGCTAAAGACTTCAAATTATTTTCCATTTGACCTCCTCAACCCTCATCAATCAGGCTTCCGAGCGAAACATAGCACGGAAACAGCTATGACACACATAATTGATGACGCCCTCCAAATCCTTGATCGCAATGAGTCTTGCCTCCTCATCCTCTTGACCTCTCTTCAGCATTTGACACGGTCAAACATGAGAACTTACTGGAGCTGCTAAGCACTAGAATGGGTCTATCGGGAACTGTTCTCAAATGGTTTTCGTCCTTCCTTCATAACCGGTCTCAGAAGTTTAAGATCGACAATGTGCTATCTACACCTGTGCCTGCAGATCTAGGTGTTCCACAAGGATCCTCCCTCTCCCCCACACTGTTCAACCTCGTCATGGAACCGCTCGCCACCTTGCTCCAAGCATCCAATGTTCAATTCCATATGTACGCCGACGACACACAACTTTACCTAAAGCTACAATCCCCGGAAGATATCAAACTTCTGAATTCCACACTTATTAACACTCAATCTTGGCTGGCCGATAATCACCTCAAACTAAATGCTCTGAAAACGGAGTTCCTACTCATCTCACCCCCGGCGAAAATTTCCACCACCCAAACCTAGCTCAATAACCTAACAGCACTCAATGTCCAACCTACCATCGTGTACTCTGCGAAATCCCTAGGCATCACACTCGACGCCAAGCTCAACATGCAGCAGCACGTTAACAAAGCCACAAAAGGAGCTAATTTCCAAATCAACACACTGAGGAAAATTAAACCCTTCCTCCCTGCCGAAGACTTCCAAACTGCTGTACAAGCGTTGGTCATCCCTCGCATAGACTACGGAATTGTGGCCCTCAGCGGACTCCCGCTATCCACAACAGCACCCCTAAGAGCCTCCTTGAACGCTGCCGCGAGACTCATTACTGGCTCAAGAAAACATTCGCATATATCCCCAGACTTAAAGTCCCTAAAATGGCTGCCTTTTGAAGCCAGAATACAGCTAAAAATTGCAGTTATGACACACTCGGCCGTGCACCACAATGCACCCAACTACCTGGCTCAAAAGTTGTCTATATCAGGAGGTTCGAGATCCAATAGAAGTACAAAAAATCTACTCCTAAAACCTCGTAGATTCCGGAAAGAAAAAACATACAAGCGCTCCTTCTCAGGAATGGCACCCAGGATCTGGAATGCGCTCCCTCCTGAAACCAGGATTATCTCCTCCACTGCACTCTTCAAGAAAGAGGTGAAAAACATCCTTCTGGCCCAGATCTCCTGAACTTTATAGGTGCTGGATCAGAGACTCTGCATCGCTTTGTACCACTGATCACCTTGTCCTTGGCACTATACTCCTACTTGATGGTGACACTACTACGCTACTCTCTTACTACCGACCAATATATGACACACTTTGGATTATTGAATCACCCTCCCGATGCCCCCACCCAGTGTTCTCTCTATCCTAAGAAATTGATATAAGCCATCCACACATCCAAGGTTTACCTGAACCCTTCTGTAGTGGGATCAATGACTTGTGCCGCCTTATATTACTTGTTTACCTGATTGTATATTGCTATGTTTTCTGTACGTTATTGTTATCCTATTATGTTAGTGACTATTATACTGCTCCCATTATCTCTGTCCATTCCTGCTGCCCCTACCCCTGTCTCTGTGAAGCGCTCTGATATCCGTAAGGATCTTGTTCGCGCTATATAAAACTTTGAATAAATAAATAAATAAATAAAATAAAATAAATGTTATCAAATCTCTGGTCCTATTCAAAATCGACTACGGAAATGCCCTTCTCTCTGGTACTCCCAAAATCCACCTTGCCCCCATCAAATCCGTCCTCAACCTCGCAGCCAGACTAACAACTAACTGTAAACATTTTGACCGCATCTCCCCTGCTCTCAAGACCCTCAAATGGCTCCCCATCGAAGGCGGATCCTCCTATAAAATTGCCTGTATTACACACAAAGCCCTTTATCAGAAGACTCCAACCTCAAAAAAGCTGGCTGTGCCCGAACGCTGAGAAGCACCAACACTCTTCTTCTCATACCCCACCCCTAATAAAAAAATGCCTTGAAATCCCACTCCTTCTCTGGCAAGGCCCCAACCATCTGGAATGCCCTCCCCAAACGCCTTCGATGCAACCCCTCCTATGCCAGCTTCAAAAGAAACCTTAGAATTCACTTGCTCACTACATTTTGGGAAAATTAAATCCCTGATCTCCTTTCTGACTATTTTCCCCCTCCTTCCTTAGGCAACTCCGCATACCCCTTGCACTCTCTCACCTCCCTCCTGACACCCTTCCCCTCACTATACCCCCCCACACCCTACTATGTCCACTGAGTCCTCCTTGGCATACTGTAAAATTACTATTTATAACAACATACTGGTTATTTCAATTGTTTTTCTGTTTATCTTATATGCACTCTGCTCACTATGTACTCTTAACCCCTTTGCTGCGGTCGCGGTTTCGCGGCAGTGCGGCACTTCTGCAAAACGGGTGGGGTCGCGTCGGCCGTTGGACGTTTGCAGCACCAGCGAGGTAGTGCTTGTGACGGCCAACAGCCGACGGCAGCAGGTAAGGGGTTAATGGTTCCTTTTATTTTTGTCTAACCTCCTGTATACTTTGTTTCGTTCATTGCTATTGTTGTTTTCTTGTTTGTTACCATTGCTGATGTAAAGTGCTCTGATACCCTCGGGTGGAGCTAGCACTATATAAAACCTTCAAACAATAATAATAATAATAAGGCAACCCCGCCTGACAGCCCAGATCAAGCATCAGAACCTGCGCCATTGGTGCACAATCAGAGTACATCTCAACCATCGCATATCACTCGATCTGACCAACTAGTGCGAGCGCCTCAACATCTTATTGAAGAAATATGTTGGGACTATTGTTAGTACTTTTATTTAACAAAGAGGGAGATGTAGTGTTGTGAGACTATGTGTGCTAGGACCCTTGCGGTTCAGGGCAGACTTAACAAGGAATTACTCAACTTCCTGGGAAGTGTTAAGCTGTGGTTATTCATGGTTATGACGTAATGAGAGTGATTGTAGGCTGAGAAGTAAAGGTGGACAATTCAGATCTCCACACGTCTCATATTCATTTGCATGCTCCCTGGGGCTGGGGAGGGCTTCAAGAATGTTACTTCTGCAATTATGCTGTTTTCTTAATTTCAAAATTGGATTTGAGCTGCTTTATGTACATTACATATTTGTGGTTAATATTTTTTTGTATTCTATCTCTTCTGTTCATTGATTTGTAGCTGTTTTGCCTGCAAGCCTCTACATTCATTTGTTATTTATACTCAGTCTGTGGACTAAGTCTAATATCAAAATGATTGCAGCTACATATGCCAACTGCTTTCGGATTCAAACTGTGCATCTGACTAATTGTTAAAAGCTATTTTAGCTCTGTTGAAAAATGTTGTTAATTAGTGTTTTCCTGATTTGGTTATGAAGCACTCACAAAGTACAGGGCTGCAGCGTTCTGTGCTCCTAATTTCACTGTCTGCTTGATAATAGCATATTGCTAAACTAAACTAATTATTGTGCTTCCGTTTTTTACCCCGAAGCTATTTTGCTGTGGTGATGGTCTCGAGGACATTAACCTTGTTCCTGCACTTTATTTTCCTCCTTATTGCTTGCGTTTGTTCTTCTACCTCTGTTACTATGCTCAACAAATTGTTTCGGCAGCGTGGGTGTTTGGCACGGGTACAAATGCATAGGTCCACTGCACGGGCTACTAATTGTGCAGCAGGTGCAGGGTCTCGGGGGCCACCACACTCGAGGGGCCGCTGAGCCCTAGTTATTGCTGTATTTCACTGGTACGCAGGGACCAGGGGATCATTTTCCTTGTATGCACCGTGGCCCTAGGCACCCTTGATACAGCGCTGGGTTTGCAAGATATTTACCATGCCTGCTCCACCCCAGCACATACAAACGTTTCTTAGTGACAACCTGGCCCACAAAGCAAATCGAATTATACAATTGACTCATCACATACACTGCCGCAGAAGACACACCTAATACATCAGTGAGAATTGTAATTATTTTGGTCATGAATCTTGCTAGCGTCAAACCTGCTTGAATGGGCACACACCACTGGACAGGTCGGGAACGTGCTTTGTTTTGTTTTCACGAGGACCTTTGGTCACAGGCGAATGAGGGAACGCACTCTTTTAATTTTAATTTCAGAATCATTTTATTGTGTAATTTTTCATAAACAAATGAACAGGGAGAAAAGAACAAACGAATAACTCAAGGGTGCATTTTGAGAGGTACAGTTCTGATGTGTGGAACCCTGGAGGGTAGACTGTGACTGGAAGGTCTAGTATATAGAGCAAAATCCAGGTAACAGGTGACAAATGAGAGCAAATGAGAGCATATGATATTTAAAATAGACCCATAAGAGATATAGTATGAGGTATAATGAGTCGATAGGAGTACGATAAAGAAAGCGGGCTAGAGCGCTAGTAGGCATAGAGTCAAAGAACGTGTATAGTTGGACGAAACACAAGGAGATCTTTGAGCTCTTAGGTGCAGGTGCGTTTCGAGGTGTATATTCCACTTTATCTAAGGGTCTGGCACAAGGAATTGGGAGTTGGTGTTATCATTTCAAGTTACTTCTCGAGTTTGTATGTAAATAAAAGAGGGAAGGTGTACAGGAGTGTGGGAAATGGGTGTCCTATTAGGGTTTCGCGGAGGTGCCCACTGCAACAGCTGCCTGCAATAACGTATCACCAGAGGGGGCGTAGTTTCATGTTGTTTACCTGATTATTGGTGTTCAAATGCCCAAGAAAGTGAGTATGAAGGAGGACCGGCACATGCAAGGATAAGACTCAGCGAGATGAGGATTACCAGTAAGTTATTTGGGCAGTAGCACTTCAGTAGTCTTCCCCCTCCCAGTGACTACCTTAGGAGACAATGGGAAGCAATAGAATCAGCTTATCATGAAATAGTCTGCATATGTATTACGTGGCAGTATGATAAATGTTGGCATATTGATTCACCTGCACTCAGCCCAGGAATCAGCAAACTACTTAAAACACCATCCTTGGATCTTGGAAGAGTGAAACACCTACCTTTTTACATACCAGAGAAGTCACTTGCTGGATACAGAATGGCAGAAAGTGACAGAACAGATCAGGTAGGAGACACCACAAAGGCACTGTTGGTAGATGTCCAGGAATGTTGGGTCTGCCTGAACAAGTACTACACAAGGAGGGGTCGGGTGGGTAGGAGGTTGTCTAAGGACCAAGGGAATCAATCTGCATTTGTATAGCTCAGCACTGTCACCCCTAGGGGCATCTGGGTGCTGAGAGTGATGTGTCTTCATCGAAAAGCCAGGTCTTGAATTTCTTTCTGAAGTCCGCCAGGGAGTGTGCTGTTCATAGGAGGATGGGCCAGTCTTTCCAGGTCTTGGCAGCGATGTAGGAGAAGGAGCAACCCCCCTGCAATGGATGCAGGAGAGTGTGTGCGAGAGTGAGTGAGGTGGAGAGCAAGTGTCTTGAGGGAAGGTGGATGCTCAGTCGATGGTTAATGTAGGATGGTCTTTGGTTGTGTAGAACTTTGTATGCTTACATGAGGATCTTGAACTGGCATATCTTCTGGAATGGAATCCAGTGGAGGTTTCTGAGGTGAGGGGTGGTGCATGTTCATTTGGGCAGGTCCAGGATAAGTCTGGCTGCTGTGTTCTGTAGTCATTTGAGGAGCTGTGTGGAAATTGCAGCATAGAGAGCGTTGCCCTAGTCGAGGCAGCTGGTGACAAGGGCCTGCATGGCAGTCTTTCTGGTGATGATGGGGATCCATATGAAAATTCTGTAGAGGGTGTGGAAGCAAGCGGCTACTGTGTTGAATTGTCTTTTCATGGTGAGTTGACTGTTGAGTATGATTCAGAGGTTGCTTGCATGGTCTGTCGGTGTGGGTGATGGTCCAGGTTCTGTCAGCCACCTCCTGTGGTCCCATGCAGGGGTGTTCTTCCCGAAGATCAGTACTTCTGTTTTGTCAGAGTTGAGTTTGAGGAAGCTGTCACTCATCCATTTGGCTACATTGGTCATGGCATTGCTGAAGTTGGTTTTAGCATTGGAAGGGTCCTCGGTGAGCGAGACAATTAGTTAAGTGTGGTCAGCATAGGAGACTATATTGAGTCTGTGGGATCTGACGACGTCTGCGAGGGGGTTCATGTAGATGTTGAAAAGGGTGGGGCTGAGGGATGATCCTTGGGGTGTGCCACATATGATGTCCTTGGGTGCAGTAGTGAAGGGAGGCAGTAGGATGCTGTATGGGCATCCTGTAAGGAAAGAAGCAATCCACTTGAGGACATTTTGTTATATACCAACATTGTAGAGTTTGCCAGTAAGGATGTGTTAGGAGACAGCGTTGAATGCAGCAGAGAGGTCGAGGAGGATCAGAGCCATAGTTTCTCTGCTGTCGAGGCGAGTTCTGATGTCTTGTGTGGCGGCATTCAGCACGGTCTCAGGGCTGTGGTTGGCATGGAATCCTGATTGTGAGGTGTAGAGTAGGTATTTTTGTTCCAGGTGTTCATTGAGCTGTAGATTGATGGCTTTCTCAAGTACTTTAGCTGGGTAGGGTAGTAGGGAGATCAGTCCAGAGTGGATGGACAAGATGTTTGTGGTGGTCTGAGTAGTATGCGAAACCCAGGTGGTTATCATTTGGCTGCTGTTTGCTGGTTGATTGAGGTTATTGAGGCTGAGAGAGGTAGGTTCAGGTCGAAATTGTAGATGGTGGCAATATTGCTGTGGAAATAGTCTGGGAGGGTGTTGCAGAGTTTCTGGGGTGGGTGGATGGTGTTCTCTGTGGCTACTGGTTTGGAGAATTCCTTGACAATTTTGAAGAGTTTCTTTGTGTGGTTGGCCGCAGTGTTGATGCAGTCCGTGATGGCTGCTCTCTTGGCTTCCTTGATATGCAGGTGGTAGTTGCTGAGGGTTGCTTTGTAAGCAACTCTGTTGGTGGGGTCCTTTGTGATGTGCCATTGCTTCTCGAGTCTGTAGCAGTTGCGCTTGGTGGCTCTGGGGTGCACCAGCCGGCTACTTTTGAGGTTTTGTTGTTTTTTGCTGGCTTTAATGGGATGATTCTGTTAGTCCATCTGTTGATTCAGGCGGAGAGGTTGTGGACAGCCTTGTGAAGGTCTGCTGAAGTTTTAGGTTGGGTGGTGTCGAGGGCAAGTGAACATTGAGTCTCAGTTACTTTGCCCCAGCTGCAATGGGTTGCACTGTGGTGCTTTGCGAGGGTATGTTGAGCGTCGGAGATGGTAAAGTGAATGATGGCGTGGTCGGTCCAGGTGAGTTCTGTGACGTGGGTGAATTTGATTCTGTCGCTGGAGGTAAAAATGGTGCAGAGTATGTGACTGACTTTGTGCATGGGAACCAGTTGGGAAAGTCCAATGTTGATGAGGTTCTCCAAGAGGGAGGTAGAGTTGGGATTGTTGGGGTTATTATTGTGGAAATTGAGATCGCTGACCAGGATGCAGTGGTGGGAATTAATGGCAAGGGGCAAAGAGGTTGGAGATGGGGTCGCAGAAGGCTGGTTGGTTCCCGGGGGTCTGTAAGTGAGGGTGCCTTTAATCCTGGTTTTAGCATCAATTAGTAGTCAGAAGTTGAGGTGTTCCATGATTGGGGTTGGTTTGTTGTTGGTAATGGTGCAATAGATTGTTTCCTTGAAGATGATGGTGATGCCCCGCTTTGTTTGTTGGTGCGTCCCAGTGTATCTTCCTGTAGTGGTCGGGAATGGCGGTGGCAATGGCGATGTTTGAGAAGGGGTTGAGCCACATTTCAGTGATGAAGGATACATCATGGAAGAGGGTGGTGATGGTGTCCCAGATTTACGTGGTTTGTTTGCAGGGTGAAGCAGCTTTGAGCAGTATGCATTGGAGCGGTTCTGGGGTGTTAGTGGTATTCTGAGCGGAAATGGCGCTCAGTCCAGTGTGGTCATGTGGTCCAGTGTAGCAGGAGAAGTGGCATGTGAAAAGTCCAAGGGATGAGTCCAAGAGTGCACCAGGGACCAAATCCAGAAAATTCAAAGTCTCAAAGGAAGAGAGAAGTTACATTTTTTTCTGACCCACTCTGAGTTCTACTTTCAGAAAGACAGGTGGACACATTGAGAATCAAACGTATTTCTTCTTTTGAATGAAGGAGAGAGTTGCATTGCCATGTTGTAGGTGCAAAAGTACATGCAATATTGGAATATGCTACAACGTAGAGGGCTGGAAAAGTGCAGAACAGTGTTGGTTGCTTCCTCAGAAGGAATCTACCTTTGCAGAGCAGCCATAGACATAGAGATAGCAGTGAGAGACAGAACAGGTCTGCAGAGCGAAGGATTGACAGAAGCCCCTATCCTCCTCACCTTAAGTTGGACCATTGGGATCAACAGAAAGGGAGTGATGGCACACATGCCATGGTGTGTTTCCACAGGTCAAGCCAAAGAATGTGGAACCTTAGTGAAGGAGTGGGAGTGGATGAAACTGTTCCTTGTGATTAAATACAGAACAGAGGGACCATGCTTCCTGCTGATTGCTACAACACTTTTAAGAGAAGTACTGTGTGCTACAGAGCCACATGCCTTCCCACTCCCATGATACAAGATATGGAGTCTTGCCATACAGAACATACGATGATAAGTAGCTGTTAGAGACTGGCATCTTCCTTGACCTTGTTGACAGCCTCGATTGCAAAGGATCAGATACCTTGCATTCGTCCCCTGTCTCCTTTACAAACTTCTCAAGATGTTATCCAGAGAGATTCGGTTCCAAAAAGGAGGATTTCTGGAGCATTATCTTTAAGCAGCTGACAGTGTCAGCATCCTAGAAACATTACGATTCTGGTTCCTCAGGAAAACTTCTTCCACTTTAACACATGTTTGAGTAGTTCCACAGAAAGCAGAGCAGAGAGTACAGAGGATATGATATAATATAAACCACGAATGGAACACTAGCTAGTGGTGGCTACAGTCCCTTGGAAAGAACACACAAGTGAACAGAACCACTAGAGCAGATACAATGAAAATGTAATCAGCCACCTGGCATTGATTTTATTTATCTTATTTGTTGTGCTCGTTTTGATCTCTTCAGTCGCAATTTTAGGGCATGGAAAGTGAGCATTTCACACTCCGGGCTTTGACCCTTTGATTGGCATCCATGCACAGAACTGCATGTAATAGACTAAATGGACTTGAATTTTATAAAAGCAAGGGCACTCTCATAGTATTCACCCTGCCACCCAGGTGCAGTTTTCTCCTGTTGAATTTGGCAATCCCTTGATTCACCCTGACCGTGTGCACTTTCTGTTTCAAGATCGTTATGTCACCTGCCTGGCTTTCAATGGCAGGCTATATGCACAACTTGTGACCGAACATTATAAATCCTGCAGAGCAGATGTATTTGCTGTGTTCTGCTGCGGGAAGAATGTTCTGCCATCAATTTGTACATGGAGTTGTGGGGAAAGGCTGGGATAGCAGCAGCATTGATGGCAATAGTTGAACAAACCTCTAACTCCTGGATCATGAAGCCTCCCAACCAAACCGAACTAAAAAACAGGTCAAGGGTTCCCGAACAGATGAGTGGGTAACGTATGCCACCGGCCGCAGATCCTGATGTCATCAGACTCATTGCGGACCTTGCAAAGCATGGAGCCTTAAAGAAATCAGGGATTTGTACTTAATAAATAGGGGTCTTTTAAGACAAAAATATGCAACTGTCGTAAGGGGCAAGACACCCTCATGAATTACGGACTGGAAAGTTGAATGGGTACGAAACAGTAATTGAAAATTTTAGCTTCAGTTGAGTCATTTTATTTATCCCAGTTCTTTATTTCCTCCTTTGTAATTAGTTATTGTTTTAATGTTTCTAAGGTCTGTCTCAGGCAAATGAACAACAGGGTTCTTTAAGTGAGTAGATTGCCTATTTGCAGTGGACTACTTTTGTTAATTTTCGTATTTCATATCCAACGTGAATCATAGCATCTAGAGTCATTTCCTCATCTGTAAATCACCGTTTTTTTATTATTTTGTGCTCTCTGGTGCAACACACTGTGAGAAAAAAAGAAAAATGAGGACATTTAGTAAACAGCATCCACTGAGCTAATAAAAATCTTATGTAGCTTTGAAAACGTCTACTCTGTTGGCATCATTCACCTCAAGAAGGACACACCTCTGGACTTTACAACATCTATTTAGACTGGAATTGATCACTGGTTTCCCGACAAATCTATCTTTAAAATAAAAAGCCAGGCAAGCAGGATTCATTTCTCAGAATCCATTTCAACAAGAAGACATCCAGATTTCCCAGCAGCCATTTCAACAGAACTCAACAGGAAGTAACAGTACTACATTTTGCCACTCTCCGAAGCCTTCATACATTTGCCTCCAAGGCATTCCTTCCCTGGGCATTCCAGACTGAAGGCAATCAAGTCGAGGGCCTCACATGTTTGTACCTATTCATACCTGAAGGATATAGGAGAAGGAATTCTGCTTCCAAGGTAAGCCACCCATCATCATGTATCTATCAAACAAACATCAAAAGACACTATTCCCACTTCCGGAACCCACAAAAATGCTCTACAAACTTGCACATCTAACACTAACAATTGCATACAAATACCACTCACTAGAATGCACACCTCCCCTTACAGACAGTCTTGAACTCATGTGAAATAATATCAGAGTACTGGGCCTACTGGCAGTGATGTGGAGGCATACACAGACACCTGGATATGCAGTTTTGTTAGCGTAGAACTATTACCTAGAAAAGCTCAAGGAGCGATCTGAGAGGGAAGACTAGATAAGAAGAGAGTCCTTCTTGGAGTATAATAAACCCCTCACTCACCAACCTGGTTGGCGACATGCTTCATTATTGGGGTCCACCCTGATAGCCAAATGCCATCAGGGTGTGCTTCGACACCTGAAATACAGTGGAGCAGGCATTTTGTGAATGGTGCAAAAAAATGTTAAAAATTGTCCTGGTATGACTATTGTTAATAAAAATGTTATTCTTAGCCTACTGGACAATATTAAAATGTGTGGGGGATACAATTAAGGTTTGTTATGACCATGTGTATCGATGTGTTGGAGGTCTACATGTTTCAACCCACTGTTGGAAATTGCCGGGTTTTCTTCAGGACCAACGGAAAATGGGTGGTCAGAGCACACTAACGCTCTGCCAGGCCGAGATTCCTTTAAAAATACTGGCAAAAATCTGCAGTAGGAAAGTCTCTCAAACCCGATTGGGCGAGAAAGAGAAAAAGTGAAAAAGACTCCTGTATTAAGGTCTCAAGGCTTCACGGGGTGGAGGGAGGGTTGGCCTCTGGTAGGGACATATTAGTTTGCCAGAGATAAGTGTAGCCGATTACCTACACACCTCTCCTGAAGCCGCCCGCACTGGTACTGTCCCTACCAGAGGCCAACCCTCCCTCCACCCCGTGAAGCCTTGGGACCTTAATACAGGAGTCTTTTTCACTTTTTCTCTTTCTCGCCCAATCGGGTTTGAGAGACTTTCCTACTGCATTCTACCAAGCACCACCCTTGCCGATACCTTTTGAATGCAGTCAATCTGGCTTATCGGCCTATAATTTCCCGGTATTGAACGATCCCCTTTTTTAAAAATAGGAAGAATTACTGCTACTGCCCAGGTACTGGGCATCGCTGCTCCCTTAGCTATTGCGTTCATAAGGAGCTGAATATACAATGCCCAGCAGTCAAGATCTTGGCGGAACAGATCTGCGGGGATACAATCTAGCCCGAGAGCCCTGCCTTTAGGGACCTGGAGAAGGGCATTTTCCACTTCTTTCTTAGTTATGCATAGTGCTGGGATGGAAGACGACATTACAGAAATATCTTGGACATCTGAATCACAGGAGAACTGGCCTTTGTAGTGATGGACCCACTGGTCTGGCTCCACATAATTAATGGGAACTTTCCTAGGGTCCCCGCTCCCCCACTTTACCAGATGCCAAAAAGCCGTCATATCTCTCCCAGAACATGCGTTGAGTAGATCAGCCCAGTGTCCCTTTTGGCCTGGGATTGCGCTGCCTTGTATGCCGACCTCTTCTCACTTATAGTGTCCCGATCTTTAGTCCTGATTGCTGCCGCAAGAGTTCTATATGCCGTACGACAGGAGGAATTATACCAAACTGCAGCCTTGTGACATGGGTGTTTATGCACTTTTTTGTTTTTAGTGATAAAAAAACTTTTAAGTTCATTAAAAAGGTGCTCATGTACCTGACCGACTCTATCTAAGTGAGCCTCATGTGCAGCGTCAGCCTGGAGGATAGCAAGCGCATTAGCTACCAATTTACTCATTTGGTTCACCTTCTCTACATTGAGGGCCACATTAGCCCATTTGAGGCGTTGTGTGTCATTTGTCAATTGTCCTTCTACGAAGTCTACACATGAAGTCGGCCCTCTTGCAAGATTTGAATTCAAATCCCACAAAGAGTAACAAAGGGTTATGGTCGCTCTCTGGAAGGTCATAGACCAACATGTCTAGAAGATTAGGCCAACATTCCTTATTAGTGATAAAACAGTCAATATGACTGGTGCGTTGCCCTCTGATAAATGTCGGCATCCCAGATTTATCTGATCTTCCAGGCATAATACTTTTAGTTGAAGTGCTGCGCTGGTCCACTTTTTTACTGGAGGAAGAACCAGGGGGGGATCAACCATTGTTCATCCTTCTCTAAACTAAAATTCATATCCTGGAAATCCAGGGGTTCATAAGTACAGTTAAAATCTCCAGCTATTAATATATTGTTCCGGCCTTTTTGATTTGTTAAAAAAACATCAAAAAGGGCTACAATATTTGAGGCCTTCCCAACTTGCAAGCCCCTAGAATAAACATTAATAAATAGAAGATCTGGGAAATTTCCCTTCGTTAACATAACAATAAGAATGTCCCTAGTATCAATGTGAATCACCTCTAACTTATATTGAAGATGCTGCCTGACCCAAATTATCAATCCCCTTTGGGTCTACCCCGATCACCCTGTTCAGCGGTTTTAGAAAAGTTTATATAACCTGGGCGAAAAACCTGGTTCACTGCCCACGTTTCTTGGAAGAATATAATAGCTTGCTCATCAATAAATGAGGACCATTCAATGGAGGCTGTTTTATTAATAAGCCCTGCAATATTCCAAGAAGCTAGTTTTAGGCCAGCACTGTCGTCAATGGGAACTCTAATTCTTAAATGAGGGCATGGGCCACACCCTGTCACATGAGAATCAACAGCTTTTATAATAGAGTTACCTTTGGGAGCCTTACCATAGTCGGGTACCCTACTACTTCCAGCCATGTCCAAGATCGTAATCTGCATTAACCAAAAGGTTTTGTAGGAGGGTAACCCATGGCTTTTGATGATACCCAATGTTTGATCGCCCTCATCTAGGCCAACCTCTGGAGGTGGAGTCTTTTCATATAGGAATGAAGGACCCAGTCAATTTATATCCTCCAGGTTTGTAAATGACTCAAATCTATTGGGAATCGGTACAGTATACTCATACCTTCCCTGAGCATGGGTAGTAGCCCTGTGATCAGCCCTTCCAGTTACTGATGCGGGTGCATTGCGATAGAAAAACCCCAAAGGTAGAATATTAATACCTTCCCCACTAAGATGCCTTGATTCAGCCCTATCAAGAATCGTTTTCACTATTGAGGGGGACCTGAAATTCAACACCACACAGTCACCTCTACTAATTTTTGTTGATTATCCTATCCAGGGGGTCCTACGAATCATTTAAAATTCCTGGAATAGATGACTACCCAACCCTGTTTTGGTATTTAAAAGGTGAAGGGCCTTATTCCTGAGTGAAACCCAATGTTCCTCAGATTGTAAGGGAGGTACAGTAGAGAGTATAATAGTGTATGGCGTGGCATCGGGAGGAAGATTGGTGTTATCGTTACCATTATGGCTAGCCAAGCCGCCCCGAATCATCCCTTTGTTTTTACCCCCAAGTGGTTCCCTAATGAGGCTGGCCCTTGATTGTAGAACAAACGTACTACCTGTATTTTCAGGAGGAGCTTGTGCAATTGCATTAGCAACAGCACCAACAATAGTGGAGGGCAAATTTACTGCGGGGGCTGTTGCTACGCTTAAATCAGTAGAACCACTAAATGTTCCATTAGATGGAATAGGTTTTGAAGTGGAAAGCTGATGCTCAATTTTGCTCAGTCTAGAGTCAATATCTGAGAGTTTAGTTAATAGAGGTTTTAGCAGTACAAAGAGTTTTTCCTCAAATGTAACTAAAATGCAATCTTCCAAATCACATTCACCTGCCTGAAACAGGCCTGTGAGCCAATATCTATTGAGCTAGGAATGCTTGTAGGTACGACCTCTTGGGCGCTGTCTTTCTTAACTCGAGCCGCCCCTTTAGTTTTTGCCACTTTACTAGGGTGATGCATAGTAAGTGCCAATCCACCCGCTTTCCTTTCCTTGGCTATAATGGCGGCAGCGCCCTCCCTTTCATTTGCCTGGGTTAAACGTTGCTGGCGAGTAAAGATCTTCGCTGGTGGTGAG
This sequence comes from Lissotriton helveticus, assembly GCF_964261635.1. NCBI lineage: Eukaryota > Metazoa > Chordata > Amphibia > Caudata > Salamandridae > Lissotriton > Lissotriton helveticus. The sequence continues at coordinate 727,488,563 of NC_136061.1, forward strand.
GGAATGGGGATAGGGACACTGTCTGTAGTAAGTAGATCGTCTAGTTGATCGTCTAGTGATGCTACTGGTAACAAGGAAGCAAGCTGCGGCATACATTTAGCAGATGGATCCGGAATTAACAAGGGACCAGCTAAGGGTACTTCAGAGGAGGCTCGATGGGGATCGAAAGAGAGTCTCCTTTGTGTAAGCTCGATTTCATGGCTAAGAACAGATTCTGCCCTCATAAGCAATGCATCAAGTGATCCTACAACCCCTGGACCCACAGCCCCCTTGTGATTGCCCTTATTCATAGTTAACATTTGTCAGTGTAACAATTGCTAAAGAAATATCAAGTGGACAGCAATTAAAGTTAAAATTCAAGCCACTAACCAAGTCCTTAGAAACACAGGAAGTCCAATGAAAGAGGGGTGGCCCTGCCCTGCCTCCTCCTGGCTTCGACAGGCGCAGATCCGGGCACGCCGCGCGCGTCCAGCACTGCGGGAGCTCTGCGCCGTTTTTAAGCGCCTCCTGGCTCTATGGCATAGCGTGGGCGGCGTTTCCTGGTAGTGCTGCTAGGATTTCTGGGATATGTAGTCCCGGCACAACAAGGCTGCCCAAATGACTCTTTCAGCAGTGGGCCGCAAAAAAGCGGCATCTCGGTTGGTTGGTGTAGCACAAGGCGCCCAAATTACTCTTCCGGCGTTGGGCTGCAGGCAAGCGGCATCTCCACGGGTAAGTGAGGCACAAGTTCAAAGGGACTCCAGCGCTGCAGGAGCCCTGCATTGTTTTTAAGCACCTCCTGGCGCTATGGCATAGCGTGGGCGGCGTTTCCTGGCAGTGCCGCTAGGATTTCTGGGATATGTACTCCCGGCACAACAAGGCTGCCCAAATGTCTCTTTCGGCGGTGGGCCGCAAAGAAGCAGCGTCTCCGCTGGTTGGTGTAGCAAAAGGTGCCCAAATGACTCTTCCGGCGGTGGGCGGCAGGAAAGCGGCGTCTGAATGGGTAAGTAAGGCACAAGTTCAAAGGGACTCCCTAGGCTAGAAACATATTACACAGCCTCCCTATTCTGTCCTATGGGCAAGATGGCCTTTCAACAGTGAAAAATGAAATGGAGAGTATTTCACTGTCAGGACACGGTACACTCCTCAGTACATGTCCTACCTTTCACATACGCTGCACCCTGCCCGGGGGGTACCCTGGACCTACCATAGGGGTGTCTGATGTGCATAAAAAGGGAAGGGTAAGGTCTGGCAAGTGGGTGCACTTATCAGGACAACAAGGCAGTTTAACAAACTGCGTGCAGGCACTGCAGTGGCAGGCTTGAGTTTCCTCCTTAAAGCTACTGGTGTGGGTGGCACAATTAGTGCTACAGGCCCACTAGGATCAATTGTGTTTCTAGTCCTGGCACACATAGTGCACTTTACTAGTAAAACAAATATACTCTTTATGGACAACCAATTACCATTACTCTTTATACAATGAGCACTTGCACTTTAACACTGATTAGCAGTGGCAAAGTACCCAAAGCATCTCAGTTGGCAACACCATGTCACTAAAAAGGTCTGGGGGAGGGAAAATGTTTAGGTAACTTTAGCCAAAAAGAGCCAAGTCCAACACTTACCAACTGAATTTTATAAAGCATATACACAATTGCTGGCACCCCATCTAGAAACTTTATTTGACAGTGCTCTTATTGCAGCGACCTTGCCGCTTGCAGTGTGTGACGCCCTACTTACTACCTTGCCTGAACCGGGTAGAGATGTGCTTGAACTGGAATCCTATAGACCTCTTGCACTAATAAATACGGATTAAAAATCATGGCCACATTTCTTTTTTTTTTTTTGTCCTCATACATGCCACCAGAAGAAATAGACTCTAGATGGGGTCTCTCTGTGCCTTCCACACAAACATACTTGATTACCGCCCTAGGTGTCTATGCCCGGCATACAGAGTTCACCCAGAGGTAAGGCTGTCTCCTGGTCCAACTCCCTTTCCCCTGGCTGAACAGACATAGGTACAAGGGAGGACAGGACAACAAACCTCTGGCATAATCATTGGACCCATATTAGTTCATCCTCCAGGCCTCTAATGCAGACCAGATTTTATTAGTACTCGCTTCATCACAAGCCATGTCTGACTGACTGATCATAATGATGTTTTTTAGACAATCAGCAAATGTAGGTGGAGCCTCCGACTTCCATACTCTACAAATTTCTCTTCTAGCAATAACTATCACATAGAACAAAAATTTTGAGGCAGAGTTATTCATGTTATAGCCCAGTGGCAAACCGAAGAAGACGAGTCTAATGCTGAAAACGATCGGCCTTGATAGGACCTCCTCTAGGAAGCCGCATACCGAAGCCCAGTACATAGAGATCTTTGGGCAGTCCATAAACATATGTCGATCGTCCACAGCCGGATGCTTACATCTGGGACAGTAATATGTATTCGTTGTCACCTTGGATAGTTTAGCCGGAGTCCAATACACCCTATAAGCTGTATAAAGGTGATTTCTCCTCAAATTGGCTGGTTTAATTACTGTCTGAGACATAGTAAAAGAGTCACTCCAGATTTTCTGTATCTCCTCTCGGGTTCCTGTAAGGACATTACCCCAAAGGTTCACCAATTCAGAGGCCAAACAATCTTTTACTTTGGTGAACATCCTATACCAGAAGGAGACCTCACGTTTTCATACGCCCACTCTGAAGATGGAATCAAGGGGCAAACTGTCTTCTCCGATCCCCCAGGATTGTCTTGCCCACCAAGCTGAGAGCTGGTAAAACTTGAATCTGGTTAAGGTCCCATTTGTTAAATTAGTAAAGGACTCCCAATTCATAAGATGCAAATTTAAACAAAGGTCACCCCACTTCTTAATACCAGATACTTTAAGTGGCTGGCACAATTGATCCGAGAAGCAAACAGGAGTGCCAGGGGAATCCCAAATAGGAGCCTGCAGATTGTAATATGGTATCCCCAAGACTCTCCTGATATATCCCCAGTTCTTAAGAGCGGCCAACAAGGTCTTAAGACGGGCTTTTTTGTAGAATTTGGGGTTCCCGAATTTAATAAGAAAAAATTCCTGACCCTGTGGCAGATCATGCAACATTGCCGGGAAAAGACGGCCCTGTGAGGAAGAATCTAATTTGTTGGCCAATATTCTAAAATTCTTAAAGTGGAAGGCATGATAATATAAAAATAAATCGGGTAGAGCCAGACCGCCTATCTTCAACCCCCTCCTTAATTTCTTCCAGGCTATCCTGGGTGTTTTTGTGGCCCATATAAAAGAACTGATCTTCCCTTGAAGGCTAGCGATATCCTTAGAATTAAATGGTAGCGGAATTGTATTGAACAGGAAGGTTATTTTTGGGAGGATCTTCATTTTCACAAGATTAACTCTCCCGTAAATCTTCAACGGCAGACTTCCCCACCTTAACAATAACTTCCTTAGCCACCTTCTGCCAACTGATCTTAGAAATATCCATCAACTTCTGGGTTAAATGTATTCCTAAGTACCTAATCTGTTCTCTGGCCCCATGTATGGCCATTAAATTATTCCACCCCATTATATCTGTTTTCTCTCTGTTAATTTTGTAACCAGAGAGACTGGCAAATTCCTCAGCCAGTTCAAATAACCGAGGAATTGCATCAATATGATTCGAAGTATACAAGAGAAGATTGTCCGCATATAAAGCAGTTTTAAGCTCTAGATACGCAATTTTAAAAGGTAAAATAATACGGTCCGTTCTAAGTGCACAAACAAAAGGCTCAATATATATATCAAATAATAAGGGGGACAGGGGACACCCCTGCTTGGTGCTTCTAGAAATACTAAACCATTCTGATAGTGCCCCATTTACTAAAACCTTCGCTCGGGGGTTCAGATATAGAGATTTAACTACTTGAATGAAGATTGATGGGAAACCAAACCTCTTCATGGCTGCCCAAAGATACTCCCAGTTAACCTGGCCGAACGCCTTAGCAGCGTCGATTGCTATGATGGCAAGTGGCAACCCCTTTTGCTCTGCAAAGTCAATTGCACCAATTACCTGGAAAGTAAGCTCATTGAGCTGCCTCCCTGGTATAGATCCTCTCTGGTCTGAATGCACAACTGTTTTTATAATTCTGGCCAACCTAGTGGCCAGTATCCCAAAGAAAATCTTCAGATTGGAGTTTAATAATGAAATTGGTCTGTATGACTCAATTTTTTGTGGATCTTTATTTTGTTTAGCAATCAATGTTATAGTGGCTTCTGACCATGATGAGGGGATACAATCGCCTTCTATAAGTATTCTATTAAAAAGTACCTTTAACACCGGCACAACTATCTCTAGGAGGCCGGAATACACTTAAACCGGTAATCCATCCGGACCAGCGGCTTTACCTCGACTCATTTATTAAGTTGTTCTCTGATTTCCCCCTCCGTGATTTCACAAGCTAAATATATCTTATCTGGTTCAGACAATTGGGGTAAATCTCTAAAGTCTAACCAGGTCCTAACTGCTTCTGTGCATGCCTGATCTCCTCTTGGTATAAAGCATGCCCTGGCCTCCTCTCTGATCAGCTCATCTTCTGATATCAATAACTCTGACTCCCTTAGTGTCAGGTTCTTGATATTGTTTCTAACCCTTTCTGTCCTTGACTTTCATGCCAGGAGGGAGCCACATTTTTCGCCATAATTTACTGACCTCCCACCTTTCCTTGATGATCTTATCATTTCTAGCTTTAAACTCTGCTTGTAATCTGAGCAACTCCCTCTCCAATTGAGGGATACCCTCCCTAGCCATCAAGGCAGCCTGCTGTAGTTCTAGCTCTTTCTCCTTAATGGCTTTAAGACCATCTACTTCTATTTTCTTACTGGTGTTCCTCCTATGGACCATGAGAGAGCTCAATAACCCACGCAGGTAAGCCTTAAAGGCCTCCCAGACAACTTGTTCGGTAGAGGAGCCTATATTAAAACTTAAAAAGTCAGTTATTCTGTCGTTTAGCTCCACCTTCACCCTCTCATCCAGTAATAATGTCCTATCAAGAGTCCATCTTTTCACTGTACACTTAGAGCCCAAGTTAAGTACTAGCTCGACGACGGAATGGTCTGAAATACCCACTGGAATATAGCAGATCGATCCTGTGTCTGCAAGCAACCTCTGATCTACTAGAAAATAATCTATCCTAGAATATTCCTTGTACTTTTTACTGTAAAATGAATATTCTCTTGCAGTACCATATTTTGCTCTCCAGAAATCAAGCAAGTTAAAGTCTTTCATGATGTTCATAAGTGTGGAAAATGTTTTAGTTGGGACACAGTATTTCACTTTGGAAGTCCGATCCAATTGCTTATCAAGAACTAGATTAAAATCTCTACCAAGTATGACCGGAGCCGAGGTATATAGCAGGCTAGCTCCGAGTTTCAAGAGAGGACCGGGATTGTCCTCATTTGTGCCATAATATACAGCACAAGTGATCGTTGACCCGCATATGGACAGAGTTGCCACTAGCCATCTACCAGACTGGTCTGTATCCCATTTCTGAACCTTAATCCCATTATTCGCCCTTACAACAATTGTTACGCCTCTTGTACACCCTTTTTGTCTTGAGCATAACACTTCCTGCACCCAACCCAATTTGCTAAAGGCTTGTTCGCAAGCCTTGGCTTCCAGGTGGGTTTCCTGCAATAAATAAACGTAAGCTTCAGTATTTTTTAGAAATTCACAACCCCGGGATAGCTTCCTGCCTCCCCCTAAACCATTCACATTTCAGGAGAGAAGTTTTATGTTAGTTGACCTAATCATGACCTACCCGTATACGCCATACATCTAGAGCTTTTTAAAAAGAAAACTTCTTTTATTTTGCATGAGGACAGTTTATCAATTTTATACTCCTCCCACCACCCCCCTCTGTGGCCACAACCTAACCCTCCCCTGAGGAACCCACCCGTGATACTTGGCGTTGGAATCGCCTTTTAGGAACCCTCACGGAGGCGGCACAAAATCTAGTTTTTTACAAACAAAATAAAATCAGGAAAACGACACAATACTATGCCTCTTCCTGCTGTGTGATTTTTTTTCACCTTTACCCTCCTTCACCATTTCTTCTTCTGCTTTCATCTCTATCACTTATCCCTACATTTCCCCATTCTCCCCAAACTTCTCCTTCTCTTCCTCCCCAGTAATCCAGTGTAAAACTTATCAGCCTTCACTTGTTACACCTTCATCTGAGATAGGAGGTCATCGACATCTTCGGGTTGGCTACAGTTGTACATTTTGTTTTTCCACATTATTTATAATAATACAGGGAACTTCATTTGAACTTGCGCTCCGAGTGATCTTAGTTCGGGCATTCTGGAACCCAGCTCCCACTGCCTTTGCGCTGTTCTTCCCCTGTCCGAACGAATTTGATATCGGTTGGCCCGGTGATGAAGAGTAGAACGTGATAGGCACCTTCCTAAAATGAATTCCTTAACACTATAGTTTTGAGAAAAAACAGGTTAATCAAGCACACCCCAAGTATGACATCAATTCAACATTGATCATTATGTCTCATCAGTTGTAGGAACAAATGGAGTGCAATATAATTATTTCAATCATACAAAAATAAGCTTATTTTTGTATGTATATTCATTGTAGTTTTTTATATACTTCCAGCCTTGAAAAAGTCTCATGTTGAGACGAAACACGTGTCGGTGGTGTGAGCTGGAATAACTTTTAACGTGTATGAAATAAAGAATGTGAAGAACAACATTAGTTTCTGGATCCATACTTTTGCATCTTGAACGTTATTCTAGAATGGACAGTATCTCTATAATGATTGAAATAATTATATTGCACTCCATTTGTTCCTACAACTGATGAGACATAATGATCAATGTTGAATTGATGTCATACTTGGGGTGTGCTTGATTAACCTGTTTTTTCTCAAAATAATTAATGTTAGCATTCCCTTGCTAGCCTAACACCCCTGGTGGTGGGTGTATAACAGGATTTACTGTGCACCTCCGTTCAAATTATCTACTTATAATTGACATTACATACTCTAGGAATTGTATTTGCTTGACGTGCGGACGCTTTCTCTCATGAGAAACACTACCACCCAATAGTGTGCATAATTCCTTAACACTATAGGTCTGAAAATTAACTAGAATTTTCCTGGGTACTTTCCTGTCTGGATGCAGCCTGAAGGGATCCCTATGTACCCTTTGTATCTCAGCCTCTAAATCAATGTCTAGCAGATCCTTTAAGACCCCTTCTCTTAACAACTTGCATACGAACCCCTTAATGTCATCCATCTCCTCTCCTCTGGAATCTTCAAGATTCTAAGATTATTCCTACGAGCCTGCATCTCCAGCCTTTCCATATCCATCTGAAGAGATCGGTTCTGAGTCTTTAAAGCATCTATATCTTTGGAGTTCCCTTGAACAGACTCCGATAATGTGGTGACTTTAAGCTCAAGTGACCCTGTGCATGTGCAAATGTCTTCCAGTTTTGACTCCAGGCAATCGAACTTGTCGTGAATACCTCTTTGATTTGTTTCAGATATTTCAAACTTAGTCATAAGGTCGCCCCTTAATGACTGCAACAAGGAACCTAAACTGTCCCGATCATTATTGGCAATGTCCAACTGTGGCAACTCCCCTCGGACTTGAGCTTGAGTTTGAGCTTGGGCATTGCAGTCTGCCTCTGGTGACTCCTGTGAAAGCTGAGAAAACAAAAGACATTGAAGGAGCCTGAAGGGCCTGAAGGGAGGGGGAGGGATAGATGTATTATCACGATTAGCGCTCATATTGATGGAATGGCTGGAAGGTCCCCCGTCGTTGATTGACCTTAAATCCAGGGTATTATCCTCACTTATCCAACCCAAGCTCCTTTCCGAATCTACTATGCTTGCAAGTGGGGAGAAGCTATTTTCAAGCGTTATAAGAGGAGAATTATTTTGTATTGGGAAGGCCCCATCTGTAGCCTTAGCTGAACTCGCTACCTGCTCCATGATTTTAAAATAGGATTTAAGAGACGGGGTATTCTTCTGAGGTGGGTGGGCAACCCCCGGTCCTTTTGTTTTTTTTCTAGTGATATCCCCTATCTTTGCAGCCTTCTTTTTGCGTGGGGTCAATGGGGTTACCCCGGTTCCTTCCGTATATTCTAGGACCCCCTTGGTCTTCAATTCCTGTTGGGACCTTAACTGGTATCTATTTCTCCTTACCCCCCTCTTCTGATCCTGTACCGGCGTTTGAATACCACTGCTCCCAAGAGACCTTGATTTATTGTTTGTTTCCCCGTTGCCCCTCCACTCCTTGGTGGAATTACTGAATATGCATATATAGGATCCTGCTCCATACAGTCCTGCTTCCACAACCCCCCCCAGCCTGAAACCACCTTACCGGGTACCAATAAGCTCCTGTACAGCGCTGTGGGGTGGTGGCCTCAACTCGCAGCAAAGAAGAACTGGAATACAGCCCCAAAAAAACAGTCTTTCCCACGGCAGCGCTTGCCCGAATCCAAAGTCTAGTCCCACGCACTCCAAGCCCTCCAGGCAGCGCGGACCCGGCTTCCTGCTCTGCAGACTTTGACTCCACCTCTCTGCCAATCCAGGTCTATCGCAGAGCTCTCTCTCAGCTCCAGGGTCCTAGAGCCTGCAGCCGCCGTCTGAAGCTATGCCAATACCGAAGAAAAGAAAAGAAAGAGAACACAACTCATAATATTGCCATGCGGAGGAGAAAGGGCCGAATCGACATTCTCACCCGGTAAATTTCAATCGCGGGACCGTTCTATATCGCTTTCCGTTGTTTCTTTCACTCTAGCGGTGTACCGCCTCATCGAGCTCCAGCGGCCGGCGTCAGCACGCCGCCATGTTCCTACGTTCCCGGCCACATTTCTGGTGGACCGTCTAACCCCCTTGCCACCACAACTAGTCCACTCGGACCAAAATGTTTTCGTACCTGCCAGAAACACCTCCTTGAATCTATGACTTTTTTTCATGTAATTGCACATGCCTCACAGCAATATGCCCACTTGTGATGCTTAGTTCTGTACTTACATAAGGCTTTTGATTCTCTAAAGTGGCCCTTTCTATATGTAGCACTCATCTGGTATGGATTGGGTTCCCGCTTCTTCCAACTGAGCAAATTCTTGTACACCAATCCCACGGCTAGAGTTAAAATTGGCTGCCATATCGCTGATCCCAGTGCAGTACTTTGGGAGGACTCGCCAGGGATGCCCGTTGTCTCCCCTTTTGCTTCCTCTGGCACTGGAAGTTTTAGCACACCATCTGCATACCCAGGGCCACCTCAGAGGTACTCACTCGGTCTCTCTTTATGCTCCTCTATCTTAATGATGTTCGGTCTATAACTCCCAGTATTGCAAGCCTACTGACTGACTTTGTCACCATCTCCGGCTTCAGGTTAGCTGGTCCAAATCGTTCTCTTTCCTATCAGCACTCATCCTCTAAACCTGATGTACTGGGTGAAGGGCATCCAACTTGCGTGGCAGCTGTCTACATTTAGCTATTTATGGAAACATAATTACCACATGCCTAAGGGCCTTCTGGAGGGTAGATTCAGATTTAGAAATATGTTTATTTAGACTGTAGGTCTTTAAACAGCAAAGACATAATACAGTAAATATTTAAAACTCATTAAAATACACATTTTCAACTACACAATTATAATAGCCTTATTTCCACCGGTTCCTTAACACTTCCACAATACATCATATATAAAAGGTACTCATAATGTTATAAAATTAATAAGGAAAAACTGCCCTAAAAAAGTAATTCTTAAAACCAATAGCATAAAGATTATTTTAAGATCACAACCAACTTGACTTTAGGCCTAACTTTTAACCATCTGTTTCTCTACCCAAGAAAGACCTGTTTACCGCCTTCATATACTTTGTGATGGCTATTGCTATATCGAGATTTGGCATGTCCGTAAAGAGTTCTATCGCTAAGGAGTGCAAGGCAGCTCCATATTTTAAGAAAATTGACCGTAAAAACAATTTCTGCAGATGTAAAAAGTGTTGACAGGCCAACATGATATGCAAGTTATCACATTTTGTGCCCAACCTACATGAGCAATTACCATCAGATTGTAACCTTACTGATTTTATACTCCCAATTGATACACAATGGTTACAGCCTAGTCTCCATCTTAGCACTTCAGCTCTAAAATATTGATTGGGTAATGTATCCAGGTAGGGCTACTGGGTTTCTTTCTCCCAACTATTCATCATAATATTCACAGAAACTTTCTTTCTCAGGTACCCCATGTCTTGTAACCTTGATGCTTGCTTCCCTAATGTTCTGAGATCGCCCTTTATTACTTCTAATAGAAGAGTCTGCGGGTTAATACATTTAGATTTTTACAGACCAAAAGCATTTTCTTTCTCACCTCTTTGGCCCATTTTAGGTCACTATGCAAAGATTCGTTCCTACACCATTGTGATACTTTCGTATCTTCTTCTGAACCCAATCTTTTCCTGAACCTTAAGAGAGCCACCTGCTCCATCACATTCCATGAAGTCAAGCCCAACTCGAGACGGATTGCCTGAATCAAGGAGGTGGCTGGTAGTGAGGGTTTTAAACATTTCCCTTCCTCGATGTCCCAACTAGATTTCCCACTTAAGCACAGGACTTCTACTCCATATAGAAATTGCTGTGAAATCATCGCATCATATGCTTTCAACAATGGTCTGTGGGACATTTCCCCATAAATTCGATTAAACTTTCTCAGCCCATGCACTGATGTAAGAGCTTTAGCTTTCTGGGCCTCTAAGTGCATTTCACATTTTAACGACTTGTCAAACCAGACCCCAAGATATTTATATTCATTCACATTTTCCAATTTGGTTGGGCCCAGGTACCAGTTAAACGTCTGATCTCTCGTTCCAAAGCACAGGAATTGTGTTTTATCCATATTTACGGTCAGTTGCTTAGCCATACAATATTCATTAAAGGCAGACAACTTCCTCGTGGAGGCCCATCTCTGTCTGGTCAAGGATTACCAAGTCGTCGGCTTACAGTAGGCAGGAAAGTTGGCTCCCATTCATTTTTGGTCCGGCACTTCTATCCATCACCAGAACAGATGGCAAATCCGCCAAATCAATGGCAAAGATCAGAGAGGCCAAAACACAGCCCTGTTTTAGACCAATATTAATCATTAATTTTGGAGTCAGTGCCCCGGCTGCATCCTTAATTACTTGGGCCCAATTTAACTATGCAATTCCTGGATGACAGCAAGAAGCCCCTCCGGGATATCATATTTCCGTAAAGTCTCCCAGAGGCAACTCCTGTCCACTCCTGTCCTTCTGGAGGGTAATCTAGTTTGTGCTGTCTCTGCGCTATGTGCACAGATGTCATTTTGGCAAACTCTGCCGCTGTCAATGGCAGGAAGTGTGGCTCTAACAAAAATGGTGGTCCTGCCTAGACTTTTGTATACCAACCCTTCTATTGTGTGAATGCGAGTGTATGGTGGGTGATCATATCTGGCACATTTTTGTTAGAGCCACACTTCCTGCCACTGACAGTGGGTGATCATATCTGGCACAACTATTTGTCGCAGAGTAGCAATACCCAAGCTTTGTCTCTCTACCAAGAGTGGTGGGCTCAGCACTCCCAATCTTGAACATTATTATTTGGCTTTCCAACTCCAATGGGTGTCACGCTGGTTTGCAGGAGGAAATCTAGTGGATACTACAACACTTCTTGCTCCTTGTGACTTGGAGCAGTTACTTACCATCTTCCATCCCCTTTCTAGGACTCGAATGCAGAGGGTGCTCCTGCTCCAGGTCACTTACTGATGCTATCGTAGGGCCATGATTATTACCCGATTGCCCAAACCATACGCTCCAGCATTTCCATTACTTATATGCCGCATATCCCCTTCTCTTAGGGAACTAACACTATGGCATGCGGTAGGCTTACACAGTGTAGACTACTTATATCGTGATGGAGTGCTCCTGTCCTTAGAGGACTTGCTGATTGGCTCTGAACTCCCACTGGTCCATTTCTTGCTACACGCTTCCTTCATTGGTGTGTTGAGCCAGCCCTGTGGAGGGGTACAACTGAAGCCCCCCACAACATCTTATCATCTAATATCTACATGTCTTAGGTGCAGATATCCACCAGACCCAATAGTTGCCTGGCGCCTTACGCATACACACAGTAGTTCCTCTCACCACATTGCGAAGACACTAGGACACAGATCTTGGCCGTTCTTGTACTGACAGTGAGTGGCAAATTATTTTAACCTACTCTTCCTTAGTGTCCTGAAACAGCATTTTAAATTAATGCAATTCTGTATCTTGCACCATGCCTACTTAAATGCCAATAAAATAAATTGTTACTTCCCCCACACCGACTCTGTTTGTCCCCATTGCCTAGCACATGATGGGGAACTATTACACATGCTATGGTCCTACCCGTCACTAACTGCCTATTGGGGAGATGTCATTAGGCACTTGAGGTGCTCCACAGTGACTGTCATGATCTATACTTGTGAGGCGTGGCTCCTGGGCCTCTATCACAATGCCAGACTGTACTTTGTGGACCTTGCCCTTCTTCTGGCCAAGTGGGTGATCACCCGTAACTGGAAAGCAGTGAGCCCCCAGCAGCCTCTGCATGGATTCCATCCATTCTAACATGGGCCCGGTCCGAGAGCATACTGCTGCGCAGAGAGGAGGTGAAAGTTCTATGTAAATACCCCAGACCGGATATAACCCACCTCCCATTTGTTGGAAAAGTAATATAAAAAGAAGTTGCCACCTGGCTCGAGGAATACATCAGCTACTTCAAGGCTATCAATCAGAGCTCAGACTGTGCTGCATTATTGAAACTGCTATGTGCCAGGTAGTTGACGATGCTCTCCTCTTTAAGGACAAAAATACCCATTACCTCCTAGTCCTGCTTAAACTTCCCACAGCTTTCGACATCAAGTATTGCTCCACACGGGAAACAACTGTTACAATGCATGCATTACAATGGATACTTTTACCCCGCATGATATTACCACAAAAATGGCTTTCTGTAGGGGGCATTAGGTGTTGATTTTAACTCTAACATCTTCTCTACTGTTGCACAGGCTGGAGTTGCAATAGTAAATTATACCATTCCAAACTTCAGCGCACCCCGACAGCGAGTTGGGGTACACATTTGCGGTGTAACGGCATGCGGGGTAAAAGCATGCGTTGTAACATCATACAACTGCTCCACACCCTACGAAACTTACTTAAGATTCGCTGGCACAATCCTACATTTGTTCACATCCAACTTTTCTAATCAATAGCAACTTATTCAGGTAGGAATTACCAGCTCCCATACTCTCCTGTCACCTGTGAATTCCCTGAAGGGTCCAGCCTGTCAGTGATCATTTTGTACCATCACTAGGAGACTACCTTCACTATTGCCTGAGGCTTGAGCCGGGCTGCTAGCTTTTAAAAACGCTCTGATTCAGATTTTATCTGTCACTGTGATTACCCTTTGTGTTCTACCCCCCCCTGCAAGCACTCGCGGAAATATCGCGCTGCTCGACCTATTTACCGCTCAGGCGATTTAAAATACTGAGCTTACTCACTGGAGGGAGCGCTGCACTTTCGCTCACCTGCCTCCTTCCCTGGGTGCACAGCCGATTTCAGGGCTGACTCAGCAGGGCCACGCTCGAGCAGACGGCGGCGGCCATTTTGGATAGGGACAGTATAAAAACAGCAAAAGGACTTGCTTTGCGAGGAGACTACCTTCACTATTGCCTGAGGCTTGAGCCGGGCTGCTAGCTTTTAAAAACGCTCTGATTCAGATTTTATCTGTCACTGTGATTACCCTTTGTGTCCTACCCCCCCCCCCTGCAAGCACTCGCGGAAATATCGCGCTGCTCGACCTATTTACCGCTCAGGCGATTTAAAATACTGAGCTTACTCACTGGAGGGAGCGCTGCACTTTCGCTCACCTGCCTCCTTCCCTGGGTGCACAGCCGATTTCAGGGCTGACTCAGCAGGGCCACGCTCGAGCAGACGGCGGCGGCCATTTTGGATAGGGACAGTATAAAAACAGCAAAAGGACTTGCTTTGCGAGGAGACTACCTTCACTATTGCCTGAGGCTTGAGCCGGGCTGCTAGCTTTTAAAAACGCTCTGATTCAGATTTTATCTGTCACTGTGATTACCCTTTGTGTCCTACCCCCCCCTGCAAGCACTCGCGGAAATATCGCGCTGCTCGACCTATTTACCGCTCAGGCGATTTAAAATACTGAGCTTACTCACTGGAGGGAGCGCTGCACTTTCGCTCACCTGCCTCCTTCCCTGGGTGCACAGCCGATTTCAGGGCTGACTCAGCAGGGCCACGCTCGAGCAGACGGCGGCGGCCATTTTGGATAGGGACAGTATAAAAACAGCTAAAGGACTTGCTTTGCGAGGAGACTACCTTCACTATTGCCTGAGGCTTGAGCCGGGCTGCTAGCTTTTAAAAACGCTCTGATTCAGATTTTATCTGTCACTGTGATTACCCTTTGTGTCCTACCCCCCCCTGCAAGCACTCGCGGAAATATCGCGCTGCTCGACCTATTTACCGCTCAGGCGATTTAAAATACTGAGCTTACTCACTGGAGGGAGCGCTGCACTTTCGCTCACCTGCCTCCTTCCCTGGGTGCACAGCCGATTTCAGGGCTGACTCAGCAGGGCCACGCTCGAGCAGACGGCGGCGGCCATTTTGGATAGGGACAGTATAACAACATACGCCCATTGCTTCGCGCAGCGAACGCGCACAGCGGGCGCGCCATAGTCGCGCCGGAGTCCAGCCAGAGTCCTGCTCGTCTGCGCTCGTCCGCGCCAAGGACGAGCTGGACGGCTGGTCCCTGGACTCTGGTAAAATGCCATCCCCCCATTGCAGCTATTCTCTTCGCGATCTGTTGGCTCTTAAACCTTGTAAAAAACGCTGTTCTCACTCTTACGAACCGGACGACTTTTTGCTCCCACCTCGTTGTGGCTGTTACCTTTCGTCAAGATCTCCCAACCCCGCCCCCATCTACCCTACCCCTGAACTCCCCGTCACATCTAGTTCTAATATAGTAGAAGTAGAGGGCATCTTGGTTAATGCCCGCTCCCTCATCAAGAACAAGGTCATGTTTAAGGAGATGGTACTGGACAGAACGCCCTCCCTAGTGTTTGTGACCGAAACCTGGGCTAAGGACTCTTCCGACCCTGATCTAATTGAGGCTGTCCCGGAAGGTTACTGCCTGGCCAGACTTGATAGGCAGGGACGAGTGGGAGGGGGGATAGCGATCCTTTACAAAGATCACTTTCAATGCCACATAGTACCCATGACTGATTCTCCTGACAGTTTTCAAGCTCTTTATTTTACAATAAAGGAAGAGCAACGCCCCTTCTTTAACGGTATCTTAATTTATCGTCCCCCCGGCTCGAGAACCCACTTCACGCACCACCTCCTCCAATCTCTTGAACCCTTTTTTGGCCAAGACAATTTCTCCATCCTGGGTGACTTTAACTACCATCTAGAGCGGCACGACCTTTCTGACACCTCCTGTCTCACTGAGGCCCTAGAATCTTGCGGGCTTACGCAACGTGTCACGGGAGCCACTCATCGTGCAGGACACACCCTGGATGGCATCTTTTCCAATGACCCCCGTTTGACCTCCAAGGATCCGATCCATCTTTCCTGGTCTGACCACCTGGCGGTCCCTTTCCTTCTGAAACACCATAGGGTGAACCCCCGTAAACTAGGGAACCATACAAAAGAAACTACTAGAAATTTCAGGAATATTAATAGCAATTCCTTCGTGCCCTGGGCTGCAAGCCTTGCTATCACCTGCCTAGATAGCGTACAGTCTGCAGTCGCTCACTTTGAACAGGTCACTACCAAGGCCCTGAATCAACTAGCCCCAGAACAATCCCGGCGCCGCGCTAGAAAGAGACCTTCTGCCCCCTGGTTCTCCAACTCCCTTAGGCTTCTTCGGCAAGAAGTGAGGAGAAAGGAGAGGCTATGGCATGCTAGTTGGGACTTCAAGAACAAGGAAGCTCATCGACTTCTTGTTAAAAAATACAAAGCTGAAATTGTGCAGGCTAAACAAGAATACTTTGTGACCGCGACTTCCTCGCTTTCCTCCCCGAAGGAACTCTTTAAAACTGTTGACTCCCTGGTCAGATTGCAAGCCCCTGACCCCGTCATCTCTTCGCAGGACCTCTGTGATAAGATCGCCTCCTTCTTCCACTCTAAAATTCAGGATATCCACCTAGCCCTCGAGGAACAAAGAGATGTTCTCAGTGCATCTACTCCCAGGGTAGAGACGAGGTCGATCATCACTGAAATCTCCCCACCATGCACTCTTGACGCCTTTCCCCCGCTGGCCTTGCAAGATCTTGAGCTACTGTTAGCCAAGACTAAGTCTGGTTCACCTTTGGACACCTGCCCACTGAAAGTCATCAAGCAGTGTAGGGAGACCCTCTTACCACCGCTGCTAGAGATAATGAATCTAGCTATTAGAGATGGCATTTTCCCTGCAGAGTGGAAGAAAGCGGTAGTAAAACCCCTGCTGAAAAAGGCCTCTCTGGATCCGGGGATCCTAAAAAACTTCCGGCCTATTTCCCTGCTCCCTGCTCCTGCGAAGATGCTTGAGACACACCTTAACAAGCATCTCGCTGCCTTTGTAGAAAGCTCAGGATGCTTAGACTCCTCCCAGCATGGATTCAGGAAAGAATTTAGCACCGAGTCAGCCCTCACCATCGTGCTTGACAAGATCCGCACGACAGTAGATGAGGGCCAGACCTCTCTCCTGGTCCTGCTAGATCTAACTGCGGCTTTCGACACCCTCTCCCCCTCAGTACTTACATCGCGGCTGAGGGAGGTGGGGGTGAAGAACGCAGCTCTGGATCTCTTGACCTCCTTCCTCACGAGGAGGGAACAAAGAGTCAAGCTTGGGGAGTTTCTATCTCCATCCCGTCCTGTGCTATGTGGGGTTCCTCAAGGGTCAGCACTTAGCCCGACCCTCTTTAATATCTATGTTACCCCACTAGCCAAATTAATAAGATCATTCGGGATGGAGGTAGTCTCGTATGCAGACGACACTCAAATCCTCGTCTCTCTTCCCCATTCAGATGAACTAATCGCCTCCAAGTTTAGATCTTGTATGGAGGCGGTTGGTAACTGGATGATCCAGAACTCTCTGAAACTGAATGGGGAGAAGACGGAGGTGATGGTGTTTGGGGGGAAAGAAAACATCTGGTCAGCCAATTGGTGGCCTGACTCTCTTGGAACGTGCCCTTCCCCCACATCTTCTGCTAAAAATCTCGGGGTGCTAATAGATCCTGCCCTTGACTTAGGCAACCAGGTGAGCAGAACCATTTCCACCTGTTGGGGCCTGATTCACACCCTACGAAGGGTCAGGAAATATCTTTCCCTCCAGGCAAGAAAACAAATAGCTGTTGCTCTTATTGGCTCGCGTCTGGACTATTGTAACGCGCTGTATGCTGGACTTAATAAAGGACAGCTGCAGCGCTTACAGGTAGTACAAAACGCCATAGCCAGATTTGTCCTGGATATCCCTAGACGCTCTTCGGCCACTGCAGCCAGGAAAACGCTGCACTGGCTGCCGGTAGAATATCGTATCCGGTTTAAGGTCCTTTGTATGACCTATAGAGCCATCGCCAAAAAGAGCGACACTGGAATAGGATCCATCATCTCCCACTATGTCCCCCGAAGGAACCTGCGCTCCTCTGGAAAACTGCTTCTGGCAGCCCCCCGTGTACGAAGAGCCAAATGGGGTTGCAGAGCCTTTTCCACCCTTGCTCCTAAGTGGTGGAACGAACTTCCTCTGGATCTGAGATCTCTCCCGTCCCTACAGAACTTCCGTACTGCCTTAAAAACCCTTTTCTTCCGCCAAGCATATGTTTAGGTCTTTATGTTCTTTCCTGATCATTCTTTTATCTTTTGCTAGGCGCCTTGATACCTGCGGGTTATTGTTCTTGCGCATTATAAATTCTCTTTCAATTCAATTCAATTCAATTCATCAACTGTAAGCCTTGGGATCCATCGTTGCAAACAGGAATATCAATATCCACAAGTATATTGATGTCCCTCCGCAAATCTATTTCAAAATCTCCTCAGGCAATGACATACAGAGACTCAAAGCATGCCTTGAATGGCTTCTAACCTGGTTGTACACAAACTATCTGATGCTAAATCTTACGAAGACTGAATTTCTTCTGTTTTTCAACAGTGTCACACATGCTGTGATTTATTTTTGGCTTTCCAATGTACACCTAAAGGGTGTCCACTATATTGAGAAAATGTACAAATCCCTCAAATTCAAGTCACCCTCAACTCACTCAAAGAACACATTGTCAAGAAGACCAAAATAGCCTGTTTCCTACTCTCTCTCCTGCAAAAAGTGCAACCGTATCTCTGTGGAATAGACCTCAGAACTACAGTTCAAGATCTAGTGCTCTTCCACCAAGATGAAGGCAACACCATGCTCTATGTCAACCCAGAGACCACCCTTACTTCCCTGAAAGTCTTCCTTAATGCTGCAACAATTGGTTGGCAATCCCTTGGGCTATCAAGGGCTGGAAGAAATCTGTGCACTTCCTTCTCGCTCTACGGGACCTAAACTTTCTACTATAATCTTCATGATGAGCTGCATCCATTACAATGTACTTTATATCAAAACAACTATTTGTCTAGCTAACAAACTAACAATATCTGGAGTTGAACACCAAACAACATCACAAGATTATACAGTGAACTCTGCAGGAAGGAGAAAAGAAGAAAATAAGCCATTTTCTAGAATAACATCCCCTCCAACAACAGAACAGCACCAAGGGCTAGATATAGGAAGCCCTTTACCGGTCGGTAACGGCCGAAAATCAGTATTTTCGGCCGTTACCGACCGGTATTTAACTTTCGGCATGTAGGAGATCGAAAATCAGCGGAATCGGTAAATTTACCGAATCGGTAAAGTTACCGAATCGGTAAAATACCGAATCGGAAATATTACCGAATCGGTAAATTTACCGAATCGCAGAGGTTTGCGAATCGGTAAATTTACCGAATCAGTAATATTTACCGAATCGGTAAAGTTACCGAATCGGTAAATTACCGATTCGGTAAATAGGAAGTGGTAAAAATGGATATTGAGATGTAGGGAAGCTCTGAAATACCGAATTTGCTTGAAATTCGGTATTTAAGAGTCGGTATTTACGATGGATTGGAATCAGGTGGTAAACAGGTGCAACCTATAAAAATTGACCCAAAATGCAATTCTTCTTGCACAATGGCGGCATTTTATGTGATTGCAAGACGGCTAAGGCTACAGGAGGAAGGGGAAAGGGAATGGCAGAGGGAGGAGCAGGTCTACAGACAGAGGATAACCCTGTTCATGCTCACAGAGGCAGAGATACTCCAGAGGTACAGGTTGGCCCCAGACACCATCACTGACCTCATCAAGGACCTCCACCCACTGTTGGATCACACTACCCCAAGGGCACACGCTATTCCTCCCCATGTGCAGGTGCTGTGCAGCCTACACCTGCTTGCCTCTGGGAGCTATCAGAGTGTGGTTGCTGCGGTAGGTGGGGTGACCCAGAGCAACCTGTCAAGGTTTTTCCACAAATTCCTTGACGCAATGTTACAGAGGATGGAGCATTACATATCATTTCCTGCAACCCATGCTGAACTGGTCCAAACAAAATCAGACGTCTACCAGATGGCACGTTTCCCCAATATCATTGGCTGCATTGATGGCACGCACATTCCTATTTGTCCCCCAGCTGCCACAGAATACATCTACAGGAATAGGAAGTCCACCCACACCATCAATGTGCAGGTGATCTGCAATGCAAAGTTCGCCATTACTGACCTTGTGGCAAAATTCCCTGGGAGTACCCATGACTCCTATATATTTCAAAACAGTGGCATCTATGCACGGCTGACTGCAGGTGAATTTGGTGAAGGATACCTCCTACGTAAGACACAGTTGTGCGACCCCTATAAGACCTATTGCAGTAAGCAGTACAAGTATGCATGTGAATAAATCATACCCATTTTCTTTTAGGAGACAGTGCATATGCCCTCCGCTCCTTCATACTCACCCCCTACCTCAACCCCTCAACACCCAGCCAAAGGAGATATAAACGGGCACACAAGAGCACACGCAATGTTGTTGAGAGAACATTTGGCATCTGGAAAAGCAGGTTCAGATGCTTGCACAAGAGTGGAGGTGCAAGGCAGTATACCCCCATCACCTGCTGTAAGATCATTGCTGCCTGTGCTATGTTGCACAATCTCGCTGTAAAGAGGGGTACTGAGGTGGAGTTGTCAGACTATGAGGATCATGACGACGACATTGCTGTGCCTGAAAAACAACCTGCTGGAATGTCAACACCAAGTGATGGCAGATACAGACGTGAGGAAATAACACACAACTATTTCTGAGTGAGTGATGACACTGAAACCTATATTGAAAGCACAAGCTTTTGTTTAATTTTGTATATTTCCAGGTATGTCAAAGAACAAAAGTGCAACAGTAAGCATTTCACAGCAATGCTCACAGTGAGCAAACACACACACACAGGTGTTGAATCCACCCACCATAGTTGTATATTGTCACTAGGCAGGTTTAAATGCACAAATGTGCAACTTTAACTTTTTGAACCATGATTAGAATGTCCAATGGCAGTAGGCCATATTATCAACTGTTCATTTACGGCCACGCTTTGCACTAGCAGGTGTTTGTGGCTCAACCTGTTCACTGGGCGTTTGGCCTGTAGCCTCACCCTGTCGCCTGCTGCTCCTCCTTGTCTCTACGACATGGGGGCTTGCCGTGCTGCTCCTACTGGTGCTACCTACAGGGTCCGGCACATCAATGGCAGCAGTTTGTGTACTCTGGGCATTGAGTAGAGCCTCCAGCGCACCGGTCATTCCGGCTATGCCCCTAGTGAGCTGATTGCTGTTATTAGTCAGGACTTCCTGACTATTCATGCTACGTCTGCATAGCAGGGATGTGGCTGTTGCCAGGCAGTGTATGGATTTCTCAGTTCTCTCTGCACGCTGCTTGTCCCTGCGCCTTGAAGTAATTTCAGAGTCCAGTTTTGTGCACAGTTGCTGTATGCCTGTTGCCATGCTCCTGTTCACTTCCACCAGCTCTTTTATGCCCTTGCCAATTTCCTGCATGTTGATGTTGAGGTTTCGCATTTGTCTTTGACAGGCCATGATGCCCTTGTCCTGCATTCTCTGAATCCTGACCATGGATCCCTCCAGGCCTTGGAAGACACTGGACCCCTCCCCACGTGCACCTACACTCCTTACTTGTACTGTGCGCCTTCTAGTGGTACTTGGTACAGGCTCTGTGCTGGGCTGCAGTGTGACAGAGATGGCAGCTCCAGCCAAGTTGTGTGAGTCTTCACCCACCATTTCACCAGCAGCTGTCTCCATTTCCAGCAGCGGGGAAACAACATGCCTCCTGCTAGGGTGTGCAGCAGGTGTTTCTACCTCCAGGGATGCTGGCATTTCAGGTGATGAAAGCAATAGTGGGGACTGTGTTGGTATTGGGGAGGCCGGCATTTCCTCACTGACGTCAGGTTCTTGGGAAGGTGCCTGCCCACTCGGAACACCTGTGTCCTGTGAAGCACTGGGACCTGGCTCATGACTGTCATCCTTCTCGGGTGCCGTGCCTTCTGCCTCCTCAGACTGCCTTCTGGATGTGTGACCTATGGACATATGAGCACATATCAGCTGGGTGCAAAAGTCTCACTGCCACTACAATTAAACATATGTAATTGCACTTAGTACATGCTGCCTGCCCTTCATTATGTATGCATTCAGTTGAATAACTTGGTGGTTACAGTGCTGTGTGACATGCTCTTTCATTAACTGACTACGTGTACCATGATGCATTGCTACAGTTTGGCACAGACACCCTGGGACTGGGGTAACTTAGCTGCAAGGGGTGAGGGATGGATGAGGGTGTGAGGGGGGATTGCTGTGCATGCATCTTACCTTTTTTTGATGCAGCTTTCGCCGAACTGTCCACTTCTCCCAGTCCATGGACACTTTCATGCTCCAGGGTTGTGGCTACCATCTCCTCCAGGTCGGTGGGGGGGGGGGGGTGCAGTGTTCTTTCCACCACCTGTTTGGGAGGCCTGTTTGTGGTGGTCAGCCAATTTCTTTTTTGTGAGGCTCCTTAGGTCATAGAACCTCTCTTTTAAATCTTCAGTGACTCTGGTGGTCACTCCCACTGCATTTACTTTCTCCAGGATTTCCAGCCAAATCTTCCTTTTTGCTGATTCTGGAACTGTTAAGGACTGCTTCCCAAAAAGTCTGTGGTGAACCTTAACCACCTCCTCAACAAGGACCTGTAGCTCAATGCTGCTGAATTTGAGCTTTCTTTTCCTTTCAGCCTGCTCTGTGTCCTTGCTGCTTGCCATGTTTTAATTTGAAAGTGCACACACTCTGTCTGCTGCTGCTCCCAGTCTCTCTGCTCCAACTGCCTCTCCAGAACCTTCTCATTACTTGCAGCTGCCTGTGTAGCCACTTCCTGCTAGGAAGGGGGAGGGTGGTTGCACCTGATTGGCTGTTGTGTTAAGTTTCACTTTTGCTTGCTGTCCGATTCGGTATTTACCGAATCGGTATTTACCAAATCAGTATTTCCAATGCATTCCTATGGGCCAAAAGGCCCATAGGAATGCATTGGGAATACCGATTCGGTAAATACCGATTCGGTAAATACCGATTCGGTAATTTCCGATTTTCCGATACCGAATTTTACCCATTCAGTAAAAAATACCGAATCTTCCCCTACATCTCATTTTCCGATTTTTGAATACCGAATCGGTAAAATTTGGTATTTAAGAATCGGTAAAATCAGATTACCTACATCTAGCCCCAAGTCTCCTACAATACAGAAAGCATCTGAAAACTCCCCTCTCCAAGAACACTACGCCAGGCACCATGACTTCTTACCCCTTCTACTATCTCTGTCTCCTCTCTTTATCTTTCCCCTCTATGTATTCCCACTGGGGATTGCCTCTTGTTTTGTGCTCCCCTGCTAGCCAGCTAGCTTTGTGCTTTAGGAATACACCAACATACAAACATACACAGAAAACATAGCTCTTGGCTTTTAAAATAGCCTTATGTTAAATGTCACAACAAACATGTTCTAATGAATACAGTCTAAAAGTCCTCTTTTATTATTGTGTTTTCAATCTGATTTCTACATCATTGCAGACAATCCTCAATTACTGAGTGTGCAGCACATTAAGCCAAATACTTTTTGTTGGCTGGCTTTTTTTGTGTTTTTGGTAGGATGTACTCTTTGCAGAAGTGGAAACAGATCCCACTTCGTCCATGTGCAGCAGCAGATGGGCCACCAATACATATTGGAAATTCTCTGCATCAAAGTCCCTCTCAGCACATAGCATTTGAGCAGCTGCTTACCCACTGCCACTCATGTGTAAAGGAAACTTGGTGCAGTGGATACAAACTCTCACTCAGATCTACTTTTTCCACTTACCAAATAATTCCTTACAGCTGGATGTCCTGCCCTTCCTTGACCAGGGATTTGGGTGCAGGAAATAATAACCTGCAGCAGAACAAATGGTCTAAATGAATAATTTGTGATGTTTTCTAGCTTTTTTCCGTGATGTCTATCTCATAAGCTTATAGATGCACTACATTCAACCTCATCACTTTGGAGAAAATCAGCAAAATCAGATTTAGCATCACCAATCCATCAATGGCATCCACAACATCATCTTTACCCACCAAAGACCAATAACTAGGCATAATTCAACACTATATCACTCAAAACTTCATCAACCCCTAATTATTACTATAAAACCTCTTTGCTAGGAAGCATATTTATTTACCAATGTGGGGGAATATTGAAGTTACATCCAGTAAGTACAGGGATATATAATCGGCTAACACTATTTATATAGTAGAATGTACAAAGTTGTGAAGTCCACTGTTCTAGAACTTCACATTATTTTTATTTTATTTCACATTTCATTATGTGTAAAGCGAACAAAACTACTTGAAAATAAATGTGCACCTTTAGCAGGTAACTGTTTCTGCTCATGGCCATGCACAGAAGCGAGAGTTTACCTACTGTTTACTGATATTTCTCAACTCCAAGTCCCTCACTTGTGCACAGGTGCATGGATTTTGAGTGAAAATTGTTTGCCCACTGCCATGCAGATCTAAAGGCGGTCCTGACCAGTAGCATGTACACCAGCCCCTGGCTGAGTGCCATATCACAGCGCTCAGACCAATGTGATTGGCTGCGGGGAGCGTGAGAGCCCTGGTGCTTTCTGCTTCCTGTTTGGCCCAAGAAGCCACGAAGAGGACGCAGGAGAGGCGGTGGCAGCCGGCCAGCCGAAAGGTAGATAATTTGTTTTTAGAACTACCCTCCTGCCTCTTCTCCCCTACCTGCCACACTGCTGCTTCCAGGCAGCAGCCACGACTGAGCCAGATGTCCTTTGCTTCCTGAACTGGGAATTGTTTCTTGACAACAAGGCATCCAGAGAAAGAAAAATATTCACTTGCAGTGGGCTGGTGAACTAAACCTCACCCAGGTTTACTTTCTGTTCATCTTCTCCCAACTTCATAGGTATAGTGAAAATGCTCATCTTCCCCTAGATATTACTAGAAGACTCTTCATAAGCCAAAAGCAAATCAAAGTGTGATCATCTTCTAAGGCTATGAGATATTGTAGCAGATGGTTGTAGCACTGTTCTTTGAGCACCGGACATATGAATGTTCATCATCTATCGGTATCTGATATAAATACTTCCTGATCTTTGTTGTATCCAACTGGCTACTGTTACATTGTATTTTGTAGCAAAGCCCATTCAAATTAGTCAGAGTATTTAAGTCCCCTTCAAATAGATATGGAGTTGGCTAGTCCATGAACTTCATTTTAACGTCTATGACGGCTGTAAAATCATCCATGTTTAAACTGTAGAAAGATGTTGGTGGATCTGGCCCTGTCTTCAGGGTCACTCCAAGTTTTTGCCTTTACT
The DNA here is from genome assembly GCF_964261635.1 of Lissotriton helveticus. Taxonomy (NCBI): domain Eukaryota; kingdom Metazoa; phylum Chordata; class Amphibia; order Caudata; family Salamandridae; genus Lissotriton; species Lissotriton helveticus. The sequence continues at coordinate 727,513,546 of NC_136061.1, forward strand.
TCCCTATTTTTGCTGAACACTTTTTGTTGTCATCAGTATTCTGCACACTTTACTCCTGCCAATCATTGATAGTGTGCTTGTGCTCTCCCTTCATAGCATGATACAATTGGTATACACCTAATTTGCACATTTAATTTACTTTTAAGTATTTGGTAAATAGTAACCCAACAGATCAATGAGAAACAACCTTAAACAAATCACAAGGCACCTCCTGAGTGCCCCCGCAGCGCTGTGCCGGGGGTCAATGCGCACGGAAGCAGGAGCTGGGTGAGAGAGCGAAACTCCGAAGCGAAAGTGAAAGTATCAGCTCCCGAGGTGCCATGCCCAGGAAGGAGGAGCTATGACAAAAAAATTAATTCTGGCTGAGTTGAAACTCTTTTATATTATTTTGGACAATTGAAAGTATAATCTTGCTCCTCCGTTGAATATCACAATAGGCTGAGACAACCCGAGAACATCCAAAAATATTATGCAATTTGGTGTGGTTCTTCTGCTCTTTCTCACTGACAACGCACACAGCATTGTTTCTGAGTTACCACCCTAGAAACAAAATTATACTGTTCCAACAAGTCGCTCCAGTGTAACGTGGGTCTTTCGATACCATGCGTATTTACTGAGGTATTGAATACGGAGGAGATATGTGCATTGTTTAAAAAAACTCTACATAAAGAGCAGGAGAGGGTATTCCGGCGTTCCTGGGGGAATATCAACTGCTTCTGCCGGCGCGGCTGTCCAAGCCGGCGGAGAGACGCAGACTGTGATTTCCCTTTGAAAGCGGGCTGCGGGGCTGGAAGACGGGGCCGGCGGCCTAGCGGGGAGGAGGCGGTCAGCCCAAGGGGTCACGGGGTACAAAGCAGGGCTCCCGCCATGCCATGACCTCACCCTGGGACTCTCCACACGGGCCCCCCGAGGCCCGTGCCATTCTCTCATTGTTCTTCCGGGATCTGAGGAGGAGGGGCGGCCATCCCACATGCCAGTAATGGTAAACAAAAATGTGCTGAGCGAGTAATTATAAAACAGACATGCCAGTAATAGTACACAAAAAAGCGCAGAGCGAGTAAAAAATTAAAAAAACATTATTATACAAACGTAACACAATGCTAAATGCACATCCCACATGGCAGTAATGGTAAACAAAAAAGTGCTGAGAGAGTAATTATAAAACAGACCGTCTTACTCTGCCAGTATAAGATCCAGTCTGGGTGGACAAAGAGGACAAGGCGGTAACCAGGAGGTACTAAAAAGTCTCAGTTACAATGAAAAGACTCAGTTTACCATAATGAGTGATGCAAACCAATCAAAATAATGGGCGGAGTCGAGACACCACTTCTGAATGTGTATTGATTACAAGAAGCCCTCGCAGAGCAAGCAACACATGCGCTGGAGAAGTGTGGCTCAATGGTTAGAGCAGCAGACCCTGATGCAGAAGTCTGGCCTGGGACCAAGGTTCAATTCCCACCTCGGCGGCTCTTGGGCTCAATTTCCTCGGACCTGATAATTCTCGCCTCGGTGCCTATTCTAATCATGAGTCCCACTCTGCAACTCTGGGCAATAGCTTGTTTAATCTCCACAACGGCCCCAACAACGCTAGGATGCCTGGCTTCACCTTGGGGTGCCTAGGAGTGGGCACCTCACAGGGAAAGGCCAGGAAGGGTTCCTCAGCGGTATTCGTACTAGCGCCGAGATGCCTCCGGGTAGTCGTGCGCTAGACAAGTGCGTAATTATCATTTATCTGTAATGCTAGGCGAGACCTAATAAAGGAGGCATAAGCATTTTGTACTGTGAGCCAGAAGTGCGACTGAATGGGACTTGATATACACACATTGGCACACTTAAGATAAAGGATGAGGTACTCCGCTCTACTTCAGTGTAGAGTAGAAATGTAGAGTAGAACTGCTCGATTTTGGGTGATGGAAACCATTCTTTGCCAACATAAATTATTTCATGTAACAACTTTCAGAAGCACTGTACTATGACTCAGAGAGTATGGCAGTCTTTCACATAGATTTTGACAGTATTGAAGGCTTTCAGCTCTGAGCTAGTAATAGCTGATTAATATGCGAAAGACATTTCTTAATTAGCATCTGTAACAATGGAGCGGGTGGATTCTAATCTCCCAGAAAAAGCTGAAGTGATTTGACAACTAAAGAATAGTAATCAATATTCACATACTGTAGTTATCTGCAGCATTGCACTTGAGTGTTTACAAAACAATCCTGGATCTTAAGTTCAGTTACTCATTTTATTGAACATTGACACTTGTGTGCTCAGCTACATCTTGTTTCCAAAGTCTCTGTGCTAGTGAATATTGCCAAATCTGTGGTGTGTCATTAGAAGGTCTTTGGTACAGATTGTGCTATTAGTGTCAGAATGACACCAAAAGGCATGTTGTGTTCAGTGCTTTCTAAAGGACGCATAGCCATATTGAATGTCCTGATAGAAATAAGTGTGCAGGAATACCATTCTGCCGTGCGATCTTATTTTTTTTTTCTGGGTCATGAAAAATATTGGTTCCTGCTTCCTGGTCCCAGAAAGAAGACCTAACTAGCATTCTCATTTAGAAGGGTTTAGATTAACATGCAGCTTCCTGAAACACACTCCATACCTAGTTGTTTATGCAACGCTTTTGGTACTGCCTTCCATGAAATGGGGCGATTGGACGTTTTGGGCTCATGTGTGAGTCACAAAGGATGAGAGCTCTAGAAATAAAAAGACAAAAAAATCCAGAGAACCCACACAGGAAAATTCACACAGGAAAACCTACACAGGTCAAGGTTAAAGTACAAACGTTAAAGGTTCATTTAAAATTTAGAAGTCGTTCCAGATGTCAAAAAGGTAAAATGTTAGTCAATTCAATTAATAATACTCATAATGCAAACAAATGTGAATTAGCACAGGCAAAAGAAACTGAAACCGTTTCTAGTTCATAGCCAGAGGAAATAATGGTGTACCACAAAGCAAACAATGAGTAAAAGAGCCTCCCCCAAACTTAGTACAGGCTCGAGACAACGACGGACAGAGCGGGGTCTCACAGTTCCTGAGTTAGGTCCAGGAGAGGTGAGGTCTGTTCCCTGGACGAACTGGATGTGTGAAACACCAGTTGACACGGAGAAGTACTTAACAGATGACGGACACTATATCCTTTCTTGTTATTTTGATTTATTCTCACCAGTTTCCTATCACATGCAGTAGCATTTATTAGTTAGAACAGAGGCCCTGAAGAAAGCCTATGGTCCTATACCCAAGAGGCTGAAACATGTTGGCCACCATGCAGGTATTTGGTTAAACTGCATTTAGTTGTTGCACTGTTCTTGTTTTTAACAGGAAGAGGCTGTATCATTAATTAAATATTCCTTCATCGGTTCTCTATCCTATTTTATAATCACCACTTTTACACTGGTTTTGAGTTTGCACTGCACTTATTCTCAGCAGGTCCATACCATTTGGTCTAAGAGTGATTGTGGTTTTGAAACCCGTCTTCCTGATATGGGTACTGTTAGATCTGGGGGTCTCTAGTTGGCAGAGGTAGGTACCACTGTCCAAATAGGGACCCTTGCTTCTAGTCAGGGCAAGGAGATAACCCTCTGAGATAACCCCTGCTCACCCTCTAGGTAGCTTGGCACGAGCAGTCTAGGCTAACCAGCGGCAATGCGTAAAGTATTTGTACCAACACTCACAGTAACACAGTGAAAACACCACAAACTGACTCCACAACAGTTTAGAAAAATAAAGGTATTTTTAATCTAAACTACACAAGACCAAAACGACAAAAATCCAACATACACAGTTCAAGAATATGGTTTCAAAAAGAGTTCTTAAGGTTGCGTTAGAATTCTCTACGTTGCGATAGAATTCTCTACTGATGCGTGAAAAGTTCACAGTTGCGTCACGTTTACTCACAGTACCTTTGAGTTGCAACAAAGTTCCAAAAGCAGAAGCTGGTGCGGTGGAAAACAAGCAATGCGTTGCACTGTCGGGGATGCGCTCCGCAAGCGAGCGATGCGACACTTTTCAAGTTCAAAAGTCACTCAAGCTTAGTTTCAAGCTTCCCAGCTCTGGTACAACTTCCAGAGGCCCCACAACTGGATCAAGCACTCTAGGAAGGACAGAACTCTCTCAGCAGAGTTCAGGGAAGCTGGGGGTGAAGTCCTTTTGTTCCTGGGACTTCAAAACAGGGAGCCAGCTCTTCTCAGGCCCTTGGAGATTCCTTCAAGACAGGGGACACAGCTCAACAGCAAAGTCCTTCCCCTCTCCTTGGCAGCAAAGCAACAGGTCAGTCCAGCAGAGCAACAGCAGGACAATCTTCCTTCTTCAGTTTCAGCTTTCTCCTTGGCAGAGGTTCCTTCTTGATTTCCAGGATGATCTAATTTTCTGTTGTCAGGGGTCCTGTACTTATACCCCTAAAGTCTTTGTTCTCTTGGTGCATGTGGGCCCTGAGCCCTGTCTGAACCAGTTCTGGGTGGATCCTGAGCACTTTGTTTTGCTGGCTGCATCTTTCCTTTCAGAGTGAGGGGCAGGGTCCTCAGCCACCCAGCAGGAGGGTGGAGCCAGCATTGTGGTAGGCAGGCACAGCCCTATTCAGCCCAGGTGCTAACTCCTCCCACCACTCCAGTTGCAAATGCAGTCATTCAGCCTAGTGCTGACTCATCCAGCCTCCTGGGGAATTCCCCAGCCCCTGTCACTCTCAAACCAGACAGTCAATACACAAACAGGCCCAGGCACACAGAAGGGTCAGACAAGAGAACAACAACTTTCTAAAAGTGCTGTTCTCAAACACAGGATTTAAAAACAACCTTTCCTAAAAGATGTGTTATTTAATTCTGAGTTCAGGGATACTAGATACTTATGTCCTATCTTGTTCCTATGGGAAGAAATGCTGTTAACCACTGTAGCCAGCATCCCCATGTTAACCTATGGAGCAAGATAGCCTTACAATAGTGAAAAACGAAAATGGCTGTAATTCACTACCAGAACATGTTACCTGCACTAGTACATGCTCTACCTTTTACATACACTGCACCCTGCCCAGGGGGGTACCTTGGGCCTTCCATAGGGGTGACTGATGTGCACAAAAAGGGAAGGGTTAGGCCTGGTCAGTGGGGACACTGACCAGGAGGACATGGCAGTTCTAAACTGCACACAGGCACTGCAGTGGCAGGCCTTAGACACTATTTTAGAGCTACTCCTGTGGGTGGCACAATCAGTGCTGCAGGCCCACTAGTAGCATTTGTCATCACCAGCCCTGGCACACCCAGTGCACTTTACTAGGGACTTCATGGTGATACAAATATTCCAAACATGTACAACTTTCAGAAGCACTGTACTATGACTCAGAGAGTATGGCAGTCTTTCACATAGATTTTGACAGTATTGAAGGCTTTCAGCTCTGAGCTAGTAATAGCTGATTAATATGCGAAAGACATTTCTTAATTAGCATCTGTAACAATGGAGCGGGTGGATTCTAATCTCCCAGAAAAAGCTGAAGTGATTTGACAACTAAAGAATAGTAATCAATAATCACAAACTGTAGTTATCTGCAGCATTGCACTTGAGTGTTTACAAAACAATCCTGGATCTTAAGTTCAGTTACTCATTTTATTGAACATTGACACTTGTGTGCTCAGCTACATCTTGTTTCCAAAGTCTCTGTGCTAGTGAATATTGCCAAATCTGTGGTGTGTCATTAGAAGGTCTTTGGTACAGATTGTGCTATTAGTGTCAGAATGACACCAAATCAAAGGCATGTTGTGGTCAGTGCTTTCTAAAGGACGCATAGCCATATTGAATGTCCTGATAGAAATAAGTCTGCAGGAATACCATTCTACCGTGCAATCTTATTCTTTTTTCTGGGTCATGAAAAATATTGGTTCCTGCTTCCTGGTCCCAGAAAGAAGACCTAACTAGCATTCTCATTTAGAAGGGTTTAGATTAACATGCAGCTTCCTGAAACACACTCCATACCTAGTTGTTTATGCAACGCTTTTGGTACTGCCTTCCATGAAATGGGGCGATTGGACGTTTTGGGCTCATGTGTGAGTCACAAAGGATGAGAGCTCTAGAAATAAAAAGACAAAAAAATCCAGAGAACCCACACAGGAAAATTCACACAGGAAAACCTACACAGGTCAAGGTTAAAGTACAAACGTTAAAGGTTCATTTAAAATTTAGAAGTCGTTCCAGATGTCAAAAAGGTAAAATGTTAGTCAATTCAATTAATAATACTCATAATGCAAACAAATGTGAATTAGCACAGGCAAAAGAAACTGAAACCGTTTCTAGTTCATAGCCAGAGGAAATAATGGTGTACCACAAAGCAAACAATGATTAAAAGAGCCTCCCCCAAACTTAGTACAGGCTCGAGACAACGACGGACAGAGCGGGGTCTCACAGTTCCTGAGTTAGGTCCAGGAGAGGTGAGGTCTGTTCCCTGGACGAACTGGATGTGTGAAACACCAGTTGACACGGAGAAGTACTTAACAGATGACGGACACTATATCCTTTCTTGTTATTTTGATTTATTCTCACCAGTTTCCTATCACATGCAGTAGCATTTATTAGTTAGAACAGAGGCCCTGAAGAAAGCCTATGGTCCTATACCCAAGAGGCTGAAACATGTTGGCCCCCATGCAGGTATTTGGTTAAACTGCATTTAGTTGTTGCACTGTTCTTGTTTTTAACAGGAAGAGGCTGTATCATTAATTAAATATTCCTTCATCGGTTCTCTATCCTATTTTATAATCACCACTTTTACACTGGTTTTAAGTTTGCACTGCACTTATTCTCAGCAGGTCCATACCATTTGGTCTAAGAGTGATTGTGGTTTTGAAACCCTTCTTCCTGATATGGGTACTGTTAGATCTGGGGGTCTCTAGTTGGCAGAGGTAGGTACCACTGTCCAAATAGGGACCCTTGCTTCTAGTCAGGGCAAGGAGATAACCCTCTGAGATAACCCCTGCTCACCCTCTAGGTAGCTTGGCACGAGCAGTCTAGGTTAACCAGAGGCAATGCGTAAAGTATTTGTACCAACACTCACAGTAACACAGTGAAAACACCACAAACTGACTCCACAACAGTTTAGAAAAATAAAGGTATTTTTAATCTAAACTACACAAGACCAAAACGACAAAAATCCAACATACACAGTTCAAGAATATGGTTTCAAAAAGAGTTCTTAAGGTTGCGTTAGAATTCTCTACGTTGCGATAGAATTCTCTACTGATGCGTGAAAAGTTCACAGTTGCGTCACGTTTACTCACAGTACCTTTGAGTTGCAACAAAGTTCCAAAAGCAGAAGCTGGTGCGGTGGAAAACAAGCAATGCGTTGCTCCTGAGACCCTGGGGAGGCGATGCGATAGCCCCGCTGCAGCAGCGGGCGTGTTGCGACGAATCCGGTCTGTATGGGGAGGAAGGCCACTTGTATGGATTCCGGTGCGTAGGTTCCGTAGGAAGTCTGTTCTCGCAAAGGCACGATGCGACGATCTCGTAGGGGCTGTGACGATCTCCGGGGCGACAATGCGCGGTCCAGCGGGGATCCTCTCTCTCGCAGCTCCTCGATGCGTTGATTCTGCGACGATGCTCGCATTGACGTGATGCGGTCCGCAAGCAAGCGGTGCGGTGTTCTCACCCAGCGACGACAGGCTCTGCGACGATACTCGCAGCGATGTTAGATTCTCCCGCACCGGTCTGGTGCGTCCCGCAAACGAAGGATGCGACGTCTCTGGCAGCGGCGTCAGGCGCTGCGACGATCTCGACCTCCGTAGCGGCGGGAAACTTCTCGCACTGTCGGGGATGCGCTCCGCAAGCGAGCGATGCAACACTTTTCAAGCTCAAAAGTCACTCAAGCTTAGTTTCAAGCTTCCCAGCTCAGGTACAACTTCCAGAGGCCCCACAACTGGATCAAGCACTCTAGGAAGGACAGAACTCTCTCAGCAGAGTTCAGGGAAGCTGGGGGTGAAGTCCTTTTGTTCCTGGGACTTCAAAACAGGGAGCCAGCTCTTCTCAGGCCCTTGGAGATTCCTTCAAGACAGGGGACACAGCTCAACAGCAAAGTCCTTCCCCTCTCCTTGGCAGCAAAGCAACAGGTCAGTCCAGCAGAGCAACAGCAGGACAATCTTCCTTCTTCAGTTTCAGCTTTCTCCTTGGCAGAGGTTCCTTCTTGATTTCCAGGATGATCTAATTTTCTGTTGTCAGGGGTCCTGTACTTATACCCCTAAAGTCTTTGTTCTCTTGGTGCATGTGGGCCCTGAGCCCTGTCTGAACCAGTTCTGGGTGGATCCTGAGCACTTTGTTTTGCTGGCTGCATCTTTCCTTTCAGAGTGAGGGGCAGGGTCCTCAGCCGCCCAGCAGGAGGGTGGAGCCAGCATTGTGGTAGGCAGGCACAGCCCTATTCAGCCCAGGTGCTAACTCCTCCCACCACTCCAGTTGCAAATGCAGTCATTCAGCCTAGTGCTGACTCATCCAGCCTCCTGGGGAATTCCCCAGCCCCTGTCACTCTCAAACCAGACAGCCAATACACAAACAGGCCCAGGCACACAGAAGGGTCAGACAAGAGAACAACAACTTTCTCAAAGTGCTGTTCTCAAACACAGGATTTAAAAACAACCTTTCCTAAAAGATGTGTTATTAAATTCTGAGTTCAGGGATACTAGATACTTATGTCCTATCTTGTTCCTATGGGAAGAAATGCTGTTAACCACTGTAGCCAGCATCCCCATGTTAACCTATGGAGCAAGATAGCCTTACAATAGTGAAAAACGAAAATGGCTGTAATTCACTACCAGAACATGTTACCTGCACTAGTACATGCTCTACCTTTTACATACACTGCACCCTGCCCAGGGGGGTACCTTGGGCCTTCCATAGGGGTGACTGATGTGCACAAAAAGGGAAGGGTTAGGCCTGGTCAGTGGGGACACTGACCAGGAGGACATGGCAGTTCTAAACTGCACACAGGCACTGCAGTGGCAGGCCTTAGACACTATTTTAGAGCTACTCCTGTGGGTGGCACAATCAGTGCTGCAGGCCCACTAGTAGCATTTGTCATCACCAGCCCTGGCACACCCAGTGCACTTTACTAGGGACTTCATGGTGATACAAATATTCCAAACATGTATATCCAATCAGAATAACAATTTACATAGAGAACATATGCACTTTAGCACTGATCAGCAGTGGTAAAGTGCGCAGAGTCCTATTGCCAACAGCCGCGGGTCAGGAAAAATAAGGGAGGAAGAAGCAAAAAGTTTGAGGATCACCCTGCAAGAAGGGCCAGTTCCAACACAACCCCCTTCCAGCCTAAAGCCAGGGTAGACCAAACGATACCTCGATGGGATTCCCTGCTTAAGGCGATAGAACACGGAAACTGGCCCACATAGCAGGGCAGTCCTGTTCTACGCCGTCCTAATCCCAGTTCAATCACTCTATCCATACTCTCAGGGTCCATCATGCCAATCCATGTGGAACCCTTCTCCTCACCTGTGGACACCACCTGTGCAGCACCTAACCTTAATTTCCTCACAGGTGTGTCCCAACAGACCGCCAGCAAGCCACAGTGACCACCAACAGTGATCAGGGATGAGACCCAGGCCTCATGCCTCTCATGGCTCTCAAACCCCTGTGGCATCAGAGGGTGGGGGGCAGTAGCCCCAGGTGCTTGGCACCCTTTGTCCACTCCCTCTCTTGTCAGGTCAGGTCTGACACTCTGGCACTGACCCACCAGTCCCGGACCTGTATCCGGTGGCTGGACAGGAGGCTGGGGTGGGCTTCCCCACACCCGGCCCTCCTCTTCCTTGGGGCTCTGTACCTTCCAACCTGGAGCGGTACCTCCTTCTAGAATAGTCAGGGCACCTGTGGCAGGTATCCTGCAACATTCACCCACCAGGTCAGGGGTGCTATCCTGCAACTGGTATTCCAGGTCAGGGGGGACACCCCAGACCTGGCCCTCAAACCTAGGCTCCAAAGCCTCCAGGTCAGACAGCACCTGAACCTGGCTTCCCCAACCAGGGACTAACCCCTGCAGTGGAACACTTGCCTGGCGCACCAGGACTTCACTCACTGAGGTGCCTATACTGGTGGACAGTACCCACCTGGCCAACACAACGGTGTGCCCCAGTCCACCCCCAGGGTGAGACTCCAGCCCTCCTTCCAGGGGCAACCCTGTCCACCAAGGCAACCAAGAACACAACTTTCCTACCAGTTCAGGACCTAACTCCAGCAACTGGTCTCCCAACCTAGGGTTTAACCCCTCAGGTTGTACCCGGGTCAGGGGCGAGGACTCCCTCCCTCTGCACCCCCTTCCAGAGCGCTGCACCCTCCCTACTGGAGGGGTACCCCTGGGAACCATATTGGTCAGGACACTGGTTACAGATGTCCTTCCTTCCAGGTCAGGCAAATCCTGAACCTGGTCTCCCAACCCAGGGACCAATACCTGCGGTTGTGCACTTGCCTGGCACGCCAGGACTTCCGGGGACTCACATAGTACCCCCTTGAGGGTGACACACAACTCATGTGTCCTGTGACAGTCCGCCTGGGTCAGATCTCCCGACCCCTGTCCACCTGACAGTGCGGGAAGATCCCCCAGGACAGAAGTGAGGTCACCATGGTCACTCACTGGGGACTCAGCCCTTCCGACTGGTCCCTGACCCACTGGTTCTCCCACTGGGGACTCCTTCCCCCTCTCACCCTTCAGTCTGGACTTCTGTACTCTCCCAAATGGAGCGGCACTGCCAGACACCAGAACCGATAGAGGCCTGGTTACAGGCACTCCCCGTTCACCAGACACTAGGAGATCCTCCTCAAATGGCCTACAAGTACAGTCTAGGTCCCCAACCTGGTGTTCCCTCAAGGAACCCTCCAGGCCCTGAGACTGGGTTTCGGGCACCATGAGACACACTGTCCCACACTCATTCCTTCTCCACTGAGACCGGACATGAGCCCCTACACCCCTCCCACTACACTGGGACCACTACACTGGGACCTAACTGGGCTACACTGAACCGCTTCCACCTCACAGGTCTGGAAGATACCTAAGCCACTTCTTTTGGGATCACTCCCCAATGCCTCCTCAGACTCTCTGGAATCCACCAAGAGGTCTGCCTCCAACGCAAGCTCTCTGGGATCAGAGAACTCACACTCCACCGGGTGTTGGCATAGCTCTGGAAAACAGGGACTTAAAATATGCTCTCCAACAAATGAATCACACAGCCCCCCACAGTTGTTAACCAAGCTACCCTTTGCCTCACCCTCCAGTGCCTCACACAAGTACCCCACACCACTCTCCTGAGACTGGCAAGACAGTATCTGACTGTCTCTGTCACACAACTCACACTCTTCTGGCGGGTCTTCACACACACACACGAAGGTTTCTACCACGGGGGAACCCCTCTCCCTGTACCTCTCTTCTAGAGTCAGTAGAGTGTCCCTCCCACCACTAGGAATATGGTCCCCTGTGCCAGTCCCCCGATCTACTTCAGGGACACTGCACTCCACTGGAACTACATCATAAACCTGAACCCCCTGGTGTATGTCGACCCCCTCCCTCAAGTCAGGCGCCACATCTCTGGGTGTTTGTACCTTTCTCTCAGCACTAGATATCATAAACATGCTGCCACCATCTGAGCTGGACTCCACCTCCAACTCAGCAAAGCTCCTTCCTTGAGCATCCCATTTTTCTTTCTGGGCTAAGGCCCACCGGATCATACCTTCCTTGTTTAGCCGGTCTAATTCTCTGCACCTTTGCTCAGCAGCAAGGAGCCACTCATCTTTCTCTTCCTCACTGTCAGAGAAGTCCTCCTCCTCAGAATCATCTGCTAATGTTGCTTCCCAAATTCTGGCCTCATGGGAATACAGGCATGCCTCAAGATCCCTCCTTGTGGAACCTTTCCCCATGGGCAGCCCCTTCTTCTTGCAAAAGGCTTTTATCTCCTCTTCTGTGTAGATGCACAGGTGGAAAAAGTTGACTTTCATTTTGGCAGGATTTTACAGGTGCAACACTAGCCAGAGTCTCAATATCCCAAAAATACTTCCAGGAGGACACCGGAAAAAAAACCAGTATGTGGTGGCGTAGTGGTCTGCACTCACTAGTGATGTACACCAATTACTGTGGGTCAAGTACAAATACAAGTTCAAATCCCACCGCCTGACCACCAATGTTAGATCTGGGGGTCTCTAGTTGGCAGAGGTAGGTACCACTGTCCAAATAGGGACCCTTGCTTCTAGTCAGGGCAAGGAGATAACCCTCTGAGATAACCCCTGCTCACCCTCTAGGTAGCTTGCACGAGCAGTCTAGGCTAACCAGAGGCAATGCGTAAAGTATTTGTACCAACACTCACAGTAACACAGAGAAAACACCACAAACTGACTCCACAACAGTTTAGAAAAATAAAGGTATTTTTAATCTAAACTACACAAGACCAAAACGACAAAAATCCAACATACACAGTTCAAGAATATGGTTTCAAAAAGAGTTCTTAAGGTTGCGTTAGAATTCTCTACGTTGCGATAGAATTCTCTACTGATGCGTGAAAAGTTCACAGTTGCGTCACGTTTACTCACAGTACCTTTGAGTTGCAACAAAGTTCCAAAAGCAGAAGCTGGTGCTGTGGAAAACAAGCAATGCGTTGCTCCTGAGACCCTGGGGAGGCGATGCGACAGCCCCGCTGCAGCAGCGGGCGTGTTGCGACGAATCCGGTCTGTATGGGGAGGAAGGCCACTTGTATGGATTCCGGTGCGTAGGTTCTGTAGGAAGTCTGTTCTCGCAAAGGCACGATGCGACGATCTCGTAGGGGCTGTGACGATCTCCGGGGCGACAATGCGCGGTCCAGCGGGGATCCTCTCTCTCGCAGCTCCTCGATGCGTTGATTCTGCGACGATGCTCGCATTGACGTGATGCGGTCCGCAAGCAAGCGGTGCGGTGTTCTCACCCAGCGACGACAGGCTCTGCGACGATACTCGCAGCGAAGTTAGATTCTCCGCACCGGTCTGGTGCGTCCCGCAAACGAAGGATGCGACGTCTCTGGCAGCGGCGTCAGGCGCTGCGACGATCTCGACCTCCGTAGCGGCGGGAAACTTCTCGCACTGTCGGGGATGCGCTCCGCAAGCGAGCGATGCGACACTTTTCAAGTTCAAAAGTCACTCAAGCTTAGTTTCAAGCTTCCCAGCTCAGGTACAACTTCCAGAGGCCCCACAACTGGATCAAGCACTCTAGGAAGGACAGAACTCTCTCAGCAGAGTTCAGGGAAGCTGGGGGTGAAGTCCTTTTGTTCCTGGGACTTCAAAACAGGGAGCCAGCTCTTCTCAGGCCCTTGGAGATTCCTTCAAGACAGGGGACACAGCTCAACAGCAAAGTCCTTCCCCTCTCCTTGGCAGCAAAGCAACAGGTCAGTCCAGCAGAGCAACAGCAGGACAATCTTCCTTCTTCAGTTTCAGCTTTCTCCTTGGCAGAGGTTCCTTCTTGATTTCCTGGATGATCTAATTTCTAGTTGTCAGGGGTCCTGTACTTATACCCCTAAAGTCTTTGTTCTCTTGGTGCATGTGGGCCCTGAGCCCTGTCTGAACCAGTTCTGGGTGGATCCTGAGCACTTTGTTTTGCTGGCTGCATCTTTCCTTTCAGAGTGAGGGGCAGGGTCCTCAGCCGCCCAGCAGGAGGGTGGAGCCAGCATTGTGGTAGGCAGGCACAGCCCTATTCAGCCCAGGTGCTAACTCCTCCCACCACTCCAGTTGCAAATGCAGTCATTCAGCCTAGTGCTGACTCATCCAGCCTCCTGGGGAATTCCCCAGCCCCTGTCACTCTCAAACCAGACAGTCAATACACAAACAGGCCCAGGCACACAGAAGGGTCAGACAAGAGAACAACAACTTTCTAAAAGTGCTGTTCTCAAACACAGGATTTAAAAACAACCTTTCCTAAAAGATGTGTTATTAAATTCTGAGTTCAGGGATACTAGATACTTATGTCCTATCTTGTTCCTATGGGAAGAAATGCTGTTAACCACTGTAGCCAGCATCCCCATGTTAACCTATGGAGCAAGATAGCCTTACAATAGTGAAAAACGAAAATGGCTGTAATTCACTACCAGAACATGTTACCTGCACTAGTACATGCTCTACCTTTTACATACACTGCACCCTGCCCAGGGGGGTACCTTGGGCCTTCCATAGGGGTGACTGATGTGCACAAAAAGGGAAGGGTTAGGCCTGGTCAGTGGGGACACTGACCAGGAGGACATGGCAGTTCTAAACTGCACACAGGCACTGCAGTGGCAGGCCTTAGACACTATTTTAGAGCTACTCCTGTGGGTGGCACAATCAGTGCTGCAGGCCCACTAGTAGCATTTGTCATCACCAGCCCTGGCACACCCAGTGCACTTTACTAGGGACTTCATGGTGATACAAATATTCCAAACATGTATATCCAATTAGAATAACAATTTACATAGAGAACATATGCACTTTAGCACTGATCAGCAGTGGTAAAGTGCGCAGAGTCCTATTGCCAACAGCCGCGGGTCAGGAAAAATAAGGGAGGAAGAAGCAAAAAGTTTGAGGATGACCCTGCAAGAAGGGCCAGTTCCAACAGGTACGATCTTTGTCTCAATGATCTAGAGACATATGACCCTGGAAGGACTACCAAATGATAACATTGATCATACAATTCTTTTGATGGGAATCCTGAATGAGTTTCCAACACAATCACTATTAGTTCACTCTTGTGCCTTTCATGTCTGAAGTAGTGAGTCTTGACTTAACCTGGTTGTACTAATCCAGACATCCAGTCAATTGTTTGTTTGTTTGATAGAGAGGCCCCTTTTCCTCTTGTTAGACCCCTAGGTTCTTGTGTTATGAATTTAAAGAGCAAATTGTCATAGGGGTTGCCCAGGTTTAAAGGCAAGAGAGAATAATGAAATATGTCTATTCACTCAGTAAGATACTGACATGAAGTCTGTCTTCAAGGAGAGAATGGGTAGGCCCTCCAAAAATATTGTTAATTGAGTTTTCAACATGGTGTGACACAAAATATACATTCTAATAACCAATGGTTACAAAAATCACATTGAAAATAAGAACATTATCCTGCATGAATAATAAGCTGTGCTATTTACCCTCAAAACTAATGAATAGCAAACAATGGCACCTTTGAAACTACGTATGCAAACTTCCTTAGCCAGAGAGGGAGGCCTTGGAAATATACAGTTGAGCAGAGCGCAGCTCCCTCCTTCAGGACACTAGGAACACGAAAAAAATAAATGTTATATTACATTGATGACAGGACTGTAAAACTACTTGAATTAAGAATATTTTTACAAAATGCTGAAGGAATTATTTTGACGAAAAAGCTTCACAGAGAAAAGAAAAACTGTACACAGTACAACATTTGTAAATGGATTTCAGGCTTAGTTAAGACAACTTTAAATGCTTCATTATGAAAATACTGTATGTTTACACTTTTTCCGACCCACCATGTTAATTAAACACCCACAATTTGTGAATTCTAAATTCTCTCTGACAACACCAATGATAACTCAAGCGACCAGAGGCCAGTCATGTCTTAAGCGTGTATTTGCATGACTAGGTCTTTCCTAGCCATATATGTAATCTGTGGTCATATTTTACTAGTGCGTAAATGAGGGGCTAATGCTTCTTATCCCTCTGATTCTTTGTAGAATGGCAGTGATCATTGTACTATGGATTTGCCTCCTTTTAGATAGTGTTAGTTTATATTAACTGTATTTTAGCATTCTCCACAACCCCACCTAGGACTATTTCTAGAGAGATGAGCTTCTTGAACAATAGAAGTGGGAGTAATTGCTGCAAGCCCTAATTAGCTCTATTCCTACCACTTATTACACACTTCTGAGGCAATATTAATTATCTGTGAAGGTTAAATGTGTCTTTTTCTGTGTCCCCTGCCCTACTATGGAATAACCAGAGAATGTAGTATGTGAATTATGTCTTGAATCGGAAGCTTGATGTAGAAAGATTTTTACTGGCCACAAAGCACAGCTTTTTCCAATGTACTAAACCCATTTTAAATCAAAAGTTGGAAGAGACACGTTATTGGCATCCCTTCCTAACAGAGTCAGACCTTGATGTATCAAAGGTTTCTGACCATAATTCTGGTTGTAAACTATTTACTAGTTGTTGACTCCAAAGTTGGGATGGTAACTGATTCTCAAAGAGGAAGTAGCCTCCATAGGACACCTTCTCCGTGGGGAATCAAGGTGACAACTTTACCTATAAGAAAAAAACAGTTTTCCATTTTGGGAAGCAACAACAGAGATGGTGGGCTGCTGCCCCTCATGTGCCTCCATCCTTGTATTTAGAACAAATCTCAAGGGGGCACGCATTGCTGTCTGTCTAATAGATAATAATTAAGTCATTCTGCAGTGCCCCTGTGTGAGAGGCTGGCCTGGTATATGATGTCCACTAATGTAAGTGGGCACCTTTCACCAGTCCAGACAACACTTATGGTGATTTAAGAGGTCTCCGACAACCTTAAAAAGCTATCCAAGTGGAAGCTGTGGAGAGCAGCCTTCAGGCTTAGTCTTGAAGGAGTGTAAATCAGCTCATTTTACCAGAATGCAATCTTATAGTATAGATTAAATGAAAAGAGACCCACACAGTCGTTATAAAAATATGTATTTATTATATAACACTGTAGGAAGTCAGCATCCCCGTCCCGCACCACTGTCACCAAATGCGAGACCCGGGACTCCTCACACAACGTTAGGCCAAGTAAGGACGCCATTTGAGATAGCCCTGCTAACCCCCCCTTAGTAGCTTGGCACAAGCAGTCAGGCCTATCTCCAAGGCACGAGTGTACAGTACAAATGGACTGCAAACGAGTTTGATAAAAATTATTATACGCTTTAAATAAAAAGATATGCGATCAGACCACACACTACAAAAGCCAACATATAATAAAGGGTAATATTCGTTCTGGCTGGCTGGTAGGTTAAAATCCCAACCACCACTTTCAAAATGCTATGCTGGTCACAATGCTAGTATCACACACGTTGCAATGGATAAACAATAGTGCACTGCACAACAATACAATCCTGTGCTGGGCAAAGGAAAAATAATACAATGCGTAACGATACTCCCCGGTACCTTGCAATGGGAGAAATAATGCAATGCATACCGCTGCAATCATGTACTGCGCAATGAACTAATAATGCAATGCGTCACACTCCAATCACATACTTTGCAATGAAGAAATAAAACAATGTGGGCCGCTACAATCCTGTACTTTGTAATGAAGAAATAATGCAATGCGGGCCCCTACAATCGTGTACTTTGTTATGCAGAAATAATGTCAGGCTTCATAAGACAGTCTAGCAGTTTGTTAGCAGCAATGTTGGCAATGTGTATTTCGACAATCAGCCTCTTCGATAACAGTTGCCCCCAACACGTATCAACGATGACATAAAGTACAGCTTCTAACTCTGTCCCCATTACTGCCACTCCTTTCGTCAGTACGGGCCCCAATCTAAGCCGAAGCAAAGGCTCATATTGTCAGAAGGACTGAGAGGCCGAGAAAGTGTCCCTCTGAGCCCGCACCCCGCCCAGGCAGTGATCCACGATACCTGGGGGCGCGACCCCACTCTCCTCTCCTCCTTCAGATAACTGGGCCTTCCGTGCAGAACTTTCTCAATGGGCCTCAGCGGCTCAGCCTGGCAGCTCAGCTCCTCCCGAGCTGCCGGTTCGGGCCGCGACTGTTAGGTAGGTCTCTGGAGGCCGAAGAGCACACGTACCCCACAGATTACTTTACTCCGTGTGCACGTTCACCACAGCACCCTCCGGGTCTCCCCTAGCATGAAGCCACCCACACAACGCTGATGTGCTCCGAGTGCATGCTCACCCAGCACTCCTTCCAGCGGTCTCAGTTGGCAGCAAGACACGCACCCCGCGCTGCAGAGACTCACTTTCTTTCGGTGCACACGATGATCAGCCGATCACCTCCACAGTCCGAGGTGCACCAAAGCACACACACTGCTTAACTGAGACTTACTCCAACTCCGGTGCCCCGATGTCCAGGCACTCTTCACCAATGCCTTCGGCCGCACCACGACAGGCTCACCGTGTCCGAGCCTCACTACTCCTCTGGTGCACTTGATGACCAATGCCGTCGGTGCACCCTGAGATGCTTCCTGCACATCCGAGACTCACTCCACTTCCAATGCACACGTTGATCAGGTGCTCCTCACCAACACCTCCTGTGCACCACAACACGCACGTGATAAACCCCGTAACATAACTAATGTAGTCTGCATTCACTTGTAAGCAACATTTACTGTGTCTCAGCCAATAAAAAACTTTATTAATTATTCCTTTGTGTCACGTGCACTGTTCCTCAGCAAGCGTATATCGGTCATAAATATTGCAAGAAATGCTACATTATTTCCAGAGGAGGATTTGTGCAAAGACGCAGCTGGACCTGATTCTCACCCGCTTAGATTCTTTCTCTGCCTGATGTTTCCGGAATGGAATTATTTAAGGTTTGCTTTGAAATATTGAAGAGTTTATTTATATATTCTAGTATTTCATATGAGTTGAGTTATTGTCATACATTCGGAGCAGGACCTTCTCGCTTGATTACAACTTGTTCATATCAGAGGAGAACACAGCTGATAGAGGAAAAGCTTTCACTTGTGCAAGGCAGAAACTAGGGATAGTATGTGGGACCCTCAGTCTAGTCAGGGTAAGTAAGTTGCACTCTTAGAATAGCCTGTGCTCACCCCCTTGGTAGCTTGGCCAGAGCAGCCAATCTTCTCTCTTCATGTGCAAAAATGTTGTACACACACACTCACCCAGTAACACAGTGAAAACACAACAAAAATACTTCACACCAGTTTAGAAAAATAGCCAATATTTATCTGAATAAAATGACCAAAATGACAAAAATCCAACACACACAAATCAAGATATACACTTTCAAAGATCAAATCGAGCATAGCTTTTAGAAAAAAATAGCTCCAACAGGGCCAGCTGGTTGCGCTTGACGTCAACGACTTCACAAAGTCAGTCTGGCATCCATGGTGCGAGCGCCACTGTTGGGGGTCATGCGGTCTCTGGTGAAGTACCTTGTAGATGTCGGAAATCAAAGACAATGTAAGCCGCAGGGGAAGGTGAGGTGTCGGGAAGGTAAGTGTGATGTTGGTTCCTACAGCTATGCAGGTTGTTGGCACATTGGCACTCAAGGACAGTGCATTGCACAAGGGAGGTAAGGCATCACTCAAGCAAGTGAGGCATCAGTTCCTGGCGACAGTGCAGAGTCTGAGAGTCGCTGATGCCTGGGGACGTTGCGGAGTGCAAGGGAGCTGATGCTGTGGGTGTCGAGATGACCCTTGGCTCCTTACTGCTGGGCAGCGTCAATGAAGCATTGCAGGTCAAGCCACGAGGTTTGGTTTCAATGCATTGGGGTCAAACCATTGGGCCACAACTGCAGAGTCAGAGGGGTGCATCACGGACGTTGGTGGTCCGTTGCTCGTGACGCCCACAGTGGCGGTTCAGCGGAGGCACTGTGTCGTTGTCGGAGTCTGTGTTGTAATTTGCAGTCATTGCATCGAGCTTGCACCATGGCTTTGGTGCAGGCAGCGACATGGTGTCAAAGTTGCAGAGCGGCACAGGTCTCAAAGTTTTTAATTGTTTTTTGGTGGAGTTCTATATAGCGTGAACTGGGCCTGAAGTTATCAGAGCGCTTTACATGAGCACCAGTTATGTTACAGATGGACATATTAATTTTTGTTAGGCATATGGAGATTAAGTGATTGCCAAGAATCACAGAATTTTGAGCGTCCCTGCCGAGACTGTAACCTGGTTCCCCTGCTCCAGGTCGACAGCCCTAGCTGTTTGGCCACATTCTCTCCCCAATTTTGCTCAGTGTCATTTTCTTCTTGTAGCACTGAAACTCACTTCCAAGGGCCCAGGAACTGGAGTTGGCACTGTTTGGCAAATAGGGCTCTCAGCCGAGGAGCCCAGGTGCGACAGGTGAAGGCTTTGATGGCCCTGAGACTTCCAACAGTAGGCAAGCTCAATTCAAGCCCTTGGAGGAACTTGGAAAGCAGGATGTATTCCAGTCGTTCCACTCCCAGGACAGACGCAGCAAACAGCAGGCCAACACATCAAAGCAAACAGAAAAATGGCAGTCGCTCTTAACAGCAACACAACTTTTCTTCCTGACAGAATGTCCTCAGTCCAGAAATGTTCTGAGTACATAGAGTTACAAGTCCAGTACTTCAACCCAATTCAGCCTTTGAAGTAGGCCAAAATCAAGGCAAAAACCTGCCCTTCCCTGCCCTGGCTCCAGACACACTAAAGGGAGTGGAGCCATCATTCAGGTGTAAGACAACCACTTGACAGCCAATTCAGAAAGGTCCATAAGCCTGGTGATGGGACATCAGGAGATGCAGGGCACACATCATCTTCCTTTGTTTGACTTTCTAGAGTGAATACACCAGAGCCCAATTATCACCCTGACCCAGACGTGCATTCAAAGACAGGCAGAGTCATCGAAAGGGTTAAAGTAAGAAAATGTTCACTTTCTAAACATGTACTAATGGCAGGGATCTCGCACAGCTGATTAAATCAAAAATTAGTCTGTTATAAGGAATTGTAGTGTGCAATCGGGGAAACACTGTCTGGCCAAGCAGTGTTGGAAAGTAAGCACTGAAGAGTAGCTCTCCCGCCTAGGGAGAGGGCGCCCCTATGCACAACTGAGGGTGGACCCGAAGAGGTCTGATTCAATAAATCCAATATTTCACAAAACGGTATTCATGACGAAGATGTTTTCATCTTTCCAATTTATTGGATAAAGTTTTTGCGGATGCAATCATGTGTATGATGTGAATCAAGCATGGTAATCCAAAGCGACATACATAATTCAAGGTGTGTTCATTATCACACAACCCAATGCATTTCGGGCGGAGCCCATCGTCAGGGGGTTACTCTACAACAAAAAACAGAATGGTTGGCTATAATCACACTGTAAAAAAACAGCAACAACAATGGCGGTCAACAACAAGAAACACGGTGCATGCAGCAATGTGTGTACCGGGGCGCTGTGATCATGCGAGGAAAGGCGGTTAAAAGTGACAATATTCAACTCAATGGACCAAAATGTCTCAAAGTCCTAAGTAACGTGAATACCAAACTCTGTGCCTAAAGAGGTGAAAGCCTTCACCAAAAGTCAATCATGTTGCACCAACAGAGTTACACGATGTCTAAAAACCAGCGGGTTTCACCACGTGCGTGTAGATCTAAAACAGACTAGAGTGCTGAAAAGCGTGCGTCCCAGAGCGGGGTACTTACTCGTGTGATAATAATCAGCGGACTCGTGAAGAGTTCCGTGGAGGTGGCAACGCGGTGTGCAATGATGGGAGTTCAAGTAGAGTGTGTTAGACAGCGAGAAAGGACTAAAGAGGCTAAACGGCCCAAGGGGTCAGGGTGAAGGGATAATGTGAGCGCCATGATGTAAAGGATAGAATAACAAGCAAAGAGCGGGAAGCAATGTGAAACAACCTCATTATCAAAACAAAAACATCAGGTTATAAATAGCACAAAAATTCAATGCGGTCATTGAGCCCCAAGGGCGCCATCGTGGACAAATAACGAATCCAAAAGTTCTCCCTTTTAAGTAATAAGTTCTTGTTATTCAAAGTGATGGGTACTTGTTCCAGTATCTGATATTTTAGTTGGGCCACTGAATGTCTGTTGTCCAGGAAGTGGGTGGCTATCGTGGATCTTAAATTACCTGTGCGGATATTACTCTTATGTTCTAAGATCCTAGTGCGGATCTTGCGTTCAGTATGTCCCACATAGCATTTGCCACACGGGCATTTCAATACATATATGACATTCTTGCTGTTGCATGTAGCGTTGACTCTTAATTTTATGGGGTTGCCTTTCATGGGATGGTTGATCTGGTTACCTGTGATACAGTTGTTACAATTGCTGCAATTGTGACATGGTTTCAGACCGGTGTATGTAACATTAGGCTTAGGTCCACTGGTGTTATTCAAAACTTCTTTGATGTTTTTGCCCCTGGTAAATGCGAAGATGGGGGTTTCTGTGAATAAACCGTTGAAATCAGCTTCCATAGTCAAGATGGGCCAATGTTTTCGGATGATTTTTTGGAATTGTGCGGATGCTTTAGAGTACTTGGAGACGACCACTAATCGGTCGGATGGTGTCTTCTGTTTAGGAAGGAGCAAGGATGCTCTGGTGCATTTCTCACTTCTTTCCATAGCCAGGTCCAGTATTGGTGTGGGATAACCACGAGCTCTCAATCGTTCCAAAACAGTTTGGATTTGGGTTTTGCTCTCATCTGGTTTAGACACAATTCTTTTGACCCGTAGGATCTGGGCATACGGTAGGTTATTTTTTAATCCCATGCGGTGGAAGCTCTGATAGTGGAGGATCGAATTCCTGTCGGTCGGTTTCCTGAAGATAGTGGTAGACCAATCTCCCAGTTCTCTTGATATTTTCACGTCCAAATAATGGACGCAGGATGTGCTGTAATCCCATGTGAACTGTATCCGTTGTGTGACCTGATTCCAGGTGTTGAGAAAGGTGACCAGGGTTTCAACAGTGCCTGCCCATAAGAGGAAGATGTCGTCAATGTATCTGAGGTATAACCGGCCGTTTTCTTTCTTTCTAAACATGGCATTCTCAGACCAGCAATTGAAAAAACACCTTTACTAAAAGATGTGTTTTTAAATTGTGAGTCCAGAGACACCAAACTCCAATTTTCTATCAGCTCCCAATTGAAGGGTACACTTGTAAGATGTTACAAGGCAGCTCCATTGCTAACCTATAGGAGAGATAGGCATTGGTTTAGTGAAAAACTAAATTAGCAGTAGCTCACTACCAGACATGTAAAACACAACAGTACATGCCCTACCTTTTAAATACCCTGCCTATGGGGCTACCTTGGGCCTACCTAAGGGGTGCCGTACGTGTAACAAAAGGGAAGGTTTGGTCCTGGGAAGTGCCTGCACTTGCCAGGTCGAAATGGCAGTTTAAACTGGACACACAGGCACTGCAGTGGCAGGTCTGAGACATGTTTGAGGGCTGCTCGTGTGAGTGGCACAATCAGTGCTGCAAACCCACTAGTAGCATTTGGCTTAAAGGACCAGGGCACATCTGGTGCACTGTACTAGGGATCTAGAGGTAATTTAAATAGCCTAAACATGGAGAAAACCAAATACCATTACATTTTACACAAAGAGCACTCGCACTTTAGCACTGGTCAGCAGTGGTAAAGTGCCCAGAGTCCTAAAGCCGGCACTAACAAATCCAGCACCCAGTTAAATACAGGAGGTCAGAAGTGGAAAGACAGGGGAAACCATGCCAAAAGATGCTAGGTCTAACACAATCAATAGATTTATGTGGGTTTGTTATTCCCGCCTGAATAACATGAAAATAATTAAGAAGTTCCCCATCAAAAAGAATCCCACAAAAGTCCACCTGTTCTCACAATTGAAACTGCATTACCTACAATCCACCAGCTTTCCATCCCATTAGATATCCCAGATCCTAAATCACAGATTATTGAGGCACTAAACTAAGTTAATTGTAGCACAGGATTTTTATCTGAGAAAAAATATTCCTCAAGATATGTGATTTCATCAGAAAATGTTTGACTCTGTAAATGTACATACATTCATGCTACAATTTACCTAAAAGCTTTCTTATGGGCTTTCATTAAAAAGGCACCAGAAAAATATACTATTCATAATAAACATGGTTTAAGTCGTTATGTAGAGCAAAATCTACTGTACCTATTGAATATCATGAGCATTTAGTCTATTTGTGTGTATTTCATAAAAGCTATCATGTACACTTAGATGCTCTTTAACCCTGTTGACGTGTACTATATCAAGAAAACGTTGAAAAGTAGTGTTTTATGTACTCTGACATGCTTTAGAGAATTGGCCCTGAAACTAGCAACTCCATATTAGAAAAAATACAGAGAGGGCCTGGTGTGCTCTTATCTGAACTAATTGTACATTAATATTCCTGAAGGTTGATATTTTATTTCCATTCTAGATGTTATGAAGCCAATTCACAAAGGTATGAAAGAGCACTACAGTGGGGCTGTTTTACTTACTCCAAAATGTCTTTGAAAATATGCCCCTACGTGAACCCAGCAGCATGGTTGAACGCCTGAGTTGCTGATTAAGTAGGCCTGCTTATTATTTTAGCTAGAACTTCTTATGGCTTGCCTACGAATATCACCTTTTAGATTTTCCATTTTGTTCTGACCTTCGAATTACATCAAAGTATTATTCATTTAAATTCCTGGGCACGTATGAAGAAGGCCCTGGCGCAACGCAGAGCCAAGCGCCAGTTTGTGGTACTGCAGTGCATAGAGCCAGTTCATATAACCAGATTATTTCTCCATGTGAATGCATTATTTGAGACACCTGTTTCCGAGATGTACTGTTTGAAAATGAATCTCTAAATGGAGAAAAATCGGGTGAAATGACGGGACTTTACGCAGTGCAGATGCATAAAATAGGCGATCAGCTCTGCGTTGCACAAAGGAAATCCTATCACGATACACCCCACAAACCCCGCCCCCCCCCCGCTTTTAGTTGTATACCCTTTTCTAACTACCTTGACCTTAAATTCTGTCTGTTACTCCGTGTTTTGTATCTGTAATCTTTTGAGGTTTCTCAATATTTTTAGCAAAGAACTGTTATGTGTCTTCTGTTGATATTGTTAAATATCACGATGGTCGTAATTTATAGGAGTCTATAACAGTGGAACAGTAGACAAATGTTTAGAAACACAGATTGTAATAGATAAATGCACTTTTCTCATCCCTGCGCTCATTCATCCTTTTGGGAAAAGGCAGCAAAAAGGAAATCTCATGAAAAATTAATGCAACTATTCCCATTGCCCTTTTTCATGACATCATATTAATATTTTATATTCCAGCACAACTGATGATTAAAGATGCCTTTTGCTGTGGTCTATCGTGAAAATCATGCAACTTATTTCCCTTTTCCTTTAGATAAACAGATTTAATATAGAAACCCATTTGATGCTGAAAATGTTTGATTTTTCATATACATGTTTTTCAGACGAATGGTCTGTAGACAACAACATTTTTTTTCGTCCCCTAGAACATTTCTATTCTAGCATATTATTGATTTTTGCCACATTGATAAGGTTATTCTTGAAAAAAAAATAACGTTTTCAGAAATCTATTTGCACAGGCAATCGCTTCCTAGTTGATGGGCACCTAACCCGTGAGACATGCTCATTACCAAGAGTAACATACCGTGTATCAGTTCTCCACACAATGCCAAGAGGGATGTTTCTGCTGTCAGAGGGTTATTGCGTTTTGTCAATGTTTAGCTTCCACTAGCAATGATTACTGGATATAAATATATCTTTTATTATTATACTATTCATGCTGGCCTCAGATTTTCTGCTTAGTCATTGTGTTTTTTCCCTTTGTGGTCAAGTGACATTGGGAGAAATACACATAGGTTTAAATAACAGCCAAGGTGGGCATTGCTAACACTTTTGCCCACGGTGATTAATGCATTGCTTGTCCCGCCTGCGTCCCTCCCCTCCACGAAGCTTCGCTAAAGCACCAGAGGATACTCCCTATCCCTGGTAAGGGAAGGTTCGTCGGTTCCTGTAGCCCCATGCTAAAGAGGTCAGTATGCTGGCAAAGAGAGTAGCTGTGATTTGTTCTTCTCTCTGTAGCAGGGCGAATCGGAATCAGGGAATGAGCCATGATGGAATGATAGGATAAAAGATCCAGCAACCCACATCTCAGTTATTCACCTCATCTGATCCACAGATCTGTACCGTGGGACACTGCAAGGTGATAGAGGAGATAAAGAAGTCCCAACAGGTCTCAGAGGGCTCCGGGAGTAATGTGTGCCAGTATTAGTAGTAGTTGTAATACAATGCATCCTGCCGTATGGGATGACATGTGTATTTAAAAGGAAGGTTTAGGCATGGAAAAAGGTTTATTATGCCAGGTCAAAATGGCAGTTTTAACAGGCTACTTTGGTGGGAGGCACAATACGTGCTGCAGGCCCAATGGTAGCATTTAGTTTACAGGCCCTGGGTACACGGTATACCATTTACTAGGGACTTACAAGTAAACTAAATGTGCCATTTAGATGTAGGCCAAATGTACCATGTTTAAGGAAGAGAGCACAAGCACTTTATCACTAATTAGCACTGGTAAAGTGCATAGAGTCCTATAGCCATCAAAAACGAATTCATGGAAACAGGATGGGTGAAGCCAAAAAGTTTGGCCGAGTACCACCAAAGGGTCTCGGGCCTAACAACTGGGAAAATATTTTTTCACCATGGAGACAGATCTTCCCCTACACACTCCAGCAAATCTGCGGTTGACTCATTCCTCTTCCCATCTTTCAAAGAGCTTTACACCATCCCAGCACTAGAGTAAAATTCTGGGCCTTCCCTGGATGAAAAGGCAATGGATCTGAGTTTGGGAAATGTACGAGCTTGTGAGTACTCCCAAACGGCCAAGATGAGCAGCACCTTGGAACACTGGCTTTCCCACCACTTCAGTGGGATTTGGGACTACAGAGATGTCCCTATATCTGGAAGAGATATTCACATACATAAATGGGGTTGAGACTGCCAGGAATCACTTGGTCAATCCCCTGCAGGGCAGGTATAACAAGCATTG
Source organism: Lissotriton helveticus (assembly GCF_964261635.1). NCBI lineage: Eukaryota > Metazoa > Chordata > Amphibia > Caudata > Salamandridae > Lissotriton > Lissotriton helveticus. The sequence continues at coordinate 727,540,229 of NC_136061.1, forward strand.
GAAAAGCCAATAGGTCTCGACTTTTACTAGGACAAAGTGACAGTGTTGGAGGTGGCAATACAGTAGAGAGGATAACTTAAGGAGACAACTTTAAGTTCATGTAACTTTTCACAAAATGCTATGACTTTAACAACATAATACTAGCAAATGGTAACCCGAAAACTCCTTGAGAGCTTGGGTAAATACATAAAATACAAACAGTAGCTCCCAAAGTAATTACTTATTGCCTCATTCAGAGCAGCTGATTGAACGAATCAGGAAGGTAAGTGTAACAAGTAAAAGACCAAATACAGCAATTAATGCAACCAACTAATAGCAGTACTGTTAGACCTGGCATCTTTGGCGTGGTTTCCCCTATCTTCTTGCCTCTACCTCCTGTATTTTTGATGCTGTGCTGGATTTCGTTTTTGCTGGTTTAGATGCTTTGGACACTCTGCCACTGCTGATCAGTGCCAGAGTGTAAGTGCTCCCTGTGTAAATTGTTATTCTGATTGAATATACATGTTTGGCATATTTGTATCACCCCGAAGTCCCTAGTAAAGTGCACTGGGTGTGCCAGGGCTGGTGATGACAAATGCTACTAGTGGGCCTGCAGCACTGATTGTGCCACCCACAGGAGTAGCTCTAAAATGGTGTCTCAGGCCTGCCACTGCAGTGCCTATGGGCAGTTTAGAACTGCCATGTCCTCTCAGTGTCCCCACTGACCAGGCCTAACCCTTCCCTTTTTGTGCACATCAGCCACCCCTATGGAAGGCCCAAGGTACCCCCCTGGGCAGGGTGCAGTGTATGTGAAAGGTAGAGCATGTACTGGTGCAGGTAACATGTTCTGGTAGTGAATTACAGCCATTTTCGTTTTTCACTATTGTAAGGCTATCTTGCTCAATAGATTAACATGGGGGATGCTGGCTACAGTGGTTAACAGCATTTCTTCTCATAGGAACAAGATAGGACATAAGTATCTAGTATCCCTGAACTCAGAATTTAATAACACATCTTTTAGGAAAGATTGTTTTTTTTAGATCCTGTGTTTGAGAACAGCACTTTTAGAAAGTTGCTGTTCTCTTGTCTGACCCTTCTGTGTGCCTGGGCCTGTTTGTGTATTGACTGTCTGGTTTGTGAGTGACAGGGGCTGGGGAATTCCCCAGCAGGATGGATGAGTCAGCACTAGGCTGAATGACTGCAGTTGCAACTGGAGTGGTGGGAGGAGTTAGCACCTGGGCTGAATAGGACTGTGCCTGCCTTCCACAATGCTGGCTCCACCCCCCCGCTGGGCGGCTGAGGACCCTGCCCCTCACTCTGAAAGGAAAGATGCAGCCAGCAAAACAAAGTGCTCAGGATCCACCCAGAACTGGTTCAGACCGGGCTCAGGGCCCACATGCACCAAGAGAACAAAGACTTTAGGGGTATAAGTACAGGACCCCTGACAACAGAAAATTAGATCATCCTGGAAATCAAGAAGGAGCCTCTGCCAAGGAGAAAGCTGAAACTGAAGAAGGAAGATTGTCCTGCTGTTGCTCTGCTGGACTGACCTGCTGTTGCTTTGCTGCCAAGGAGAGGGGAAGGACTTTGCTGTGTGCTGTGTCCCCTGTCTTGAAGGAATCTCCAAGGGCCTGAGAAGAGCTGGCTCCCTGTTTTGAAGTCCCAGGAACAAAAGGACTTCACCCCCAGCTTCCCTGAACTCTGCTGAGAGAGTTCTGTCCTTCCTAGAGTGCTTGATCCAGTTGTGGGGCCTCTGGAAGTTGTACCTGAGCTGGGAAGCTTGAAACTAAGCTTGAGAGACTTTTTGAATCTGAAAAGTGTCTCATCGCTCGCTTGCGGAGCGCATCCCCGACAGTGCGAGAAGTTTCCGCCGCTACGAAGGTCGAGATCGTCGCAGCGCCTGACGCCGCTGCTAGAGCCGTCGCATCCTTCGTTTACGGGACGCACCAGACCGGTGCGGGAGAATTGAACATCGCTGCGAGTATCGTCGCAGAGCCTGTCGTCGTTGGGTGAGATCGCCGCACCGCTTGCTTGCGGGTTGCATCACGTCGCTGCGAGTGTCATCGCAGAATCAACGCATCGAGGAGCTGCGAGAGAGAGGATCCCCGCTGGACCGCGCATCGTCGCCCCGGAGATCGTCGCAGCCCCTACGAGATCGTCGCATCGTGCCTTTGCGAGAACAGACTTCCTACGGAACCTACGCACCGGAATCCATACAAGTGGCCTTCCTCCCCATACAGACCGGATTCGTCGCAACACGCCCGCTGCTGCAGCGGGGCTGTCGCATCGCCTCCCCAGGGTCTCAGGAGCAACGCATCGCTTGTTTTCCACCGCACCAGCTTCTGCTTTTGGAACTTTGTTGCAACTAAAGGTACTGTGAGTAAACGTGACGCAACTGTGAACTTTTCACGCATCTGTGGTTTATTTTACCGCAACTTGAAGAACTTTAACGCAACCTTAAGAACTCTTTTTGAAACCATATTCTTGAACTGTGTATGTTGGATTTTTGTCGTTTTGGTCTTGTGTAGTTTAGATTAAAAATACCTTTATTTTTCTAAACTGTTGTGGAATCAGTTTGTGGTGTTTTCACTGTGTTACTGTGAGTGTTGGTACAAATACTTTACGCATTGCCTCTGGTTAGCCTAGACTGCTCGTGCCAAGCTACCTAGAGGGTGAGCAGGGGTTATCTCAGAAGGTTATCTCCTTGCCCTGACTAGAAGCAAGGGTCCCTATTTGGACGGTGGTACCTACCTCTGCCAACTAGAGACCCCCAGATCTAACATTGGTGGTCAGGCGGTGGGATTTGAACTTGTATTTGTACTTGACCCACAGTAATTGGTGTACATCACTAGTGAGTGCAGACCACTACGCCACCGCATACTACTGGTTTTTGGTTTTAATTTTTCTATTTTTGAGTAACTCTTCAAAGCATCATGTCTGCGAAAGGAAAGGCACTCAGTGAGGGGGCAGAAGCAGAATTAGAGTTTTGCATTGAGGATTTGTGTTCATACAAAGTTGAGCAACTAAGGAAATTCTGCCTTGAGTTTGAGTGCCCCATAAAAAGCGCCTACAGAAAGGAGGAGCTGCAGAGAATCTTGAAAGCCCATTGGGAGGCACAAGAAGGAGATGATGTGGATGTAGAAAATGGTTTTCAAAGCACAGAGTTGCCAGTGGGCAGAGTAGGCTCAGGAGCTGGCAGCAACCACTCCGGTAGGGGCCTCTCCCCAGAAGAGTTACAAGAAAATCAGAGAGTAAGAGAGTATGACTTGGAAGTCATGAAAATGAAACTGAGGCAATTGGAATTGGAGAAAGAAAGGGCAGCGGAAGACAAGAGAGAGGCTCGTGCCCTAGAGGAAAAGAAATTGCTTTTGGCTCATGAGTTGAGCATGAAAGAACTGGATCTTAAAGCCAAGGAGGTGGATGCCAGTTCTAATGGTGGCAGCGCGCAGCCAGTGCATGGGGGTAAAGTATATATTCCCAAGGACCTGGTACAGAATTACCATAGGGGTGAGGATATTTATGCCTGGTTCACTTCGTATGAAATTGCATTGAAGATGAATGGTGTGCCTGATCAGCATTGGGGGGCGGGCCTGTGGAAACATTTTGAGGCTTCTGGGAGGAGTGCTCTAGAGCCCTTAGAATTAGCAGGTGCCATGACCTACCCAAATATGAAGGAGGCCTTATGTCTCAGGTATGGCCTTATCCCAGAGCAGTACAGACTGCAGTTTAGAAACTCCAAGAAGAGAGAGTCTGAGACTTGGATGGAGTGTGTGAATTTGTACTCGCGTGCACTGGAAGGTTGGATGAAGGGCAGTAAAGTAACTGATTTTAAGGGGTTGTTGCATTTAATCAGTTGGGAGCACTTGAGTAGTCTTTGTGTTCCAGAGCTGCGCCAGCATCTTTTAGACAGCAAGCTGACAGACCCCATTGAGCTTGCTAAGGAGGCGGACCGCTGGACCAGTACCAGGGTCCACAGAGGAATTGTGGGTACCACAGCCAAAGGTGGGCAGGGTCCCCAGCAGAAGAGTGGGGGGGACAAGGGTAATCAAAAGGAGTTCTCAGAAGGGCCCCAAAATAGTTCCCAGGGAAAGGAATCCCAACCCCCCAAACCTAAACAGCCATGGCCCTCTAAGGGCAGGCGGGACAATAAAGACAACATGGGCCCACCTACCTGCTATCACTGCAATGAGGTGGGCCACATAGCTCCAAAATGTCCCAAGAAGAAGCAAGCACCCACTGGTGCCCCCGCCCCAGCGTTAGCTAGTGTAGCTTTGGGAGGGGATTTGGTTTCTAGTGATTGGGGGGAGCTAGCAGTTATGACCCTTGTCTCTCTAGGAGACCAAGAGATGGTCCAGGAAACCTTGCTGCCCTCTAACACTAAGAAATATGGGCAGAAGGTGACCATCAATGGGAGGGAGATTGAGGCTCTGAGAGACACAGGAGCCAGCGTGACATCCGTGAGGTGTCAGTGGGTGTCTGAAGAGCAAATCATCCCTGGTGTACTCCGCCCTGTAGTGGCAGCTGACAGTTCAGTGCGCTTCAGCAAGCTGGCACGTGTTCCCTTTGAATGGGGGGGAGTCTCTGGTCTTTTGGAGGTAGTTGTCAGTGATGCCTTGCCTGTAGACTGTCTGTTAGGTAACGACCTGGAGAGTTCTCCATGGAAGGATGTAGAACACAGAACTCACTTGGAGATGTTGGGTTTGCCTGCGTGGATCTGTGTGTCCACACGTGCTATGACAGCCAGTAGGGGGGAGTCAGCAGAACTGGAGCCTGAAACAGTGGCCCAGAGACCTGCCAGGAGAGGAAGAGGCAGAGGGCGCGGGAAACCAGCCCCAGCCGTTCCCACGGTCCAGGAAGGAGCAGAACCCGAGGGGGATGCCCTGGAACCTACAGGGGAACAGGTAGCCGAACTGGGAGAATTGCCTGAGCTGACCCATTGGCAGCAAGAAGGTGGTCCCTCCAGGGAGGAATTCTGCCAGGCGCAGAAAGAATGCCCTTCCCTCGAGGGTCTGCGGCAACAGGCTGTAGACCAGGCAGCAGGTGGAGCAGCCAGAGATCACTTTATCTACTGGGAAGATGACTTGTTGTATAGTGAGCCTAAGTTTGCTGAGCCCGGTGCAGCCCGTGTGCTGGTGGTACCCGAGCGCTTCAGAAACTTCCTAATGGGTCTGGCTCATGACGTGCCTCTTGCAGGACATCTGGGGCAAGACAAGACCCTAAACCGGCTTGTCACCCACTTTCACTGGCCCCAGATGAGAAAGCACGTCGGTTCCTTTTGCAGATCTTGCCAAACCTGTCAAGCCAGTGGCAAGACTGGAATGAAGCTGAAGGCCCCCCTTCAGCCCTTCCCAGTGGTGAGCACCCCTTTCGAGCGGGTGGGCATAGACATCGTAGGGCCCCTGGACCCCAAGACGGCCTTAGGCAACAGGTTCATCCTGGTCTTGGTGGACCATGCCACTCGGTACCCGGAGGCAGTCCCTCTCAGGACAATCACAGCACCCGTGGTGGGCCGTGCATTGATGGGGATCTTTTCCCATGTGGGGTTCCCCAGAGAGGTGGTCTCCGACCGGGGTACCAACTTCATCTCTAAGTACATGAAGTCTCTGTGAGAGGAGTGTGGGGTAACTTATAAGTTCACCACTCCTTACCACCCTCAAGGAAATGGGTTGGTTGAAAGGTTCAACCGGACCCTGAAAGGTATGATTATGGGCCTAGCGGAACCCATGAGACGCAAGTGGGACGTCTTATTACCATGCCTGTTGTTTGCCTACAGGGAGGTGCCTCAGAAGTCCTTAGGGTTCAGTCCCTTTGAACTCCTGTATGGCCACCCTGTTAGAGGACCTCTCTCACTGGTGAAGGAGGGTTGGGAAAAGTCCCGTGGGAAAACCCCCAGGATGTGTTCAGCTATGTGCTGGCCATCCGCAACCAGACACAACGCTTCAGGAAGCTCGCTCAGGCGAACCTGGAAGCAAGCCAGGAAGAAATGAAAAGATGGTATGACCAGAATACCACTTTGGTCGAATTTCAACCTGGGCAGGAAGTGTGGGTGATGGCGCCAGTGGAGCCTTGTGCGCTCCAAGACAAGTGGACTGGGCCATATGAGGTGGTGGAAAGGAAGAGTGAGGTAACCTACCTGGTTAACCTGAAGACTCCCAGGCAGCCCCTGAGAGTCTTGCATGTGAACCGCCTCAAACCGCACTTTAAGAGGTCTGAAGTAACCATGCTCCTGGCTACAGATGCAGGAATGGAAGAGGATAGTGATCCTCTCCCTGACCTCCTGGCAGTTAAGGAGAAAGATGGGTCAGTGGATGGTGTGGTCCTCTCGCCCACCCTGACCCCAGAACAGCAGAGTAACTGTCGCCAAGTGTTGGGTCAGTTCTCCTCCCTGTTCTCCCTGACCCCAGGAGTCACCAACTGGTGCGTCCATGATGTGGACACTGGAGACAGTCTGCCTGTGAAACAGAAATTTTACAGGGTAGCTGACAAGGTCAGGGCCAGCATCAAGGAAGAGGTTTCCAAGATGTTGGCGCTAGGGGTGATTGAGCTCTCCAGCAGCCCCTGGGCTAGCCCAGTGGTCTTGGTACCCAAGAAAGCTGCTACCCCCGGTGGCCCTCCTGAACTCCGGTTTTGCGTGGACTACCGTGGGCTCAATGCGGTCATGAAGACTGACGCACACCCCATCCCCAGAGCTGATGAGCTCGTGGATCGGTTGGGAGCTGCCCAGTACCTCAGTACATTTGATTTGACTTCGGGGTACTGGCAGATTGCCTTAACTGATGGGGCCAAAGAGAGGTCTGCATTTTCAACGCCAGAGGGGCACTTCCAGTTCCGTGTCATGCCCTTTGGGTTGAAGAATGCCCCTGCCACATTCCAGAGGCTGGTTAACCAGGTACTGACCGGGCTGGAGGAATTCAGCACCGCATACCTGGATGACATTGCTGTGTTCAGCTCCACGTGGGAGGAACACCTGCAACACCTCTGCGAAGTGTTGAAGGCTCTGCAAAGGGCAGGCCTCACTATCAAGGCCAGCAAGTGCCAGATAGGGCAGGGATCTGTGGTGTATTTGGGTCACCAGGTGGGGAGCGGCCAGGTGGCGCCCCTACAGGCCAAGATTGTTACCATTCTGGCTTGGGAGCCCCCCAAGACCCAGACAGAGATGAGGGCCTTTTTAGGACTCACCGGGTATTACCGACGGTTTGTCAAGGGATATGGCACCATTGTCGCCCCCTTGACAGAACTCACTTCCAAGAAGTTGCCCAAAAGAGTTGACTGGACTGACGCCTGCCAAACTGCTTTTGAAACCCTGAAAACTGCCATGTGCACAGCGCCGGTGCTCAAGGCACCTGACTTTTCCAGTGAGTTCATAGTTCAGACAGACGCTTCAGAGCATGGTGTGGGAGCAGTACTCTCACAAATCACTGAGGAGGGAGGAGACCAGCCGGTAGCCTTCATTAGCAGGAGACTACTCCCCAGGGAACAGAGGTGGAGTGCGATTGAGAGAGAAGCATTTGCTGTGGTCTGGGCTCTGAAAAAGTTGAGGCCCTACCTGTTTGGGACTCACTTCCGTGTTCAGACCGACCACAGGCCCCTCAGATGGTTAATGCAGATGAGGGGTGAGAATCCAAAGCTGTTGAGGTGGTCCATCTCCCTACAGGGAATGGACTTTACGGTGGAACACCGCCCTGGTACAGAACACGCCAACGCTGATGGTCTGTCCAGGTTTTTCCGCCTTAGTGAAGAGAACTCCCAAGAGGGTGGGTAGTTCTCCCCACTTTCAGCTGGAGGGGACACGTGTTAGACCTGGCATCTTTGGCGTGGTTTCCTCTATCTTTTTGCCTCTACCTCCTGTATTTTTGATGCTGTGCTGGATTTCGTTTTTGCTGGTTTAGATGCTTTGGACACTCTGCCACTGCTGATCAGTGCCAGAGTGTAAGTGCTCCCTGTGTAAATTGTTATTCTGATTGAATATACATGTTTGGCATATTTGTATCACCCCGAAGTCCCTAGTAAAGTGCACTGGGTGTGCCAGGGCTGGTGATGACAAATGCTACTAGTGGGCCTGCAGCACTGATTGTGCCACCCACAGGAGTAGCTCTAAAATGGTGTCTCAGGCCTGCCACTGCAGTGCCTATGGGCAGTTTAGAACTGCCATGTCCTCCTGGTCAGTGTCCCCACTGACCAGGCCTAACCCTTCCCTTTTTGTGCACATCAGCCACCCCTATGGAAGGCCCAAGGTACCCCCCTGGGCAGGGTGCAGTGTATGTGAAAGGTAGAGCATGTACTGGTGCAGGTAACATGTTCTGGTAGTGAATTACAGCCATTTTCGTTTTTCACTATTGTAAGGCTATCTTGCGCCATAGATTAACATGGGGGATGCTGGCTACAGTGGTTAACAGCATTTCTTCTCATAGGAACAAGATAGGACATAAGTATCTAGTATCCCTGAACTCAGAATTTAATAACACATCTTTTAGGAAAGATTGTTTTTAGATCCTGTGTTTGAGAACAGCACTTTTAGATGCAGCCAGCAAAACAAAGTGCTCAGGATCCACCCAGAACTGGTTCAGACCGGGCTCAGGGCCCACATGCACCAAGAGAACAAAGACTTTAGGGGTATAAGTACAGGACCCCTGACAACAGAAAATTAGATCATCCTTGAAATCAAGAAGGAGCCTCTGCCAAGGAGAAAGCTGAAACTGAAGAAGGAAGATTGTCCTGCTGTTGCTCTGCTGGACTGACCTGCTGTTGCTTTGCTGCCAAGGAGAGGGGAAGGACTTTGCTGTGTGCTGTGTCCCCTGTCTTGAAGGAATCTCCAAGGGCCTGAGAAGAGCTGGCTCCCTGTTTTGAAGTCCCAGGAACAAAAGGACTTCACCCCCAGCTTCCCTGAACTCTGCTGAGAGAGTTCTGTCCTTCTGATCCAGTTATGGGGCCTCTGGAAGTTGTACCTGAGCTGGGAAGCTTGAAACTAAGCTTGAGAGACTTTTTGAATCTGAAAAGTGTCTCATCGCTCGCTTGCGGAGCGCATCCCCGACAGTGCGAGAAGTTTCCCGCCGCTACGAAGGTCGAGATCGTCGCAGCGCCTGACGCCGCTGCCAGAGCCGTCGCATCCTTCGTTTGCGGGACGCACCAGACCGGTGCGGGAGAATTGAACATCGCTGCGAGTATCGTCGCAGAGCCTGTCGTCGTTGGGTGAGATCGCCGCACCGCTTGCTTGCGGGTCGCATCACGTCGCTGCGAGTGTCGTCGCAGAATCAACGCATCGAGGAGCTGCGAGAGAGAGGATCCCCGCTGGACCGCGCATCGTCGCCCCGGAGATCGTCGCAGCCCCTACGAGATCGTCGCATCGTGCCTTTGCGAGAACAGACTTCCTACGGAACCTACGCACCGGAATCCATACAAGTGGCCTTCCTCCCCATACAGACCGGATTCGTCGCAACACGCCCGCTGCTGCAGCGGGGCTGTCGCATCGCCTGCCCAGGGTCTCAGGAGCAACGCATCGCTTGTTTTCCACCGCACCAGCTTCTGCTTTTGGAACTTTGTTGCAACTAAAGGTACTGTGAGTAAACGTGACGCAACTGTGAACTTTTCACGCATCTGTGGTTTATTTTACCGCAACTTGAAGAACTTTAACGCAACCTTAAGAACTCTTTTTGAAACCATATTCTTGAGCTGTGTATGTTGGATTTTTGTCGTTTTGGTCTTGTGTAGTTTAGATTAAAAATACCTTTATTTTTCTAAACTGTTGTGGAATCAGTTTGTGGTGTTTTCACTGTGTTACTGTGAGTGTTGGTACAAATACTTTACGCATTGCCTCTGGTTAGCCTAGACTGCTCGTGCCAAGCTACCTAGAGGGTGAGCAGGAGTTATCTCAGAAGGTTATCTCCTTGCCCTGACTAGAAGCAAGGGTCCCTATTTGGACGGTGGTACCTACCTCTGCCAACTAGAGACCCCCAGATCTAACAAGTACCTATGTATATCTAAGTATTCATGTACATTGAAGTAAGTAGTGTTTTTTAATTATTTATGCCTAATGTAATTTGAAAACTAAAAGTGGTTCACTTGAAGCATACAGACATATATGTGTAGCAATAAATGCAGCAAAAGATTCAGGCACAGATATGTGTTATTCCACACAAAGGCAATTGGTGTCTATGGGTGTCTTCAGTTATCAAGGTGGTACCTGGGTTAACAAGCATCAATGTTTTGGATACTGTGCTAGTTAATAGACTAAATAATCTTTCGTACTGTATGGTAATGGCAAAATGTCTGACCTGTTTTTCAAATGCACCCAGGAAAGAGACAAATGTACTGGCAGGTCCAAAGTAACACATGTGGAAAACATCAAAGAGTCAATAACTAGAATGAATCTCAAGCAACTGAAACTGGGCAAAGCCAAAAATACATTCAAAGAATGAGATAAATTGAAGGAATATGATGAGAAGAGAGCAAATCCTTTCATTTACTTCTAGCAAAGAATCTGTGTTAATAAATAAACCCTTGTGTGCTTACTGTTTCATGCACAGATCACGCTGAAACGTAAGGGCCTTTAATTAACCACTATTATATTAACATGCTTCCGTTAGTTAAAAATCACATGCACGCAACTGAAATAGGTAATATTTACAACAAGTATTTGCAATGCAAATTGGTCTTGCATTTGTGAGAGTTAGAGGTATTGGTGTTGTAAATACAACCATGTGTTGTGGTTTGGAGTGGAATTATGTGAGTTGGATTGGAATTGTGGGTGGTGAAATTGTGTGTTGTGGATTTGTGTGGTGGAATTATGTGGCAGGTGGGCGGTGGAAATATGTGGACAGCAATTATGTGGAATTGAGAGTATTGGAATTATGTGAAGTGGGATTGATCAGAAAAGAGTTGAGCGAGGAGAACACGAAAGACGGAAATAGATGTAATGCATGTGTGTCAGATAGACAAAGTGCATAGAATGCGATGGGGACTGAGGCAGCTTTGGTGACCAAGGTCTTTACGTGAAATGAAAAAGTTGGGAGATTTTTAAAGGTGGAAAGAGTCCAAAAAGTGTGACTGAATTATTTACAAGAGTGGTGACCTATGTAGTTAAAGGTGTGGCTTAAAGCATGAAAATGAAAATCCTATACTTCCAACACTTAAATCTCTGGGGTGACCTACAATATCATAACACAAGATTGAGATAACGTCATGCATGTGTTTACTTTTATTTGACGCAGTGTGATACTGAGGACACTCTTCACACATAATTCTTTGAAACCACAGCACAGCAAGATATGCTGCTAGGTTCTATTCATACAGGGAAGAATTTGTGTTCAATTGCGTTTATGTATAGTTTAACAGTGTTTTGAAAGGTAGAAGTGTGACTTTGGCAGAAATATGACTTTTCTTTTAGAGCGGACAAATTAATTCACACAAGTTCGCCGCTCTGCAGGAAGGCAAGGAAAAAGAACTGCGGAAATTAAAAAATATGATTTTTCTCTTGTTGTATGCCTGGGCAGGATCCACTGGAATTATGCGGTAGGAGAGGGACAATTTATGCAGGAGGGTTGAGTAAATTATGTGGCAAGAAAGGGCAGATTACACAACATAAACTGGCACATTTTGTAATAGTATTGCTTAATTATTTCATCATTTTTAAACTTGGTAGCACTCTCCGTGCATTGGTTGCACCCCACTAGTACAAGTTTAATCCCAGATATAGCATTAAGCAACAGAAAGGTGACCAGAACAACTGCGCAAAGGGCCTTCCACTGTACGGCAACACGCGTTGCTTCATTTTTAGTAACTTTTGAACCATTTGAGATAGAAACAAACACATTTGGGGGTAAAATCTGTACAATATGCCACAGCTGAAGGATTGTGTAGCAAATCTATATTATTGTGAAAATTGCCATGCCTCCACAATTGCATAATTTCCGTTGCCTGGAACATATTCTGCATAAAATGATGATATCCCAGCGGATTTATTAAGTGAATGTCATATTTTACCATCTCACTTGCACGAAAGCCAGGACTGCGACGTTTCAGCTTTCCACTACTTCATGACATAGTATACCCTCTGTATCCACAACCTCATTTCTATCCACTATGTCCTAGGGCACAGTACTACTTCTCATTCTAAATAAATTAACCACAAGTCTTTGGGCATTCTTTCTTCAACGTCTCCAGACCCATTACAAACAGACATCAGTTTACTACCCTATTTCATGATGTTAAAATCTACATAGCCGGCACCTATACTCCAACGCTAAGGTCTGAATCCAAGACACTGATGAGGCTTGTTCATGAGTAGTAATGCTGCTATGGCCCCAAAGACCACTCCCTCTTCTTCCAGTGCCAACTGACTCACGGATGGGAACGTTCTCATTTACCTGATGCTGTGCATGGTCAAAAGACCTCTGTCCATCGCTTTGACTATGGCATGAGCTGCACCATTCCTTCTGGTCATTCCAAGCTGGGCACCATAAAATAATCACCATCTCCAAATCTATGGATAAGCTTATGCCGCAGGCACCTTAATTCAGAACTCATACTGCAGAATCAACAACCCTCCTCCTTATGACACTGTTCAATGTATTACGCCTGACGTTCCATGGGTCACTTCATAGTTATGCTTTCTGTAACGGAGATTCCATGCCTCTTTCCTCTATCTCCAAAGCATTATCCTATGACTCTGTCTCCATAACATTGTTCTTAAGATAAGGACTATTCACTAAGACACATCTCAGTTTTTATCTCCCCTCAGCTGGGTCAGTGCCCTTGTTGGACCTTGCCTACCTTCCTCCTTAGACTCATCCTGCCCAGCAGCCTGAGTGGGCACAATTAGCCAATGGATTTGAAGTTGGTGACCCCAGACTAGTCCTCCAAGGTCGCAGGTGCATCTTCTTTCGCACGACTAGCAACTGCCACCAGAGGTGTGACACAGGTCCTGAACAACTTGTTGCCAAAATGTTGTAATTGAAAGGGCTGGGTCTTCATATGAGATTCTAGAGCCACTCGAGCAGGAAGGTATTACTTAATATTAAGGTATTGGGCTACTACATTGGCATGTAGGTCCTGTCAGGCCTACATTCTTCCTACAGCTCTCTAGTTCCTAGTTACCACTCAATATCACACCACCATTCTACTACACCATTCCAGACACCATTACATACATACATACATTGGAACACTCCCTTGCCTTCAGCGGGAGCTTTTAGACCCATTTTGTTTTAATTTTTGCATTTACTTTGTCAGCGCTTATCTGCGCTTTTATCCCCACGCTGCCTACCTTGCCTTGGGGCTCTGTCCTTCACTTCGCCGCCTGCGCAGCCGAGCTGGTCGCTGCTGAGGCCGCTTAGTCCCTCGCCTGCCGCCTCCAGCGGACGCTCCCCCCGGCCACGCCCACTCCTGACCACGCCCCCTTGGGCCGGTACTTAGGGGCTGATTGAGAGCTCTTCCCTCATTGGAACACTCCCTTGCCTTCAGCGGGAGCTTTTAGACCCATTTTGTTTTAATTTTTGCATTTACTTTGTCAGCGCTTATCTGCGCTTTTATCCCCACGCTGCCTACCTTGCCTTGGGGCTCTGTCCTTCACTTCGCCGCCTGCGCAGCCGAGCTGGTCGCTGCTGAGGCCGCTTAGTCCCTCGCCTGCCGCCTCCAGCGGACGCTCCCCCCGGCCACGCCCACTCCTGACCACGCCCCCTTGGGCCGGTACTTAGGGGCTGATTGAGAGCTCTTCCCTCATTGGAACACTCCCTTGCCTTCAGCGGGAGCTTTTAGACCCATTTTGTTTTAATTTTTGCATTTACTTTGTCAGCGCTTATCTGCGCTTTTATCCCCACGCTGCCTACCTTGCCTTGGGGCTCTGTCCTTCACTTCGCCGCCTGCGCAGCCGAGCTGGTCGCTGCTGAGGCCGCTTAGTCCCTCGCCTGCCGCCTCCAGCGGACGCTCCCCCCGGCCACGCCCACTCCTGACCACGCCCCCTTGGGCCGGTACTTAGGGGCTGATTGAGAGCTCTTCCCTCATTGGAACACTCCCTTGCCTTCAGCGGGAGCTTTTAGACCCATTTTGTTTTAATTTTTGCATTTACTTTGTCAGCGCTTATCTGCGCTTTTATCCCCACGCTGCCTACCTTGCCTTGGGGCTCTGTCCTTCACTTCGCCGCCTGCGCAGCCGAGCTGGTCGCTGCTGAGGCCGCTTAGTCCCTCGCCTGCCGCCTCCAGCGGACGCTCCCCCCGGCCACGCCCACTCCTGACCACGCCCCCTTGGGCCGGTACTTAGGGGCTGATTGAGAGCTCTTCCCTCATTGGAACACTCCCTTGCCTTCAGCGGGAGCTTTTAGACCCATTTTGTTTTAATTTTTGCATTTACTTTGTCAGCGCTTATCTGCGCTTTTATCCCCACGCTGCCTACCTTGCCTTGGGGCTCTGTCCTTCACTTCGCCGCCTGCGCAGCCGAGCTGGTCGCTGCTGAGGCCGCTTAGTCCCTCGCCTGCCGCCTCCAGCGGACGCTCCCCCCGGCCACGCCCACTCCTGACCACGCCCCCTTGCCGCACTATTTACCATGTGGTTTTACCGTTCGCGCAGCGGACGGGCGTAGCGGGCGCGCCGTTTGCGCGCCGAAGGCGCGCCTAAGGCAAGCCCGTCTGCGCCCGTCCGCGACCGACCGGGACCAGGGGCCATAGACCCTGCTCCTCGCCTGGCGTACTCTTCGGCCCAACTCTTATCCTCGTCTGCCTCAACCCCTTTATCACCTTCTGTAGCTCTCCACTTATCCTCGCTTGGTATTAATGCCCCTTCCCCTCCTGGCGCTGCCTTACCTTTCCCTTCTTCTCCTCTTTCCTCTCTCCCCCTTCCCCTTTGTGTGTCCCCCGGTTCGCTTTACGCCTCTGCCATTCTCTTGAACACACGTTCGGCTGTAAAAAATCAAACTGCTCTCTTTAATCTACTGGACACGGACCCCCCGGATTTCCTCTTTCTCACTGAAACCTGGTTTTCCTCCCACTCTCTTCCGGATCTTCTCGCTATTCTCCCGGCAACCCATTACGCCCTCCGTGCTGACCGCCCAGATGGTAGATCTGGCGGTGGCGTGGCGCTTATAGTTCACCGATCCTTGCAGTTCCAGCTCCTTTCGCATCCTGGCATTACCAATGTTGACTTTCTGGTGGCCCGTTCTCTCAACCTTCCGGTTCCCCTCACGGTGATTCTCCTGTACCGTCCCCCTCAGTATATGTCTTCTTTTGTGTCCTCTCTGCAGGATCTCTTGGCCACCCTGGCTGTAGATAATTCCTCTCTAATTCTACTCGGGGATTTTAATTTTTGGCCGGGCGATCCGCAGGAGGGCCCCCTCTCGAAAGACTTTTCCGCTACTCTCCGTTGTCTCAACTTTTCATCTCACGTCTTGACCCCCACTCATACTCACGGTCACATTCTTGACCAGATCTGGTCTCTCCGCTGCAAACCCCTGGTGTCCTCTATTTCTCCTTGTGGCTGGTCGGATCATTTTCTGATCTCCTTCTCCATCCCCCTGGGTCAGCCCGAGAAAGCTACCCTGCCCAAGAACATCTGGGCTCGGTGCTGGAAGAATGTTGATCTTAACGACCTTTCCTCTTCTCTTTCTCTATCGGCTCCCGGCCTGTCTGATCTCCCTGTGGAACACCAGGCGGATGCTATTCGCACTTGGCTCTCCTCGGCTTGTGATCAGGCCGCCCCTCTCAAAAAGATTAGATTGGCCCGCCATCACGATGCCCACAGGTGGTTTTCCAACGACCTCAGATCCCTGAAGCTTGAGCTCAGACGGTCGGAACGCCGCTGGCGTCGTACCTATTGTCCCACTCTCCGCCTGAAGTATAGGGCTCTTCTTAATAACTATAAATCGGCCATTCTAGCGGCCAAATCTAAATACTTCTCGGACCGCGTTGCCCTTTCGGCTAACAAAACTCGCGAGATCTTTTCTCTGGTCCGTAGCCTTGCCACCTCTGACCGTACTGGACTTTCCCCTGCTCCTTCGCAATCTCTTTGTCTTTCGTTGAACACCTTTTTTATTAATAAAATAATCACCATTAAGGCCAACATCCCGACTGTGCCTCACCCTGACCTCCCGGCCCACTCCCCTTCCTCTTCCTCTGTTTTTGATCACTTCGCACCCATCTCACCCGAGCTTTTCCTTGACCTCCTCGTCAAGGTCAAGTCCGGCTCCCCGGCGGATTGCGCACCTGCTCGCATCCTCAGAACTCTATTTACCAGTTGTCCCACCCCTCCCCTTTCCTTCCTTAATTCCTGCTTGGCTCTGGGTTCTGTCCCTTCCTTCTTTAAGTCTGCCATTGTGCTTCCCATTTTGAAGAAAGCCGGCCTGGACCCCTCTCTTCCATCTAATTTTAGGCCAATCTCCCTCCTTCCCTATCTTGGGAAGATTCTTGAGAGCCACGTAACATCCTGTCTCTCATCCTACATCGAGGAGAATAGCATCTTGGCCTCCCACCAGGCTGGCTTTCGACCGGGCCACTCCACTGAGGGCGTGGTCCTCGCGGTCCTTGACGAACTGAAGGGCAGGGCCGATGGTAATCTCCCTCAGGCCTTGGTCCTTTTGGACTTGTCCGCTGCGTTTGACACGGTCGACCATGCTATTCTTCTTGACCGTGTCAGCGCAGCGGGCATCCAGGGCGTTGCCCTCTCCTGGATCGCCTCTTTTTTGCAGGGACGCTCACAGGCAGTCCACCTTTCCACTTTCTCTACCCCCCCCCTCCCAGTCACGTGTGGGGTACCCCAGGGCTCTTCCCTCTCTCCCCTTCTTTTCAACCTCTATATCCGCCCCCTTATTTCTTCGCTTCTAGAGCTGGGGGTCTCGGTGTATAACTACGCTGACGACCTCCAGCTCGTCTTCGATCTGTCTTCCCCCACTCACTCTCTTCCCAAGCTCAGGTCGACTCTTGTCTTTATTTCCCAGTGGATGAGCCTCAATCATTTGAAGCTCAACCCTGATAAGACAGAGCTCGTCCTCACTGGTGGCCCCTCTAATCCCTGGTCCTCTGCTCATTGGCCCCTTTCCTTTGGTCTTCCTCCTTCCCCGGTTTCCTCTGTTCGGACTCTGGGCATCAAGGTCAGCAATGATCTTTCGATGCATGCGCATATTAGTTCTGTTGTATCCTCTTGTTTCCTTTCCCTTCGTCTTATCCGCAAGATCTCCCGGTTTTTTTCTGTTGATGCACTCAAAGTTATCATCACTGCCCTCATTACATCCCGCCTGGATTATGGCAATGGCCTGTTTGTAGGCATCCCTGCCTACGAGACTCGTCGTCTCCAGGCCATCCAGAACCAGGCGGCCCGTCTTGTCCTTCGTCTTCCCAAGTTCTCCCATATCACTCCCGCCCTTAAAACCCTTCACTGGCTCCCTGTTCAGTACAGGTCCCAGTTTAAACTTGCTTGCCTGGCCTTTCGGGCGCAAGCCCGTTCCGCTCCTTTCTTCATCAACTCCCTCATCTCCTCTCATGCCCCTTCCCGTTCCCTCCGTTCCTCTTCCCTCTCTCTCCTTCACGTTCCCCGCTTCCGAAAGTCTCGCACAGGGGGCACCCGCTTCTCTGTGCGCGCGCCGCAGATCTGGAACTCCCTCCCCCTCTCTATCCGTTCCATCCCCATCTTTTCTCACTTTCGGAAAGCCCTCAAAACTTTTCTCTTCCTTCAGGCTTTCCCGGTCTAATTCCTCCTCCTATCTGTTAGGCAGATGTTGATGTGTTCCCCAGCGCCAGGAAGCCGCTTGGCCACAGAGCGCTCTATAAATCCCTTTTTCATTTCATTTCATTTCATTTCATTTCATTTCATTTCATACATTGGGAAACATTGCTTTCTATAGAATGGTTTACAGGTATATTTGTTAATATGTTATAAAGATGTCCTACAATACTCCAGAGACCGAAGCATTTTGTACAGTCCACAAAAACCAAAGAATGATCACTAGGTCCAGGTGAAAGTTGAACCCTCCCAAAATACGAGTTAGTGAGCGTACATCCACTTATTCCCATATCATGCTGGGTGATGTTGTTGTTGTTTCCGACAGATGAGATGACAATACATGGTCAGGTGCATGGACTGTACATTTAATCCATTAACTAGTTCATTGCACACACCACCCAAAAGAGTGTGCACCTCTTGCAACTGCCAGACACAGCTTTCCATAGCTGCATAATACATGCACAGACATCTCCGGTAGATGCCTGGGCCGTAAGAGTGACACACAAGACACAGGTCACCTGCACATCAAGGCAAACTAACACTCCTCCTTCTTGCACAATTACAGACAACAGGCCAGCCAAGCAGAAAGAACAAAACAAACTACAATCAACAAAAAGGAAAGCAGAGAACACCTTTCACAGACATAACTCAAAGACAGTGATCATGAGCACCAAATCACAACTCTTTGAAAAATCTATGATCTGTTTCTATTACATAACAATTAAGCAAGGGTATCATGTGTACAATCGTTAAATGCATATCACACACACACTGCTCTGGTACACTCACAATCCAAATGCCATAACAGTAGAAAATGGACATAACACACATCCGTCTTCTCTCTGTGAATACGACATAACTTAAATATTCATGAACTGTTAATCACAACGTAAGGGGCTCCAGTCCCAAAATTCATACTCATGCCCTTGTTCTTGTAATCCATGATCTGTTCAACCTTGTACACATCCACCTACTCGTACCAGGCTCCTGCCTCCCCCTCTGCCTCACTGGGATCCCCTTTTGCCACCTCTTCCTTTGTCGGGGACACCGGCTCCTTGCCCGGCTCTTCCACTGCTGCAGAATGGGCTGCTTTTGCCACAGCCGTTTCCTTACCAGGTCCCAAATCACCACTTGCCCCATACCCAGTCGCTGCCTTCATTGTAGTAAGCGCTACTGGAGGTAGCCAATCATTGAGCAATCGTGGGGCGGAAGGCAAGCCGACCCAAGGGATGACAGAAACGTTCAGTGCCATTGGAAGAGAAATTACATGAACCAGAGTAAGAGTTTTTTTCCTAGTTAACTTATACAGCGACTCACACTGAAATGCGAACCACTCCTGTATGTTATGTACCATCTGTGCGTCAATATTGGAACATAGCTTATGCGGAAGTAATGACTGCACGGAGATGGGTCAAGGTGCCAGCTTCAACCTAACTGCAAAAGTCTGACTTGGAATGCCGAAAAAGAGGACACCTGTCACCAAAACTAAATATCTGCTTCATTGTTTTTGACATGCAGAGCTATACTTCAAGGCAGCGCATTCGAATAACATTTGGTGTTCATCGTGTACATCTGTGCTGCCAGATATGAAACAAGCATTTGCAATGCAATAGGACTTGCATTTACACGAGACCTATAGCGTTGCAAACGGGAGTGCAGGCAGACGGGGGACAGAGGGGCGAATTTGCACGAAAAACAGGAGTGCGGGCGGGTGGGAGGTCGGGAAGGCATGGGAAGAAAATAGTGCTCACAATGTAAATAACACATACCATGCAACACTCGAAGTAAAGGGGCCAGTAGCCATGGGAGGATACAAATGACTACATGGCCGTCATAAGGAGGGACTAACAGCCTATAAACCAATAGGAAGGCAGCATTTAGAAAGGACAAAGACACAAGCCAATGAAAAAGATGGGTGGGGGAGTGGGCAGAGCTTCCACTCCATACTCCATTACTGCATGCCTCACAAAGCGAGTAGCGCATGCACGCTGCCGCTATGGGCTCGACCTAAAAATGAGACAATAACAGATCAACAGATGAGCTGGGCTGGATTAAATCCCCTATCATTAAATATATTATAAATATAATTGTAGCAGAATCAAAAAGTCTTCTTGGCTCACGGCAAGGCAATAAACTTACATAAAATACATAGATTGCAAAGTCTGATAGAGGTGGTTACGTCTAAACTATATCAATATAATGCAAAGCTGAAGTACACTGAACAAAATATCCGTTGTTGCTTCCAAGTCACAAACTCCATTTCAACAAGTAGGTCATGCCGAAAAGGTATTTTATTTATCTTTTCAGAAAATAGGCTTCAAAGGGCTACAGTGAACACCTCACCCAAATGTTAAAATGTGCAGCCCCTCAGAAAACATTTGCCCCTTGCATGTTTTATGTGCACAAGGCCATATCCACCTCATTCAGAAACTCAAGTGCTTAAAAATGAAAGTGGAGCCCACACACTATGAGAACTGCTTGCTCCTTAGGATCTGATACAATCAACATGCTGGGCCTGAATGAGCCCAAGACTGAAACCATGGGGTGATATTCATACAAAGACATGGTGCAGCGCAGTGCTGCAAGCAAATTGGCAGCACTGCACTACATCCGCAAGGATGCGTTATATTCACAAGAATGTGCCGCACCCCGGTGTTTACCCATGTGCCTGTGCTAAAAAAAGCTGCCTAGGGCCAACACAGACACCGTTGCGCCACGGTGCCAGGGAGTCTGTGTGGCATGGATGATTGTTTATGAGCAGAAGGGAAACCTTCCTGCACATAATCAATCATTTAAGGTGATGTGCTCCTTCTCTGTGTGCTGCAGAATGTAGCACACATAGAAAGAGGAAAAACAAGGAGAAAAAAAGTATTTCTCCTCATTGCGCTACTCTAACGTCTGCTTTTTAGTGGCGTTAGTTTTTTGCGCTGGCTCAGATTAACATATCCTTGTAAATCTGGGGCAGTGTCAAAAAGCAATAGGTGTTGAGGTGGAACTCCCATTTCACACCCCTTTCACACTGATACCTGCGTAAAAGGGTACAATATTTACAAAGCCGCGTGAAGCGGCGTGAAGCGGCGTGAAGCCACATAAAGTGGGTTAACACCCCTTTGTAAATATGGAGCAGGGCATTGTACCACAGGAGCATGGTAAAAAGTGACGCTCCGGTAGCTAAATCCCCTTGTAAATAGGCCCCCATGTTCTTCGGTCAGCATGCTCTGAACATTAGAAAAGTATGTTCCTATGATTCAGTGTGCCTTACTCCTGGAACTTTAGGGAACTAAAAGGTTTTCTGAAGCGGTCCCTTGTAGCTGGATTTTGATGAGACTTTTAGAGCTCCCTTTACCCAAGATTAACTGTTGTTTTTAAAAACATGTTCCATATTGTGGGTCACAATTTCAAAATCTGGCCGGGTCTACTCAGACTTCCATCCTTCCTAAGATACTAACCTTAGTGCCATTAAAACTGGTTCAGAGTAATACCTTGTATTTAACACGATATAAATCAACAAGTACGGTATTAGGCAGGCTTGCGTCCCACCTGCATTTGAAACGGACATACAAGTTGCACCCGATGTCTTCGACCGGGATGTTAACCACGAGTTATCCCAACAGCCGTTGCGGGTTTGACTCATTGATTCAGGCTCAAAATAACCCATCTAGGGTGCACAATTCTGGCTGGTATGTTTCACTGCAATAACGTTTGACGAGGGCCTGCCAGTTCCGAAGTGCACACAGGGGTGTGTACAAACTGCATGACAACAGCATGACTTGTATTCGGATGCCATAATATGGCCCCTACAGCCTTTGGTGAGGGTAGCACTGTCGCACTGCAGCCCGCCCAAATAAACACAGGACTCAGAGCTCGGTCAGGTGGGTCCTTCTTTATTCCCTGCCAGACAGTTACTGGCTTACAGACTACTTATCCTCCCTTTCCTGTCCCCGTCACTTCCGCTTCCTACTTGCCTGATCTGTCTCTGTGTGGTCAGGCATGACACTCGGTAGGGGGTGTCGAGACATATAGTCCGCTGGGTTCTCGGCCTTGCCCGGTTTGTGGACAATCGTGTAAATGTAGTCTTGTAGTCGTAAACCCCACCGCTCGATGCGAGGTGGCATCTTGGCGTTGGGATTGCCAAATATGGTGAGTAGGGCTTGGTGGTCAGTGATAATGGTGAAGTGCTTTCCGTACACGAATAGGTGAAAGTGCTCACACGCCCACACTACGGCCAGGCTTTCCTTCTCCGGCTGGGAGTATGCTTTTTCTGTGTCCGTGAGGCTGCGGCTGGCGTATGCAATGATGTGGCGCTGGTCAGAGTGTTCACGATACTGAGCTAGAATGGCGCCTAGGCCCACCGGGCTGGCGTCGACAGTGATCTCTGTTCTCTTGTTCGTGTCAAAATAGGCTAGGTTGATGGCAGAGCCGACAGTTTGTTTGATGTCCGTGAAAGCTTGTGCACATGCTTGTGACCACTCAAAGGGTTGTCCTTGACGTGTTAGTTCTCGAAGCGGGTAGCTGATGGTGGCGTAGTCCCGAATATAGCGCGCGCAGTAGCTCGCCATTCCCAGGAAGGAGCGGAGATCACTCACATCTCGGGGCGTCGGAGTGTCAGCAAGCGCTGCAACCTTGTCGGGGTCTGGCGTCATCCCTTTACTGGAGAACGTGTGTCCATAGAATTTTAGGGTGTTTTTGTGGAACTCGCACTTGGTGGCATTTAGCGTCAGGTTTGCCTTCAGTAGTGCATGGCATACTCTGTCCAGGGCAGTGTCGTGCTCAACCTGATCCTTGCCGAAGACTAGTAGGTCGTCACTGTAGTTGAATGAGTTTGGAATCCCTTGAATAATTCTTCGGATTGTTTCCTGGAAGATTTTGGCGGCTGATGAAATGCCGAAGTTTAGGCGTTTGTAGCGGAACAGGCCTTGATGCGTGGTAAACGTTGTAATGTACCGTGATTGTTCATGGAGCTCTAATTGGTGGTACCCTTTATTCAGGTCGAGTTTTGAGAATATTGTAGCACCATTTAATTTCGTGATCATATCACTTATGTGCGGCCCTGGGTGGCGCTCTCGCTCAATAGCGGTGTTGGGCGCTCTCATGTCCACGCATAGCCTGACTTTGTTGTCTTGTCCTTTCTTTGGGACCACCACGACGGGGGATACCCATGGGGTGGGTCCAGACGTGCGCTCTATGATGTCTGATTGTAAGAGGTCCTGTAGTTCGTCATCAACGGCTTGCTGTAGGTGAAAGGGCACTTTCCTGTGATGCTGGGCAACAGGTGTGACGTTTTCATTGATGTGGAGCTTTACTTTGAAATGATTCAACTTGCCCAAGCCTTTGAAGAGTTTTGGGAATTTCGCCACGATGTCAGGGGCATCTTCGGTCATGTACAACAGCTCCACCAGTTTCAGTCTTTCAGCTGTTGGCAAACTGAGCAGGCAGTCGGCAAAGTCAGGTCCTTCCACTACATGGACATATGCTGGAATTTTCCTATTTTTGAAGGTCAGTGTGGTGTGGAACCGACCTAGACATGGTAAGGGTTTCCGGCACATCCAGGTGAATATGCGAACCGCCGCAGGCTCCAGTTTGGGTCGGGTTTTCATGTTGTGGTACTCTAGCGCACAGATGTAATTTAGCGAGGCTCCCGAGTCCAGGACGAACTTTGCTGGGTGGTCCCCTATCATAATGTCTAGCTTTGGGTATCGTTTTAGCCGGTCCGGGTCAGCCACCATACAAATGTACTCATCACTGTCTTGTGGCACTGTCGTGTGTGCTGATGAGTCAGCCACCATACAAATGTACTCGTCACTGTCTTGCGACACTGTGGTGAGTGACGATGAGCCGCTGGATGAGGATCGGTGAGCTCGACGTGATCTCGTGGTGTGATGTCGAGGGCGAGGCGTGCTTGTGGATCTGCTTCGCCGTTGGTGAGAGCATGTTGAGTGGGCACTTGAGCCCGATGAGTTGGAGGAGTGGCTCTCTCTTCTCGTCACGGCACGTGCGTGATGTCGGGTGTCAGATCGTGGAGCGGGAGACTGACGGGTAGATTGTCTTGCTTGGCATGCGACCTCAAAGTGGTTGTCCTTTCCACAGCGGTGACACCGCTGGCTGATGGCTGGCATTGTCCCGAGTGTGGATAGTCTTGGCCACATCGGTAGCATGCAGGTGCAGATCTGGTGGACTTCGTGTGCCGCGATTCTCGTCTGGGTGACGATTTCCGGGAACTGTGGTGATGCTTGCTTGTTCTATGCGTGCTCAGCACCGGTCGGGTGGCTTTGGGTGTCTGTACTCGGAGGGCATGCTCTTTGTGATCGGGCTTGTGAGTTTCTATTCGCTTGGCATGGTCTTCCGCTTGGTCGTTGATCCTTGTGAGTTCTTCAATCTGTTCCAGGGTGTATGATTTTTTTAAGAGACGTCTGCGTAGTGATTCTGAGCGGCAGCCATCAATGATGCGGAGCCACAGTGCGTCTTCCGTTTTGAAGTTTTCGAAATCGCAATGGCGCGTCATTCTCTTGATGCGTGTGATGAAGTCGCCCATGCACTCTCCTTTCTCTTGAGAGGCTAGGTTGAACACGTAGCATTCATAGTCTACGTTGCGCTTGTGCAGAAATCGCCTATCAAGGGCAGCCTTCACTTCGTCATAAGTGGCAGTGGCAGCGTCGGGCATTTCTTTGATTATTTGTGCTATTTCCTGGCCTGCTAGATTTCGCAGTGCAACCAGCTTGCGTTTTGAGTCTTGTACCAGGGACCCTTCCATGTAGTCTTCGAAGTCCTCGCTCCAGGTTTTCCAGGCGGGCCACATGGTGTTACCAGGCGTCAGCACCAGCGGCTGTGGTTGTCGCATGAAGGGTGCTCCTACGGGCGCTGCTTGAGGCACCATCGTTGTGCCTCCGCTTGTGGAGGTGCTCTGAACGTCGGTGTCAGACATGCTGTCTCTGCACTCTTTGTAGTGTTGTTCACTCTATTGTCTTTCTTTTGCTTTTAGCTGAGGTGAGTGGTAGTGTTCCCGCTCTTTTCCACTTGGTTTTGTGGTGTGGAGTGATTATGCCTGACTCTAAGATGGCCGCCGTTGTTGAAACGTGGGTTTTGTAAGGGCTGGCGCCTGACTTAAAGATGGCCGCCGTGTGAGACGTCGTCTCCTTGGCCCCGGCAGTCTCTGTCATGCATTTATGCCACGCTTCACTTGTCCGGCGGTCGCTTGTTCAGCGGGACTCACCCTCGTGATTCTTTGGTCATGGGAGGGACTGGGACGTTCGCGCCCACCGCGACGCCGCTCCGCAGGGCTCCTCGTGTCCTCTGTCACGCGAGCACACGATGCTGCGCGAGCACTTTCCCCAGTGCGTGTTTCTGCGAGCGCTTCACTCGCTTCGCTCCCTTGGATGGCAGCGCGACGTCGTCGGGCCAGGGTAGCGGTGTAGGTGTCGGTTCACTTTCGAGCTCTTTCTTTGGAGCGGCGCGTCCTTGGAGCTGCTGGCTTGTCGTTGGGGCCGTTTCCTCAGCTGGGCTGTGCGACGTTGTTTGTGGGGTAAGTGCATCCCATCCTCGTCGCCATTGTCGCACTGCAGCCCGCCCAAATAAACACAGGACTCAGAGCTCGGTCAGGGGGGTCCTTCTTTATTCCCTGCCAGACAGTTACTGGCTTACAGACTACTTCTCCTCCCTTTCCTGTCCCCGTCACTTCCACTTCCTACTTGCCTGATCTGTCTCTGTGTGGTCAGGCATGACAACACGACAAGCACTAGCTGAATAAATATTGTAGCTTCGAGGTTACACCCTCGAAGCTGGGCACAGAGGGGTGGTGAGGTACAAGGATACACAACCTACATGTGATTCAGTGTTTCTGTCTTACGAGGGGTTCCTGCATGCAGACAGAACACAGAAAACACTGTGTGAGAGTTCAAACACACACCAAGCTCATATGATCACAAGCCGAGCTGCAATTTCATCGTGTACTATTCACTAAGAGAAAATAGGCACCAACACAAGACATACTGTACATTAGGATATATTAACCATTGGAGGAAATAAATAGGAAGTTCCCGACTTGAACATGGCCATCTAATAATTGCTCATGGCTTACAGCAACAAAGAAAACAAAAAGCTAAGCGGGAAGCTGCATTGCGTCTTGTGCGAATTAAACTAAAATTCACAGAAAAAAAACCCACCCACGAACAAAGTAACATACCATAAGTGGCGGAGCTGTCTGAATAGCATCCCGGGCTGCAGAAAGCTGAGTGTCCGTCTCGAAAGAAGCAGTACGTCTAGAGCTGAGACCTAAAAGTGATAAATTCGGTCAGAAGCTGACATTTAACACCAAGTGTGGTTTATGAATTGTCCCCCGCATACCTTCCCCAGGTACGGACGAGCTGTACATAACTGCTAGCAAATAAACATGGAGCTCTCTGAACCTGAATAATTGCTATATACTAGACTCAAATACAGCATTCAGTCTCTCAAATGCCAGCCTTCTATATTAAAATACCTGTTTTGTACAGCAAACTCTCACTTTGTACTCTGTTGTTCTTGGTCTGAAATACAGTATATGGGGGTCCAGATTAGACTGTGCTATAAATTAAAACTGTTTTATTAAATCAAATTTTATTGGCCGTTACGTACGTCTATCAAGTTGACTACTTTGGTAGTTTGCCTACAAAAAATGGATGCATAATTATTTTTAAGATGTACTTAAAATTCTAGAAAAGTAAGGTCCATATCTTTCTGTTGTTGTGCTGTCCATTCTAACAGTTATATTTTGAAGTTCAATTATTTGTTTTCTTTAAAATTTCCATTTGACCGTTTGTGAATATTTGGTTTATGGTCTTCGGGGCACATGCATCACGCACCCCATTTGCGATTTCTAAATTGTGATTTTTAAGTAATCACTCTTTAGGAATCGCAAAAGGCTATGCATCAAAAAAATCGCAATATTTTTGCAGTTCGGTTAAAATCGCAATTGCTAATAGTGATTACATATTACTGAATCGCGAAAAGCGAATCTGCAAATACAGAATCGCAAATAGGGATTTGTGTCAGCTTGATGACATCACCACAAAGAAGTGAGTCAGGGATTGCTCACACCTGTTCACTGAGAGAGGCAGAGGAGGAGGAGGCACACTGTTGGAGCTGATCGGAAACAAGTTTTTCTGTGAGCAGAATTTGTGGAATAACAGCAGCATGGCTTCTGAAACAGGAGACAAGAAAGCTGAAGGGCGCAAGAGGAAATGAAATTCAGAGACAAAGAACTTGAAGTCCTCATTGAGGAAGTGGTACAGAGCCATGACAAACTGTTTGGCATCACTGCAGGTCCCAGAGTCTGTTAAAAGGAAGATTTGGCTTGGGATCCAAGCAAAGGTCAATGCAATTGGGGGTCACACAGCACTCAATATCTGACCTGCGCAAGCGCTGGTATGACCTGCGTAGTTGGCTAAAGAAAGGGTGACTGCAAGGCTTGCCGATGCCAAAAACCCTGGAGGGGGACCATCCACGGAACGTGCCAACACACCCCTGAAGGACATTGGGAAGCCACACTGCAGCCGGAAGCAGTTGTTGGCATCACACAGATTGATACCTCTGAACAGGTCGGTACCTCACAAGGTAAGAGCAATGCAAATAATCATTTATAGTTTAATCTAAAAAACACTTGCCCCCAATGCAGATCATGCTTAGTGTAGCAAATCTGACTCCTGTCCACATTTTAGCTGCCACACCCAACTGCACTATGGTAGTAGCATGCAGAAAGTTTACGTGAAAGGCAAGGACGGATCAAAGCAGAATTAGTGCATCAGAGTACACCAAGCCAGTGATTACCCTGGACTTTCTGCGTAACTAAATAACTTTATTAAACAATGCCATTTGCAATGTGACATACATGTACATCAAAACATTCTGAACTTTCACTGTTTAACATCACATGCAGCTGCACAGGAGACTGACGTTGGTGATGTCCTTGACACAAACGAACAAGGCGCACAGTCAGAAGAGGAAACAGAAGTGGCAGCTTCATCACTGAAACCTGCAGTCACTAAATGCAGGACCATAGTGCCACCACTACCAGATTTGGAAAGAGAAGAGCGGAGCCATCCTGACACTCCAACACCACCGGCTGGCCATACAACAACAACACCACCAAAGTTACCAATGCAGGGCAGATCCGTACCTCTCCATAGGCGAAGGGCAAGGGCACTCATGACAGCTGCAGGAGACAATGGGTCTGCTGTCCGGGCTGGGCTGGAGAGACAGATGCTCAAGGTCCTGCACCTACAATGTAAAAACATGCGGTTAATGCAGGCCCAACTTGGAACATTGGCAACCAACATTGGGGAAATCCGGGACTGCATGAAGGAGCTCACCACTGCTGTTGTGGAAGGACAGAGGGCCACCAATGAAAACTTTGCTAATATCCCCATAGCAATGCATGACTTGTGCAGGGTGATGCAGGATGAGCATGCATCCTAACGTAGGAGGCATCATAATTTGATGGTGTGCCTAGATGGTTACACCAGGGCCATCAATCGGCTGAGCACTACCACAGCTCAACTGTCCCGTCGTGCTGTGGGGATCAAGTCTAGATGAGCCATTGCTGTGGGGATGTGGCCAGGGGCCTTAACCAGGTCACCAATGCGGTGGAGCAACTCCAGACTGCTGCAGTTAGTGGCAGCAACATTCTGGGAGGGGGTAGAGTGAGGAGGCCTCCAGCCTCAGTAGCCTGCTGGCACCAATAACAACAACTAGGAGGCGCAGTACATGGAGCACTACTGGCACCGAAGGCTATTACTCCCTGGAAGCTACCTGACGCTAGGAGGTGCGGAGAACATAGGACCTGCTCATGAGTGGGGATAGCATGTGTCCTGCGAGTCTGATGCTGCAGTAGTGGATCTAATTCAGCTATGAGATCATAGATTATGTCTGCATTCAACCTATATTTGTCACATATCACGTCCTCTGTCTGCCCTAACAATGTAATGTGCACCCTGAAAATGCTCTCCTGTATCCTCCTTATTCTCTGTGCTGTTGCTGGTAGCCTCATCCTCCTCGCCATGACATAGAGCGCTGCCATTGTGAAACATTCTGAAGCCTTCTGGGACTGTTTAGGTAGTTGGGTAATGGTTATCACCTGATTTGTTCACTTTGAAATGGTTACCACCTGGTTGCATTTGTTCTTATTTAAGAAATGCAATTTGCAATTTCTAGCAGAATCGCAATTTGCAAATTTTTCTTGCATAGGTTTTGCGATTACCCATTTGCGATGACCTATTGCGGAATCATAAATTCAGATTCGGTGTGTAGGTAATCGCAAAAAATTGCAAATTTACGGACGAATCTTTGAATTTGCTTCATGCATTGCTTATGGCTATTTTGCGATTGCAAATGGCCACTTTTTGCAGTTCGCAATATTTGCGATTGCAAAATAGCTTGATGCATGGTCCCCTTTATTCTTAGATAGAGAAGTGTGCTTAAGCTAGGTGTACTCTTTCTTAGTAAAGCGCAGATTTATGGAGAAAAAATACAATTTCAAAATATAAAGAGTAAAAATTAAACATACAGAAATGTTTGTTTGAGGTTATGAATCTTGAATTAGGCCTTGGATAAGGTACTAATTATTGATGACTACTAAATGTGAAGGCTGGGAAAAAAATAACAATGATGAGCGCAGAGTGCTATTCACAGGAGAAGCCGCCACTGAAAGCTCTTCTAAATGGGCAGATAATTCAGGGACACTGCAGTACTTCTGGAGAGAAGCCAAATGTATGTGTTGAGTGTTAAGCCTAATGAGCTTGCCAAGATGTTACTTAAAATTCAAAATAGCATGCCAGCTAAGTTGATTTTTGAAATCATTCAAATAAGATGTACGTAGAAGGTCAGTCTTTTTTAAACTCTGACAATATGTAATGTTCAGAAAATATAATATGAGAAATCTGCTAGATCTTTAATCCTTGCAGTTAATCATAAATGTAGTGTGTACACATTCAGACCCAAAACGTATGAATATTAAGTAAGTGAAAAATATCACATAATTTTGTTATCTTCTGTTTCAGTTGCCTACAACTCTCACAGAAATTGGCCTTAATGTTGGGTAGTGGAATGGAAGATCATTTTAATAAATGAGAAATAGGCCCTTGTAAACGTTTTTTTGGGATGACTGGGTTTCCTATTAAAACATTAGAAACCCAGAAATAGATTCAGGTCCGTAGTGCATCCAAAAGCATGACACAAGCTAGGACCATGCAAAAGACCACCTGTGCCAAATTCTGAACATTTTTAAAATCTTAAATGTAAGGGCAAGCCCCTGCTGGGAAGGGGCACTGTAAAAAAACCACAATATCCTGACTTAATTTCAAAGAAATACCGTAACAAAAATGTGTATTTGGGCGGAAAGGGCAGTTCTCCCCTAATGCCTAGAACAGTGTTCTCAAAAGCTTTTCTGAATAAGAACGATTTCTAATTAGGGATAATCATTGCGAGCTACTAAAAGCTAAGCAGCTCACTCATTGTTACCAGATGCCCAAACACCCATCTTCATTGACTTTAAGTCTAATGTCCATAGAGCCAAATACTATGGTTTGAACAAATTACTTTTATTAGAGGTACTATGGCAGGGTTGCCATGTGTATCAGTGAGAGCATGGTCTTTGGGGATTTATG
Source organism: Lissotriton helveticus (assembly GCF_964261635.1). Classification (NCBI taxonomy): domain Eukaryota; kingdom Metazoa; phylum Chordata; class Amphibia; order Caudata; family Salamandridae; genus Lissotriton; species Lissotriton helveticus. The sequence goes on from NC_136061.1 coordinate 727,570,542, forward strand.
AACATGTGTGCATATGAATGGGATATATGTGTATGGGTGACTGGGAGCCTGTGTTGTATGTACTTGCAGCACAGGACATAACTTTCGCCATATGTGGCACTGTTACATGTTTAACACAAACGTACAACCATTTTTTCAAAAATGGAATTCCATAAAACTCATCATTTAAAGGTTTCTCCCATCTCAAAGTGCCACATTTACAAACAGCAGGTATCTTGCTCCTAGTGGCTTGTAGACATGGTGCCATACAACCAAAACATACAGCCATTTGTTTGAATGGAAGGAATTTAAAGTAAAGGAATGCGCTTCATAAAACATCAAGGGCCTGATTAAGATGTCTGTCGGTGAGCCTCCGAACGCTTGTTGAAGGCTTACCGATCGACATCCGTGGTTTGAAGTCCGACCGGCATACTACAATGATGGGTGTCAGAGTCCATACCGGCCGGTCAGTCCAACTGGCTTTGATGGGCTGAACGAGCCTGTCGGCCAGTTGGAACTGCCATATAATCCCATTTGCATGCTGTTAGAACTGGCTATTTCTGGTAGGCTAAGGCTGACGCCAAAGCCGGCAGAAACCACCATTCTAGTCAGGGCGAGGGAGTCACACGCCAAGATAACCCCTGCTCACCCCCTTGGTAGCTTGGCACGAGCAGTAAGGCTAAACTCGGAGGCAATGTGTAAAGCATTTGCGCCAGCACACAACAGCAACAACATCCTAGGCACACCACAAAAGGAACTCCACACAAGGTTATATAAAAATAACTTTTGTATTGTCAAAACACATCAGAGAGAAATCACACATGTACATTGTGCCAACTGGCACGGAAAATATTCATAAGGGATTATTTACAAGACAGGGCCACATAGGCCACTGTCAGAATCAACACTTTTAGAAATAGAAATACTGTCAGAAATTAGAATAAAAGGATATAAAATAACAGTTATAAATCACATCCAGTAACTACTGGGAACAGGTAAGTACCACCTACGCAACCCTAACCACCTTAGGAGAATGTCACGCAGGGAACTAGGACCTCACTAGGACCACCTGTACTGGAAAGAACAACCACCTAAGAATAATATACATTTAGGGGTATCAGCAAGAACACATTACACATGATGCCTAAAACATTCAGAGGTGCAGGGAAAAAGGTAAACACATGATGTATAAAAACACATTCAGAGGTGTACGGACAACCACCTAAGTATCACACAGCATTTAGGGGTCTAGGAAAGAATACATTACCCATGATGCATAAATATACATTCAGAGGAGTAGTAAAGGGAAACACATGATGCATAAACCTACACATTCAGCGGTGTTAAGAACAAAGCACATGATGCAATAAAACTACATTCAGAGGTACCAGAACAATACAATAGCGCAAACATCACATGATGTCTAAAAACATTCAGAGGTGCAGGAATAACACATGATGCAAGAGAACACATTCAGAGGTGCAATAACCATACAATTGCGCAAAACTTACATAAGCCACCGCCTGTGGCAGTCCCTAGGCCAACTGGCCTTGTTGGGGCTAAGACGCCCTGTGTCTCAATGTCAGGGGCCTAAACGGTGCAGGTGCCCACTACTTGCTGGGCACCTGTGAACATCCCAAGACCTAAACGGTGCAGCTGCCCACTAATTGCTGGGCAACTGTGAAGCAGAACTGTGGCAGGGCTCTCACTAGCCCTCAGGAGCAAACTGCGCCCACTGCTAGCAAACTGCGCATAGTCAACCGTTGGAGTCACACAGGCTCTTAAACAAATATGGCCTATGGAACCCTCGAGGCTCTGAACAGATCCCTCGCAGGCAGGAGGGGGCGGGCACCGGCAATGTGCCCCGACGCCCCCTCTAACTAATATGGCCCTCGAGCCTCGCTGGGCTCGTAAATCAAGTATGCCCCCTAGAGCCTCCGTGGCTCTAAACAAAAAATGGCCCTCGAGCCTCGCTGGGCGCGTAAATCAAATGTGCCCCCTAGAGCCTCCGTGGCTCTAAACACAAAATGGCCCCTGGAGCCTCGGGGCTCCAAACAGAATGCAGCCTCTGCGGAGCCTCTCAGGCTCTATCCACCGTTGGAGAGGCCCGCTGCCATCCGGGGCCGCTCTAACCTTCCCTCTCAGCCTCCAGCCCTCCCGCACTCACCGGCTGCTTCGAGACTCCCCCGGTGGCGGTCCTGGGCAGCGGGGCTCGGAGAGGCGGCGCCCTCCCCTCAGCGCGGGGCTTCCCTGGACTCCAGGAGCCCCGCCCGGCCGTTGGCGGCCTCGGCCGCCATCTCAGCTTCACCCGGGCCCCCTCCTGGGACCCGGGGCTTTGGGACATCACCGCGGGGCTCTCCTCTCGACATGGGAGCCCCCGCGGAAGCTCGCGCCACCTTCCTCCTTTTTTCCCGGGCTTGCAGTCGTTGCCTGGGGAAGCCCTTCCGGACAGCCAATCACAGATCTCCTCTCCAGTGACGCGGGAGGAGTCCCTGCCGGCTGGGCCAATCCCAGCGCGGCCCTTCAGTGACGTCGGCGGCTGCTTCCTCTCGGCCCGGGCCAGCGGCGGTAAACACACGGGGACAATAACGAGGGGTGGGCACCCTCGAAGCGGAAATTATCGGGGCAAGGCCGGGTGGGCACCGGTGCCGTAAATTAAAGAATAAAATCCGCACAACACGCAGGGTGGGCACCTGCTATTCCTCACGCAAAATGTGGGGCGGAGGAATGCTTGAAATAAAGCAAAAAGCGCTCCCAAGCGCTATAAAGATAAATCAAGCGCTCCTAAGCGCTAGGGACAACATACAAGCGCTCTCAGGAGCTAGAAGCTACAAGTCAAGCGCTCCCAAGCGCTAGCAGGCAAAAAGAAGGTCCAAGTAAAAATAAAGCGCTCCCAGGAGCTAAGGAACAACAAGTCCAGCAAATTCCTTCAGGAGTCCAGGACCTCAGCAGTCCAGGACATAAGGTGGAGCACAGCAGCTCCCAGAGAAGGAAAGTCCATCAGGTGTCCAGGGGCTGGGCAGGGCCCAGGGATTCCCCTGGGCCCTAGCAGCGGCACGCCCCTGGCAGATTCAAGTCCAAAAACAAGAACATTTTGGAAGGGGACACAGCCCCTTCTTATACAGAGAAAAGTCTTTGAAGTCTTTGTGCAGGCAGTGTGAGAACCAGCTAGAACTGGTTATAGGGAAGTCCTTTCAGTATCAGGGACAGAGGTGACAGTCGCCCAGCGGGGGGGTGGAGCCAGCATTGTGGCAGGCAGGCACAACCTCATTCACTCCCAGGTGCCATCTCCTCCCAATTCCCTGGCAGCAGATGCTGCCTTTCATCCACGGGCTGACTCAGACAACCTCCTGGGGCTCTGCAGTCCCTGCCACCCTCAAACCAGACAGTCAATCCACAAGCAGGCCCAGGCACTCTGGGCCAGGCTCACCAGCCAATCACACGCCAGGCACAAATTACACAAATATGCCAACTTCTCAAAGTGGCACTTCTAGACTAGACACAACCATGCCGCATACACCATTACGCAGCATTCAATCTCACGAGTTCGCACATATCAAACTCGACCCTGCACTCCCCACACATCAGGAACTACCATGGGCATACATATTCCCCATTCATTCCTATGGGAGGGCAGGTCACTCACCACACATACACAGAGAGCTCAAGCACTTTACACTGTACCACAGTGAAAAAGTGCGCAGAGGCCTAAAATCACCAACACCAGGTCACAGAAACAGGCTAGGAAAAAGCAAAAAGTTTCAGGCTGAACCTGCCAAAAGGGCCAGGTCCAACACATGCAGTAACAAAATACAGGAGGTTACCCATAAACCTGCTAGAGATAAGGGTAAATAGTATATAACATTCAACAGTGTCTCAAAGGGTTTTGTTTGGTAGACAATTTACAAGGGAGCACAACCAATTGTCGTGAGCAGGGGAAGGGGAGCAGGGACACAAGAAACCAGGAGACATATGGTTGAGGAGAAAAATATTTTACATATATTTTATTATATGGTCAAAATAAACAATCATAAATGAACTGTGTTACATTAAATGTCATGTAACCTGTATTATACTGTGCTCAAGTTCTCGTGAGAAGGTGCCGACCCTAGTGTATCTATGTACTTAGATATACAGAATCAATCAATGTTTTATTATAAAAACAAGTGGAGCAATAGGTTTACACATACAAACGTGCTTGATTATTAAACTGAAGGTTCATATATAAAACAGAAAGGAGCAAGGGACACATTTTCTAGCAAGCAACCAACATTTTTCATATATGATTAACAACATGTTAAGGAATCCAGGTAAAACTTCTTTGACTGTATGATCGTTCGCGGTTGTTAGGAAGTAGTTAAATAAAGCATGTTGGGAATGTGTGGTAATGTCTGTACTGATTTAGTTTAAACCAGAAGTGGAATAATAGCCGACTTTTCGATCGATGTCATAATGAATAAATGAGACCACCCTCAGGACTGCATTGAATAGTGTACGGACGATTGAACCCTGAATATTCAGAATCATTAGCAGACTGTGCTTCAATTATTTGGATGTACATGGAGTAACAAGTGACACAACCACCAACAAAGGAGCTCTGAGCCGCTTTCTTCCCTATGATGTTTTACCCATGTTTGGAATATAAATACCGCCGATGATCAATTTTTTTTTATTTTACATTTAGTTTCTGGATATTGGGAAACAGACCCTACATCATCGTTGGGTCGTTTTTTACTGTTCCAGATGTAACCCTCACATTTTCCTTTTCAACGTCATCACTATATTAATCCTCAGACACATTTGTTTGGGCTGGAATATATATAGTCTGCACGTTGTACAAGTGAGTTCCCCTGCTCTGCCTACTTCACTTCATGTGAATCTGTTAACCAGTCTTTTTATTTTGACCCTGGCATCATGCTAATCAGTGGCCTAGGCCTGCCCCTGTCAATACGAGCCCAGGACATTTCCTGTGACCCGCAGGAGGACGCCAATAATGCTCTCAGAGTGGCCAGAGGACTGCTGTCAATCACACAGAAGCAGATGGGAAGAATGCTTGCTAATAAATAAATAAATACCATTTGCGGAGTCCCAGTTTTCACACAGACGTGCGCCCTCGCATATGAGGCGTTAAACCCACAATTCTCCAGTGACATGCAACTAGGTATGTATTACTTAACAAAATACAGATGCTGGCTTGTGGCCACTTGAAAGGCTAATGCGTGGATTCCACACTTCTCGCGAGAAATTCTCGTACTACGCACGGAAAGAGCCCAGAGTCTATTGCACCCGAATTAATGTCAACTGTATTTCGTAATAGGTAACATAAAATAGAAGCCGACAGACAGTAATTTGAAAGGCTAATGCGTGATGTTTTTTACTCACTCCTACGGTTCTTGTTCTTGCGCAGACCTGGAGGCCGTGTATAGATACTTAAAGAAATAGATATTCCCAGATGGTTACAGATATTTAATATGCTGTACTCGACGCGCTGAGCGTTTAAAGCATAGAAACGACAAACAGCTTGGAAATTTCCTGGGACCCAGAGAAACAATAAGCGGAAGAACTGAAGAGCCAGCGCACGAGTGGCTGCAAAGGGCAGGTGGGGATTGAATGTATCATTATCATGTACCGAGTGCTACAACACTGTTTGCATTCCTGCTCCAATAAGAAGGGAATCCTGGTGCTTTGAGAATTACACCACAAATCTTCAAGTTGTGTGCTTTATTATTCGTATATTAGTATATTTAGTACACATTTCTTAGAAACAGTCAGAGAAAGACATTAGATTATTCTGTGTTCCAAACATTTTCCTGCATATTTAAGTTAGTCTTTAAATAAATAATGACATTTGGTTTATTAATACAGCCGAAAAAAACAACACTGTTGTCTTATGCATGACCCTGCAGTGCCAGAGCAGGCATTGTATTAATAGCGTGGACCACACTGAGACGAATGCCGGTCTGCCATTTTTATCCAAAGCATTTTGTTATAATATACAAGATAAATTGTTTAGCAAGCCAAGGTTGATTGTTAAGTTAGCTTATGCAAGACATCATATTGTACACTTTGGCAATATGTCACTTGTGTTAGACGTATGAATTATTTTGAAAATGCTCTGTATGGGTTGTAGTTGGAAGTTCTCGAAATAGTGACAAATTTGTGAGCGCACATATTTGATGTGGCATTTGCAAATTCCTCTTTTATCCATCCATCCATCCATCCATCCATGATCCATCTATATGTTCTATCTGCCTCAATCTCTAAGTCTCACTCTCTCTCACTCTATACCTATTGCACTTTCTGTAAACCTTTCAGCTTCACTTGACTCTACACCTTCCTCTCATTGTCTCTCCCTCCCCTCCCCCTCCTTTCTATCTTTTCTGACTACATAGTTAAATCACCAACTGAATTCACTCTTTGGAGTTATCAAGGTCCAGAGCTAGATCAAAGAAACAATTGAATGCCTGCTCCCACTAATATTTAAGGTGCGTCATTCGAAAACGGTTCTGCAGAATTTTAGTGAAGTGATTATTTGCCACTCTGGGCATTGGGATGTCGTTTTGCAATTAGGATTAACAGTGCTGAAGTATTTGTGAGTGAGCAGTTTTAAGTTTACTGATGGCCCTGAAGAAGGAACACCATTTAGGGCCACATTACGATGTAGACATCGCCGTGGATGCGGAACCGACCGACCTCCAGTCGGCGGTCCCGACACTGCAATTATACGAAGCGACTGCATATGGTGACTTTGACATTTTACAATGGAAGCCTGTGCGGCAGTCTGATACAGCCGCGGCACAATCTGCCATTGTAAAAGGGGAGTTTTTGAACATCCCTGCACCGTGTGTCAGGCACCTCACCGTGCCTGCCACACGGTTCAGGGATGTGAAGGAGGTGAACCCCAGGACCACAACCTCAGGCAGCGAATATATGAGGGCCCCACTGGGGACTCCCAAAGTCGCTTTCCGACAGTCTTTCCATGTCGGTAAGGCCGACATGGAAAGGCTATCAGAAACCGACATCATAATCCCAACTGCGGAAATACAGTTTTTAAGGGATAGTGCACGGCATCCAACTGGCCGATGGGCTCCTAGAGCCCGTCAGAACCCAGTGGGGACTCCCAAAGTCGCTTTCCGACAGTCATTCCATGTCGGTAAGGCCGACATGGAAAGGCTATCAGAAACCGATATCATAATCCCAACTGCGGAATTAAGGGATTGTGCACGGCATCCAACTGGCCGACGGGCTCCTAGAGCCCGTCGGAACCCAGTCTGTTTGACTGGCTGGTTTACACTCCGACTGCTAGCATTGTAATTTGGCTGTCAGAATGTAAACCTACCATGTTAGTTGGTAAGCCCCTGATGAGCGGTCAGAGGCTTACAGACCGACATCGTAATGAGTCACCTACTGTAAAAAAATCTCCATACACATATTGACCTATATTGTTATTCTATTGAGTGTAAAGAAAATGAAGTAAGCTATTTTTTTGTGAGCTTACAGAAAATAAAAAATAATTCTCTAAATAAAGTTGCACTAATTGAAACAAAAATACCTTCATCAATCAGGTGGAATCAGTATTCGTTTGTTTGTGGTGGGGTTAGGTTTTAAGTATGACTGAATCAAACAGAAGTCAGCGGTTTATTTATTTTAAAATGTTTATATACCTACATTTAAACACCTTACTTTTTATTTTCTTGATGAATCAGATATGCAACTGTAGGGGGGAACATGTGTTTTATACAATTATTATAGAAAATACAAGCACTGACAAAGCCAATCGCTTCGGCCTTTACATAGAGAAAAACATGTACGAAGCTTCGATAACGCATGCAGCGAGGTAGAGCATGGACAGAAGGAGGTCAAGCTTCGCTAAACCACAACGGGGCATTTTTCTGAGAGGCTTGATTTACGTTAGCATCATGCAACGTGGTACATGTGAGACGCAAACCTCTAAGACAGATTTATGAAGCCATGCAAAGCCATGTGTAGCTCTTAGTCGCTTCATAAATCTGGAGTAGCGCAATGCAGTGCATTTCGCTGTGCATTTCGTGTCTGGTCCGCCGACCTCCAGTCGGCGGACCAGACACTGCAATTATACGAAGCGACTGCACATGGTGACTTTGACATTTTACAATAAAAAGCCTCTGCGGCAGTCTGAAACAACTGCGGCACGAGCTCCCATTGTAAAATGGGAGTTTTTGAACATCCCTGCACCATGTGTCAGGCACCTCACAGTTCCTGCGACACGGTGCAGGGATGTGAAGGAGGTGCACCCCAGGACCACAACCTCAGGCAGCGAATGTATGGGGGCCCCACTGGGGACTCCCAAAGTCGCTTTCCGATAGTCTCTCCATGTCGGTAAGGCCGACATGGAAAGGCTATCAGAAACCGACATCATAATCCCAACTGCGGAAATACAGTTTTTAAGGGATTGTGCCCGGCATCCAACTGGCCGACGGGCTCCTAGAGCTCATCGGAACCCAGTCAGTTTGACTGGCTGGTTTACACTCTACGCTCTTAGTCGCATCATAAATCTGGAGTAGCGCAATGCAGTGCATTTCGCTGCATTACGCTACTATGCCCTGGGTAGGAGTTCAATGGGCGTTGCGTAGGTGTTCCCACGCAACTCCCATGGATTTTGAATCATTCCCAGATTTACAAGAACTTGTAAACCTGGGAATGTACCAACATCTTAAGCCTTCTCAGGAGAGGTATAATAAGGAGAAATATCTTCATTTCTCTTTTTCACCTCCTCTTTCTCTCTGTGCTGCAGTTTGCAGCACACAGAGAACAAGGAATTTTCATCCCAGGATTGTCTTTGTGCAGGAAGGTGTCTCTTCCTGCACAAATAAATCCTGTCTGCAAAACAGTCACCCTTGTGCCATGGTGCAAGGGTGCCTGCGTTGGGGCTAGGCAGCCAAAACAGCGCCGGGACAAGAACTGGAATTTGTTGTATTCTTTCAAATATGGCGCACCTTACCCTTTCCTTATCATGCAGCACAGTGCAGCAAGGTGACTTGCTGTGCTGAGCTGCACATTGTAACTTTTTTGTAAATATGCTCCAGAATATATGGAGCACAGGCAACAGCAGGGGAAGCAGCCATTTTGTAAACAGGTACTTCAGTAGTTGCTCAAGCTTATCAGACCTAAACACATATACACAAAACAACTAAAGTATGGGCAGTAGCAATACAAGCTTAACTCATACAAAAGTAAACACACACAGAACAAGTAAATTGTGTGCTGCTGAAATCAGTGGCAGCTGGCATCTAAGGAGGGTGGTGAGGTGTGGGACAAAAAACAAAAGTGGAAAAATAATCCCACTTCTCTTATATGCATGATATCCTCCTCCTCGCTCAGGTCTCTAGGCAAGCAGGCTCCAGGAAACTGTAGTAACCAATCCTGAGGCTGCTCTCATGCTACATGAGATCAGTGCCAGGACTGGAGGGAGCTGCCTTTCTCACCGCTCCCGAGGGCACCGGAGCCATATGCTGTCTTTAACACAGCTGTGTAGGACGGCTGGTTAGAGAGGTTTGAACTGCACATTTCTGGCTGACCCTTGCAAGACAGCTGACCAAAAAGACATGCATACTTTAAACCTAAGTGCCCTGCCCATCACTGCTTTCTGCTGTTGCCTGACTGGCAGCAGCAGAAAGCCCCGCCCCAGTCCAGACCCTGGGCTCAGGACAGGGTTTTGAACAATAAAATGGAAATGAATTACCATTTTATTTTTCTGTCCCTAGGGAAATAGTTTTAGTGGGGCAATGCTCCTCTGCCTTAACGGAGGAGCCACCCCTGGCTGAAATACATTTGTTCTACATCTCCCACAGTTACAGCACAGGGATCAACATTGAACGTTTCCTTTATCCCTAAGCATAGTTGTTTTCGCATATTGCAAAGGACACTATTGGAGAAATGCTCCAATTTCCAGGATAGGCAAATGCTAGGAATAGTGTACTATCTCAGAGGAGGAAGACAGTTAGGTATAGAGCTTGAAAGAGACAGCGTACAGTGGATGCGTGGTTCTATGCACACGCACATCTTACACAGGTAGTACATGTGAAAAGTATCTCACACTCATTTATGTAGCACTTCCTTATCTGATGCTCTCTGTTGGTAAAGCTTCCTGTCTCATCCATGTCCCTGCACATAGTTTCTGGTCAACTGTCACTACATATACTCGGAGCTAATATCAAGACACCCCCTTCCCTGTTGCTTATAGCCAAACATTTTAGCTGCCCCCCTTGTGTCTTTACCTGATTAAGATGTTATTCATTGTCAGCCATTCTGTTTCGAGTACATATTTAGAACATGACCTTGTTTTACTTTCACTAACGCACTTGAATATCTTGATGTTATTTCTCTTACAACAGACGAATAATGAGCCGAACGAAAACTCGGAGCTATTTAAATAATGACTGCTTAATCATGTTCTTTTTTGTGCGAATGAAGATACAGCTGGTCAGTGGCATTCTCCCAGGATGTGTTTCAGGGGCACACAGATGCTGCGGTTATTAAACACCAAAAAACGAGGGTGCTGGGGTTTCCAAGCAAACACTGCCCAAATACAGAGCAGGCAATGCCTACCTCAAAGCAAGCAGTCTTGGGGTGAGGCGGGGCACACTACAATATACAATCATCACAATAGCAATAAAGTACGACGGTTCAGTTATGGTGTGTATTACACAGGATCCGTTTATGGTGTGTGCTACACAGCATGTTCATTAATATCTCAGATTATATTAAATGTATTGACATCATAAACAGTAATAATGAATTGAAAAATGCATATAGAGCAATACACAACTGTAACATGGTAATCATACAACAAAACTAGTAATCTGACATTGAGAACGTTAATCTTATATAGAAACCATGAATCCTAAAAAGCGTATAGTAATCACCCTATACAGCAGTTGAACAATGGCCCTATGTAATGTTTCTGCAGCTCTCATGTTCATGTGGTTCTAATCAATCAATCAATGAAACATCCTTTGTAAAATGCAGCACTTTCACCCCTAGGGGTTTCTAGGCGCTATGTCTCCGTCGAAGAGCCCGGTCTGGAGTCTCTTTCTGAAGTCTGCCAGTGGAGGGGCTGTACAGATTTTGGAGGGGGAGGTTGTTCCAAGTCGTGGCAGCGATGTAGGCAAAGGAGCGGCCACCCAGCCTGCCTCTTTCTCTGGTGAGGTGTTAGAGTGGCTCCATGAATTTCTACAATCATCATTGTAGGAAATTGGGCACTGGCTGAGGGGGTGAAACCCTACTCAAGCAGCAACTACAATTCTTGTCAGAGTGAAGTCACAAGCAGACTCCAAATTAACCTGTGCTTAACCTACTGGATGTTTGGCACAACACAGTCAGGCTTAATTTCAGAGACAGTGTGTGAAGTATGTATGCAGCACTTTAAACAGTAATAAAATAAAAATACAACACAAGAAAAATCCCACACCAATTTCGAAAAAGAAAGTACATTTTAATAAATTATTTGAGACTAAATAGACAAAATCCCAATTAGGAGAACCAAAGATATGCATGTATAATTTTAGTTCATCATAATGCCTAGAAGCACAAAGCTCCACCTGTGGTAATCTGGTCACTCAGGATTGGGACAAAGTCACAAGTTCAGGCTGATGACGATGGAGCGTGGGCCAGATACATGGGCCTAGTTAGGACCCCTGAACAAAGTACCTTATATCCTGGTTCTGGAGCATTGCGAGCTCCCGTGTGGAGAATGCATCGCACAGCGGTGATTCCAGAGAGCTGCAAGGCTGCAGTGCAAGGTCCTGTGTCGAGGATACACCACTCAGCAACTGTTCATAGGAGTTACAGGGATGCAATGCTAGGTCCTGCATCGAGGAAGCATTGTGCAGCAGTAGTTCCATGGATTAGCTGTGCAGCAATGCATTTAACTGCATTGTTTCTGCTTGGACCACAGCTGGGCTGGCAAAGCACCTTCAGGCCCACTTTTAAGACTGGGGTGGCACCACTTGAGTCCAGGATGCTCAGCAGACAGAGTCCCGGAGCTGGGCTTAAGGTGATTGGAGTCTTTTCTTTCCTAGATGCTGTGATCAGGAGACCAGCCAACAAGCCCTTGTAGTCACTCTGATGGTCCTGCATTCAAAATTCAACTCTAGTCCTTTTCACTCAGGCAGCAAGTCAGCAGAGTAACAGTCATTCTTGCAGCAGAGCACCACACAGGTCCAGAGGTGTACTAAGGAATTGGGTATGAGGATCCAATATTTATACGTGGTACCATCTTTGAAGGAGGAGAATGGTCTGAAGGTTTCCAACCCAAGAGTTGAATGGAATTTCCTGCCTCCCTTCCCTGGCCCCAGCTTGTTTGGGGGAACAAAATACTAGTGTCAAACTTTTTGTGAGTGTGCACAGAGCCTTTGTGATGTGCAAATGCGGTAGGTGGCAGCTCCACCCCCTCATCAGGTCAGAGATGGCCTATCCTGTCAAAACCTATTCCCCTTTTTCCCACTATCTGGAAGCAATACACACAGACCAACTTCCAACTATACCTAGTCATGTGACCCAGGTTACAGGCTACAGCCACGAAATAGAACAAGAAAATGCCAACTTTCCAAAAGTGGTACAAAAGGGGGTGGCGATGGACGGAGCATCTGAACCAATCAAACACTCTCACCCAGTCAAAAGATCTGGGTTTGATCCATCACCGTTCTTTAGCCCACTCTGCCACCCCTGTTCAGACATGGCTATATGCAAATCAGTCTGACCCTGTGCCTCATGGGAACAGTCCAGCCCGAACTGCCAAGCCATGCCTTCCATGGACCAGACACAAGCCTCCGAGGACTGGTATCTGGCATTCCAGCCGTCTTCAGCCCGGCTTGCTTGAATCCAGTGGCAAAGTGAGCAAGGGACTCACGTCTGAGCATACCCTGCCACACTTATGGCGGCCAAAGCGGTACAAAAGGGGGTGACGATGGACGGAGCATCTGAACCAATCATCCCAATTGTGTGTATTTTACATTCTGATTGCCACCATTTCTCAAAAGTCTCCTCTCAATGGACGTAAGAAATCATAACGCCACAACAATCATAGGGCTTACCACAGAAGCAATCTTAGTACTGCTACCCAAGATACTGCTAAAAGCGTATTCAAATGTGAAAGTAAATGTTAGGCGGATGTTAATGTTGGAAATGGCATAAACGAAGAGTAAAACAATTGGCCAAGAAATGGCAGAGACATAAGAAGGACTATCAAGTGACATGCATACAGTGTTGTGTTGCGTCTGTGTGATACGAACACTCCACTGTAGAGAATAAGTCGACTTTTTCCTTCAGAGAGTTGTCCCTTTCACTCGAGTCTACATACAATACATAGATTGTGCCATGTTTCCAGCGCTTAATACCTTACACCAACTTCCCCACAATGCCATCCATTGAGCACCAACCAGCGGAGTACCGGTCTCCTCCATGATATTACTGCTACTGCATCCATCTTACTCTACAAATATTATGTCTCATCAGGTTGTTTGTTCCTTAAGAAGAGATCTAAAAAGTTATCAGTTAAACTTCCATCCAATTGGCAACTCCTATTCAGTTTCCAACGTGATAGATTAGCTCATCCCACCTTCATTCCTGCAAACTCGAAGTTTTGTTACCAAGCGTACATTCTTTTTTTATTAAACTGTATTGATTTCCCCCACAGTGCACCAATAAGAGGCAAATGCTTTTCAGACTTTTTGTCTTCACATAACATTAAACTCCCTACCTAGCTGATAATCATAACGCTTCTGCTGCATGTCTTAAAACATGTGTTTCAAAGGTGTATGTGGCAAAAAATCTCAATGTATAGTTATTATCTCAGAGGTGAACAAAACATAGCAAGTCATCGATGCCACGAGATAAGATTGCAGAAACTTGATATACATTCATATACATGCATTTCTTTTCAGAAACTAGGGCTGAGGGCTATTTTTTCTTCAATCTCTTCCCCATTTACACTTCTTTCTTCCTTTTCATGCTTCTCTGCCTCCTAATGAGTGTTTAGTCGCTTTGTGCTGTGTGCTTCGAGTGCCTCTCCTGAGCCTCTCTTGAGCAGTTTGTCCTTTCTTTTCACCCTGTCTGACACCACTTGTAGCCCCATTAGACTAGTGTGGAGCGGAAAAAGTGAACAGGTAAAATGTGTTTGTACGTATTGTCACCGCTATGTCGAGAATGAGCGGTAATTTCCCTCCCCCACTTAAATGTTGCCATCTATTAGCTGAGGGTAAAAAATGCCCCTCAACAATTAATGCCCCCCACCTGCTTATTTGACGTTATACATGAACTGAAATTAAACCCAAGCTCCACATTTACCACGGAAGTCTCTACTGCACTCCAAGAAGGGATCACTACATACATATATACATAAAACGGAAAATGTCATGTGTTCGGAGTAAATTTGATGCAGTCGTTCTGATGTTGGTTAAATGGATGTGGTAAAATGTATATTAATATCGACCTGTATTTCTGCTGTAAACCTGACGATGGTGGCCATATATAGAGCGTTTCAGTTGATTTCTAAACAATTTCAGCTAAATAACAACAACCAATAAAAAAACAAAAGGATTAAAATGACCAAAGCTTCTCCAAACTACGGAACTGTGGTACATTTGTCAAGTAGTGACCTTGTGACCAGTAAACAGAAGCCCCCAGTTCACAAATATGAGTGTGCAAGAAAGACATTTGGGATTACAACGTCTGACGAGCACTGCATCGCATTTTGGGATGCAGTGTACTCAACGAAATTCGTTTTATTTATTTAAATGTTTACTTACCTGTAAAACTCCGTAATCCATACATTACTACCCCCCACCCTGCCCCTCCCCCTCCCCACGTCACCGCCCTGCATTTACTCCCACTGCCGGCCGCGGCTGCGTCCAAAGTAACAAAAAGCTTAGTATCAAAATAATCTTTTGAGCAGAACATGTAGGGTAACGTGTGATTTAAGATCATCATCAGTACTAGATGAGCTTCCTGAAATCTGTCTCTTTCAGTCCCTGCTTATGGGTATAAGAGATGCCGACGCGAGAGCAGCGAGGACGCAAGAACCCTGATTTCGGCCGCGGACCACTGCGATTAACTCCCGGCAGGACCCCGTGTGGCACATCGGTCGTGGCGCTAAGGGAGAACATTATTAATTGCTGTAAGCACCACGTAAATTAGTAGCACTTACCTACAAATCCAATCGTTGATTGACCCACAACAGACAGTCATTACTTCTTCGATTAAAGCATCTCTTATACCCATAAGCGGGGACTGAAAGAGACAGATTTCAGGAAGCTCATCTAGTCCTGATGATGATCTTAAATCGCTAAAGATCGAAACGTCGTTGACCTACCCAAGGAAATTCCCCCACCCCATTGTATATAGCTCTGTGGATCACACCTTGTTTTATGTGACATCTCGTTTATTTTCACTTTGTTCACTCATGTCACGAAATGCACCCTGTCAATCATTTAAGCCCCTGAAACGCATCTCTACATGTTGAAAATATGAAATAAATAATTTTTCACATGTTACCCTACATATTCTGCTCCAAAGATTAATTTGATACTAAGCTTTTTGTTACATTGGACCTATGTAGGCCACCCTTGAACCATGACTTCCTAGTTTTGAGCAACTTCTGCTGAATCACTTGCCATTTGCATAATGTTGGGGTAATGAACTGTATTCTTAGCCAGGCACAAATAACATTCGTGCTTGGTTTGATAATAGGTGTCATTAACAGAGGAGTGAAAATGAGGTTTTCTCCTTCACTGCATTGTCAATATGCCTTTTAATTGCTTCTGCAAACTAGGGGTAGGCAGAAAACTCCGCTCCTTTGGCGGAGTTCGCAAAGTTTTGCCCACTCTCAAAAAAAAACAGTGAACCATCACGTGTTGGACTTTTTTTTGCGCATAGCTCGCCAATGTGAAGATGGTGAGCACCTGCGGGAAAATTGAGCGCTAGACTGCCTACGGCGAGATTTCTCAAGATAGACGGTTGCAGCAGATCGCTACCTCTCACATTGAGAAAACTGTGGCTTGCGTTGAGAAAGCTGCTGCTAAAGTAGAAAATCTACTAGAGTGGCAGAAAAATGCAGCAACCTCTGGCATACGTCGTGGTGCCTTTCACTCTGATTTTATTTCGCAGGACAAGCTCCTGATGCTAAAAATCAGCGTGTACAGCGGGAGGTGCCTGAACTCCACTGCTCACCGAACTCTGCAGAATCTCGCTGAGTCTTTATGTAACTCTGTGGAATTCTGTGGAGTGAAACTCCGTGAGTTCCCCAACTCCCAGTGTATACCTGCATGCAAACCGGAGTAATGCACACAAAGTGAGTGCAATTACATTTGAATAGGTAATATCCTTTCATTTCACAAGTGTATAAATTGGGTGTGCATAACCCCCACTGTCACGCACAATTTATATCTGTCCCATGGTACTAGGCCTGATATTTACAATCATCAAAATAAAATAAAATTTGTGCTTGGTTTGCTAATAGGTGTCATTAATAGAGGAGTGAAAATGAGGTTTTCCCCTACACTGCATTTGCAATAGGCCTTTCAATAGTTGCGTTTGAAAACTAGGGATGGCAGCAAACTCCGTTCCCGGGCGTAGTTCACAAAGTTTTGCCCACTCCGCGCTCCGGAAAAATTCAGTGAACCATCACGTGTCGGAATTTTTTCTTGCGCACAGCTCGCCAATGTTAAGATGGTGAACACAAATAAGAAAATTGAGCACTAGACTGCCTACGGTGAGAGTTCTCAAGATGGGCGGTCGCACCAATTCGCTCCCTCTCACATTGAGAAAGCTGCGGCTTGCGTGGGGAAAGCTGCCGCTAAAGTAGAAAATCTACTAGAGTTGCAGAAAGATGCATCAACCTCTGGCATACCTCGAGGTGCCTTTCACTCTGATTTTATACCGCAGGACAAGCTGCTGGTGCTAAAAATCAGCACGTGCAGCGGGAAGTACCTAAACTCCACTGCTCACGGAACTCTGCAGAATCCCGCTGAGTTTTTATGTAACTTTGCGGAATTCTGCAGAGGGAAACTCCGCGAGATCCGCCACCCCTAGTGCATACCTGCATGCATAATGCACATAAATTTGAATAGGTAAACCCCTATCTTTTCACAAGTGGATAAATTGGGTGTGCATAGGATCCACTTTCCAGCAAAAATTGTATCTGTCCCATGATACTAGTCTTGATATTTACAACCATCTGTTGATAGACCCCTATCTAATTGAGCTGTAGAGTGTTATGATTCTTGTATTGCACCTTCCCCAATCTTGTTACACTGCACTTTGGCACCCGATTGACATAAAAATGGCAATTTCTGTTTGTTTTGTGATTCAAAAAGTTTCTAAAATGGACCCTAGGATGATGCGGGTTCCATTCATTGGTGTAGCATCTGGTGCGGTCCACCCCTCCCTCTGCACTCTTACCTCCAGCCATCGCAAGAGATCACCAGCACCCCAAGCCTCTCTTACCTGCTGCAGTCGCGGGGCAGCAAATGCAGGGACCGCCACAGGTGGCCCAAAGTCTAGCTGCGCCACTGGTTTGAATAAATAGTTTAGAAACACCTTTAAGAATTCCTAATTGCATATGCATGCACGATCGATTTTGTACTTGAATATGGTGTACGATTGCACACGTATTTCAGGAATATTTTGCTGATTTTCCCACATTTGAAATGAATTTATTCCCGATCCAGACAAGAGAAAGTTTAAACATTTGTTAGGGTTTTACTTGACAGAGAAAGAGTTTGTTAATACCACAAACAACCACGTCTCATCCCTGGAAAGCTCAGATCCCAACTCTGGTAGCAGATTTACTCACACTAAAAAGTTTTTTAGTCTAATTACAAGTGTAACATCAAGGTTTGAAATCAGAAAAGTAGCTGAAGCATGTCTACTTGTAGGTGCGTGTAAGTTGAACTGTTATCTGCTAACAGTTATGTTATGTTAACCGAAGTTTGTATAGCGCGTAATCACCAGCAGGCCTTTTAGCACTTTGAGAAGACCAAAGTCCACCAGCAATCGCCGATAAACAATTGGCGGATGATTTAGACTGTGTCCAGAGTCTCCCTAAACAGAACAGTCTTGAGTTGCTTCCTAAAAGGGAGGAGTGCGGATTCTTTCAGAAGGTTCTCAGGCAGTTGATTCCAAAGTTGGGGAATTAAGACAGAGAAAGTTCTGCCACCTTTGGATGCGGTTTTGACCCGTGAGTAGGCCAAGAAGCCTGCCTTGGATAACCAAAGAGTACATCCTGGCGCATAGTTCCCTAGACGCTCCTTGATATAGGCTGGGGTCTGGCTATGGATGGCTTTGTGGGCAGTGCAAAGGCCTTGAACTTTGCTCTCTGTTTGATAGGGAGCCATTGCAACTTACACTGCAAAGGGGTAGCATGAGCCCTTCTAGGGAGCCTGAATATCAGCCTAGCTGCGTCATTCAAGGTCATCTGTAGCTTGCTGAGGAGTTTCTCAGGGAGGCTGATATATAAAGCATTGCGGTAGTCCAATCTAGACACGATTGTGGCCAACACGATCATCTGTAAAGTGGCAGCTGAGATAAGGGGGGCAAGTTTCCGCAACTGTCTCATTAAACGCGTACAGGTGCCGACCACAGAAGCTCCTTCATTGGCCATAGAGAGATTGGCATCAATCTTAAGGCCCAAACTTTTTATGACAGGAAGTGGCTTAGGGGAGGTGCCAAGCTCCTGTGGCCAGAAGAGGTTGTTCCAGGGATTGTTTTTAGAAGAGATGACAAGGACCTCAGTTTTTTCTGGGTTGACTTTTAGCGAGTTAGCTGTCATCCAGTTCACTGTGTATCTGAGGATGTTTTGCACATGAGTGTGGGCTTGAGGGGATTTTCGATCTGGAGAATAAGTTGGGTATCATCTGCATTGTTAAAGACTTGTCAGTCCAGGCGGGCCAGAGCGGCCACCAGTGGCTGGAGATACATGTTGAAACGGAGTGTGGACAGCGCTGACCCCTGGATGATACCACATGTGAGGGCACCACTGTTCGACACCTGCTCACCCATTTGGACCCTTTAGGACCGCCCTGACAGAAAGGACTCAAGTCACTGGTGTGAAAACCCACGAATGCCCAAGTCAGCAATCCGGGCCAGATGCTGTGCGTGATTGACCATATTGAACACCGCTGACAGATCTAACAGAATCAGGGCGTTCTGCTTTTTGTTGTCGGCCATAACTCTAAGCTCGTCGAGCACAGACAACTTCACCAGTTCAATACTATGGTGGGCCCTGAAACCGGCCTGCCTCACCTGAAGTAGCTGGTGTTCTTCCAAGAAAGATGAGAGTATGTTGAGGACATGTTACTCAACTACTTTCGCCAGAAAAGGAATCTGGGAAATGGGCCTACAGTTTTTAAGATTGGTTGCATCTGCCCCAGGTTTCTTCATCCGGGGAATAACCCTGGCCTCCTTTAGGCTGGAGGGCAAGTAACCTGTCTCCAGGGAATGATTAAGTTGAGAAAGGATCTCCCTCTCAAGCCCGGGAAGGGACATTTGGAAAATCCTCAGAGTACAGGGGTCTGCTGGGGAGCCTGAATTGATGCCATTCATCAGGCATGACAGGGAGGCTAGGTCTAGATTAGGAAAGGAGGTGACTTGCTCACCGGGAGTCTTGGGGGCTAGATTCCGGTCCAGGGGGTGCTGGTTAATTGGAGTGTTGTCAGTCTCGGCTAGAATGTCCCTGATTTTAAGAAGAAAAAAGGCCTGAAATTTGTTGCAGTCCGCCGGCTCGGGTGCAGGTTTCTGTTCTGACTTCTGGCTGAGTTCTTTTAAAATTCTAAACGTTTCCCTCTGTTTGTTTGCAGGGACTGTAAGTCTTGCCTCATAGTATTCAGCCTTTCTGAATATAATGGCTTCTTTATATAAGGCTAGCATGGTTTTATAATTTGCAAGCGCGACTGGGTGGTATCTCTTTTGATAACACATGGTATGATTTGCGCCATAGCCTCTTGGATTGGTGGAGCATTTGCTTCGGTCGATTGGGCGCTCTGTGTTTGGACCAGGGAGATATCATTTTGCCAGAATAGGTAAGATAAGGTATGTCCCTAAGGAGGTTGATTTCTTTTATTGGTATACCTCGAAGACTCTAGTCTGCAGAATCCTCTTTTACTTTATCAAAGTGGTAACTTGCTTCATAACTGTGAACATCACACAGTACTGATAATTTAAAACCACTCAACAAGCATTTATCAAACAACAAATAAATGTTTCTTTATCACAGAGAAGAGATGACCTGATCTGAGAGCAGATCAACAACAATAGAGGAGTAATCCATTTCATCATATTAGAGCTAGATATGGTTCAGTGTCTGAATCTTCAGTGCAGTGTTTAACTTGTAAAAGAATAAGGCCATGATTACTTGCGGGGTGTGGCGGTGGAGGTCCAGTCACCTCCGCATTGCAGTCCAACCGCCCCATTATGAGTTGGGAGGGCTGACCTCAGATGCCGCCAGAGAATTGCCATTCCCTGGCAGCGGTGGTGCAGTCAGGAGGCCTCAATATGCTTGGCGGGACTGCAGCGGTCCCCCCAAGCATATTACAAGTTTCCTCTCAGCCGGCAGTGTCATGGAGGTTCCTCCTCCATGTACACCGTGGCGGTAATGAAACAAAAAAGGGCAGGAACCTTATTGTGCAGTCCCATTGCAGGCACCACTGCCTTTGAAAGAGGCACTGCTGCGGGGCCACCACGCAGCCCACCAGCCAGACAACTTTTAAGTCATCATCCTGTTTGCAGGCGGAAGTGAGTCTCGGTGGTACGGGGGTGCAGCAGTGTCGTTCCACCCTCCCCACACTGCCGAAACCAGTAATCAGACCGTAGGTGTCTGGGCCTAAAGTTTTGCCCATGTCTGGTGCTGTCAAACATCGGAATCATGTATACTAAGGATGCATAGTCTTGATACTATCTCCTGCCTCTTCAATCCGCCCCTAAACCATCCTAGCCCCTTTATCTCATTCTTGTAGATGATTTTGTATTCCTGATTTTTCTATTTGTCATAATTTTTCAATTTTTCCCTTAGTTCTTCATTACCCCTTTGTGGTTTTTTCTCTCATGCTCTGGATCAATGTCTGTTGAGAAAAAATGAGTGCCAGCCCATGAAAAATGAGTGCAGGTAGGCCCCAGGTGCAACCATTGGCTCAAATTAAGCAGTGCTGCAGCTCATTACATAACCTCTTGGGTAAAGAGCCACAATCATATTTGAACGCGTGTGAGAGACTGTTGTATATTTTGCCTGCTTTATGCAAAGAGATGTCTGCATTGATTTTTGTATATTTTTGTATAAAGCATCAGAAAGTGTAATGCTGATGTGTTCATTTTTTTGCAGATGTTTCAGTGAGCTTGCTTTCTCTGGTGGTCTCGGCCTGTGGACTTGCCCTATTTGGTGTTTCCTTGTTTGTGTCCTGGAAGCTTTGCTGGATCCCCTTTCGAGATCGAGGATTTGCCTTCTGGGGCAAAGAGAACACTCATGAGCAGTTAAACTACACTGATGCTGATGCCAATGATCATGAATACAGTGATGACTATTTGAGAAAATCCTCTCTGTACCCAGACTCATCCATGAAGATAAGCCACACTTCTCCTGATATACCTTTGGAGGCAGAGACAGGAGTGAAAGGGAATTGTGTACAGTACACTCGAATGCACCGTCAAATCACTGAACCAACCTCTTCTGCCCGGTGAGTATACAACATTTTGTGTTTTATTATATTGATTCATCTGGTGAATGAGACACTTTAGAGGACCAGACAACAAAAAAGGAGCAGGTTGCATTTTGTAGTGCCACTCTTTGGATATATTTTACTCAAAGGCCAGTGACAATAACATCAATAAAATATTGTTTGTCTTTTCGATCTAAAAAGGGTGTGTTTACAATGAAAGTAGTGGTTGACCACAGCTGTAACCTTAAATTGACCCGTCAAATGAGATTTAGATGCCAGTTGAAACCCGTTTCAGAGCATTGCTCACCCTCTTTCCCAACTCATCTGGATCTCAATGTCAAGCTGGGATTTGAGCTAATTTATTTTATTTTCCCAGCCTTAGAGAATCACCCACCCTCCTCATTGTTTCAAAGATTAGGTTTACTCAAGATACAGCTTCAGATTAGTCCATTACTGAAATATTTTGTGCCCAAACAAGTTCCCTGCTTTACATTTTGAACAAAATATTTTTTACAGGAGTATTGGTTTCATTACTGCTAGGATTTCTTTTATTGATTCACTTGGAGCTTTATAAAGAGCCCCATGTCTCCATGCAGACACCTCAGGACTAATGATCTGTCAGTCAACAGTTTGGATAATAAAGTAATTGTAAGCATACACGAGGGAGAGTAGATTTACTATTCTTACTCCACATCTACTTACCTTGATGATATTGAGCAAGTCAATACCTCACCGACAATAAATTGCAGGTCGATATTTAAGGTTTGATGTGGCACCACACCCCTGAGAAATATCAACAGGTTCCAGGGTGCTTAAAATCCAATTGAATGGGAACATTATGAGCCTTCAGAATTCCACATCACGGTAGTAGCGATTTTGATGGCGGTGACGGTGGGCCACAAGGTCAGATTTCGTTCTTCAGCCATGATGGGAAGTTGAGTTGAGACGCTGATGGGGTTTAGTTGAGGAAGATGGTTTTGCTACAGAAAAATGTAGATAGCTTGCCACAAAGGTCTTGTTAGGGGTGATGTTGAAGGAGGCAGGAGGTGCAGTGAACCCTCTGACAATGATGAACTTTTCCATGCTATTGTTATTAGGGTTTTGATGCGATCTGCAAGAGCTTTGCGCTTTCTGTTCCGTAGCTGCTGGTGGTAGTATTGTATCTGTAAGGGCAGATTTGAAGATGTCTTTATCTGTGGTGTCTTGACTTGTTTCCCTTTTGCACTCTAGACTGCTTACAGGGGTGTTTTGTCAGCCTGAGTTCCTTTGTGTACTAACTGGCATGTGGTCAGACTCTTGCTATTAGGCTGCACATGAGGGAAGCCAGGGTGTGAGCATGCATGCACAGCTGCTTCGTTGTACTGTTCCAGAAGCAGTGAACATGTTACAAAGTTACAATGCACTCATGAGTATAAGGCCCTGGAGACCAGTGTTGATACAGCAGGCACCACTATGGTGTTCATCATGACTAGGTCCAGCAAGTGGTCCTTGAGAAACTCTAACAGTTCTATGACTAACCATTCTATTATCACCATCACCACAAATAGTGACATCTAGCCTCCACCCTACCTCTAAAAGCTAACTCTGAAAATGAAGAATTACTCCCAGTCTTAGCTATAAGGGCAAGACTCCGCATGTAAAACTGATTGAATTGATTGCGACGGTTACATGGATTGATAGACTTGATATAGAGACGGGGCCCAGAACAAGGATTTCTGTTTATGGCAGAAGCGAGCATCAATATTGATGGCAAACCTGCTTTGCCACTGGAGAAGGATCCAGTGAGATAAACGATCCTAGTACTCATGACCAATATATTATCAATAATTGTTGTGCTAGTAGGAAGTTCCCATTTCTGGAGGCACATACATTGCAGTTTATAATTGTAACTATTAGAAGTGTTTTCCCTCTTTGGCATTAAGGACCTGATTAACATTATTGTAGTATGTATAGTGGGTGTGAAATGATAATGTTGAATTGGAAATTGGCATCAAGCTTTATCTCACAGGGGGATATTCAGCTATTGCGCTGATTAGCTGCCTGTACCAGAATGCACCAAGAGGGTGACAGATGCAGTACTCTTTTAAAAGCCCACAGCTGAAGGCAATTTGTGTTGCATCTATTTGTCTTGTGTGTAGACACCTTTGTAAGAAATGTGTTAGAATATACAGGTGATGACAGAGCTTCAAAATGACAGCAGTCTGTTTCACGCAATTGTTGTCAGTCATAGAACAGTAATTCATACCATGCAGATTGTTTCCCTCTACTTGCTATTACTAATTTGAGTGTCCGTCATTGTAAGGTTATGCCCCCAGTCTTTGAGTGAATGTTAGTTACCACAACCTGTGGAAATCAACACTTTTGTCAAAGAATACTTGGAGTTTATGAGATCTCATTTAATTATCTTATCATCAGGATTCTTGGCAGTAGCAGCGGTTTAGAGGCAGTCTGACCGTCACATTTATAATACTGTGGGCAGTCCCGCAGTGTGGCGGTGTTCAGACAGCCACCATGACTACGGCGATCCCATGGTCCACCGTAGTCGTAATAAGGCCCTAGGAATGCTGGTTCCAGCTGATTATTCTATGGGTCATAAGGCAGTTTGTTACAGAACAGGGCTTAAAATCAGTAGTTCAGGTGCTAGTTTTCTCCAAATTTTACACGGGAAGCTCACTTGCCCGGCATCCCTAGCATTTACTTCACTCCTCTAAGAACAGTTCTACATGCGATACCTGGTTTTGTTACTGGCTAAAAGAAATTGTACCAAATCATTTCCATTCTGCTAATACTCCAATGAGGTTTCCCATTGAGGCAAGAGCTCACCTTAGAACTGCTTGCATCACAAACAAAGAATTACATGTCTCTTCCCTGTTCTACCTGGCTGTAAAATTGAAAATCTCAGATGCTCAGCACGGTTCGAGAGACACTGAATGCCTCCTCCTGGAGTCTTGCTCCTTCAAGCAAAAGCACTACATGAATCAATCTATCTCTGGAAGTACAACAGCAGACTGGAACTTCCTTCCTCCGTCCCTTCCTTTGACCCCCTAACATGCTACCTTTAACAAAGAACTCAAGATTCTTTTTGTTGAAAATGATGAACTCCCGACAACTCAACAGACGCTTAGTGATGATCCCATTTGTTTAACTTCTTTATTTGTTGAAGCTGAAAATATGATTTGGGTGATATTTTAATCTTGTCACCTTATAAAGCACTCTGCTAGCCTTGTTCGCGCTAAATAAAATACAAAATACAAAAAACATCTTTCCTTGTCAGCCACTCAGCAAATTGAGAGTGCGTTCCTGTGTGAAATCTTCAGAAATCTTTCTTTTTTAAATGTAAATACATTTGTCTTAGTCAGCAAGACCGTGTTCAGTTTGTGAGTACACTATTTCCCAACGAGCATTGACATACAACTCATTTCTTACAGCTAACAGAACAATGATGAAAGTCAATTTCAGTAAGGGAAAAGTGACATATTCGATTCCATTTTACGCTAGATAAAATAGATTTGGCAATTTTACACTGGCACAGAAGACATTTTAATAGGGTGGTTATAAAGCTAACGGCTCTATCCAACATGTCTTTCCACACCTCTAGCATCACAGAGACTGCGGTTGCATGTGTGACACTCAAGAGTGAAATGGAAGTTTCTGCTCTGTAATGAAGCGACTGCAGGTAATAGATTCACTGAGTGGGCCAGCCGGATTTTTTTCCTCACGAAGTGATTTCCCCATCCAACTCTTACTCGTGATTTTGTATTGTATTGATGTTTAGGGCAAAAAGATCAAAATACGGACTTGCATTATTTACTAAAAATGAAAATGAAAATTGGCTAAGTTAAGCGAGCAGTCACACTGATTAGAACACCTCTTCCGGCAATCGTCACATTTAAAAACAAATACTGTTTCAATTGCTGTAAATACTGATGCTGGGACCCGCATGCAGTTCTTCTGCCCCTGTCAGTGTCTGTGATGGGTAGAGGGAGTCACCCAATCTAAAGGGAGAAGTGCGGAGAGAGGAGTGGTCACCTGAAACGCCAGGCTTGTGAACGTGAACATGTAGGACATATTCTGACAGTGATTTCCTAATTCTGCTCAGTTGGGGGATCCCAGATAATTCGATCAGAAGTATTCGCTGAAGAAAAAGTTGGTTGTCGTGCCCAGGACAAGGGCACTAGGACCCTGGGACACAGGACAGATACCAGGGGACACCGGACACTACATCCGGTCAGGGGAGGGGACAGGGAACACTCTTGGGCAGGACCTCGAGGTAAGAGGTCGGGAAACATCTGTACTGCCATGACGATGCAAATAAAGAATACTTGAACATACCGATTGCTTCCAGCGTGTTTCTGGGGCTAGAGAACACGACATCTGGCGACGAAGGTGGGATGAACTCGACGTTGTGCCCATCGGATAAACAATCGTGACTTCAAACCAGGATCCCACCCTGGATCGCGTTGTGTAAAAAAAAAAAAAAAAAAGAAGAGGCAAGTGCCTGGAAGAAGCGCAACGACGCGGGAGCCCACCCCGACCGCTGCGGAAAGAAGACTGCTAGCTCCGGTAAGCTCCGTGTGGAAAGCGCGAAGTGAAAGAAATTTGGCGCGAGCTCTCGCGAGAGTCTCGGTGGCCATTTTAAAGTCAGGCGCGAGGACCAATCAGCACGAAGGAAAAGCGGGCGGCCATTTTCATGTCAGGCAGCGCCCCAATTGGATC
Organism: Lissotriton helveticus; assembly: GCF_964261635.1. Lineage (NCBI taxonomy): Eukaryota > Metazoa > Chordata > Amphibia > Caudata > Salamandridae > Lissotriton > Lissotriton helveticus. The sequence continues at coordinate 727,596,920 of NC_136061.1, forward strand.
TGAAGCATCGCGAGATCAACGGCGGCCATCTTAAGGTCTGGCAAACTGACCAATAGGAGCAGAGAACAGCGTGGCGGCCATCTTTAAGTCAGGCGAAGACGACTTAAAGGAAAAAGAGCCGATTGAAGGTACAAAAGGATCACACTGCACATAAAAAGGCAAGAAAGCGGACAATAAAGTAAATAAAAGAAATTAAAGGATCTGCAAGGGAAAGAACAAAGTAAGACAAGGGAGTGTCAAGGGAAAAGGGCAGGAAGAGTTGAAAAGGAGCAGAAAGTGCCGACCAGAGCACTAATAAAGCACAAGCAAAGACAAGAATAAGAAATAAGAGAAAAAGGCAACAAATAAAAGGAAGGAAAGGAAAATAAGGACAAATAAGAGGAAATAAAGACGGCAAAGTGCTGAATAAGAAGGAAAGTGCCGAGTTGAGCACCAAAAAGATAAAGTGCCGAGTTGAGCACCAGGAAAACAAACAAGCACAGGCAGTAAAGAAAAAAGGACACAAGGAACAGATAATAGAAGAAATAACAAAGGAGTGTCAAGGTAAAAAAAAAAAAGGGCAGGAAAAAGTTAAAAAGGAGCAGAAAGTGCCGACTAGAGCACTAATAAAGCACAAGCAAAGACAAGAATAAGAAATAAGAGAAAACAGCAACAAATAAAAGGAAAGAAAGGAAAACAAGGACAAATAAGAGGAAATAAAGACGGCAAAGTGCTGAATAAGAAGGAAAGTGCCGAGTTTAGCACCAAAAAGAAAAAGTGCCGAGTTGAGCACCAGGAAAACAAACAAGCACAGGCGGTAAAGGAAAAAGGACAAAAGGAAGAAATGGCGGACCATAAGACAGAAAGACGAAGTGCACAATACAGAAGACCACTACCATTCAACTCGTCTGAGCCACAAATAGGAGGTAGATGGGAGAAGTGGATCAGACGTCTCGAGAGATGCATGGAAGCGACTGATGTAACAGAAGCAAAGAGATTAGGTTTATTGCTACAGTTAGCAGGTGATGATACTGGAGACATTCTAGTGACAGTGCCAACCGAGGAAACAGCGTTTTATGAGAAACCACAAGTGTTGACAACCAGGCATGTCAGACATGTCGAAACAGAAACAAGAAGCTCATCACTACATCGCATGTCGGATGTCCTCACAGAATCAACGGAGGAAGATGAAAAAGAAGAAAGAATATGCCTGGCAGACAAAAGGAAAATGAAGAAGACAGAGTATGTGACCACAGGAGTAGGAGCACATCAAACAAAGTTCGTCCTGGACAGCGGTGCAACATGCAACATTATGTATGTATCGGAGAATGAAAAGATGAAGACAAAGCAGACATTAAGGCCGTCCCGAGTGGAGGTTTTCACCTGGGGGTCAGGGAAACAAGTGACTAACAGGGGACAATTTACAGAAGAATTAACGTACAAAAACAAGAAGATCAAAGAGAACATCGATGTGCTGAAGGGCGACACCCCAGCACCATTCCTGCTGAGCAATATCACAGCTCAAATAATGGGTCTCATGGCCATTACATACATTATGTCAGAAGAAAGAAGCAGATTGAAGAATTACCACAAGGCATCACAAGGACTGGGAAGAGAACGTGCACCGTAAGCGCGCCACTGAGGGAGTTAACATAAAAAGGCAACAGTTTCACATGGACCGAAGACTACAGCAAAGAATTGAAAGAGAGCAGACCTGCTGCAACGGCAGGAGACCACCTAGCACATGTTGACCAGAGGCTGTGCACGGAACTGAATTTAGATGCAAGCCCAGTGGGACTGGGAGCAAGATCCGCACAACACCAACAAGAAATAAATTCCCCAAGACAGGTGGTCGCGCATGAAAACAAAAGCATCTCGAATGTAGAAAAAGGATACTACCACATGTTCATCTACGGGAAGCCATTAAGAATGACAACGGATTGACTCGCTGCCTAAGGATCAAGAACCTTTTGAGGACTCTGGCAGATCGGATCGGGCGGATGGTGGCCCGACGGAGCAGGAGTAGATGTTGACTTTGACCCCGTACCCTTCATGTTGGCTTTGAACTATGCTATGCTGTGTCATTAATGTTTGCAAGTAATAGTCCTTTTGGGGGTGGGTGGGGGGTGAGCGGGTCCTTTCTCCTCCTGGGTTTTCTTTTCGTAGATTAGTTGGGTGGTTGGGCGACAGGCACACTGCAGTTTATGGGGCTTTTTGGTCTTCAGCAGGGGTGCGGGGTGGGGGGTATAGTTGTTTTGACATTGTTGGGGGGACTGGGTTGTTGGTTTGAATTTTATTGTTATTTGCAAGGCGAAGAAAAGGCAAACTCCTGTTTTATGCAGTTGCTTTGGGTGTGGGGCGGGGGAGGGGCTGAATTCGGGGATGGGGACTTCAGATATTGTGTTGGAACGTGAACGGGTTGGGGGATGGGATCAAGAGGAGGGTGGTGCTGCAATTGCTGAAACGTTTGTCTCCTGATGTTGTCTTACTGCAGGAGACTCATTTGCTCGGCAACAAGTGCTACGCTCTGAATAGGCGTGGTTATCGCCTTGTGGCGCATTCAGGTTTCACTTCAGGCTCCAGAGGGGCGGGCATTCTGGTTCGGGCCTCCCTCCCCTTGGCCATTGATGATGTCATACTGGATGATAAGGGACGATACGCCGCCATTGTGGGGCGCTGGGAAGGGAAGGTTCTTATTCTGCTTTCCGTGTACGTGCCCCCGGGCCTCCAAGCCACCACATTCTCTGATCTGAGTGGACTTATCCTGGGTCTCCCCGAGGGTCTGCTTTTGGTTGGGGGTGATTTTAATGCGGTGGTCTCGGGGATGTGTGACCGTCACCCTCCCAGGGAACTGCCGAAGGCCCAGACTTGGTTGAGTGACTTCCTAGAGACGCTGGGGCTCACTGATTGCTGGCGCTTGCTTCACCCGGGGCAGTTGCAATATACCTATCATTCTGGTGCTCATGGTAGTCTCTCGAGGTTAGATCATATATTGCTGCCCTCGGCCCATGCATCCCTCATACGGGAAGTTAAACATCTGGCAAGGGGTATCTCGGACCATTCTCCGCTTTGGCTGGTGGTTGATGCACGGCAGGGTTCGGCGGGCCGAGTGGCTCCGATTAATTCCTGGTACTTGAAGGACCCCAGGGTCAGGGCTGAGCTGGTTAAAACACACGATTGTTATTTTGCTGAAAATGTGGGCTCTGTTTCCTCCCCAAGTTTGCTTTGGGAAGCTTACAAGACTGTCATTCGTGGCCAGGCCCTCTCGTTGATTGGTAGCGTGAAGTTGGCCAACCGTGCTGAGATGGTTCGCCTTGAGGGGGAGGTCACAGCCCCGGAGGGTGCTTGGAATCTGAGGTCACCGCTGAGGGGTTACATCTATTGGAGTTGAAACAACATGAATTCAGGGCTCTGGTTACGGAAGCTGCTAAGGAAATGGGAAGGGAACAGCAGGGCCGCCTGTATGACGTGGGTGATAAGGCTGGGAAATTACTTGCTTGGCTGGATAAGAGGGAGAATGCAAGTCGTGTCGTCCCTGTGATTGTTGCGGAGAATGGAGAGTGTTGTACTGACCCTGCTGATATTGTCACATGTTTTGCCGATTACTTCCGCGAGGTGTATTCCCAGGTGTCTGATCGATCTGAGCAGGATTCCCACCTGCTATTGCGGGATATTGCACTTCCCCGATTGTCTGACATTGATAGGGATGCTCTGGATGCGCCGCCTACTGTGGACGAGATTGCCGCTGCTGTCCGTTCGGTCCGATCCGGCAAGGCTTCGGGCCCTAATGGGCTCCCCATTGAGCTATATAAACTACGCCCGGACACGCTAGCTCCACATCTGCGCTCTATGTTTCTCGAGTCTTTGGAGGTGGGTTCTCTCCCACCAGACCAGAGACTGGCCACTATAGTCGTTATCCACAAAGATGGTAAACCTCGGGATCGCTGTGCCTCTATTAGACCCATTTCGTTGATTAATGCGGAGCCTAAAATTTTGGCCAGGCTGCTGGCGACACGTTTGGCGACTGTCATTGGGGACCTGGTTCACCCTGACCAATCCGGCTTTATACCGCAACGCAACACGGCGCTTAACCTCCGAAGGTTGCATGGCGTCTTGGCACGAGCCGAGACGCTACGTGAGCCCGCCATCTTGGCGTCCTTGGACGCTACGATGGCGTTTGATACGATTGAATGGCCGTATTTGTGGGCGGTTCTTGCCAAGTTTGGTTTCGGTCCGGAGTTTGTTCGGTGGGTCAAATTGCTTTACTCCGGTCCCATGGCTCAGGTGGTGGTCAATGGTCGGGTCTCTGCACCCTTTGCACTAGGCAGGGGAACGCGACAGGGCTGTCCCCTGTCCCCCTTGTTGTTTGCTCTCACCTTGGAACCGCTGGCGGCCTGGTTGAGGTGGGAGCCGTCCCTGAAGGGCATTAGATGGAATTCGGGGTTTGAAGACCGTGTATCTCTCTATGCTGATGATATTCTGCTGTTTCTCACATCTCCCCGTAAATCCCTCATTGTACTGTTCGATGTCTTAACGTCCTTTCGCAAAAACTCGGGTCTTGTCATCAATTGGTCGAAGTCCTGTGTATACGTCCTGTCGGGAGACGCCCCTCTTCTGCCGAGTGGTTGTCCTATCACGATTGTGAGAGATGGCTTTAAATACCTAGGCATTTTTATCACTCTGAAACCTGAACTGCGGTTTGACCGGAACTTGCTGCCCCCTCTTCAGCGCCTTCGGGCAGATGTTGTCGCTTGGGGGAAACTCCCTCTCTCTCCCCTAGGTAGGGCGGCATTGTTTAAGATGATGTCACTGCCCCGCTTCCTCTATGCATTGCAAAACACACTTGACGTTGTCCCGGCTAAATATTTCCGTGAGGTTGAGAGTTTACAGAGACAACTGGTGTGGGGGGGTAGGCCCCGGTTCGCCATCGCTAAACTGTCGCTCCCGTGGTACGACGGTGGAATTGCTTTGCCTGATATCCGTCGCTATTATTGGGCGTCTCAATTGGGGGCAATAAATCTCTGCATGTATGGCCCTTTGCCGAATCCGGCCTTCGAGATGGACAAATGGTTGTTACCGGGGGGTAACTATAATAGAGCCCCCTACTCGAGAATCACCCCTCGAAACGTAACGGGCCCCACTAGGACGGCTGTCCAGGTGTGGAGACATGCTTCCATGGCGCTTGGGTGGACTGATAAATTGACTCGTGCCACCCCACTGTATGCATCCGATAGACTTGGCTCTCTCTGGCAGTCGAAGGGGTTTGATAGGTGGGACTTGATAGGTATCAGCAGGATTGATGATGTTTGGACTAAGGGGAGAATGAAGACGTTTGAGGAATTGAAAACCGAGTACGCTCTGAGCGATCGCAAGTTTTTTTGCTATGCGCAGGTCCGCCATGCGGTGCTCTCGGTCTTCCCTTCGGGTGTGGAGATTCCGGAGTCGTCCCCGCTTGAGGACAGGGTACTAGACGGACATGTTCCTGATAGTACGATTTCGCTTATTTATAAAAAACTGATCAACTCCAGGTCTGATCTCCTGTTTCGCCTTAGAGAGGTCTGGATTGGTGATGGGCTGGAGCTGGACGATGAGGACTGGCAGGCGGCGATCTCCTCCCCTAAAGAGGTGGCCATCCAGGCGCGCCTTAGATTTGTGCAACTTAAAATCCTGCATAGAGTGTATGTGACTGGTCCCCGTTTGGTACACATGGGCTTTTCTGTGGATGGTTTGTGTCGGCGTGGATGCGGTCTCCTGGGCACCTTTTTACATATCATCTGGGAGTGCCCTGAGATAGTGCGATTCTGGACCAGTGTGCACGAGGTGATGAGTGAGGTTACGGGGGTGCGATAGATGCCAGAGGCTAGGAGATGCTTGCTGAATGTATGGGAACCGAACGACTACTCCGTATCGCAGCTTCGATGGGTGACCTTGGGCAATATGATCGGCAAAAGAGACATTGCGCAACTGTGGGGCGCTCAGGGACCACCCGGGCTTCGGAGGTGGGAACAAAACATGGACTGGTGCATGTTCAGGGAAAAAACTGTATATACTTCCCGAGGTACCCCCTGAAAATGGGGGAAGATATGGACTCAGTGGAACACTTACCGTGGCGATATATGTACCCCCCCTCTCCCTGACCCAGATGTTGAGCCTACGTCCCCTAACCCGAGGGTTCCTCCACTTCTTACTGTGTATTGGATACATTTTGTTCCTTCTGCCCCCCCCCATGCGAGACTCTTTTTTGATGGAAAATACGCTCATTGGTTGGCCTTCCCCGCTCCCGCACCATGTAATGCAACATTGTTTATATTGCTGTCTTCTCTTTTTCTTTATTCCTTGCAAGTTGTTTGTGTTTGTATTTATAAAATTAATAAAAAGTTTCAAAAAAAAAAAAAAGAATGACAACGGATGACAAAACACATGTGACCACAGGTGGAGACTCAAATGAGAAAATACACGAGCACGAGAAGGAACTGAATAACGAGGACCATGAGTCAAGGCATCGCCTGACAGAAGTGTCTCAAACAACAACGATGGAAGTGCTAGAACATGAGACAAAACAGACCTCACGATGCAGATGATAGTGAGGGTGACCAAGCAGCAATGGTGGAGGCACGTAGACAGCAACAGCAGCTGGGACGACAGAATACAAAAAGAGGAGTTATTGGCGCTTAAAAAGATCAGTGAGGAACCACCAGAAGGCGAGAGCGAAATAGTGATGAGAGGCACCCGGCTAATAACGCCCCAAACACTGAGAAGAAGGACAGCAGAACTAACGCACGAGGACGACAATATTGCAAGAGACCAAGCAGCGAAAGCAAAACTAAAGGCCCATGATGACCAGAGAAGACATGTGACAAACAGGAAGAGAAAAGAAGGAGACACCGCATTAGTCAAACAAAAAACAAGTGAAGAAATACGACAACGAGTTCTCCAGAGACAAATTCACGATCACAGAAGTGAAGGGACAAATGATAACGGCGTCAGCTGGCCAGTGGCACACCACTGGGAACAGCTCACAGTTCCGAGAAGTGGAAACAAAAGAAGCGGAAGTGCCAAAGTAAGAACTGAAGGAAGACACACAAAAAGAAGAAGCACAAGTAGATGTCAGAAATAGCAACCAAGAAGAAAAGGCAAGAAGACAAAGAGATTAGTTGAGGAGACGTCAAAAGACAGAGGCCTGTGGACACTTTTCTATCACTGTTAGATCTCTCTCTCTCTCTCTCTCTCTCTCTCTCTCTCTCTCTCTCTCACCACAGGCCACATTCCAAAGAAAAATGTTTGTTCTGGAACAAGGGGGGAGATGTCGTGCCCAGGACAGGGGCACTAGGACCCTGGGACACAGGACAGATACCAGGGGACACCGGACACTACATCCGGTCAGGGGAGGGGACAGGGAACACTCTTGGGCAGGACCTCAAGGTAAGAGGTCGGGAAACATCTGTACTGCCATGACGATGCAAATAAAGAGTACTTGAACATACCGATTGCTTCCAGCGTGTTTCTGGGGCTAGGGAACACGACATTGGTCAGCCATTTTTTTCTGTTAACTTGTTTGAGTTTAGATGTGCCTGTGATAACAGAAACACGGGAACACTTAAGGCCCGATAGGAGAAATGTTAATGCCAAAAGACAGGAATTCACAAACACATCTAGCTTTACGCCTGGTAAGTTCTGACTGGTGCAGCTTTCCAGGCGCAACCTGGGAAAGGGTTGTGAATCCCTAGAATGCATACTACTACATCCATGCACAAGCTAACTCTGGACATAGTTTTACGCATTTTTTGTGCATTGAGTCTTTATAGATTTGTATTCCTTTCAGAAGTCTGTGTATCTGTATTTCAAATAACGATTCGACATTCCTCCTAATAATATAAATATATATATGATATAATATAATATACAATAATGTATTATTAGGTCCTACCCTAATTATGAGGCCAGGCCATTTATTTGGTCCACCTTGAAATAGAATCAGTAACTTTTTTGAAGATAAAATGTAAATTTAAATACTGGTATTGATGGCTTATAAATAATCCTTTCTTTTGCAGACAGTAATTCAATAAAGTGCCTTTGATAGTAAGAAATGTACACTCATACTGTTTTGAAAAATGTGGCACATGCAGGCAAATAATAGAGTGGAGAGGTTCTGTCTATCTATGAGAACTCTTTGTTTACTCAGTCCTCTCATAGGAAAACAATGGCTTTCGTGGTGGATTAAAGATAACATGCGGACATTGAAAGCAATATTTTCCCATAAGACCTGTGGTTTTAGGGAGATGTTAAGCTTAGACTGGGGCTATCCATTCTATTCATATTTAGTATATCCAGGTTAGCAAATATAATTCTACTACATTTCCTGGTTTCTAATAGAATTGGGGTTGCACCAGTGCAGGATTATCCATACAGAAACAAAAGTTTCCATTTTTTGGAAATTGTGTTTTATTTTTATTGTCTAGAGCCAAATGTATCTATTTTTAGGTATCTTCTTAGATCATCCAGAAACATTGGATGTAGGGAATCCAAGCTCATATAGAAACAGCGGATCAAGATGATCATGTACTGCAATGAGATCTGTGGTTCCCTCTATACATCTTAAGAGTGAAGGGAGGAGGCAGGGTAGAGACCAAGTTTTTGCTGATACTTTAACATAATTTTCATTTTTTTTGTCTTTTATGCATTCTATAGAAGTTCTTTATTGTATGATGAAATACCGAGCAAAAAACCATTGTGCCACAAAATATTATGCTAATAACATCAACCACAAAATATTGACTTCCCATACTTATGATTAAGGCTAAGTACAATCATATCAGGGTCAAACATGTTGTTGTAAAAAATATTGATATCCTAGAGGTAAGCATAAATATTTAATTAAAGTAATCTTATATTTTCAGAATAAAAGTTAAATCATTTGTTATAAATAAAACATATAAAAAATAGCATGCATAGATGACATATAAAGATTCTTTAGTAACTTTATTTTCCCCCGAAATTTTTGAAACCCTTTGTAATTAATTAAAAATAAATGTTCAATATTATGTATGAAATAAAGAACAATTATATACATACACATAACTCTCTAAATACAAATATAAAATAATTATGATGCATTAAAGAATAACAAAACACACTTATTCATTATTTAAAATGGATCGCCACATATTATACAATTATTTATCATTAAAAATAGTATGTAAAAATATATTAAAATGAATATTTTTAAAATGCATAAAATAGTATATAATTAGAAAACTTTTATGAAGGTCATTACAAATAAAATATTGAAATCATATAACTTTTAAATAAACATAGTCAAAATGTCCTTGAACAATCCATGGTGAAATGATATGTAATAATCGAACTCTAATTTAGCCTAAAATTAAAATTTTAGGAAACCATTTTGATCCGTCTAACAAACACTGAGGTAAGTGCATTCCTTGTTGGGCGGGTGTCTGATTTACTATTTTAAAGTCTGTCTAACAAACTCTGAGGAAAGTGTTGATACTAGCCAAAGGGGCAGATGTGATATTTTAATTTCAGTCACAAAAATATTAGGGACATATCATACATTGAGAGGGCCAAACTTCTATTCTAACTCCAGTACACCAAACAATTACATTCTTTGAGAAGGTCAGATTTACTCATCAAAATCCAGAATTGCACAGAATTCTTTTTTATTTTAATATATAAATAATAATTAAAATGAGCACTGTACCTTACCCCCTCCAACTTAACATATAAGCATAAAAGACAAATAATAACATTGGTTGGAAAAAGTTAATTAGTTTAAATTGTACTTAATTATAATTAAACTATGGTTTAAATTAAATCAATATCCATTCATTTTCCAATATAGTCCTGATATCAAAGACATTAAGGAATACAAATATTAAACATACAACTGTAATTAATATACTGTTAACAGATAACAGTACTCACACAAACCTCAATACAAAACACTATTACAAAAATACATAAAGTAACAGTTCACAGAACTATGCATACAGTTGTAAATATATAGATGCAAAAATGATAATTGAAAAATAGAAAAATGAATACATAAACAAACATTATATAAATAAATACATTTCACTAGAATACTCCTCCACTGATCTCCCTATAAAGCCTACAACAAGAAAATAAACTGTATTAAATAATTAACAAATAAAATCGAACATGTAAACCAATAAATAACAATTAAAAACAATAATGTAAACTTTATGAATACAATAATTTATACTAACCTCCCAAATCTACAATTAACCTCACAATCCAGAATTTAAATGTAATAATTTACTTAAAATTGTATTCAACATAATAACAGATATATATTAAATAAAAATACGAGTGCACACATTGAAATTCATTAGCATATAATTTAAAAAACACTTTCCAGCCAATTCCTGAATAAATCCCACAACCCAAATAAAAATATACAGTACTATAATTTTTTTCAAAAGTAATTCAAAATAAATATTAGAGTAACATAAATAAAGAGATGGAAACCTAATACAATATGATAACAAATATATTATGTTAAATTATATTTTATACTTTTGCATTATTGCCTTCAACTGAATAATGACGAAATTGAGATACTGCTGTATGGTAAAGCTCAGCCACTCTAGTCAGCTGACTGATAACCTCCTGAACTTGGCGTAGCTCGTTCCCAAGGCAAACTGTGAAAAACCTCGGTACCAGGTTGGATCAGGCCCTGTCCATAAAAGATCACATTTCCTCAATCTGTGGGACCTGTTTTGTTACCATGCATATATTGACAAATGTTTTCCCTTGTCTGTCATTCACTGCTATGGAAACTCTGGCTTAAGCCTTAGTCATGAGTCAGCTTGATTATGGTAATGCCCTGCTAGTAGCCGCCAATGACACTTTGTTGTCAAAACCTCAGGTGGTGCAGAACTCTGCTGCAAAGTCGGTTTGCAACCTTCCTGTAGGCTCATACTCGACCCCCACACGGGGAGCCTTACATTGGCTGCCAATCCAGCAGCATTTGGTTTTCAAGCTATGTTGTTTTACCAATCCTTACAATATTCTCATATTAACTCATAAGCGCATAATTCATTCTGCCAGCTAAAAAATACAACTAGGTTTTCAAACCTATTCAGATATACATACAGTACCAATAGTCTTGATTTTATAAAAGCCAGTAATTCAGATTTCATATGGACAATAAAATACATTCTTCCCATAGAAAAATAGACATACAATTTTAAATATCTCTCCAAATTCCTATGATACAAATATAAAATATAATTAATCATGGGGGTATTTTACCCACATACTGATGACATGTTCAAGCATATACATACGACTAACTATCCCTCCCTTCCAACAGCAACGTTAAAAGTATTGCAATTTACATAAAGCGCAAAAGTAACTCTCCATCCTTAGGCTACAGTACTGGTGATAGTGGTTTCTTGAAAACAGACGATACCGATTTCATATGGGTTATAAACCGAACATAGTAGGAGAGATACCAGATGCCAATTAATAGATTCCATCGACATCCTATAGTGAAAGTGTAGCATAAGGTTTCTCTTGAGAGAGCACTTATTTACCCGATAGACGGGCTGCTCATGAAGGCCTGTTTAATTAGTCACAGTTCTTATGACTCGCAGGGTGCGGCAGGGGGTTGTGCGGGGATGGGATCTCATGGGTTAATTAAAAAAAACGTACTTTTGCCTCCAGTCTCGCGTCGCGTCTCCTTCTCTCTCTGCTCTGACTCCAAGTTCCAGGAAGCAGGCATCCTCCCTCTCATCCCCTAAGCTAATCACACCGCTGCAACGGCAGCGTTGTGATTGGCTGGGACGCCGACCACACAGGCGTGTATGGGGGGCTGTTTTCTCCATGCAGGCTGCATGCAGCCTACATGGAGAAAACAGGAGAGTGCGTATGACTGGTTTGTTCGGCCCTGGGGCTGACCAAACAGTCAGCGTCAACAACAGTACAAAAATGCCATTTCAGAGGTGAAGAGAGTATTTTTTACTAACAAAGTACTTAATTCTAACAACAGTTCTAAACTTTAAGATCGTGAAGGAGCTATCGAATCCCAGCCGTGTGACTCTGCCTTTTACGGCCACCCAGGATCTTTGTACTGACCTAAATTCCTTTTTTGTAAAAACAAAATTTTTTAAATCAAAACTCCATTGAGCCCAGCTACAGTAGTACTGAAGACAGCTTGGCCTATTTCAACCCCTCCTCTTTTAACACCTTTCCTATGTTGAATAAGAAACTCTTTTTGGATCTTGTAGTAAAGGTCAAATCAGGTTCCCCTAAGGAGGAATGTCCTATTAACGTACTTAAAGCAATTTATCGGGTATTCCCCGTCACTATTCTTGAGTTTCTCAATCTCTCCCTGTCCCTTGGCACTGTACCGTCAGTCTTTAAGGAAGCTGTGGTTATCCCACTTCAAAAAAAGCAGGGTATGGATCCTAAAAAGTTGGAGAACTATAGGCCTATATCACTCCTCCCGTTTCCAGCCAAACTGATGGAGGCTCATGTAGCTACCTGTCTCAGTTTTTTCTTGGAAACTACCAAGTTTCTGGATACTCATCAGGCAAGCTTTCGCGCAGCACATTCTACTGAATCTGTGATTCTATCTGTTATGGATGACCTTAAAAGACAAAAGGACATTGATTGTACTCAGGCATTAATCCTCTTTGACCTGTCTGCGGCATTTGACACAGTGAACCACAAAATTCTGTTGGATTGCATCGCCGCAGCGGGTCTCGGGGGATCAGCACTGTATTGGTTTCGATCTTTCTTATAGGGCCGTAAACAATCGGTGTGGCTCTCCCCCTACAAGTCTAATACTGTAGAAATGGGTTGTCGTGTCCCGCAGGGCTCCTCTCTTTCGCCGATCCTTTTTAATGTATACGTACGTCCTCTTATTTCAAGTCTCCGGCAGATGGGGGTAAAGATTTTTTACTATGCTGATGACATGCAGCTAATTTTTACCCTGGAGAACTCAACGGAATCCAAAGACTTTGTTAGGAACTCTATGAAGTATGTCAAGAATTGGATGAATAATAACCAATTAAAATTAAACTCGGAAAAGACTGAGATAATCATACCCAGTAACAAACTCACACACTGGACACCCTCTTACTGGCCCGAGTTAGGTGTAGTTCCACTTCCCAAAACAGTGATAAATAGTCTGGGTTTTCATATTGACTCTGATCTTTCTATGAGGACCCAAATTGGCTAAGTTACATGCGCCTGCGTTGTTTAACTCCGCAAGCTGCGTAGGATTAGACGTTTTTTCAGCAAAGATGCCAGTTTCCAAATCGTGATTGCTCTCATTCTATCCAAAATTCATTATGGAAATGCGCTTTATTTCGGCCTTCCACAATATCAGAAACATCGTATTCCGATGATCCAAAATCAAGCAGCGACAATCATCTCTGTTAAGGATAGACGATGCCATACTAGCCCGCTGCTCAAAGATCTCCACTTGCTTCCAGTGAAGCAGAGAGCTATGTTTAAAACTGCATGCTTTCTTTTTAAAGATTTTCAGGGAACTGGTCCTAGTTTCATTTCCTCACAAATTAGCATGTACTTACACCAACGTACTTTGAGATCTATGCATCTGAATCTGTTGGCAGTGCCAAAATTCAGATGAAAACGCTTTGGAGGTACTCGGTTCTCCTTTCTGGGTCCGAAGCTCTGGAACTCACTACCTATCTCCCTCAGGCTTGAGGTTGATTACGTGTGTTTCAGGAAACAGCTTAAGAAATTGATGTTTACATTGGCTTATAACTAGATGTCTCCCTGTTTGATATCTCTCTGCTCACATTTTCATCGCTGTTAGAACGGGATCTCTGGCTGGCCAAGGCTTGCACCAAAGTCAGCCAGAGACCACCACTTCCACGTCAGGGCAAGGGAGTCACACACCAAGATAACCCCTGCTCACCCTCTAGGTAACGTGACGCGAGCAGCCAGGCTAAACTTGGAGGCTATGTAGGTTAAGTGTTTGCGCGCGCACCCAGCAACAACACCCAAGGCCCACCACAAAGGAAACTCCACACAAGGTTATATAAAAATAGCCTTTGTATTATACAAAACACATTAGATAAGAACACACATTTTACAATGTGCCAACAGGCACGGGCAGAATTTACAGGGGATATGTACAAGACAGGGCCACCTGGACCACTGTCAGGAATCATCACTTTTTAGGAATAGTAATTAGCACATAGAACACTTGTAGCACCAAATAGAAAATGTAGCAGACAACCAGTGATTACTGGTAAAGGGTAATTACCACCTACGCAACCCTAACCACCTTAGGAAAATATTGCGCAGGGAACCAAGACCTCACTAGCAACACCTGTACTAGGAGAAAAACAACCACCTAAGTATCACCAACATTTAGGGGTATAAGCATAGGAACATTACACATGATGCATTAACATTCAGAGGTGTAGGGAGGAAAACACATGATGCATCAAAACATATTCAGAGGTGTAAGGGAGGAAAACACATGATGCATCAAAACACATTCAGAGGTGTAAGGAAACACATTCAGAGGTGTAAGGACAAGCAATTGCGCAAAACTCACATGAGCCACAACCGGTGGCAGTCCCTAGGCCCTCTTGCCTCGTAGGGGCTAGGAAGCCCTGTGTCCCAATGTCAGAGGCATAAACGTGGCAGCTGCTCACTAATTGCTGGGCAGCTGAAAATCTCCTCTGGGCTCCTAAAAGGAACAATAGCGCAAAAACGATGTGGGAGCCTTGAAGGCTCTGAAACAATTTACTGGGCCCTCAGGAGCCTCTCAGGCTCCAAGTAAATAAATGCCCCCACTAGCCTCTCTGGGCTCTCGAAGACAACTGGGGCCCCTGAGCCCCTTGTCGGCTCTCAGAAACGAATGCCGCCTTGTGGGAGCCTCTCTGGCTCTAATTGCAAAAAGTGCCCTGAGCCTCTCGGGCTGGACTCTGGAGTCCCCCACTGGGGACTCTAACAATCGCCAAATGCCCCCAGGAGCCCTCTGAGCCTCGCTGGGCTCGAAATGGACAAATGCTCCCCAGAGCCTCTCTGGCTCAACAACAAAAATGCCCGGGTGAGCCTCGTGGACTCTGATTCACCGAACTGCCCCCGTGGGTGTTGTAGCCGTGTGAGAACCTCGCAGGTTCTAACAAAACAAATCCCTCAGGCACTCACGGAGCTCCCCCAGCACTTCGTACTCACCGGGCTGCTCTGGGGACTCCGCTTCTCCTCTCAGCCTTCCTCGAGTGTGGTGGGAGCTGGCGTTGGTCGCGCTGGTACCGCGGGCGGGGCTCCTCTCCTCCGGGGCCTCGCTGGCGGCCGCTCCTCTGCTGGGGCACTCCGGGGCTCTCCTCGCAGGCCGGAGTCTTCTCTGCTGGGCTCTCTCCTCGGTGTGGGGGTCTCCCCTCCTCACAGGAGCCCTCCAAGCACCGGCAGCCCTCATCCTCTCGTCCACACATCCCCGGGCGGGGTAGGCTCCCGCCTGGGCTTCTGGATGTCCGAACGCCCCGCCCCCGGCCTGCCTGACTTCCGGCCGGGCGGCGGCGGCAATACTGGCAACGCAAAATGCGGCAAGGAGCGGGGCAATGCCGGGTGGGCACCGGCTGAAGCACACAGAGCGCTCCCAAGCGCCAAAGACGGGCACAGCGCTTCCAGGCGCTTTAGAAAAGAAATGAAGCGCTCCCAGCGCTAAAAGCAAAATAAAGCACCCTTAAGCGCTATGAGCAAGGAAAAAGCGCTCCTAAGCGCTATGGACATTAAAGCGCTCCCAGGCGCTTTTAGGAGAGCACAAGTCCAGGAAAAAGTGCTTTCAGGGGTCCAGGACCCCTGCAGTCCTGGACATGAGGTGGAGCACAGCAGCCCCCAGAAAAGGAAAGTCCATCAGGTATCCAGGGGCTGGGCAGGGCCCAGGGAGGAAAGCCTTCCCCTGGGCCCAAGCAGCAGCACGCCCCTGGCAGGATTCAAGTCAGAACAAGAACATTTTGGAAGGGGACACAGCCCCTTTTTATACAGCAAATCCCTTTGTCTAAAGGTGCAGGGTGGGGAAAAACCAGGCGCAGCTGCTTTGGGAGCACCCCTGATGTGCTCAGCCACCCCTCCCATTCACTAGGCAGGACAGGGTCATCAGTCGCACCACAGGGGGCGGAGCCAGCACTGTGTGGGGAAAACCCAGCCCCATTCAGGACCCAGGTGCACTCTCCCCTCACATCAGCATGCTAATCTCAACACTCACCACTGGGCAGACCCATCCAGACATCCTGGAGCCAGGCTTCAGACAATCACGTGTCAGCACACTCACTACACACGCACCCCCATGTCTAGAAGTGGCGCTTCCACACTAGACACATTTATGCCGCATACATCTTTACGCAGCATTCAATCTCACGGGTTCGCACATACCAAACTCAACCCTGCACTCCCCACACATCAGGAACTACCATGGTCACACAGATTCCCCATGCATTCCTATGGGAGGGCAGGTCACTCACCGCACACACACACAGAGCTCACGCACTTTACACTGTACCACAGTGAAAAAGTGCGCAGAGGCCTAAAATCACCAACACCGGGTTACAGAAATAGGCTAGACAAAAGCAAAAAGTTGCGGGGTGAACTTGCCAAAAGGGCCAGGTCCAACACAACCCCCTTCCAGCCAAAACGCAGGGTAGACCAATCACTCCCTTGATGGGCTTCCCTGCTTTGGGCGACAAAACACGGACACGGGCCCGCACGGCAGGGACACCCTCCGGTTTTGCGCCACTCTGAACCCACATGGATTTCTCTCAACAAGAGCTCTCTGGCACCACTAGGATACCCCACTGGTACTCTCTAGTCATCCAAGGCCAGGACCAGGCCCTAGGCCATCCAAATGTCACAGGTCCTGACCAATCCACAGAGTGGGGGGCAGTAACTCCTGGCACCCAATATCCATTCTCCACTCTCCCTCTCAGTGTAGCTGCAACTACCACTGATCCTTCAACCTAGGGTCCACACCCTCAGGCTGACCAGAGGTCACGGGCAAGAATGCCCCACCCTACCTCTACTTCTGGGGTTCTGCACCCTCCCAGGGAGGCACCCACCAGAACACAACTCTCCCACCAGATCAGGACCTCACTCCATCAACTGGTCTACCACCTGGGATCTACCTTCCGGCTACACCGGGGTCAGAGGCGAGTATTCCCTCCCTCTGAACACCCTTCCAGTTCCATGATCACAGGGTGAGTCCCAGTATGTCTCAGGCTAGACAGATCACACGCCAGCGGCGTATCAGCGACACACTCTCCTCCAGTACTCCCTATCACCGTGAGATTCTCAGTATGTCCCAGGCTAGACAGAGCACACGCCAGTGGCGTATCAGCAACACACTTTCCTCCCAACTGTTCAGGACCCTTATCACAGATGCAATTCCCTCCAGGTTAGGCTACCTGAACCTGGCCTCCCCCCTCCTCGGGGAATGACCTCCAGAGGCCCCACAAACGGTCAAGCGCTCTAGACAGTCAAATGCCCAGCGAATCAGGACTTCACGGGGAGCACACATGCCCCCTCCCCTCAGGGTGACACATAACTACTTTGTCTTGTGACAGTCTGCCTGGCTCTAACCTCGCGACCTCCTGTCCACCTGACAGGGTGCAAAGATCCCCCAGGACAGAAGTGGCATTACCATGGTCACTCACTGGTGGCCCAGCCCTTCTGGCTGGCCCCTGACCCACTTGTTCTTCCACTGGGGACTCTTTCCCCCTCTCACTCCTCAACCAGGACTTCTGCACCCTCCACTTAGGAGTGGTACTGCCCAATACTAGGACCGCCGGAGTTCTGGTTACAGAGACTCCCCATCCTCTAGACACAGGAAGATCCTCCTCAAATGACCTGTAAGTACAGCTTAGGCCCCTGACCTGGCGCTCCCTTAGGGAACCCTCCAGGCCCTGAGACAGGGTTTCGGGCCACCGTGGGACACACCGTCCCACACTCACTCCGTCTCCACTGAGACGGGACGTGAGCCCCTACACCCCACCCATTCTACTGGGACCTAGTTGGGCTACACATGAACCTCTTCACCTACACAGGATCATCAGATACACAGGCCACTACTTTTAGAATCACTCCCCAATGCCTCTGCAAGACATCTAGCACACCGCCAGACATCCACCTTCTCGTCCAGTGCCTCTGCTGGACATCGAGCACGCCAGAGGTACACCTCCCGTGCAAGCCTATTGTCAAGCAACCAGCTCACACCTACTCCTCCAGGGCCTCTGCAGGACCTACCACACCACACTGGAGGTACACCTCCCGTGCAAGCTCCTTTTCAGAAAACGAACTCACACCAACTCCTACAGTGTAACACACCACTCATCCACACACTCCCCCTCCAGGCTGGTAAGACAGTTTTTACCGCCCCTGATTTCTCAACCTGACCACCACGTGACACAGGTACCATTACTCCGGGAACGGGACGGGGAACACATGCACTGGACGTAATTTGTTTAGCTGCCACCACTGGATCCCACCCTTACTGGTGAATCCAGACACACATACTACACTCAGGAATAACCACCCTCCTGAGCTAGCCATTTCTCCTCCACAGCCCCTCTCTCTCCTCTATCCACACCTCTGGGGACAGGAACGGGGATTGGACACTGGACCCAGGAAGGAACTCCCTGTCTACTGGCGTCCCGCCCTGTCATTTTCTCTCTTCTGCCACTAAACATAAAGCGCAGGAACACCATTTGAAAAAGACACTCTTGAGGAAAAACAAAATCATAACAATAATCCCCAACATGTAATTATCTAAAATGCAGAGTTTTGTAGTGTGGCCCGTTGCCACTGCGGTACAACGCAAACACAAATCCGGATCCTCACCACCTGCCACCAATGTTAGTACGGGATCTCTGGCTGGCCAAGGCTTGCGCCAAAGTCAGTCAGAGGCCACCACTTCCACGTCAGGGCAAGAAGTCACACACCAAGATAACCCCTGCTCACCCTCTAGGTAACGTGACGCGAGCAGCCAGGCTAAACTTGGAGGCTATGTAGGTTAAGTGTTTGCGCGCGCACCCAGCAACAACACCCAAGGCCCACCACAAAGGAAACTCCACACACGGTTATATAAAAATAGCCTTTGTATTATACCAAAACACATTAGATAAGAACACACATTTTACAATGTGCCAACAGGCACGGGCAGAATTTACAGGGGATATGTACAAGACAGGGCCACCTGGACCACTGTCAGGAATCATCACTTTTTAGGAATAGTAATTAGCACATAGAACACTTGTAGAACCAAATAGAAAATGTAGCACACAACCAGTGATTACTGGTAAAGGGTAAGTACCTCCTACGCAACCCTAACCACCTTAGGAAAATATTGCGCAGGGAACCAAGACCTCACTAGCAACACCTGTACTAGGAGAAAAACAACCACCTACGTATCACCAACATTTAGGGGTATAAGCATAGGAACATTACACATGATGCATTAACATTCAGAGGTGTAGGGAGGAAAACACATGATGCATCAAAACACATTCAGATGTGTAAGGACAAGCAATTGCGCAAAACTCACATGAGCCACAACCGGTGGCAGTCCCTAGGCCCTCTGGCCTCGTAGGGGCTAGGACGCCCTGTGTCCCAATGTCAGGGGCCTAAACGTGGCAGCTGCCCACTAATTGCTGGGCAGCTGGAAATCTCCTCTGGGCTCCTAAAAGGAACAATAGCGCAAAAACGATGTGGGAGCCTTGCAGGCTCTGAAACTATTTACTGGGCCCTCAGGAGCCTCTCAGGCACCAAGTAAATAAATGCCCCCACGAGCCTCTCTGGGCTCTCGAAGACAACTGGGGCCCCTGAGCCCCTTGTGGGCTCTCAGAAACAATTGCCGCCTTGTGGGAGCCTCTCTGGCTCTAATTACAAAAAGTGCCCTGAGCCTCTCGGGCTGGAGTCCCCCACTAGGGACTCTAACAATCGCCAAATGCCCCCAGGAGCCCTCTGAGCCTCGCTGGGCTCGAAATGGCCAAATACTCCCCAGAGCCTCTCTGGCTCTACAACAAAAATGCCCGGGTGAGCCTTGATGACTCTGATTCACCGAACTGCCCCCGTGGGTATTGTAGCCGTGTGAGAACCTCGCAGGTTCTAACAAAACAAATCCCTCAGGCACTCACGGAGCTCCCCCAGCCCTTCGCACTCACCGGGCTGCTCTGGGGACTCCGCTTCTCCTCTCAGCCTTCCTCGAGTGTGGTGGGGGCTGGCGTCGGTGGCGCTGGTACCGCGGGCTGAGCTCCTCTCCGCCGGGGCCTCGCTGGCGGCCGCTCCTCTGCTGGGGCACCCTGGGGCTCTCCTCGAAGGCCGGAGTCTTCTCTGCTGGGCTCTCTCCTCGGTGCAGGGCTCTCCCCTCCTCACGGGAGCCCTGCAAGCACCGGCAGCCCTCCTCCTCTCGTCCACACGTCCCCGGGCGGGGTAGGCTCCCGCCTGGGATTCCGGATGTCCGAATGCCCCGCCCCCGGCCTGTCTGACTTCCGGCCGGGCGGCGGCGGCGATACTGGCAAAGCAAAATGCGGCAAGGAGCGGGGCAATGCCGGGTGGGCACCGGCTGAAACAGATAGAGGGCTCCCAAGCGCCAAAGACGGGCACAGCGCTTCCAGGCGCTTTAGAAAAGAAATGAAGCGCTCCCAGCGCTAAAAGCAAAATAACGCACCCTTACGCGCTATGAGCAAGGAAAAAGCGCTCCGAAGCGCTACGGACATTAAAGCGCTCCCAGGCGCTTTTAGGAGAGCACAAGTCCAGGAAAAAGTCCTTTCAGGGGTCCAGGACCCCAGCAGTCCTGGACATGAGGTGGAGCACAGCAGCCCCCGAAAAGGAAAGTCCATCAGGTATCCAGGGGCTGGGCAGGGCACAGGGAGGCAAGCCTTCCCCTGGGCCCAAGCAGCAGCACGCCCCTGGCAGGATTCAAGTCAGAACAAGAACATTTTGGAAGGGGACACAGCCCCTTTTTATACAGCAAATCCCTTTGTCTAAAGGTGCTGGCTGGGGGAAAAACCAGGCGCAGCTGTTTTGGGAGCACCCTTGATGTGCTCAGCCACCCCTCCCATTCACTAGGCAGGACAGGGTCATCCGTCGCACCACAGGGGGCGGAGCCAGCATTGTGTGGGGAAAACCCAGCCCCATTCAGGACCCAGGTGCACTCCTCCCCCACATCAGCATGCTAATCTCAACACTCACCACTGGGCAGACCCATCAGACATCCTGGAGCCAGGCTTCAGCCAATTACGTGTCAGCACACTCACTACACATGCACACCCATGTCTAGAAGTGGCGCTTCCACACTAGACACATTCATACCGCATACATCATTATGCAGCATTCAATCTCACGTGTTCGCACATACTAAACTCGACCCTGCACTCCCCACACATCAGGAACTACCATGGTCACACAGATTCCCCATGCATTCCTATGGGAGGGCAGGTCACTCACCACACACACACAGAGAGCTCACGCACTCTACACTGTACCACAGTGAAAAAGTGCACAGAGGCCTAAAATCACCAACACCAGGTTACAGAAATAGGCTAGACAAAAGCAAAAAGTTGCGGGGTGAACCTGCCAAAAGGTCCAGGTCCAACAATCGCCAAGAGACCGGTCAGTGAACGTGCGCTCTTATAAATACGCATGTAGCATTAACATTAACATTAACAGTGGGCAAGCCACTCCTTCTCTGCCCTGCAGCAGGACCGCTCACCCGCCCTTGCCCAACCAAACCCTTCTTTCTGCTTTGTTGCAATGCGAGAAGCAGGAACATAATATGGTATTTAATCATCTATTTATCCCTCACTATTCCTAATCCATGTAGTAAATATCCTTCATCCCAAATTCTTCTTCCTTCCATCTTTCAGATTATACAAAGGTGTTTCTGTATTATATATGTCCTGCATCCTTACTCTCCAAGTTGCAAATATAGGGGGGTCCACACTTATACAGTGCTAGGTGATACAAAGTCGAGCTAAAACTATAGCTAAAAGTAATAAAAACGTCGCCTCCCTTACCACTTCAATCGTCTCAGTGCTGTCTAATACCCCCAAGATCATCAGGACAGGAGTCATAGAGATCTGTGTGCCTAAGATCTTTTCCAGAAATTCGCTGATATCCTGAAGGAAAATGTCCAGTCTAGGACAATATTAAAACATATGCAGGCTATCAGCTGATTGTAACCTGCACCTGTTACATTTCCCCTCCAACCTGGTACCCCATTAAGCCACCTTTGCAGGTGTAAAATACAGATCCAAAATCTAAATGTTGAGCCTTAAGGCTCCCTGTTCTTAACACCTTATTGTTTGCCAGTTCCAGTGATTTCTCAATATACATTCCATCTATTCCAAACCTGGCTTCCCATTTCAAATTTGTAACCTCAACATCATCAGGAAATTCCTGAGTCAATATCCCATATATTATGCCTCTCATAGCCTTATTTGTCTTTGCTTCAACTAGTGGTATTTGTATAGGTGATCTTATATCTTTCATATTTATATTAAGGAAGCATTGCAGTAAATACTTGAAAATTCGCCCCTTTCTAACCCATATATGCTCTTGAAGTTCTGAGAGGGGGGATAGCTGCCTATCTCTATACATCTTACCCAATGATTTTAACCCCTACTTACCCCATCTCAGTGTTACTTGTTCCTGGAATATTGAAGGAAGGGTGACTGATGCCATCAATGGTGTGTAAATATTTAATTTTAGTAGTCTTACTTTCCACTTCACCTGCCTCTGCACTCTATCTGCTGCTTTTAAGATTTTAAATCCTGTCTTGTTGTAGTAGCTGGGTTCGAGTATCTTGACCAAGCAGCCCTTGATCTCATTCCCCAATACTAACTTATAGTCGGTTTCTCTGCATAAATAATATTCGCTGGGTTCTCAGAAATCAGGATGCCCATATGTTACAACATACATGCCCAATAATACAGGGCGAAGCTAGCAATTGCCCACCCACCTCCCTGTCTTAGGAGAATCATCCATTTCGATGCCTTCCTGGGTTTATGATAGCCCCATAAAAACCTAAAACATATCCTTTTCAGACTCGTTAAACAGAATTAGCTAATTTCTAGAGCGATAGTCCTAAAAACATACAAAACTTTAGGTAAAATAAACATTTTAAGAATGTTACTCCTACCAAACAGTGAATGATGGAGATGATCCATTCTTTCCAGCTCCCTTCTGGTGATATCTACAATCGGAGCCATATTCAAGTCAGCAATTTTATCCAGGGCAGCTGCAGTTTTTACCCCGAGATAAACACCCTCATAGGCTACGTGTGAGTCTGTGCATTGCGAGTTTTCTGTGCATAAAATCTGTGTTTTATCAGCGTTAAATTTATATCCTGACCAAGACCTGAACAGGACAGCTAAGGCCTCAATCTCCAGAAGTGCAGTGGTAAGATCAGTAGTGGCCACTGCTTAGGGCCAGACTGGCCATTGCGGGCACCAGGCGTTTCCCTGGTGGGCCGCTAGGGTGGGGGCCAGTTTTGGGCCACTGGGGGGCTGTTTTTGTTACAGGGGGTCGGCAATATCAGCCCCCTGTAACACAATCAGCCGAAACTCGCCCTGGCAAACTGTTCGGCTGCACCCCCGTACCCCAGAGGGGGCGCAGCCGAGCAGTTTTCCAGGGCCGGTTTCGGTTGCCAGTCCGGCCCTGCCACTGCTACATCATCAGTGTATGCCAATACTCTATACTCTGCCGCAATTAGTATCACCCGTTTAATGATACTATTTTTCTATGGTATTTTATATGAATAGCAGCCATAGGTGCATAATACAGTGCTCTAATTGCCCCTATAAACTTCTTACAAAGCTCTTTCATTGTAAAACTGACCACAGAAATTGCAATGAGACTCGGTCAAATGCTTTCTCAGTGTCTAATAGATCTACCCCTTGTGGTGATTTTGCAGTTTGTGACCAGTCTAGTAGGGCTATAATTCGGCGAACATGATCTGTCGTACTTCTGCCTGGGATAAACCATGTTAACGTGTTGACACTCAGAAGAGCTATAATTTCCCCCAGATGACTTGCAAGTATTTTGGAATAGATTTTACCATCACAGTTGATAAGGGAGATTGGTCTGTATGAACCAGGCTTCATTTCTGGCTTTCTTTTCCTTTTGAACACCACAATAGTTTAATTTGCCAAGAAATAGGTACCCTCCACCCCCACTTTGAGCCTGCACAAAGCATGTCCTGTTGTAATACGCAGAAAAAAAGATCTATAAAATACCCATAGCTAGGGAGTAAATAGGCGCTTCCTTCTCTTCCAGAGTTATCGGGCTGCCAGCCTGCATTTTGTTCATCTGTAACCTTCACTGTATTTAAAACTCAAAAAAAACTTGGCAGCCTGATGATGAAGTTGAAGATGAAGTTATTGCCTCAGCATAAAGTTGCTCATAAAATTCCTTAAAAACACTGAGCACACCCGATGGTGTCTCCTGTACTCGCCCTGATTTGTCTCTAATCTTTAAGATTCGGTTGGTCACTTCCTTCTGCCGAATACATTTTGCTAATAGCCATCCTGTATTCTCCCCCAACTCATAGGTTTCTGACTTAGATTGCATAAACTTCATTGTCACTTGAGCCCCAAAATAATGATTGATTTAGATTTCAGGATTGCTATTTCTTGTTGGCTCCCCTGGATGTCCTGTCCCTCAGCACCATTCGCATAAGTTCAGTTTCTACTGACCTTAATTTCTCAAGCCATCCACATCTCTGCCTTCTTTATCTTTTGGTGATAGAGAGAGAAGCTCAGGGTTTCCCCTCAAACCCCGGCTTTAAAAGCGTCCCAGACTATAATATCTGATGCTGACACTCTATTAATCTAAATAATTCTGGGATCCGCTTTGCCATGTGGTGCCTGTATGTTTGATTAAATAAGAGCTTTTTCTTGAAAGTCCAGTATGGTTAATCTCTCACAACTCCCATCATTGGGAGTTCTACTCCACAGGATTATGATCTGATATAGCCCTCAGGAAGCTCTCAATCCCAGCATGTCCCACAGTATAGTTGAGACGAAGAAATAATCAAGTTGTACCAGTTTAATATGGGGAGCAGAATAAAGCATAAACCTGGGTCGGGTGCTTTATAATGAGCCCATACATCTGCCAACCCATGGTCCCTCACCAGATTTTGTAATGCTTTATAGACCATTTGTTTTTTACCCAAAATACAAGTGGTCTCCACTAAGATCATCTTGGCCAGCCATATGAATATTTAAGTCTCCACAGAGGATTAGGGGGTGTGGCCACAATGCTAACTCCATGTTTAAAAAATCCAGCACCTCAACCTCATCTAAATTAGAGCCTTCACAGAGCAGATCGTAAAGGAGGTATCTCCAGCTCCTATCCCACATTCCATAATGGCCCACCACCCAAATGTATTCTCCATAACTCGTTTTCTGGGACCAATCACTTTGTTTGCTAAAACTGACACCCCTCTTGACATTGTCTCTTGGTGAGTACATGCCAGTATAGTATACCCCAGATCGTTCAGCCACCCCAGGATCTTCCAAGGTATATGCGTCTCCTGAAGGCCTACCAGGTCTACCTGCATAAATCGTAGGCTCCTAGCTACTTTGCCATTTTTGTTCTTATCATTGAGACCACAGATATTGACCGAACAAATTTTACCTCCAGCCATTAAGTTTGGTATTAGATAACAGTGTTCTACCACTGCTGCTGATTAAGCTAGTACTCGCTTCAGTATCATTCTTTTTATTACAGCCAAAGTTAAGGATGCTACAACTATTTACGCAATGAATACACTTTCTTATTTTCTCTTGCCCTCCCATCCCCAACCCCCTCTCCTACCCCCCGCTTCACCTCTCACAAGCAAATGGACCAACCAGGTCCTGCGCTGGAGTGTTAACCTTCCCGAATCCCACCTTTGAATCAAATACAAGAGGAAAAACCATCCCCACAACGTCTGACCTCTGAAATGAAGTGCAGAAACACCACCCAGCATTATACTTCTAAAGCTCCTAAAACCTACATGACCATCTACACTAGTCATTTTAGCATTAGGCTGTCTTATGCGAGAGTTTGGAACATTCTTTGGCCTTAATTTCTGATTGGAAACAATCTAACTTGTCCTGCCAAACTATTTTCAGGTTAGCTGGGCTCATTAGGAAAGCCTGACTCCCCTTACTCCGGAACAATTTCAGCTGGTGTAGACGCCAGCGGCGTTCTACCATGGAGTGGCAGAAGTCAGGACTGACAAAAAATGTGCAGCTTTGAAAGAACGGCTGCTGGGCTGGTCGGGATAAATCAAAAATTGGCTGACGTAGCAGAGAATTTCCAACGTATATCAAAGATTGCTCGAGGTTTATTTCCTTACAATGAAACATGCATCTTCTGCTTAAATGGAAAAGTAAGGACATGTTGGATCTCCAGAACCCAATCCCAGTTCCCCAGTTCAGGGAAAGCACCTTTAAAAAGTACAACAATAAATTTTAGCACGTTCTCACCGTTCGCACCATTTGGAATACTCAAAATGCTAAGACTATTACGCCTCAATCTATTTTCGGAATCTTCCAACTACCATTGTGTGACAATCATTTGATTTTCCAGGGATACTGTAATTTCTCAGTGCATTGAAGCCTCGCTCTCCAGGGTACTGATCCTATTCTCTGCTTCCCCCATTCTCTCAGTGAACTCGGTACACATTTTAGAGACTTTACGAATAGCCCCTGTATTTTGCAACAAGCTGTCTGTACTCTGAGGCTTTCTGAGTGTGTCTCTTTTATAAGGGCCATAATACCTTGATATATGGATTCTAGTGAAGCAGCCTCCGCACCTCCTTGTGAAGGATTGCCATTTGCTGAGCCGTCCCCTTCCAAGGCTGGGGAGATTGAATAGTCCCCGAGGAGCCCCTATGCCCTTACTTCACTTTTATTTAATCTCTCCCATAATGTTACATTTTTTTGCCCCTTTTACTGTAGCGGTGTCCTTCGGAGGTTCACCTTGTATAGCCTCTTGACTGCTAGATTCACTTTCTTGACTGTGACTCTCCCCCTCCGACCAGTCAGATATGTCTGATAGTGAAAAAAAATTATCACCAAACTCTGCGTCTTGCCCCTGTTTACCACTAGGTGTACCTTCAATTTGTGTAGGCAGGGGTATATTGTATGTCTCCAATGGGGTCAGCCCTGCTTCACCATGTTGACCTGGGATTCTATCCTCCTCGACCAGATCAGTCCCCCCACACTCGAGAAGACATGGCAGGTTTCCATTTCATTGACTCTTGCTAGTATCTTCACCTGTGCTCACCGGCATAGATTGTGCTTCAGGATGTAACGGCTCCAAGCGATACAGACTGGTGAGCTACTCCCCACTCTGAGCACTACTGATGTCTCCTCTATTTTCCTGACTACTGACAGGAGCTTTGCCCACTGCTGTCATTCCCTTTAGGGTAGAGTCTCTTCCGCTCTCTTTTGGAGCCGTTGGGCGCTGGAGCTTTTTTAACGGGTTTGCTCAAGATGCCTCTGCAGCAACAGAGCCCTTCGTTATGGCCCCTGCCTGATCTGGATTTCTTTCCCCTGCGGGTTTCTTTGCCAGCAGCACAGTATCTGGCTGATCAGAACCCCGATCCGCACCCACAGGGCTGCTGCTGCTCCTCATTCCTCTTGCAGCTTTCGGCAGGGACATCATCAACCCACCTTCCTGTTCCGCTCCGCCTACAGCAGAAGTACCAGACCTGGCGATCCATCTCCACATGGGGTAAGCATTTGTCATGCGCCTCGCTACCAATTCCCAAAAGTCAGCCCGAAATCTTGCAGGTTTTTCTTATCCTCTCATCTCTCTCATCAAGGTGGGGAGGTCTGCATTTTATGTTTATTGAACCGGGCAGACAGGAGGGCACAGAGCAGCCGTACTGACACAACCGCCATTTTGCTTGTCTCTCTCGCTCTCTCTCTCTCGCTCTCTCTCCCTCTATTGCTCTTTAAACTGTATTTTTGAGTGATTATTTTGAAACAAACTCAATCTGTCTCCTTATTTGGTTACTACCAAACTCCATAGAATGGGATTGTCTTTGGCAGGTCCAGTAATAGGCAACCTTCCTCATATATGTCAGTGACTTGGTTATGGCTGTTACCAGGACCAGGTTGTGACATTGGAGAAAGTCAACTGTCACTTTCTCTTTATCCTTGTCTTGAATGTCAGTCAGTATTGAGTCCTCAATGTAATGTGTTGTGTATTTTTTCTGCATGAATTCAGTCCTAGCATAAGAACTGATTACTCTCCACCACTGTGAGCATCAATCAAGATATAAGGGTTAAAGTACCCCTTGGAGCACATTATAAGGATATTGTAAGTCACTGAAAAGTTCCCTAATCAAACAGAATAATGAGGCCAACATCTGAGTTTCTGTTCTGTTATGGAACTCCAAGGTGACTTGCAATATCATTATCTTGTACGCCAGATGGTGCTTTATCCCATATATAATACATGGTCACACCATCATCTTTCCCACAAACCACTCAAAACCTTGGCGCATAGCTCTTTCATGTGAAGGAGCGAGCATGTTTGAAAACATGAAGAATAAAAATAAAACCTATAGTGCAATATTAAACACACCAAAAACCTGTTATTAGTTGCAAATAGATATTAGAAACAGTCCAAGGGAGGTCAGTTCAAACAAAAAAAGCTGCACCAGCCTGGAATGTGTAGTAACATGTGTTGTGTATTTTCCACTAATCAGTAGGAACTGCATGTTTGCGGACGACATAAACTTAGGATTGTGCCACAGTGATTCCATGCACCCCGCAGGATATGTTGTCCCTTGGACCAGCTAGCTCACAGTGCCAGCATTAGCCCCCCTGAGCTTAGGCAGAGACAAAACTGTTGGGGCGACTATTGAACATGACAACCCTGTTCCCTCAGAAACCATGGTGTCAGACCTAGAACGTATGACTCAGTCACTCGTGCTCTGTTTCGCTTCAGAGAAATATACAAAGAATACACAAAGGGATGTTTTTCAATATTTATTGACCTATAGTGATTCCTGCATACCAAATGTGTGCTGTAATTATTAGTAGACAGAAGCAGACAAAATGTATAATGAGTCTTAAAACAGTGAATAAAACGAAGATTTCCACCATCCTGTTTAGACACCCGATATATGCATACATATACAGTATTTATAACAGTCTAGCGTACTCCTAGGATGCAAACCCTAACCTACAAGTCTAGGGTGTGAATGTTTGTTCTGCCTAGAAACCCCCTTCTGGATGATCTAACCCCTTTACCTGTTTGGTAAGCGTGTAGGACCTCATCTTGGTCAAAAACTGGACACCCCTCACAGAGATGTCATTCAGCTGCTAGGCGAAAGCCTCAGCATGCAGGGACCACTCAAAGTCAGCGGGAGCATCTCCTCTGATTGTATTAAGGATCGAAAAGGCTATATGTAGAAAAATATATCAACCACAAGTAGGGGACCTGGGGCTCTTATAGGTTCAGCATACGAGCCCCTAGAACATATCAATGCTATATAAAAAATGATGCAGTTCCTAAGGATAAAGGCAGAGAGATTTAGAGGATCAGTCGATACAAATGGTTAGAGCCAGAGTAGTCTCCTTTTGGAAATAGGGTCTTCACGCACGCGGCAGGGTGTCATGCTTTCTTGATAGAAATAAATAGAAAAAGGCACCCTTGCCTTTGGTCGTGATTGTGATCAGGCTGCCTATTACTTTTATTCCTCAGATAGCTGCCTCACCATATGGACATAATAAGAAGCACGTTTGTATCACGTACGTGAAGGCATTGAACATAATGCCAAGGTATTATGATAGAGTTCCCCACAAGGTTTTATTGTGTCAGCAAGGTTGATGTTTCTTAGAAACTAACCCAAGCATCGCAAAAGTGTGTCAAAAGTCGATGTGAAAAAGGGAAGGCAACCTTAGGAAAGAACCATGTACATGTAAATTGGAACTATTTTCTACCAGGCCTAACTCTGGCACGGGACACATGCAGAAAGATTCTAGCTTTCCTCTAACTATCTAATGATTGCAAAAAATAAACATGTTCTCTCTGCTGGTCATTGTAAGCTAAAAAATACAGCAGAAGTAAGAAAAGCAACATTCTCGTATTGCTACTTTAAACAACTGCTTTAACGCCTTAACCGCAGCGGTTTTTCCGCCACGGTGCGGGCGTTCTGAAGAGTGGGCGGGGCCGACGGCAGCACTAGGGAGGTAGTGCTGCTGTCGGCCAACGGCCGACGGCAGCACGCAAGGGGTTAATTATGCCTCGTGACCTGACCAGTATTTCACCTTGGCTGCTGGCAGCAGACACTGTGGTGTCAGAGCTTGACTGCAATCATTTATAATAGCTGAGTTCTGACATGTTTTCTTTATAATCCGCAACTGGGTGCTTCACAAGTTGCTGATTATAAAGAAATTACAGACTGGTGTTCATACAGGGATTACAGAAACCCATCTATTATAACTCAATTTACACCCACCAGATGCCACTATTCATCATTTTCTTCATGCCAAATGGCAAGATTACCCAACAAAAATTAGTGAGATAGGTTTTTACATCAATCTTTGGGGAACACTCAAATAATATAAGTGACCCTGAAGAGTAATGAAGACCCCACAAATTATGTGATCCAAGGCAGGTCTTTGCCCTTACCCATCCACCTGTTATGGGTAGTTCAGCAATACCTGCTAAACGAGTATATCAAAGGCCAGGAAAGGTTTAGGGACTGCAAATGCATATATTGAATAGTGTCACTTCCCTAAAATGAGGCTAATTTACATAATCCAATATTTTCCTACCGGTCAAGGATGTGCTGCACGAACAAGGTAAGTCCATGTTGTTAATACCTTTCTTTGCCTGGAGGTTGTGATATCCTGTCCGTCCATGTGTCACTGGTTCACAATAAGTTATAAAGCTGTATTAAAACAGAGGCTCTGTCTATGGTCCTGGGTCTCAAATTTTTTGGGGAAGGAATCGTAATCCAATTTGTTAAAATGCATGATGTGTTGCACGTAGTGCTTTAAGAAAGATCGGGGTAGACTGTGGTCACAAAGGTTGAGGGTAATATTGTGCCAGGATTTGAGATGTAGGAGGATCCTGGCTACTAAATTTTGTAACTGTTTTAATGAATTTAGGCGGAATCTTGGCACCATTACATAAAGTCAGTTCACATAGTCCAGGAATAGAGAGTATAAGAGTGTCCTTGTTCTGAGCTCTGCAGTGCGCAACATGGTATCATAAGCAAGGGAGTATCAATTTTCGGATTCTGAGCCTAGCCTTGGTGGGTCTGTTTCATCATCACAATAGCTAAAGTGGATCCATCTACAGTCAGTGGTTCATTGTTTAGCTTATTAACGGCCATAAGCATTTTTTGGGCCTTAGGGTGTTTGTGTGAAAAAGCATGACTATTTAACAAGTCATTTCATCTATCCAAACTCAGTCCAACATATTTCCAAGCCCTCCCGTTTTATATAATTCTGCAACAGAAAATCAAATACTGTATTTCACTAATGAAAATGACAAGTGAATTGGTACTGGAATTTGAACCAAGTAACTGTTTTGTTTTTAATTTAAGGCACAACTCAATCAGAAGACAGCTCAACCTCTCCAACCCAGACTTCAATATCCAGCAGTTTCAAAAGCAAGAACAGCTGACGGGCATTGGCCGCATCAAGCCTGAGCTGTACAAGCAGAGGTCGGTTGACAATGACGACGGCAGGAGGAACAACAGCAAATCATGTGGGAAAATCAATTTTATTGTGAAATACGACTGCGATTTAGAGCAACTAATAGTGAAAATTCACAAAGCAGTCAACCTTCCAGCGAAGGATTTTTCTGGTACTTCAGACCCCTACGTGAAGATTTACCTCCTTCCAGACCGAAAAACGAAACACCAAACTAAAGTGCATAGGAAGACACTTAACCCTGTGTTCGATGAAGTGTTTTTATTTCCTGTCCCTTACAGTGAACTGGCCACCAGAAAATTACACTTTTCAGTGTATGACTTTGACAGGTTCTCTAGACATGACGTAATTGGCCAGGTGATAGTGGATAATTTTTTAGATTTGGCAGATTTTCCCAGGGAAAGTAATATTTGGAGAGATATTGAACACGTCACCAATGTAAGTATGACTATTTCGTTAATTGTTTTTTTAAGAGCTGATTTTTCACTTGTAATGCACTGTGGTTTGATATGTTATCACTTGCACGACTTAAAGACATGCTGAAATGTACTTATGCAAGGAACATCCATACGCAACATAACGTGTACAAATACATTATTGTGAGTTTACAACATTTTATTTACAGCACGCACTATTGTGTGTTATATCTTACATACTTTGAGATATTAATTTTGTCACGGCTTCCTGCACTCAACGTGGAATGCTATTAGTGAATCTGTCATCATTTCCTGTGGTGGAAAAAGTTATGTTTAATGAAAGATGGCATCAGCTTCTTTGGAGATGTTATTGCTTAGCGAATGTGGCATGACTGAATTGAAGTGCCCACGTCCCTGCGACCCCAAGTTGTTTTCAGGTTTGGGGAGCCACCGTAGAGTTCCATCGCACGCGCGTCTTGTCATTTCCTCTTGTTTCCAGTTGTCGCCTTTACTATCCCTCAGGGATTGATATGAATATGGAGCGCTGGATACCGGATACAGCTATATATAGATTTTCGAGCCAGCTGTTCTGTTTGTTTCCTGGCCGTTTTGGAGATGCTGTCTCTTGTCTGTTGAAGACAACAACACTTTCTGATTCTCTGTGAGATAATAGCGAATGATGCTGACCGATTAACTGTTAGTTGCTGGTTTGAGAAGGGTGCAGGATTCCCTTTTAACTAGTACAAGTAATGTCTGCCTAGGACATGGCATTTAAAACGGCCTAGCCTAGTGGCCTTGGGAATGTTTCATAGTTTTTAATAAAATGGGGGGCAGTAGCTCCAGTCTTATTAGATTTGTTTACAGCATTGACCTTAGTAAGTAGCAATACATCTAATGTACTTATTCAGGTCTTGCTATGTTTTAGAAACTAAGGGCTATTTTCATAAAGGTAAATTTGCACTTTTGGCATAAATTTACTATTTTTTGCTGTTACGCGCAGCCCCGGTCGGTAGTGGGTGTACCTGCCGGGCGGTGACATGGGGAGGGGAAGGGGTATATAAATAAATAAAACGAATTTCGTTGCGTGCACTGCATCCACAAATGCGATGCAGTGCGCGCAATTAAATTTGTTTTATTCATTTATATGCTAATTTACCTGTAAAGCTCCGTAATCCATAGATTACTACCCCCCACCCTGCCCCTCCCACTCCCCACATCACCGCTTGGCAGGTACACCCACTAATGACCGCGGCTGGATACACGTAGTATCTTTACGACTGCAGAGAACTCCACACATAAAAAAAAGGACAGTCTATACTGTTGTAAAAATACTACACGTAAGACTACACTCCAAGTTAGTGAATAGCAAAAAACAGTTAATTTACACCAAAAATGTAACCTCACCTTTGTGAATAAGGTCCAGGATATTTGCAAAGCCTGTTACGAATTCTCTAAAATACGTCTAGAGCGGCAATGGTCACCTCCAAATGGATTTACTGCTCTCACTTAATCCAATTGTCTTTTTCTTGAATCTGGGGGCATATTATCAAGAACGGCGATAAAAATTATAGCCGCTTTACCGGCAGGAAAGTGCCGCTAAAGCGGCGATAATGGGCTTGATAATATGCTCTTGTGAATTCCCATAGCAGCCCTGGTTCTGGTGTTAACCTGGGCTGCTATGGGAATGCACAAGGGCATATTATCAAGCCCATTTTATCGCCGTTCTTGGTAATATGCCGCTGGTCTTTTTGCGTCCTTGCACTGCATTGACTGCGTGACTATTTTACATCTCAAACATACACATATTAAAGTATTCGACTCACAAATGCTTTGTCTACAGAAAGTAACGTTTGTTATATTTGTTGCAGAAGGCTTTTTAACATATTTTTTTTAGGGTTCAAACTGCTAAACAGACCTTTTGGCTTTGAAATTGACTATTTGAACGTGATACTTTAGGTATCAGCAACCAGTGCTTGGCGTAACAAAATGATTTGGAGTGAACTATTAGCTTTTCACAATCCTATAGGTGTTGCGCAACTAAACCTACAGAAATCGGGATATGAATTATTTACGTATTGGTATTCAAAAGATTAAGTCGTGCAAACATACTTTTCTGTAACGTGAACAAAGAAGAATTGGAGATGTGGCCATACTCTGATGGCCTGGTTGATAAACTATGAGTTGGAGAACAGAAACACAATTTAAAACTCGTGAAATAAAAATTCGAGTCTGTGTTTCAAGAGACATATTTGCATCACAGATGGTCTACATCTACCCTGCACTCTGCTGATATGAAAGCAGTGGTTCTCCTTTCTTCTGCCCATGACTTCATATGAAAAAAAATATTTGACACTATTGATTTTGAGATGCTTTGAAAGTGACGAGCAAAGATTGAGCCTGAAGTTTTTCCCCTCGGTGTCTCAGCCAGAGGAAAATTGTTCATCTTCAGGCTCAACAGTCAAACCGAGTTGAAGCCAACTTGCTAATTTCAATAAAATATTCATTTTAAAAAGCACGCTGCTCATAAGTTAACTGGCAAAGAAATCACTTTAGAAACCTGTAATTCCAAACTAACCACAGTTTATTCTCAGAGTAAAAAGGCATGAAAAGACAGCATTGTTGTGGTATTCGAAAACAATGTTGTCATAAATATCGAGTAACACTAATATAACGTTTTTAATATTGTGTCACAGAAATATCGTAATAAATGAATGTCGCTGACCAAAATATCGATTTTTAAGGTAAGTAATATTGTTTTCAAGAATATTGTCGTTGTTAATATCATTTACAATAATATCGATGTAAAGAATATAATTTTTCAATTATCTTTATGTGATTTAAATAATATTTTAACTGTATATTTATATATTGTTTGCATAATTCTTGTTAATGGTTTTAATATAGTTTGTAATTTTAAGTTATTTATTATTTTAATGTAATTTTTCGTAGTAATTTATAGTGTAGTGGATTGTGAGAGTTAGATGGGTATAGTGTGGGAAGTACATTAATTAGTAATTATTTTCTAATTATTATTAATTGTTTAATTGAGAAATTATTTTGTAAATTGTAATAATTCTTTTATAGTTTTGTTTTAGGTGCTGGTTGTTGGGTTTGTAGGGGTATAGGGTGGTTAGTTAGTTACGTAATAATTAACGATTCATTATTTAATTGATAATTAATTCTGTAAATTATGTAAATATTTTTTAAAGGTATGTATTAGGTGCAAGTTGTTGTGTTTGTAGGGGTATACGGTGAGAAGCTATTTAAATAATCATTTATTCATTTATAATTAATCATTTAATTGATAATTGATTATGTAAAGTGTGTAACTATATTTTTAAGCTATATTGCATGTGCAGATTGTTTGACCTGTAAGGGTATAAGGTGGAAAGTTAATTAGGTAAATATTACATTTAAATGAATAAATAATTTTAATAAATATGGGTAATTTATTTATAAATATATACATTATTTAATTCAAATACTTTTATTTTATATATTAGGTGTGCATTGCATTTTTTAGGGAAATAGGGTGGGACGATATTTAAGTAATAATCAATAATTAATTGTTCATTTTTTATTAATTATTTTCTTTATTACATAACATATGTTATGATTTTGTATTTTAACTATATTTTAATTTTGGAGTGCTAGGTATGTGGGAGATTAGTTTGGGAATTTAATGAAATAATCAGTTAATGGCATTTGTACTTGATATTATTTATTTAAAACATTAATAACTATGTACATTTTTCAATTGTTTGTAAAATGTATATATATATATATATATATATATACACACATATATATATATAGTTCTTTTTTCATATTCATATTTTTTGTTATTGTTCAATTAATACATGTTTTAAAATATGGTATGTTTTTGAAGTGAAGTACTTTCCCTATTGCTGCACAGACTAGAGTGGGAAT
Source organism: Lissotriton helveticus (assembly GCF_964261635.1). Classification (NCBI taxonomy): domain Eukaryota; kingdom Metazoa; phylum Chordata; class Amphibia; order Caudata; family Salamandridae; genus Lissotriton; species Lissotriton helveticus. The sequence goes on from NC_136061.1 coordinate 727,632,936, forward strand.
AGTTACTTTTACCCTTCTTCAGTTCAACGCTTTTCCTACTGTAGCACTGACTTTTAGTCGGGATAGTACATTTTACCCCTGTGCAATCCAACGCTTTCCCTACTGTTGCACAGACGCGAGTAGGAATAGTACATTTTACATCTCCTGAGCCTAATGCTTTCCCTTCTGTTGCAATAACTGGAGTGGGAATAGTACATTTTCCCCCTCCTGAGTCCAATGCTTTCCCTACTGTTGAACTGACTGGAGTGGGAATAGTAAACGTTACCCCTCCTGAGTCAAACGCTTTCTCTACTTTTGCACAGACTGGAGTGGAAATACTAATTTTGGCTCCACCTGTGTCCAAAGCTTTTCCTACTGTTGCATCAATAGAGTTGGACTAGTATATTTATTATTTCTTAAAAGTAATAGTTTTGTTAGTATTGTTTAATTATGTATTGTTATTTGTTTATGTATTTACATTTAAAATGTTAACATCACGTGCCCTAAATAAAAAGTAACTTAAATATAACACAATTGCTAGCTCATATAAAACGAACAGAAAAAAATCACTAGCCTATTCCTTTTGCAATATATGAAATACTCTTTATTCAGCGAGTGTTCTACTTATTTACCACTGTATTCTATCTAATCTCAGCACTATCCAAAAAGGCTTGCCACCGGTACTTCTTTATGAACACCAGCAAGTGTCTTTAAGACTTCACCACATGCTGGTGCTGCGGTGCGTATATGCTTTTAATGGAGTGTATTAGTGGAACATTTAATAACTTAATGTATTCAAAAAAATTATCAAACTAGGACTTAAAACTGCAGATTAAAGTAACATGTTGATAATCCCTGCTGCAATGGACCTGTGTGAAATGCTTGGGCTTTGGCACTTAATGGTTTACAAATTAGGCATTAGTCCGTGGTAACGGCAGACCGGACCAAGGCACAATTTGACACTGACAGTGATGGCGTGTGGTTCAGGTACACCAATCAAGTTTGTCCTGGTCAAAGATTTTTCCTTTTGGTTTAGTTCTTTAAGTCCCAAACCACCAAAGGAGTATACTTCTAAAGCCCACCCCTACCCTTTCCCCGGACCAGTAGGATTATAAATAGAGGCCAACAGCAGGATCCACTCCGGGTCCAGTTGCCACTAGCTAGCTTGACAGCTGCAGGAAAGGCCGTTTGTAGCCCTATAGCTTGAAAAGGAAGTCAGCCTTATGCACATTGGAGTCCACTTCTTTGTCCTGGGTACATGAGGGGCAGGTCCATTCCTTCAGAGTTTCTCTCAGGCCGCAGGCAGCAAGTCCAGTCCCCATCTTTTCTTCCTCTTATGTAGGAGTGTTCTGAAGTGGATGCCTGGAGATGACACATTAATACTTGGCATTAGCAAGTGGGTAGGAATAACTCCTGAGCATACCCTAACAAATGAAATAAATGTTCCTTGAGCATTTTCAGGGTGTGAAAGTCTTCATTCAGACTAAACTTGGCCTCTGGATGCTTGTGGTGTATGTGGGGAGTATACTATTGCAATCCTACCGTCCTCTCACACCTAACATAATAAATCTGATTTGAAGCAGCCACAGTACCCCTAAACAACCCAGAGATAGATGTCTGGTAGAATAAAGCAGGGAATTTTCAGCAAGCAAACAGAGGATTCACAAGAATTGTTTTGGCATCCAGTTTCCTTTCCAGTATACCTCCAGTGTTCTATTTAAAAACTTTGAGACAAAAGTCTGGTGGGGCATAGCAGGTCCCGAACAACCAGACAGTGGATGCAGCAGAATTGATTCAGCGCCCTCTTTCACCTGCTTTCAAGTGTGTCCCCAGTGTTATTTGTAAAAACTGAGAAGCAGGCTATGAAAATCAAGTGTGAGCGCGAGTTGTAGTTACTTTAGGGCACAAGTTATACTTACTTTAGATACCTATAACTGGTGAATTTCAGTGTTTAAAATGTTTAGTTGTCACTGAAATGTTAACTTACCTATAACATTAAACTTTGTTTTTTCCGTGAATTTCTGTGGTTTTAAAACACTGTGAAATATAATTACAAATCTTATCTATATTAACACTTTAATCTTTGACTTTCTCAGTGAAATTCGTTTTTTTAACATAAAGCAATATTTTATTACCATATGTAAATCAAATCCCACGCCGCTTGTGACCTTTGGCTGTGCATGGTGTGTGTTTGGCCGCCAGGCCTGGCCTGTAGCAGGCACTGCATCCAACCACTTACAAGCTGCTAGCCCCACGTCATACACAGCCTTCTGTGTCTATGTCTATGTGTGGGTATTTATAGAGCCACTGTTACTCAACAGAGTGTCCTGGGGCTAGGCTGAAATATCGCAGTATCATAAAATAACTTCGTTTTTTTCGAAACAAGGGTGTAGATTCAATGCTTCTTAACTGCAGAGGCATTTTGTTCCAGTGGAAGGGCCCCAGGAAGGAGAGGGACTTACCTCCTACCCTGGACTTTTTAAAACAGGGAACATTAGCCAACAACAGATCAGCAGATCGAAGATTTCTGCGAGGAGAGTAAAAGGACATCCTACGTTTGAGGTAGCTAGGTCCTTCCCCGTGAAGTGCTTTCAGTGTGACAATCAGAGTTTTAAAATTATTATTTTCCTAACAGGGAGCCAGTGCAGGCTCCTCGGAAGGTGTGACACACCAGAGTTTCGAGGGAGCTCAAAAATGGTGCGAGCAGGGCATTCTGAAGCAGGTGGAGCCTGTCCAGCAGAAAACAAGGCATGCCGAGTTAGGGTCCGTACCCATAATCCAGCCTTGATATAATCAGAGCCTGGATCACCTGTTGTCTGGCAGCTTTGAACAGAAGAAACTGAACTTTCCGCTGAAGATGCAGCAGAGCAAAACAGGCGCGAACTACTGTATTGATCTGAGCGCAAAAGAGCAGCTGGTGATCCAATTTAAACCCCAGGTTCTTCTGGGATGCACACCTTGTATTTGGCCTTGCAGGTTCTGGCCTCACTCAGGCCGACTTACTGACTTTGCCAAAGAGTCAAAACACTACAATATAAAAAGTTAGCCTATGAGCTTTATCAAGGGGTGAGCATATCAAGATATATAAAGTAGAACTATTGTTGTCTCTATCAATCACCAATGTTTTTAATCAAATGCATATTTCAGTAATTCATACAATTCAATGTTTAATAATAATGATCATTATACATTGTTTAATAAAGCTTTAATTTAAGAAAACATGTCTGTCAATCTTTCTATTAACATAGTTTTTATTATTGCATTTTATGGGCTGAAAATGTTCTCAGATACATATTGTTTTTGTAATTAATATATTTATTTTAAAGAAAACCTACATGTTATTGAGTCTTTCTTTTCTATTTTTTATCCCACTGTTGGAAATGGCCCTTTCTACAGGGTTAAGCCCAAATGTTTTGCCTCACCACCCCCCCTTTTTTTTGCTGAATTCCTTTTTGTTTGCTTTAGGACTGTTAACCAGTGCTAACATGCTTGTGCTCTTTACTCTTAACATGGTGTAATTGGCTTAAACCCAATTGCCAAATTTAATTTACTTGTAGGTCCCTGGTAAACTGTCCCTACATGTGCACAGGTCCTGTAAATTAAATGCCAGTTATGGACCTTCAGCACTGATTGTGTCACCACTTTAGTAACCCTTTAAACATGTCGTAGGCCTGCCATTTCAGAGCCTGTGTGTGCAGCTTAAACTGCCATTTCGACCTAGCAAAATAAACCTTTTGCCTGGCCCAAACCTTCAATTTATACATATAGGTCAGCCTAGGGTAGGCCCTGTACAACCTAGAGAGCAGGGTTCAGTTTATTTAGAAGTTAAGACATGTACATTTAAGTTGTACATGTCATGGTAGTGAAAGACTTTTACATTCATTTTTCACTACTGCAAGGCCTTCCTCTCCCAGAGGATAACATTGTAGTCGCCTTATTACAATTAATTAGTGTAATTTTCAGATGGGATAAGATAACCCCTTCAAGTTTGGTGTCTCTGAAATCACTACTTAAAATCCTGACTTATGGTAAACTCGGACTTTGAATTGCAATTCTAAAAATGCCACTTTTAGAAAGTTGTTATTTTTTTGCCTTAGCCATTCGGTGCCTTCAGCCTGTCTCTGATCACATGACTGGGTTTAGTTGGCAGTTGGGCTTTGCTGGAAGGTGGATTATTAGTAGGGGTAAGTATGCACCTACCATTAGCAATAAGGCCACCAACGCAATTTCCAATTTCAAAGAATCTTTATTCGGCCAAATGAGGCCATAAAAGACATATTTCAATACAATACAACCATAGAAAAAAAAAATCGCAATACAGGCATTAAAAAGAGCAAGATCTGACTCAGGACTGATGCTCAATAGGGAAAATAAATTAAAAACAACCAAATCATCCTAAAAACATGTTGAAAGAGTGCAAATTTGATTTCAGTGACTAACAACACTTCTATGAAGTGCAGTGTGCATATTAAAAATGTAAGGATGCCTGTTTAAAATGAAATTTAATTGAAAAAAAAACAGTAAAATACCTAAGTATAAAATGCGCATGATGTCAATGTTTCATCAGTACTAATCAAACAAGTGTAATTACCCCTCTACCACCACCAACGCAATATAAAGTCCAAACAAGGTCTCAATAAATTATTCCCATGCTCAGCCCTTGGTTTCTGGCTAAGAGTAGGCAGGCTTACTTTAGGAGACAGGTGTGTAAAGCATTTAAAAACACCAATTCAGTAAATAAATAAGACACAACACACAATTAGAACCCAACACCAATGTATACAAATAGGAAATATTTGTATCTTCAAAATGACACCAAAACAGCAAACATCCAATGTAGGGAACCAGAGATATGAATTTTTATTGAATAAACACTTTCTAGGGCTTAGAAAGCAATAGCACCAAATTGGGACATCTGGTTGCACTTGACTGGGACAAAAGCAAAGTTTGAAGCCGACCGCAATGAAGCCCTGGTCGGATAATCTAAGCAGGAGGCCTTGGCCAAAATTTTACCTTCGCACTTAGAAACTTTTCTGGAGAATTTTATCTCAATGTCAAGCAGGCCTCTCCAAAAGGTCCGATTCACAAAGGGTTTGTCAGCATAGTTGAGCGCTAACCCCTGGTCAACTACTGAAAGTCTTGATCTCCAAAGCTTTCAGCAGCATGAATCTTTAATCCAGGCCAGGACACGGTTCGATATATTCGGTTTGGCTCTCGCCTTTGGGTAGGTCACCTTATGGAGCTTTTTTTAAATGTTGCTCCAAACTTCCTAAGCTCATCTTGAGGGTTCAAAGTGTCCACAGTACAAATACAAGGGTATAGAAGATCTGAGATCGTCCTTGGAAGTTTGTACTACAGTTCCCTCAATGCACATGGCCAAATCCTTTAAAGTCCAGCTGAAGGTGGTCAGCTGGGTTCTTCTTGCTGGAGATGATGCAGGTGGACCTCTTTTAACCTGTTGCTTTCAGGGAGTCCACTCCTTCTCTTTTTGAAGCAAGGCAAAGTCCTAAGTGCTGTAATTCTATTTTGTGCAGCAGGTGCAGTTATTCAGAGTGCTGTCCTCTGGGTGCATGCAGGAGTCCCAGCAGGGCAGTCCTTCTTCTTGTAGTTTCACGCAATGGATCTGAGTTGCTATGCAGCTCTTAAAATTCCTCCAGTGTACTGTGGCAACAAGCGGGGGCTGACAAATGTCATACAGGGTATCACCCAAAAGTATGTCAGCTTCCTCAATGTGTTGGATATTCTTGTCCTTTTACAATTCACAATGGAGAATCTTTCGCCTTGGGGGTAAGATCTGGCAAAGCCAACCTACTGATGTGGATTATTTCCCTTAACACTCCCCTACCAGACCTCCTTTAAATTCCATTCCTGGGGCTCCCTACTGGCTGGGGGGTACAGGAAGAGGGTTTTGCATCCTTTCAGTCCTGCTCTCTTTGAAGACAAGTTTGTTCACCTAGCCGCTTTCCTGGTCTGCTCCATGCAGCTGCAGATCTCCCCCTACCAGATAGCCTTTGTTTCTGGGCAGGCCACTTATCAACTCATGAAAGGAATTTGGCTAAACCTGTGAAAGGCTGGCCAATCAGGAGAGGCTGCTAGAAGGCTGTATTTTGGTTCACATAAAAGAAACTTTTATAACTTAGTTTCTGTATTAGTAATGATAAATTCACCCATGGCAAGTTGTTGGACGTATCATTAGTAATATTTTAAGTCCTTGAAATATTTTAGCTGACTCCTGTCAATAGTTGCACTTTATTACAGCATTCCAATTTTAGCTAAAATACTACAATGGGGAAGACAAAATTCGTAGCCTTTCCCTCAGAAGGGCATATAAAACATCTTTTAAAATGTCCCTGCTTATTTTACATGGCACCCTACAAGCGGAGGAGCGTCGCCTCACTGCTTCAACTGCAAGTTTAAGACAACAATTAAAATGATAACGTTCGGTGTTATCATTTTGTTTTCTGTATTCAGCTTGCAGCTGAAGCCAGGCAGGCGGGTCTGGGCTCCCCACGTCACAGGGGCTAGAGTGGTGGCAGCACCTAATGGGCGCATGATGGTTTGGCCGGCTGTCTCTGGCCAGCCAAATCATCATACGCACTCTGCATGTTCTCTACCCAGGCTGCATTACAGCCTGGGTGGAGAACATAGCCATCCTGCCAGCCCCTGTCAGAGTGCCCAACCATGGTATCCAGACCAATCACAACGTTGCTGTAAGGCAGCATTGTGATTGGTCAGGGGCTACTGGGAGGCTGTGTGCTTCCTGTCGAGTGCAGACAGGTGGACGAAGGAGGAAGAGTCGTCTTCCGACGGCCGGCAGTGTAGGTAAGTGCTATTTTATTTTTGGATTATTTCCCACCCCTCCCTATGTTCGCCCGCCGCACCACCACTGTTCTGTAGCAGCCGCCACTGCACCCTACTCTGGGGGCACCTAGGGTAGACCTTAGGAGTGACTTATATGTAACAATAACGTAGTTTAACACTTTGGAAGTACCTTTATTTATTTATTTATTTATTTATAAAGTGTTATATAGCGTGAACAATCCAAAGTCGACTTTGCATATAATTTCAATTCACAAGCAGCTTGCAAAGCAGGGCTGACTTTTAAAACGTGAGCAGGCAACACAGCAGTGTACATTCCATGAAATCTGCTGGGCTTCTAAACCTCTATGCCCTACCATGTACTAGGGACTTACTAGGGGCTGTCAGTACCAATTGTAATGACACATAGTTACCATATACCTTTTAATCAGAACACTGGCCCCCTGGGCCTAGATAGCATTAGCAGAGCCCAGGGCACAGTCAGAGTCAGTTACCAGCAGTACCAGTCAAAGATGGGGGTGATCAGGGCGTAAAGGATTACTTTATCACAGGCTTTATGTATTCAGTCACATACAATGGGGAGCTTAGGTGTGACAAAGGAACATTAGCGGTAGGATGGAAAGGCGGATCTGGGCACTGACCAACTTACACTTGAATAGGCTGTGTCCTACCTCCACACAAAGGTCCAAACAACCCTGCATTATCTCTTCAGCCAGCTTGGAGCCAGGGCTGGGGAGGTAGGGAATCCCATGCACTTAAAAGACACTGTCTAGAAGCTTCTTCCACGTTCCAGTAACAGGTCACGAGTGTATAAAAGGAGGCCTCACACACAAACACTTCAGTACACTTCTGGGCCTGTTGATACTCTGCCAGGAAGAAACACTAAACTGCTGTGCTCCTGAAGGACTGCCACTCTTCTGGACTGCAGTCTGCTTGGCTCCTGCTTTGCTGTGCTGTTCTGCTGCCTGCTGACCTCTTCCCTGAGTGAGAAGGAGTAGACCTGCATCTCTTGAACTCTTGACTGCATGGTCTAGTTGGATGGCATCCTGAATTGAAGCCCCAGGGGCACAACAGGCTTCCAACTATCTTCCACCTGCACCTGGACTCTTCCATCTGTGAGTCTGCCCTGCCATGGAGTGCCACCCCCAGTCCTGGACCCTTGGAAGTGGCCCTACGGTGCTTGCCAGTGGAACCAACGCACCTTCAGTGGTGAGTGGTGTATGCCCGAGCAGAACCGATACATCGCCCTCCTGCATGGATTGGGCTTGTCACAAAGACCCGCATTGTCTACCGCAGTTCTCGGACCCAGCACAGTGCCCCAGCAGCGCAGCACATCCACAGCCTAGGTTCTCGCATCTCTAGTCCATGGCAGCTTCAGCGACGCTACCAGACTCTGCATTACAGCCTTGCAGCTGCTGGCAACCGATGCATTGCCAACTGTGCACCGCATCTCAGACACCGGACGATGCAACTGGACCTTGCACCATAGTCTTGCCACATCCTGGGACTGACACATCGCTTCAGCTGTGTGGCATAACAATGCCCCGACCCACACAACACTCCGCAACCAGGATTTAGGGTACTCTGTTCAGCGGGCCTAAATGGGTCCCTATAGCAGTTGGCCTGAACTTGTGACTTTGTCCTGGTCCAGCAGTTCTTTGTTCTGTTTCACGCTATTTTTACTCTAAACTTTAAAATTCAATATCGGCAGTTCTACTAATTGGATTTTTGCCATTTATTTATTATTGTCATTTATTTCAAACTATTTTTCAAAATCTGCTGTGGGCTCCTATTAGGGTGTTTTTTTACTGTTTTGTTGTTTGAAGTGTTGCACAATTACACATTGCCTCTAAGTTAAGCCTGATTGCTCTGCGCCAAGGGAGTGAGCACACGTTCATTTGGGGTTTGCTTATGCCTTTTCCTGACAGAGATTTGGGTTGCTGCTTGACCAGAACTTACAGCACAGTCAGCCAACAACACAATTTCTTACTCCCACAATCATACAAACATAAGAGGGCCTTGCAAGCCAGCTGATGAGTATTGTGCTCCAGTTAGAAGTGCGTTACCCTTAAAATGTGGCCACAATTGTCTCACAGTGCGGAAACATTTCAGGTGTGCGCAAATCGGACGGCTCCCTGCCGTCCGAATCACACGCAACCAGTGACGTCAAACGGCCGGGAGCTGTCCGACGCATCCAAAGGGTTCAAAAAGTACGATAAGCTCTCCTTGGGTCACAGATTTAATGACCCAGAAAGCTAGCTTTTTTTTTTAAATGTTGCTGCTCTCCATACCCAGTGGCACCACCAAGCTAAAAAATAAACAAAAAAGCCCTTGCATGCCATTATAGGGGGCTCATTGAAAGAGCAGTAAATAATTAATAAGCAGCTCCTGACGCTTATTTATTATTCACTTTAGAGTCCCGGTCCCCATGGGACACTCTTGGGCAGCCCCCCTCCATGAGCCTTTACAGGCCCCAGGGCCCCAACCCAGGGGCCGTTTTCTTTTTTATGGGGGTCATGGCCATCCTCCTCTATCCTTTACCCGCCTGAGAGACCCAACCACCGGGGTCATTTTCTTGTTTACGCAGAAGGGGGTGAACAGCTCCCCTCCTCAATCCCTTATGGAAGCCGGGGACCTCCAGTGCCTTTATTTTTTGGTAAGGTCAGGGGGGCATGCAGCCCCCCTTCTAGAGCCTTTATGCCCCAGTGATCCCATCCCTGGGCTACTTTTCGAGGGGGGTTAGGGCATGCAGCCTCCCTCCCTGTTCCTGCCCTGGGGTCATTTTTTTATTTAGGGGAGGTGGGCATGTGCTCTCCCCCAAGCCTTTACGGCCTCAGGGACCCCATTAGTGGAGAAGTGTGGCTCACTGGTAGTGGAGAAGTGTGGCTCACTGGTTAGAAGCGGCAGACCCTGAAGCAGAGGTCGGCCCGGGACCAGGGTTCAATTCCCGACGCGGCAGGGTCTTGGGTCAATGTCCGCGGACTCGATAATTCTCGCTTAGGTGCCTACGCTAACCATGGGTCCCACTCTGCAACTCTGGGCAATAGCTTGCTTAATCTCCACACCGGCCCCAGCAACGCCGGGGATGCCTGGCTTCACCTTGGGGTGCCCTCTCACAGGGAAAGCCAGGACGGGTTCCCCAGCGGTATACAGCGCCAGGACGCCACGTAACGAGGTAACAGTGCGCTTTACAAGTATACATACATACATACATACATACATACATACATTCCCCAAGGACTTCAATTTTTATTTTTAACAATTTTTCTTATGCCCCTTCTGGGGCACCCAAAAAACACTATTTTTGGGGTTGGGGAGGAAGCCCCAGGGCCTACATGACCCATCAGCTCCCCACATGCACTCATTCTGGGTTAATCGAGAGCCAGCATTGATCCTGCCTGGTGGAAGCAGCTGTTTTTGCATGCTTACGCTGAGTGGAAGAGTGCAGGTAGGAAAAGAAATGTCTACTCACACTCATGGGAGCATTTTTAAAACTCCTGCTGGGTGGAAGCAGATAAGTGTTCCCTACCCGCACTGGGAAATAGTGTACCAGGGTAGGCTCCCTGGGACACAACAGTAGAGCCAGCCCCTGGAGATGGGGGTGCCTATGGCTTTAGGAGGCTCGGGTGGGGGGCAGTGTGCCATCTGGCCTTTAAATATAGCACTTGGCCCGGGGCATGGGGTCCCCAGGGCCATGATGAGATCAGTGAGGGCCCGCGCCCCCTTCCCTTTGAGTATAGTGCTGAGCCACTAGATGTTTTGCCTTCACCTTCCTGTTTTATGAGCCCAGTTCTGTTGGCTTTAGGACTCTGTGCTCTTTACCACTTCTAACCAGTGCTTTATCAGTAGTGCTGTCTCCTTTGAGCATTGTGACATTGGCGTACACTCAACTGGCACATTTAATTGTCTTGTAAGTCTCTAGTAAAGGGGTTCCCAGGGCCTGTAAATTAAGTGCTGCTGTGGGGTCACTGATTGAGCCACCGTAGTAAGTAGCCATTATAAACATGTATCAGGGCTACCATTGCAGCCTTTGTGTGCAGATTTAAACTGCAATTTGACCTGGCAACAGAAAGCTTTTGCCAGGCCTAAACCATCCTTTTTAATACACATAAGTCAACCCTAGAGTAGGGCCTAAAGAGTAAATACATTTCTTGGTAGTGAAAAACTCTTTCATTTGTTTTTTACTACTGCAAGGCCTACCTTTCCTATAGGATAACATTGGGTTGCCTTATTATCTTAAGTAAGTGCTAACTTCTAGTCTATAGCAGGTGAAAATGTTGCATTTGGTGTCCAAAGAATTGTAATTCAAACCCCTATTTTACCTCACAAGTCTAAAAATGCCACCTTTAGAAAGTCAGCATTTTCGCATCATAACCATTTGATGCCCGCAGCCTGTTTCCTGGGCTAACTAACTAGGTGTAGCTGGCCTTTGTGAATTGCTCCCAGACAGTGAGACAAAGGAGAATAGGTGTTGGAAGGATGGGCCATCTATGACTTGATGAGGGGCAGGAGCTGTCACCTACCGCACATCACAAAGGCTCTGTCTAAGCAAACTCACAAAGGGTTTGACATTGGTCTTTTGTTGTGAGCCCACATAAGCTGAGGCCAGGGCACATAGGCAGGAAGTTCCAAACACTCTGGTGGTGGAAACCTTCAGATCCTTCTCCTACTTTAAAGTGGACACTAAGTATAAATAATAAACCCTCAGACCCAACTGTTCAGTGTACATCTAGACCTGTGAAAGACTCAGAAGGACTGCTATGCTGCTCTGCAAGGAAGACGGCTGTCCTGTTACCCTGCTGCCCTGCTGTCAGAGTGAAGGGACTGGATCTGCATCTTGATCCTACGACCACCAGATTGATTCCAAGGGCTAGGTGGCTGGCATCCTGATCAGATCCTCAGTGACAGAAATAGCTCCAACCACCAAGATCACAGCACCAGGACTCTATTTGCTGTAAGTCCTACCCCACTAAGTTGTGCAAACCCAGCCCTAGACCCTTGGAAGTGGGCTTGATGGTGCTCTGCCAGTCCAGCTGTGATCTTGTGAGCAGAACCGATGGTGTGCAAAGCATCTTCGATGCAGGACTTCTCATCGCAAGCCCCTTGACGATGGCATCCTTGTTGATGATGAGCAACTACTCATCGCAACCCCGCTGCTTCCTCGTAATAGCCGCTGTGTAGTGCATTCTTGGCATGCAATCTAGCAACACTCTTCATACCAGGATTTAAAGTACTTTGTGCAGTGGGCCTAACCTGGTCCCTGTATCCGGCCCTCACGCTCCATCACGGTCACCGTGAACATGTGACTTTGTCCTGGACCGGTTCGAACAGATAACCATAGTTACCTCTTTGTGCTTCTACACACCTTTTTTACTTAAACCCTTAGAATTGCATTTCTCTGGTTCTACTGAATAGATATTTGTTGTTTTGGTATCAAATAATGCATTAAACTTTGCTCTGTTTTTCTAAATTGGTGTGGGATTTTTCTTGTGTTGTATTTTCACTTTATTACTGTTTGAAGTGCTGCATAAATACCTTGCACCTTGCCTCCAAGTTAAGCTTAACTGCTTTGTGCCATGCTATCAGAGGGTTGAACATAGGTTAATTTGGGGTATGCTGTTGTCTCTACCCTGCCAGAAATTGTGGTTGCTGCTTGAATAGTGTGCCACCCCCCTCAGCCAGTATCTCAGTTTCCAACACACTTATTTAAATATTTTAATGAGTCAACACTGCTTTGCACTGAAAGGAATTTGGATAAATAAATGTGTGACAGTGCAGTGTCTGTTTCTCTGTGCTAGCTTCTTCACATTCAACATCTGTTGTACACTTTTCTTCCTGAATTGGGCTGAATGTGTTGAATATGCAAAACGTTTTTAAAGTATCTAGCAGTGCAAAGTTAAGGTAAGATTCTAGCTTGTGATACAGAGCATACCTAAGTCCATATTCTTGATACGTTTTCTTTTTAAATATCAGAGTATTTTGCTTTTCAATTGATTTAAGAATTTTTCGAAATCTTGTATATGCACCTGAAGTGAAATGTCATTAACTACTTTAAACATTGATGTAAAATGTGTGAGAAGATGCTTCAGCGAAAATGAGAGAGAGAGAAGTTTCTAATGGGAACAAATAAGTCCGCTGAGGATAACGGATAGGAATGATGACGTCATTGAGGGAAAACATAGAAAATGGGAGTAGTGACAGCGCAAATAATCGGGAGGCTAGAGTAGAACTGAAATAACACGTCCTTCTGCACAGACAAGACGAGTACAGACAGTTCCAGAAACAGCGACACTTTACATTCATCCCTTAACCCTTTTACTTGGACAGCAGGTACTTTATTGCCAACTAGAGGCCGTCTGCCCCTTGCAGCACTTTGATCTCTTTCTGCCCAAGAGTGTTGCTGTTTAACCAGCCCCGATTACTTTTTTTATCAAAGTTCAGAATGAAATTTAGCTGTTTATCTTGTCGTTTTTCAATTTTGTTGCACTAAGTAAAATATAACAGCTGTGTTTGTAAGCCTTAGACCAAGATCTTCCTGGATCATCAAGTGTGTCCTCCTTGTTAATTCCGAATATTGAGGCCATAATAATAGAAGGAAGCACGATGAGGATTCTTTACTTTTTTCGCTACGCAGACACAATGTCATTATTACTAGCTCGGGCACAACTTCTCCTTAAATTAGGGGTTTTAAGGAACGATCCAATATGATTGCACACATTGTGAGGTGTAAACGTTGTCTTTCTTATTGACGCATTCTGTACAACTTATTCATGCCATTCCCTCCATTCTCCAGTTACTTGAACGTGATTTCAGCTGTTTCAAATGATGTTCTTAAATCCTTCGCTAATTCTAGCAAACGATCTAACACTGTGTTCCTCGGAGCACGGGATGCTTTGCATCCGATTTTCACGATGGATGCTTCTGAACTGAACTGCTTGTAGTAAGTCAAAAGCACTGTGGCGTTTGGGAGCCTCTCATTTTTTGGTGCAGGTGGCTCTTTCACAGTACTTCAGTTTCTTTAAAAAAAAAAATGGGACTTTTATCTTTTTAAGCACAGCAACATAGCGAGGAACATACAGAAATCATCTGAGATATATACATACTTTAACAAATAATATAACAATGCGAGAAACGGAATCATCTACAAAAAACAGAAGCTGTGATAGACAAACACTAATGAGCCCAGATTGACGTTCAGCTGTGATTATTATAGTTATATATTCTGTTCTCCTGTTGCAGAAACCCCACCTTTATTTAGGCTGCCACTGAGGAGGGAGTGGAGAATACTGATCGCTACTGGTTTTCCTTCCAGCTATGGATGGGTCCCCAAATACGCTTGCCCAGCAATCTCCCCCTTTTACCTTTCCTTGCATAGATCCCCTTCTCAAGATTATAAGTGGACAGTAGCCTAGCGAACCATCGTTGAAAGGTTGGAGCTGATTTATCCAACCACGCTGAGGCAATACAGATGTGCAGTACCGCCATAGCCATGAAAAGGAAGTATTGTGATGAATCTTGCATTATTATTATAGATGAAGTGAGGCAAATTTTAATTCCTAGAGTTCTGTCGATAAATGATTCTATCGCATTCCGCAGGACCTGCAAGTGGGGGCATGACGCAAACATATGTATGATTTCAGCATCCGTACTATCACAGCGAGGGCATCTAGTGCCCGTCCCTCCCCCACATTGCGCTATCCTTGCAGACGTATAGTACAAGGAGTACATTATTTTATATTGTTGGGCTTGAAGTCCTGCAGAATATAAAATGGTTGGACCTAGTGCTAGTGAATCTAGAAAACAATCTTGATTTACCCCAAGTTTATCTACCCATTTCTTTTCGTATTTTTCAAGATCGTCCTTTTTCAATACAGAAAGTTCAGTATAAATTTTCCATATAGTGCAGTCTGCCCCGCCCATGATAATATCCATAATTCTATTTTTATCAAATCCACAGGGCCCCACCTTTTGTCCACCTAGAAAACTCCGAATTTAAAGATACTTAAAAAAAACTAATTTTGCTAATACCATAACTGTTCTGTAAGTCTAAAAACTACTGGATTCCATGCGGCCCCAAAAGATCTCCCACTTTCCGGATTCCACACCTTCCCCATTCAGGAAAGTACTTCAGTTTCTAATCAATTATGTATTTAAGCCTCCCTATATTAGTTACTTTTTATACTAGGGATATTGCTATCATCCTGACCATAGTGTTTAATTCCTTTGAATGTTCAGTTTCAGACAGGAGATGAATACATTGGAACACCCTAATAATTAATAAGTAATAATACAATATGGCGAGCAAGGTTTGCATAACTATACAGATATTTATGTTTCTCTCTACTTAAAGCAAATTAAGAAAGCACTTCGCTATTGTAATATATATATATATATATATATATATATATATGTATATATATATATATATATATATATATATATATATATTGTGCTTCATATTGTAGATTTCCAATTGCTAAGTACTGTATTTAGTAGGCATTACCCAATGTAATAGCACTCGATTCACTGGTTTTAGATGTATTATAGACTCGGGTAACCTAGCTGTGATTCAAACGTGTGACTTGCAGGTGACAGCAGACTATAGCAGCTACAATAAATTAACTCACTGAGCCAACTTGCTGGTAAAAGTGTGTGATCTAATTTCACTTTAAGGGATCTCTAAGATAAAGACATTAAGAAGTCCTGTTACATGTCCAGTTGTTGTTGTCATCAGAACATGCGTGTTGGTTCGCTTGATAATGCTACAGTGGCTCCAACAACAAACAACTTATTAAGACCTATTATTACTAGATGACATAATAGCATGTTTGCATGTACTTGAACCCACCTTAGCTCTTCTAATTTTATACCCCTTCGTTGGATGGCTATTGAGTTGCTCTACCATTACTGAAACATATGACTTCCAGGTTGCCGAGGCTTCACTGTAGTAGGTGCAATAAATCTCTGATTCAACTTATTGGCCTAGTTTACATGCTCATAGAAGCAAAATCAAATCTAGTACAACTCATCAGATGCATATGGAACAAAGTGATACATACAATAAGCATCAAGAAGCAGTTTAATTTTCATAGTCAATAAGTCAACAGAATGGGAGAACAGTGGAAGTCTTTGCCAACTGATCGAGTTTATGGTTTCTCCCGGTCTATCTTTTTTGCTGGCAGATTCGCTCTACCACTGCCAGTACTTCACAAGCTTTCTGCAAGGTAGGCTTGAACTTCTGATTCTTATGCTTTTCACATTTTGAGCAAATGAGGCTTACACGTTGCCTGTCCTACTTATACCTGCTAATCCTACTGATGCAGGCAGTGTTCTACCACTTTATTGGAACCACTATTGACTATGGGTCTGCATTTGTGTGGTCTTGAAAACCTTTAATTGAACATGGCTGCGCTTTATAGCTCCAGCCTGATATTGGCACAGCAATTGGGGTTCCACTAGCTGGTCTTGGGCATGTGCTGAGACTTGGCCAGCTCGTGGGCCTTTGGGGGTTGGGTGTGGGCCTGAGCAGCAGGTGTACATGTGGTGCAGAGGCCCTGGGGTCTGTGGGCCAAGTGAGGGAAGGAAACAGGACACTTGTAGCCTTGAATCCTTGCTGCAGTTGAGCATTTTTGGCTGAGGTATAGGAATACTTGACAGATTTGTATCCGTCTCCACTCAAAAATGTTTGAACCCAGCCACCCCATACATTACAGGCTGGTAGAGTCCTGGAACCTCATCTCTAAGGTTCAGAAAGTTGCAGGAAGCACTCCAAAAACTGGACCAAAATCCTGCTGCTTGGACAACCGTGCATTCCTCGGGTCTTTTCCTTCGGAGGCTCTGACTTTGGCTCACTGCACTCTAATTATTGTTGCCCAACCAAGAATGTATGCAGATGGAATAGTTTGGATTTGAGGTAGGGTCAGGCATTAGAGACTTGGCAAGGTGTCTGAATTGTTTCATCTGAGGCCAGACCCCAATGGGGAAAAAAAAATGTAAATGGGTGAGCTAGTGAAGCCTTTCTGAGGAAAGAACAAATGTTTGCACGATTGTAAAGAGAAACGGGCACTGAAGCGTCTCCTGGCAGTGCAGTGGGAAAATTGTGCAAACTACCATGGTCCTTTGTTCCCAAAAACCGAAGAGACGCCAACGCTTATTTTTTTATTAGATTTTTGCATTGTTGACATTTCACCCCAATGTCCTTATAAGGAGCTGTTCATATGGGATGTATGACGTTATAACGCATACTTTTACTCCGCAGACCATTACAACGCGACTTTTACTCCGCATACCGTTACAACGCATAGCGCCTTGGGGCGCTGGATAGTGGTAAGTATAATTTACTATTCTAACTCCAGTCCCCGTGGACCCTAGGGAAGGTGTTGGATAGTAAATTATACTTATCCCCTATCCTAGAGCGCCCCCCAGCGCAATGCGTTGTAATGGTATGCGGAGTAATGGTCGCGTTGTAATGGGTCTGCGGAGTAAAAGATCCGTTGTAACGGGTGTATACCGTTCATATGTGATAACAATTTCTGCTGTGAGGGACCAGGTCATAACTGATGGGTCTTGTGACATCCATGTGTGAGTCTCAGTGCCAGAAAAAGTGTGCCAAAATGTGGGATTGGAGTGCCCTGATGGAGTCATTGGTGGTTCTGTGACTAGAGAAATAGACAGTGGGGCACGCCTGAAATAAGATACATATTGGCAAAGCTGTGTGCTCATCACAGTTATACAATACCAGAACACTGGACTGGGGTGATTCAGGTTAGGTTTCCGTGCTCTGTCAGAATTAGCTATCGGGTCCCTCTCTGGGGTGCTTTGTCACACCTGGGTCTAGAGTTCCAGTTCTGGAACAGCAGCATGTGTAGGTCTGGAAAGACGTGGAGGAAATAGGTGCATTATAAATGTTATCTGTGGAGCTCAGCTCTCGAGCAAAAAGGTTGCTGCAGGTCACAGCTCTAGTCACATGTATGTATGTATGTATGTATTGCGTACTTGTATAGCGCAGCCTGTCACCCAAAGGGTATCCGGGCGCTTTGACTTATCCAGACCAGCACAGAACACATCACTACACTGCCCTGGGGAATAGGTGGGACTTCAGGCCTTTTTTAAATGAGAAGAATTCCCCCGTGCTCCTTAGGGTCACTGGCAGGGAATTCCAAAATTTGGCCGCAGTGTATCCAAAGGAACGGCCTCCCATCCGTATCCTCCGAATCTTAGGGATTGTAACCAGATATGCAGATGAGGATCGCAGGGTTCTGGAGGTTGAGTACCAGGAGAAAAGCTCTTGTAGCGGGACAGGGCCCTGATCATGGAGGGCCTTCAATACTATACACAATGCTTTAAAACAAATGTGCTGGTGGACAGGTAACCAGTGGAGATCCTTAAGCGCCAGGGATGAAGAGGCCGAGCGCAGACGAGAAAGGGCCAGTTTAGCGGCCATGTTCTGGATACGCTGCAGTTTTCCGATCAGAATACCAGGGGCACCCAGAAGCAGTGCGTTGCAGTAGTCAAGCCTACTGAGAATAATGCTACGCCTTACTTCTGGTCTAGCTTGAGCCGGAAGCATAGGGAGAATTTTTCGCAGAATGCGAAGCAGCATCATACATGAGGCGACGGTTTTATTTACAAAAACATTCAGTTGCAGATTGGATCCGAACATAACGCCCAGATTACGGGCGGAGTCTGCTGCCGCAACTGTACCCTGGAAAGCAGTAGGCCAAAAATCCACCAGCAGAGGACGAGGAATGCGATCCAGGGAGCAGTGCAACACCTCAGTTTTTGAGCCATTGAACTGAAGGGAGTTGGTATGCAGCCAATTCGCAGTGGCTGTCATGCAGTGATGAAAAGTCTCCTGAGACACAGCCTTTTTACCTTCCAATAAAAAAATAAGCTGCGTATCATCGGCGTAGTTAATAACCGAGATACCAAATGATTTAATCAGCTTAACTAAGGGGCAGAGGTAGAGATTGAATAAAATGGGACTGATGGCCGACCCCTGAGGTACCCCTTGCCCCACTCTTTTTGTGCCAGATCTAAAAGGCGGTAGAGCCGCTACTTGGTGTCGATCCCGAAGATAGGAGACCAGCCAGTCTCTGGCCAGACCCGCCACCCCGGCCTCCTCAAATCTGCTGATGAGAATAGCGTGGCTGACCGTGTCGAAAGCGGCAGACATATCAAGCAGCACTAAAAAAGCTGCATGACCTGAGTCGACACGCGAACGAAGATCGTCCAGGACAATCACTAGCGCAGATTCAGTGCCGTGGGCAGGCCTGAAACCGAACTGGGCCATGTCCAGCCAGGAGTTAGTTTCCAAGAAGCTGGACAGATGTTTTGTGAACCACCTTTCCAGAATCTTAATAGGAAATGGAAGCAACGAGATTGGTCGGTAATTCCCCAGGCAGGAGGGGTCCAATGTTGCCTTCTTCAGGAGGGGAGAGACCACGGCAAGTTTCCAGCTATCCGGAACCGTAGCAGTGTTGAGAGATTGACAGCAGATGGAAAACAGAGGCGGAAACAGTTCCTCTCGAAACACCTACCACAATCTATGGGGCAATGGATCCATAGGACATCCGGAGGATACACCATTTGCCAATTGGCAAAACTCCTCATAGAGAGGGAGGGGGAAACTGTCAATCCGAGCCTGTTCCTTCACAACCTCAAGGGTCCCAGAGATGGATAAAGGGGGCCATACCCATTTGGAACTGGGGGCAGGGGGAGGCTGAAACAGAGAGCCCACTCAGAATGGTGGCAATCTTGTCCTCAAAGGCCGCTGCCAAGGAGTCGCACAGGGACTGAGAGGCCGGGATGCAGTTAGCCACACTGGCCGGATGGGACAAGTCCTTGACGATTTTAAACAAAGTTTGGGACTGATTTACGGCCTGCGTCAGCGTCTGCTCGAGGAACTTGGCTTTAGCACATTTAATCTGCGCTTTATAGCACAGAAGGGCCTGTTTATAGCGGGCTTTGTCAGGCTCTAAGTAGTGCTTCCGCCAGGCTCTCTCCGCCTGCTTGCACCGCAGCTTCTGTTGAAGAAGGTCTTCAGAATACCACGGCATGCCAAATTTGGACCTATCTCTTGCTTTCTGTAAGGGTGCCACTTTATCCAGGGTGTCAGTAATTTGCTGGGTGAGACGCAAATAGCTCACATCCAAGCTTCCTCCCAAGATAGCAAGGTAGGGAGACTAGACTGTTTCAGTAGTCTGGACCATTGCCTAGTAGGATTGGACACTCCCGTCTTGTCACACCTGCGCGTGGTGGTGGGGAGAGATAGAGAGAAGAGAACCAAGGCATGATCAGTCCAACATTGGGAAATAATATTCCCAATAGAGACCTGATTCTCATCCGCAAAGACTAAATCAAGAACATGACCCTTAAGATGTGTCTGGGAGAGCTCCAGCTGTTGTAAATGTATGTTATCACAAGCCTGACACAGATCTCTAAACGCTGAATCCAAAGGCCCATTGGGCCAGAGGTTAAAGTCCCCCAGAATTAGTAATCTCGCGTGGGCATTAGACAAATCATAAATGAGGTCTACCAGCTCAGGTAGAGCTGACAGGGCATTTCCAGGGGGCCTATAACACAACAACCCAGAGTGCAATGCACCCCCTTGCCCTTTCAGGGAGAATCCCATGAGTTCAAAGCCCAACACTGCCTTAATCTCCAGCAGCGAAAGTTCCAATGTGTCCCTGAAGATAAAACCAACTCCTCCCCCTCGGCTCCCTACTCGAGGGTTGTGTCTAATTTTATAGCCCGGTGGACAGGCAAATCCCAGTTCCACCTCGCTGTCAACCCTGGACCACGTCTCTGTCATAAAGAGAACATCTAACTCATGTGTCTCTATAAGGAGCGATATTTCCACGTGGTGTTTATTAAGAGATCTCACATTGATCAAGCCGCATGACAGCGTCCCCATGCAGCTAATATCTGAACTGCCAATCGGGATGGGCCGCTGATCGTAACGCATGAGCTCCTCCTTGGAGTATACTAGACGGGAAGAGTCAGGAGGGACAGCGTAGCCGGCGCTGGTCGAGACATGTGCGCGAACGGGCGCAAAAGGGCTTACCTCTAGCGCACCTTCGGCGTGCCAGCGGCGCGTCCGCTGCGCACTGGCGCTGCGCGCTTGACAGTTAGGCATCTTATATAGCCGTACACGCGGGAGTCCTGCAATGGAAGCACTAGCCCCCCAACCAAGATGGCGCCCGCTAATCGGCACTCACCTGGTTTCCCTCACCCAAGATGGCGGCCGAAATCGCCGCGAAGCGATGTGCCCACGAGCCCTAGAACGCCCTGAAGCGCCCTAAATCCCGCAAAATGCGGGGTGAGACACAATTTTGGTGCGAGGTAAGGATCTGATCTAAATATTACTCCCAAAAGCAAAAGAGGAGAAATAGCGCCTGGAGCCAGAAGTCAGCAGCGCGATAGCGCAATGATACAGGTAATTAAAATTATTAAAAGCGAGCAGTACAGCAACAAGTATATCAGCGCACTCCGGTCAGAAAAGTCTAGCTAGCAGAGATCTCTGTGGAAACAGAGGATTTCACCTAATTGCTTGTTAGGAGGAGGTGCTTTCGCAGAGCTGTGTGCTGGATCCTAATACTGGAATACCAAGGAACACTGTCATGGCCAGACTGGCTGTAGCAGGCACCAGGCATTTCCCCAGTGGGCTGCCAGGGTGGGGGCCGGTTTTGGACACTTGGGGCTGATTTTATTTTACTGCAGTCCGGATTTGCAACATAGCAGTGTTTTATATGCGCAACCCCCCAAACCCACCCAGCGGCCGACCCGACCCGACTCAATTGTCAGGGCCTTTATTCATTCCCAGTCCGGCCCTGAGCAATGCCAGTCTCGAATGTGGTGCCGTCAGCGTTTTCTGGAGTGCCAGTGATTGTTAGAATTGTGGTGTGTAATGATACAGAACCTGTGCCTGTCCCATCCATTTGTACAGAGCCCCGAGAGTTCTGGAACCAGATACTTGATAAAGTTACTGATATACCAGTAGTCCACTGATTTGTTTTTCGCATTGCTACTGCCGATTGATTTATTTCACTCTGCATTTGGGACAGCTATTGATTAAACCTAGTAAATGCCTGCTTAAAGAGAAGGACATGAATATTCAATAACATAAGACCACACTGTTTTGTTTTAATGCAGGCCTGATAACTGCTGCTGGTCAGGAGCAAATTTCATGTGATTTCCTGGAATCTATTAGCCTGATTCATGAAAACCGGACTCTGCGAGTCTCAAATTGCGAAAAACTGCAAATCGCAATTGAGAAACCGCAGAACGGAATTCATGATGTTTTGCAACAAAAAAAAGCGAATCGCACGCGGCCACAAAAGCCGTTAGCGATTATCGATATTCGCAGAAAATTCTCTATTTCCGGCTACATCCGTGTCGAAATTGCGAATTCGCTAAAAGCGGGATCGCAAAATCGCGAGATCGGAAAAACGGGAAGTCGCTTTTCCAGCACAGTGATGACATCACAACCAGGAAGCAGCCCGTTCCCAGCCCCATTCACCACAGTGAGGCAGACCTCGAGTCAGCAACTGGGAGAGCTCCTGCAATTCTGTTTGGATACAACTCTGAAAGTACAGTGCAGCAATGTCTGAGGATGCAGTTCCTGGGCCCAGCAACACCACAGGGCGGAAGAGAAAGTCAAAATTCTCCGAGCAGGAGCTGGAGCATTTAATAGAAGGGGTGGTGGCCAACCACTCAAAACTGTTTGGGAAGGACTCCAGGAGGGTGCCGGAGCAGGAAAAACGCAGGATCTGGCAGGGTATAGCGTC
This sequence comes from Lissotriton helveticus, assembly GCF_964261635.1. Classification (NCBI taxonomy): domain Eukaryota; kingdom Metazoa; phylum Chordata; class Amphibia; order Caudata; family Salamandridae; genus Lissotriton; species Lissotriton helveticus. Next base: position 727,655,522 of record NC_136061.1, read on the forward strand.
CACAGTGAACTCCGTGGGTGTGGCTGATAGGTCACTGGACGAACTTAAAAAAAAGCTGGTACGACCTCCGAGGTCGTGCCAAAGAGAGGGTGGCTGAGCGCCTTGGAGAGTCATCGGGCACTGGAGGGGGAGGACCTACAGTCCCTCCAAACACCCCCATGGAGGACCAAGTAGAGAACACCCTGGAGACAGAGGCGGTCATCGGAGTGACTCATCTGGACTCATCCTGCCCCACCCAAGACAACCAAGGTAAGTGGCATGCGACTGCGACCCTGTCCCCTATGAATGTCCATGACCAATTAGCCTCCCATATTGTTCCATAGTCATGCCATCGTTCCACATCAGGTAATGCCCTGAAGCATTGTGGGACATGTAGTGTGGCCACAATGTAGATGTACCACAATGCAGCCAGACAGGTTCCAAAGTACGCAAAGCCATAGCCAGTCAGGGAATGTCACCCAGCATGCATGTAGCAACTGCACGTGTGACAGATACATGCAACTAATGAACGTCCACTTCCCCTCACAGGTGGTGCAGACAGCAGCGACAGCGAGAGGCTGCGAATAGATGAGGAGGCACAAGATGAGGAGGAGGTGCCGCCACATACACAGCCACCAGCCCCTGCCCCAGCAACTACTCCCGCAGCCAGGTCCACCACCAGTGTGCCTCCTGCGTCTGGCGCAGCAACTACTCCCGCAGCCAGGTCCACTACCAGGGTGCCTCCAGCCCCTGCCGCACCAACAACGCCTGCCGTGACACCACCAGCAGCTGGTGCTTCAACATCAGGGACTGCGACAGCGGCAACACAGCGGCCACCCACTGTGTCAGGCCAGCAGAGCAGGCGTGGCAGGCCTCGCCTGCGGACCAATGCACCTATCAGCAGGAGGGGGAATGGACAGGAGCTGGTGAGAATGAGCGTGGAAAGACGCATGCTCCGTATTCATCAGCTGCAAGCACGCCAGCAAGGTGCCATACAGCTACAGCTGTACAACATTGGGCGCAATGTGGCCGGAGTGGGGGACCAGATGGACCGCATGACGGCAGCCATGGAAGGTGTGGGGGAGGGAATGGCCCGCATGACTGCAGCCATGGCAGGTGTGGGGGAGGGTATGGCCCGCATGACTGCAGCCATGGAGGCTAGCACTGCTGCAAATACATCGCAGCGCAACGCAGCACGCCGCCGCCACCGTCGGCTATTGACCCGGCTGACCGCCTACACCAGGTCCAATTATCTCATCGGAAATGCCACATCACAGTTGTCGCGGCGGTCCCTTGCGCAGCAGCAGCAGCTCATCCAGTGCTGTGAGGATGTGGCCAGGGTCCTTGAGCACCTGACCAGTGCTGTGACAGCACTACACCCTCCTGCTCTACCTGCCACTGTTGGGGGTGATGATGCCAGTGAGGGGACATCGAGTGTGAGCAGCCACTCTGCCTCACACGTAGGGGCACTCAGGCGCAGCACCAGGCCCACAGCAGCTGAACGTGCTTTGGATGAGGATGAGCCACAGAGGCGCTTGGGTGGTACGCGCAGGAGGCGCACATGACTTCATATGACTATTACAGGCACAGGCTGAGTATAAGCCTGCCCTGTCCTTTCACACAGCAGTATGCTGAAATACTGTTAGCAATGACAACATTTAAAGTGGTACCATTATTGTGAATGAAACAATAATATTTATTTTAGCAGCACATATTGGCGTTGTGTCATTATTACTTTTTGCATGCATTTGTGATTTGTGGGGTGAGGGAAGAGGGTGCATTAGAAACTGTTCAGTGTGATGTGGTTGCGACGTCTGTGGCCTTCAGCTGGATTCTCCCCGCGTGCATGGCGCGCATGTGCAGGTGGCCGGTCGTCCCCTTCAGATTCACTGCCAGAGATGTCGACAGGTATCCGGCGCTTGGTTGCAATGTTATGTAGTATTGCGCAGACAGCCACAATGCGGCAGCACACTGCAGGACTGTAATACATGGCCCCACCTGTCTTGTGCAGTATGCGGAACCTGCTCTTGAGCAGCCCAAATGTCCTTTCTATGCAATTCCTTGTCCGAATGTGTGCAACATTATAGCGCCGTTGCTGGGGTGTAGCAGGGTTGAGGTATGGGGTGAGGAGGTAATCACGGAGGGCGTAGCCACTGTCACCTGAATGAGAGGAGCAGAGGGTGAGTGCCTGTGCTGCGCTGCTACTTCATAGCAATGTGACATTGTCGACAAAGTGTACTTACCAAGTAGGTGTCCTTCCCCAAAGTCTCCCCTGGCCAGTCGTGTGTGGAGGCCGCTGTGCCGGAATATGTAGGAGTCATGGGTACTCCCTGGGTACTGGGCCACAATGTCAGTGATGTATGTCTTAGCATTGCAGACCATCTGTATGTTGAGGGAGTGGTAGGACTTGCGATTGCAGAACATATACTCCGTGGCAGCTGGTGGGCAGATGGCGATGTGGGTACAGTCTATGCATCCGAGTACATGTGGAAAATGGGCTACATTGTAGAATTGTAGCTTGGTCAAGTCCAATTCCTGTTGGCTGGTGGGAAATTTGATGTGTCGGTGTAGCTGGGTAAGCATAGCGTCAACAAAAGTCTTGAGGCAGCGTGACATGGTGAGCTGGGATATCCCCCCAGCAGCCGCTACTATCCCCTGGAAGCTCCCGGAGGCCAGGAGGTGCAGGCTACACAATACCTGCACATGTGTAGGCACCGCATTGGTACGCCTTGTTGGGTGCTGCATCAGGGGGTCAAGGTCCTGTATTAGCTGGATTATCATTTCCCCATTCAGCCTGTATTTAGCATATATCTGCTCTCTGGTTTGGCCCAGCAAGGTGACCCGCTGGCGGAATATCCTGTCCTGGATCCGGCCTCTCCTCCGTGCTGCTCACTGTAGCCTTCGCCGCCTGACCACCATGTACATTCCTGGCATTGTGGAACTCCTAATGCTGCTGCTGATTGTCCTTATGTGTGATTGGTCAGGCCTGAACCTGTTACTGATTGGCCAACGGTTTTTAAAAAAATATTTTTGAATGGCTTTTATGGTTACCACCTGCTTTGAGTTGTCCTTAATTTGCGCCGCGCAAACTGCGAATTTGGGGTTTTTCGCTATTTGCGGTTTTTCATGATTACCGATTGCGATTGTATAGCGAAATCGCTATTTATTTCGCAGTATCCGTGGATTGTCGCATTTTCCGATTCGCTAATGCTCTCCTACCGGGATTCTGCGAATAATATTGCGAATTCGCTATTATGTGTTAGCGATTTCATGTTGAATGCCAATTACGGACATTGCGCCCTCAATTGCATTTTCGCAGCGATTGCGGGTGCAATTTTGCTTCATGATTCAGGCTGTATGAGTGTGTCTTGGAAGGCTGTTTTCCATGCTTCCCATATTTTGAGGTGGAGGCTTGCTCTTCACCATGTTTTGTTAACACTCTTTTGTGAGATGGAGACCTCCCTAGCATATGACAGTGCTCTCCCTTCTTTGTGAGGGCGAATTATACTGCTGCTGTGCATGCTCTGTTAGAGAGGGGGGCCTACACAGCTCCTTTCCATGCTGTACATGTTTGTGAGCAAGGAGGGCGCTTCTACTTACCCTTGCCATGTGTATGTTGTCCAAAGTTTGTTTTCACAGGTACTTCTTTTGTCTTTTCTGTTGTAGGAAGCGAGCTGAAATCATCCATGTGCTGTGCCTGTTGTGGAAATCAAATTTCACTGCTGATATTGAAAGTGTACAGTGTGAGGGAATGTATGTATGGATGCATTAGTATTTATATAGCACAAACCTAGCTTTGAAGCAACAGAGTACCGAGCTTTATGTGAGGGGTGGAAGTTGGTCTGCAACATTACAAGATGGAAATTTACCTGATATATGTGTGTGTCAATTAAAAAATACAATAAAAATTTGTTAAAAAAAAGAAAAAGATGACAAGATAGGATTACCCAAATATATTTTACACTCATTACATTAAACAATTTTGGCACAAGAAGTTTATGTGATTTGCCCAGAATCACACAATCTTTAGTCAAGTGCCAAGGCTAGGATTCAAACTTGTCTCCCCAGGTTTCAAGGTTGGCAGTGCTAGCCACTAGGCCACATCTTCTCACACATCTTTCACACCTGCCTGTGCGGTACTTATTTTGTGTGTACTTGGAGTTTTCAATACGGCTACCTATGTTGTACTTGTGAATCATGTGTTGATCTCGATCTTTACACACTGGTAGATAATTCTGTTCAGGGACTGCCTTTGCTATTGGATCACATTGTAAGTAATGAAGAGATCACTTATATTTCAAATTTGATCGCAGCAGCATTCAGACGTGGGTCATTGAATAACCTGGAAAAGAGGCTGAGCAAACAAGACCCCGTGTTCCGGAGCTGAAGGGAAGAATAGGATGCAGTATGGTGAGAGAGACACACATAATGAAAACATAAGGGAGTGAGGTGAAGAAAGAGAGGTAAATAGAGGAGCAGAGAAATGGAGGAGGGATCAAGGAAAGGGAGGGAGAAGAAAGAATGTAGTATATTGTATATACATGTTAAAGATTAGAGTCAAGTGTGATAGAGTATAAAATGAAAGGAAGAAAACTAGGCCCATTCCCTATCGAAATACAAAACTCAGCCATCCTTCAATATCTGCTGACATGAGGGAGGTATGAGGGAGTGGTCTCTGGCTTTAATTGGATTCCTATATACCACACCAATTCAAGACTTACAGTGCACAACCTTAAAGCCTGAGGGAAGACAGGTGAAATATGCAATTATTTGAGGAAGATAGGAACAACATACTCAAATTTCGAAATAAAGCGCTGAAGAAATCACAACTTAAATGTGAGTACAGTAATGTTTTATATCATGGCGTTGGTTCCCTTGGCAATTGGAACAGCAAGGTGCAGGAAATGGTGCTCAACAGGAGTACAACATTGTTTACATCCTGTTGGAGTGTACAAGAGTAAACAAACTCCTAGTCAGCTATATGGGGGTGAAATCAAGGCCAATCATGGCTCGATGTCCCCCCTATATGCAAATACGGCACTGCTTCAAGATACCTCCACAATTCCAGAACTTATGCCTATCTTAGGCACTGGTATTATATGCTGCTTGCAGTAGATACGATTGGCATCTTAAAGCTTGGGAAAATGGCTACAGTCCTGACATATGGCACATGGCTGGCAAGCATGTTCCACCATGGACTTATTTAATTGAATCAAGTACTGGTTAAATAACCACCTTCCTAAATATAAAGAGACATGTGACTCTTTCATACAACTATTAATACACCATATCACTATCACATCTTGTAACAATTTTACATTTCATAAAGGCACCATCTTGAACCCGTAAGACAGAGTTACAATTGGCCTTCCTTTGTGCACCCTGGCCATGCTTAGACAGTGATACATTTTATATTAGATGGGGATCACTCTCCCGCTGCCCCACCGCTCCTATGTGCATTCCTCTATGTTTATCTGTATGTTCTTATTTATCTTGAATCTCTTGAATCTTGAAGTTGTGAATCTATATAAGATTATTACTATTATTGTTCTGTGCTACTGCCACTCTAGAGCAGGAACAGACGTTTGTTTCCCAACAACTGCTTTAAGTCATATCTCCATCAATATAGCTACATGTCTATTAAGCCTGGGCAGAGTTGGTGGAGTTCCCCCCCCCAAAAAAACTCTGCTGCGATACACATAGTTCTGCAAGCAGTGGAGTGCATTAGATCACGACGTGCGTGCTGATTTTTAGTGCAAGGTGTTTATCCCACACTCGAAAATCAGCACGAAGTGCACCATGCGCAGCACAAGAGGGCACTGCTTCTTTCTAACACTTGAGTAGATTTCTACTTGAGCGGCAGCTGCCTCAACACAAACGGATGGTTTTTCAATGCTGGGAGGTGGTCTAGCATTGGATTCCCATCGCACGTGCTCACCAACTTAACGTTAGCAAGCGGAGTGGAGTTTTTCGGAACTCTTTATTCTTTAAAAAAAACAAAGGTTAAAGGAATGTTATAGTTAGGAATTAGCATTTAAAAAAACTTAGAAATTTACGGGAAAAATCACAGATTACAGGAACGTTATAGTTAGGCTGACATTTCACTTGTACAAAAACTCTGAAATTCACCGAGTATATTTAGCTGATCTAACTGTAACTCAAGCCCCAGCAATGCACTGCTGATGACGTCACATGTTACATCACTCATGATATGGTCAGTACCATCACTGATGACATCTCAAATTACATCACCTTGTGTTTGACTTGACATATGACTACACCCTGTACTACATGGTGATAAGTGATTATTTGTAATTATCCAACCCGATGAAGACCTAAGGGACAGAACATGTTGGCTGAGCTTATCACTTTCTGTTTTTGATACAAATGATTTTTTTAAAAGTTGGACGAACCAAGACTTCCATGGAAATGATTCTATTTGGACCAGCTTTGTGGATATGCATGGACATTGAATCTTTTAGGAACTTGTGCGTAATGCTGTAAGTGGAGCAGCACTGATGATAGAAGTAACAATTATTTTCTTCCTTTTCAATTGTTTGAATTGTTGTATGATCGATTGTGATTCGTAAGCAGTGTAGTCGCAAAAATTTGACCTGAGTTCATAAGTAAAATAGAAACGTCACACTGGTGCGACAATAAGTGGCCCACACTGCTATTGCTTAGTCATTTGAAATTCAAACATAAGCGTACTCTGTTCTGCAACATCTTTTTAGCACACAAAAAGCTGTCAAACATAGATGATTCAATCATGCACCTGCTAGCTGTACCAAAGAAAACAGCCACAAAATCATATACAACTGTGCACATTGCTTTTATACACTGAGCTTCCTGATATTTAGCCATTGGTACACGAATACCACAGACAGCTAAGTTGCACACTGGCACACCCACAGGGCTCTTATCCCACTTCACTCTGTTACACTGACCCATTCGCACTGATCAGTCATAGAGTATGGCCTGGCACATGCACTTTTCCACACTCAAACATAGTCACAAATCCTTTTGTTGGACAACAGTTCACAATGAACTCGCTCAAACACACAGCTCTGCTGCTTTAAGGCAGCATTCAACCCCACACTGTTGTTGGACTCTCCCCCATATTTTAAAAAATGTCATCCATATTCAGACCCAGATTCATTTTACTGTGACAAATGAAGGTCCCGCTGGACAGACCTTTTATTCTATTGGCATTTTCCCAGTGTGCTGGAGCTCCTAGAAGCCGGTTTTGAAAGGCAAGAGCCACTGTTGATGCCTCTGTCATGTTCCCAGCTCCGGGTTCCATGATGTTAATTTTAGCAGGCATGAGGGAGGCTTCAAGGTAGAGAGAGAGAAAGAGCAGGCGAGAAGGGGAAGACTCAGAGAAAGTGAGCAGAGGAGAGAATTAAAGAAATAAAATAGATTGATGAAAAGAGAGAGCATGAAGAGAGAAAGGGAGTGGGCTGGTTTGAGCATTTTTGTCAGGACTGCTTTTCGTTCCTCAGTCTGCCCATACGCACAGGCATGTCCTACTACCATGTTTGGGAATACTTCCCCCAGCATGCTTTTAGGTAGGTGCACCTTTGTGTTATTGATGAACAGATGCTTTACCAGCATGATTTTGATCACGTTTGCCATTATATTTCAGAGCAGGTGCACTGGTATCTTTCAGTTTAGGCTCGCCAGACACCACTAGCATGTTTTAATAGGTGCTTTGCTGGAATGCACTTTCAGTAGGTGCATTGCTGGCAAGTCCCAGAGTGTGTTAAATGATGGCACAATTTCTAACCAATCTGTTGTTAGCAAGTGTTCCAAGTAGTGCATTATCGTCATTTCCAATATTGGACTGATCTTTTCCTTAAACGATCAGAGTTCCTCGACGTCAGATACATCATCATTGAGCTCCCACTGAAGCTGCTGGTTTTAGTGCCAAAAGCTCTGAGAAGGACAAAGCTGGATTTCATGGCCGCCAAGAGTGCTTTGCCAGGTGGAACGCTAGACAGTTTTCCATTTTTTAAAGTCACATTACCCCAGTAGGGCAAAGGTGAAAGTGGTAGCAGGGCAGGCTCCACGAGGCCACATGCCTTTACCATGGAAGAACTTCTAAATGTTTTCTGCTTAGCAAAACTCTGAGTGGGATGAGCCTGGTTTTCTTGCTCAATGTGGGTGTGACCTTTTCAGAGTAAGTGTCAGCGACTGGTTCTGGTCATCTGGAGGTGAGCAAAATGACCAACTGCTGGGAAATTCCTTTGGGCCAGTTCTGCAGCCCCTAGCTCCTAAGGGCAGGCATCTAGGCACCTGGTCTATATTTAGCCAGGCCTCTCAGAAGAACATTATTACTAGGAATAATGGATGGTACTGAGAAAGAATCAAAACATTACTGCAGCAGAGGTGCAAAGCAAAAGACTGCTTGTTCCTGTCTTTGAAAATGTAGAGAATAACAAATTGTACCTTCAATTTTACACCTTCACTGCAGTAATAGATCTGAACAGTGTACATTTTAACCACGTCTGATTTAATTTTCCACTTCAAATGTGTAATATAGCTCACAAAAAGGCTACCAAAGCAAAAATATACATGTTTAAATATGATTAATAAAACGTGTTTATAATACTAAACTTGTTTAAAATGAAAGGATTAATGCTGTTTTATAAAATAAAAGCCCTTTTAATACTACTGTGCTTGAAATCTGGAGTCCAGACCGACTCTCAATTCCTCCCTGATTTTAGTGAAGAGCAGTAAGTATATCCATGGAGAAATAACCAGCGGATGCCTGCTCATTTATAGTGCAATGAATGCCAGGTATAACTGCTGAACTGTGCAAGGAGAGCATAAAGCCTGCCGGTGTAACAATAGGTCACTTGTTAGCACCACGGAGGGCATCTTTGGAGGCTCTCCAGTTTTTTAGAACTCCTTGCGGCATACTGCTCACCTGCTTGAACAGAAGCAATGTGCCAGCATCTTTGTAAGTGACCTTTCAGCTTAGACTTCAGTGGTCAGAAATGAAGGCATTTGTGCCAGGCTGTACACAAAGAATCTATAAACCTTCAGTAGAATAGAGGGGGGTGCAACGCAAAGGAAAAGGAGCTTGCAATTGAAAGTTCTAGAGACACGTCTCGCCTTTTCAGACTTCCCGATCCTGCTTCAGAGAGAATAAAGTTTCAATAAAAAATGATTGTGTCCTACATTTCAAGAACTACAGCACAAAGTGCAGGTAGTCAGTTTTCCCCAGCGCTATCTACAGTGATTGTACATGAAACTAGGTCATGCTCTGCATCCTCATGTTCAGAACTCCAGTTGGAATTGCTTGCCTTTTTCTCTCAATCATAATATAAGGAATACTTTTGGGTATCTTGCTTTCTCGGCTACTTGCAGTGAATATCTATAATTGTTTTCTTTTGTTAGTTCACATTTTCTTTGTTGAGTTTTTACAAATATTATTGCATATCTATTCCTGTTTATGTCTGCATTATGCATTCCTCTGTGGCAAATTGTTAATTCATAAATAATGTTTTCTTGCAAATCCTTGTAAATACATGCGTGTATGTACATTTCATATGAGCCGGTAGTCTAAATGTAACACACAGTGTATGTTCCACCTAATGCAGATTTATCCAAAGCCTCTGACTAAAATACTTAACAAATTTACTGTCTTGCTTATATTTATGTTACCGTAGTACATTCTTCATCTTGCATAAAAAATCCCCTGGCTGCTGTCGTTATAAATACCAGGTTCTACCATTTCCTAAATTATTGATTCCCAGTTTAATGACTAAGGCTGAGGCGCCCTACCCAGGATTTATGCACGTGACAGATCACTGCCTATGTCAGATATGAATGTTTAACTCAGTGACCCATTCTACCTGCATTGCTGCTTCATGCAAGTTTTCAGCAGCCACTGGATCATTGTTAAATATATTAGTAAACAGAAGTTTACTATTTCCAGGCCACACAAGAAAGTTAATTTAAAGAACTACAACACCAAACCTTCTTTTAAAGGGTGATTCGGAAACGATGTTCATTGACATTAAAATGAAACTTCAACTAAAGAAATTCATCTAGCCACTGATAAGGATGAGCAGTCGTTACACGAGGAGCTCTAGATTAATGAGTTTTAGTATGTTTTCAAAGCACAGTAATTCGTCTTGTTGTGTCTGAGTTCAAGATACCTCATTGTGTGATCAGTGCACCATGCCTATATATTTCTAAATTGCATACTGTAAGATATTGGGTTAATGGTTGAGGGGGATGGAAGCCCCACTCAGGCAACAACCACAATCCTTGTCAGAGTGAATCACAAACAGTCACTGAGTAACCTGTACTTAACCCTCTGGTATCTTGGTATAAAATATTCAGGCTTAACTTAGTGGCAATGTGTAAAGTATTTATGCAACACAGTACATTTTAATAAATAAAATGATAGAGAAAGGCAAAAATGTAATCAGTGGGACCGGAGATATTACATTTTAAAGTGATTAGCAAAAATAGCCCCCAAAAGCAGAAAGTGGCAGCTGGTGTTATTTGGTCACACTAGACCGTGGCAAAAATAGAAGGTAATGCCAACCGCAACAGAGTGCAGGCCAGGTACAGGATCGAGTTCAGCCCACTGAACTCGATCTGATGCACTTGGAGTGAGGGCTGCTTGGCGGTGCTTTGTGAGACTGAGAATTGCTCTGCTTTGTTTCCACTAAAGCTTTCAGCTGTGCGCTGAGGCTTTGTGGGGCTTTTTGTCACTTTGAGTTGTTTCTAATGAAGCTTTCAACTGTTTGGCGATGCTTTGTGGGGATTGACATCTCTCTGCATCAGTTCGATGAAGCTCTCACCTGTGCCACGATGCTCTGCGTGGCTTTGTGACGCTTGGCGTCCATTCCAATTAAGTTCTCAGTTGTGCGGCAAGACTATGAGGCTCTTCGTGTCACTTTGCACCAGATTTGATGAAACCTTCAGTCAGGCAAAAGGAGCTCTCTCAGATGCCAGACAATGGTCCATGACCTGTGGGACACCTCAGGGAGATCAGGAATCACTCGGCGATAGTAGTGCAAAAACTAAGGACCCCCTGCTTAGGTTCAATCAATGGGGCAGGGAACACAAGCTAAAATATTCAAAAGAGAACCCCCTTCTGACCTTATTCAATAATGGCCAAATGTCGTCAAAAGAGCATGAATGTGTTAAAAGCTCAGAACTATTTTGGTTAGCATCAATACATACTTATTTCATCACTTCGAATAATACCAGCATTTATTATTCACAATAATATCTCGGGATATATCTGGATCGAAGGTTCTCCTTTACAATGCAGTACAAGGCCATATAAAAAAAGGGTAATGCTCTACTTTTTGCATTTTGTAGTTTATCTAAACTTTAGAAGGCCCACTTTTTACCCCACCAATGGCAGTCATCAAAACAAAATTGCTTCCAACCATCGCATATGGAAGTGTAGTCCACCACAGAAACAATGCAGTAATTCTGGACAACATCCAAACGCAAGTGTATAAAAGGGTATTTCATCTGCCATGAAATGCCTCACCAGCCCTTTACCAGGGTTGATGAGGCGTTTAGAGTTTGGCCTGCAGCAACAGCAATTGTCCGGAAGGTATGAGGCAATCCAAACCTGGTACAAAATCTGGCTGAATCGTGGGCTTGAAATTAACAATGCATTTGGGACGCCCTGCAAAATGACCCTAAGCCTCACCATGCTTAGGGGCCCATTAGGATGGCGGGCGGTAGCCACTGCCAGCCTGGCGGGGCCAATCCGCCCGCCATCCGCACCTAAAATCACCCCGCCATATTAGGATGGCGGGGGGGACCGCGGCGGACGGAAAGACCATCAGCCGCTTTTCCGCCCCGGTCGCCTTGCAACCGGGGTGGAAAACGTTTAATATGGTGGTGGTGTCTATTAGACACCGCCAACTATATTATGATGGGCTCAAACAGATGCATTTCCGTGGCGGCAATGCTGCCACAGAAAGGCATGCAGTCTTCACTTCGGGGGCCCCCTGCGGGCCCCCATGGTGAAGGGGGGTGAGGGGTGCACATGGGGGGTACCTGTGGTACCCCCCTGCATTTGCATACACAATGCGGCAGGCACCGCGCGGTGCCTGCCGCTTTTGTATGCAAATGCATACATGCATTTTTAGCATTGTGGCAGGTGGTTGTGAGAGCACGTTAAAAGGGTAGAGAGTGTGTACTCCATGAGGGCTCACAAATATGCTTATCAGGATTAATATCCGTTCTTTCAAGTTGTCATATAGGGGACAAGACTATTCCAGGTTGCAGTGTAACATCTTTATTGTTTTTATAGTTGAACATGGACAGCCGACACGTGTTTCGCCCCCCTCTTGGCGAATTGCGCCGGGGCTTTCTCAAGGCTGTAAGGAAAGACGAAGGGATTGTTTAGAAGTGTGATGAGATAGCAATTGACCCCAAGAGAGAAGAAGAAAAAATCACCTAAAGTGAAGGGTGATTGGAATATTGTATGATGTCTCAGCATCAAGGCATTCTCTAAACCGTGAGATGACAGTGTGTCGTGCCTCAAGTCACGTAATTATAGCCTTCATAACTCATCATGGCGAATCAGAACAAATAGCAAAAAAAGTGCAATAGAAAGTGCAAACCATAAAAAGATAAATCAAGTGATTATAGGGAACAATACGGAGAAGTGTACTTTATACAGTGTCTTGATGTTCGATATTCTTTTAGCCACCCAGATAGTGACCAAAAGTACCAGACCAGGATGATATAGCAAGACAAGAAAAAAAGGATAGCAGCGTAGTAGGCCAATTATGGTAATCATACCTATTTTCACATATATAACATATATTGTTTCTGTTTCCAATTTTGAAGATATCCAAGGTACATTAGGTTCAATATTCGAGAAGCAAAAGGTTCTTCTGTGAGTTCTAATAAAAGAATTTTTTTAACAGAATGCTTATAACCAAATATTATGTCATGGCACAGCATATAGATCATACAATAATTCACATTACGTTTTCATTGCAAGACGTACATGTGGATACAGAATGTATATTTCTATTTCTATTTCTATGCGGAATTTGTTAAGCGCACGGGCACCCAGGGGTTTCATGGCGCTAGAGAAACAGAGAAGAGGATTCGGAGGATGAAGAATTCTAGCAGTACGCTTGTTGAAATAGCCAGGTCTTTAATGCACGTCTGAACTCAATCAGCTTGGAGCAACTCTTGATGGACAAGGGCAGAGAGTTCCAAGTCTTTGGGGCGAGGTGTGCGAAGCTGGATCCGCCGAGTCTTTTCTTTTTAAAGGTCGGCGCCTTGAGAAGGGATAGGTGGGCGGATCGAAGCTCACGGGTCGGGATATGTTTGATAATAAGTTGGTTGATAAATCTAGGGCTTTTTCCGTGAAGAGCCTTGAAAATTATGCAGCCTGTCTTAAAGATGATCCGATGAGTGATGGGGAGCCAATGGAGGGAGGCTAACAGAGGTTTGGCTGACTGCCTGCGGTTGCTCCTGAAGATTAGTCTGGCTGCTTGATTTTGCACAATCTGCAGGCGTTTAGATATGGTGAGGGGGAGGCCGAGGTAGGTCGAGTTAGAAAAGTCTAATCGCGAGAGGACTAGCGCGAGTACTGCCTGGATGAGGGCAGAATGGGACAACAGATGAGAAATTTTTTTTATTTTTCTCAATTGAAAGAAGCAGGAGGAGATCACTGTTCCGATCTGGGTTTTCAGAGAGAGATCGGCGCTAAGAGTGACCCCGAGGCTTTTCGCTGTCTGGGATGGTGAAGGGGGAGTGCCCATAGAAGGTGGCCAAAAGTGGGGGCCCCAGCTGAGTGTACTATCACAGGGAAGTACTAACTCAGTCTTTCCTGGGTTTAGCTTGAGATGGTTCCGATCCATCCAGCTCTGGATATGCAGCATGGTCTTTTGGAATTCCTCGACGGAATCCGGGGAGTTGAGGGGGAATATCAGCTGCAAATCGTCAGCGTAGTTGAAAATGATTACTTTTTTATTTTTCAAGGAGTGCAGGAGGGGTTTAAGATAAAGATTAAAAAGTAGGGGGGACAGTGAGGAGCCCTGTGGGACACCGCAAGTGGTAGGTAGGGTAGGGGCTGTGAAGTTCTCCAGCTTTACTGCCTGATATCTGTCCGTCAGAAAGGATTTAACCCAAGAGAGGGCCGTGCCATTGAGGCCGGCTTGTTCGACACGGTGCAATAGAATGGTGTGGTCCACCGTGTCGAACGCGGCCGATAGGTCGAGTAGTACAAGGGCCTGGTGGATTCCGTTATCGGCATTGGTCCTTAGGGTGTTCTGCACAGCGAGGATCACCGCCTCGGTGGAATGTGCCTGGCGGAATCCAGCTTGGTTGGGTTCGAAATAGTCAGATATCTCAATGAAGTTGGATAAATGGCTGGTTACATAGACTTCCAGTAGTTTTGCGCAGTAGGGGAGGAGGGAGATGGGGCGATAGTTAGCGAGGTTGGAGGGGTCGGAACCTGGTTTTTTTATAAGAGGGACCAAGGTGGCGTTTTTAAAGGAGTCGGGTACCGTACCTTGTGATAGGGAGGTGTTCAGGATGGGAAGTATACTCTGAGGGAATTTGGTGTAGACCTCTTTCAGGATGTGCGGAGGGCAGGAGTCGTTGGGTGAGCCCGATTTTACTCGGTTCATAAGTTCCAATAGTTTGGGTGGGTCAATGGGGGGGAAGTCTTGTAGGGTGTTGGGATTTCTGCAAATGTCTGACTCGTCTGCAGGATGGTTGGTTTGGATGCTGTTTTTTATGTTGTCAATCTTCTCCTTGAAGAAGTTGTTAAGTTGGTTACACAGCGTTTGAGATGCGGGTTGGGAGGGGGCAGTTCTGTTGTCATTACAGAGGTCGTTGACGACTCTGAAAATTTCCCGTGATTTGTTTTTGGCGTTGGAAATTTTTTCTGAAAAGAAGGTAGATTTCGCCACTAAGATTGAGTCCTTGTATTTTTTGCGAGCAGTCTTATACAGTGCTCTGTCAGAGGCTAGGTAGCTATGTCTCCACTTCCGTTCGAGTTGGCGAAGTTCTAGTTTCTGTTCTTTTAATTCAGCAGAGAACCATTTGTGGGCGTCCATGCGGCGGGCGCGAGAGAACTTGGTCAGGGGGGCATGTTCATTACATGCGGAGAGGAGCCACTCGGAATGCGTTTTGTCCATCAGATTGATGTCTGGTAGCTGGGTGGGGACGGAGTTGGACAGGGAGGAGAGAAAATCTTGGAGGTTTAAAGCTCTCCATTTCCTGACTGAGCCTCCAGGGGGAGCATGGTTTTTTTGATAACCCTGTGTGGTGATAGAGAATTGTAGTAAGTGGTGGTTCGACCAGATGCATGGTGAGGCCGTGGGACAGGAGGTGGAGATGTTATGAGACCAGATATGGTCTAGGGTATGTCCCTTTTCATGGGTGGGGGTCGCGACATGTTGGTGAAAGTTTAAGTTGGAGAGGAGTTCAAACAGTTCTGTGGCGTGAGGTCCAGCATCAGCGTTGTTATACCAATAGTTGAAGTCTCCTAGGACCATAACTTTGTCGTGGTCGACGACTAGGCCTGCAATTTGTTCAGACAAGGAGGCAGGGAAGGAAGGCATGGATGTGGGAGGACGGTATACCAATACTAGCACCATAGTGCCTGTCTCGGTGTCAGATTTGATAACTAGGTTATCCGAGTCTGGTAGGTCTAGAGGGGGTAAGGGGGAAAAAGTGTGGTCTTTATGAATAATGGCGGCCACGCCTCCCCCAGTTTTACCTGGTTTTCTATTTGCAGACAGGATGTAATAGTCTGATGGTAGGGCCGAGAGTATATCTGGCAGGGAGTCTGTGGTGAGCCATGTCTCAGTGACAAAGAGTATGTCGGGGCTCTCCGTTTTCAGAAGCAGGAATATGTCAAGTTGGTGTTTGACCAGGGATCTGGTATTGAGGTAAAGGCAGCGAAGAGTCCTGAAATTGGGTATAGGGGGAATAAGATTTTTTAAATTTGGGGGGAGAGTGTGAGTCGGGTCTTGTGAGTAATGAGGAGCGAGGATGCTACTTGCCTTTAGGCAAGCGTGCGTGGACGGGCCGAGTGGTTGAGGAGAGGGATCTTGCAGAGAGTGTAACTCTGAAGAGGAGTATCTGATGATTTCACCATTCTGCCTGGTCCCTGGGCCCGTCCAGGCGCGGACGGGCGCAGACGGGCTTGCCTTAGGCGCGCCTTCGGCGCGCAAACGGCGCTCCCGCTGCGCTCGTCCGCTGCGCTTCCTGCCCTGGCACATAGTAAAGCAGAAAGAAGGGGCGTGGCCTCAAGGGGGCGTGGCCTCAAGGGGGCGTGGCTGGCGAGCACGCCTGCGATGGCGGCCGCTGGAAATGAAGCAAACAATTACCGCGACAGCGCTCATCGGCTGCGTGGCAAGAAGGTAGGATGCAAGTTTCACTCAGATGTTTAGCAGGTTATTAATCAACACAAATAAAAACAGAGTATTACAATTTTTAAAATACGTGCGTACCGCCAGAGCCCGGCTTCCGCCTCAGGTCTGGGATCTGATTCTGTGGGTCAGTTTCAGAGCGGCGCTTTATAAGGCAGGGGGCGTGGCCTCAAGGGGGCGTGGCCTCAAGGGGGCGTGGCTGGCGAGCACGCCTGCGATGGCGGCCGCTGGAAATGAAGCAAACAATTACCGCGACAGCGCTCAATCGGCTGCGTGGCAAGAAGGTAGGATGCAAGTTTCACTCAGATGTTTAGCAGGTTATTAATCAACACAAATAAAAACAGAGTATTACAATTTTTAAAATACGTGCGTACCGCCAGAGCCCGGCTTCCGCCTCAGGTCTGGGATCTGATTCTGTGGGTCAGTTTCAGAGCGGCGCTTTATAAGGCAGGGGGCGTGGCCTCAAGGGGGCGTGGCCTCAAGGGGGCGTGGCTGGCGAGCACGCCTGCGATGGCGGCCGCTGGAAATGAAGCAAACAATTACCGCGACAGCGCTCATCGGCTGCGTGGCAAGAAGGTAGGATGCAAGTTTCACTCAGATGTTTAGCAGGTTATTAATCAACACAAATAAAAACAGAGTATTACAATTTTTAAAATACGTGCGTACCGCCAGAGCCCGGCTTCCGCCTCAGGTCTGGGATCTGATTCTGTGGGTCAGTTTCAGAGCGGCGCTTTATAAGGCAGGGGGCGTGGCCTCAAGGGGGCGTGGCCTCAAGGGGGCGTGGCTGGCGAGCACGCCTGCGATGGCGGCCGCTGGAAATGAAGCAAACAATTACCGCGACAGCGCTCAATCGGCTGCGTGGCAAGAAGGTAGGATGCAAGTTTCACTCAGATGTTTAGCAGGTTATTAATCAACACAAATAAAAACAGAGTATTACAATTTTTAAAATACGTGCGTACCGCCAGAGCCCGGCTTCCGCCTCAGGTCTGGGATCTGATACAGTTTATACAAGCATATCTATATTGGGTCTCAGATTCTATATTACGTTGCTGTATACAGACAGGCCTAAGTGCCCTGGGCATTAGATGTTGGTTGGGTGAGAGCACCGCCTGCCACAATGTTAAAAATGCATGATGCGCCCACCACTGTGGCGGGGGCATCCTAATATGCAGTGCGAGACCGCCGCTCAGCTCGCGGGCGGTCCAGTTTTCCGCAAGGGTGGCGGGCGGGCAAAGTCCGCCCGCCATCCTATTGGGGGCCTAAGTATCTAGATGCCTCACTACAAATAACCAGGACGGCCGACCTCTGGCATCGAAAATTACCCTTGGCACCATTCCAACTAATCATGAACAAGGCGGCAAAAATGCATTCGATACAAGACGACAAAGTAATGCTAAGCCGACGAGCTCACGCATGGATGGTATTACATTCTTACACTAAGCCAGAGCCAGCGGCTTACCTGGGCCTTGCCTTTTCCCCTCATTTAAAAAACAAGGGGCATATTATCAAGAACGGGCGTTACATTATCGCCGCTTTTATTGGCAGGAAACTGCCGATAAAGCGGCGATAATGTGCTTGATAATATGCTCTATGAATTCCAATCGAAGCCCATGTTAGATGTGAAGACATCTAACATGGGCTTCGATTGGAATTCATAGAGCATATTATCAAGCACATTATCGCCGCTTTATCGGCAGTTTCCTGCCAATAAAAGCGGCGATAATGTAACGCCCGTTCTTGATAATATGCCCCCAAGTTCCTAGAACTGCGTATGGATAAGTTGCCCTTGAACGCCGACCTTCCCAGCTGGAAGTTCCAAGGCTCAAAAGCATGTAGCCTATGTGGGGCACTAACACAAAAATTTTACATCTAATATGTATTTGCCCAGCCTTGGGACACTATCACCGTCATTTTTTGAGGAGACATTTTAATGAAAGAGGCATCTGCAGCAGCAGATCTGCCATACTAAAAAATCTGGACTCAAAAGACCCACAATTAATCTGCCAACTGATAAAAATTTTAATTTGTTATAAGAAATTAACACAGTGATATTGGTCATAACGCTGTTTAGTGGTCTCTCCCTATTTTTTAACAGCCAAAACATTGTAAATAGTAGTAATTAATTAATGTATTGACCAAAACTGTGGTATTTTTTATGTCTAAACTAACTTTTGTTTTTGGAAACTGAGATATTCACACGCGTATCATATTGCTGCAATATATCTTGTGTACTGGAATATTGTGTGTGTTTTAATTAACTATACAATAAAGAATGTTTCACACATATTCACAATAAGGTAATCCTTACCTTTTTGTCATATACATGACTGTACGCAGATCTTTGGAAAATATAAAAACTGTAAAATATTGAAACACATGCAACAAGTTACTTTCATGTTCTTGTGTTCTTTCATCTTTCTCCTGCATTCATCACTCAAAAATATCACATGTAAAATATCAACTTTACTGATCAATACTTACTGGTCTGGCTTTGCACAGGTGTGCTAAGTAATATCATTTCTGATGTTCAATGTTCAACTTTGAATTCTGTATATATCAATAAATTAATGCATGCAAAAGATCTTATGTAATTTTTGTTTATACAGATTTATTATTGGAACTTCTGGTTTTGCTCTAATTTCCTGATGTGCCTTAACCAATCATCCTCAAAGCAAGTTTCAGCTACAACGCCTTCCTCAGGATGGCCACATGTAATGACCCCATGAAATATCCAAAGCCTGCAGTCACATAATTTAAGAATATCACTGAGCCACACATTTTCAAAAACACAAACTATAAGTTAAATGCTTCTTAATTCATGTCACCAAGTACACTAAAAAAAACTAAAAGTGTCCAACTCCAAATAGAAAGTGAAAGCAATAAAAGAAATTATTTGAGCACCACTGTCAATGTCAAGCCCACACAAACCAAGGTGGATTTAAAAGTGTCCAAAGAAAATCAAAAAAGATAGAAAGTGCTTAAAAAACATCCATTGTGTGACTGGATGCACCACTTTTGCCTGAAGCCACATAGCTGTGAATTGTACAATGAGGCATACGACACATGTCCATGTGGTCAAGATTATGTGGACGAAATAAGTCAAGGTTTCTAAATACAATTTACTGAACAGCAATTAAAACCCACAAATTATTGGCACCCATAGTGAAACATTGTGTGGAAAATGGACATTCACCTGAAAGGCTTAAATCACGTATTCTAGAGAAAATGATCACCACAGGAGAGAAAGATGTATGTGAAGTGATAAAAAGTAGAGAGGTAATTTGGATCTTCATTCTCCAAACTCACTCAAGAGGATTGAATAGTGAGTTCCCCCGTGGAAACACTATTTGATACACCTAAAGAGATTATGTTCAGCTTGGGGATCCTGTCTAACTTCACAGTCCTCTATAATGTTTAGAATAGTATAGAGATGTTTCATAATAGCACAGTAATGTGTTATAGTTTCAAACATGTTACCCAACGTTGCATTCCCAAAGAAAGATTTTGTTTCCTGTTTTGTTTTTGAAAAGATCTAGACCCTTTGTATAGTTAAAAGGCATTATAAAGAGGTCTCATATCGTGACACATTTATCTGAAACTAGTTTCCAGCTTGTTAGTCAAAGCTGTGCTTACAATGAGAGAATGAGTTGTCTTTGAAAATATCAAGAACCCATATTGGCAATATTTGCAACGTACTCTTTCAATAAGAGATGAATCTGAGATATAAAAAGCATAGATGGGTGCAGTTTTCATCTTTGTGCATATTACACCTGCCCCTCCCCCTCCCCGCTGCACCACTGCTGCCCCATAGCGGCCCCTACTGGGGACACCTCACTGGGCTTACCATCAAACCACTTATGTATGAATGAGGCACAGCTAATTTTACATTTGTGTGCTTATTGAATTATTGAGTGATATATGCTCATTTTACATTGCACATTAAATGGTTCAAATAAATGTATTATATTGTCAAAATATAAAGAAGATAGGATGTGGGTTCAATTATTTTAGTTGGGACATTACCTGGGTAAGTAGGGTAGGGAAGATTGTTTTAGAAAGAGAGAACTGGTAGGAAAAAGGTGAACATGTTTGAGGGTAGGTTGCAAGAAAATCGCCTTGAAAAAGGAGGAGGTTAACTCACGGTTTGAAATGCTCACAGAAGTGAAGGAAGGCTGCCTATGCATGCACCAGTGCGAAAGATTATGAAGGGGACACATTCGAAATGCATGCTAACACCATTTAGACTGAAACAGAGGAAGCACAATTGGAAATAAAGTAAAAATAGAGCCGGATGACAGGTGATGTGAAGTGAGATATATGAAAAGAAGAGTGGTTTGAAAAGCAGAATTAAAAATCCATTGAAAGGCTACAACATTACAAGCATGGAGCCCCAAGGATAGGAACAAGAAGGAATCAAAGAACAGGAAGAAGAAGGAATTAAAATATTTTAAAAATCAGGTTAAATATCAGAAGGTTGTGTCAGTAATTGTGAAGTATTTTTCCAATTACATACAACTTAAAATGTGGTGTCCAACAGTGGATATGTAGTAGGAAAGGGACAGGGTAGGATCAAGATTAAAATCAAGGTTTTGAGTGGAGATATACAGTTAAAGATGTGAGGGGGCAAATAGTTGGAGTGCAAGATGCATGAGTGTGAAAGAATAAACAGAGCCAATTGGGAATTTATATAGTTTGAAGTGAGCAGAATGGGAGTAGGTAGAGGAAAGATAATTAAAAACTGTATCAAAAAAATAACTAGTGAAATAGGAAAAGAGAACCTAGATTTTGCAGTTTTGTGAGTGAAAATGATCGAACAGCTAAAAATAAAATAGCTACATTTGTAGAAGTTTACACTGAAAACTTTACAGACACAGGACAGAGCAATGGGTGCCTGCCTGGAAGAGGATAAAATATACTAAAAACTTATGTTTTATAGAAATCAATTCATACTGCAAATCTGTAGAGGTGTGTGCATTTTCAAGTATGCATGCGAAGTATGTGAATATTTGAACATATCAGCTTCCTGTAGTTTGCAGAATGTTCAGATGTTTGCTTACTACCTATTCATCACCAATTGCTCCAGGATCTCCCTGTATGGAACATCCTGGAGTAGGAAATATTGTCCACGTGTCTTCACTCTCCAATAGAACAAAAGACTGTCTAAGGAGGGCAGAAAGGGACAGTGCGGGAGATGGTTAGATGTCAAGATTCTTGCTAGTAGAAGGGGTTCATAGAAGATGAAGAGTGGACCACTGCCAAACAAACTAGTGCAGCCATTCTTTAAAAAAAATATGAATAACTTTGTTTTTACCTTTATCTACTTGTAGATAAAATAATACTATGCTGAGTTGTGAGGCATTTGTCTTTGCAACTTCACAAGCTCCAACACTTTACGGCATTTCTAAGTGCTATAGAAAAATGTGTATTATTATTAAGACATTTACTGGTGTACAGCCAACATCAAAAGGAATGGTCTCAATTGTGTGAACTTTTTGACCTTCATGTAATTGTACAAATATCTTTGAGTGTTAAGTCACTGAGACTCTTTGTCCCATGTAGTGTCGTAAGTAGTCATCAAGCTTCCCCAAGGTAGTCAATTGGGCACCTTGCAGCTAAACGAGAATTTTGGGACACAGAAACTATGATTAAGGAAGGAGACTGTGTCATTAAACAAGGGGTGCAAGGGAATTAGCACCATCAAAACCTACTTAAAGAAATAAAGGTCCCAACTGAATAGTGAATCTTGTAGTAGGTCTCACAATGCAAGAACAAAAGGAAACCATATGGCAAGATTTTTGAAGTGTAATTGCTGCAGCTTTGAGTTCATCCCAACTGTGGGTTCCCACCAAGTACAGGACCACCAAGTATGGTCTACTTGTCAATTGCTTCTTATCAGCCTGTGCTGCAAGAGGCTGATTATAGGAACATCTCTGAAGGGAACACAGAAAGAGCTGGGTTTCTCATCATATGTGTGCTCCTATTGTGGACAGGAATATGTAGCACACCTACTATACCAGGTAGTGGGCGACTGAGCTGGTCATTAAAAGCTATCTCTTGCTAGGCACTACCTATAAACTCCAAAGTTGGGTTCCCATCATTTTTTATATGCCCTATAATCCTTTTCCTCAACTGATGTGAGGAAATGGGATTATTGAGGGCTTCTTTTAGTGTGCCCTCAAGAGTAAAAACCAAACTGGCAGATAAGTAATAATGTGTCTACTCTACACCAGAGTCTTTTTGGGATGTGAGTAAGCACTTACTAAACACTAGTTATATGCCAGGGTATAACTGTTTAAGGCTAGATGCAACATCTTACACTGCCATTAAAGTAGCTTAGGAATGTTTTAGCCGGAGCATGTGGAGAGGCTGATTTGTGAAGTATTTTCCAACTAAGCATCACTGTACCCTTATTTGATGTCACCACTACAGCTGTCTAGGGCTATATCAGTGGGAAGACTACAGGTTGGTGTTAACAGGTTCCAATATTGGAATTATTTCATTTTGTGCTTTTGGGGCTCATTATGTATGTCTTAGTGACAGTGAGACAGTCAGGTTAGCCCTATTCATCCGGAGTGGTGTCAAGCAACTAAGACAATAGTGACCTTTCAGTGGGCATGCACTTTGCGCAAAATCCCATTTTCAGGATACAAAGCCACAGTGATTACTCATAAACTACAATGTTTAAGGATTGCCCTTCTTCTCTCACTGTGATACCTAATAAAATGCTCACTGTTTATACAGGGGCCCTTATTTGTTAGCAACGAAATTGTTTTCAAATCATTCCACCTCAATAGTGAAGCCAATTTGGAGAAGGAGGGTAAGGACATGTCCTTCCCCACCTTCAACTGAGCAAATCATTGTCGTATCACTGCAAATCATTAAAATATAAACTGCTAATCATCTTGGACTATAGTTAACATATGTCTGATCTAGGGCTGGGCTCACTGACACACAGAATAGTACATTTCAGACAGGTTTTAGTATAACCTACTAACATGGAACTATTGCAAGAGGAAATCCTAGGTGCCTGATTTACAAAGAAATGTGTAAATCTGCACTTGCAGATTTGCACACACTTGTCAGTGTAGAGGTTTTATTTTCTGGGATTCACAAAAATTCACAGAAAACTGAGTGGAAAGTTGTGACATGCATGTTTCCAGACCTCCGCACAGGAGGAGTTGGATCATTTGTGCAAACTTTGGGGCCCGATTCACAGAACTAACTTAAGACAAAATCCTAAACTTACTACCATTTTGGTATTCACAGAAGGCACTTACTCATTTTGGTATTCACAGAAGGCGCTTCTGTGAGTACCAAAATGATTAAGAGCAGACTGTGAATAACAAAATGGTAGTAAGTTGAGGATTTTGTCTTAAGTTAGTTCTGTGAATCGGGCCCACAGTTTATTTGTTTTCATGGAGATCATATTACTCCTCGTTAAGAAGGTCCTAGCCCTAAAATCCTACCAAATCGGGGACGATTCAGTACTCTTCTCTTCCATGAAAAAGATTCATGCCAGCACTGATCTCTCTGTATTAACCTGGCGGTCCGCCAAACTCAAATTTGGGCAGGCACACCGAGAATTTAGCAGTCAGGGTACTTCTTCACCAATGAAAAAGAGTACCCTGACTACCAAACTCTAAATCAGGCCCTTAGACAGAAAAGTTTGCTGACTGAGGGAGCTCAGCTGATTGACTGAAAGGTAAACATTGGTGGTTGTTGAAGTGTGTTTGAGGTGAACAGTACATCTCTTATGTGACACAGTGAAATATAGCGAGCTGCACAATTCAGAATGGCTGCATCACACGTTGTGCTTTTAAATTCCTTGGAGAAGTTGTTATGTGTCCTGATCCATCGATAAAGCCAACAATTAACTATTCGGATCTAGTTGTGTCAAAAACCGTAAGTGAACCTTTTTATTCGATTCAGAAAGATGATATTGTAATTGGAAAAGGTCAAAATGATCCAAAATCCAATAACTGTAAAAGATTAATAGTCTGGAAGGAGACAAAGTGTGCACCAGTGGTTCTTAAGATCTTTTGAAAAGGCACAGCTATGTACCCGAAGGACATGTTTGGTTAGAAGGTGTCAGTCTTATGAATTCCACAAATTATCATACTTACGACCCAGTTCCATGTGTACTGATAAGGGGATGCTTTTGTCTTAAGATCTGGCCTATGGCTGCTTTTGGACATCTACTCACAACAGTGAATGCAAGTCCAGAAATGGCTCCTGAAGCCTCTAACTCCTTATGGTGGCACAAGCCGCATCAGCGGAAATGAAATCAATTCCTTTTGTTATTTAACCCTCACACGCCCTATTGGTGTCATGCTTCATCATCGGGTTCACCCAGACTCCTAAAGGTATATGCAAATGATTTACTAAGCATTGCCGTCAGCGTGGGGGCGGGGCGAGCGTGCATGGCGCTTTCCGGTATGCATCCCTGCTGGTGCGCATACCGGAAAGCGCAATGCACGCTTGCCCCGCCCCCCACGCTGACAGCAATGCTGAGTAAATCACTCGCATATAGAGGGGCACGACTGACAACTCAGTGTGTGAGCCGGGGATCTGAGGTACCAGCTAGCTTTACCGCTGGGCAAGACATTTGGAGCAGTAAGTGAAAGAAGTATGGCTTGGGAAAAAACATGAAAGAATCAAAAAAGGAGCAGAAGAGAAAATTGACAACAGTGAATTTTGTACTTTGATTTAAACATGCTAATACTCAGATTCGATCTTAAATGCTAGTTTGAGTTGAGCCATTTCCTCTAACCATCCATTTAGACTGCATGATTGAGATGTGCTCTTCCCTCCTTCCTTGCATCCATCTTCCCTACTATAGTAATAACCATTGGAACCACATATGTGAACTCAATTCATATTAAAATGAAATAATTGCTGCAAAATGTACAAATTAAAATAAGAAAAAAATGCATTGATTTTTTCCTTTTATTCCAAGGTCACCGTACTCTAGGCAATAGGCAAACAAGACAGGAATGCAAGCATATTAAAATCTTCTTTCTCATACTTTGTAATTACTTGCATGTATTAGTCAGTCTGGTCTCTGTCAGTTTACAATGTGTTGTATTGAAGTATTTCTTATGATGGCTCGGTAGCATGAGGGAACATTTTACAGGAACACAGATTAACCTTTTATTTTCATAGTTTCAACACAATGTTAAATGAAATAAAGAAAAATGGAGAGTGTAATGAGCCTTCATGTAAGGGAAAGGGGTGGTGAATAGACAGATGCCCTTCAGAGGGAAATCTCGAGGTATTGTTAGCTGTGAGGCAATGCATATTTTTCTGTAGTCACCCACATTTTTTGTATACTGATGCTACTAGTGTTTTGACTGTGTGCACTGAGTCACTGTTTGACCAGTCCCCAGTGCATGTGCTCAGATCCCTAAAACATGTCAAAATCAGTTAACGCCTAATTGATATATTTGGCTTTCCTATAAGGAAATAGTATTTTGTGCCCGGAATACACCCATAGCATGAAAAAATTAAAGGTCACATATAGACTACAACATGGCTACACCGTGCACTAGTGTGACCAAGCAAACATGACTCAAGGCCTAACATTGCTGCATGGCAGGTGAAGTTTGGATGTATGTCAGTACAACGCAATCTAAAAGATCGCGGTACTTGACAACGGGGGCATTACAACGCAAGTCCTTACAACGACTTGCGTTGGAGGGCGCGGATTTTGGAATATTATCATTTTATATTCCAACACCAGTCCACGTAACAGTAGGGAAGGTGTTGGAATATAAAATTACAACATTCCTTGCCCAACAGCGCCATCCAGCGCAAGTCGTAGTAACGACTTGCGTTGTAATGGCATCGTTGTAAAGGCACTGGGGTGTAAACACCTCGTTGTAAACGATGTTTACCGTGAAGTTTAATACCTGCAGACCCACATGCCAAATTAAACCCTTTTTGACAGGAGAAAACCTTCCTTTTGTCTATAAATGAATCACCCCTTGTAGGACTTGTAGCCCACAAGGCAGGGTGCATACTATTTAAAAGTAGGACATGTAGAAATTTAGAGTTAGCATGTCTTTACAGTAACTGGCACCTAGCACTGTAGCAAATAGTCCCATAGATAAACACCAGGAAGCAATATAAAACATTAATTCTATTATTTCTGGATTAGAAGCAGCTAGAAACATGACAAAACTATTTGTAATATTAAATAAAACCCAACTCAATGGTGACACTGGAGTTTTAATAAATATTAAGGAAAAGTAACTTTCAGAATGTTTTCCCTGCCTGAAGCTCCTGGAAGCTAATTTGCATGTGTTCTCCAGCAATAGCCCAGTGAGGTCTTAGCCCCAATAATGTGTGAAAACTGTTGGCAGAGCAGAGATAATGATTTGGGTGCAGGACAGCGGTTTCTGTCCCCATAGCAGGAAGGCCAATTGGATGTACCCAGGAAATTTATTTACTTCAAAGGAGGCCTTCTCTGTCACAAGCAGGTGTTATTGACACATGGAAAGGTCCCACCTGTTGTCCTCCTAGTCAGGCAAGCACCAAAATCTAGTAGGGGGAGAGCTGCTCTCAGAACTGGTTTGGGCACACTAGCTGTGCACAAGGGTCGAAGGGTTTCCCTCCCTATCTTGGATTTTAGGAGTGTGGAGCACCGTGGGATTGTTTTCAGTAGAGCAAACAGGAACTGTTGCAAAACTGGGTAAGGTTACCCCTGCAAACCTTTACCCTGTTGCTAGTGGCAGACATAAATGTGGCATCTCAAGGCAACCTCTTCATAAAACTTTCAGGACCTGAAGAAAACAGAAGATAAGTGGAACTGTAGTTTGTGTTCTCAGAGGAGCCGTGAAGAACGCGACCTGCTCCCTCTTGTACCCAGGACTCCAGGAGTCAATTGGATGACTTTCTCTGTGAATATAGGGCTACAAAAAGTTGCAAGAGGTCTTTTTTCAGAAGTGCGCAACTGACTGGAAGCAACTGGACCTGACAATGACCTTGCTGGTGGCCTCTGCTGGAGTGAACTGTGCGACCCTAGAGTTGTTCCTAAAGTCCTAAGATTTCCGCTGTATTTTTGGTTTGTGGCTGCAAAAATGCTTTTTTAAATGCACAAACACCAAAGTGTGATTTGGTAACTTGTTACAGATTTGCAATTTGGGTTGGTTACCTACTACTGATTTGGTATTTGGAAAGGGCGTGTTTAGGGCATCCCTTCCAAATACTGAATAGTAATGATATGTGATAGGGTTTCGCGATCAAAATGCAGTAGAAACACATTACTATTTTACAGACAACTCAAAGACGATGGTAACCCATTCGTGAATCGGAAGAGGTCCTCAAGGGACCCCTTCCCCTTTGTGAATGTTAAAATAAAATTTTTAGGAGTAGGCAGTGGCTTAAACGCATCCTGTTTTCCTTTAAGGTAAATTAGTTGCATTTAAAATTATTTTTTTTAATAAAACGCAATCACAGACATTGTGGCCTGTTGACCTTAGCAAGCCACCATCCCTGTGATGGCGAGTATTCCTAGTGGGTCGCAGTTTGTGACACACCTCAATAATATTCATGAAGTAGGTTGTACTGCGACTCACTATGAATCACCATTTTGTAGAATGACCTATTAGCACATAGTTCCCCTCGCAAATTATCACACTGGTCTAAAAAAACTACTGGTCGCAAATGTACATCTAGTCTAAGTCCAAAGGTAAAATACTTGACCAGGCGAAGGCAATAAAAGCATCTTACAGGGAAGAGGACTTCACTGGACATAAAATCTGAATTTCTCCCACTCAGAGCTTTTCCTGTCTAAACCAGCAGTTTATTTGGATCTCGTCCAAAGCATATCCAAATTCTCGAGGACTTGCCTGAACACAGCTCGATGTCTTGCCCCTCTAAAGGGTTTTGACTTCCAGGAAAAAGACCGAGACCAAAGGTAAAACCTCTGACCGGGTCAAACTTAGTTTGTTGTATTCGACCCATGCTCTATCACAGTTGGCCTCAAATTGCACCTAGAGACCAGTCTACTGCGACTATTGACTACTGTTAGCTATTTGTGCTTTTTGGTGCTAATTTTCATTAAATCCTTAAACATTGATATCTTAGATTCCCCTTGCATTGCTTTTGTTTTTGTGTCATTTTGTTCATTACATTTGACTCTATTTTATTGTCCTGTGTTTTTGATGTTTTAGCTTTTTTTGTATTAGTAAATGCTTTACACATTCTCTTTAAGTTAAACCTGTCTACTCTGTGCCATACCTACGAGGGATTGATCTCAGGTTTAAATTACTGAAAACTTAAACTGGATCTAACCAGTAAGTCACTTGGGCCCATAATAACCAAATTGTGATTCCTAATTAGCACATCAGTATTTGAGAATCGCAAATTGAAATTGAGATTTCCTAATAGCAATTCCTTTGGATTCATATTTGCTATTAGGAATTCGCAAAATATTTGATAAAAAGCTATGACCAAAGAAAACATATGCTACAGCTATCAAGTCATTACCTATACTGGGTCACACATGTTTGATCAGATAACATTGCTTTCCCTTTTTGCACATGATTCATAGTTCTTCATTTCTAATCGGGTCTTCTCTTTTTTTGTAAACAGATTTTATTGTATTTTCAAATCAAGTCATGTCATACAGTCATATGCATATCTTAACGCTTGGTATTCCCGAGCTCTCATGTTCATATTTAGCACATATACATATTAGCAACATGCAATTATATTATTTATGCATATTTACTGATGAAGAGCCTGGCAGTATGCATCTTTGACAAGAAAGGGTCAGCATCCTCAACGTCTGGTGACCACAAATATCCCTCAACTCAAACATTTCCCCCCAACTAGCCCTACCCCCTCCCTTGTCTGTGCCTCATATATCCTTGAAATTGGGTGTTCCATATCATTCCTGTGCCTATATCATAAAAGCAGTTTGTGTTTTATTTCAGGCCTCGAGGAGGACTTTTTACTAATCTCCTCCTCTGCATGCATCACTTGGGTGTAGAGCCTGGCCCCTTTCTCAGTCATGCAATCATTCTTGTTCAGGGAGTGCTCGGCATCTCTTCTGGTTACGAAGAGTCAGGGTGCTGCAAAGCTTCTACTAGGGCCTCCCAGATCCCTGCCCTCTCCTGGGCTCATGGAGTCACCCTGCCCCGTCATATCCAGCCCATCCTGTCAGGTCTTTTCCCCAGCCTGTCTCTCTTGGGCTCCCCAGCCCCTTCCAGTTCCTGGCTATTTCTCTGTTTGCTAAACCCAGGGCTAGATCCTGAAACTTGCTCTTGACCTTAGTCTTTTCAGTGAGTGGGAACCAATGTAAGAGAAAATAACTAGGAGTGCATTGGACCTCCAACTCTGTAACCTCAGCCAGGACCCCCGAAATGGTCTCCCAATAATCCAACTATTTCGGAAATCTCCAGAACATGTGATGAAACTCAGCACCAACCTCTCCACACTGGGGGCATTTTGCGTTGTCTTCTGCAAAATATCTATTAATACTCCCTGGGGTGAGGTACACCCAGTGGAGTACATAAAAATGAATGACCAGTTCCTGGATACTTTCGGCATGAGAGCCTCTAGTGCCTCCCAGTCTGTGCTGGGGGACCCTATGTTCTCCCCTCAGCGGGCTCGTAGATTGTCTAGCAGTGTCAGCATATCACGAAGCAACCAACTGTAAAGACAGGTAAAAGCTTTGTAGGTCTCTGATGCAGTGAGCACATATTGACAGCCCCTAGCTTCAGGTAGCTCTGATAGGCTATCCTCCATCTCCATCTCGAATAGGCCCCTGATCGCCGTCGTACCTGCCACCACCCAATCCACCAGTTTCCACCACTCTTCCCTATGTGGAAGCTCCTTCTTGACCTTTAGAGGGATGTTCAAGGAGCAGGGCAACCGTAGTAGCCTTCTGCAGGCTCCTGGTCCAGCAGCATAGCAGTACCATGAAATCTCTAGCACAAGATCATTCAAGTTAATTTGTGAAGGTCTGGGACATAAGGGCCCAGCTCTGTCCCAGGAGCAAGCCTGTCCACCACCCACTGCGTCAGCCATAAGAGATGTGCTGCTAAATAGTAAGTCTCGAAGATCCCCCTCCTATATTGGCCACCGAATTGGCGCCAATGGTATTCTCCTGTGACCTGTCCCCCAGAAGAAACGTGTCATAATCGTGGACAGGTCCCGGAATATACCTTGGGGTATCCACACTTGCAGGACCATGAAGTAGTACAGCAGATAGTGATGGCCACCATTTTCATGTTGCTACCTTTCCATAGCCCAAAAGTCAGCATTAGATCGAATTGTGTGAACCCCCTTGCCCACATTGCCCTTAAGGAGGTCTGCGGGGTCATGATAAATCTCACTCCCACGTAAGGACGGCATCGAGGCTCCAAATTGACCTACCCAAATCCCTCTGGTAAGGCCCTATTTGCGCTCATTGGAAACAGGCAGGATTTTTGCCAATTGATCCCTAGCTGCTACACTACCCCGGACCACTCCAGGTGGTCACAGGTACCCCCAGGGCCTCCCAGGCATCCTGTAGAAACAACAGTAGATCATCTGCGTATAGCACAATGTGGTGATTTGATTGCCGAGCGGGATCCCTGATCTCCATCCTGGTGCAAGAGGTCAGAGGCTCTATGGCCCGGGCGAAAATGCAAGGGGGACAAGAGACATTCCTGCTGGATGCCGTAACCTACACTGTAACTTTCTGAGATGATATGGCCCTTCTTGACCCTCACCGATGGATTTAGCTACAATAGTCCCCTATCCAAGGCCAAAGCTCAGCATTACCTTATAGAGGATGTCCCAGTGTAGGCTATCAAATGCCTTCTCGATATAGACTGCAAAATTCACAGCCTCCCCTTTGTTGTACGTATTGACCTTCAATAGCTGGAGATTCTGGGGCGTGTTGTGGCCTGGAATAAACCTTGCCTGATCTCGATGTTTAAGTGCTGGCATGTGTTGGAAAAGGTGGTTGGCTAATATACAGCTCAATACCTTATAATCAACATTCAGCATTGACAATGGCCTGTAGGCCCTGTTGTCATTAGCCAGTTTGTCAGGCTTCAGCTGGGGCACAATCAGGGCCTCTGGTGTAGAGATGGGAAGCAGTCTTGAGTCCTTTGCTGCTTTATAGATCTCCACAACCAGGTCAAGATAAATGACTTCTCTAATGAGCCAAAAACACAAATCAAAAATGAAAACCTCTGAACAACAATTTGTTTACAGAGGTATATCAGTGGGCCAGTATTAACAAGTCAATTGCAGTGCTTAATTTGAGCCGGTGCTTCCTGGGGCTCAGCACAGGCACCTAATCCTCAACACTGGTGCTTACAGCACCAGTGAAGGACACACTCATTTAGAAGGCACCTGATTTTCCCCAGATTCACAGGATGTTGAGCCACGCCTAGACTCAAACCGGGTTCCCCAGCTCCGAAATCGGCAGCTCTACCCATTAGGCCAAGTCCTCGCCAGGTTAATTTGTGCTATGACCCTAGTCAGGAGGCACATTTCTCTTGTTAGCGGTGCCTCCTGAAGAGAGCCCCAGGACTTTTCATTTTACAAATTAACCACTGGTTAATTGGGTATTGTTTCGAGTGACTTTGTTTTAGAAAGTTGCAAGGTAGTTTTCTAGCTGGACTCGGGGTTGTATTGATGATTGCATCCTAAGAAAAACATTAAGGTTATCATCATACATGGCCTTGCATCTGGGCTGATATTTATCAGATCGATAAATTCCAACCCTGCTGGGTCTGAATTTATCAGGACCGATAAATAACTCAATTAGGAGCTTGTCCCTGAAAAGGAGGAATAAAGTGCAGATGTAGGTGTTTAACACCTACATGTCCCAATAGTTATTGTACATTTTTTCAGCCAATAAATATTGGCATGAATTGTATTGGGGGAAACCATCATGGAGTTTGGTGTTATCAGCCATTCACAATTGCAATTAACCGAGCCACTGTAATGCCGACCTAAATGATTGATCGAATGAACATTCATGAATAGTAAACATTGCTTGTATAGCCGAATGCCTACAGATAACAGATGTAAAATCATCGTTTTCATAAAACAAAACGTGAGTACTGTACTAGGTAAAAAGTAGGAGGCAAACAATTCGAATCAGTCTGGTTTGGACCTTGCCTTTGGGCTGAGCTTTGTAGGAGTGCTTAAAATAAAAGAGAATGAAGTAACATTTGGTAATTTTCTTGCTATGGTCTGCTGTACATTTACTGCCTAATCCTTTTGATGCATTCTAATGGCTGTTTCTCACAGTTGCTCTGCAATGTATTACCTTTCTAGGGGTCTTTATGTTGCCTCGTAGGTGATATTGCATTGCACACACATCACATCCGTCTTGATCAATTACCGCTACAACTGTACAGCAAAGAACCGGGATAAACAAAGGGCTCAGCACTAAATGAGAATCTATTCCAATGATGGATCTGTGAGACAGTTGTCTTGGGAAATTAATGGATATTTGTTAATCATTCTGTCAGCTTCTCAACATGCTAATGCACAGAGCAAGGGAAAACTGCAAGGAAGCGGAGTTGATTTTTGGTCCGACTTGCACAAAGTACTCTTTAAACTCCCTTGATGAATAGAAAGTGTAAATGAAGAAAATATTTTAATAGAAATGAGCCGGAACACATTATTGACACTAATTGTCAGATTTTTTTCCAGATTTGCCAGCCACCACTATTACTAATACAAATACTTGCAAAAAATGGTCGATAATGGCATTATTGTATCAAAGAAAACACCAAAGAAAATATATTTATATCGTTTTTAATTTATGGTAGAATTACATATAAATGTATGAATCAATTATCTGAATGTCTAGATAGAGCTACATATGGGTCTTTTTTAAACTTCTTCTATATGTATGCTATTACTTACAAATTGGCAAGGCTCAACAGTAGGTGTTTGATGTCAGTCTCCTGGCATTTGAAAAAAAAACTGTCATTCTTGTTGAAAGGGACATGTCTGTAATTCTATCTCGGCTACTACATATTTTAAAGATAGCCCGGATTTCAATTTAGTAGTCACAAACACATTATTTTTCTCAATTCCTTGGGGTTCACAATAGAACATGAGATAATCTTTCTGCCATTCAGAGGTTATTACAAGTGTGTTTACTTTGGAGCTGTACAACTCTTGACCCCTTTGAAGAAGAGGAGACCAATATCAGCATGACTGAGGGACCAGAAGGAAAATCTCATTCTGTAATAATAGTGAAGATATTTATGTATTTACTTGCAGAGTTTTATAGAGTGCTGGCTTGACCCGGAGATATCAGAGCACTTTACAGGCGGATTAGCGAGATACAAAATAACACCAGTTACAGAAGCCTAGTTTCACATCGGAAAATAGAGTTATTATATAGAATACCATATGCACACCTCATATGGAAGGTAGAGGGGGAAACGTAAAAAGGGGTGGGAAGAAGATCAGGCCAGGTAGAACTGGTAAAGGGGAAAGTACTTCAGGGGAGCCAAAGGTCAATGTGAAAGTCAAAACAAACCAGCTAGGAGATCAGCAAACATTACATCCGGTATCGCGGTGACTGAGCAAGATGTGAGCGGTGTATAAGACCCAAGGTGGGGGTCAACTCAGGATAAAGGTCAGTCAGGCGTCATAGGGCATAGTCCAGCGGCATGTTGAATCGGATTGAAGCCGCAAAGATGGAGGATCCAGGTCATGGGCACCGATGGCATTAACACGAAATGGCGGGACATGAAAAAATCCATACCACAAAACCACACGGGAGCTGGCTCCACAAAGTAGGGCTGGGTGTTGGGGGTTGGGCAGCCACCAGAACAAGAAGGGCAGGAGGTTGGCGATAAAACTCAGGTCATTTAAATGCACATGTTCGGGGCAGCAGACTTGTCGATTCAGTATGCCGCAAAGTCAGTTCGGGCACCCAGGCAGCAGCCCGGAAAAGGGGGCGAGGGCAGCAGTGGGGACCAAGAGGGCACTCCAACCCCTACTCGAGAAGTGAAAAACAAGCTCGGTGGCAATTGGATCGTAGTGCTAAGATAAGATATGAACAATGCAGGTGCCCTTGTCACCTTACACTAATGTGGAAAAAGAATGCTTCAGTGAAAGGTATGTGTTGGAATAGCCACCAAGGAGCATCCTGGGCATTTCTGGAGCCAGCCCTGGGCCATCTAGGGCTCCAGAAAGGAGGCAGTGCACCCCCGTCCTTTCTTTATTTTAGGCCTGGGGCTGTGAGAGTCAACACAGACCCACCACTTAAAATTTGTATGCATTTCATCGGGGTGGCAGTGGTTACTGGGTTGTAGGGGGGCATAGCCCCCTGCATTAATATTATATTTAGCCCCAGGGAGGTGTCAGTCTCCGGGGCTGCGGGGGGGAGCATGTGGCCCCCTGCAATTCTGTTATGTGTAGCCACAGGGAGTTGGCATCACCAGGGCTGCAGGGGGGCCGCGCTGCCAACCCCCGCACACATGATTAAACATGCCTCGGGGATGTGATGGCCCCCGGAGCTTTAGGGATTCTCAGAGGGGACCACATGTGCACCCCTCTTACATATTTACACATGCCCCAGGACCCGACCACCCAGGCGCCTATTAGAAGCAAAGCGCAGGAGACTGCAGTTAATTTTTAAAAACATTTCAGCGGGAGTCACGGATCCAGCGTGACTCCCCCCAATTTATTTTTTTAAATAAAGCTTTTTTGACCCTTTGGCCACCCCCTGAACACCCGCACAAGGCCTAGTGGGTCAGGGTCTTTCTACGCTCCCATTTCTTTTTCATAAAAACAGTTTTTGTGGGACTCAGTTAACCCAAAGTACCAAGATGGCTGCCAACATTTCCTGATTGAAGGGTTTGCAGTCAATTAAATGTCAGTAGGATTTCAGTAGGGCATTGGACTCTCAGATATCCATTTTTTTTAAACTTAAATAGCTCTGAAACTACTGAATGGGAGCACAATTTCTGGACCAACATCTAGCTCTTTGCCAAATTTGGTGTCATTTTCTAAAATGATACTTGAATTGAAGTAATCCTGGAGCATACCCTTTTCTTTTAGTTACTCAAACTTCATTCTCTTTTTGTAGTTTAGCGTGCAAACTCTGATGCGCACCTTCCCAAAGAAAGCGCCTGCCATAATTCATGAATCCTATGTGTGGCACGGTGTGTCCGTGACACAAAAGGAGATGCACAGCTGTATGCACATATGTTAGAAATATTCACACGTACTCCATGGTTTTACCAAGTTTGTCCACATTTATTCCAATATTTCAGTGTTTAATCCATTTTTTACCATCACGTCAGAGACACAAAGTTTCCATATTTTATGCATCTTGATTACTCTGAGGATGCCCATCCAGGCTTATCCACAGGCAATTACTTGAAACTTCATGGTACCCAAATATTTGAATCTACCCAATGCATTTCGGTCCCAAACGACCTTCATCGGGGGTATCTATGGTATTAAAAAACATATTTCAATGAACATGCACACTAAACAGTTCTTAACCACATTAACTTTACAAGAGCCATTTAACCAAAACACCCCTTTGTGACCATCAAAAATATAACTAAATCTAAAATGAAACATCCCCTTAGACATAACATGCGGAAAACCCATTTTGAGGCCCCCTTTTTTCTAAGCCCCTGCTTGACGGATCACCTTGAAACTTTCAACACAGTAGCATAACCTAAAGGGGGAATTTTGTAAAAATGGTGTGAAGATTTTTATAGCAGCGCAAGCATTATTTGCAAAGCAACGAACGCTTTTCCCATGGAAACTTTGGTCCTAACTATATATATATATATATTTTTATATATATATATATATATATATATATATATATATATATATATATGAAGGACACTCTGGTTAAAAAACCGAGTACATGGTTGTCCCAGCGAAAGGGCTTCTTTAAATGTAAGACATGTAAGGCCTGCCAACATGGGGTGTCAATGACCAAATACAAAATCCCCTTCAATGAAAAAGAGTGGGTCATTGACAAGGCGTTAAATTGTAAATCAGACCATGTAATCTATATATTGGAATGTCCTTGTAAATTAAAATATGTTTGTAGTACAGTATTATAAGGCCACAAAAGAGTGCTACAGCACATCAGAGCCATTAAAATAATGATCCATCTTATCCAGTGGCACGCCACTTTAATGAAAAACACAATGGGGATCGGAAGGAGCTACGGTACTACCTTTTGGACGCGGTCCCAATCTCAAAGAGGGGAGGGGACCGAACAAAGGACCTTCGCAAACTGGAAATGCTGTACATTCTAAATCTGGATACCAAATATCCGGGAGGCTTAAATGCCACCGAGGAACTTTGGTCAAGCCTTGAAACATGATTATGATATAGTGGGTGACCATTAATCTATTATGAGACTATTGTAAATATTAGGGTTGGGATGAAGTGATTGCAGTTTGTGTATAGGTGTTGGGTTTTAGATATTTATTCGATTGTGTATTAACCTATATATGTATGTTCTTATTCATATATTTATCAATTAGATTTTAACAAGTTCAGAAAGTATTTATACCAATGCACAGTTTGCACATGCTCTCATCTTCCCCTCATATCCCTTTTTCAGATCCCCTGATCTATAATTCAACACCCATCCTACATTCATTGTAATAGGTATCTACAAGTAAACTAAACTACTTTAGAATAATTTGTAGACATATTATATAATATGTATTTGGTTACTTTTGTTCTCCTTTTTTTCATCAACAGTATTTGAACATAATTAACATCAGACCAGCTGTTTCCTGTATCACTTTTTTATTGGGTTTTGCACAGTTGATACGTCAACTTATTATTTATATTACATGTGAATATTACGAATTCCTGAACATTTAACTGCAATATTCAAATATATTGAAGGTATTTAAACCGTTATACTAGCAAGATCAATTTTGAGCGGACTATGAGTAAAATCAGACCGTATATATACAAGTTCTTAGTGGGGCTACTTAAAATAGTAACCACTTACAAAGGATACAAACCTTGAATGAATTTGTAAATCATGTAGATATTTACAACTATTTACTGGGGTAATCCATTTAAGAAAACAGTATGTACAGTTTTATAGATATTTATAGGATATTCTGTAAATCAAGTTGCTATTTTTAAGTTTTTATGTAGATGTGGGTATTTTTATATATTTAGATATTTAGATATTTATGTGTCTTTATATTTATAAATACTCCGTGGTCAACTAGGTCTGAATCTCTATGCATTTAAGCATCAAAGTTTGTGAGCCGCAACAAAGATGTTCAATATATGGCAGATTTTGCGAGGGAACGTATATATTGTACTGGCACTTTACATTTTGTTGAAACCTTGTTTTGCACTGTCACTTTAAGGTTTTAAGTCACATGGTATATGTATGAAAATAATAAAAAAATATTTAAACCAACTGTCTAACCATGAGCGTGTCATGTGATCAAGTCCCCCTGAAGGGACGAAACGCGTCATGGCTGCCGCTGCACTTTGATTGGAGACTAAATAAAATTGCAGCTGACTAGCCACAGTGGTTCACGCTCTCTCTTTCTCGTGAAAGGAGAATTGGTGAGGAGTTACTTGGAATATATATATACATATATATACACATATATATTACCATCTCCAAAGCTGGAACTATACTGCTATACTGGGATATCATGATCAAGTCACACGATAGGAAGTTATACTTCTAATTAAGGGTAGGCTTATTACCAGTAAGGTCGCTAACAGCAAGGTGACGAATCATGTCCCATTTGCCATGCCCAATCGGAGTCCCTGGATCACTTGCTGTTTGTTTGTCCAGCTCACACCGCTCTGTGCCGAATGTGGCTGTCTCCAATTTGCAGATCTCTGGGCACTAGAAGGAATGACGTTGCGCTTAGATTACTGCGCTCAGAAACATTAACATCTATCGTCATTGCTTTGGCAACATTTTTGGGATGGACATGGGCCATTAGATCTTAGGCATTTCCTACAGGGTGAAGGTCCGTACATGTTATAGTATTAGTATTGGAATCCCGGATCCGACCCCCGTTATTAGATGCTAAGGAATTGTTTGGTATGGGTCTGACATGATGTTAATGTATTTATTTGTTACCGTGCGGTAAACAGCACGTTGAATTATAAATGTAATTTTAAGGCATTATACACTCGGATGTTTTCCTGTTTTACTGGATTTTATTGTTCTAACGGACAGCTTTACTTTTTTTTTTTTTTTTTACATATGGGTCCTACGATTATTCCTTGTATTTTGCTTTGATGATATATCTGTCGAATAAAGCTAATATGATGATGATGATATATTACCTACTGGGATATATATATATATATATATATATATATATATATATATATATATATTGCAGCTCCGAATCTCTCCCAATATCAGAAAGAATTTACGGCACTCATAAGGGAAGTGTTCATGCTATTTTATTTTGAAAACACTCAGCAGACAAACGCGTTTCGGTTTTCCTTCGTCAGTGTCTACCATTGACACGGAGGAAGCGGAAATAAAAACATTTCATTGTTTTGGCATGTCTATAGAAAGAGGACTTCCTTGAATCCCCGTGAGGAACTTATTTGTTCAGTATATTACTGTTTCTTTACACATATTGAAAAACATGATAAGTGGCTGTATGCATGACATCCGTTTTGTATTTACATATCATTTTTTGCATGATTGTTTCAATAAATTATTTCTACAAATTATTTATAATATATATACAATTTATATTTTGCCATTGTTCATGTTACAGTTGCTATCAAGCCGTGGATCGGCAATGCTCACGGGGTTTTCTAAAGCATGTTCTACAGATTCATATTTCATTGCATTTTCAAGGGATTATGCATTGCCCAAGTGAGAAGCTAGTTCCTCATTCTTATTCAATCCCAGAGGGGCCTTTGTTTGGAGATCTATAATATAACGGGACTCCAACCTTCTCAGTCTCCGCAATCTATCTCCGCCTCTAGGATTTACTGGTACATGGTCTAACGCA
The DNA here is from genome assembly GCF_964261635.1 of Lissotriton helveticus. NCBI lineage: Eukaryota > Metazoa > Chordata > Amphibia > Caudata > Salamandridae > Lissotriton > Lissotriton helveticus. Next base: position 727,694,877 of record NC_136061.1, read on the forward strand.
AAGTACTGTAGGAGTTCTCTATTGCTGTTATGTTTTAGAGCAAAGTGCTTTGCTACGGGATAATTAAAATCTTTATTCATGATGGCACGTTGATGCTCTAATATGCGTAGTTTGACATTTTTCACAGTGCTCCCTATATATTTAAGTCCGCACGGACACTGTAGGCAGTATACAACGTGAGTTGTGGTACAGGTAAGAAACTTTGAAATTTTTCTTGACATGTTGGTCCCAGGTATGTCAAATGCTGTTTTCCTCTTGCTTTTTTCGCAGGCTTTGCATTTCCCACATGGGAAAAACCCTGGCATATCACTAATTCTCCCTGTTGATGCTGCTTTCTCAGGAAGATGGCTATGTACAATTTTATCTCTAATAGATCTCCCTTTTCTAAAGGTGATAAGAGGGGATACAGGAATTTCTTTTCCTATAATTTGATCTGTTTTTAAGATATGCCAGCTTCTTTTCAAGATTTTTCTTAGATGATTAGAGTCATCCGAGAAGGTGGTAATTAATCTGAATTTTCCTGCATTTTTTGTTTCCAGCACAGTTTTCTTGTTCTTTTCTCTCAGTAGTTGGTCCCTCGGTATCTTCTCTACTCTTTTTAAGGTGTTGTTTAGAAGAGTTTTATTATACCCTCTAGCTTGGAACCTACTGATACTATCTGCTGCTGCTTTTGCAAAGTCCGAATCTTTGGAGCAATTTCTCTTGATTCTCAGAAGCTCTCCGTAAGGGATGCTTCTGATCAAGGTTGGGGGATGACTGCTCTCTGCGTGCAGAACTGAGTTACCTGCTGTTTTTTTTCTGAAAAGTTCAGTTTCTATTTTGGTTCCTCTCAAATTTACTTTCAAATCCAGGTAATTTACTGATGAAGCATTGATGTCAGCTGTGAATTTTAAATTTAGTGTATTGGTGTTTAAATAAGCCACAAACTCTTCTGCCTCGGTTACTGACCCTTCCCATATTAAAAAGAGGTCATCAATGTACCTATACCAGATTTTCAGGTTCCCAGCCCATTTTTTGAAACCCGGGCTCCGGGTCACCTGCTCCTCCCACCAGCCCACGAATAAATTCGCGTAGCTGGGGGCGAAGCAGGTTCCCATCGCCGTACCAGTGACTTGTCTGTACAGTTGCCCTTGGAATAAGAATATGTTATTAAATAAACAATATTCTATAAATTCTAGCAACATTTGATTATGTTTTGCAAATTTCATTGATCTTTTATCAAGAAAGTACCTGATGGCTGACAATCCCTGGTGATGGTTAATGCTAGTATATAGGCTAGTAATGTCCATTGTTATCAATATACAAGAAGGATTACAGTCCACATTCCCAATTTTATTTACAAAGTCTTTTGTGTCTCTAATATAGGACTGAAGTTGTAACACGCTTTGTGAGAGAAAATGGTCTATATATACAGACATGTTTTCAGAAACACTTCCTATGGAGGAAACTATTGGCCTCCCAGGTGGATTTTTGTTGTCCTTATGTATTTTTGGTAACTGGTAGAAGGTGGGCACAGTAGGATTGTTATTTTTTAGAAAAAAATACTCCTCAGTATCCAGCATGTTGTTATTATGCCATTTATTGATCAGTGTTTGAAATTCCATAATGCTTTCATCATAGATTTGTTTAGTTGTTTTCTCGTAAGATGATCGATCCTCCAATTGCCTGAGGGCTTCACGACAGTATTGGTCTCTGGACATCACCACGATGTTTCCTCCTTTGTCTGAAGGCTTGCAAATGATGTCCTCATCATTATCTAGATCTTTCAGAATGTTTCTCTGTTCTTTTGTCATGTTCGATGTTTTATTCCTTGTTCGATTTCGTTGTGACCTGAATTTAGTCAAGTCCTTTATCACAGCTTCCGAAAAAGCGTCGATTGCGTCGTAGGGCATCATTGGTACAAATGTAGACGAGGGTTTGAATTGTGTTGTTGGTGCTTCTTGTTCAACACCTATTTTTCGTGTTGTCTGTGAAACCGACTCGTCTTCATTGAGATTTTCTTCAGTTCTCAGCTCCTCTAGGATTTCCCAAGTTGAGATGTCATCGGTTGTGAGAATGTCTGTGTCTCTCGTTCTTAGTTGTCTATTTTCCTTTTTCGTTGGTTTCAATTTGAAATATTTGTGTAATTTCATTTTTCGTACAAAAGCAAATAGATCGATTCGGGTTTGAGTAAACTCGAGTCTTTCATTCGGGCAGTATGACAGGCCTAATTTCAGTGTTTCTTCTTCTAGTGGTGTCAAAGTTCTTTCAGTTAGGTTTATCACCGTTAAATTGTCTACCACTTCGCACCCCTTTTGCTCCTCGTGATCCTGGGGGTGGTGTTGACCAGACCTCTCCCTCTGCCTCTGCCTCGGCCCCTTCCAGCCCCCTCTTCTTGTTCTTCGGTTGCTTCTGGGGGTTTGCTCTTTCCTCCCCTGAGCCAATTCGCTCGGACTAGATCGTACTCCATATGAAAAGGGGTCTTCGTCTGCGATGTACCTGCCGCCTCATCACCAGATAGTTCGTTTTCAGTTACTTCTGATTCCGAAGTCTCTACTGTTGGCGTGGCTGCATGAGAGGCTTTTTTCTTATTCATTTCTTTCCTGGGGGCATCGAATTTTTTCGCAAATGTCAGTATTCTTCCAAGGGAATAATCCCTCTCATCCCTCTCGAATTTCTCTTGCTTTCTGTGACGAATTTTTAATTCATATCTCTCCAACCGTTTTCTCATTTCAGATCTTAATTCATCCTTTCTTGTAGTATTGGTTTCTTTCTCAATTTCGTCCTCCAATGACTTGATTTCATTGATTGCTTTTTCCCTATCACTCCAGGCAAACTGTATCAGTAATTTCAACATGCCTCGACTGGATAGGGCTGTGTGTTCCGCCCACAATTCCAACAATTTTGGATCTGGATTTTCATACGCCGGGACAGTATAGATTCTCAGTCCTCTCGGCACTCTGTCGACATCCACATAGTTTGTGAGAGAGGTAGCTTCCCACCACTTTCTGATTTCTCTTTCCCGCAGTCTCTCCAGTCGATTGAAGAGATTGTTTAGCGTATCTTTGCCACTATTATCTTTCTTCTCACTTGGTGTTGCGCCCTCTGCCTCTTTAGAACGTTTTTTAAACATGCCGCTTGCTGCTTCCAACCGAGCCTTATCGCCAAACATTTCGTCATCCATAGTTCGGATAGGCGACGCGTGATTCACCTCCCCTTCGTCTTGCCTCTCACTCTTGCATTCAACACACCTACACGCACTAGGGCTTACCCGGTAGTGAAGCCTCACTCGTCCTGGGTTGCTCCTCACGGCGTGGTCTTCGGTGTGTCCTTAATTCGGTGAGCGCGGTGCCCCGTTAGAAATTGTAGCTCCTTATTGCGCCAAAGTCCGGGTCACTCGCAGACGGGTGCCTCTTCGTGGTGACGCCCCACGTTACGAATTGCAGCTCTGAATCTCTCCCAATATCAGAAAGAATTTACGGCTTGCAAATGATGTCCTCATCATTATCTAGATCTTTCAGAATGTTTCTCTGTTCTTTTGTCATGTTCGATGTTTTATTCCTTGTTCGATTTCGTTGTGACCTGAATTTAGTCAAGTCCTTTATCACAGCTTCCGAAAAAGCGTCGATTGCGTCGTAGGGCATCATTGGTACAAATGTAGACGAGGGTTTGAATTGTGTTGTTGGTGCTTCTTGTTCAACACCTATTTTTCGTGTTGTCTGTGAAACCGACTCGTCTTCATTGAGATTTTCTTCAGTTCTCAGCTCCTCTAGGATTTCCCAAGTTGAGATGTCATCGGTTGTGAGAATGTCTGTGTCTCTCGTTCTTAGTTGTCTATTTTCCTTTTTCGTTGGTTTCAATTTGAAATATTTGTGTAATTTCAAACATGACAAGTGGCTGTATGCAATTATTTATAATATATATACAATTTATATTTTGCCATTGTTCATGTTGCAACTGTAACATGAACAATGGCAAAATATAAATTGTATATATATTATAAATAATTTGTAGAAATAATTTATTGAAACAATCATGCAAAAAATGATATGTAAATACAAAACGGATGTCATGCATACAGCCACTTATCATGTTTTTCAATATGTGTAAAGAAACAGTAATATACTGAACAAATAAGTTCCTCACGGGGATTCAAGGAAGTCCTCTTTCTATAGACATGCCAAAACAATGAAATGTTTTTATTTCCGCTTCCTCCGTGTCAATGGTAGACACTGACGAAGGAAAACCGAAACGCGTTTGTCTGCTGAGTGTTTTCAAAATAAAATAGCATGAACACTTCCCTTATGAGTGCCGTAAATTCTTTCTGATATTGGGAGAGATTCGGAGCTGCAATTCGTAACGTGGGGCGTCACCACGAAGAGGCACCCGTCTGCGAGTGACCCGGACTTTGGCGCAATAAGGAGCTACAATATATATATATATGTATATATTTATATATATATATATATATATATATATATCCAAAACCAGAGTTGCCCACAACAGATGAAGCCACAACACAGCGTGTTTAATTCATTTAATCCAAGGAGTGCATCAGCCTGGTTCCAGCGCACAAATATTGCCAAACGCGTTTCGGGCGGCACATATTTGTGCGCTGGAACCAGGCTGATGCACTCCTTGGATTAAATGAATTAAACACGCTGTGTTGTGGCTTCATCTGTTGTGGGCAACTCTGGTTTTGGATATATATATATATATATATATATATATATATATATATATATATGCAAAGTCACGTACTATCCTAGTACCACGCACTCCACATCGGAAATTAGACTTCGTACTCCGTCCACATGGTCATATTAGTTTTTATTAATAACCATAAGCCAAAAAACAAACCCTACGCATTTCGGCGGATAGCCGCCTTGCTCACGGGTAGTGCCCTACTACATGGCCATTGTTTATATTTTGTGCACGTGATTACACACAGACAGACAACATTAAGGATGTATATATATCCAAACATCGTTTTGCCTGTTGAGAGAGGACACCACACAGCCGAGTTCAAATCTTGCTCCTTTATTTCAACGAAGGCAAACACAGGGAACCGCCACCGCGGCAACTATCGTGATTTCTCCTCCCCTTCTCCGACGCGTTTCATGCTGTGAATGCACTTAATCATGGACTGCTGGGGGTGTGAATGTTCGAAACCAGCTTTTTCCGTTCACTGCAGGTAGACAATTTATCTCCGCCCCACGACGGAGCAAGTCAACGCGGTGGAAGAGGCAAACGTGGTGAGGGCCAAAGCGCGCCAAAACTCAGGGAGAAGACCGCAAGACAAGGAAAAAGAATGCGGCTACTGCGGAGGCACACCCCATCGCATGCAAGACTGCCCAGCGAGAGGGAAGTAGTGCAGTGCTTGCGGGTGGATGAACCACTTTGCGGCGGTATGCCGGTCTGCAAAATCACGGAAAGAAGCGGCACAGACAGTGGCTGAAGCACACAACAGCGAGGGCATGGACGATCACACGAGAGACTATGTATTCACAGTACACCAACCACGACGGAAGAGACAACGACCTCCAAGGTGCAGAATCAAGATCCACCACCAGGATGTGAGAGCCACCATAGATACAGGGGCCTCGATCGAACTAATGGCTGCCAACCTATACAATCAACTAAGTCGACTCCCGCCGTTATGAGAAGCAAAGATCAGGGTGTTTGCATCCGGACAGAAAACACCCATCCCGCTCCTTGGATGTTTCAAGACTGAGCTGAGACACCAGGACCTCAAGATCCCCACCACAGTGTAAGTGACCAAGGAAGGAAGCGGAATGTTGATAAGCGGGCAATCAGCGGAGAAGCTGAAGCTAATCTCATTCGCCATGGCGGTACAAGAGGAGGAACTGGAGGCCATCATGGAGGAGTTTGTAGACGTTTTTAAAGGCATTGGATGCCTGAAAGGGAAATAAGTCTCTCTCCACATTGACCCGTCAGTCCTACCAGTAGCGCTGAGGCACAGGTGTATCGCATTCCACCTGCGGAAGAAGGTCGAAGAAGAGCTAGAAGCACTGGAGAAACAAGGGATTATCTAGAAGGTCAGTGGACCCACCCCATGGGTGTCCTCGATCGTAGTGGCACGGAAACCGAATCAGCCAGGGCAGGTCCGCATCTGTGTTGACATTCGCCTTCCAAATGCCGCGGAGAAAAGGGAACGTCACCTAACCCCCACCATCGACGACATCTTGGGAGAGCTGAATGACGCTAAATGTTTTTCAAAGATGGACCTGCGGTCCAGCTATCACCATCTGCTACTACACCCAGACTCTCGATACATCACCACTTTCTCTACGCATGTCAGTCTCAGTAGATACCAACGCCTCAACTTCGGGATCTTGAGTGCCGCGGAGGTATTCCAAAACACCATCTGTGAAGTCCTCAGCGGGCTCCTGGGGGTCTTTAACGTAAGCAACGACCTACTAATATACACATCGTTGATGGAAGATCACCACCGTAGACTTCGCGGGGTTCTCCAGAGGATCAAAGAATCCGGACTGGGGGAGGAGCCAAGCTCGCGTCCGAGATGGCCGCGCTTTAGCTCGGCTCCGTCTACTTTCCTGTTCGAAACATAAATCCTGCTTTTATCCTGCCCCGGGAAGACAATTTCTGCTACGCTGTGGCTCTACGGCGATTTATAGACACTTACCGTCTGTTCCGGTTGTCTCTGGGTGCCGTGGTTCCGGAACTGTGCCTTCGCTCGCTTCGGGGCCTCCGGAGCGGACTGGCCTGAGTCTCCTCGGCGGCGCCCGGACGGGGCGCTACGCTGTGGCCGGCCCTTGATGGCGCAGTGGGCTCGGCCGGCGAGGCGGTTGTGCAGAGAGGCTGGTCGTGGCTTTCTGGCCTGATCAGGCGGTCCCGCGGCCTGGGGTGGAGGCGCTGCCTTCTGTTGACGGGGCTGACCGTAAATGTGGCTTGTCCCCCCCTTTGTTCTCCGGTCCGGCCATTTTGAGTGCCTCCGCCCGGACTCGGAGAACGGGGCCGGTGGCAATTGGGGGCCGGCGATCCTCTTTCTTCTGGTGGCCCCCCTTCCTGCTCTGGATGTGCCTCTGCTGGTGGTTGACTGAATTCCGTTTGCCTTGCTGCGGCCCGGTCGGGGGTCGAGGATTGCTACGACCCCGCCGGGCTGCCAAGATGGCGGCCGACCCTGTATATTTCAGCCGGGCCGAGATGGGCAGCGGTGGTCCACGTTGTGGCACAGAAGCCGGATACTGTAAAGGTGTTCCTACACTTGTTGACATCCTCGCCGCCCTGCGCTCCTGGGGTACTCCTGTGGCCGCACCCGCTGTTAACCTGGAGGAGGCTCGTTTCGCTGGGCCGTTTGAGCCCCCCCTGGAGTGTGCGGCTACGTCGCTGCTGGGTGCGGCTGGAACTATCCTGGAAATTATGGACACGGTGGCTGCCGTCTCTGCGGATCTGCGGAGTTCCGCTGCCCTCCATCGTGATGTGTCCTCTCCTGTGCTGTGGGTCGGCGGGCCGGTTCCTGTCCGGGCCGGTCTTGGTGGTTCTTCCTGTTCTTCATCTCCTCGAATGGCCGAACGTGGATCCTGTGCTGACTCCGCTGGGTCGGCTTTCCTCAGATCATCTTCGGAACTGTCCCTGCATTGTGTACAATGGTTTCTGACTGTCCCAGATCATCCGAGTTGTGCACGAAACATCTTATGCGGATTGAAGTTTGACCTCCCTGTTCTCTGCCTCCTGTTCCTCGTGGTCTGGTTCTTCGTGAGGCGGACTGCTACAGGTTTGGAAAAACAAGGACAGGGATGAGACGATCTTGCCTTTGTGGACTGTTGTCTTGTAATGGTTGGATGATCGGTTAGTACGGTATGACCATGTCGGATTTTTGTCGTATTCCTGGACTGTATCCTTAGACTCTTTTGTCTTCCCGTGGACACTGATGTTTCGGACGGGAGGGTGGGAGCCTATGATTCTGTTTTATGGCCCTCTCCCGTGTTCTTTCCTCCCTTCTTCCTTCTCTTCCCCTTTTTTTGTCTTTATGTTCTATCTTGCTTTAGCTCTTCTATATTTCGGGTTCTGATTAGGGCGACAGGCACGCTGCTGGGGGGTAGGCCATAGCCTTCTGCAGGGGTGCAGGGTGGGCTTGCGGGGTGGGAGGGGGGTCTGTCATTTCTTTGGGGTTTTTTCCCCTCATTTTTCTCACTTTTTTGGTTCTATGGCTCTTGTGTGTCCTCTTTTTCGGGACGCGGTCTCAGCATGTGTCCCCCTGGGTGGGTTATTTTTGATGCTTTAGCCGTTTGGTCTTACTGTGACTTTGGCTCACTACGTAATTTTGCTCCGGTCACTACTGGTTCTGTATACCGATTTGTGGTTTCCGGCCTCGTTTGCCGTGGGGCGCGTGCTTGAGGTGGCGTTCTTCCTTTCGCCTTTTGTCCCCTTTTCCCTCTTTTTCCTCCCTTCCTCCCCCCTCTCGTGGGGGGGTTTTTCCCTTATTCCCTGGGTTGTGTGACTGAGGGCTTTATTTGATAAGCTTTTTTCGACTCTGTTTGATATGATACGTTCTTGTTGTGGGGGGTGGGCGCTGCACGGCGGTTGCCACTGTTTTTCTGGCGAGACTCCTATTCTGCCTTTACCGATATGTGTTTGTCATTATTGAGTTATCCTGTATCTTCTACCGCGGCTTGTTCGCGGCCCACCACGGCCCTCCGAGACTTCCTACATGTTGTTATCCTGTCATACCCGTTTCTATATTAGAAAATCAACCTTCTCGTATCCTGTCCCTGCTGGTTGCTATATGGCTTTTAGCCCTTATTTCCTGTATGATTTGTTGTGCTATTCTGTATGCGTTTCTGTATTGTTGATTATGTTCCTTATTTGTGGTGGCCGGCCCGCTGGGTTGTAGGCCCGTATTTGTGAGCCTTCTCTGTACAATAAAGGTTTAAAAAAAAAAAAAAATCCAGACTGAACTTACACAAAGAAAAGTGCCAGTTCTTAAAGAACAAGATCAGCTTTTTTGGCTACATGTTCTCCGACAAAGGAGTGGCTCCGGACCCCGACAAGGTGCAGGACGTCCAGGAAGCCCCAGCACCCTCAAACATCTCGAAAATAAGAAGCTTCCTAGGGATGGTAAACTTCTGCGGGCGGTTTGTCCCGGACTTATTAAACCTTTCAGAGCCCCTCAGGGAACTGACGAAATCCACCACCACTTGGCAATGGGGCACCGAACAGGAACAAGCCTTCAAAGATACCGAAGCAGCCCTGTCGGCAGACACAACAGCTATAAATAAATGAGCGTGGCCCGGCTCCGGCACTTGGGACCACGCGACAAAGTTAATGTTGTTTCTTGCCGCCGCAGCGCTAATTAAATGCACGCGCGTGGCCCCCATCACAGCCTGCACTGTAGGTGGCAGAGGCTGCCCCTGGTGGATGGGTGAGGAGGGATTGCTATGCTACGAGGGTGTCTTTACGTGCCACTGGGGGGGCCAGCGGAGACTATAGGAGTGTCACTCTGTCCTTCAGGTACACTCCCACACCTCGGCTGCCGCTGACACAAGAGCGCATTGTGCTGTTTTCAAGTTTAGCACCTGGCGGGCTCGCTTTCAAGCGCGCCCCGCACATGCTGAGCAGGGGTGCTGGTAACTCGAGCCCAGAAACCTGGTCTGCAAAAAATACAAAACCTTGAAACATTGTGCAGTGTGTCAAAAGGCGGGTTAGGGAGGGGCGAGGGGGTATCTGCATGTGATCTGAACCAAAGTATTTGAAATGTGTCTGGGAAAAAAAACAAAAAGTGCCAGGTCATAAATAAATGTGAAATCGCACATTTTATTGCGCCTTTCTCCAATTCTCTTTTTCTCACAGTTTTTCTTTTAGGGTCGTTCTCTCGTCTTTCGATGGCTAATACAGAACCGAAACCAAACACTCTCTTCAGATCCTCCTGTTATCTCTGATCTCCAGGTCTGATCAGAGCATTGCTCTTTGGGAGATGGCTCAGATTGTCTTTCTTTTCACTGAACCTGTTAATTAAGCACCTGTTTTATTTCACATTGGTTTAAAAATTGATTAGTTTATTGAGGTTGATGCGTTCCATTTTATCATGGACTGTGTGTGTGTGTATGTGTGTGGGGGGGTGGTGAGCATCATTATCCTATATCAAAATGTTCCCATTAGGTGCCTATCCTGCATGGTTTGCTGTACGTGCGTGTACGTCTTTGCCGTTCTACTGACACCTTCTCTCTCAGACCTGTATCAGCGCCATGAAAGATGTGCACGTCATGACCGGACACATTGCCATGCAGTGCTGTATAATTTACATCTACAAAGGGCGCTTCTGGGCGCTACGATACCCTCCAAGTAATGCGGAGGTACAGGTGTACTGGTCTGTGCTGCAGTGCAGTCTCTACAGAAACCATGGAGGCACGTGCACTAGGAAAGCAGTGGTGCTTGGTACCGGTGTGGTTTCATCCACACCGGAAAGATGAACGTCTTAACAGACTCTAGGTTCCACCTCCGCGGTGGGCGTTTAACCCACTGAGCGATCGTGCGAAGTTAAAAGGAGAAGGGGTCATTGAGTAAGATCTCAATCCTCTCTTCTGGGCTCAGAACCTGTGCTTCACATCTGGCTCCCAGATCACGGATGCAAACGCTTAACCCGATGAGATATTTTAGAGGTCCTATCAAATCTTTCTGGGTTATTCACCAGAGTCTTGTAAGTTGCACATAGATTACAGCAGATGCTTAACCAGTTGAGATATCCTGACACTGCCAAGACAAGCAATTGTGAAGGCATAGATATACAAGGAAAATGGTTGAAAAGGTGCACTAGTGTTCAAGTCTGTGTTTGAAGGGTTGCAGTAGGTGACAAACCCACTGTGTTACTCTGCAGACATTTAGGATAAGAAATAAAACAGCAAAGTGATAGAGCATGGATGGTGTGAAAGTTCAGACACCTATTCTCGTGTGCTCACCTATGGCTCGCTGAGCTATATTATTGACATGGAGCACCGAAAAGGTGGAGGGTTAAGTGGGTTCAACTTTCTACCCATCTCATCAGCGCGCGTATAACCCACCAAGCTATCTCTGCACAGAGCGCATCATGGCAGATGCTTTCACCCTGGTACTCACTGAAGATGCTGTTCTTCTCCAGGCTCCTGTTAACCTACCCATTCAGGTGTATCTGCAGGTGGTACTTGGTGGCGCAGTAGAGCTTCTGGCGCCTGGGCACGGCCCCCAGGTGCTCGTAGACTCCTCTGTAGGCGCCGGCATCCCTGCACAGCCGGGGGTTGCAGGACTGACCCTGGACGTGGCGCCCCGCTGCCCCTTGATCTTAGACACGGAAGGGGCGACCCCCTGCCAGCTGGCAGCACCAGTAGCATACTATAAGTAATGTAGCATGGCCGGAGCGCACACTCCTCGGGGTGGGTCAGCACGGGGGGCTATATGCACATATGAAAGGGACCGGCTCGACCCTCTAGGACTTTCTGAAAACTCTGGAAAGTGATTTACTTACACCCCTGAAGTGGGCGCCTTTTGTGAAACAGACACGCAGCGAATGCGTATTGCCTTTAACAAATTCATATTTACGATAATAATGCACTTGCTTTCCTTACTGGAGGTTGATATTCAAGCGGACAAAGTCTGTTTCTTTTCCAAATATTGTTAACGTAGCTTTCCTGTCATTTTTTACTACAAATACGATTTTCTGGTAGAAAACAGCCCAGCAACACCGCTCATCGATTAACATGGGCTGCAACACAACAATGTAGCAAATAAATATTTTTTGTGAATGCCCCCGGGAGACCTCGCTTCATTTAAAAAAACATTTGGGCTGGATTCACGACCCCAAGGTGCATTCCGCCGAAATAAAAAATAAATGCTTTTGTGAGCCCTAGGGGTCTTTGTGGGACCCTTGAGCAGGCCGAGGTGGTCAGGGTGTTTCTATCCTGCCCCCCTTTATTATTTTTATGTTTGTTTTACTGGTTTCTGGTGACTCAATTCTACCGAGTCACAAGATGGCTGCCAACAGTTTCTGGTTTGGAGTGTTGGCAGCCAATTAGAATGAAGCTCATGGTCGGGAGGGTTTGCAAACCCACTGCTGCCCTAGATTCAAAACTTTTATTCTTTCAATTTCTCAGCAACTACTGAATGAATTTGCACCATTTAAAAAAAGGTCATTTTCTGAACTAAGCACTACCTTTTTGCCAAATTTGGTGTAATTCCGTTCAGCAGTTCGGGCTGTACCCTTGGCTAAAGTTTACTATGGAAAATAGATATTGAAACTTTTATTTTTTTAATTTCTCAGCAACTACTGAATGGATTTACACCATTTAGAAAAAAGGTCGCTTTCTGATCCAAGCGCTACCTTTCTGCCAAATTTGGTGTATTTCCGTTCAGCAGTTCAGGCTGTAGCCTTGGCTAAAGTTTCCTATAGAAATTAACATGGAGAAAACACTTTTTGGGACCCCCCTTTTTTCTCAGCCCCCGCTTGATGAATACTCCCAAACTTTCAGGATAGGTGCTGACATGGATCGACCTTTTTGGGAGAATTTCGTGAACATTCGTCAAACGACGCCAAAGTTATTAGCAAATCAAAAAATGCATTTCCTATGGAAACTAGGTCCTAACTATAACTCCCTACTGGTGACCTCCAGTAGGTAATTACCTACTGGCAGTCGCAAGAGGAATTGTGGATGTTACTGCTGGGTTTGCCATCATATTATAAATCTGCTGGGGAGTGCGGCTTCGTAGAAGGACAAATGATGGAAACATGTTTACGGTGGTCATAGCCGTGAAGCCTGCACCACCGAATGGAGAGAAAGGCGGGTCCGAGGTCTGGACTGTCGAGACCAATATACATTTAAAAATAAAAACAAATAGTATAAAATGTAAGAAAAAAACTATTAATGCTATAAAATCTATTTAATCTATATTATAAAATCTATTCGAGTCTAAGAATATTAAATATACTATCCTCACTCTAGTTCAGGCAATAGTAGGGAAAGTGTTGGATTTCGGAGGTGTTAGAATTACTATTCCTACTCCAGTCACTGCAATAGTAGGGAGGTGTATGACTATAGAAGGAGTTAGATTTACTACTCAACTCCAGTTAGTGAAACAGTAGGGAAAGCATTGGACTTTGTGAGGGTTATATTACAATTCGCACTCCGGTCTAAGCAACAGTAGGGAAAGCATTGGACTTTGGATGGGTTATATTTACTATTCTCACTCCAGTCTAAACAACAGGAGGGAAATGTAAGCATTGGGTTTCCAAGGGGTACAATTTACTATTCCCTTTCCATACAACGCAACAGGAGGGAAAGTGTTGTTCTTCAGAGGTGTAAAATTTACTATTCTTATTCCAGTCTGTGCAACAGTAGGGAAGGTGTTGGACTTCAAATGGGTTTAATTTATTATTCCCACCCCAAACATCACAGCCCATCTACCCACCTTCCCCCATGTGCTCCCAGAGACTTGGATTTTGTTTCCCCAATACCTCATTTATGTGACTTGTATGAGGGTGTTTCTCTTTACTCTGTTCTATTGTCCTTCTCTTAGACATGACGCCCCTGTCTTAATCTTCTTTTTTATTGACAGCACGTTGGACACATTATATAGCTCATTCTGTGATGCCTGTTGTGTGGTTGAGATAGACAGTGGCTTATTCAATAGTTTTTGGAATGTTTTTAGTGAGTTTTGGGGCCTGTTGTGGTTAATTTGAATTTACCTGTTGGTGATTAGTGAACCGTTTTCGGGGTTGGAATGTTTTGTTGATTACAATGCTAGTTATTTAGTGGTAGACCAGAATGCATCCCAGACTGATAACCAGTTGTGGATATTACATCAAACATTCTACTCTTCACTTTTTGATTGTCTGGGTTAGATATTTAGAGTATTACCTTCTAATGCAGTGATTAGATGATTTGTACAGTGTTAGAAAATGTGCTGTGTTATGCTGTGGATATGTTGTGTCTGAGGGTGGGAGTTATTAGGATATGGTGACAGCTGAAAATCACTCAGGAGTCCACCTCAACATGATTCTCACAAGTCACACCCAATCCCAAAAAGCTAAAGTATACAATAAAGTGAAGGATAGAGTGCTTGACACATCCTAGTCTATTGTAATTTTGCACACCATGCTAGCTTGATTTGCAAAATCAAAAATGATTCTGTAAAGGTTGGTGTGGAATTTGCGTCCACTTTTACTAAATTGATTCTTTGTATATGATGCCCCAAGCTCCCATCTGACATCTAACATTGTGCTCAAAAGTGGCCACCTCCAACCTGAGAATGCCTTCTTCATGTGCAAAGGATTACTGACTTACAGGGTCTATCATAGGCTCTGAACCTGAAGCGAATGTAACTGATTAGGATTCAGTCACATGGTCTGGCATCAGTAAATGTGAGTGATACTGGTCCAACCCATGTTGCCTTTCATATGGACTTACCAGTGAAAAAATATTCTACATTTTATCTACAACAAACACTTTCTGCAATGGACTGAGACATCATGGAAGTTTGCTTATTACTCTGCTAGAATGAAATTTTAAAAGGATAATAATAATTTGCTAGCAGCCTTCGATTGTCAGGTTAAGCATATTTTAATTTGCCTGTTAACCCTTTAAGTGCTGCCGTCGGCCAACGGTCGTCACGGGCACTACCTCCCCAGTGCTGCGTGCGACCGTTGGACGTCCATTCAGCACTGGATAATGGACAGCGCAGCACTGGGGAGGTATATTTACGAAGCTCCTAAGGTGTTAAACATATTTTATTGTGCTGTAAAGTAAGGCAAACTGTTAATAACATATCTCTATATACAAACAAATATAAATAATGCCAACAGCAGTAAGCCCTATCTGATGCACTGTTTTGTGTGTTGCTCAGTTCGAAAGACGGCTTTATTACTGACACCTCCATTTACCTTTACTCTAAGTGAATACTCTGTGAGGGCGCCGGTCGGTGGGGCTCTGATGTGCTCCACCGACCGGCGCCCTCACAGAGTATTCACTCGGTCTCGCCGTATTCACCATTTGCGACGGCCCGGCTTCACTGAACGGCACCATCTCCTGACTTAAAATTATCGCGGCTGGAAGCTTATTGTTCAGCAATTCTGCTAATACGATCAACTCCATTTAAGCGCTCTGAGGACTTGCACTATCATTTTTCAAGTGCAGCTACCTGGTCAACTCTCCGAGTTATCAACAATACTAGTATGCATAGACAGGCATGTTTATAACTACTGTCCTTAAGACGATCCCATGTATCTGAGCTAGGGGATCGAAACGTCAACACTACTGTACCATATGGCACTTTAATATTGTGCATTTAATGCTCAATGGTACTAACACAAAATTAAGTCTGTCAAAAGAAAAATAGAAAACAGACTCTCCCTCTCCTTGCCTGAACTCCCCTCCAATTTTTTGTTTCCCTGTTTTGCATATGTGGGTCGCAGGTTGCTCTCCACTTGAAAATGTGTTTAATATTTTGTCACTAAAAGCATATTGTTGAAAATAAATTCTGTCCGGCTGGACAAGGAACATATTGTCTATTCAGCTTATGTTTACCAATTGATGTATACGTGTTTTCTAGGGACCTCTGTCTTTAGTAACAATTAATCACCCAAGGTCCCTAGTGAATTGCCTTTGGATTCCCTTGTTTCCTTAAAAGCAGTTTAACCTAGTGGCACTGGCTGGCAGCAATGTTGTGCATTCAGCCAGTTTGCTTTTGCTATAGGCTTGCATGTGTCCTTTGTTACCCATGCCTCCTTGTCCAGTGTGATAGTTGAACCATGTGGCACTGGCTGGCAGCCATTTAGTGCATCCAGCCAATGTGCATTTGCCATAGACCTTCTGTTTTTCCATTTTGCCTCGGTTGATCCATCCATCCACCATAGGCACACAGCCGAGCAACAACATTCCGTTTTTTTTATTGGTGATTACTCCATTTCCCCCTGGACCACATTGCCTGCCATTGGCGCACATTCACCTCCATTTAAAAAAAAGATTACCATTCATTTACTTATGCACTTCCCTGAGTGCCAGAAGTGTCTCCTTTAGAATATAAGGACATAAAGGTATATTTATATATTATATATTGAGAATTACATGTAAAGGTATGGTTGTGTGGTTTGACTTTTTCAAGTGGTTATTACCTTATGTAACCAACCACACTCATATTGCCTTAGTCTGTACTAATTCAAACTGCAACAATGCCACGCTTCACTAAATGTTTTTCTTGCTTGTTTGATTTCACTCGCACAAGAAAAGAGACATCACTTGCAATACTGCCAAACAGAAGGCCTGCACAGCGACGTCACACATCAGTCCTCCAATCTCTTCTGCTTGTGCAGCTTAGTGCAACGGCCAACTGGGAGTTTTAAAATGGCCCCAAAGAAAGATGCTTCCAAGAAAGTGGTCAGTGAGAAGAAGCAGCTTCCCACCAGTGACATGTCACCCCAAACTTTCTTTGGACCACGTTGTGTGCCTGCCGCACTGGCCTCTTGGGAGCATACTGAAAGCACTCCCGCATCAACAGCAGCACTCCAACCTAAGACCATGACCATGTCTGTCAGTGAGGTGGCCACTGCAAAAATGGCGATGCCGATGATCAGTAACACTGAATTCGATTTGTTCCTTCTGGAAAGTAGTTACTAATCATTTCAGGAAACAGAACAAAGTGGACAGCAGCTGCAGCCAGCAATAGTACATTCCTGACGTTGGAGCAGAACAGAAGGTTGAGCTTCCTTCCGATCAAGAACCTCTTTTTTTAGAATCATTGACTCCCAGATTGCCAGCAAGGAAAAGGAAGGGTACTATTCCACCATTTCTCCAAATATCACTTCAGATGATAGGGACATGGAGTGGACCCCGGTGGAGTCGGGGAGATGCAAGGAGAGGAAATGGAGAAGAAATGGTCCATAAGCCTTACAATTATGTAAGGGGTCGATGAGAAGGATGACAATGATGAGTCAGTCATTGTGGAATGTGACACAGAGGAGTTCGACATTGCTATTCAACCTACAAGGGACGTGACACAGGTAGCAATGCCAGCTCCCATATTTGCAAAGCCTCAGCAGAGACCTTCACTGGTAACCACTATCTCAGTCGAAGTATGCGCTGCAGAGAGGCAATCGACGACACTCCTACTTACCTCCAGTTCTTCTTCAGGCTTTGGCAGTGGCAGAATAAAAAAGTACTCTTTCCTAGTTTGGGACTTTTTTAGGTTAGCAAAGAGTGGGAGCACATTGCACTATGCACCATTTGCCAGATAAATGTGCAAGATAAGCTTGGTACAAATTATGGTACTGGAGGCCAAATGACCCATATGTGGATATGTTGTCAGGTGCCTGATTCCATGTTTATCATTAAACACCGGATCACCTTTGCGGGGTAAATCCAAACATATCTACAGGTCTTGGCCCTGAAGAAAGTTTTAAGAGTGTTTGGCGGCATGCAACAGTGGCCATGTTCGCCATGGAAAAATCACATACAGCTGTAAACATCTTGGATGAATTTAACAGCAAAGTGCAACAATGACTTGGACCCAGATGTCTTAGAATTGGATTTCATGCCATGGGCAATGGCAGTGACATAGTCAAGACCATGCCAGATGGTGGCTATTACAGTGTCCTGTTTCTGGCCCTTTGTGGCCTGATGGTGCAAGACTTCCTCAAAAAGAAGACAGTGTACTCATTTCAGCCACTCTTTTAAATCCCAGAAGCAGTTGCAGATTATCCAGCATGCAAATAGAGCACAAGTTAAAGCCCTGATACAGGAGGTGCCAACACGTTGGAACTCTATCTATTACATGGTGCAACATCTTTTTGAGAAGTGCAAACAGATCAAAGATTATGTCGTTCAAAGATGAAGGGATGCATTTGGGATTGCAATGACCATGGATGCGTGCACAAATGGGGCCAAGTCAAATGCCTGTAACAGATGCTACTCCCTTTTGAGGTTTTTACATGGGAAGTTAGCAAGGAGGATAGTACGGTGGGCCAAGCTTTCCAGTTGTTGCATCTGCTAGAGGGCCAGCTAAAGAAGATGTCTGAAAGGTTCTCCCCCGCAGGTGGGACCAAAAAGTCAGAAGCGCATGCCTTGGTTGAGAGCTTAATCCTTTGCTTGGCTTGTAACGCAAGGCTGCAACATGACATCATCTCATCCAAAAAGTACTGCTGTGCCACACTACTGGATTCATGGTACAAAACAATTCTGCCCTCTTTCTTCCTTTTTCTGAAGGGAATGTTTCAAAATACAAGAGGTGGATTGTTGAGAAAGCTGGAAACCTGAAAGAAGAATGGCTGGAACTTTTAAAAAAACTGTGATTTGATTTTTTTTCTTCTAAAGGTTTTTCAAGTAACTAAACAAATACTTAGAGTGGAATAATAAATTACCACTCAATAATGAGTGAGGCAGTATGCACTAATAAGTACAAGTTTTGTGTTGTGCTAAATTAATGGAGGTATGCTCATTGCTAGCCAGCAACTTGGGTATTTTGCTACTACCTGTAGCTGAGGCAGCTGTTGTTGACAATTATCTATTTTTAGTTCCAATGTTCCTGTTATTCTCCAAATGCCTTTCTCTTTTGACCTTGTCTCCAAAGACACAGAAGAATAATAAATAAGACACTACATCACACACCTCAATTTATAAAAAGTGGATATTATCCTGCCTGCCATAAGTAGATGTTGAGGAAAAGGATGCACTGTACTACAGGGAAAGGAACGGGCTATAAATATTGTATTTGGCATGTTCATCACAGCGTATCCCATAGAGCAAATTTGAAATTGAATCGTGCACTTAGTCCCACTTTACTCACTGGCCTCTCCCACCAACACTTATTTTTTCCAACAAATTAATTTGCTGGGATGTAAGGAAAGGAAATTTGACTTACTCTACTGCAATGTAGCTGGATTAGGCAGGTAGGGTAGAGCTTTTGATATAGAATAGCGTGGTCACTGTCACTACACTGATCATCAATTCTTCATGTGACTATTAAGCTTTGGCTTATTCAGTCACTGCAGTTGACGAAAGTCAAAAGGGAAAAATGTGAAGAGGCATAAAATAAAATCTGTTATGGGAAACCATGAATTATATTTTGAAATCCCTTCATATAGCTATAAAATGTGGCACATGCTAAGAATGGATTTTATAATTTTTAGATAGGCTGGGAGGGAAGAATTTAGGAAAGAATAAAGGAGTGAACTACTGAGAGGTGACTAAGTGGGCGATGGGAAACACACCTTGTGTGTTCAGTTTAGAATGCATTAAAAACTTTGTAAATGCTGCATTAACTGAGGACAGAGGAGTATGAATAGGTAGCACTGAGTACCTGCCTATCTGAAACTGGTTCACATAATAATAATATTTTTAACGTAAACTTTATGTAACTTACCTCTAAGTGTGAGCAACATGCTATTACGGCAAAATGTTAGCATTTCAGAACATAAACATAACAAATAATTTATAATTCTCACTAAGATCCCTATACTGAGCAGGTCAATCTGGCCCTGCTACTGGTCGGGAATATCCACCCAGTGGCGCGTCAGCTGCTGGAGAGTGCACTGTACACACCGGCGCACCCTCCCCCAGTGCATCTGATGCTCCCACAGGGGTTATCTACTGTCGAGCCTGGTGCCTGTTGCCAGCATGGAGGGAGTTGTCGCTGCACAAGTAAAACTAGTGCTGCCAGCTCCTCCTCGCTGAAGATAGCCAGGGGCTGCCCACCTGGAAGGTGGCACTGCCCCCAAGGAAGGCATCTGCTGCAGGCAGTTTGGGAGGGCCTGGTGCCCCCGGCCCCCTGGTTGCCCTGCTCTGCCATTGCACTGGGTGTGATAAAGAAGATTGAAACAGGAAAAGGAAGAAAGGAAAGAAGACAAATGGAAATAAAAGGAAAAATAGGCAAAAAAAGAAAAAGTCAAATACACAGACGCAAAAACACACACAAATAGAATACATAAAAATGATGGGTAGAATATTTAGGAGTGCATAGTATTACAAAGATTAAAGAGGGATTAAAATACAGGCCCAGGACCATAAACAGAGTAGAAAACAGGATGGCCGCACCTATGTGAACCGTTTGGTGCCGTTTGCAAGCGATTTAGAGCATGTCGTACTCCAGATTGCATTTGATGGGAAAACACAACTTGAACTGGCATGCCAGGACACTACACCTGCCCGCAATATTTGCGTAGTTTGGCAGTGTTTTTTAGCCATGTAGCGCAACTCTGTAAACTCTGTCCAGGCCTAATTTCAATATGATTTCATATTTGCTGTATTTATGGATAACTAACGCACACAGCAGAAGTGCTGAGCTGGATGTGCCTTGAAGGACTTTTACTACTTGGGGTTCTGTGCTTTATTTACTCTGTTAAAGGAAGGAAATGCCTCTTTTAACAACTTCACTGCTTCCCAGGTGGAAAATGGATACCAGATGGAATACTGTAGCAGAATCATATGTAGTTTAAAGTGGAAAGGAAAGACACTGTTACAGCCTACCCTAAAGTTACAGAAGATAGATTACAAATTGCTTGTGGAATAATAAATGGTGTTGCTTTACATAGAAGTGGTTGAACAAATATCTGATCTATTATTCAAATATGAAGAGATTTTCTATTTTAAACCATTGCTGGATAATAGCAATTAGGAAGTATATCATATCATTTAAGACACAAAAATAAAGTATTTTACATTCTTGTCAATTTCAAATCAAAATAATAATGAATTCCTGGCTCAGATACTATATTTATTTACACATATTGTGTTACTAGTCCCGCAGGGGCTGATTTAACATTTTGAGACTGTTGCCAATGTAAATATGACTTACTCCTAAATGCCTGAATCCATTGCAGGTGGCAGAATCTTAAGAGCCTACTACTGTAAATGTTCCCAGGGACTCTTAATATGTATGTTATAGTGCAGTGATCTGAGCTTGCCCTTCAGATAATTGTGTGTAAACTGCAGGTCATAGGTTCAAATCTCAGCCCTGCAGGATCACCCTTTCTTTCGTCAGAGGCTCACAAAATGAGTGCTCATAAGTTGATTAGTGAGAACAAGTACTATTTAAGGACAAGAAAAATGAATCTTTTTAGTGTTGAAATGCGTAATATATATTTTATGTATCTATATATGTATGCAATATTTATGTAGTGCAAATCTTGCCAAAATTCAGCGCAGTGCTGTACAGGGCCAAATGGAAACTCTCAACCAATAATTGAAGAAGTATCCTGGTTCTAGGTTTGGGAGATGTAGTGAACCGTTACTACATTGTGATGTAGTGTTCTTTAACCCCTTTGGTGCTGTGGACGTCCCCAGCTGTCCCAAGTGTTGGTGGGCTTGTGCAGAGGATGGCCGGGGACCGTCCGAAGCCCGCCCACTGTTTAAAACGCCCCAGCGCGACAGAATTTGCGCCGAGGTCAACGGGTTGAAGAGGTGTGGGAAGCAGGGCTGGGGCAATCTGGATCAATAAAGGGATGTTGTTACAGATCCTCGTTGCATAGAAGGAGAAGAGCTGTAGCCTTATTCTTTCTATTTGTACACGTCTTTATTTCCACTCTGATGTTGTCTTGAATTTGAGTGTGTCCAGAGCCACCAGAGTGAAGGCGTTTGCCAGTCACATGAGGCGGTGTGGGGTGCTGGCTATTAAGGTTTTGTAAATAAAGCAGGTGGTTGTGAAGATGGTGCCAACCAGCAAGTGTAGCCAGCGAAGTTCCATCAGGAAGGGGGTGATGTGCTCATATTTCTTCAGGCTCTGGATGAAATGTGCTGCAGCAAGTATTGTGCCCTTAAGAGTT
Source organism: Lissotriton helveticus (assembly GCF_964261635.1). NCBI lineage: Eukaryota > Metazoa > Chordata > Amphibia > Caudata > Salamandridae > Lissotriton > Lissotriton helveticus. The sequence continues at coordinate 727,716,616 of NC_136061.1, forward strand.
AAAAGTGTAAAGTCAAGCAGACTATTGAGTAGGGCATTACTACCATCCAGATGTGAGACTATGATGGCATGAAAACCAGTTGTGAGCACCAGAAAGCCCTGGGATGTCCAGTTTCAATTTCTGTAGTAGACAGAGCTGGTACCAGGCTATGCCTGGTCTGACTTAACTAGACTGGGGGGGGGTTCAGCAAGCACTCTAATACACATTTCCTGTGTTCACATAGCGAGCTGTGACCCCATAGCTTTATTCCCATCACTTCCTTCCTGTGTGACTGGCTCTTCCATACCAGTTACCCCCATATTCCTTTTCAAGGTAAAACATCAAATGTGGATGACAATTACAATTACATTGGAGAGGGTAAGGTACTGTACTCCAGATTCTAGATTAAGCCAGGTTAAATACAAAACATCTCTTGTGATTCCCCAATGAATATATATTCTCATAGAGTATCTAAACACAGATTGTCATGCCAAGAATGCTTCTGTTCATCAAAATGTGGAAAGAAAATGAAATCTGCATACAGTGGGTTCAAAGCTGATGTCTACCTATCCAGATCATGTGCTGATGTATTGTATATTATTTATGCATTCCCTCAGGCGCATTCTGAATGCAGTCAGTGACTTTTATACCTAGGTGCTGCTGTAATTTGACTCAAGGTCTGTTTCTCTTGTTCACTTGCAATGTATGAAATATCACAATGTTGAAACATTATAGCGTACATATGTAGAGTTCAAAGACTGGTTTCCGATAGAGCCTTCTGCTGCCCCAAGTGGTTACACAGGTACTAACTCAGGGAATACAGGCGGACTTATTTGGTAAGATGGTGTAATATATATTGTGTATGGTCTTGTTCTTTTGCTCTTGTCAGAGTAATCTGACTTCCTCTCTGTAGTCTGGGGAGAAAATATTTATAGATCGTGTTCATATTCCAAAAACATTTTCAGATCTTGTCAGCATCTGTCAATCAGCTGCGTGCTGGAAAGTGTACCTAACAAGCTGCTAAATTCTGTCGACTCCCTGAAATCCCCATGTGTAGCCTTTGGAAACAGTGTGAGTTTTCACCGACACCTTTCAATGAGGCTGAAATAGCTTTTGCCTAGCTTGTTATCACACTTGAGAATGGCAAGATAAAAAACATTACTTGTATCCTTGTTTCATACAAATGTATTAATAACGTAATGGATCAAATAAATACAAGAAAATGAAACCCATCAGACAGTAAAATGGTATCAGGGAATATTTATCATAAAAAGAGATAAACATTATTATTTATTGTTATTAACACGATGGTAGGTAACTGCACCTAATTTTGTTTTATTACTCCAGCTTTAAAACATTTATTTACATTTAATTTCATATATTTAAATATATTACAAATGTAATTCAAAACTAAGTTAATAGTGTAAAGCTACTACTAGTGTCTTGTCACATGTAGAAAAAGCTTTCCACCACCAGGACAGAGATCTTGCTATGTTAAAGTATAGGACAAATTGTAAAAGCTTATTAAACTTTAAATACAATTGAAAAAATATTTTTGGGTTAAATATTTATAAAAATTAATTGAATATATTTATTTTGAATATACAGCTAAAATAAAAACAAATGCTTGTTTAAAAAACACTTGAACTAAAATGTTTGTATTTAATTATGTAATAAAATAACAAAAACATTGAAATATTAAAAAAATTAAAATGTTATCAAATGTATTTTAAAATGAAAAACGTATTAAAATATGTTGTCATAAAATAATTGTATTTTTATTTATATGTAATTTTTTATATTAACTTACAATATATATATTTTTTAAAAAGTCAAAGTAAATTAATTATATTTAATATTATTTCCCATGGGGTTCTCTTTAAAGTTCATGTCACCATTATTTTCTATGAGAGGGTATTTCTCAATACCAGTGGTTGAATATGTGTGGTGCTGGACTTACTCCAGGTCTGAGCAGGAGTACATTTATTACTATTTTGAGTACATTTTTGCTACTGTAACTTTAGAAGTGCAGATTGTGAATAGCAATAGGTGTAATCTTTAGTGGATGAGAATCTTTCTATCCCTAAAGCACTTACTAGCCCTTTCAAAACCCCTCACTACTCCTCCCCAAAACCCCACCCATTTAGTATTCCCACATTTTAGTAAACTAGTAGTAAGCTGACATGATAGGATCTTCCCATAGAAAAGATATGAGAGGTGGAGTTTACACTTGTAGGTTTGTGAATTGCATTTTGTAGTAAATAAGTACTTCTGTGTCTCTGTGGTACTACTTCAAGTACTACAAAATACATTCATTTGGTTAAAATAGCACAAGTTGGGGCACAAGCTGTAATTGGCATGTTGTGAATGAGCTTTCATGAGTGTTGTAAACAAAAGTGATGAAGAGCAAAAAAATAGTAAGTCTAATTTAGTAAGATGAATGGAAAGTGTCTCACTGCAACACAGGTTATGGTGTGTATGACTGATCCGTAGTGTCCGCACTGGAATGAGCAAAGATAGGGTTGTGGTATAGCTCCTTTGAGAAATTGGTTTACGGGTTAAATGTGGGGCGTCCCTGTTCAAGCAACAGCCACAATTTCTGTCAGGGTGAACCATAAAATTCACTAAATTAACCTGGGCTTACCTCTTGCAGTCAGCCAAAGTGTAAAGTATTTATGCAGCACTCAAACAGTAATACAGTGAAAACACAGCGCATGAAAACCCCCACAATGATTTAGAAAAATGGAGTACATGTTAATACATTATTTCACACCAAAACAACAAATATTTAATCAGTAGAACTGGCATTATGAAAATGTAAAGTTTTTAATAAAAATTAGCCCTGAAAGGCCTGGTCAATACTTACTTTCAGACTTAGAAAATCTTTTAAAGAAAAAGTTCTGAGAAGGTTAAGTTAAATGGAGCGGGCTGCAAGAGAAAGCGTCATCATCGGAGAGGTGCAGGACGAAGTTGTGGTGAAGATTTCTACGTTCAGACTTAGTCACTTTTTTGGGAAGTCAAAAGTCTCCAGCAGGAGGAGGCAGGAGGCTGAAGCAGGTGACAGGTCCTGGAGTCTGGATAGCTCTTTGGTGAAAGACCGCTGAACAGAATTTGCTGCTGTAGAGAAGAACATAGCTAGAGCTACTGCAAAGTCAGGCTGACCAGCAATTCACCACAGTCTGATCAACAGGGTGGTCCCGATATTCCCTCGGTTCTCAGAGCTGTTTTTAGGCAAATCAATTCAAAGTCCCAAGTTTTGGATTTTGGCTATCTGGGCAATTTTGACACCACCAGGTCCAGGGCTGGTGGGGCACCACTTGGGGGGAGAGGACTCACTCAGGCTGGGTACATGTGTTGGTTCAAGATGGTGTGAACCTGTTATGTCACTGTGACTCTTAACAGAAGGCCAGCAAATTAGCCTTTGGAGTCACTTTGGTAGTTCCGGGTTTAGGTGAAGAAGCACGGCTAAAGCAGCAGGACAGGGCTCTGAGAGTTCACGGTAGGCTTAAGGCCACTAACCAGTCCTTTCAGGTGAAGCAAAGCAGTCGTGTGGAGTACACAAAAGGCCACACCAGCAGGCAGTCCTCATAGAGTCCTTCCACAGGTCCAGACATTGAACTGAAGAGTAGGTCTGAGTGTCCTATTTTTATATCTGGTGCCTTCTTTGAAGTAAGGGACATTTATAGTGATTTCCCTTGAAGTGCTTGGAATGACATGACTCACCAGCTCTGGCTCCAAGCTGGCTACAGTGGAAATGCAGCTGTGACAATCCCTTTGTGTAAAGGCAGAGCACAACCTGTTACATTGTTACTGGGGTTGTGCCCTGCTCCACCCCCATCATACCAGCAGATGGCCCATTCAGGTACACCTAATACCTCTATTGTGTGACTGTTTGGGAGGAATTCACAAAGTCTGACTACCAACTACACCCAGTCATGTGACGTAGGACAGGCTGCAGCCACCTAATTGCAAAGGGCAAAATGCCAACTTCTAAAAGAGACATTTTCAAAACTGTGATTCTAAATCCAAATTTACCCTTAAAATGTTTTTTAATTAGAATTTCTCAGACATAAATCATCAAATACCCCTGTTCCAAATCAAAATGTAGCACTTATTAAATGTAATAAGGCAACCCGATGTTATCCTATGGGACAGGTGGCCTTCACAGTAGTGAAAATCGAATTTAGGAGTTTTTCAAAACCAGTACATGAAACACTTAAAAGTACATGTCCAACCTTTTAATAACAATACACCTTGCCCTATAGGCTACCAAGGGCCTTCCTTAGGGGTGGTAGATATGTAATAAATGGGGAGTTTAAGGCTTGGCTAGGAGACTATATTGCCAAGTCAAACGTTATTCTGGCTGCAGTGGCAGGCCTTGAACATGTTTTAAGGGGCTGCTTATGTTAGTTGCAGAATAAATGCTGCAGTCCCACTAGTAGTATTTAATTTACAGGCCCTGGGTATATGGTATACTGCCCTACAAGAAACGTATAAGTACATTAAATCTGCCAATTTTACTGTGTTTAGGGGAGAAAGCATAAGCACTTTAGCACTGGTTAGCAGTGGTAAAGTGCACAGAGTCCTAAGGCCAACAAAAATTAATTTAGCAAAAGGAGGGTAAAGCATAATGTTTGGAGATGACCCTGAAAAGATAAAACTAGATTCTCGCTGAGGAGACATATAGTTTGGGAATCACTACTGATAGAGCGCGGGCTCACCTGCTCGTTTTACCATACTCACCTGGCCCATAAACAATACACACTTTGAACAGGTAAAACTACGCTAATCAGATTTTATTTAACCTTTTAGGACCTATACCATTGACTTACCAATCCTTGTCACCGGTACCTATAGTCCTAAGGGATCAAGAGAGTTAGCATAATAGGCAGTAAATAAACATTGCATTCATAAAATAACCACAGACTCGGGAAAGGTTTAAACACTTTATCTATGTAAATTCTTAAATGTCAGAGTACATACCAATTTAATTAATGCTCATTCAATTAAAAAGAAAATAATGAAAGCAAGATGATGTGAAAATATTACGAGACTTTCTTTAAGCATTGAAACATAGGAAGGGTAAGAAAAGTGAAACAGTACAATGACATACCCACACAAATGTATATTTACCTAGAATGGTGTGAAAACCAACCCTGGCCACGGGCTGGCACAAAGGACAGGACTCCCGATAGTTCAAGTGCCAACAGGACAGGAGCAGACCAGAATCAGGACAAGCACGGACCAAATTGGATCAGGACAGGACCACCGCATGTCAGGACTGGCACCACAGCTAAAGTGCAATGCCTGCGGCACACCCCTCTCTGCAGCTAACAGTCGGACCCCGATTGGGTTATCGAACTCCTTCCCAGAACCCCGATTGGGTGATCGAATCTTCTGACAGAGTGCTCCGCCAGCACCTCTGCTCTCGATCGCCTATTGAGTGTGTTGGGTCAGTGACAGGTCAGCTATTCGGACAAGTCGTACAATCTAACTAGCTAAGCCTACCTTAGTTATACCATTTTCCAGGGGGGTGTACCACATCCCAATGTTGCAAATGTGTGTATTCCCTCAATTTGATTGGTCAAAAGCAAGGAGAGGTCATCACACCGTACCAGTTATGAGATCATTTCATTCAAATATTCAAATTAATGTTCCCTCCCATAATTTTTATTTTCCCATGCACACGTATTACACCCAACCATGGATGTTTCAATAACAAATACAATGTATAAGAAGATTTGTAAGTTGTCTTCCTTTCTGAGGGTCAAGAGTTCATTTTCTCAAGTGCATCGCAGGCAAGACTGTCGCTGGCACAGATTCAATGCCATGGCTTGTGGACTCGGGAGAATTCAGCACATGTGCGAGGAGAGTTTCAATATGGAGTTCAGCAATGACACATCAGGCCCAAATACGAGCTAATTGCAAGGTCAAAGAGAAACAGTTTTAGAACAAAGAATACATGAATGCACTGTACTCTACTCTATTCCCGCTACTTTATTTTAACTATAGCGGTAGTGATTAGGCAGAACGGACAGGGTTTAGTACAAGCAGCAGTGCAAGCATCAGCATGTGAAACATAGAGCAGCTATCTTTAATTCTAGTGCGCAGAAGCAAAGTTTTCCCACCAAAGCAGAGAGTACATCATGTCACGTAAGTGTGACATACGCATGCGCAGAAAAGTTCCCACTTTGCGGCAGCCATATTAGGTCATTTGAGTTACTGTTAGTAAAAGCACATAGATAAGCTTCCTCTAGATACTAGAAATGTTGTGTAGTGCAATTATTAGTAATACAAAATATGTTTATTAATACATTATGTTATTTCGAGAGGATTGAATTAGTATGATGTCCAGACAGTTCCCCCATCTTCCTATTTAATCCAGAAAACGTATATACCATATAACACTTTTGTTGCCCCTCCTGTAACATTACTGACAGAAGAGTTGCTTATTGAAGTGCCTGGGGTTGTAGGTGTGACATGTCTTGCCCCTCTGCCCTCCCTTATGCTTCACCCCCTGGAGACTGCAGCAGCTGGAAAAAAGGAGACATTGCCCCTCAGCCTGGAAACAAAGATGGATGCTTTTCCTATTTAAAATGTCATCTTAAGGTCTATTGATTTATATAGTGGGATCTTTATTGTAGAAGCTGCTCTATCGCCCCTAAACGCTCCACTGATCAATGCCCGTGAGAAATACATGGGATGGTTGGCATATGTATATGATCAGTTGTAGATCTCTGCCATGTCATAAATTGGTATTACGCACTCCTTTCTTGGAAAGCTGGCTACATGATGAGTCGGTGCCCGACATCATCCAAGCCTTGCCTTAGGATTACTATATCTGCCAGAGAGATCGGGTAAATAAAAGGGGTGGTGGGATTGCTATTATTCTCAAGGAGGCATTTAGATACACCCATGATCCTTTAGATCTTCCAGACTGCAAAGCTTGCATTTTGCCATCTTCTTGACCCCGACTGTCAGCTTTTCAAGCATGCTGGTCTATCAATCTCCGGGTCCCTGCGGCCAATTTGCCTAGGCTCTTCCTGATGCAATTGCTAGTTTGGCAATTATTAAGCCTAACTTCATTGTACTAGACCTTTTTAAGGTTCATCTATTATGTGAACTTAATTCCCTTCAACTATTACTAAATTATAAGGCCCAACGTATGGAAAAGGGCATTTGATTGACCCTATTTTTAGTAATGACCCGCACCTGAAAATTCTGGATGTACTACCTGTGTTGTGATCAAAGCATTTTATGATTCCCATGGTACTGCGTACTTCTTATCAGAACCCTCCCTCCATGCCAGTCACTCAGAGGGATCGTAGCTGGGTGATACTTAACAGCGAGAAATTGAATCACCTCTCAGTGCCTCTGTACCTGATCTGGGCAAGGACCATATATTAGCTAAAGAGAAGGTCACTCAGTGGGTTAAACAGTCTCTAGATTAAGCTATCCCTGTGAAGTCACTTAAACGGTGTACTAAGGGTAAATCTACTCCATGGTACACTCCCCACCTTCTGACTCTTAAGAAGGCATGGCAAAAGCGTGTGAGAGAGTGATGGAAAACTTAAAATGAGAAAGATAAATTGAAGAATCATGAGGCTTAGAGGAAATACTGCACTGAAATAAATTTTCCCAAGTTGCCAAAAATGAAGTAAAAATCAATAATGCTTCCAAATTCCCTCGAGAAATGTTTTAAATTGTCAGAATCCAAATCAGATGGGCCCACACCTGAGCCTGGTATAGCTCGCTGTAACAATTTTGCGAGATTCTCTCTTTAAAAAAATAAATTTACTCTACTTTCCAGGATATTGAAAGAGAACGAGATTCAAATGGAAATGAAGGAGAACAGGACAATGGGAAGGCTTGCAGCTCAGACGTCCCAAACACTTCTTCTCATAGCTTTGCAGTATTATTTAACAAGGTGAAGTCAGGATCCCATTTTGATCCTACTCCCCTCATATTCTTTCTCAACTGGCAGATCTATTCCCGGTCCTGCTGGGAATGTTGAATCTCTCTTTCTCAAATGGGTCTGTACCACTTCTATGGAATCATGCAGCTGTCGACGCAATTTTGAAAAAGCCTAATTTGGACCCTCTTGGCTTACGGAACTAGAGACCCATTTCATTGCGCACTGGAATGAGCAAGGTATTGGATAAGCATGTTAACCAGTATCTGTCTGCGTTCATAGAAGCAAACAACATTCTGTACCATACCCAGATTGGTTTTCAAAAGAGGCATAGCACACAAACCACTCTTTTGGCTGTAGTGTAGGAGCTGAAGTTGATTTTAGATCAAGGAGGTACATTCACCATCATACTTCTTGATCTCAGTGCGTCAGTCAACCATGGAAATCTCATTGAAAGAATCAATAGGTCAGGAGTTACCGGAAATGCCCTGAAATGGCTTACTTCATTTGTTAAAGACAGAACCTTTCAGGCGTTTCTTTTTTGGACACGCTCTCTATGAAATGTAGAGTGACGCAGGGCTCCTCGCTGAGCCGCATGCTTTTAAATTTTTGCATGCGCTGTCTCATGGAAATTGTGCTGTCTTTCAGGATATTGATAGTGTCATATACTGACAATACCCAATTGGTATTTTCACTTGTTCCCAAACAAGAACCTCAATCATCAACTCTGGGGTCTTGCATGGAGAAGGTAGTAAGCTTGATGGCCAGCACCTTAAGCTAAATGGGGGCAAAACCGAAATGGTGATACTAGACAATGAACATAACAACCAGCCAATTTTAATCTTCCTGATTACTTAGGTGGGCCACCTACACCCATTAAGTCTACAACCAGTCAATGGGTAAGGCTGGATGAGACCCTTTCAGCGGATACTCATGCAATTAAATCATCGACCAGCTGCAATTGTCTTCTTAGAATGTTTGCATAAAATTCTACACCTGCTCCCTCTTCTATTTAGAAGGCTTGTGGTACTGGCATTAATTCTCTTTTGCCTGAACCCCGGGAACTCGCTCTACCTGGGAGCACCAAGACAAGTAAGACTACAAGTAGTGCAGAATGCTGCTGCTTGCCTCGTGGCCAATATCCCAAGACATCAGTCAGGTCAGCAGACCCTGGTCACTCTTCCTTGACTTCCTATAGACCAAAAGATGAGGTCAGGCACTATGCATAGCACATAGGGCACGTCAAGTAAAAGGTTCACCTTTATCACATCTTCTAATTTCAGCTTATACCCAAGGTAGAATTCTAAGGCCAACCTAGACTACGGCAATACCTTTACGTAGGAATCACTGCACACCTCTTACAGGGATTCAGATCATACAGAACGCTACAGCCAGACTCACCCTCAGCCTTCCCCAATGAACCCACTCTCACCCCACCACAGGCAACTCCACTGACTCTCTGTGCACAAGAGATACCAATTTAAACTGCTTACCCACACACACAAGACTGTACACAACCAAGGACCTGTTTCCATAAATCAGTGCCTAAACTACCCCCAAACATAGATAAGACAATACTTTGCCTTTCTTTCACTTGTCCATACTCCCTGCTTCTACCAAAGCAGAAGTGGAGGATGCTCCTTCTCCCATATCACAGCAAAGACCTGGAACAGCCTCCCTACGCAACTCTGGACCATCACCTCACTTCCGGAGTTCCGAATGGCCCTTGATACCTGGCTGTTCAAATAAACCTCCGGGACCTGCAGGCACCTGAATACCATACCAGGTGATTAGCCGTGCTTTATGAACCCTTATTGATTGAATCGAGGCTCGACCTGCGAGAAACCCATATTCGGAGAACTAGAAGTGGAGGGCGCTCCTATGTTTACACTGTGGCCTAATTGTGGAACTCTCTGCCCCATACAGTGAAGCTCATTGACAATGAATTTTTTATTTAGGAAGCACTTGAAAACTTGGCTGTTTTAGCAACTAGTCTAATTTACTGTTGCCTTTGATGTCACACATTGTTAGTTTGTGTTGTGGATGCTAGCACTGGGATGCCTTAGGATATCCTTGTGCTTTACAAGTGTGCATAAAATAGAATAGAATATTTTGGGGGCACCTGTATGGAACAAATCTGAATTTTATTACCCATTTCCTGAGACTAAATGCACTCCATGATGCCCAAAATACTAAATTAATTGTTTAACTTCACCAGAGCCTCACAACAGTTGAAATATGTCTTATCTGTGATCCCAAAAATCCTTAAAGTGACACTGGATAGGGTGACCAAGTCAGGGGTAGAGGTAGGTAGAGGTACATAGGTTTAGAGAAAGAGAGAGTAATAGACTAGACAGAGGTTAAATAGAGAGAAAGTTCACTCTCACTGAGCATCCCTTGGTAGGTGGGGGCCATGAGCAATTGCTCATTTTGCTCATGTCTTAAAAAGTTTCTTATTCACCTTAGTAGGCTTTGCTCCACTGCATACAATTAACGGTAAACATTCTTTAGTCTCCAAACCAAAGAGTTCCGGCAAATCATGCCTGTCTGTATCCCTAACGGACTTGAAAACTTCCATGTCCATGCCCCTTGTCTTTACAAAGGTGATGCTTTCTCACGGTCAGACACCGTCAATTTTATGTTAAACAATCTTCCTCCGGTTTGAGAAGCACTCAGGGACAGACCCTATGTAGGCAGCCAGCATTCCACATTTCAAAGCTTTATTTTCATGCCTAATGCGTTTCGGAGGTGAGACCTCCTTGCTCACAGGCAATACCTAACAGCACAGATTTAAGCAAGAGGCACCAGTTCCAGTCCGCTTTTTATTACCGCAGCCCTCCAGTGGGCCCTATAATTAGGTGAAATGCATTCTGGAGTGTATAGTACAATCACTCTATTGTAAATGAGGATGCCTCTTTAAAACATTATTCACCTTAGTAGGCTCTGCTCCACAGCATACAATTAACGGTAAACATTCTTACCCTTAGTGGGCCTCCAAACCAAAGAGTACCGGCAAATCATGCCTGTCTGTATCCCAAATGGACTTGAAAACTTCCATGTCCATGGCCCCTATTCTTTACAAAGGTGGTGCTTCCTCATATGCCACTTTTATAAGCTTGGCATTTATGTGTCCAAATCAACTGTGCATTTCTGCCAGTAGACTGGGACAAATGACTCTGCTATTGTGGGTTGTATATTGCTTTCAGACAGTGAGACAAAGGAAGCCTAGCTGTGGGCAGGATCGGCCATCCTGACAGGATGGATGGGGTGAACTTGTACCCATCCCCACTTACATTTCAAAGAGCTTTGTCTCCTACACAGACAGGAACCTGACACTGGGCCCTCCCTGGCTTTTTTTCCTGTAGACGGTTGTCATCCAAACCCAGAAAGGACAGGAAGCTGGCCACAACTAGTTTGGGACTAGGCCAGAAGATGGCCTCCCTATACAAAAGCTGCCACTGGGAAAAGTTCTAATCTTAGTACGTACTTCAGATCACTGCTGGTCCTGTGGAAGGCTCAGAAGAAGGAGTACCCAGCTGCCTGAGGAAAGAGGAACGGGCCTGCTGCCTTGAATTCAGGACCACTAGAGTGACTCCAAGGGCCAGCTGGCTGGCCCTCTATGTGAGCTACAGGGGCACAACAAGCTCCAGAGATCTGAACTGCAACTGTCCAGTTGGCCAGCACCAAATAGACATGTCTGAGCCCTACTTCTAACCTCTGCTGGAGTGATTCCTGAACCCAAAGAGGAGCCCGCACCCAGGTCCTGAACCCTTGACTGGAGTCAGAGTGTATTGATCAGAGCGCAACTGAAGGTTTAATCGGAACCGATACAGCTCGGCGTAACCTGATTTAGGACCGCACATCGCAACACCTTGCAGCTCCTGTTTTGCAGCCCCATCTGAACAAAGTCAGTGTAGTGCAGACCAATGCTGGACATTTCATCTCAACACCAAGGACACAAAGGTGCAACTCCCAGCAGACTTAACTCGGTCCTGTACTCAGCCCGTCCACCATCGCAGTCAGCCTGAACTTGTGACTTTGTGTCAGTCCAGCATAACCAAATAACTGCTGTTAATGCTTTTTTGGCTAAAATTTCACCTGGAAATATGAAAGTTCAAAACGCTGGTTCTAATGATTGGATTTATTTAGTTTTGGTGTCATTTTATTTTTTAACATTTACTCTATTTTTCTAAATTGGTTTGGGGTTTTCTTTTGTTGGTTTACTCTATTACTGTTTGTGCACTGCATAGATAGTTTACACATTGCTTCTAAGTAAAGCCTGGCTTCTTTTGTGCCAAGCTACCAAAGGGTTAACCCTTTGCATGCTGATGACGGAACCGCTCCGTCATCAGCTGCGGTTGGGCTGTGCTGATGACGGAGCGGTTCCGTCATGGCCCGGCCGCCGCGCCTGTGTGGCGCGTTCTATTGAGCGAGCGGGGCCATGACAGAACCGCTCCGTCATGAGCACAGCCCAATCGCGGCTGATGACGGAGCGGTTCCATCATCAGCATGCGGCCGCGGCGCGGCCGCCCCGCCTCCTTAGCTCTGCGGCGGTATAGCCGCCACAGCGATGCGGTTAAGCTCAGGTTTATGTTGTGTCTTTTGTGGTTCACCCTCCCAAGGATTGTTTATTCTTGAGTGGGGCTTCTGACCCTCTCAACTTATAACCCCATTTCTTACATAAAACTATTTTCTCCTTACCTATTTTGTGTCCAACTCCTGCTCTCTTTTGCAAGTGTTTTATATCAAAATTCTTTTTTGAGTGAATTGCTTGTCCTCCTTATGGGATTTCACCAAAATTGAGTTTTGCCAGCCTGTGGTAGTCCGGCCACTGACCTTTATTGTTTGGGGGGATTTTCTGTAGATGAGCTATAAACAATTTCTTCCAGGGAAGTTGGAGTTTCCCACAGACTAAAACACTGTCTAAGAGGCAAACAGCTTTTACTGAGCAGCCTTTATCCCACAGTTAAACACTGATAGGTCTGGTGCGTAATTTCTACTCTTACCTGGAGACTGGCGGACCACCGGCGACATAGCAGACTGTCCTACGGAGAGTTTTGGGAGATTTTCCCATCCCAGCTGAGTTTGCTCACCGGATCATGCTGCTTTGCTCTGGAGTCGGATTGGATGGCTGTTGTACTGGACGGGGTGGCGGATACACCCATACTGAAGGGTCGGAACGTCACACGTGCTGAACCGAAAAATATTGTGACAATAGCGAGACTGACCGGGGAGGTTGCAGGATTACCACGACGTCCCACGAGTCCGACCGGACAGCCACTGAAACTGGACGCAAGGTACGGAGTCGGGACGGGCAGCGGTGGATCCTGATGAGCAGCAGCGGACCCATGCTCACGAGAGAGGCCTGGTGACCTGGTCGGAAGCACCGGGAGGCTCGTGTCCCAGGGCTGCCTCTGCGATCCCCACTCGAGCCGGCGGTGCCCCGCAGGGTGGGCAGGCTTATCAGCGGACCCATCATGCGCACGGGAGAAGCAGGCGCACAGCTGCATCGTGGTTTTGTTGCGAAGAAGCAGGACGAGGCAGCCCCCCCACAGCAGCAGCAAGGAGCAGCAAAAACAGCACGCCTCTGTGATCGGACAGCTGACTCCCCTTCCTCATGCTGTCTCCGGCTTGGATCGACAGCGGCTCCCAGACTGAGGTCGCGGTTCGTCTCCGCCCTCTCCGGAACAATAACAACAAGGTCAATAGCACGTTAGCCCTACTCCCCACACAACTTATGCTAGCCTCACTTTTCTACCAACCACAAAGACTCTACACACAAGGCAGCAGCAACGTGATCAAAGGCAAGTTAGTTCTTATCTATTTCTTCGGCTAGCTCAGACTTTTACCATAGACTTTATTTTACATTTGCGGTGTCAACACTAGATTCTTTTTATGTATATTTTTGGTTATGCGCACTATGACTGAAGACATTGCTGCTGTTCCTGGCAAAATGGCTGCGTGTTTACTTATACACAGATTTGGGGCTCCTTTACCTATTTACCTAGGGCAAAATGGCCACCGTTTTAAAACCTGGACATCGGACCTCCTCAACTCTTGGGCTACTACCAGGGGGTCTCGACAGTACTGCTTTTATTCTCTACACCACTGTAAGGGAAAGAGGACCATAGTCTTTAGCGACTAAAAAGTGCAATAGGTCTTCCTCGATCCACTCCACTATTCCCCCTCAGCTGTATTGGTTGGAAAACAGGACCCCATGGACTCCCTCCCTGCACTGGAAACAAACAGAGGACTATTCAGTTGGGCATTAAGTCCTTGGCTAAGGATTCAGCCATCTTAGACCGGCAACACCGCAATGCTATAGCCTCATTTACCATAGGCTCAGGAAGCTCTTTAGAATTCCTCTTTCCCTTCCACCCCATGTCCTTAACCCCTCTCCTGTACCTATCATCCTATTATTACTGCACTATTCACCATAGGCCCAGGCAGCTTATGATGATTCCTCGCTTCCTTCCACCCCATGTCTCTACTCCCTCTCCGATATCTGTCATCCATAGTCTGCACATCAGGATACACTCCGACAACATCTGACTTCCCACCTTCCCACCCCACCGCCCACACCTCCATATTAAAAAAGGGAAAGGAAAGGAGAAAGGGAGGAAAGGAAAGGAAAGGAAGGAGGAAGAAAAGGGAAGAAAAGAGAAGAAGGAAGGAAAGGGAAAAGAAAGGGAGAAAGGGAAAAAAGAGGGAAAGAAAAGGGAAAGAAGGTAGAAGGACGAAGAGAAAAGAAAAAGAGAAGAAGGAAGAAAAAGGAAAGGAAAGTTTTTTTGTTTTTTTAATCATACCTAGTGCTGCAGTATTATTCAACATAGACTCAAACAGCTCCCGAGGATACCTCGCTCCCTTCCACCCCATGTCTTCACCCCCTCGCAGGTATCTATCTATCCCTAGTCTGCACCTTCTGGATAAACTCGCACGACATCTGACCTCCCACCCCTCCTTATAGTTTATACATATAATTGAAGCCCCAGACCCATTCATACACCTCAGCCTATTCAGTCACAGGTATTCTCATCCGCACACTCTCACCCTTCAGCCCTTATTACCTCACATCCATCCCCTTATGAGCCCCTTACCCCCATACACATCCACGACGCCTCATTACCTCTCATTCTCCACAAACACACATCATGAAACCCGCAGGCAAAAATACATTTAATATCATTTATCCCCCACACCTTACACAAAAATCCGCCAAACGCTTCCAGCACAACTTCATAAAATTACATCCTGAAACTCTCTTCGCCGACCCGTACTTCTCTATTCACAAAGGTAACATAACCAATGATATTATCTTCCACACCAAACAAAGAGCCCAATAGCGGAAAGCATTCCTAGTACTACTCTCAGTCTCTTCCACTAGAAAATCTCCACACGGCCTTGCAATCTCTATTGCACCATCAGAGCTCTTCCAAGCTGCAGCATCCATTACCATCTATAATAACGGAACTATCCTCATGCAATCCACCGATCACAATCTAAATCTTTTAGAGAACATCTTCCCTATCATTAAAGACCAGGTATCCAATCCCCTCACTAACACCCATCCCCCTTCCACAGCCAATTTGCATGTCATCACAACCCCATTCCCCTCTGCCACCCCTATCCCCCCTCATCCCCGTCTTCCACAAGCACCAAATCCATATGCCCCTCCCTCCCGGACTACCCCTCCTACAACGCACCCCATTCCAAATCTCCTTACCTACTCACGTCTCCTCCACTTAGCACTACCGCGACAACACACATACACTCTTCTTCCACCCATTCCTCCTCCTTACCCCTCCCTTGCACCACGCCACCCGTTCCTCACATCACCACCCCTAACATAGAAGCCACACATCCCCTCCGATACATTACACCTCACTCGACAGCACACGTGAAGACACCCCACCACTACCGTGCAGAAATCTGGCCGGCACATATGGCTCCCCCCGCCATCCCTGTAGCTCTCAGACTCCAGCCCAAACTCAGTTCCCACCTACACCCATCTCGCCCACTCATCAGCAATCCACTCCAACACCTCAGTTACCCGCACTAACATATCCCCCTTCCACATACACATCTCCATCTACAACTCTATGTCTGCCCATACCAGATTGTTCATAAATCCAGGCTAAGGTACAACCACCAACACCCCATTCACAACCGCTCCTTATGAGCTATCACATCCACCTACACCCCTCATAACAGCACCAGATGCTAGTTTAGATGTGATAATGTCCACAATCGACCAAATCAAAGAGGAACTCCACACTGTTAAAGAGATGATATCTAGACAATCAATGTACATTAGATCAGCAAATAAATCTAGATCAAGTAAGCCCCCAAATCACCTTCCACTCACCCCCAATCATATTCTTTCCATCTGGAATTCCATGCCAGCCCCCAATCTCCCTACCCGCCCAATACGAAGCATCAACCCACTGTCGGAGAGTGATATACACTCCCTTCTGCATTCCTACATACCCCCTCTCACCACCCCTATCTCCCCCGCACACACGGCCATACCGACTACTCCCCCCAACCCACACAGGTCCTCCACACACATCAATAGAGGAATCAACGATAATAATCTTAGAAGAATCACACTCACTCTCGATCCCACCCCTTCCCTCATCTCACCACGTCTTAGATGCACTCTTATGAACTGTAGATCAGCCTCCAGACACACAGTAGACATTGCCGACTTCATCATTGCACAGGAGCTTGACCTGATCGTGTTAACGGAAACCTGGCTAACTGAATCCTCCTCACCCCTCCTGGACATTCTTGTTCCACCAAATCATGACATCATCAGACTGGATAGGAGCGGTAAGCTTGGGGGTGGAATCGCGTGCATACATCGCAGCAGCATCTCAGTAAACAGAGCCTTATCCCTTACACTTTCCACCTGCGAAAACATGTGCATTGACATCATTAGCACTGATACCCCAATCTGCTCTTTACACATCATCTATCACCCACCCGGCGACAACCTCACATTCACGGAACACTTCATGGACTTGGTCACAACGAACACCAGACGACAAAACACTCAAATATTCTTAGGTGACTTCAGCCTCCATTGGAATGATCTCAACGACTCAACGGTCAACAGTCTCAAAAACTACATTGGTGCGCTAGACCTCACCCAAATTTGCAACAGCCCCACACACAACAAAGGCGCAACCTTGGACTTAATAATCTCCAAAATTGACTCCATTCAGCTTGACTCAATCCTACCCTGTGATTGGGCAGACCACCATATCATCACCTTCTCTATCAGGGAAATTGTGAAACTCAACGCAGCTCAATCACCCAAGCCGGAGATATGGAAAAGAGACTTAAAAAAACTCAACCCCAACTCGTTACCCGCCTACAGCCATAAACTACTCAAGCCCCCGGCTGGCCTCTCTAACGTTCACGACCTCACCAACCACTACCTCAACTCAATGACCTCCGTTATCAACGAGGTTGCTCCTCTTCAACTATAGAGAGTATCCTCAAAAGACTCGAAACCTTGGTACAATGATATGCTGAACGATAATAGACGCTCTCTTAGAACTTCCGAACGCATTTGGAGATCAGTGCCATCTGCCAAGCACCTCAAGATTCTAAGGAAAAAGAGAAATGCGTATCATAGAAAGATCAAGCGCACTAAAGCAGACTTTTTTACCCACCAACTAGACCAAGCAAGAAACCGCCCCTAAAAACTTTTTTAACTAATCAAAACACAATCTAAGTATGAACCTCAACGATCACAAGATACCGCTCGTACTCAACCCACGTGCGATGAATTTGCTACCTTCTTTATTCTAAAGACTGAAAATATCAAGAAAGACCTACTCAACGACCTTATCCTACATTCAAGCGTGCACACCAAAACACCCCTTACTCTTCCATCGCAGCCACATTTTGCCACTTCAAAATTGGAACTAAAAAAATGACGCAGCTTGGAGTTCCTTTCATTTCTACACCGAAGAAGCAACAGGCAAGATCCTCAGCACCCTCAAACCAGCCAATCACACCTCCAATCCTCTCCCGGCTAATGCCGTTAAAAACTTAACAGCAAATCAAAAGGGAGAGAGAGGACTAGGTAAGCTAGTCCGGGTCCCCTGATTATATGTAGAAATATCAATATAGGACTAGCTAGGTTGTGTTAGTGAGACTCAGGAGGTATATCTGCGGGCAAACCCTTAGGTTTGGTCATGAAGCCCTCACACACCAACCTAGTTGGTGTCATGCTTCATCATCGGGCCCACCACAGTGACACCGAATGTGTCCCGGGTGTGCTGCGACTCCAGATTACTGAGGAGCTGGTATGCTTGCTGAGTGTGCAGTGAAGGTGAGAATGAACGTGAAAAGTTGAAAGCTATACAGGTGGTCCCAGTTCCCGAGGGTGAAAGGTAAATTTTAATACCTGGGCCCCTGTTAGCAAGATAAAAAGGCTGTGGACGATGTGGAGTGTATTAAGAGCTCCTACGTCCTTGTGGTCTACATGTTTCAGCCAGGCCTTTTGATTAAAACTGGCTTTCCTCAGGACCAAATGAGTATGTGTGGGTGATAATAAACTATATTAAGTGACAATGTGTGGTAAAAAGTGTCGCACTCGCTAAGGTGCTGTCCAGCGTCTCCTCAATCCTAACGGCGCCAATACGCATGCGCTAGTGTATAGAGCTCACGCATGCGCTGGAACCCACCACCGCGCATGCGCAACGCGAGTATCGCTATCTCACTGCACACGCGCGCTAAGAGCCAGCGCGACCGCACCCTCTCCCCTCTCCAGGTGCTACCAATTGAACCGGCTATATAAGCCCTTACCTGATCCATGCAAAGTTCACTCGGGACACCGGAGCAGGACGATAGGTCGCAGGAGCACGCAGATCGGAAATACCGTGAGTAACCTAAGGGTTTGCCCGCAGATATACCTCCTGAGTCTCACTAACACAACCTAGCTAGTCCTATATTGATATTTCTTCTGTTAAAAACTTAACCCCACTGTTTCTGCCGCTCTGGACCAAAATTATCAACAGCTCACTCCTTCAAGGCTGCATCTCTGACATCCTCAAAGTAGGACAGGTTTCACCCATCCTCAAAAAACCCACAGCTGACCCCATGGACCTTAACAACTATCGCCCGATTTCCAATAGCACTACTCTAGCCAAACTCCTGGAAAAATGCGTACTACATCAATTGATAAAACACATTGACCACTTCAATCTTCTGGATAAACACCAATCTGGCTTCAGAGCAGGTCACAGCACTGAATCAGCTATGACAAACATAATTGATGACACTCTACAAATACTTGATCAGAATGGTTCATGCCTACTCATCCTATTAGACCTCTCCTCAGCATTTGATACTGTCAAACACGAGAACATGATAGATCTGCTGAATCACAGATTGGGACTATCAGGGTCAGTGCTTAATTGGTTTATCTCCTTTCTTCAAAACCGGACTCAAAAATTCAAGGCCAACAATTCTCTATCTAAATCAGTGCCAGTAACTTTGGGAGTCCCACAAGGGTCCGCTCTATCCCCAACACTGTTTAATTTATTTATGGAACCGCTCACTGTTCTATTGCAAGCATCCAACGTACAATTTCACATGTACGTAGATGATACACAATGGTACCTTAAGATACACACACCAGAGGACATCATACGGCTCAACAAAATGCTTCTGAACACCCAGTCATGGTTAGCTGAGAACCATCTCAAGCTAAACGCACTAAAAACTGAATTCCTCTTTATAGCTCCACCTGCCAAAATACCTTTCTTGCATGAATGGTTCAAACACCTTACGGCATTCAACGTCCAACCAACCATCATCGACTCAGCAAAGTCACTGGGTATTACCCTTGATTGCAACCTCAACATGCATAAACATATTAGCAAAGCTACAAAGGGGGCACATTTCCCGATTAATACACTGCGAAAGCTGAAACCCTTCTTACCATTCAACGATTTCAAGACGGCTGTTCAAGCTCTAGTTATTCCTAGGGTGGACTATGGAAGCGTCGCTCTCTGTGGCCTCCCCAAAGCGTCCACAGCTCCACTAAGAGCCTCCATTAATGCTGCAGTCAGCCTCATCACAGGCTCGAAAAGAAGGTCCCACATCTCCCCTGACTTAAAAGCCTTGAATTGGCTACCATTGGAAGCCAGAATTCACCTGAAAATTGCCTGCATGACTCACAAAGCCATACACCATAATGCACCCAGCTACCTCGCCCAGAAACTGACTATCTCTGGTGGTACAAGATCCACAAGAAGTGCGGAAAACCTATTACTGAAGCCACACAGATTCAACAAGATGAATACTTATAAACGATCCTTCTCAGGAATGGGTCCTAGGATCTGGAACGCAATACCCCCAGAAATCCGACTTATCACATCTACGGCACTTTTCAAAAAAGGAAGTAAAAGCGATTCTCATGGAAAAAGTCACATGAACACTATCTAAGGAAACTACGACTTCATTAGTACCTCTATCGATATCTCTTTTATATACTTGATATACCTATTATTGTTTTGATTTACTGTTTACATTATGCTATGTACACGTAATTTATCTGTTGCTATTTTGTTGCATAACTAGCCGTTAACTAGGAGTTCACTAGTACCTCTACCGATACCTCTTTTATATACTTAATTTATCTGGTATTGTTTTGATTTACTGTTTATATTATGCTATGTATACGCATTTTATATGTTGCTATTTTGTTGCATAACTATCCTCACTGATTGGTAAGCGCTCTGATATCCGCAAGGGTCTTGTTAGTGCTCTATAAAACTTTCAAAATAAATAAATAAATATGAAGATCCATGACTACCTGTTTTTCACCAAGTTGCTACTAGAAACAACAATATTATGTCATAGCAGAAAGGATGGAGTCAAACTGGAATATGAACTCAAGAGCAGAGTTGAGAGCTAGCATGCTGACAAATCAACGCTAATTCTTAAGATGAAATTGGGTGTATGCGTCAAGAGTGCTTTGGACAGGTTGGAAGTTATCGCCTACCGGATTACTCAGAAGCTGCTTCACTAATAACACCACACATATACAGGGACAGATTGGGAACTTAAAACAGCCCTGGCAAAAATTATGAATTTAACCCCCATGTGCAGAACCAGAGCAATTCTTTCAAGTTGCCGCTGGAATTGTGTAACGTGCAGTCCGACTCCTAGAGGCCGAAAACAGCCTCCAAGTGTCAAAACTAGGATCCTAGAGCTCCAGCCTCTGGGGTTCACCCGCTGGCCCAGCTGACCAGTCCGGCCATGCATATGTAGCTTGTATGATCTCATTTGTATTAATGACTGACGTCCTTGCCTATGTTACAGATGAAGAAAAATAATGTCAACATGTTTGATTGTAACATCATATTCTTTAAAGCGCAGGCTATGGTTAATTTAAAATATTTTGTAAAACCCGAATTACTGAAACACTGAAGCTAGAAAAAGGTCCCTAGAGGTATGAGGCAAGCTGACAGAACAAAAACTAACATTTGCGGCTGATACCACCTTGCAGCGTTCTTTCCCAGAGTTTACACATAGGTCTAAACGTCAACAAACATCACTCGGCCTCTAACCTGCTTATATCAAATATAGAATCATGTTTTTGAACGAGTCAATCACACAGTGTTCCCCAAAAAATCGTGTTCACTGCATTTTAGAAAGAAAGGAAGCTAACACTAATCCTCTCTTGCTACATCTGCAGAACTTTCATCTAGATTTGTGTTTTTATCTAATTTTAACCACATAATCCTTAAAAGGCAAAATGATGGGGCTGATGATGCTTACTGTGCAGAGAAAGACCGTGCAGAGCTAAACCCGAGCAGACCTTGGCCGGGAATACTGGGGCATGTTAGCCTGAACCTCGTTAAAATTATCGCCGTTTTAGCGACAGGAAACTGCCACTAAAACGGCGATAATGGGTTTGCTAATATGCGTTATAAAATTCCAATAGAAGCCCAGGTTAGATGTCCTGCACATCTAACCTGGGCTTCCATTGGAATTCTGTAACGCCCATTATCGCCGTTTTAGCGGCAGTTTCCTGCCGCTAAAACGGCGATAATGTTAGCGAGGTTCTTGCTAATATGCCCCACAATTATTACTGTTCTCGTGCAAATGATACTAACACAGGAACGCTTTCTCATTCCGAGATAAGCAAATGTTGCATATGTTATGTAACGCTCCGGGAGTTCTAAACATCCCAGTCTAAGGTAGCCCCCTTCTTTTCTGTTAAACGTTTCTTGGATTCAAGAAGGCTATTAATGTGCCCAAAATGTGGTTTTGAATGATTTATACTTATTGAAATAATATTTATAAAAATGTAATCCTCACTCTAGCAATGGAGCACTAAGGCAAAGGGCCTGATTTATGGCTGACGGGTTACTCTGACACAACGGAGACGGATATCCCGTTTGCCGAAATATAAATCCCATTATACCCTATGGAATTTATATCTTGATGGACGAGATATCAGATACAGTTGTGACGGAGTAACCCCTCTGCCAAGATCTAAAATAGGCCAAAAGATCTTAAGCAATGTATTACATGGTAGTGTAGATGCAACTAAATGTGATGCCTGAATTATATGAGTTATACTGTCCTCAATAAATAAAAATATATATTATCCTACAGTCTCAGTGTCTCCCCTCCTTCAAATCAATTAATCAGACATATATTATATTCTTTATCTGGTTTTGAGGATGCAATCAGACTTAAGATCTATCTTTTCATGAACAGCATTAACCCATTTGTTCTTCTGATTATTTTAAACATGAGATACTTTGAAGACCAAAAATAGATCCTATCATGTGCTAATGACGTGCCTGTTCTTTGCTGTTTATAATCAACCATTGTGTTTTAATTGTCATACTGGAAGGAAAGAGGTGCTCAGCCCAACTCATTTTCATCCTTTCTGGTGGATTTGCAGTCTTTCTTATTTAAAAAAAAAAAAAAAAAAAGGAGAAGCGGGCGGCCCTGACCCATAAACTATTCACGTGAAATGAAAATGCGCGCATAGCGGCTCTGAGCAGCCCATTTCACAGGATTGTTGTTTTCCCTGCAATATGTACAGAGCAGAGCCTGAAATGTATCTCTCGGCCTCGAGCTATTTTTAGCCTTTAATCCCTACAATCTATCACATGCCTTTGGTGAGCACTCCCTGTGGAGTACTGCCTCTTCAGAGTTTGTATATTTCAGTAAGGCCTTACGCTTGGTCGCTGTCTTTTATCCTTGTTGTGTGGTGTGCCTCCCTTGTCTTCCACCTTCCAGTTGTTATGTGCCTGTTGTTGCTTTTGGGTGAGCCGAATTGCATATTTAAAACTTAACGTTTTATACGAACGGGGCAAAAAGGGGGTTCATTGCTTCGGGTTAATTGGAGTAATTTCGGTAATTCTGCCCTACGCATTAACTCGGAATTACCAATAATAATGTGATTACGTCAGTTTTTGTAAATATAATTTGGGGGAAAATTCCTACAGCGAGTGCACATTTAGCGAGTGTGAGTATCTGCTCATGCTTAGGTTTATGTTCTGTTGCATATAGCAATATTTTCTTAGCATAAAATGCATCCTCGCGTCTGTTTTGAACGCAACAGTTCATTTTGCACTAAGAAAGTAGCGCTAAATTCCAGGAGTAAATTGTGAGAAAGTCCCACCCAAGTGAACATTTATTCATGTTCTGATGCATTTAGCTTTACTTGTTTGCACAAATTGCATCCTAGCCTCCTTTTTGGACGTGAGGGGGCTTTTGTGCGGTAAAACAGTAGTCCTAAATACACAAATACTATGCTTGCGTAATTCTGTGTAATGTTGCAGAATATTTTAGGTAATTCCACATATTTATGTTACAAATAATTACACGAGTTACGCCCCACCCATAATCTAAATCAGAGCAGTCTCAGATCTCTGCTGCCCTGTTCATATTCAGTGCCATTTTGGTCTGGCACATTCCATCCCTGTGTACAGAAAAAAGTTCTGCATGGGAGATACACCTCGCTGGTGTATCGCTGACCCTTCCTTTAGGGGCCCAGATGCATTGGCCTGCATTCTTTTTACCGTCTTCTATATGCATTGAGCAACAACTATCTGTTTAAACCAGGTCAAAAAGAAACATTATTCGGTGTCCCTGCTTCTTATGGCAGGTTATGCGGAGAGCAAGGGGACGTTTCTTAACTTGGCCTCTCCTAGTAGGGGATCTTGCTTTACAAATTGCTTGTCTCTACATGAAGCGAGTTTGGGAGGTATTCTTGAGAATGAGTTTACGCCTGTGAACTGGAACACATTGCTATCAGGATTTCTGACAAGGATCCACAGCAAATAATCTAGAAGTGGTGTCTGCTGGCTGTCATCTGAGGTTGGGGTTGCTATGGATACATGGTGCAAAGGGAGGCGAAAGCCCAATGAGATAAGCAAAGGAATTATTTTCACAATCTTTTCTCGACGAAATTATGGTAATTTTGCAACGAGTGGAATGTATTGTTTTTATCCATCTCAAGGTAATTGCATGAAAATTGCTGAAAGTATGACGGCTTACGTGAACACATGGTGTTTTATAGAAATAAGGCTGGGACAGCAGTTTAAGTCTCATTAACAGATACATACCCATGGTGATATTCTGGGGCGAGGCAGTTTGTACGCGCTCCTTTAGAAGCTGAAAGCCAGTGTGGGCTTGTCGTGCCAGGCTCTATAGAGTAAAGGGTTCTCTGATTCCTGTGGAGGCGCCACAGTGAGTGTCCGAGACTGGCAGGAATTCCATCCTCAACCCCATTTACTGCACTTGATGAAGAAAGCGACGCCAATGGAGGCTGGGCTTGTCAGATATGATCCAGTTATGGATAATGTGCACAGTATATGGTAGGGTAGGATTCATGACCACAAAACTCAAGAACAAATACTATATAAACATAGGAGCATTTATCCTGCTCTTAGAAGTTATGCTGTGCTATGTAATGCAGATTGGTGGAGCACAGGGAATTCTGGTGCTGAGCAGGTGTGAGTCTAGCCCAACTCAGGGCCTAGTGGGACTGCTCGAAACTAAACTAAAGAAATATATTCATTAAGGATGGGGGTGTAGACTAGTTTGTTTTCTTCTGTATCTTCAAACTCACCGTAATATTTATCCATAAGTGTTCTTTGCAGCAGTTGGAATTCCTCATCCATTATAATGTCTTCTAATGTCTTCAGCTCTTTGCAGAATGCAAGAAGTGAGGCGAAGGCTCCTATGTATAGCGGATAGCCGCGGGGAGTAGATACATATCCTAACCTTCTGAACAGTTTAGACCTTATTCACAAAATATTTGTTCTGGCATGGGTGGAAAAAAAGGTTAGTTTGTACTCAGCCAGATTCATAACAAGAATTTGGACATTTTGAAAATGAGTTTTGTGTGTGCACATTGGTATGCTCTTGAGCATTCGCTGGACTGTGGCAAGCACCGATTCCATGACATCTTTAATTCACCAAAAGATGTGCTAGAATATGTTCCCAACCCACCTCCTGTTCTCCCTATGTCATCATCCAGCACGCGGCTGCCACAGACCCCTGAAATATATGTGTGGTGGGCTCAGGGTTTACATTGGTAAACCTGACTTAGAGGTGGATGAATTGACATGTATATGACATTTAAGACTTGTATGTTTCAGTGATGCTGTCCTGAGTGATGCACATATGGGTGTTGAAGTCTTTCAACATCAGCAGGACCATCTCACCATTCCCACGCTGCTTGCGGGCACTTGTGCACGACAGAACAGTGGACATGTGGTCTGTGCTTTGTCATGATTGGAGGACACTTCACCAAAAAGCAAGTGCCACCATTAAATTTGCTGGCTGGGCCTCAGACATGGCTGGTGTCCGGATCATGAATTGGGACTTGCGGGCTCAGACAGAGCACACACAAATTAGCATGCCTCATTCTTCTTTCTGAAACTTTGAAAGGATAGCTTTTTAAACAGATCGAAGTGTATAACTTTTGAATTCGAAGCACCTTTGAAAAATGCTTTTCAAAATGAAGACAGGCCCACCTATCAAAAATCATGGTCATGAATTGTAGTTTTAAATCAGAATATATTTGGCATAGTCATACAAAAGCTTATAAAATACTAAACAAACATATTTATCTGGTTGAAAATTGAAGTTTCTGTTCTGAAAGAAAAAGGCAATGGCGATACTCTGTATTCATTTAAGTGCATTCATTTCAATACAAACAAGAAATTCAAAGTTCAACATTATAACAAAAATAGTAAAAAAATAAATGAAAGGAGACATTTGACCTCAGCCGTTGGCATTGTAGTACAGAAAACAACGCTGTCACTCACAGTGCAAGACAGACTGTGCCTGAAATTGGTTAATGCATTGCCTCATAGTGTATGTACTGGTGGGTGGACGCAACATATGTATTACAATGTAAAGACCAGTGGATGGAGAGGCTGACTCAAAGTCCATGTATATATGTACATTTTTATTTAGGATATCTTTTAATACACGAGGCTGATGAGACAACTACAGTTGCTTCTTGGTCAGACGTATTAAAACATATAGTGTGGATAAGTTACAGCTCACTCGTCAGTCAGTGTCTACATGCAGGTAGCAGTCATTTTTTTTACATTTCATGTTTCTGAGACCTTGAAATATTGCTTTAAACTATAGGCAGTGAGGATAGTGACCACCGTCCATCACAAAGGCAATGCATACTTCAGAGTTTCTGTTTCTTTGTCTATAGAAGTGTCTTCAGCAAGGGCAGCTCCTCTACTTGAGCAGTGGAGTGTCGCCCACTTAAATTCCAACCACAGCCCCAGAGATGAAAAATAAAATGGCAATTTATTACCATTCTATTTTTCATCCCCCTGTCCGGAGCCGAGCATTGGGACTGGGGCGGGCTGCTGCCAAGTGACAGTAGAAGCGAGGGCTGTCAATCTACAGTTTTATAGTGAGCATGTGGTTTTGGCCGGCCGTCTTGAGACAGCCAGCCACACATGCGCACTTTAAACATCTCTAACCCAGCTAGGGACAGCTGGATTAGAGAACGCCAAAGCCTCCAGAGCACTGTGGAGCGCCACGTGAGTCTGCTCCCACCAATCCTAGAACTGCTCTCATGCTAGTGAGAGCTGTGCTAGGATTGGTGAAGGGAGTTGCAACATCTTGTTTATGTGGGCATCGACGAAAGAGGAGCTCCAGAGCGGAGGATGGCGTGTTTGGTCTTTTAAATTTTAATTTACATTTGCGCGCACATGCCTGCCCTCCCCAACCCCATAGATGCCAATCGCCACTTGTCCTCAGCCAGTACCACCTCAAGGCAGAATGAGACAAGCGCAGAAAGAAAATTCAACAAGGACTCTTTGCACTGATGTACAGCAGTCTTTTACAAAATTGTGCACCATTTGGTTCTATACTACATTAAAGTTAATAATCTACTGAGAAATTACCCATTTTGAATCTTACCAATTGCGTTTTATTGCAAGTAGGTTTGAATGAACCTCAACAATTTTCTATTTCATAAGGAATCAAGCAGCCCATCAATCATCGACTGTCCGTGCTTAAATTTAAATTTTTCTTTAAAAGCATTTGACTCTGAATTCATACAACGTTTGTCCAAATAATTGACCTGAGGGGCATCTTGATATGTACAAACCATGCGAGCGATAGTTCACCAGAAAACTGTGGAGCAATACAAAATAAAACAACGTCCATATTCCATACCAATATGACTTGATATTGGTTTTAAAGTTATGTCAGACTGTAGCCAATGGCAGTCTAGCTTCTGATGCAGACAGTGCCTCTTGGAACAGATGGAGACCCTTTGAAAGCAACATTCGACTCTAATTATAAGTGTCTAGGAGTCTTTGTAGCCCCACATACACTCCTTATAAAGCACAGAGTATATGGCCAGTGCTCAAATGAGAAACACTTAGGGATGCTTCAACCTCATGTTCTTCATATATATGGTTATGTATGCAAGATTTCAGAACCTTGTTGTGCTAAACTTAAGGCCCATTTAGCTAATCGTATGTGCCAAGTTATTAATAATTCTAGACAATTGCTGAAGTAATGACATACATTTTGATCCCCTAGTACTCTGAAATTGATGGGACTTTTTTTAACTGCATCTACATATATTCAACTTCATCATTTTAGCTACTTTCATTGACAATTGAAATCAATTATATGTATTAAGACTTCAAGCCCCATTGTAGTTTTATATATGAATGCTGCATCATCAACAGGCACAAGGATATTGTTTTCAATCTAGGCTGGGTCATTGGATTCATAAACTGAGCAAGAGCAACATTTATAAAAAGTGAAAATACCATTGTGATACAATTCATCTTTGGAGCACATCCAAGAACACTTCAAACTTCTCAGATAAAGCATGGGTTATGTTGTGGCGCAGCAGGGCTTAATTTGCCACTTGCAATATGACTGCTAATTCTTTTAGATAAAGGGCCATGCTTTCCCTATGCAAAGTCTTCCACACTCTACAAAGGGTATTCTTGTCTATGCCACAACATGCACTTTGGGTTTACTTGAAGGGCACCCAACATTGATCTCTCAATTTTCATGTTTTAGAGATAGATATGAATTGTTTCATCATTGGTGTCAATACTCCAAGAAACCTCCCCTAGTGATTGGTTAATATATGGGAGGATTGCACACAATTCTCAATTCTTCCTAATAATAACATGGCCTCCTACATATTGACAAATAGTCTATCAGTAGCATCAGGTGAAAGTTGGCAGGTGGATGATGTCTCTAAGACATAGTAAGTCAAAAAAGTAAGACAGAGTAGCTTACATCTACAATAATTAATTAGAATACTATGTACCTCATCTAGAGGTGGGTGGTAATGGAACATCCATCAAAAAATAGCAGATGACCCATCCACTCACCTCTTTCTTGCCGCACTTTAAACGTGGCCTGGTCATTGTGGGTGAAAACAAGGGCCTCCACCACACCAGTGGCAGCTACGGCAACCACTAAGGTGGACATTTCTTCCCTGAAATGCCTCATCCATTCTCTGTAGGAAATGCTTTGGGTATATAGCAACAGCAACAGTTTCTGAAATCCCACGCCGGGTTTACAGGAGTTTCATCATCTATGTGATTCCTGAAGTCTGGACCCCAAAGTAGAGTCAATTTCCAGGGCTAAAATAACAAATCCACATCCCGCCCCCCACCCCCATCCCCCACACGGGATGCTGTCTTCTGGTGCATGAGGGGGGTGTAAGAATTTCAATTAAAAGAACAAAGCATTTTTCAACGAGAACAGCAGCGTAGGCCTTCATAAACTGACAAGTAATGCATGTTCTCCTATGCTGTCCAAGGAACAGAAAAAATGGAGACACACATTTACAATAGTCAGTTTAAAGAAATTAAAACTATTCCCGGTAACATGAAAAACTCTGCTTCGTCAAACCATATCAGAAGGAGATAGAGAGCAGGAATATCTAACGCATCCTTTCAACCTTATCATCAAGTGTTACACCAATCTCAAGCTTGATAATCATTTTTCTTAATGTGCATTCCTATATGCCATAAGTGATGTATGTTGTTTATTGACAATACGTTTCCCGTATAACTGCAAGTCCGAACACTTTGAGTGGAGTATCTTTAGATGGATCCTGACATTATTTTCTAAGTGATCTTAGAATGCAAATTGTTTGCACTTAACGACAGGTCTTTGCGTAAATGGTCATTTAATTAATTTTTATCTAGGCCTTTTAGCACAGACATGTGCTAAAAGGCCTAGAATATTCCAAGGAATGGTTTGCAGTTGTTTTGCCTTAAATATTTATGTATGTATGTTTGTATGTACCGTATGTATTATGTACGTATTTATTTACTTATTTGTTTATTTATTTATATGTGGTGCACACTACAAAATTAATTTTCTTATGGTACCTATGTACTCAAACAATCACTTATACAAATTACTGATGAGCCCTAAGGATTAGGAGAGAAAGAACTGGGCAGAAATGTGTTGACTGCTGTTCTAAAAAGTACTTCATACTTATGCTTGCTATCATTTGACAGAGAGTTCCATGTCCTCGGGATGAGAACCGTAAACTTGGGGTGCCCTTTTCAACAGAGCCTGCTTCTTGGAATTTTCTGAAGCATCTGGTCCCCAGATCTCATGCTAATGAACAGCAAGTCCTTCATTTGTGGGGTGTTGATAAACTTTGCCAATTTTTCCTTCGCAATGTTTCGTTCAATGACAAACCAAACTTTTTTGGCTATCAAAATTGATTTTGCCTGTGTTTAATGAATTGCAAAATCTTGATGCATCTGGACCTTCACTCCTGAACTCAGCCCTCCTCACTTAAAGAGTGAGGCAAGAGTACTTCATGGAGACCTTTCGTTTGCCTTTGTGGATATTAAGCTACAGGACATGTCAATCAATCAATCAATTAGGAGTTTGTATAGCATGGCTACTCACCCGTGGGGGTCTCAAGGCGATGGGGGGGGGGAGGGGGCTGATGATCGGTCTGGGCGTGGAGGTTCTGTTGAAGAGCCAGGTCTTGAGATCCTTCTTGAATTGGGTCAGAGACGGGGATTGCCTGAGGTGAGGGGCAGGGTGTTCCAGTTCTTGGCAGCGAGGTAGGAGAAGGATCTTCCTCCGGTTCTGATCTTGTGAATCCGTGGGACGGGCCACTTGGGCAGAGCAAAGTTGCCTGGCGGGTATTTGCAATGAAAGGTGTGGTTCAGATATGCTGGTCCTACGTCGTGGAGAGCTTTGTAGGCATGTGTGAAGACATGTTAGAGTCTCTAGACCTCCGTCCGCATTTAGCAACTTGAGAGATTGCTTTGCGGCACTCTCTTTTAAAAGGCTTGATGTGTACTGACGTTGAATAAAGCCCAGATAAATATGTTGTTGGCTTCGATGAGCAGATGAACCTGATTGTGATGTGCATACATTCATTGGCTCAATATGGTGATTAGATAAGATAATATAAGATAAGATATGAAGGAGATCATCTAAGATTGTCATTACCTTTTGCCTAGATTTGCAGGTAAGGCCTCCTGAAATGGATGTAAGGTAAGAACTGCTACATAGTGACTCAGATTCACTATGGGTTTGTGTAGGAGCTTGCACAATGGAAAAATGTGCAATGCTGCGCAAAGTGGGGCAGACTGCCATGTCAATCAACCTTATGGTGCTAAAGTCTTTAGAACCAAAAGTTTACTGTCACACAACACCAAAACCATCTTGCACCTTGAATGGCCGATCCTGAAAAAAAGTACGCAATGGATGTGTCAGAGGGTGGAACTTAGCAAAAACACTTACGTTTTGACGCAGAGTCAGATCAACTTAAATAGCCTAACCGGATTTTGCAACATAACCTTACACCGAACAAAACCAGTTCAATGAAGGTGCCAAGCCGTATACTGAATGATATTCCGAGTTGTAGAACATGCTGTACATGAAAGCAGACATCTTAGTCGGCAATGTGGTTGTCTTCGCTTATTGTTTTTGAAATGAAGGATGCACAGAGGTCCACCTTTGCTCCATAGAGTAAGGTGAGCATGATGCACAACAGTCGTTTTAAGTGTGAACCTCGCCATTGACATCATCTGCAGGTGAATCTTTTCAAATCTGGCTCTATGCAGTGTTTTATCATTAGCACAACACAGTGCTGCCTTTTTTCACTTAACATTCTGTTTCATGAAAGAGACCAGATCTGGGCCAGAATGTTTCTTTTCCAAGGCGCAGTCATTGTTAGCTATTTTAGAAGGCTGCACTTCTGTTTTGGAAGCATCTGATCTGCTGATATTCAGGGCAGAGAATGAAAGGCAAAGAGAACGATAGGAGGTGTTAAATGTTATTCAGAAGAGAAATGGAGTCATATGAAGGCCAAGATCACAACTTTGAAATAGGACCTCTGAAGCAAGCAAAAAGAAAACTGAAGTAAACGAAAAACATGTCTATGGAGAATCTTATATTTCAAAAGCTGGGCATAGATGACCAGGATCTCTTTGATCACCTCCCAGCATACATAATCCATCAGCTATCACATATATGTTTTTTAATTAAATGTTTCCGGGGACAGTTCATCTGTGTGTATGGTGAAAACAATAGTACACACTAGAAATTAAGTCAAGTGTAAAAGTATGCCGAGAAGTTCCTTGCAAAAGGAACAAATGATAGACGGACTGCTGAACAATGAAAACATTCACCACCCCCCCGTCACAAGGATCTGTGTTTAATTCATCGTTCTTTTGCTCACCACGCCACCCTAGTTTGGACCCAGCCGTTTGAAAATCACTCTTGACCTTGTGCCTAATGGGAACAGTACAGCCGGAACTGACAAGCCAGTTCCTCCGTGGACGTGAAACGAGCATCCTGGGACCAGTTTCAGGGCAGCATCCACTTGCTGTCTCGACAGCATTAACATTGATGTATCATTCCGCACTCCACCACAGTGTAGATCTTAGAATAGGGAGCATGTCACTGCTTTGACAAATAGTAAAGCATGGCATTACCGTGATATCAGATGTGCAAGACTTGTGTAAGAAGATAAGTATCTATGTTGGAACACACCAGTGTAGTGTTCTGGGAATGGCGACCAGTCAGTAAAAGCTAGTGTGATGGGGGTCAGTCCTCCAGCATGGCATAGTAGAAATAATTTAACTTCATGGATTGCCTGAAGGAAGATGGAACATAGCTAGCATGTGCTTTTGTAACCCATGTTTGATATCCAAGGCAGATTTATCAGCAATTAATACAGATACGGCTTTGTTCAATTAGGATATTGCTGCCCAGGTGCATCAGGATCGAACCACACTGAGATGGAATATGGTAAGGATAATAATAGTCATACAGTTGGGTGCTAGCCAGAAGTTTACATTACTTAGCTTAAGGAACATCACAAACAGTCACCCCCGGTCGCAAGGATCTGTGTTTAATCCATCGTTCTTTTGCTCACCACGCCACCATAGTTTGGACCCAGACGTTTGCAAATCAGTCTTGACCCCACTCCTCATGGGAACAGTCTAGCCCGAATTGCCAAGCCAGGTCCTCCCTGGACCATAAATGAGCATCCTGGCACCAGTTTCAGGGCAGCATCCACTTGCTGCCTCGATGGCATTAACGTTGACATATCATTCCGCACCCACCACAGTGTCGATCTTAGAATAGGGAGCATATCACTGCTTTGACAAATAGTAAAGCATGGCATTACAGTGAATTCAGATGTGTATGACTTGTGTAAG
The DNA here is from genome assembly GCF_964261635.1 of Lissotriton helveticus. Lineage (NCBI taxonomy): Eukaryota > Metazoa > Chordata > Amphibia > Caudata > Salamandridae > Lissotriton > Lissotriton helveticus. The sequence continues at coordinate 727,749,718 of NC_136061.1, forward strand.
AAGATAAGTATCTACATTGGAACACACCACTGGAGTGTTCTAGGTATTGCCGACCAGTCAGTAAAAGCTAGTGTGATGGGGGTCAGTACTCGAGCATGGCATAGTAGAAATAAATGAACTTTATGGATTACCTGAAGGAAGATGGAACATAGCTAGCATGTGCTTTTGTTACCCATGTTTGACATCCAAGGCAGATTTATCAACAATTAATACAGATACAGCTTTGTTCAGTTATGATAATGCTGCCCAGGTGCACCAGGATCAAACCACTGTTACGGCGGGATTTCTGATCTATTGCTATAGGTCTAGATCCCAACTCAGGTCGACTGAACCGTTGATACCTGTCATAGAGTAAAAGGCAATCCACTACTAGGTCAATCAGTTAAGGACTTACACCACTCTAAAGAACCACTTACTACGAATAAGTTTAAAAGTTTATTATAAAGCCAAAGTTAACTGGAGATACAAACATCTCAAAATAAGGTTCAAAAGATATACTGGTATCAATACAAACATACATTTTCTAAATGCTCTTAGTCGGCAGAAGAATATCACCAAAACCAATTCGAAAATCATCAGAGTTGCAAGAATAGACACAAGCTGTAGCTTATGAGTCATTTACAGAAAGGAAGAAAATCCAGATTAGACTGTCCCTACACTAGACTAAGTGACATCCCTACTTAGTAAAATCTTAACCTAAAAAGGTGTCAGCCGTGGTGACTTCCAAAGAAGACCACTCACTTCCCTTAGTCTTCGTTGTAAATCGGTGTCTCGCAGTTATCCTATCTGCCTACCCATCCGCTCTCTTAGGTTCCTCAGACCATCTGCCCTAACTCCACCCAGGGGTGCTGTCCCTAATACAAAAATCACATTTACAATAGAAACGCCCTTTAGAGACGCCCCGCACGTGGTGTCAGTTCTGGCATTTTCCATGCTGATACTCCTCTGGGCCCATCGTTAGCGTTGACCTTGCTTCTCAGGCTCTTCTCCGGCAGGACGGTACCCCCCAGGAAATTCCTGAAGCCTCCTCCAGGCCTGTGCCTGGCTCCCTGAACAAAACTCTATTCATCACTCTCTTGATTGGAACCTCCTCGCACCTGCAATCAGACACTTGTACAGTGGGCCCCAAATTCCGGCCTCCACCGTATCTTCTAAGTCGTAAACCTTCGAGCAGGCTCCGCAATTTATGCTTAACATGACATTCCTCTAACTAACACATGCAGATCAAAAGAAATGTCCTTATCTATTCAGGCCTATTAGATTTACATGAAACGGGCCTGTGCACTCTGTAAACATTTAATTTCTTAGTCTAAACAGTATTCTAACTTATTACACACAATGGTTATATGAAACAATTCTATAAAACATATATTTCAGTTCTATGATCAATAATACTTTGAATTACAACAACATTAAAATCCATATCATGTGAAAGTATAACAGCACCTTTCATTCTCTGTGAACTGCCATGTGGCCTACACATTTCTACGTTTATCAGTATTACATTCTCCTCTACAACAGCCACATAACATGGGATTTCAACATCATTCTAACATCTCTACACACTTCTACATTAGCTTTTCACACTGATATATGCATTCTATTTTAATTAAACACTCTTATGTATTTTCTTTACTAAACTAATGCAACGTGCTTGTAAATATGGTGCACTTCTATTTTTTTCTCGATTTGCGCTCTCTCAGTTCCCCCCTTTGATGACTTTTAGTAGTCATCACCATCACAACACCATCCCTGAGGTATGAACTGAGTCAAACTGAACTCGCTGCAGTACTCTCTCGTTTCATCATCTCTAGAGCCCTCAGACTCCTGTACTGATTATCCTGCATCGCAGCTAATCTCCTCCCCTGCTCTCTCATGGATCTCTGCAACCTATTGGATCTATACCATTGGTACAGCCGCACCAATCCCCACAAGGTGATTATACAAATCACTATTATGATGATAGGTTTCAGTATGTACCAAATGAAACCCTTTCCTAGGTTGGCAAACCAACCTCCAACTTTACCCATTCCATGACCTACTTTTTCCCACACATTTACCTGTGTCAAATCCTCAATCTCATGATGAATTTCAGTGATGTTCCGTATATACTTTTCTAGAGGTTTTGAATTGTCTGGAATGTAAGTACAACATTCCTGAACCTTCAAAGCCTTACAGACTCCTCCCTCTTTGGCTAACAGAACGTCTAGAGCAAGTCGGTTCTGAAGAACCATTGCCCTTATCGATTGCATCTCTCCCTCCACCAGCATTAATGATCTAGCAGTACTGGCGGACAACCTATCTACAACTGTTGCCAATCTTCTAATCTTGACATCATTCAGTACTATCCCTAAAAGAGGAAACATAGCACCAAATACGTCTCCAACTACCTCCTCATTGCTTACATCCCTTCTTCCTCTAGCTTGAGTTCTTCCCTCTATAATTTCTAGATCCTTAGCATGGTATATTTTGGGGAAGACAATTGCTAAATAACATGATCCATACCAATTATCCAGCAGTTTCACGTATGCATTTCTTCCACAAACAAAATATACATTCGGGATCACCTGCATTCCCTTCAAGAAATCTTTTGTATAATATTCTAATTGTAAAGCATGTTCACAAGTTACTTCTCCCACAAACACATTCTCATCATAGGTTTTACCCCTATATATACACAGTTTCCCTTTTTGCTCTCGATCTAAAGCTATTGGACCATTACTACCCTTTCTTTTGTGTAACCTTTCTTCCTCGGTCCAATCTGTTTTCCATTGGCCTGAAGCCTTTAAGATCTTCTGTCTCCTATACCGATCATCCACCTGTCCGATAAACCTTTTCTCAATTTCTGACACTTTACAAGTCAAATTATTTCTTCGGGCATGTGAAGTATCCAACGTTTTCCAAGGAATGAAAAATTTCTTTAATCTATCTTCACTCTTATAATAATCCCACTTGTTCATGTGCTTGTAATTTGGAACTTCTGGTAAAACAGCATCAAAATTGGAAAAATAATATTCAAAACCATCACGTTCATAAAATATACTAAGCAACAAACTACATGTGATTCCATAAGTCAATGGAAGATGATGATATCTAATACCTTCGTCTACAGAGGCTGGCAATTGCATGCACACGTCGCAATCTTTTGCCTCCATAGCATCAATATATTCATAAAGCAATTTAGCATATGCATTTGATTTGAAATTTCCCTGTGATTCATCCACATGCAACCTACGAGTCTCTGCTGCTAGTAAAGCTTTATCTTTCTCTGTATTGTCCCCCCTTCGACCAGCAGTAGTAGGTTTCTGTATTGATACAATTTTTGCTTCCTTTGTTGCCTTCTCTTCATTTTCATGTCCCACTACATATGATATAGTAACTACTAAAACTATAAGGAAAATTACTCCCACTAAAAGTGTGCCTACTATGCATTTTGTCTTGCGGTTTGGGTTGCCGGCCTCCATGATCTCAAGACAGTGTAGTTCTGATTTTCTTTCACAACACAAAGTCTTTAACAATCTGGAATGATACGTGTTCCAGCGGCTCTAATCACGTATTCTAATATTTCCAAACGAAGAATGATCTCCTCGGGTGTTGGCCTCATTGAACAAAAAGTCGGAAATTCTATTCTGTTTAAAACCAGTTCTCTTATCCTGCTCAGATAAGGAGGATTAGGAATAGTGAGTGTCAGCAACCCTTCGACCTCCACTCCGGGTATCAACAACACTACTTCCAATGTTATGATGGGGTCAGTACTGGTCAATGTCACTTCCCTCACCCTCCCGGATCTCCGTGCACTGGACATCTGCAGCTAGGTAGGTCCACTCAGGAGTAGCGTATCTTCTGCAGGGCACTCGCACCCTCCTCATTCTTCTCGGACCTTCCTGTTCCTGTCTTTGTGCACATTCGTCCAGATTCGAGTCTTCAGATTTAGGAGCAAGAGTTCTCTCTGGAGTTGGCTTCAAGCTCGGCCTCTTCTTTCTTTCAGGCCAACTAGCTTCTCCACGCCTTGTTCTCCTATTTCTTGTCCTCACACTCGGTTCTTGATCACTCTTGTCTTGATCTGTGTCTGAGCCATATTCACAGCAACTTTCTCCTTCAGTGGCAACTTCAGTTTCACTGTCGTCCTGTCTTTCTTCTTCTGGATCTGTAGCACTCCCAACTTCTTCCGACACCCCCACAGCTTGACTGATCCCCTCTAGTGGTTCACAGTCCACAGCTGGATTTTCATCTGTGAGAGGAGCTGTTTCTTCTAAGGGTGCTGGAACTCTTCGAATATGGGAAGCATGAATCCAGTTTGGCAGACCTCCACACTTTACAGCAGTATTCGTTGTCAGGATTATTTGGTAGGGCCCCTTCCAACGCACGTCTAGGCAGTTCTTCCGGACGTGTTTCTTCACAAGCACCCAATCACCAGGGCACAAGTCGTGACAAAGGTCTCTTGAAGATGGAACTTCAGCAGCCTGCACCTGAAGAGACACAGAATGAATGACATCAGAAAGTCCCTTGCAATAATCCAGGATCAGGTCATCTGTAATATTCAACAAAGCTGTAGTTGGAACAGACGGAAGTCTCATTGCCCTCCCCATTAAAACCTCATATGGAGAGAGACCTGTCCTCCTGTCTGGTGTGCTACGCATACTCATGAGTACCAAGGGCAGAGCATCAGGCCAGCTTAAGGACGTCGATGAACATACTTTGGCTATTCGGGACTTTAGAGTTCCGTTTATCTGCTCCACGATACCTGAAGCCTCTGGTCGATAGCTACAGTGCAACTTCTGATCAATGTTTAATGCAGAGCAAAGCATCTTCACAACTTCGCTGTTGAAATGAGTTCCTCTGTCTGATTCCAAGGAGGTCGGCACCCCAAAGCGCGGGATCAACTCTCTAAGCAATAACTTTGCTACTGTGAGTGTATCGCACCTGCGTGTAGGGTATGCTTCGACCCATCTGGAAAATATGCATACAACCACCAGAACATACCTGAGGCGGTTGATTTTTGGCATCTCAATAAAATCTAATTGCATTCTGTTGAAAGGCCCCCCAGACCTCCCAATGTGACTCATTGTAACTGGTGTTCTTTTCCCTACGTTCAATTGCTGGCATGTGACACATCTTTGACACACTGCTTCTGCTGCAATCCTAAACCTAGGATTATACCAAGTCTGCCTAAATAACCTCAGCATGGCATCTCTTCCTAAGTGTACTGGACCATGTATCTGTCGTGCCATCGGACTCACTAGTTCATCAGGTAATACTGCCCTTCCATCTGCTGAAACCCACAAATCCATTTCACTTTTCACACAACCTGCTGTTTCCCATGCCTTTTTCTCAGAATCAGGTGCGTTCTCTTGCATGTCTTTTAAATACTCCCAAGTATCAACTGTTTCTAGCATCATGGTTAACTCTGTCTTTTCCTGAGTCCCACCTACTTCCACTTCCGTGAAAGAATATCCTTGCTCCGCGCAGTAGCGAGCAACTTCGTCTGCATATCGATTACCTTGCGACACAAAATCTGTATTTTTGGTGTGGGCTACACATTTAACGATCGCAATTGCTGCTGGACCTTGTAATGCTTCTAACAACAGTCGCACAAATTCCCCATTTCGAATAGGCGAACCAGAGGAGGTCATGTAACCTCTCTGAGACCACAATTGCCCAAAATCATGAACTACACCGAAACCATATTGGCTATCGGTATAAATGGTGACTCTAATTTTGCTACCTGCTAAACAGGCACGCGTCAATGCAATGATTTTGGCTACCTGAGCGGAGTGTACTCCTTCCAGGCAAGCGGCTTCCACAACTCCAGTAATGGTGCAAACAGCATAAGCTGCTCTCAACCGACCAGTATCGTCTCTTAAACATGAGCCATCAACAAAGAAAATTTCATCAGGGTCAGTCAACGGCTCATCCACAATATCTGGTCTTGGCTTGGTGCATAGTTCAGTCACATCAAGGCAATCGTGATCTTCACATTCTTCGCCTTCTATATCATTAGGAAGTGGCATCAATGTAGCAGGATTCAAAACAGAGCACCTCTTAATGGTCACGTTCTCCGCAGCAAGAATAACTTGCTCGTAGCGCGTGAGCCTATTATTGGTTAAGTGCTGTGTCTTGGTCCTGGTCATTAACAGTTCTACAGAATGAGGTACATACACCACTAATTGGTGTCCCATTACTATATTTTCACACCTTTCAATGCTGACACCTGTTGCAGCAACGGATTTGAGACATCCGGGCAACGCTGCGGCTACTGGATCTAAAGTAGCCGAAAAGTATGCAACTGGTCTACGGGCATTTCCGTGAGTTTGTACTAAAACTGACAAAGCACAACCCTCTCTTTCGCAGCAGTAAAGTGAAAATGGTTTTTCGTAATCAGGCATCCCCAAAGCTGGAGCACGGCACAAGTCCTCTCTCAGCTGTAGGAACGACATCAAACAATCCTTGTCCCATGGTACCGGATCACTCACCTCCTTGTGCGTCAGTTTTTGTAAGGGTTTTGCTTTCAGGGAAAAGTTAGCTATCCACTGTCGGCAATAACCAACCATTCCTAGGAACATCCTGACTTCTCTCTGTGTCGTAGGCGCATTCATCTTCATTATCGCCTCTATCCTATCTGGTGACACCTTGCGCTTTCCTTTTTCTATCCGGTGACCCAAGTACTGTACTTCTGTCAGACAGTACTGCAATTTGCTCGGAGATACCTTATGCCCATTTTCAGCTAAATGGTTCAGCAAGGCGATGGTATCTATCTTACAAGCTTCTTCCGTTCCTGACGCAACAAGTAGGTCGTCTATGTACTGGACCAGAACCGAGTTCTGTGGCAGTACTAGACTTTCAAGATTTTTCTTCAATAGCTGGTTGAAAATTGATGGGCTTTCTGTATACCCTTGTGGGATACGACACCATGTTAAGACACGATTTTCCAGCTTAAAAGCGAAAAGATACTGGCTTTCCTCATCTAATGGAATTGAAAAGAAAGCCTGACAAAGATCTATCACGGTGAACCACTCAGCTTGGAATGGTATCTGAAACAATATCACTGATGGATTCGGTACCACTGGACAACATGAAACAACTATGTTATTAATCTTTCGAAGATCTTGCACTATTCTAAATTTCCCACTAGGTCTCTGCAAACCCATAATCGGGGAGTCCCGAGGAAGGTCCTCCACAGTCAGGGTAGGATACAGTTCTACGCATATTCTCGAATTTTGCAACTTTAAAGGTAGCATCATCGTCTGTAGTCTGTACCTCCACTCCCTGAGGTGTGCAGTATATTGTGCAGTTCAGTTTGCACAATAAGTCTCTTCCTAACAGACACACAGGACTAGAATCACATACTACAAACTGATGTTCATCGGTGTAGTTTCATATTCTCACTAGCACTGGTTCCGTCAAAGGGTTAGTCATTCTCCTATTTGCGACTCCTACCACTTGAATTGTTTCCCCCGACATTGGTAGATCTGGAACCACTGCCGATCTCAAAGTTGATCGAGTAGCTCCGGTATCTACTAAGAATGTCGTAGGACACCCTGCCACTTCAGCCTCAACAAACGGTCCTCTTTGATCCACCTCTAGAACTGCCCCGAGGGTACAGTCCTCCTCTCTACTTACACGTCGTCCCGTCAATGGATCAACGTAGTAACACTCTTCTTCGTCTATAAAAAGAGGCATTTGTCTATAGATCTTTCCCCCTGTCGTAATCTTTGGTGGCTGCGGGAACTGAGCTCGTGGAGCCGAAGTCCCCCCTTTGGCCACTTTACTCTTTGGCACTGTCACCCCTTGAACTGGAACTTCTCGAACTTCCTCCTCCTCTACTTCTAGCTCTCCGTTTTCAGGGTTATAGGGACACTCGCGTTTCCAATGTCCCACCTGGTGACACTGGTGACACTTTGTCGTTTTTTTCAATGTAGCAATGTCTATTCTAGGTCTTGAGTTTTCCACGCTGTCCTTATTCTGACTATTTGGTTTCCGTCCCATTGTCCCTGTTCCCTGTTGCTGCTGTCCACCCTTTCCAGCCGACTGCATCTGCACCATCATCAGTTTCTCCTTTAGTTTCTTTGCTTTGGAATCTATTTCATCACTGCAATACCTTGCGTATCTCAAAATTTCATCCAATGGTTTGTTTTGCCAACAAATTAAATGCTGCTGAATCATCAAACAAATATCAGGTCTCAACCCCAAAACAAACTTCGATACAAACTGTCCTATATCTTTGGGATCCATTACATCTAATCCACTGTATAGTTTGAACGTTTTCAGCAAACGTTCATAAAACTCATGAACTGTCTCCTTGGGTTCCTGTCTTGTTCGGTCAATTTTTACCCAATCTATATCTTGTGGTGGCACCTTCTCCTTCAGCCATGTCATCACCTGTTCATATTTTAACATTACTCTTTCTGACGGTCCATTAGTACGAGCATCCCTTTCTGGTTCTGCAGTTGGCCATTCGACACTAACCTTGCATGCTATCCACAAGTCTCCTGGGACCACAATGTCGAATAAGGTGTTCAAATCAATCCACAATACTTTTGAAATCTTGACAAACCTCTCTACCTGCTTGTACCACTCTACGGGATTTTCCCTTAACTTCGGAAATGAGTTGGTAAATGCAGCCAAATCTCCCCTACTCCAGGGCACGTGTACATAACTCCCATTCGCTATTTCTCGCAAAGGGAATGCCTTCATCTGCAGTAGCCTTCCCTCCGGAGACATCACATTCGCGCTCCGCCTAACAGTTCCCTTTTTGGACCACCTCTCTTCCCATTTGTCCAGATCCCTCCATGCTCTTATTGCTGTGATCAGTTCCCTTATGTGTGTTTTTAATCCAGTTGTCCTCCTCTCTTCTAAGTCCTGGTCTGAATAATGCAACCTATGGTTACCCTGCAATGCCTTTGTTCTGGACAAATCTACCATATACTTGTCTGCCAGTTCAGACAGTTTCTCATGAGTTGCTCTTGCCTTTCGAGTAATATCTTTTGCTATAAACAGCAGCTCATCTTGTTCGTACATGTCAATCCTTTCTAAAGGCAACACCCCATCTATTATCTCGTCCAGGTCAGATTTTAGGCTGGTCACATCGAGTCTTTTGGCTTTTATCACAGCTTTCAGTATGCTATCTCTAGAGAGTCCATTTACATCTCTCCCATCACAGCTCTGAGTCCTACGTCTGGGCTCAGGTGTGTTATGGGGAGTCCTCCCATGCTCCCATCTCTCCAGGTCCCATGCAGTTCCATCCTCTCTGGGTGTATAGTGAAACACTTCTCTATTTCCCATAGTCCCACATTTCCCATTCTGCCTGGTTTCTCAAGGTGCATGGTTAGACATTCCATTATTCCCCATGCCTTCGCAATTTGCCTGTGATCTCTGATCACTCGACGCATGGCAAGATCCTTCGCGGTTCCCCATGTTCCCACGATTCCAGTGCTGTACGTTATCATCAGGTGCATGGAGAGTGCACTTAAACCTATCCCTGTACTCTTGTGTCCTTTGGTCTCCCTCACTTTGAATGAGACGAGACGTCTCTCCACACTCCGTACTTCTACCTTTTCGCTCCTGCCCATTTTCACCGTCAATATGACGTGTAACTCCTCTACTCTCCTAACTTTTACCGTCCCACTCCTGACTGCTTTCGCTAGCCCCGTAGTGAGATAATGTCCCATTGCCTCGATTTCCCCATCCAGCTTCTGCTCTTGACCTGTTGCTCGGTGCTTCTGTGGACCTATCCCATTCCTTCAAGTCAGCCCTCAACTCTTTATAGGATTTCGGCCGTGGTCCCCTCAGGTCCATCGGTCCTCTCTGACCCCCCTGTTCTGCTACGGGATCCACTGCTGAATCCAATGGGGTGCTCCACGTTATCGGTCCTGGCAATTGCCTCCAGGCATTTGTCGTGTTATTCCTTCTTTCCATCTCAACTCTTTCTCTGTCTAGCCGTACCTGTTCTTCCTCTCTCCCTTTCTCTGGGTGATAAACCGACACTATAGGACCTATGGTAACGGGTACTTGAAGAGCATCTGGCAATCCATAAGACTCAACCCTCTCTGTTGCTGGCATCTTCTGCACCACAACCCTTCCGACTACTCTCTGTACAGGACTATGTTGAGGTGTCTCCTCACCTTTGGTAGGTACCCAATTCGTTATAGGGAGTGTCCTGTTCCCTTCTATGTCAACCCTATCTTCCCTTGGGAGCTCAGTACCTTCTATCTCCCTATTGTCCGGAGGCGGTCTATCTATCAACAACCTATTTATTAGGCCACCCTCCGACTCGCTCTTGTCATCGTCTTCTATGGGTCTCTTTTCTCCTGTAACCTCTCTCACTGGGTACAACTTATCCACTTCGATCGTCTGGACCCTCCATCTCTTGGCTTCCGCATCCCATTTGGCATCTTGCACTGCCCTTACTGATCGCCTTACCCTTTCCTGGCGTCTGTTCTGATTCCTGTCGTGCGCCGCCCTAATCCACGCATTAAGGGCCTCAAACTGTGTTGGTCTAGGCAAAGGTCTCAATGAGGACATAACTGCTTTTAACTGATGCAACACTTCTAGTCTAAACGTTCCGTATTTCGGAAAAGTCAGTTCCTCATTCCCTTCTGTAATCTTACTCCAAGTATCAAGCCACAGTATAGTATGCAACCCAACATTCGTTGCCATATAGTGAGCTGGTGTACCCTCTGGCGGTGCCTCTTCCCCGTAATAAGATTCTCTTCTTTTTCTCTTAAAGATCGCTCTCAAACATTTAAAACACTTCATGTTCAAAATCTACAAAATTTCTATTTTCTCCGCGTTCGTTTACTTCCTGATGACAATCCACCAATCCCAGCGCGGTTCTCGCTAACCGGCCTATCACAGCGCGGCTTCACACCAACCGGCCTATCACAGCGCGGTTCTCGCTGACGTCACACCAACCGGCCTATCACAGCGCGGCTTCACACCAACCGGCCTATCACAGCGCGGCTCTCGCTGACGTCACCCGTCCCCCTTCGCAGCAGTTCCCCTCCTTTCTCCGCTCGTCTCCCGGTCATGCATGCGTCCCATTCATACTCTGAAAAATGATTACTTCCGACCAAGAGATCACTTTCCTTGACTGTACGCCCACAGTCTAACTGTAATTGTCACCTTAACTGACGAAATGTCTTTCCGTGTACGTCCAGACAATCGCCTTAACTGATAGGTTACTTACACACGGTAACTTTCGACCTGCGTCCGTTACCCACACACTCACTCTTGCGTTCCCCCTATCTCGGTCCTGCGGGCGATCAATGGTACCTCATGACCCCCTTTACTCCGGTCGACAACTACTCTGGATGTTCGATACACCCGAACCACTTAAGCTCTTCTCCGAACTTAAGATTTTCCCCCAGTTTGTCAGTTTGCGCGCGCTCACAACCCTCTCTCAATCACACTACAGGCATTCAACTCCGCATGACATTACAATACAGATACAACACAAAACACCACAATCTGTCAACGCATGACCCTTGTTATACTCACTCTCGTCCGACCCTGCTGCTTTTCTCTCGCACCGTCAGCACCTTCTTCGGCAGGCGATTCTTCCGCTGCTCATCTCTCGATCTCTAGGGACCTTGGGGTAATCTTAACCTAGTCTAGATCACCTTCCTCTAGAAGGTAACCATCCTTGTCTGCTACCAACTGTTACGGCGGGATTTCTGATCTATTGCTATAGGTCTAGATCCCAACTCAGGTCGACTGAACCGTTGATACCTGTCATAGAGTAAAAGGCAATCCACTACTAGGTCAATCAGTTAAGGACTTACACCACTCTAAAGAACCACTTACTACGAATAAGTTTAAAAGTTTATTATAAAGCCAAAGTTAACTGGAGATACAAACATCTCAAAATAAGGTTCAAAAGATATACTGGTATCAATACAAACATACATTTTCTAAATGCTCTTAGTCGGCAGAAGAATATCACCAAAACCAATTCGAAAATCATCAGAGTTGCAAGAATAGACAAAAGCTGTAGCTTATGAGTCATTTACAGAAAGGAAGAAAATCCAGATTAGACTGTCCCTACACTAGACTAAGTGACATCCCTACTTAGTAAAATCTTAACCTAAAAAGGTGTCAGCCGTGGTGACTTCCAAAGAAGACCACTCACTTCCCTTAGTCTTCGTTGTAAATCGGTGTCTCGCAGTTATCCTATCTGCCTACCCATCCGCTCTCTTAGGTTCCTCAGACCATCTGCCCTAACTCCACCCAGGGGTGCTGTCCCTAATACGAAAATCACATTTACAATAGAAACGCCCTTTAGAGACGCCCCTCACGTGGTTCTGGCATTTTCCATGCTGATACTCCTCTGGGCCCATCGTTAGCGTTGACCTTGCTTCTCAGGCTCTTCTCCGGCAGGACGGTACCCCCCAGGAAATTCCTGAAGCCTCCTCCAGGCCTGTGCCTGGCTCCCTGAACAAAACTCTATTCATCACTCTCTTGATTGGAACCTCCTCGCACCTGCAATCAGACACTTGTACAGTGGGCCCCAAATTCCGGCCTCCACCCTATCTTCTAAGTCGTAAACCTTCGAGCAGGCTCCGCAATTTATGCTTAACATGACATTCCTCTAACTAACACATGCAGATCAAAAGAAATGTCCTTATCTATTCAGGCCTATTAGAATTACATGAAACGGGCCTGTGCACTCTGTAAACATTTAATTTCTTAGTCTAAACAGTATTCTAACTTATTACACACAGTGGTTATATGAAACACTTCTATAAAACATATATTTCAGTTCAATGATCAATAATACTTTGAATTACAACAACATTAAAATCCATATCATGTGAAAGTATAACAGCACCTTTCATTCTCTGTGAACTGCCATGTGGCCTACACATTTCTACGTTTATCAGTATTACATTCTCCTCTACAACAGCCACATAACATGGGATTTCAACATCATTCTAACATCTCTACACACTTCTACATTAGCTTTTCACACTGATATATGCATTCCATTTTAATTAAACACTCTTATGTATTTTCTTTACTAAACTAATGCAATGTGCTTGTAAATATTGTGCACTTCTATTTTTTTCTCGATTTGCGCTCTCTCACCACACTGAGATGGAATATGGTAAGGATAATAATAGTCATACAGTTGGGTGCTAGCCAGAACTTCACATTACTTTGCTTAAGTAACACACTAAAATGTAGATTGTATCAGACGTTCCCTCACCCCGCCCCCCTTGTTCCCTCACCCTCCACCCCACCCCTCTTTCACTCCATCCTCCCATCTTTCAAACGCTTCCATGGCAACAGAGTGGCTTTCAACCAATGCTAAGCATATCCTGGCTAATTTCCCAGAATTGAATTTGAGACAGCAAACACCTCCTAAACGTGATGGCCTTGCTTTGTGGGCAGTATTTTGTATATGTCTGGGAGAAAATATTGATTGTTAATTATGAACACAAATAATTTAAATAGATGTTTGTAAACACACGGCAGAAAAGTAGTGGGTGCATTTCTAGTGAGAAAATATAAAACTCCTGTCACTTGATCTCAGCAGATGGTATTGTGAACTAATTTGCAATAAACCCAAAGTGAATTTGTACTGAGAAGGCGTTTCCTTAGTAAGCTTGCCTAGGATGCGATTGTCAACGTGCACCGCATAGAGATACCTCACACAGCCACACAAACAGACTCAAGGCACTGCGAGTAAACCACTTCTGTACTTATTGTGTATTACGCTTAAAAGAGAAAAGAAAGATGGAGCCATAAAGTCTGTACACAGAGAACCAAAATGTGAATAAACTATGTACACTATTTAGATGGAGCAAAAGGTAAAAGGCTGTAAAATGAAGAAAAAGCGCATGAGGAGGGGAAAGGAGAGTGGCATTACTTTAAAAGTAGGTGTCTCCAATGGAGGCACCCCTTTAGCTTATGGTAATGCCCAAGGTGACCCAAGGAGCGAGAAGTCAGAGTTTAAAAAATGTGTGGTTGTAGGTGTTTGTTTTTCACTATTTAATGCCAACATTAGTGGTCGGTATGGTAACATTTTTTTTATATTTTCAAAAAGTGGATAGATGCATGGCACCTATTTATTTATCTTAAGGTTATTTGTAAAGCCCTACATACCTCATTGATGTAATAGGGGGAAGAATAAGCAAAATGCTAGACTTTTACTAAGTGTCTTCTTTTCCACAGGTAGTGACGATAGTCCGTAGGCCAGAGGTACCAGTAATTGATGTCCCCATATCAATGGTTGCACCTGTGGGTTTGATGAAAAACTGCTCTGTAGAAGTATTAGTAAATGTCCAGAGAAATGTTATCAGGTCACAGAGTTTCTTGATGGAATGCATGGACACCACATGCTGGTCTTAAGTAGTTTGTTTGTGTTAGGTGAGGACATTTCTCAAACATGGTTGATGGTGGCTTTTGCAACTGTGCCTGAAGGTTGCATGAAACATTTGTGTGTGTTCGCCGTTCCCCCTACTCTCTGAATGGCTGCTGCCAGTCGAGTTATACCTAAGTTAACACAAAGTCTGAAGGGGTGAGTGTGTGTTAGTCCGTTTTGGTTAATCTGTATGTATGAGGCTCTGAGACAAGTATGAGAGTCATGATCTGATGCGACAAGAAGGTCATTGAATCTGTGTGAGAGAAGAGTTACAGCAAGAGGAAGTGAGGAATAGTAGTCAATCTGTTACCCTAACTGACCTGGGTAAGCTGAAGAGAGGACCTTCTGTTTGATGGAGTTGCCCTTATTTGTACCTGCATAGATTGAGTCGTTGATATTTTTATATCCTACTTTTGGAAAATCCCACTGAATATGTTTTTTCCAAAACCAGGCTAGAACCCCTCCCCAAGACCTGGAAGGAGGCAAGTTATATATGTTGGGCCACTGGCGGGCTGGTTTTCTGCTTTAAATAGTTACCTATCCCAAGGATAAGCATTTTCACTTTTCAAACAAATAGCCATTCCTACGGTTTCAGTCCACCAGGAAGAGATGTCAAGGATATCACTATGTATAGAAAACGTGCTGAGAAATATAGAAACACATGCGTGATTCTTTTTGACAGGTTTAATTCCTGATTCAAGAGGGTGGCACTGTACAGAGGGGAAGGTGGAGATCCTTATTTCCAAGTAGGTAGGGATGGTAAAATGCGTTTAACTTTGGTGTATTCTTTGAAGAAAAGCATGATTTATTTGGCGGGCTTACCCTGCTGCCTTAACATGTATTATCGTCTTTTTAGTAGATTTGTTTGCATCCTGTCGGAGACACATTATCAATAGTAGGAGCATCCCATATCTTAAACACTAAGCTTCAAGTGGTTTCCCCTTTGAAGAAGGGACCCTCTTACAAAAAGTACCATTGGAGCGCAAATGGCATGTGTGCCCACTTTGTGCCTCTGGAGGGTTTAAATAAAGGGGGTCCCATGAACCCCCAAGGTATCCCCATGCAAGTGAGCGCAGTCACTCACTGCACCTGCCTACAGAGGGCTCTCTGTCGCCTCTCTAAAGTGCCACCAGGTGTCACTTGCACAGGAAAAAACATAGCGGCTGATTAAAGCAGAGGCTTCGTAGTTCACAGAATGTATGGACCCCGGGGTAGCCCCAAGTGCAGCACATTCATTGTAATCCAGTGCACTGTTTATAGGTGTGCCGTGGCGCAAACATGAACAGTGCGCCTGATGCATATTACGGACCCAGCCCAGGTGGTCTCTCCTGTTCCACAGATACTGGCACTGCTGTATCTATCAGGGACTTGCACAGAAAGAGCAATTCATAGCCATTGGCTGGGCTACGTTCCCTACGTAATTGGTATTGCACATCTAAATCTCTAGCTAAATGTAAGAAAATATACATTAGACCTGATACCCCTTGCTCTAATATCCTTCCCGAGGCATTCAAAGTAGATTTGATGTTCTTGCGATATGTGTATTTTCCAGTAAGATACGTCACTGGTCTAATCCACTTTCTGCTGAGGCCTGCACCCCTTAGGTCACTGGTTTATATTCCAACATCCGTCCTTCCAAGGTCAATGAAATAAGATCCATTGCCTTTGTTGACAGCAGTATACATTATTTCACTGCTTTAAGCCTTTCTCGATTTAAGAGGGAGTAAAAACTCTGACACTAAATACAAAACATCAGTAATGATATGTTCTTTCCTGCAAATGCTAGTGTCTATTGATTGTCAAATCAGTCCAGCAATAGAGTAATTTGCTTAACAAAGGGTCTTAAATTACTGTTTACTATAGCTAAATATGCCCTTACTAAAATGAGTCAGCCTTTTCTTCGAGTAATATGATATTTGAGAATACCTTCTGATGGTAGAGACAAATATGATATGCAATGAAATATGAAGGAGCACACGTGGTGAAAGGACTACACTAACTATGATAAGGTAAATAAATCTGCCTTCATGTTATTGACATATTTATTATTGATCCTTAATATTGACTTGTTACTTTACTCACTGGCCCTTACGCATTCGGTTTCATGTTGTTCATTTTCTCTTTTAGTGTCCATATACTTAGCCCATTTCACTTCCAACGAACAGTCTCTTTTGGTTGACATTACTCCCTCTTTTATGTCAACTTCAGTTTTCTCTGCTATGTTCCTAAATGTATCCATACCATAGACCTTCCTTCAAAACTCCCCCTAGACCCCATTTCTAGACCCCACAAGTCCTCTTAGTTTGGCTTCTTTATCCCTATTTCCGAAATTGGGTGTACTCCTTAATGCATCTAGTTCCAAAACGTAAGATTCATTCCGACTTATTTATGATTTTTGCTTTTTTCCAAAAATTCAACTTCACAAGACTCTTTCTAAACCTCTTCTATTTGCTTACCTCTACGAGCCCTACACAACTGGCTCTAACCACTGAGTTACTAATGTGTTCCTTTCCTCATAATAAAGATGATTCTAATCATGATGATTTTTAGTTTGCCTGGATGAAATATAAAAAAATGGTTTGGCCCCATCTGAGGCCATGGGTCACAAAGAAAGTGCCAGGAGTAGCAGAGAGCAAGCTAGAGGTCGCAGCTGCGACCACCGACTACCCCAAATGACATCCATGGTATGGCTTGATGACATGATGTCTGTGAGCCATCAGATCAACAAAGTAGCAGCCATCTGTGTCTGTATCCTTAAGTGGCTAAGGAAAATCTTGGTGTGCCTTCTGGCCGCTGCCCAAAGAACAGTAGTCCAGGTCACTGTAATGTCTAGACTGGATTACGGAAATGTTCTATACCAAGGTGCTGCTACTCCCCTGCTTAAAGTGCTTCCGACATTCAGAATATGACTGCACGACTACTTCTCCGTCCACCCCGATTTACTGCATCAGCCGGTATGTTACACACCCTTCACTGGCTTCCAATTGAATGTTGGGTTCAATTTAAAGCTTATGCTATGTGCATAAATGTTTTATCAAGTCAGAGCCACATTATTTGAGATCTTTTGTGTCCTGGTATTCCACTAAATGCCTGCCCCGTCCCAGCCATTTGGAACAGACTGCAGTCCCCAGAGTCAAGAGAACCCACAAGGTGGATGAGCATTTGCATATTGCGGAACAAAACTGTGGAGCACTTTGTCACAGTCATTAAGAACTTGTAAATCTCTGATATCTTCTCATGTGCAGCCTCAAACGTGGCTGTTCCCTTCTTCTCATTAACAGTCTCACGTGGCTTCAGTAATTTTGGTGGGTTTAGTGAAGATGCCAGCGCTGGGAAACCTTTTTTAGGTAGCCATGCACTTTATAAATAACATAAATAAATAAATAAATAAATATGACTGGTTGGTCGTAAAAGGACATTGACCCAGGATGCAGAATTAGGGATTATGTTTCTGCCAATTTTACCACCTGTTGGCAATCTGCCTATACATAGTCATATTGACTATACATATGCCACCTATAAAGCACCTGATATGGCTTTTGACAATTCAAAAAGCACCTGATTTGTGTGGTCTACTCTGAAGACAGACGGATGGAGTTTACAAAGCATGCTACATATCATAGGAAGGATGTGGTCTCCATTGTTACTGTATTGGCTTCTCAATCAGAACTAATAATATCAGTAATACAGGAAAGCAAAGGTACCATATGATTATGATCACTCATCTTTTAGCTCTCCTATGGAAATTCGATTAACATCAGAAGTTGATGTTTTTCCATGAAGATTTCCATGTGTCATTCCCAAATTGTAGCCATTTTCAATGGACTAATTCCTCCAGGCTGTGAAATTGCCATATCATTTGTAAAACAATTTAGGCAGAAGCTCCTATTCACACTCAAACTGGTATTGAAGAGCAACTTAGAAAAATTGGGAAGTGAAGTACTGACGTTATGTGATAACTACTTAGGATATGCTTTGGACCTGTGTGGCAATCCCTTTTCTAAGGCCCATAAAACCACGTTGTTCATTAGTTCATGTATGCTCACTTTCAAATGAAACCTTTTTTAATTTATTTTTTATTATACAAGCTTGAAATAGACATAAACATATAAACAAGCAAAGTAAATCATGACTACACAATGTAACTTTACCGGATTTACAAAACATAAAGTTTAGACCAAAGATAAGATAAGAGAGGGGGAGAATGAAAAGCAAATACGGAAGACCAAAGCATAACAGGAACAGAAAGCAAATAAGCGTAAAATTCAGTAGAGCAGAGCATTCAATTTGCTAGTCTCTAAGCCACTCCACCAATGGAGCCCAGATCTTCTGACCGAGCTCCCGCCGCCTTCTTCCCCACCTCTGAAAGACAGCAGATTCTAAATTATAGTGGGCCAAAATCCTTGCTTTCCAGTTTACAAAGGTGGGGGCATCATGGCTAATCCAATATGATGTTATACACAGCAGCACTAGTGACATAGCAATAAACAATAGAGCAGATGCATGTCTTGTTCTATCACACAAATCGTCACTATCGCAGCCGAATATGACTAGCTCTGGTGGCAGAGCAGCTGAGATGTTGAGCCTAGAATTAATAAACAATTCTACATCCTGAAGAAATAAAGCAAGTTTGGGGCAGGAAAAAAACATATGCACATCGTTGGCGGCTATCAGGCCACATCTCGGACAGCAGTGACCTCCTCTGCCTCCCCATTTAGAGATTTTGGTCGGGGTGTAAATGTTAAATGTCGTATACTTGTAAAGCGCAGAGCTGCCCCAGCAAAGGGGCGTCCCGGCGCTGTATACCGCTGGGGAACCCGTCCTGGCTTTCCCTGTGGGATGGTCCCTACTGGGAATCCCCATGGTGGAGCCAGGCATCCCCGGCATTGATGGGGCCGTTGTGGAGATTAGGCAAGCTAATGCCCAGAGTTGCTGAGTGGGCCCCAGGTTAGAGTAGGCACCGAGGCGAGAATTGTCGAGTCCACTGACCCCGTTCCACGACCCTGCCGCGTCGGGAATTGAACCCTGGTCCCGGGCTGACTTCTGCTCCCAGGTCTGCCGCCTCTAACCAGTGAGCCACACCACTCCACATTAGTAATAAAGATCAATTAATTCCATGTAGCATTGGGATCGTAAACTACCTGATATTAATACACTACTTGACAGTTCTAAGGCCTGAGAGATATCCAACCCGGTCTTACCCAGCTTTATCTCCCACTTAACATTTTGGGAGGCGAGATCGTCAAGAAGACCGGAAAGCAATTGCTGATAGACTGCCCCTATTTTTGACTGCTTCAAGATCAATTCCATTAACATGTTCCTGATAAACAAATTTGTGCCTTGGCCCTATAATTTTTCTACATAGCTTCGAATCTGCAGGTATTTAAAAAACTCATGTGTATTAAGAGAAAACTTATCCTTTAGGAATAAGAAAGAAGCCATTGAGCCTTCAGACCTTAAATCCCCCAAAGACGTAATCCCCTGAGCCATCCACCTAAATGTAGTTTGATCTTGGAAGATGGAGGGTAAAAGTCTAGCAGCCGTAAATGGTGTATAATAGTGAATATTGGGGATCGACCATTTCCGACGAATCTTGCGCCAAACTGAAAACATTGCAATGGTGACCTTGAACTTGGTCTTCTTATAATAACTGGATTCTAGTACCCGCAATAATATCCCCTTAGCATCCTCACCTAATCCTATCTCAAAAATAGATGGTCTGCAAAATGGTGGCAACACTGCCCTATCCCCAAACAAAGGTAGAGCGAAGTGCTGGAGAAGAGCTGACCAACAGTACAACACCAGGTTCGGCACCGGCCAGCCCCCCGATCATGCGGAAGGTGCATCCACTTGGCTGCTCTTCGTGGTTGATGATATCCCCAGAGGAACCTATTGCAGCACCTTTCAGCCCGAGACAGACTATATTGGGAAAATTCTAGTGGGATGGTTCTCAATAGGTATAGGAACTTTGGCAAGACCAACATTTTGAGGACGTTCCCCTTGCCATACCAGGAAAGATGCAGATTATCTAGCCTTGTCAAAGTAGAGTTTACAGAGTCAATAATAGGCAAGATATTCAAATGAAACATTACAACTTATTTTTGTGAAGCTTTTGTGAGGCTATTTCAATTGTGCTGATTTCAGCACAATTTAAATGAGGCAGATGGCACAGCACACGTTTATCAGGAGTATATGCATTTCTCACAGATGGTTATAATACTCCAAATGGATCATATAAAGGCATGCGCCCAATCAGCTTCCATTGATTTCAGATGTCATTGATGTTTAATGGCGAGGAATCTATTTCTTCACCTCTAGGTATTGTAATCCTGATATATACAGCATGTCAATTGCTAATCCATATGATATTTCTGTTCGGAGTTTTACATTTTGGCCCCTACTAACTGAATCCTGTGCCTTATCCACTAGAGTTTCTTTTACTATTTGCACCCTCCCTAACTTTATTTTTTTTTACATTCTTCAATGTGTACAGCTTGGTTTCACAAAACAACGTTTTTCTCATTAGGTGTGTTAGTTATGCACCATTAAGAGCAGGAGCCAAGCAGAACATTTCTCTGACTAATTCTGGTCAAACTTTTAAATCACAAACCCATGGCTATTCACAGGCAACTCTCCCACCCCCAAAATTCAAGAATGATTACACCACAGGAGGTTTGTGCCCTTTTATGCCTGTGCCCTATTCAAATCCTAGAACCACTAGATTCTGCTTTATGCTTTATTGTTTACACATAATATAGGAAAGTCATCCTTTTAACCCTGATCATCCCATTTTTGACTGATACTGGTGGTTACTGACTCTGAACCTGACCTGCTCTTCTAAACAGGCCGGGGACAGCGCTCTATCCCTAAAAGGTGTATGTTAATTGGTATAATTATAATTGGCCAAGACAGCCTACCTGTATGTCCCTAGTATATGGTAGGGGATGTAGATTTAGAGACCCCAGTGTACTTAATGCACTTAATTGTATACTGCTGTGGTGGCTGGTGTTATTTTAAAGCCAGGCCTGCATTGCAGGCTGGTTTTAAATCAAAATTGTGTCAAAATCTGACTTTGGATTTAAAAGTACTTCCAAAGTCCAAAACTACCTTTTTATTACATCTATGCCACCCCTACAGTTTGCCCTAGATGTCCCAGGGGTAGGGTGCCTTGTTATAAAATGCAGGGACATTATAAAATATATTTTATATACCCTGTTAGAAAAAAACAGTCAATGTTGTTTTTTCCCCATTGCAGTGCTGCTAGCCCCATAGGATAACATGGGAGGCTTTATTAATTTATTAAAGACTTAGGGGCTCATTAGAATGGAGTCCATCCGCCATCCTGGTGTAAACCGGGACCGTACCCCATACATGCAGTGGTCCCGCACCACAAATCAGGATGCGACCACCCCCAAGGCGGACGCATTCTGAAGTCTAACATTGCAGTGGGTGCTGAAAGCAGCACCTGCCGCAATGTCAATGTGACATGTTGCGCATTTCACAGCACTACGTGACAGGCACCACATGGTGCATGCCACATTGTGCTGTGAAATGGGTACCCCCAAGTGCACCCTTGCCTCCCCAACACGAGGGGGCCCGTTGCGGGCCCCCAAACACAATCCCCATCAGCCTTTCCATGGTGGTTCCACCGCCATGGAAAGGCTGTCTCCAGCCATCATCCGAATTTGGCCACCATTTCACTGGTGAGGACCACTCCGCCAGGCAATCTTAAGGATTGCCTGTGGCGGTTCCGTGGCGGACGGTCTTTGTGACTGCCACGGTCGTGGTGAGATTACCCCTGTCACCCTAATTTGGTGGGGTGAAACCCACGGTCGGCGTATGGAAGGACTACCACCGCAAGGCTGGCGTTGGCGGTCCTTCCACCATCCTAATGAGCCGCTAACTTTTCATGGGATCTAACTAGTAATCTAATTCAAAGTATCAAAGTAATGTTTACAATAAATCCAACAACTTGCAAGGCAATTTGTTTGTAACTATTACAGCAAAGTAGTTTTAGAACTCACTATCCTGAAGTT
This sequence comes from Lissotriton helveticus, assembly GCF_964261635.1. Taxonomy (NCBI): domain Eukaryota; kingdom Metazoa; phylum Chordata; class Amphibia; order Caudata; family Salamandridae; genus Lissotriton; species Lissotriton helveticus. Next base: position 727,772,116 of record NC_136061.1, read on the forward strand.
ACATAAAGTAGCCTGTAGCAGCCTCTTCTGATTGGTCAGCCATTCTCAGCCTGAGGCAGGATGCTATCTGAGTAGGTGTGAAGAGGCCTGTGGCTGCAACAAATACAGCCATTTGGTGGGAGGAGGTCTGCTTCCTGGAGAAGCCAGGGAGAGAAAGGGGCTGAGGAGATAAGCTAGACTTCAAAGGCAGGGGAACAGATTTCACAGCACCCAGGCCAGCCCCAAATTCCTTGATCCCCAGCCAGCTGGGAGTCCACTTGATTAAATTAGGAGAGGGGCTAGGAGAGTGTAGTCAAAGGCTAGCCATACCTCTGTGTTGCGTTACACTGACACACACTCCAAGGAGAGAATTTCTCCATTTTGATTTTTTTAAGTACAGAGCATTCTGGGTAAAAAATATGCAAGTCTTTTCTGGAAGTGGTTATAGCAGAGGGTGGAAACTTTATCCCTCTTGGTTGGGCTGTCCGCCTCTTGCCAGCCCAGATTGGACACATAGTAGATCTGCAGGAGCACCTCGATCACTGCGTGGAACATCTGGAGAAGAAGGACTGACCTGCAGGACCCTTAGACTACTCCATAGAAGGCTTGCACTCAGAAGGACTGTGCCTGCTGCACTCTCAAGGCTAAACCAAGAAAAAACTGTGCCTGCTCCAATGAAAAGTAGATGACTCCCTGAGCAGCAACAGGTATAAAAGTGCTAGAAGAAGTCACCAGTAACAGAACAAGTGAGGACTAATCCAGCGGACTAGCTACAACTACGGTAGATGTTCCCTGACTACCCAGGTGCATTGTGGGAAAATGAGTCCCAGACCCCAAGAGGCAATCCTGAAACCTTGGCTGGTGTTGTTGAATACTTTTCTGCACCATCAGTGAAGAAGATTTGAAATCTGGGAACTTTTTGCAAAGTTTTGTTGAAAAACTTCAGGAGAAGACAGGCTCAATATTGAGATTCAAGCAGCAGACGTTGACTTGAAAATTGGCCTGACCGTGCTGGTTTGTCACTATGAAAGCTCCAGAGCACCTTGACATCGACTTCCAGAGAGACTCACTGAGACATTGGGCTGCAGCAGGCTGTTGTCGTTGACTTTAACTTCGTATCCGAGAACCCCTAAGACCTAGCGGCAAGTCCATCAATGAAAGAAAAGCTGTAGAAAATTGATTAAGTGCGAAGGTAAAATCTTGACCAGGACCTTACTGCTCAATCTATCTGGCCAGTGCGCCATCGGTGTCAACCTAAAACTTTACTTTTCCCCGGCCCAGTGTGACTGGCTATCCGCAAGTGGCATTTTAAACTTGTTGGCACTAGAATGCACATTTTATTAATTTCATCTTTTAAAACTTATATCTCTGGTTGTCTACAGTGGATCTTTGTCATTTTGGTGTCATTGTAAAGATAATAATATATTCTCTATGTTTATAAATCGGTGTTGGATTTTTATGACACAATTTGATCGTTCCATAATGGAACTGGCTATCTTGAGTTTTCTCTGTAGCCAGTCCATGTTATTCTATGGACCACCAGTCACTTACAGTAAAACCTTGCTTTACAGGGTTACTGTAGGGATATATATGTACGAACATATATATCCACACCTTTAATACTTACTTACATTTAGACAGTGGTGTAGCTCTGCAGCACATGGTGTGTGCAGAGACTCTTGAGCAGACAAGCTGATCGTGCAGGGCAGCAATGGCAGTCCTGCAGACACACTTTTACTTGGGTCATACAGGGTGGCACAACCAGTGCTGCAGCCCTAGTGACCTCTTTACCACCCTTGCCCTGGTTACCACTGGTTCTAAATACTAGAGACTTATAAGGGGGCAAAGTACCTTGCCAATTGGGTGTACCAATTCACATCACTTTTAGGGGAAAGAGCACGGACATGGGGCCTGGTTAGCATGTCCCAGAGCAAAAACTAGCATCTAGCAGTTCTAATGGGGAAACAAATGTTGGGGACATTTGTGAAGAAGCTCAATTTGCAACAGATGATGTCAATACTTTTCACAGGGTCCATTGGGAGGATGGAGGCCAGAGTCCTCAAACCATGGGCAACCAAGAGAATAGAGGTCCCCCAGAAGTGTAGAGAGTTCCTCGTCACATTGACCCATCCCCCTGCGTGGAAATTTGGGACAGACCAAGAGCTGGAACAGTCAACTATTTCTATATACCCATATATCTGCCACAGTGAATGGGTTTTGCAGCTCTTGTGTTACCTGTCAAGCTAGTGGCAAGACAGGGGGCAAGCCAATGGCTCCCTTGAGACCACTGCTCTGCTAGTGGTGAGCCTCCCTTTGAGAGGGTAGCGATTGATATTGTTAGTCTAATAGACCATGCAACTGCCTCTGGGTATAGATATATCTTGGTGGCAGTGGACCATGTCCCCAGATATTCAAAAGCAATAACCCCAGGATGTTCACTCCTCCCACAGTGGCCAGAGCCCGACTTGGAATGTCCACTGGAGAGGGCTTTCCAAAGGAGGTTGTCTCAGATAGTGGGACTGTTAGACCTGGCATCATTGGCGTGAGTCTCCCTTCCATTTTTACTGATTGCTTCCTCTGTTTTGATATGTTTTTGCTGGTTATATGCTTTGGGCACTGTGCCACTGCTATTCTGCGCCACTGTGCAAGTGCTCCCTATGTTAAAGTAATGTACTGATTAGTGATTCCATAATTGGGTTATTTGATTTACTTGTCAGCCCCTAGTACAGTGCATCATGTGTGCCCAGGGCTTGTAAGTCAAATGCTGCTGGTGGTCTTGCAGCACTGGTTGTGCCGCCCACAGAAGCAGCTTGTAAAGTGCGTCTCATGCCTGCCATTTCAAGGCCTGTGTGCAGTCTGTGACTGCCATGTTGACTTGGCGAGTGCACCCACTTGCCAGTCCCTAAACCTCTATGGTAGGCCCGAGTGCAGGTTGCATTGTAAGTCTAAGGTAGAACATGCTCTGGTGTGTGTAGCATGTCCTAATAGTGAATTACAGCCATTTTTGTTTTTCACTATTGCAAGGCTACCTTTTCTCCATAGGCTAGAATGGGCAGTTAGATTATTACATTCTTATAATCCTAACTGACTCAGGGAACATGGTTGAAAATCGAATTTAATATGCCTGAACTCAGAATGACAAAATACATCTTTTAGTAAAGTGGGATTTAACATTCTGTGTTTGAAAATACCACTTTTAGAAAGTAGATATTTTCTTGCCTAACTGTCCAGGCCTGCCTCTGCTAGGTTGTGTATTCCTTGTCTGGAGTTTGTGAGTGACAGGGCTGGGGGATTCCAGGAGACAGGCTGGGACAGCCCAGGGGTGAATAGAGAGATCTGCATCTAGATGGGAGGGAGGAGTTGCACCTGGGACCTGAATAGGGCTGGGCCTTCCCTCTACAATGCTGGCTCCACCTCCTGTGGCTTGTCTGATGTCTCTGCCCTTCGAAAGGAGAGAAGGAATCTTGTCAACAAAGTGCTCCAGAGCTGTGCCTTCCATCCCCTGTGCTGGCTCCACCTCCTGTGGGGCGTCTGATGTCTCTGCACTGTGAAAGGAAGGAAGGAGTCATGTAAACAAAGTGCCCAGGAGTTGGTTTGGACTAGACAGAGGCGTCTGTGCCTTCAGAGAACAAAGGATTTTGGGGTATAAATATTGGGACCCAGTCCCAAGAACTTTAGATTACTTCTGGAACAAGAAACCTTTTGCCAAGGAGAAGAACAAAGGCAGCTACAGGAGTTTGACTGCCCCTCTGCCAGTGTGCTGTTTGTTGTGTTGGCCTGCAGAGGTGGCTTCATTGCCAAGGAAAGGAGAAGGAACTTTTTAAGGACTTTCATTATCTACAGAATATTCTCCAAGGGCTTAAACTGTGTTTGCCTCCTGCTGAAGTCTCAGGGACAAAAGACTTAATCTCCAGCTCCCCTCTTTATTTCCTTGCTGAGAATTCTATCTACAGACACTTGCGTGTCGCTGGAAGCTGGAAGTGCGACGCACCGAGAGGAAGCGTGTCACCGCCGCAGCTGAGATCGTCACATCGCCGTAGAAGCGTGCCTTCACTGCGTCTCCCTGGAAGCGTGTCTTCATCAGAGCTGCCTGCTGTCACATCACCAGAGAAGCGTGATGTCATCGAGAGAGTCGCCATCGCATCACCGGAGAAGCTTGTCACAGGGCATGTCGCGGCTCCAAAGTACAGAGTCGTCGCAAGGCTGCCAGGGCGTCTACGCATCGTCATCGCAACGTCGCATCAATGGTGCCATCTTCTCACATCGCAACCGATCATCGCATCACACCAAGGCGCCATCTTGGGCATCGCAATGGGCCCGCAGGCCGAGAATATACACATCAACCCCATACCGGTAAGGATCATGACGCATCCCCTACTCTGTGCAAGCATTGAGGCATGAAGCATCCTTTCCCCGTATCACGGAACCGACGCATCTCCCCTTTTGCGAGCCTTTAGTTCACTTTGCGTTAAGCATCCAGGTACTTTGTTGACAACTTTGTCACATTTATCATCAACTTGAACTAAGCAACGTTTATCATCTTTAAGTCAACTTTTAAGTATAGTTTTGTGGATTTTTGTCATTTGTGGTCTTGTTTTAAGTCTATTTAAAGAATACTTATTTTTATAAAACCTGTGTTGTGTCCATCTGTCGTGGTTTCACTGTATTACTGTGTATATTAACAAATGCTTAACGCACTGCCTCTGAGATAAGCCTGTCTGCTCGTGCCACGCTACCAAGGGGGTGAGCAAGGGTTATTAAGGAGTGTAATCCCCTTATCCTGACTTAGAAGTAAGGGTCCACTATTTGGACAAAGGTGAATATCATTGCCAACTAGGGATCCCCAGATCTAACGGGGACTAACTTCATGTCTGCCTATCTGATGGCGATGTGGGATGAACGTGGTGTTACCTACAAGTTCACCGCCCCATATCATCCACAGACCAATGGTCTGGTGGAACGATTTAATAAGTCCCTGAAGGGCATGATCATGGGCATAACTGGCAAGCTCAGGAGGAGATGAGATGTTCTCCTTCCATGCCTGATGTTTGCTTACAGAGATGTGCCACAGAAAGGGGTTGGTTTTAGCCGCTTTGAGTTACTGTTTGGCCAGTCTCTAAGTAGGCCATTTGGTTTTATGGGTGTAGCTTGGGAGACCCAAAACATGGTGTGCTGAACTATGTGCTAGGCATGCGTTCTCACATGGCAGAGTACATGAGGAGAGCTAACATCAACCTGGAGGCCAGCCAGCAGCTTATTAAGCTTTGATATGACCAGGAGAGTACTATGCCTGTTTGCCACCCAGGACAGTTTGTGTGGGTGTTGGAGCATGTGGCTCCCAGGGCCCTCCAGGACAGGTGACTGGGCCCTATCCCATTCTTGAGTAGAAGGGTGAGGTCACCTACTTGGTGGACCTTGGCATCCACAGGAGTCCCCCCAGGGTACTCAAAGTCAATAAACTAATTCCCCACCAAGACAAGGTAGACATGACCATGCTGATGCCACAGATGAGGGAGCGGAGAGGAAGAGTGAGCCTCTACCAGGCCTTCTCTCCACAATGCCCAAGATGGGTCAGTGGAGAGAGTAGGACTCTTTCCCAAGTTGACAGACCAGCAGCAGAAAGTGCTGGAGCAGTTTGCTAGGCTGTTCTCCTTGACCTCTTGATCTCACTATTTGGTGTGTCCATGTCATTGAAAAACCAAAGGTGATGACATTGGTGACAGCCTACCTGTCAAAAACAAGTTGTACACGTTGTCTTGCCAGGTCAAAGCCAGCATTAAGGCTGCGATAGCCAAGATGCTGGAGCTGGGGGATATTGAGCCCTCTGACAGTCCATGGACCAATCCAGTCGGACTCGTGCCCATGCCTAATCCCCAGTGGGTAAGGAAAGAATGAAGGTTTTGTGTGGACTACAGAGGTTTGAATGCAGTCACCAGAACTGATGGCCACCCCGTTCCTAGAACTGATGAGCTCATTAACAGGTTGGGGGCTGCAACGTACCTGAGTCCATTTGATCTGGCCTCAGAACACTGGCATATTATCCTATGTCAAGGAGCACAAGAGAGGTCAGCATTTTCCACCCCAGAGAGCCACCTTCAATTCGAAGTGATGTCCTTTGGCTTAAAGAATGCCCCTGCCACCTTCCAAAGGTTGGTTTACAGAGTCCTGTCTGGTTTGGGAACTTTTAGTGCAGCTTATCTTGATTATATAGCTGTTTTCAGTTCCACCCGGGAGGAACACCTGGTCCACTTGAAGGAAGTGCTTCCGGCACCACAGTAGGCTGGCTTGACTATAAAGGCAAGCAAATGCCAGATAGGACAAGGATGCTTGGTGTATCTGGGCCACCTTGTAGGTGGAGGCCATGTACAACGTCTCCAGCCCAAGATCCAGACTATCCTGGATTGGGAGGCTCCTAAAAACCCAGACACAACTCAGGGCTTTTCTTGGCCTAACTGGGTACTATAGGAGATTTGTAAAGAACTATGGGACCGTTGTGGCTCCCCTGACAGAACTCGCCTCTAAGAAACAGCCCAAAAAAGTAATTTGGAACCCCGAGTGTCAGAAGGCCATTGACACTCTGAAGGAGGCTATGTGTTCAGCACCAGTCGTACTGGCCCCAGACTAAAATAAGGAGTTTGTGGTATAGACAGGTGCTTCAAGCAAGGGATTTGAGCACTAATGGCACAAGTAAATGTAGAGGACCAAGATCAGCCAATTTCCTTCATTAGCGTGCAACTACTCCCCAGAGAGCATAGATGGAGTGTATTGAGAGGGAAGCCTTTGCTGTGGTTTGGTCCCCAAAGAAGCTGAGGCCATACCTGTTTGGTACTCACTTCCATGTTCAAACTGACCCAAGCCCTCTCAGATGAGGGAGAAGGGGAACCCAACTTTTTTAGATGGTCCATTTCCCTATGGGCTTTTCCACTTAGATGATGTAGGTTAGTTACCCATCACCTTTCGTCTGGGGCGTTCAGGAACATCAACCTTTTTGCCCTATTCACCCACATTTTTCGACTGATACTGATGGTTACTGACTCTGAAAGTGCCCTGGGCAGTAGCGCCCCGTTGTGGGAGTGCTGCCAGGCACTGATGTGGGGCAGGGGAGGGGAAGGGTCGAGGGTAGTAAACTCCGGATTATGGCCTAACGGAGGTAAGTATACAAATAAATAAATAAAACGAATTTTGTTGCACTCGCTGCATCACCAAATGCTTTGGACTTTGGAAAGTAGTTCCAAAGTCCAAAATGGCCTTTTTATTATATATAAGTCACCTCCAGTGTCTGCGCTAGGTGTTAAGGCGTTGGGGGCTTTATTATAAAAAGCAGCGATTTTATAAAATATGTTTTATATGCCGTGGTGAGGTAAAACAGCCAACATTGGGATTTCCCATTGTAGTGCTACTAGCCCCATAGTTTAACATTGGAAGGCTTTATTAAACTCAATGAGGTCTAACTTTTGAAGGGAACTAGCTATCAACGTGATTCAAAGTATCACAATAATGGTTACAATAAATCCAACAACTGGCCACTGTCAGTTTTATTATAACTATTACAAGAAAGTAATATACAAACTAACTATTTTTAATTTACCTAAAGCAGCTCAGTAGCAGCCTCTTCTGACTGGTCAGCCTTTCTCAGCTTGAGCCAGGCTGCCATCTGAGTAGGTATGAAAAGGCCTGGGGCTGCAACAATACTGCCATTTGGTGGGAGGGATCTGCTTCCTGGGGAAGCCAGCATGAGGAAGAGAGCTGGGGAGACAAGTTAGACTTCAAAGGCAGGAGAACAGATGTCACAGACAAGAGTTGCCTGTCCAATTGTGTCCTATGATGCCTATCACTGTAACACTTTCATACTGCTTCATACACAGATTCACTCTTGAGGCAGACATTTGCCCCTTGCTGATTGCCTCTTTCTTTTTATTTTTTAATGGTGGGTCCCCCCATGTCCCTAATCTTGTTCCCCACATGCTAACAAGTATTTCCCCACCTACAACTACAATGCTATTCAATTAGATGCTGCAGTGCAGGCTCCAAAATGTTGGTCGGAATGGACAATGTGGCCCAAAGTCTGCATACCCTTACAAACGAAGCAAACTGTTCCGCAGAGGACTACTCATGCCAGGTGTTAAAAATTTAAATATAGGTCACACTGTCACTTGCAATGAATAGCAACACATTTTTTATGAACATCATCAAATAGATCAGAAGCTTTAGATTTGGAAAATTCTAGATAAATAGTCAGACTTTCAGGTTGTAGGTCCTTTGCATTTCTTACACAATTTTTTGGTACCCCAGAGCAAAGGTTTTAAAATTGTGAATTCTCATGTTTTCATATATGTGTTTGTTTAAGCTTAAATGTAACTTCGACATGCCTTACACAGTTCTACCTTAATTGTTCTTGCTGCCTTTATCTGCCCTTTTCCTAAATAAATGTTTATTTTACATTTACTGTTTTCCTTGTCTCTTTTCATTTACCTCTATTGCCAATTGGTTGTGACTTTTGGGTTTTGATATCACAATATGTTATTTCATTTCATTTCCAACAATATGCGATTTCAAATTATTTGTTGAGGACCGAATCATTATCTGTCTTCACATCATATTCTTCAAATGCATCTTACATTCTGGTTAATGGTTAGTTCAGGAGAAATACTTGAAAGTAACAAATGTGTTTTTTCTGCGATGCTTTTCTTTAAACCCTTATGCTATAACTACAACATTGAACAATTGCACAGAAGTGAAATAATCCTCTTTGTAATCCTTTAGGATATTGAAATATTGAGATTATAAAGGGGTGGTTTAAGTCGTATATGTATGTTAATATCCTTGAACAACATTGACTTTCAGTAGTGCAAGGCTGGTTTTAACACAATCTAATGATCATCAGTGGATAGAATCTGGACATTTCCCTCTGTAGCAAAAGTAGATGCTGGCCAGTTTAGGGGAGATGGGGCAGTCTATGATTTTTTATTTGGATGGTGATTGTTTAAAAATTACAAGAAGAGCTTAAAGGGTTTACCTTTACAAACATATCAAGATGTGCCCACGATCGTTATAGAAGCAGCTTTGGATAAAGAAGAAAAAAACTTCACTTAATCACTAAGCAAATGTCACACAAGAAAGGAGCAGGCTTAGCAGAACCGGGGAAGCCAGCTTCCTGGTCTACCATCCGTGATATTTGGGCCCTCTGTTGAGCCTTGTGTGCTTGCTGTTGGAGCACCACCTTCTACTCAGCCAGATGGGCAGGTAGCTATAGAGGCGGTGAAAGCAATGCTTGAAACTCTGTGCCTAGCTATACACAGAAGGAGTGTGAGAATCATTTATTAATGTTAATCCAGCTATATGCTGGCATTTTTTCATAAAGTAGAATCAACAGACCTGTCTGACATGTGAGAACCAAAAACTGAAAATCATTCAAAAATTATTAAAGAGCCCTCACTCACCAGTCAGGCTTGTGCTTCTGAAGTTCCTTCGGAAATATGTACATTCTCTTTCTTTATATATCCATATGAATAATGATAGGGCTCTAAAGATTGCACTATATAAGCAATATGTTAACTGTTAAAACATGCTAATTCACAAAGTGCATCTGCCTGAAGCAGAATGGCAATCGAACTGAAAAAGAGTCACCATCTAACCCCCTCACATGATTATATTATAAAAGTGTGGCAGAGACAGCAACCTGGATTTCTCTTTGCACCTTAAAGATAAATTTATCCTCGTTCTCGACACCTCTTTTATTCACACTCCGGAACTGAGATGTTCTTTCCTTCTGTAACAGTTTTACATTTGTATTTCACTGCTTTTCCACTAAATTGCTCCTAGTGCATGCAGCTCAATAGTGTAAAAATCCTATTTTTCAGAGTTAAAAAAAGATTTGCCGACCTTATCAAGACATATTCATCAATTAAGTAGTTGGTATTTACCTATGCACAATGCCAATGCATTGTAGGCAACCCTACCCCATGCCACAAGCTTCACCACTTTTGTGGGGGCGATGTTTTCCCAGAGTATTTTCCTAGTTGCCATCTGTTAGAAATGGGATTTCTGGTTGGCTAAGGCTTGCGCCAGGATAACGCCTGCTCACCCCCTTGATAGCTTGGCTCGAGCAGTCAGGCTTATCTCAGAGGCAATGTGTAAAGCGTTTGCGCAACACGCACACACACAGCAGAAACAAACTAGGCACACCACAAAAGAAACTCCACACGAGGTTGTATAAAAAAATAGCCTTTGTATTATCATAGCCACATTAGAAACCTAATCGCACATTTACACTGTACCAACTGGCACGGGCAATATTCACGGAGGGTTATATACAGGACCAGGCCAATCGGGCCACGGTCCCAACCATCAGATCAGGTAAGTAAATGCAAAACACAACCAGTAACTACTGGCCTAAGCATTATAATATTAGCATTTGACAACCTCCTAAAATATCCTAGCATGACATTAGACCTAACCAGCATAAACCCATTATGCAATAACCTCATGTGCATAAACATCATTGGAGGCATAAATCAGGGTGCATGAATCACATTTGGCACATCATACCTAAACCACAGTAGGGCCCTGCGCCCTTCCAACCTACAAGTGACCCCCAGGGGCTCCAAAGCCTTCTATCCCAAAGTGTCAGGGCTGGCTACCAATGCAGAAGAATCCCCAAAGTGTGCGGTGCAGCTGTGCAGGCAGAGATGTGGGTACTGGCACTTACTGTGCCCTCCGCCCCCCCTCTGAGTCCCCACTGGAATCTCTAAATGATTATGTGCAATGTTGCAGTTGCCCACTGTCAGGTGGAGCAGCTGGGGGAAATGCATTGGCATTACGGTGCCCTGGGAATCCTCACTCGGTTACTACAATTGCGCTCAACCATTGCAGCTGCCCACTGTCAGGTGGGGCAGCGGGGGGAAATGCTTTGGCACTACTGGGCCCTCTGAGCCCCCACTGTGATCGAGACAATCGTGCCCAAAAGGTAGATAAGCGCTGTCACGCTCTATGCCTCCTGAGCCCCCCTTTCACCGGGGCTCAGTGGGTGCCACGATCCACCACCAAAGCAAGAGGTTTCCAAGGGAATTACCCCCACCGTTGCAGCTGCCCGCACTCACCGGGACTTTGCAAGCTTCTCTCTCGGCTCTTATTTCTCCCGCGGGGGTCTCTCCACTCACGGGAGCCCCGCTCACCAATCAGGCATTGCTTCTCTTGCCCGATCCCCCTTCCTGGGACCGGGACTTTAACAGGGAGTCGGGGAGCCTGCGAGGCTTCACCTGGCTTCCCCCAAGGCAGGGGGATGCGGAAGTGCAGCCTGCGAGGCTCCAATCAGCTGCCTCAAGGCCCGCCCACAGTCTGGCCATGCTGGCCTGACTTCCTTTTTTGCCGCCTCTTCGGTGACGGCTACACTCGACTGTGGATTGTGCTCCCGTTCTATATTAGCATAAAAGCTGGGTAGGCTCCCCCTCTACCTTTGAGCACGGGGAGTCCCTATGACGGGGTTCCCCCTGGAATGCAGCACACACTGCCAAGCACACAACAGCGGGGTGGGCTCCCACTTCACTCCATTATAAAGCGCCCACCACGCGCTCCAGGTGTGCTGGCACAGCGCTGAGGGGCACAATAAGGCAAAGTGCTCCTCATGCTTCAGAGGGGTGCCTCAAGCACATCGCTCAACATGCCAGTAAGGAGACAGCAGCACTTCCCCTCCAGAAGTGCAAAAACAGCTGCTCCTTCGCCAGGGCAGCAGATCAACCCTACGCAAGCTCTCTCCTTGGGGCATGGATTTCAGCAGTGCCAAAGCAAGCCTCCAAAGACCTCAGGGGCAGAAGACTGGGCTAGGAGTAAACAGTCCTTGGGGCTGGGGACACCCCAGCAGGGCACAGCCAGGCAGGCCAGCACGCAGGGTCCCCCAAGAAGCTGCAGCTGGGTCCCACGGCAGTTCCTCCTAGCAGTGTGTCCCCCCGGCCCAAGTAAGCACAAGCACAACATCTTGAATGGAGTCACAGCCCCTACGTGTATAGTACTGTTCCCATTTGTCTGCAAAACACAGAGCTAGGGGACTGGAGCACTCTGTTTACCAGGCTCCTCTTCCCTATTGTTAGGTAGAGGCTCGTCATCAGACACACCACGGGGGGCGGATCCAGCATTCACTAGGGAAGGCACCATCCTATTCAGGGACCAGGGACTTCTCCTCCCACCACTCCAAATGCAGATGTCCCATTCAGCCTAGCGCTGACTCACCCTGCCCCTCTGGAGCCACACACACCTCACCAGCCCCAGTTACTCAAACTCCTGACATGCAATTCGCATCAGGCAGGCAGACATATAGCACACAGAAATCCCAACTTCTAAAAGTCGCATTTCAAAAATAGTTATAATATTTCTGGCACACTATTGCGTAGCATTTATTAACACTATTCCAAACATACCAAACTTGACCACGCTGCGCCTCTCATATCAGGAATTACCACTGAAACACGTATCAGGGAATCCCAAATGCATTCCTATTGGAGGGCAGCCCCACAGTAGTGAGAAACCAAAATGCTGTTTGTCATTACCAGGACATGTCACACACTTAAGGTACATGTCCTATATTTGACCTACAATGCACCCTGTCCATAGGGCTAGCTAGGGCCTACCCTAGGGATGACTGACATGTAGTAAAAGGGGGGTCACGGACATGGCACACACTTTAGGTGCCATTTCACAGTGGCAGTCACACTGCATGCACAGGCCCTGCAATGCAGAGGCCTGAGATAGGTTTGAAAGGCTACTTTGGTGGGTGGCGCAATCAGTGCTGCAATCCGACCAGTAGCATTTAATTTACCAGCCCTGGGTATGTGGAATACCACTTTACAAGGGACTGACAAGTAAATTAAATAGGCCAAACAGGTGTAGACCAATCTTATCATATTTAACACAGAGAGCACACACACTTTACACTGGACAGCAGTGCTAAAGTGCCCAGAGGCATAAAGCCACCAACACCATGTCAGCAAAAAGGCTAGGAGAAAGGCAAAAAAGTTTAGGGCTGACCCTGCAAAATGGGCCAAGTCCAACACCACCTGTCCTTGCCTAGAGTCTGTGAAGGTGTAAATAACACGCTGGCGAGTGTGTGCCCAGAGAAGAATTTTCTTGAAAACAGCATGCACCCTACAAAATATGTATAAAATAAATGATTCTTTAAAGAGCACTCTTTTATAATCGCACATAAAACTATACGGGCTTTGAATCCTAATATTGCCGATTAATTAACGTTTTCCACTTGGATCATGTTTGCAAAAAAAGTTATTCCTTTTCCCAAAGTTAACAGACAATAAATAACCATCTTTAAAATACCGATGCTCCACACATGCTTGTCAAATTGGGAGGCACGTAGATTTCCGATTTGTGTAGGCACAATTATGTATGCTGCCTGGCAGAAATGTAAGTGAAATGCATATTACAAACTATTCTCAATTGCCCCGTAAAGCTTGAGGTGGTCCCATTCCACCCATTTGTACTCATACTATCGTTTTATTTGCCCTATATGGGCATTTATATTGAACACTCCACAAATATAAAAAAAATTCTGGCAAATGTCTATACATACACACACACACACACACACACACACTCACCCCTCCGGTCCCGCTCTCGCTATTTTGATGTCAGCAGACATATTATAAAGAAAGGTTGATGCATGGTTAATTGTCCTTGCAAATGCTCCAATCTTACACATGTCCACAGTCAGCGACTTTGTAGAGATGTTTGAGAAGCTCTTCTTGTCAGCAGTTGTGCTGTGTAAAGTAAGGTGAAGAGGTCGATAGACCTGTCTTCAGAACTAGTAGTTGACTAAAATATAAGCAGTGCTGCTCATCAGTACTTGATGAAATGTATTGATAGAACTGATTTTATGTTAGCAGTTGAGTATGAGTCAAATGATGCGGCCCATGCAGAAGTGCACTGTCAGATCAGGATCATAGTAGCTGAATGACATGGGGGTTTGCATCTCTGGAATGGGGATATTGGATGTATTGCAAAGTTGTAGTCCTGAATGCATAGGAAAAGAAGTAGAAATTCGTTAGTCTGCAACAAATGGTAGGCAAGCATGTTATGAGTTAAATTTTACTCACTCACCCTTCAACTGATAAAATACCCTCAAAGTCAGCTCGAAGTACAGAGGCTAACCATGGCAGACCTAAATGAAAGGGAAGAACACCACACCAAGGGAAAACAAAGAGACATGGGAAAACACAACATGTGCTCTTGAGGGAAGGCCTGATGCAAGCGTGGCTGCAGCCTCCATAAACACCAACACCAGATGCTGGCAGGCAAAGAGGACACATAGTTCGTGCCTTAAATACCCTAAATTCTCCCAGAAGAAGAATCCTGGACAGAAATTGCTACTTGTTTTCCTATGATTCCCATTATTTTGATACTATTTTATGATGGTCACCTTACATCCGTTCTCCTAAAGACCCACTTTTGTTTTTACACTTTCAGTGCCTGACTTGCATGTAGAATGCCAGCGTTGCTCTATGATGGAAATGTCTCTATTTGTCACAAAAATGGCATCTGCCTCTTGTGTTTCCTTTTCTTTTCCCTCAGACAAGCACCACAACCACCATTCTGCTGGTAAGTGCCATCTAGACACTTGGCTCGTGTCTTGCCTCCTCAGACAGAGGATCAACTGTCCCCTCAAAAGGTTAGAATAGTTAGGCACTATTGCTTTTTCAGAGCAGCATCATCACATGTCACACTATCTCTTACATTACACACAGACTGCTTCCTGCTGCCTGGTGCCAGAACTGTGGTTGTAAAACAGTAGTTGACGTGTCAAATGGCTGTGGCCGTGTAGACTGGTTGTCCTCCTACACAACAATGACTGTGGTGGTGCTTGTTTCAAACATGATGCTCAAAGAGCACATGTGGGTGCAAAATATATGGAAACATTTAATTTTTGCAGGTTTGCACTTACCTCATTGTGCTTTTGCCATAGCAAGTAACTTATCTTCATACTCATCATCATCTCATCTTAGATGCATATGGAATATATTTCCATGGTTCTGAATAAGCACACTAGTCCATCAAGCTGAACTATAATGGTAACACTTCCACACAAACCCAGCAAATACCCTAACTCTAATGATATATTAGGAACATAGTCTGCTAGTTTTTCTGTTGTTACGCTCTATGTAAGTATGTATATTTATATGTGTTTTATAGTGTGTATGAGTTGGCTATTAGTAGGTGGTGGTATTTACCCTCAGCTAGAAATAATACCACAATAACTAAAAAGTCCATTCAAGTATCAGTAAATTACTTCTTGCTCTTTGGTGCATGTTCCACGTGGCATTGCTTTGTGATGCTTCACCTCATCTGGTGTCGGTTCCGAGGAGCTGCAAAGCTGTGATGTGAGGTCCTGCATCCGATGAAGGTGTGCGGTGAGGATTTGCAAGCTTTTACGTCAACTTGTGTCGGTTTTGTTGATACTTTGTGGCGAGGCATCATGCGGACTTGAGTTCCTTCTGTAGAAGCTGTGTGGCGAGGCTTTGTGAGGCTTTGTGTTGACTTGTATCGATTCTGTGGAAGCTGACAGCTAAACAGTGAGCCCTTACGAGGCTTTGCATCATCTCATGTCAGTTCTGTAGAGGTTGTCAACTGTTTCTTGCTTACTTTGGAGAAATAAGTGCCCTCTAGCACAGGCCAAGGGTTCAGAGAGTCTGGGTTGCCACTTGGGGGCTAGGACTCAATCTCCCACAATGGACTTGCGCAGTCAAGGACACATCTAGTTACAATTGGTCAGCTAGGGTGCCCTCTATGTGGCTTTTCAGGTGATTTCTCCTTTCCTTTTGGAGTCAGTAACAGTACTTTGCTGTGGAACCTTGTGAGTGCAGCAGGTGCAGTCTTTCAGAGTACAGGTCCCTCTTTGGCGCAGTACAGGAGTCCAGTGGGCAGTCCCTCTTCTCTTTTCTCTTTTCTCTTCTTCTTTTCTTGGCATTCAGTTGGTGAGCTCTGCAAAGCTGCCTTATGTATTATTCCTTTCTGGGCTTGCGGGAGGGGGCCTCCCCAACCTCTAGTATGTCTACTTCCTGTGAAGTGTGGCAAACACTAAGTCAAAAATGCAACATTCTGTAAAAAATCAAAATGAACAAAGTCTTCCCACGGAGTGTGTGTCTGTGTAACCTACCACAGAGGTGTGGCTAAGAACTGTCTACACTTCCCTCCCACCCCTTCTCCTAATCTAATTAGGGGGCCTCTCATCTTGCTACAGGTAAGGAAGTAGGGGTGGTCTGGGTCCTGTGGCATCTCTTTTTTGCAAGGCCCCAGCCTTTGAATTCACGTTTATCTACCCAGCCCCCTTTCTATCCCTGGATCTACAGGAAGGATATCTCCTCTCACCAAAATGGCTGCATTGTTGCAGCCCCAGGCCTCTCACACCAACTCAGAGAGAAGCTTGGCTCAGGCAGTCAAAGGCTGACCAATAAGAAGAGGCTGATACAGGGCTGCTTTAGGTAACTTTCAGTTATGAAATTACTTTCCTGTGGTAGATATATTAAATCCGATCATAGCAAGTTGTCGGATTTAATGTAACTATTATTTTGATACTTTGAATGACTTGGCTACCTAGCTCTAATCTAAGGTTAGACTTTATTAAATGTAATAAAGTCCTTCAAATGTTAGACTACGGTGCTAGTAGAACTACTAGAGGGAATAGTGACTTATACTGTTTTTTCCTATCAGGACATAGAAAACATATTTTAAATTGTCCCTGCTTTTTGGAAGCACTTTTAATTCTGAAGTGGAATATTAACCCCTTCGCTGCTAGGCCTTTTCCACTCCTGTGCTAAGCCTTTTTTTGGCGATTTGGGGTAGTGCGCGCTTAGGCCTCTGTAACTTTTTGACCACATAAGGTATCCACGCCAAATTTGCGTCCTTTTCTTCCAACATCATGTGGATTCTAAAGGTGCCCAGGGTTTGTGGATTCCCTTGGAGGGATCCCAGAAATTAAGCAAAATACAGTGAAATTTTTGTTTTTTTCAGAAAAATTGGAAAAACGGGCTGCAAATGAAAGCCTCTGGGTTTTTCCCTGCAAATGTTATCAAAAAAGGGTTTGTGGGGCTGAAATCTACATTTTCTCAGCTTTTAGGGAATGACAGTCTTATGTCTGAGAACCAACATTTTTCACACAGTTTTGGCATTTGTCTGCGACATAACCTATTTTTGCTATTTTTAGAGCTTTCAACCTCCTTCCAGTTAATGGTAGAAATGTGTTTGAAAGCAATAATGGATCCTGGAAATCTATACATTTTCGAAAAGTAGACAAAATTCTGAATTCAGAAAGGGGTCATTTGTCTAAATCCATGAAGGTTTCTTTATAGAAACTAACAGTTAAATGTTGGAATAATTGAAAATTTGTTGAAAAAAACAGCCTTTTGTCTCAACGTTTTCACTCATAACTTCTTGTAGCTCTTGGAAAGCAATATACTGTTACATCCGTTAGACCTTCCTGGTTTTGGGGATATATAGGACTTGTAGTTTCACCAAGGACCGGACGAACCCAGATCCAAAAACTGAGCAGCAACTTGCAATGGTATTTTTTTATTTACTGGGTATAGAGCACTTTTTTCTTGGAAAATGTATACATGGAAAAATCTGTATGAAAGACACCTATGTATTTGTGAATTGGGTACAAATTATAGACTTTAGAAACAGTATATATTTGCACATTTTCAAAATTGGGAATACTCATACTAGCATGAGAATTATTGGTCATTTTTTAAAAAGATTTTTTTTACACACTGTCTTTCATTGGGAAGGGAGAAATGCATGAAAACTCAATTGGTAATAACAGTTGATTTACAAATCTGAATTACCCTAAGTTTTCGATAAAAACGGTACCTCACTTGTGTGGGTCGGCCTTGTGCCTGCGACAGGAAACGACGCAAAATGCAACGTGGTCACACCTCAATTTTGCAGTTAAAAATTGACCATTTTATGGCAAAGTGCCTAGCTGTAGTTTTTGCACCCTAGCTCTGCCGGCACCTAGGGAAACCTAGCAAACCTATACATTTTTTAAAACTAGACACCCAGGGGAATTCAGGATGGGGTGACTCGACTGCCTACCACCAGGTTCTGTTACCCAGAATCCCTTTCAAAGCTAAAATATTGACAGAATAAATGCATTTTCCTCACATTTCTGTGGCGGAAAGTTCTCGAATCTGTGTGGATCAACAAATTTCTACCCACCCAGCGTTCCCCCGGGTCTCCCAAAAAAAATGGTACCTCACTTGCCTGGGTCTGCCTAGTGTCTGCGACAGGAAACAGAGCAGAACGCAAAGTGGTCGCACCTCAATTTCACAGTGAAATCGTGCCCTTTTTGGGCAAAGAGACTACCTTTTGTTTTTGAACCCTAGCTCTGCCGGCACCTAAGGAAACCTAGCAAACCTATACATTTTTGATAAGTAGACACACAGGGGAATTCAGGATGGGGTGACTCGACTGCCTACCACCAGGTTCTGTTACCCAGAATCCCTTGCAAAGCTAAGAAATTGACAAAATAAAATGTATTTTCCTCACATTTCTGTGGTGAAAAGTTCTGGAATATGCGTGGATCAACAAATTTCCACCCACCCAGCACTCCCCCGGGTCTCCCGAAAAAAATGGTACCTCACTTGCCTGGGTCTGCCTAGTGCCTGCGACAGGAAACAGTGCAAAACACAATGTGGTCGCACCTCAATTTCGCAGTGAAATCGTGCCCTTTTTGGGCAAAGAGACTACCTTTTGTTTTTGAACCCTAGCTCTGCCGGCACCTAGGGAAACCTAGCAAACCTATACATTTTTGAAAACTAGACACCCATGGAAATTCAGGATGGGGTGACTCGACTGCCTACCACCAGGTTCTGTTACCCAGAATCCCTTGCAAAGCTAAGAAATTGACAAAAAAACGCATTTTCCTCACGTTTCTGTGGTGGAAAGTTCTGGAATCTGCGTGGATCTTAGGGGAACTTAGGGTGGTAGGACATTTGTGCCGGCACGGAGATCCAACGCAAAAATGTACGGAAAAGTGTTTATTTTAACCTAAATTTAAGGTTTGCAGGGATTTCTGGATAGAAAAACATTAGGGGACCCACGCATGCCATACATCCCTGGACTCCCCGGGTGTCTAGTTTTCAGAACAGTTTGGGTATGGTAGTTTCCAAAGATTCCCGCCGAGCCCTGGGCCAAAAACTCATGGGAACCCCCTTGCAAAACCAAATTGTTTTGAAAGAATTAAGTTTTCAATTTGGGAGCGTGCGATTCTTGGGACAATATTGCATGGCAATTGTGACAGACATTTTCAAGTTTGCAGGAGATTGTGGATAAAAAAAAACAATAGAATACACCAGAAAGACATGACCATATACTCCCATGGTTTAACAATAATATCTAAATTTAGTAAGTTATTTATAGCTATAATGTACACCTTAACAGAGTTACTCAAAAGTCAAACATTCAAGCACGGCTATCTATTCCTCAAAGACACACACATACAGGTTGGATTTGGCACGAGGGCGAGTGATGGTTCAGTACATAAAATTTTATTAACAAGATATTTCAGAAAAATGAAATGCTCTGTCAATAAATAAATGCATAAAAACCGAACCAGTGACTCGCAACTCGTGAGCTGTAAAGCCACGACAAGGCACCAACCATTTTACAGGCCATTCACGCACCTTTCGTACCTGATACACACCAGACCATTGACACCATCCGGAAGGAAAAGCAAGACATTACAACATTCACAAAAAGGGACAAGGTACACCCTACTTCAGAAAGAGAAAAAGACAAATATTACTGGACAGCCATCTAAACCGCAAGCACACACACATACTGGTTGGATTTGGCACGAGGGTCAGTGATGACTCAGTACATACAATTGTATTCTCAAGTAATTTCACTAAAATTAAATACACTGCGTATAATTGAAAGTATGATGAACTGAACCACTGACTCACAGCTCGTGAGCTGTAAAGCCACGTCAAGGCAACAACCTCTTTACAGGCCATTCATACACCTTTCGTACGTGTGACACATACAAAACATTCACACCGCCAGCCGCGGACCCATCACATTACAACACTCACACCAGCAGACAGCGCCATTCAAGGGCCCATCACTTTCACACGCCCACATATCTGACACTGCAACTACACAAAATGATGGACTGTGTGGAGTGTCACTCAACTAGCAGTGTGTGTAGTGACCAACAGAAAGTAACTACTCACACACCGCCAGCCGAGCGCCAGTCCACCCACACCACCATCCAAGCACCAGACCATGCACACCGCCAGCCAAACACCACTCAGCGGACACCGACAGCCAAGTACCACTCCACACACACCACCAGCCAAGCACTACTCCACGCACACCGCAAGCCAAGCGCCACTCCACACACACCGCCAGCCAAGCACCACTCCGTGCACAGACAGCCAAGTACCACTCCACGCACACCATCCAGCCAAGCGCCACTCCACACACACCGCCTGCCAAGCACCACTCTTTGCACAGACAGCCAAGTACCACTCCACGCACAGCCAAGCGCCACTCCACACACACCGCCAGCCAAGCACCTCTCCGTGGACAGACAGCCAAGTACCACTTCACGCACACCATCCAGCCAAGCGCCACTCCACACACACCGCCACCCAAGCACCACTCCGTGCACTGACAGCCAAGTACCACTCCACGCACACCATCCAGCCAAGCACCACTCCACACACACCGCCAGCCAAGCACCACTCCACACACACCACCAGCCATGCACCACTCCACGCACAGACAGCCAAGTACCACTCCACGCACACCACCAGCCAAGCGCCACTCCACACACACCGCCAGCCAAGCACCACTCCGTACACAGACAGCCAAGTACCACTCCACGCACACCATCCAGCCAAGCGCCACTCCACACACACCACCAGCCAAGCACCACTCCGTGCACAGACAGCCAAGTACCACTCCACTCACACCACCAGCCAAGCGCCACTCCACACACACCGCCAGCCAAGCACCACTCCGTGCACAGACAGCCAAGTACCACTCCAAGCACACCATCCAGCCAAGCGCCACTCCACACACACCGCCAGCCAAGCACCACTCCGTGCACAGACAGCCAATTACCACTCCACGCACACCATCCAGCCAAGCGCCACTCCACACACACCGCCAGCCAAGCACCACTCCACACACACCACCAGCCAAGCACGACTCCACACACACCACCAGCCAAGCGCCAGTCCACGCAGCCCGCCAGCCAACCACCAGTGCACGCACACCACCAGCCAAGCACCAATGCTTGCACTCCACCAGCCAAGCACCATCCACTCACACCGCCAGCCAAGCACCTAACCATGCACTCCGCCAGCCAAACAAAAATCCACACACACCACCCGCAAAACACCAATCCATGCACTCTGCCAGCCAGGCACCAGTCCACGCACACCACCAGCCAAGCGCCAGTCCACGCACACCGCCATCCAAGCACCAGCCTGCACACACCACAATCACATTTAGAATTCTTTTTTTTCAAAATAACACTAAACAAATGGAAATACCTACAAATCAGCTGACACAAATTCTAAAACTAAACACATTGCACTAATGCCAATCCTTGAAACAAACTAAACATTTTTACAGAATACAGACCAAGCAATTCACTTTACAGCTCATTAAAACTCCCAAAACTTCTTTTGCGTGTGGTACGATTTAAAAAAAGCTGACACACACAATCCAGGCTTAGAAGGACAGTCAGGGCAGTACATACGAGACTCCTTCCGCACGCCTCTTCGCCAACAGACTCTGCATCTTCTAGTCGGAAAGTCTCTTGCGGAAGTGGGAGGAATGCATTCAGGAAAGTGGCGATCTTTCAATCTAGCCATATCCTCCACCACTCCAAATCTAGGAACACTTGCCTGCTCCACTAGTACAAGGCTGCCTATTATAGACTCCTGAAATTTAACAAAAGTCATCTTCGAATCAGGACAAGACTTCTGAAACACAACAAAAGCATTAAAGGATGCCAAGTGGAAAAGATGGATAGCCAACTTCTTGTACCAAATGTAAGCCTTTCGAAGAGCTGCATAAGGTTCCAACCTCTGATCTACTCTGTCAACACCACCCATGTACTTATTGTAAGCTAAAATGCACACAGGTTTGCGCACTTCAGCACCCTGACTCCAAACAGGCACAGGTACAGTACTTTCATCATGGATAGTAGTCAGCATGTACACATCTCTCTTGTCTGAAAACTTCACAGCTAGAAGCTCCCCACATCGCAATGCACTAGACTGTCCCCACTCAAGCCTTTTGCAAACAAGTTCCTTTGGGAAACCTTTACGGTTACAGCGCATTGTGCCACAAGCAACAGTGCCCACTTTGGCCAACTCCTTGAACAACCGCACACCAGTGTAGAAGTTAACTACATATAAATGGTGGCCTTTGTTAAATAATCCTCTACCTAGTTCCCACACAATTTTCTCAGTCACTCCAAAAGTGGAAGGACAACCAGGAGGGTTAATGCTGGACTCCTTACCAGTGTACACCCTGAAATTGTAGACATATCCAGTTTCATTGTCACACAGCATATACAGTTTGATTCCATAGCGTGCCCTCTTACTAGGAATGTATTGGCTAAAAACCAAGCGGCCCTTGAACAATAGCAAAGACTCATCCACTGCAATTTCTTTACCAGGAGCAAAGATCTCAGAAAAACGATCAACAAAGTGATCAAGGACAGGCCAAATTTTAAACAGACGGTCACAATCAGGGTGATCGCGTGGCAACGCTAAAGCATTATCAGCGAAATGCATCATCCGAAGAAGATGCATATACCGATCACGACTTATGACTGCTGGAAATATAGCTGTTGCCATCAAGGGACCAGTGGACCAATATGAAGACATTGATGGCTTCCTTAGCAAGCCCATCAAAAAAGTTAATCCCAAAAACTTCTTCATCTCTTCAACATTTGTGGGAGTCCACCGGGTAGCTCTAGAATGGGGCTTAAGGCTGGCACTGTTGTCCCTCAAAAACTGTTCTGCATACAAATTAGTTTGCTCAACAATCTCTTGCAAAAACACATCGTCAAAAAACAACTGAAAAAAATGTATTGGCAGAAAATTCTCAGTATTCACTCTACACCCAGGAACACCAGTGAACTCTGGCAATGCCGGCTGCACCATGCCAGGGGGAACCCAGAGGCCATCCCTATCAACGGGGGGAGCAGCCACCCCAGCCTGCAGCCCAGAAGCCTCTTGCTGCTGTGCACCAAAGGGAAGCCTAACAGCCACAGATACTTCTGGCTGCACAACACCAACAGAAAACATAGCATCCCCAGAGGGATCTTGCTGCAATACACCAACGGGAAGCCTAGCAGCCTGAGATGCTTCTTTCTGCACTACACCACCGGGAAACCAAGCAGGCCCAGATGCCTCTTGCCGCTCTACACCAATGGGAAGCCTAACAGCCCCAGATGCCTCTTGCTGCACTACACCAACAGGAAGACTAACAGCACCAGATGCCTCTTGGCACACCACAGCAATGTGAAGCCTTTTGGGCGCAGGCTGCAGCCCACCTGCCTCTTGCCGACGTAAAAAGAAAGGAAACCTTGCAGCCCTAGGCAGCAGCACAGATGCCTCTTGGCCCACTACCAGCACATCAATGTCCTCCTCTACCATAGGCACTTCATCAGCACTAGAAGAAGATTCATCATCCGATGATTCCATGCGAAGAGAAAACTCACTGCCTGAATCTTCTGCCCCTACCTCTGGGTCCGAATCGGACTCAGTCTCTGAACCATGGTCAGAGGAAGACTCAAAAAGCAAACCAAGAACCTGCTGAGCAGTAATCCTGCGACTAGCCATTATCCTTACAAAGCAAGAAGACTGCACACACAAGTGAACAACAACCTACACTGTGCAAAGTGAGAAGTAAACAAGGTAAGGCTTTCACACAAAGATCAATACAATCCAAAACAATTTCACTCTTACCAAATATAGCTACACTCACCAGCACCTACTCTGCTGAGACACAGCAAAAAGAAATGATATCCCACTAGAAAGAAAAAAAAAATTACAGATTAGAAAACAAAGTGTACATCAAGCACTAATGCTGAAAAAAAAACAGAGCCACACAAACTGCTATAAGTACACCTTTTTCAAAAATTGCGGGTTTATATAGCGCTAGGAATCGACTCCCGGAGGAGTATCTCCACGCTTCGACCGCTGGGGAACCCGTCCTGGCTCACCCTGAGAGATGGTCCCTGATGGGTATCTCTAAGGTGCGACCAAGCATCCCCGGCGATCTGGGGGGGCCGTTGTGAAGATGAGGCAAGCTGATGCCCAGAGTTGCCGAGTGTGGTTTCTGACTAGAGTAGGCACCGAGGCGAGAATTATCGAGTCCGCTGACCCTGGTCCACGACCCTGCCGCGTCGGGAATTGAACCCTGGTCCCAGGCCGTTCTCTGCTTACAGGTCTGCCGCCTCTAACCAGTGAGCCACACTTCTCCACAAAAAGACAATCATCAAGGGAAAGTAGTACAAAATACATTCACTTACCAAGCACAAGCAACTACACAAGCTGCAAAACCAGCAGTAACAGACCCGCAACCTACAACAATCCAAACAGCAAAAGCCTGGAACAAGACAAAAATAGAGAAGAAAAAAAAATGACTACCACATTTCACAAACAATATAACAATTAAAAAAACAACACACAAATTTGCCCCCCAAATTTACATTCGCCCAGATGGGCCATCAAATAGGGCTTAGACAAATTGGGATTAGGTGAGGAAACCCATCAAGACACTGGTTAATTTTTTGAAAGTTTTTTACTGGCTAACCCCTTTGGTGCCAGTCGGTCTTTTGCTCCTAACAGTACCCCCATCACACGGGGGCAGTAAGGACAAAAAAAGACCAACTGGCACCAAGGGAGGCGGCCAGTAAAAAACAACCAAAAATATAACCACCATTGGAACCAAGCCTTGCCCAAGGGCTCGCCTCGACACACTACAAAACTCAAATCCTAGGGCCTAGTGGGCCAAAAAACAGAAAAGAAAAGTGCCAATTCGCCCCCAGGGGCATGGGGGTGAAGCAGAAAAACATTCCTAAAACAAGTTGCCTCTAAGAAGCAAACCTTGCCCAAGGGGTAGCCGCCATAACAAAAAAAACAATTCCTGGTGCCTAGTGGCAATTTTATGCCCCCCCCAGGAGGCAAAACGTCAAAAAAACAGGCCAATTTGCCCCAAGGGGGGGGGGGCAGAAATTAAAAAACATAATTACTTACCACCAGGAAGCGACCCTTGCCCAAGGGGTCGCTTCCAAAACATATACATTGCCCCAAAACAAATCCCTGGTGCTAGTGGGGAATTTCTGCCCCCCCCCCCCTGGGGGCAAAACGGCCCAAAAAACTGGCCGATTTGCTCCCAGGGGGGACAGAAAATCATCAACACAATTATGGCCACCTGGAAGCGACCCTTACCCAAGGCGTCGCTTCCCAAAACAAACACATTGCCCCAACAAAAATCCCTGGTGCTAGTGGGGAATTTCTGCCCCCCCGGGGGCAAAACAGCCGAAAAAACGTGCCGATTTGCCCCCAGGGGGGGCAGAAAATAAAAAAGTATATGTGTGCCCACCTGGAAGCGACCCTTACCCAAGGGGTCGCTTCCTAAAAGCTAAATTCAAAATCCCTGGTGCTAGTGGGAGCATTTCCGCCGCAAGATCGCGAGGCTGTGCGCGATCGTGAGGCAGAAATGCCCTGCAAAGAGACATCAGGGGAGAGGAAAATCTCTTTCCTCTCCCCTGATGCCTCTTTGCGGCCCCAAACCCCCCCCCCCAAGCACGTGAAACCTACCTTACTCCGTGGCGCGCAGGAAGCAAATGGCTTCCCGAGCGCCTGGGAATCCCTGATGATGTCAGCGCGCGCTGTGCGTCATCAGGGATTCCCATGGGGAGGGGCGGGCCATCCCCGAACTGAAAACGGAGATCGAAGACCCTCGGGGGAGCGCCAGCGCTTCCCCTGAGGGTGGGGCTCATGACGAGCTGGGCTCGTCATCAGCGCACGACCGGTGTGTACCATGACGAGCCCAGCTTGTCATCAGTCCCGAAGGGGTTAACATAGTATTATTTTAAAAACAGTCAGCAAGGCAGGCCTCAGTTTAAAATTATATCAGACAGGACAGCTAGCCCCATTTAAGGGCATTAAAACCATTGGTGTCTCTAAATCTACATGCCCTACCATATACTAGGGACTTACAGGTAGGCTCAAATATATTTCTACCAATCAGCATATACCTTTAGAGGATAGAGCACTGGCCCTGGGCCTAGTTAGCTGAGCCCAGGGCATGTTCAGATTCAGTAACTACTAGCATCAGTCCTGAAAATGGGGGAGATCAGGGCAAAAAAGGATGACTTTCCTACAGTGCACACTTTGCCAAAAATCACCGAAGTGCTGTACAGGATCAAAGTAAAAAATACAGCCAATCATTTCTGTCTTTTAAGAGTGAGGGCGGACTGTTACTGCATCATAATGTTGTGCTCTTTAAAGATATATGTCTTCTGCTCTTTGCTAAAAAGTTGGAGTGGTCCAGCTCCATACAGGGAAATTGTTCCTGATCCTGGATGCGGAAAAGGAGAATGCACATTACCTTAGTTTTCAATACTTCATATCAATTCTGATGGTTTCCTAACTGCAGGTGTACTAAGAGCCTTTGTAAACGATGAGTTTTGGTGACAGCTTTGTAAATTATGTAGCTAGTTTTGAAGATGGTGTGTGTTAGAAATAGGGTCTTTTGTTGGCAGAGGTATTTGCAGAATTTGGGTAATTTCGCATTCCGGGGAGAATGCGAATTGCCCAAAATTCTGCGATCCATGACTTTGCAGAATTTTTTGCTTGTTTTTGCCTTAAAAATGCATGTTCACTAGATATTTCCCCCCGAGCACGCAAACTGTGTTCGCGAGCAGGAAAAAAGCATTGCAAACGGGCGGAACAAGCAATTCCGCGTGTTTGCGGAACTCTGCGTGCTCGCGGACATTTTGTACCATTTCGCGGAGCTTTGCGTAGCGCGACTATGCAAATTCCGCCCATCCCTTGTTTGCACCCTCCCCAAATAGGGACCACCACCCTAGTCTGGGTAAGTCAGATACACACTGTAAATTAACCTGTGCTTACCCTCTGGTAGCTTGGCACAGAGCAGCCAGGTTTAACTTAAGAGGTAATGTGTAAAGTATTTGTGTAATACTTAAATACACTAATTCAATGAAAATACCACAAAAAGACTCCACACAGGTTCAGAAAAATAGAGAATATATATCAATCAATCAATCAATCATTCATTTGTAGAGCGCACTACTTACCCATGAGGGTCTCAAGGCACTGAGGTGGGATGGGGTGGAGGGTTGCTGCTACTGTTCGAACAACCAGGTCTTGAGAAGTCTACTGAAGGTCAACAGGTCCTGGGTCTGTTGCAGGTGGATGGGGAAGGTGTTCCATGTCTTGGCAGTGAGGTGGGAGAATTTGTGTGCCTTCTTAAGACTGTAGTAGAATATTGTCGCTGTTTGACTTATAACGCTTTGTACCCTTCTTGGTTGGGCCTCCCTAAAAAAAAAAAAAATCTTGGTGGCCTAACTGGTTGCTGAACTTTTGTGTAGTTTGTCTGGATTGTTGAGTGGGCTGTGAATGAGTGTGGAGTGATTGTTTGAAATGATTGAGTGAGTGTGGTATCTCCATGATGATTTGATGTAGTTGTATCAAATTTTTGTCTAAACGTCAAACTTGAACAAAATAGTTTAAGGTTTGTATTTAAAGGATTTTGCAAATAAATAAAATTAAGAATTCATATACGATTGTTTTGGAACCTTTGATTTAGCTTTATTGGTCCTATTCTGGATTAGTATGGTAAGTTGTGTTCAGTATTGGCATTTGTGTTGGTTTTGGTTATATTGGCTCAGCCTGACTGAGTAGAGTCAAGACCCTTTGTTGTTCCTTGATCACTTTCAAAAAGTGGCATTTCTAAAAGGGTAATGTCAATTCCAGCGTTACCATTTAAGACAATGTATCACCACCATTCCAAAGATATTAAACATGAAGTAGCTACTGCTATCCATTTAGGATTTACAGCTTAAACGGTGTTTTGTGGAATCCCTAATGCTAGCCTATGAAATGAGTAGGCCTCACAGTAGTGAAAAATAAATTTAGATGTTGGTCACTGCCAGTACAGGTAAAACTTAAATGTGCATGTCCTGCCTTTTAGTTGCACAACATATGCACTTAGGGTTACTTAGGGCCTACCTTATGGGTGACTTATTTGTAATAAAAGGGAAGATTTGGCCAGTGGTTTTAAATTCCAAGCGGAGGTGGCAGAAAACTGCAAACACAGTCCCTGCAACGGCAGGCCTAGGACAGGGTTGCAATGCTACTTTGTGGGTGGCACAATCAGTGCTGCAGGTCCACTAGTAGCATTTAGATTACAAGCCCCAGGTACATGGTATACCACTTTACAAGGGACTTACAGGTAAAATGAATATGCCAGTCAGGTATACACCAATGTCAATAAGTTTAGGGGAGAAGCACATGCAATATAGTACTGGTTATTAGTGGTAAAATGCTCATAGTCCTAAAAACAAACAAAAGGAAATCAGCAAAAAGAGTATGAGGAAGGCAAAAGATTTGGGGTAACCCTGAAAATAGGGCATATCTCAACACTGCAGCTGTAACCAGTGGATTTTCATCAGGGTATGGGTGATGTGATCATATTTCATCAGATCCTTTATGAGGTGTGGTGTGGTATTTAGGGTGCCCTTAACGTGGAGCACTGCGGAGTATGGGAGACCATGTACCAGGGCAGTGCTACCAATCAGTTGCAGTAGTAAGAAGGCTTGAATGGCAGGTCTGATCACATCAAATGAGCTCTGCATGTCTCTGCTGGACTCCTGGCATCAAATTTTAGTCAGCTCGGTGCATATACAGATCTCTTGATCCTGTAATGAGACTCAACTTATTTTTCTAGTAATACTAGCATCCTCACTGTTCTTTATCTTGCTGAACAATAAGTAAATTCAATTTACTTAGTTCTCCTGTGGAGTATATGCTTCATATTATGGAATCACAATGTTATATGTATTTCTTTGACTGGAATAAAAAAAAAGAAGGTTTATGCTACACCATTTTTAAAATTGTGCACAAAAAGCCCAATTCCAGGTATCTGTGTACATTTCCTAATCATATTTTTCTTTCACTTTCTTTTTAAGTAGCATTTGATTACTTTAGCATTGAACCTAAACATGTTAAGTGATAATAAAGAGTTTCATGCTCAGTTTAATGTACCTTTCGGTTTCGGATAGCCTAACTATGTATTAGTTATGCGTACATGGTTAAGGGTTATGTAAAGCAGAGAACAATGTCTGATCTTTTTCAAGATTAGGAGTGTTAACACTTTTTATAACATGAATCTGAGAAATAGAGTAGAATTGATGATGCTATGGATTTTATTCAATGATGCAGTGACCAATAGATTCACATTAATTCCAAATGTGATCAGTATTACATTATTTTGACCCCATTAAAACAGACATCAGGAGCCAGACTAAAACAAGTTTTAAAGGAAGAGAAAACGTGGCAGATTCAAGCTGCACTGATACATGATTGTGTACTTAAACTGGAAATTGTAACTTGACAAGTCTGGCTCTTAAGGCTGGTCTTTCAAACTATAGAATACAAGAATGGTGCCAGGTTCGATCTGGGTGCACGTTATCAAGGATTCACCTCGGAATCTCAGTCATTGGGTGGTGTCCAACAAATATTTACAACCACTTCCTGATGTTATAGGAGACTTGAGAAATAATACATGAAGAAGTAACACACACAAACATGCACTCACCCACACACACACACACACACTCACACACACACACATACCCAAAAGCTGGCATTTCGTAGATACAGTCCTTCTGCTTGGCCTACTCAGGATCTAGCTGAGTCCTTAAGCGTTTGACCCACTGACTGCTCCTGCCCTCTTACCCAGTGAAGTAACAAGCACGTATTTGTAGCATTACTAATTGCGTGAAACAGCACATAGGTTCATCCAGAAATAAGTCAAGCCTAGATGCAGAGGCCTACATTGGCAGCCGCGGCCCGTGGAGGGAGTTTGGTGGGGCAGAGAGGCGGGGCAGGGGAGGGGCAGGGTGGTGGGTACTAAACACCGGAATATGGATAATTGGAGGTAAGTAAACAATTTAATAAATGAAACGAATTTTGTAGCACACCCAGCATCGCGTTTTGCAATGCAGGGCGCGCTAAGAAATTCGCTTTATTTATTAAATTGTTTTCTTACCTCCAATTATCCATATTCCGGTGTTTAGTACCCACCACCCTGCCGCTCCCCCACCCCGCCTCTCTGCCCCACCGAACTCCCTCAAATGGCCGCGGCTGTGCATTGATATAGTTCTTCATCGAATAACACTGTATACATGGACGGTTCTCCTCCTTCTTGCAGGAACAAGGTCAGTCCTAACCGGTCTGATACTATTCCCTGCTCAACATGTCTGTAGACGAGGGACGCCTTATAACAGTATCCTAGGTCAAGGAATGGTCAGATGCAATGGGTGCTGGGGATAATAGCTCCACGCTCCCATGAGGAGTTTCCCATTCGGCATGTTCGTTCTATAGGGGTCAAGAGGGGTCATTCTGCTTTGGGTCCACCATCAACCAATGGAATAATCAGCACACTTTCAGAGCTTCACCTATAGCAGCAATGGGGGTATGGAACTACAAAAGAAATGACTGGCTCAATACTGTGGCTTGCTGGGGAATGTAATTGTCCTTATGTGACACAGTGTAGCATTATTCCTCAGCAGATCTGTCAAGTTAGGCTTCAGGATCATGGCGAGTCCTTCAGCCCCGATACTTGAAGTTTCAACAGTTACCTACCCATCATTAAATAAAGGTCAATGTCAACATATGAACATAGTTATATGCAATAGACATGAACTGCTATTCAAAGTTATGGTAATACAGTGCGAAATAATTAACCCCTCAATAAAGTAGAAGATCTGATCAGCGCCCACACAAAGCACCCCTGCTAATTTGCGTACTGTGTGACCTTGAATTACATAGACTTCTCAGTCCATTCCCTAATAAAGTTCTTTTATGTTGGGCTACTGTTTTGTAATTGCGGTTATCCTTTGCCAATGCCTGGATTGGGTTTTGTGCTGGTCTCTGTTCTGCTTTAACCTTTTCAAACCTTTACAAACTTGCACTGTATTGTGAATCAATCGACCTTGCTTTGTTGGCATTGAAACCTAACAAAAGAATAAATCACACAATGGGTATGCAATGAACCCATCTGTCACTGGCAATGTTTTCTGTGGTAACCATTCGGGATGTTTCAAGATGGGTATTGCCCGCATTTCTCAAGGCTCTGTGTCTCGGATGCCTAGATAGATTTTGAAATGCAAAAATATAAAACGTTCAATATTTGCAGACTTATCGTATTTTACCAAAAATACCAAATGGAATTATGGGACAATGTTTTGTGATAATTTCATTGAACTTCCGTGTTTCCAAACCAAGACATGGACCAATTGAATGCAAGGGAATCAAACACTTTGGTGTCGATTAACAAGCATTCTTTCATGACTACGAGTGGCTTACTCCTGTAAATTTAGGGTGGGATTTGGAGCAGTCAGACTCAATTGAGTACAAAGCCCATTTTTAGGCAGAGGATTTAACCTTCTCCTTAGAAAATGAGAACCAATGCATCAGCAAGCTATTTGGGCACACATTTAATTTCGATTAATCTTTCCTCTTATATAATTCCTTTTTTGCTACAGCATTTGTAGATGATGGAGAGGATTCATCATATAGGAAGTAAGGCCTAGAGACAGACCACATCCTAATAAATGTATAATTGTATGAAAAATGCAGTATTGCAGTTACCACAAGGGCTGGGTGAAATTTTAATTTCAAAATGTAAATTACTCTAGAAGAATATGCACAATTTCGGGAAATTTGTGTCACTATGCTATGTGAATTTTCACAACAGTGCCATTACCATGTGACCACTTCATTTAATCGCTAGACCTGGGTGAAATTAAAATTATAGCATCCTAATTTCCATAATTGAGAATTTTGCATTATGCGTGTTACGTAAATTCCTGAAATTACACCAGTGCGTTATTTTAAATAGTAACGTGACATTCAAGGTAATAATTCACCACAAATGCGATTTTCGTGGTCAAAATCTAGTGGATGCCTCTTTCACTGTATGAATTTACTGAAACGCAGAAGAATCACAGCAGGCAAGCTTTTGTTTTATGGTAGCACTTTTAGTGCAAACTGCATTCCTGCATCAAAAATGGATGCAAGGGCGCATTTCGGACCGAAATATACTGCTAAGTTACTGATTTACATTTTGTTTATTTACGTGTAAGCGCTCTGAAATTTTGCGCAATTTCACGAAAGTAAATGATGCTGATTTCGCTCATCCCTACTTAACATGCCAATTGTTTGAGTAAATGCCAGATAACATTAAATGTCTATTTACATTTTGGGTTTAAATGGTTGCTTCCAATGTCAATAAGTCAATAAAGTACCATATTTCAGTCTGGAAACAATTGTATACTCACCACATCTATAAGATATTCTTTGTTTTCACCTAGATGGGTTTCTCGTGGAAAAAATTGATGCAATTATGCATAACGGACTTGTCTTCTTTTGCAGTATCCTCTGAGCAGTTTAAGTGTTTGAAAACAGTGGAATGTGATCGAAGTACCTAGATCATAATTTCGTGGCTGAACAACCCTCATCGAAGCTGTGTGTATTTTTTTATTATGCATATGTGTATTTGCATACATCCAAGTATTAAGCTGCCCATAGCTCACATACGTTTTTGTTTTCCTCCTGCCGTTCGTGGCCATGTAGCTTTCTTTTTTAGAAGATTGTATTTTTTTTTTTGTAGATTTATGTAGTGCGAACTCTACCCTTAGGTATTGGAGCGCTGTACATGAGCACCAGGGGCCTCATTTATGAGGCCTTGCGTCAGTTTTGCGCTTCCGATGAGTCACTTTTTGTGACGCATCGGCGGCGTAAAACATGCCTCCTGTTGCACACTATTTACAAAGTGACGCATCTAAGCAGATGCGTCACTTTGTAAACCCCTGCGCTACATTATACCTGCGTCAGGTATAATGTATGCAGAGGGGGCGTTCCCCCGCAGAAAACCTCGTAATAGTGACGCAGTGAAATCTATGAGATTTCATTGCGTCACTTTTAGGAAGCTGTTGCGTCAAAATCTTGCGCCTGCCTCACAGCAGGCGTAAGACTGACGCAAGCCCTTTCACATGGGACTTTCCCCATGTGAAAGGACGCATTGCTGGAATTGCGTCACTTTTGTGACACACCCCAGCAATGCGTGACTTTTGCGCTTACAGATACGTCAGAAATACTGACGTATCTGTAACTCCTTGCGACATGATGATCAATCATGTCGCAAGGAGTGCGCACTGAGAAGTGACGCATCGCTGCTTTCACGCAGCGATGCGTCATTTCTCATAAATGAGGCCCCAGTTACGTCACGCAAGGAAACACTAATTTGTTGGTAGGCATGGGGAGATTAAGGGGCAGATTTATGTTGGGGTTGCGCCACGTTTACGCCGCCATTGCGTGACGCAACGGCGTGGAAACGTGGCGCATCCCTGCGACCTATTTACAACGTGACGCATCTAGGCAGATGCGTCACGTTGTAAAGCCCTGCGCCACATGAAACCTGCGTCAGGTTTCATATTGGCGTTCTGTCGCAGGGTGGGCGTTCCCTTGTAGGAAAGCCCCGTAAAACTGACGCAGTCAGTTTTACGACGCTGCTGCGCACCACGGGGCAGATTTATGATAACTGGCGCATCCCCAGGGATGCGCCAGTTATCTTGCGCCGCTGCTCTGCCACCCATGGTGCGCCGCATTTACAATGCGGCGCACCATGGGGCAAAAACGGCACAGATGCGTGACGCATCTGTGCCGTTAACGTGGCGCATTGCTGGAGTTGCGTCGCTAGCGCGACGCAGCTCCAGCAAGGCTCGGGGGTGCCCCATCTTTGCAATGCTGCGTCAAGACCTACGCCTGCTTCAAGCAGGCGCAGGGTTTTGACGCAGCATTGGCCTGAAAGTGACTGAGTGAAATCTTATAGATTTCACTCAGCCACTTTTGCGAGGCGCACCTGCCCCGGAACGCCCACCCTGCGCCGGAACGCCCACAAGCGGCGCAGGGTTTTACAACGTGACGCATCTGCCTAGATGCGTCACGTTGTAAATCGGTCGTAGGGATGCGCCACGTTTACGCCGCCTTGCGTGACGCAACAGCGGCGTAAACGTGGCGCAAGGGCCTCATAAATCTGCCCCCACGTTATGTATGGGTGGCCTCTGTGCATTGCGGGAGTTGCGTCACACTTGCGACGCTACTCCAGCAATGCGCCGCCCGTACACCACAAGATGTGTCACGCATGTGCCCTTCCTTGCTCCATGGTGCGCCGCATTGTAAATGCGGCGCATCTGTGGTGCCGCAAGGAGGGAATTGCGTGAAGCATCAGTTCTGGCGCATCCCTGCTGATTTGCAGAGATGCGCCAGAACTCATAAATATGCCCCATAGTATTTTGTCCAGAATCACAGAATGCTGAGCCGATGACGAGGCTCGAACCTGGTTCCCCAGCTTCAAAGTCGGCAGCTCTAGCCGAAAGTCTACATCCTCTCCCCTTGGGTGGAACATAATATCCAACTGCAAAACGGAATATATGCTTGTAAGGATAGTTCACACACAAACTGGTTGCAAGGGAAAGCTGTACAAGATCATGTATACTACAAACAGATTTTAAAATAGGTGATCGTGAAAACTTTGTAAAACTTCTGATTTTGAAATTGGTGGCCTACCTCACACTGCATGCATACGAGGGGGTGTGGTGTAATTGCCAGTGCTGTCGACTTAGTAGCTGTGGTCGGCTCAACATTCTGCAATCCTGCGCAAATCACTTAAACTCTGTGAATGAAATGAAAAAAACTTGTATACCTCACTAAACCCAAAAGCATCAAGGAGATTAGCCAAAAGTACTAAAGTACCCCATCGGAGAGAGCCAGACCCAGGAGAGCAAGCAAAGTGAAAAGCAAGGTAACAGCCTGGGAAAAGAGTAACAAAAGAAGTGAGCATCAAGTTATAGGGACCTAAAAATACTGATTTAAGAGAAAAAGGCGATGTTTTAAAAATGTTTTCTGAAAGAAGAGAAGGAGTTGATCTCTGCAATCTGGGTCGAAAGGGTGTTCCATAGCTTGGCAGCAGTGACGAGATAGGAGTGTGCGCCCAATCTAGGTTTTAGGGCCCTCATTTATGAAAAGTGACGCATCGCTGCGTGAAAACAGCGATGCGTCACTTTTCACTGCGTCCTCCTTGCGACACCAATGATGCGTCATATTTACAGTATGACGCATCATGTCGCAAGGAGTTCAGATACGTCAGTATTTCTGACGTATCTGTAAGCGCAAAAGTCACGCATTGCTGGGGTGTGTCACAAAAGTGACGCAACTCCAGCAATGCGTCCTTTCACATGGGGCAAGCCCCATGTGAAAGGGCCTGCGTCAGTCTTACGCCTGCTGTGAGGCAGGCTCAATATTTTGACGCAACAGCGTCCTAAAAGTGACGCAGTGAAATCTCATAGATTTCACTGCGTCACTATTACGAGGCTTTTTGCGGGGGAACGCCCCCTCTGCATACATTATACCTGACGCAGGTATAATGTAGCGCAGGGGTTTACAAAGTGACGCATCTGCTTAGATGCGTCACTCTGTAAATAGTGCGCAACAGGAGGCATGTTTTACACCGCCGATGCGTCACAAAAAGTGAGGCATCGGAAGCGCAGAACTGACGCAATGCCTCATAAATGAGGCCGTAGGAATTTAGGAGCAATTACTTTTCTGCTTGACGCTGATCTCAAGTGCCTGATTGGCCTAGACTATTGAAAGGATGACCAAATGTCTAGTGAGCCCCTTTGATGTTGGGCCAGGTGGACTGTGCTAAGCACCTTCAAAATCACCTGTTTACTAACTGGAAGCCAGTGAAGGTTTCAAAGGCCTTCTCTAACTGAAACAAATTTCGGGACATTCAGTATGAGATGGGCTGTTGTGGTTTGGGCAGTTTATTCAGGCAGGTGCTGTTGATATTGAGATGAAGGGTATTACATTAGTCTAATCGCGAGGTGAATAAGGTAACAGCCACAGATTTGCGCAGTTCCAAAGGAATAAATGGAAAGATCTTCCTATGGGTTCAAATAATGTAACAGCAAGTACTTGTGTTACGGTTACTAGCAAATTGAAGTTAAGGGAATTGTCAAACAGAACCCCTAGGTTCTTGACTGACTCCACTGGAGCAAGGAGAAGTCCAAAAGATTTCAGCCACCACAATCCTGGCCAGATGGATTGCTGGGATCTGAAGATCATGACTTCGATGTTAAAAGTGTTTAGCTTGAGGAAATTATCCTTCATCCACATACTGATGCCAACCATACATGCTTTGAATTTTATAGTGGTCACAGGTAGATTGTGAGGGACACAATAATTTACGTGTATGTCAGCATAAGCCAGTACTTGGAATCGAAAAAGATCTCACTAAGGCACCAAAGGAGAGACATACAATTAATAAATGTGGGCAAAGCGAGGAGCCGTCCAGCACCCCACAAGGTAAGCTGAATGCACTGGCCCTAAACCAACCACATGTATTATTTGAAGTGTCTCGACAAGAAAAGAATGGAGCAGTTCTAACACCATGGCACCCACGCCTACTAGCTGTAGTCATTGGACCATGCGTATGGGCAAGACTGTGTTGAAAGCTGCAGACAAGTCTAATAGGACCAAGACAGCAGTCCTGCTCTAATGAAACTGCGTTCTAATAGAGTTGGTTGCAGCAATAAGTCCTGCCTTCATGCTGTGGCCGCACCTGGAGCCATTCTGAGAGGGCTCCAGAAGTCATGATCGATGATGAAATGGACTAACTCTTGATTCAAATGTTTCTCAACAATTTTCACAGGGGTGGGAATCAAAGAGATTGGATGAAAAATCTTCACATCGTCAGGGTCTACATTGGGTTGTTAGGAAGGGGACGATATTAGCTTTCTTCCAATTCTTAGGGAATGCTCCATAAGTCAGGACATGGATAAACACAATTCCAGGAACTCAGCTACTGGATCCAGGACCAGTGGCTGAATTTTGCGAGGGCACAGGTCAGTTGGAGAGCCCAATTGATACTCATCAGAATTTCTTTGACCTGGTGAGTTGTGATTAGCGAAAAAGCCAGAAGCGGAGGGTGCGGGGGAGGGGGTACAAAAACGAATGCAACCTTGCATAATGTAACTGGTGCTCATGTAAAGCACTCCAATACATTTAGGTGAAGTCTGTAGATATATATATATATATCCCAAAAAAACAAAAACAATCATGAAGAATTACTTGATATGTGAGAAAACTGTGCAACCTCACCCACCCCTATCCCCAACAGTATTTTAGATCTAACAAGTCCATGAAATCAGAAGGAGAGAATGCAAACACCAATTGTTTAACAGAGATGTTTGAAGTATATTGGATAAGAAGCTCCATATTGGGGAATAAAATGTGGGTTAAATGCACTGTCATCATTTTTGCTCTGGCTTGATTGAAGCTGCATTTTTTCACAGTGCCAGAATGATTTCCTTACAAATATATATTTTTTAATCAACTAATCTCTTTGATACTAATTTACGGTTCTGCTGGCAGCCCACCAACCAGTCAATCCAGTGTAAGCTCTCACCACGGCCTACCCAATAAAGAAACAACTTCTGGATCTATGGATCTATGGACCCCTAAATCATGGCCATATTATAGAGCCAGACTGGCATTTCTTTTCTATTTCACAAACAAACCCAGAAAGCATGGTGTTGGACTTGGCCCTTTGTTTTGCAGGGTCATCCCTGAACTTTTTGCCTTCCTCCTATATTTTTTTTTCTGACCTGTTGTTGGTGGTTTTATGACTCTGGGCACAGTGCTAAAATGCAAATGCTCTCATTTTAAATTGTTGTAATGGATTAGTGACTCAATGATTGGCTTATTTGATTTACTTGTCAGACCCTAGTACAGTGCACTATGTGTGCCCAGGGCCTGTAAATCAAATGCTGGTGGTGGTGTTGCAGCACTGATTGTGCAACCCACAGAAGTGCACCCACTTGCCAGTCCCTAAACCTTCCCTTTGCTACATGTTAGTCACCCCTAAGGTAGACCCAAGGTACCCTCGCCCCCTGGGCAGGGTGCATTGTATGTTAAAGGTAGGGCATGCCTTGATGTGTGTGGAATGTCCTGATAGTGAATTACAGCCAATTTCGTTTTTCATTATTGCAAGGCTATCAGTTCCCATAGGCCAGAATGGTCACTTTGATTATAACCTCTTATAATCCTAACTGACCCAGGAACACGGTAGAAAAACGAGTTTAGTATGCCTGAACCCAGAATGTTAAAATTCATCTTTTAGTGTGGGTGATTTTTACATTCTCTCTTTGAAAATACCACTTTTAGAAAGTAGGTATTTTCTTGCTTAACCATCCAGAATGCCTCTGCTAGCTTTGTGTATTCCATGTCTGGTTTGTGAGTGACAGGGGGCTGTAGAGGGCTTTGGCTCCAGCAGTCTGATGGGTTAGGCTGGGCTGAATAGGACCTGCATTGAATAAAGAGTAGGGGGAGGAGATATCCTTTCACTTGCTTGAGCCTTCGTAGAATGGAGAGTAGGGGGAGGAGTTTTCCTTTGAGCTACCTGGGCTAGGTCTGCTTTAAACAATGCTGTCTCCACCGCCTGTCAGGAAGCTGATCCAGGGAGGACAGAACTGGTTTTGACTAGGTACAGACACTTTCTGCCTTCAGAGAACAAACGATTTTGCAGTATAAATATTGGGGCCAAGACCCCAGAACTTTAGATCACTTCTGGGAATCAAGGCGAACCCTTTGCCAAGGAGAGAAACCAAGGTAACTGAAGGAGGAGACTGTCCCTGTGCTGTTTGCTGTTTGGGGTTGGCCTGCAGTGGTTACTTAATGCCAAGGAAAGGAGAAAAGGAACCTTGGGGCATATTACCAAGCAGGGCGATAGGCAATTATCGCCGCTTTAGCGGCCGTTTTCGGCCGCTAAGCGGCGCTAATTCTATCACTCTATTAGCAAGCTGTCGCTAACAGCAGTTAGCAACAGCTTTAGGCGATAGCGAGCGGTTTGGGTCCCGCTTTGCATGTCAGCGATATTTATCGCTAATGACATGCAAAGTGGGCGTACCCAACCTGTTAGCGACTGAAAGCAGTCGCTAACGTCGCTGTCGCCTATTAGCAAGGCAGGCGAAGCGATGGAAATATTCCCGCTATCGCCAATAACTAACGCCTGCTCTGACCAGTACTTAGCCATGTTATCCAATGGGAGGTGGATAACATGGCGAAGAGCATTTTGTCGCTAATGCGTGAATATCGCTGTATTCTCAGCGATATTCACGCTATCACCAGAAAATGTATCGCTTTGGAGATAAATGTTGCTAATAGCACGTTATCTCAGCGATAATTTCCGGCGATGCTTAGCGATAAAAAATTCATTGCTAAGCCTAGTTAGCGATAAATATCGCTAATCGTTGGTAATATGCCCCCTTGTGTGTACTTTTAATATCTTGAGGAAGATCTCCAAGGTCTTGAAGCTGAGGTAACCTCCTGTTGTGAGGTCTCAGAGACACAAACTTCTCCATCAGTTTCCCTGACCTGCAGAGAGGGCTGCTGCTGTTTTTGTGCCCTCTGAGAGACTGCGTGTCGCTGGGACCCCGACGTAACGAGGAGAAGTGTGTCACCACTGCAGCAGTTGCCGTCACAATGCCGAAGAAGCATGCCGCCGCCGTAGCTGTTCGCCGTCGCATCAGAGACGAACGGTGTTGTATCACCGGAGAAGCATGCTGTTGCCGCAGAGGTCGCCGTCGCATCATCGGCAAAGCATGTAGCAGGGACTGTCACGGCTCCAAAGTTCATCGATGTCTCCGCACGGCAGTCGGGCGTGCACACATCGCATCCATGTTGTCGCTTCACATCAAATACGCCATTTTGTCGCATTGCACCGGATTATCGCATCCTGTCGAGGCGCTATCTTGTCGCATCGTAACTGGAACGCAGTAAGAAACCGACACATCACCTCCTCTCCGTTAAGGAACCAACGCATCACCTCCCCTGCGCTGCAGTAAGGAGCCAACGCATCACCTACCCCGAAGCAAGGAACCAACGCATCACCTTCCCTGCGACCATTTTGTTAGTATTGCGTGGCGCATTCAAGGTACTTAGAGAGTTAGGGGCACATGCATCAATATTGCATTTTGCGATTCCTTAATTGCGAAAAATAAGGATTTCGCAATTAAGGAATTGCAAACTGCAATGCATCAAGAAATCGCTAAAAATCTTAAAATTCCTTAATTGCGATTCTCTAATTGAGAATCGCAATTAAGGAATACCTCCCCATCCATTCCTATGGGCCTAGAGGCCCATAGAAATGAATGAAAAGACATTCTTAATTTGCAATTCACCATTAGAAATTCGCAAATTAAGAATGCAATTTCAAGGGTGCAGGGGTGTCCAAAGGACACCCAGTTGCACCCCTGAAATCTGCCTAGAAGTACATTTTGCACACACACATGCCCTAAGAGCATGTGTGTGTGTAAAATGGAACTTTGAAAAATGCACTTTAGTGCATTTTTCAAAGTTTTTGCAAATTACCATGAAGGTCAACTTCATGGTAATTTGCTCCCCTTATTTGCGAATTCGTAAATTTTTTAAGTTTGATGCATTGCATTTAAGGAATCTCAATTTGAGATTCCTTAAATGCAATCGCAATTTAAGAAATCACAATTTTGCGATTTCTTAAATTGCAAAAATTACAAAAATTTTAATGCTTCCCAAAAATTGGAATTGCATTCGCAAACGGCCGAATTTTGCTTTTCGCACCATTTGCGAATGCAATTTACATTGATGCATGTGCCCCTTTAAGTGTTACATTTACCATCTACATTGAACTAAGCTATTTCTACCATTTTAAAGTCATATTTTATTACAGTATTGTGGAATTTTGTTGTTTGGTCTTGTGTTAAGTCTAGTAAAGATTACTTATTTTTCTAAACTGGTGTGTCCATTTGTAGTGTTTTCACTGTATTTATGTGTGTGCTCACAAATGCTTTTCACACTGCCTCTGAGAAAAGCCTGTCTGCTCATGCCAAGCTACCAAGGGGGTTAACAGGGGTTATTTTAGAAGTGTAGCCCCTTACCCTGACTAGAAGCAATGGTCCCTATTTGGACAAAGGTGCAAAACATTGCCAACTATAGACCCCCATTTCTAACACAAGGCTTGGTTCTGAAAACTGATTTGCAGAGATATTTATCTCTGGGCCTGGGTACATTGAACATTTTTCATGCCTGGGTCTGCTATGCCTCGCACGGCAGTCAGGGCAGGAAGAGGGGATCATACAATCTCAAATGGTCAATTTACATAAAAAATAAGTCTGATTTGTGAAAAATAGCTTGTTACCAAAAAAGATCAATATAAGAAATGCTGATTGCAATTCTCACATTTAAAGCCACATGAAAACAAATGTCTCAGTTGGAAGTGTGGTAAAATTATGGAGTTTCCGTGTTTTAAATCCGATTTGTAATTTAAAAATGTAAAAAATACATCCAAGCTTAACAGGGGTTTTGATCACTATGGACATTTACTGAAAGACTGGCTTGTAAGTTTGGTTGATCAAAATAGACATAAAACATATTTTGATGAAACCTTGAACACGTTTTTTTTTTAAGTTCAAGTTTATTGAAACCAGGCATGAAAAGGAATATAATAACAGTGCATCAGAGCAATAAAAAGTTATATGAAAATGAAAGGTACATATTAAAGATGCATAATGAAACGGATTCAATAAACAGTTATATCTGAACCAAAGGAAAGGAAAGGAAAGGGAACAAAGGAAAAATAGTATAATAGATATTGTCAATAAACAAAGTGAAACACAATTCTAAGTATAACATTGTATGCTGATAAGTGATTCTATAAATAAGAGCATGAATAAAAATGAGTATAGATTACACAAAAAGTATTGAGAAGAATTAAAGAAAAAAGACAACCAGAAATGATCATGGTGGTTTACGAACCTAATCTGACTTATTTGAATGGGTAGCAATAGAGGAACTTGGGGAAGAGAGTGTGGATAAATGAATCTATGACAGAATATCGAGAATGCAAATATCGACAGACAAAATATCGGCGCTGGAATATCGAAGGCAAGTATATCGACACCCTATCTACAACATGGTAAGTACAAAAATATAGAAAATAAAATATCGATGTTAAAAATATCGTAATTAAAAATATCGTTTTTTTTCCAGTAAAAAAAAAAGTTACATTAAATAAATATTACTCATATAAAATTTAAACTTATTAATGTATTATAATGTTTAAAATGAATAAATAATACATATTTAATATTAAAAATGTAATTAAAATTAAACATACAATATATAATATATACTTAATTAAGATATATATATTTATTACATTATTTAAAAATATTAACAAATACTATAAATTAAAAATACATCAACACTCATAAAATAATAACATTAATAATAATAAATAATTATATTTAATAAATAACAACAATTAAATATACTTTCAATATTTTAAAAATTAATTAAATACAACATTATGTAACATATTAAATACATAAATAAATATAAATAATATTGGATAGCGTAAGGGTAAAAATTACTATTCAAACTCCAAAGGGTGCAACAGTAGGGAAAGAGTTGGATAGCAGGTGGGTAAAAATTACTATTCCCACTCCAGTAACTGCAATAGTAGGGAAAGCGTTGGATAGCGTAGGGGGAAAATTACTATTCCCACTCCAGAGATTGCAACAGTAGGGAAAGCGTTGGATAGCGGGTGGGTAAAAATTACTATTCCCACTCCAGTGAGTGCAACAATAGGGAAAGCGTTGGATAGCGTACGGGTAAAAATTACTATTCCAACTCCAGAGGGTGCAACAGTAGGGAAATCTTTGGATAGCATAGAGGTAAAATTACTATTTCAACTCCAAAGAGTGCAACAGTAGGGAAACAGTTGGATAGCGTAGGGTGAAAAATTACTATTCCCACTTCAGAGAGTGCAACAATAGGGAAAGCGTTGGATAGCGGGTGGGTAAAAATTACTATTCCCACTCCAGTGAGTGCAACAGTAGGGAAAGCGTTGGATAGCGGGTGGGTAAAAATTACTATTCCCACTCCAGAGAGTGTAACAGTAGGGAAAGCGTTGGATAGCGTACGGGTAAAAATTACTATTCCAACTCCAGAGCGTGCAACAGTAGGGAAAGAGTTGGATAGCGTAGGGGTAAAATACTATTCCAACTCCAAAGAGTGGAACAGTAGGGAAAGAGTTGGATAGCGTAGGGGGGAAAATTACTATTCCTACTCCAGAGAGTGCAACAGTAGGGAAAGCGTTGGATAGCGGGTGGGTAAAAATTACTATTCCAACTCCAAAGAGTGCAACTGTAGGGAAAGCGTTGGATAGCGTAGGGATAAAATTACTATTCCAACTCCAAAGAGTGGAACAGTAGGGAAAGAGTTGGATATCGTAGGGGGGAAAATTACTATTCCCACTCCAAAGAGTGCAACAGTAGGGAAAGCGTTGGATAGCGGGTGTGTAAAAATTACTATTCCCACTCCAATGGGTGCAACAGTAGGGAAAGCATTGGATAGCGTAGGGGTAAAATTACAATTCCAACTCCAAAGAGTGCAACAGTAGGGAAAGAGTTGGCTAGCGTAGGGGGAAAAATTACTATTCCCACTCCAGAGAGTGCAACAGTAGGGAAAGCGTTGGATAGCGGGTGGGTAAAAATTACTATTCCCACTCCAAAGAGTGCAACAGTAGAGAAAGCATTGGATAGCGGGTGGGTAAAAATTACTATTCCCACTCCAGTGGGTGCAACAGTAGGGAAAGCGTTGGATAGCGGGTGGGTAAAAATTACTATTCCCACTCCAGAGAGTGCAACAGTAGGGAAAGCGTTGGATAGCGGGTGGGTAAAAATTACTATTTCCACT
This sequence comes from Lissotriton helveticus, assembly GCF_964261635.1. Taxonomy (NCBI): domain Eukaryota; kingdom Metazoa; phylum Chordata; class Amphibia; order Caudata; family Salamandridae; genus Lissotriton; species Lissotriton helveticus. The sequence goes on from NC_136061.1 coordinate 727,816,239, forward strand.
CCAGTGAGTGCAACAGTAGGGAAAGCGTTGGATAGCATAGGGGTAAAATTACTATTCCAACTCCAAAGAGTGCAACAGTAGGGAAACATTTGGATAGCGTAGGGGGAAAAATTACTATTTACACTCCAGAGAGTGCAACAGTAGGGAAAACGTTGGATAGCGGGTGGGTAAAAATTACTATTCCCACTCCAGAGGGTGCAACACCAGGGAAAGCGTTTAATTGCGTAGAATTTTATTTTAACAAACTTATAAATTATTTTTATATTTGAAATAATGTATAAATAATTTTTTTAATACATCAACATCAATAAAATACTATTACTAATTAATAAAACCAATGACATTTAAAACAATTAATTGACAATAAATTAATAACAAACACCATTAAATAATAATAATTAAATATTACTCACCAAATAATGAAAATAATAAAAATAACTATTTATCATAAAAATTAAAAATAAATTAAATTTAATTTACAAATAAATTTTAAGAAACAATATATAAAATATAAAAAAATTTTTAAAAAGTTTACCAATTAATTAATGATTTTTTCTAGTTATTAAAAAATAATTACGATTTAAAAATAATAATTCCCAATTAAATAAATGTATTATGTTTAAAAATAATTATTTGCCAATTAATAAATAATTAATACATAAATTATCAATAAAAAATTGGTTTAAATAATTAAATATTTACAATTAAATTACTTCCCACCCAAAACCCCTATAAAACCACAACACACTCCAATACTAAAACATCACATTTAATAAAAATTAACAAGAAATACCAATTAAATAATTAATTTATCAATTAAAATAATTAATTTCCAAATATTAAATAATTACAAAATACATTATACATCAAATTAATTAATTATTTACAATTAAATTACTTCCCACCCTATTCCCCTATAAACCCACAACCCACTCTGGTACTAAAACATAACATTTAATAAAAATTAACATTAATTACCAATTAAAAAATTAATTTATGAATTACAATAATTAATTGCCAATTAATAAATAATTACTAATTTAATTATACATAAAAATAATTAATCAATTACAATAAAATCTCTTCCCACCCTATTCCCCTATAAACCCACAACCCGCTCTGATACTAAAACATAACATTTAATAAAAATTAACATTAATCACCAATTAAATAATTAATTCATCAATTAAAATAATTAATTGCCAATTAATAATTAAATTAAAAATTATTTACACATAAATAAATCATTAATTATTTACAATTAAATTACTTCCCACCCTATTCGCCTATAAACCCACAACCCGCTCTGGTACTAAAACATAACATTTAATAAAAATTCACATTAAATACCAATTAAATAATTAATTTATCAATTAAAACAATTAATTGCCAATTAATAATATAATTAAAATAAAAATTAATTACACATAAAAAAATCATTAATTATTTACAATTAAATTACTTCCCACCTTATTCCCCTATAAACCCACAACCCACATAAAACACATACATAATAAAAAACATAAAAATAATACTAATATCGATATTAGTGACATCAAAATTAGTTACATCGATATTAGTGACATCGAAATTAGTTACATCGATATACATGCTATCGATATTACTAACTTCGATATTACTTACATCGATATAAATAAATTCGATATTACTTCCCTTAGGATCGATATTCTGTCCAACGATATTCTTGACATCGATATTCATGACCTTCGAAATTTCAAACACGATATTTTGGTAGGTCGATATTTAAAACTCAATATTTTGACTGTGTACCTGGATAAATATGTAGTAAGTGGGATCCATAATAAGTCCCTTTTAATTGCGAGGGCAATAGATGTAACATAATTAGTGTCAAGCCTATGATGAAAACAAATGGCATTCCACCAAGCGGAATAAGTAACTTTTGTCGTATCTTTCCAGTTGGAGGTTATCAAGTGGAAAGCTGCAGCTATCAGTAAGTAGAGCAATCTAAAGTGAGAAGGGGTTTGAGGCCAAGATGGGGATAAGGAACCTTGGAGAACATCTGAATGAGAAAAGGGGACTTTCGTGTTAAAAATAATGTTCATACGAGACCAAATTGATTGCCAGAAGGCATGAATATTAGGGCAATGAAATAGCATGTGAATTAGATCAGCATTTGGGCATGGGCAAGACCAACATTTAGGCGAAAGGTCTGGGGAAAAAGAAGCCAATTTTGCTGGAGAAAATAATAAACGCTGTATGAACTAAAGGGTTTGGGTGGTGTTGGCTGCCCTTGACGTCTTATGCATCTTTAACCATATTTTATCCCATAAAGAGACGGACCAGGATGTTGATAAATCCTGCTCCCAGGCCAATTCAGTCTTCGTCTTAAGCCGTTCTAAAGGAGATAAAAGACATGTGTAAGTACGAGAGGCAGAAGGAGAAGTATCCAAAAGCGGAAAAATTGTGGAACAGGGAGAAGGAAGGTTGGGAGATGAAGGGAGTGATTGAAGAGAGTGTTGAAGAGCAGGAAGTAGAAGATCATATTGTTTCCTAAAAGAATTGGGAAGAAGAAATTAAGATTGAAGATCAGAAAAGGTTAAGGGCACATTGTTAAGCAGGAGCTGAGAAATCCATAGTAAACCTTTGGATCTCCATGATTTCCAGAAAAAAGAGGGGTTTTTGATACGAAGAAGTTTATTATGCCAAGTAGGTTGTTAAAGTAAGGAAGTAAGAGAAGGGTACGAGGAAGGTAAGAGGGGAGTTAAAAGGCGTTGTGTATGGGCAATAATAGGAGAGTGCAGAAAAGAAGCATTAGCAGTAAATGCAAGTGTTTCAAGGAAGTCAAATGGCGAGGTAAGGGATTTTTCAATCGATAACCAAACAGGAGGGTGTGTGAAGAATTCGGTAGATAACCATCGAGAAGCCTGTTTGAGAGAAAATGCAAATGAAAATGTTATGTTATGTTATGTTATGTTACGTGAATTTGTACTGCGCACAGCTGCCCCAGCTAAGGGGCGTCCTGGCGCATGGCAAGGTAACACGCAACAGCCACAGGAAACACAACAGCTAAAGAAAAGGAACCAAGTTAAAATAAGAAGGTTTTAATAGCCTTACGGAAGGAGAAAAGATCCTCCAACAGCCGAATCTCCACCGGGAGGGAGTTCCACAGTTCGGCTGCTTTGACCCGGAAGGAACGACCACCAACACGGCACAACTTATATCTAGGGATGATAGTAAGAGCTTGGCCCAAAGATCTCAAAGGCCGAGTGGGGACATACCAGGACAGGAGGTCCGTAAGAATTTGAGGGGCCGTACCCTTTAGAATCTTAAAGGCCAGGCACAGTACCTTGAATTGAATTCTGGCCCTAACTGGCAGCCAGTGCAATGCTTTCAAAGTACTGGAAACAGGGCAGGATCTAGGAAGACCAACGATTGCTCTAGCGGCAGCATTCTGCGCACGTTGGAGGCGGGTGACTTCAGCCAGGTTAGCCCCCACCAGGAGAGAGCTGGCATAATCCAGGCGCGATATAACAGTCGCCTGTATTACCAACTGCCGGGTGCGGCGGTCGAAGAACTTCAGGACCGGTCGCAGAGCCCGGAGGATTCCAAAACAACAGGCGGCTGTTTTTTTCGTGTGCCCCACAAAACTGAGAGTGGGATCCATCCACACTCCCAGGTTTTTTAATTCCGTCACCGGAAGAGGGGCCGACCCAAGCTCCGAAGGCCACCACCTGTCCCCCCAGAGATCCGCCCTTCTACCGACAATCATGATCTCGGTCTTCTTCGCGTTGAGCTGGAGACAGTTGGCCTTCATCCAGCTTGCCACCGCCCTAAGTCCACTCTGAAACCTGGGAGCATCTTGGTCCGCATCCCCGCTGATCGTAACCGCTAGCTGGGTGTCATCGGCATATGACACCATGGTCATGCCCCACTGCCTGACCACCTCAGCCAGCGGTCTCACGTATAGATTGAACAACGTGGGACTCAGCGAGGATCCCTGCGGCACTCCCTGTTTCAGAGGATGGAACTTGGACTGGAACGGTGGCACCGCAACGCTGAAGAAGCGACCATCGAGGAAGGACCGGAACCACTGGAGGGCAGACCCGCCCACCCCAATCTCCTCCAGGTGATGCAACAGGATGGAATGAGAGACAGTATCAAAGGCGGCGCTTAGATCTAATAATACCAGCGCCGCCCTCTGTCCTGCATCCATCACTGTGCGAAGATGTTCAGCCATGGTGAGAAGGGCGGTCTCCGTGCTGTGACCAGCACGGAACCCGTTCTGGGTGGGGTCTAAGATGTCAGCTCGAGTGAGATGGTCGGAAACAACCTTGTTCACATGGGCCTCCACGACTTTAGTCGGCCAGGGGAGCAGGGAAATAGGCCGATAATTTTCCGGTTTTTCCGGGTCCAAGGCGGGTTTCTTCAAAATAGGAGAAACCACAGCCCGCTTCCAACTGGCTGGAACCGTACCCGAAGCCAGCGAGATATTAATCAGGGAGAGTACCGAGGTACGACCCACAAACAGCTGGTCTCTAAAAAGGGCTGGCTTAAGCGGATCAGCGGGCGACCCGGATTTCACCTGCTGAGCCAAGATGTCAAATCCCTCAGATGTCAGCGGGGGCAACACATGAAGCAGAGAATCTCCATAGATGTTACATAGAGTACCTACCGGTGGCCTAGTGACAGGGAATGTTAAGTAGATGTTCTGAACTTTTTCTAGGAAGTACAGGGCAAGAGCCTCACAATGCGCCGTGGAGCTCGTAGTTATAGCCGAGGCCCGCTTTGCCACAAGGTCCTTCATCACTTTGAAGATGGTTTTTGATGGATTTGGGCTATTGCCGAACTCCGCAGCATAAAAAGCTGCCCGGGCCCGGCATATAGCACGATGGTAAATTTTAACGGCAGCGAGGTAAACAACCTTCTTCCCGCTGTCGTACATCTTCCGCCACTCCCTCTCTGCTCGCCTACAACTGCCCTTGAGTGCGCGTAAAGCACTGTCATACCAAGGGCTTGACTCCCTGGAGCTGATTTTCCTAGCCGAGATGGGAGTCAGGGAATCAAGTGCCTTAGTAACCCAAGAGCAGAAACGATCGTAACCTGCATCTACGTCCTCCAAAGGTCCCAATGGCTCTGCCGCGAGGACACGATGAAGGTCCTCAAGTCTCAATTTACTCCAGTGCCGTGTGGAGACCATCCTTACGGGAGCAAAAGAAGAAATTCCCGGCAAGGGGACATGGATGGCCACCGAAGAATGGTCCATCCAGCCGAGCGGAGTAACGGCCGTAACAGTGGCCTCTATCAAGTTCGTAAAAAACGGATCTAACGTATGGCCGCCTACGTGTGTGGGGTGCAGCACTATTTGTTGGAGTTGAAGAGCCTCCAAATCGGCTAGAAAACTGCACACCGTAGAGATATTCTGATTCTCAAAGTGCAAATTGAGGTCCCCCAAGATAAAAAAATTAGCACACCCCAACGCCAGAGAACTTACAGCGTCGGGAAAGGCAGCCCTAAATGCCACATCGCTTCCCGGAGGGCGATAGACTACCATCCCTGAAAGGGAGAACTGAGGGTTAACCAAGATTTTAAAGACAGCACTCTCGCAGCCTGCGATGTTAAGGGCAGACCAACAACAAGAGAGACTAGATCTCACTGCGAGAGCGATGCCCCCTCCCCATGTCAATCGATTCAGGGTAAAAACCGAAAAATCAGAGGGGAATGCCAGATTAATGATGGCCGTATCGTCATCCTTCAGCCAAGTTTCCGTAATAGCCACAATGTCAGGGGCCTCATCTCGCAACAAAGCCAGTACCTTGACCAGGCTACTGGTGTCGAGTCCGCCTTAAGTAGGCGAGGCGATTAGCATACCGAGCGTAGAGACGCTCCAAGATGGCGCCCGTGGAAGATCTGGACAGCCCAAGGCAAGATGGCGCCCACCAAACCAACCCCGGGACCCGGACCCGCCAAACAGCGGTGCATATTCACTTTTGTATGCAGGTGAGAGGGCAGGAGGGTATTCCCAAGCAAAGCGCCTAAAAACAGGGGAAAACAAAAATCAAAATAACACAGATAAAAAACGGGCAGTTAAAATAGACAGCGCAGCAGCAGCGCGACCTGCAACAAAGCCAGTACCTTGACCAGGCTACTGGTGTCGAGTCCGCCTTAAGTAGGCGAGGCGATTAGCATACCGAGCGTAGAGACGCTCCAAGATGGCACCCGTGGAAGATCTGGACAGCCCAAGGCAAGATGGCGCCCACCAAACCAACCCCGGGACCCGAACCCGCCAAACGGCGGTGCGTATACACTTTTATATGCAGGTGAGAGGGCAGGAGGGTATTCCCAAGCAAAGCGCCTAAAAACAGGGGAAAACGAAAATCAAAATAACACAGATAAAAAACGGGCAGTTAAAATAGACAGCGCAGCAGCAGCGCGACCTGCAACAAAGCCAGTACCTTGACTTTAAATAAGATTTAAAGTCAGGGAACTTAAGACCTCCATTTGTCTTATCTCTTTTAAGAGAGGATAAGGCGATCCGTGGGTTTTTTTTTCCCAGAGAAACTTCAATAAAATTGAATCTAATCTCTTAGTCGGTATATGGGCAGGTATCATAGAAAGTGAATATAAAATTATAGGTGCCAACATCATTTTAATTGAATCCAGTCTACCCCACCATGAAAGAAAGAGAGAATCCCATCTGGTAATTGAATCAGTCAGTTTTTTGGTAATATACTCGAAGTTGAACTTCAAAGTATCAGAAATAGAAGAGGAAAACCATAATCCTAAGTATTTTAATTTAGTCGGTTGCCAGGAAAAACCTGTTTGATCAAAGTAATGACGTAGACATAAGACATTAAGAGGTAGGACTTCACATTTATCTCGATTGAGGCGATAGCCTGAGACTTTTGAGAAAATATCAACTTCACGAAGGAAAGAAGGAAGAGACGTATCGGGATTGGAGGAATATAAAAGGATATCATCGGCATAAACAGACAATTTAACTTGGCTGGGGCCTGGGTTATCACTGGTAATTTGAGTGTCTTGTCTTATTTTTGTTAAAAAGGGTTCTAATGCCACTATAAACAACAAAGGGGACAAGGGGCAGCCTTGGCGAACACCTCTGGAAAGGGAAAAGTAATCTGAGATTTTGCCATTGGCAAAGATAGAAGCTCTAGTGCCAAAATACAATAGGGAAATAAGGGAGATTAATTTGGGGGGGAAGCAAATCCATCTGAGAGCGTGAAACATAAAATCCCAACTAATCCTATCGAATGCCTTTTCCGCATCCAGAGTTATAGCGGCGAGTGGATAATGTAAAGAAGAAGATTTGCTAAGAACATTAAAGAAGACTCTAGAGTTATCGGAGGATAAGCGCCGTTTGACGAAACCGGACTGTTCTGGTCCAATGAGTTCAGGTAAAATGGGGTTGATACGTAATGCTAGTAATTTTGCAAAGATCTTATAATCCGTATTTACAAGAGAGATGGGATGATAATTTTCACAGAAAGAGGGATCTTTATTTTCCTTGGGGATCAAACAAATCATAGCTTCTTGAAAAGTTCCTTGGGAAGAGCCATTCGTAATAAAAGAGTTAAATAGGAGAAGAAGGTGCGGAAGAAGAAGCTTCGAAAAATGTGCATAAAATTTGATGGTAAAGCCGTCGGGGCCTGGAGCCTTATGTTATGTTATGTTACTATGTTTTTGCATAGCGCAAATCACCACTGGTGTCTAAGCGCTTCCACAGAAAAGAGTACACAACATGCTGCAACCCGAGCCCTCCGCCATCAAAACAAACAATTAGGGTGTTGATGTATCTTTTTAAACAGGTAGGTCTTTAACTCCTTTCTAAAAGAAAGTAACGCTGAGTCCCCTTGCAAGGTTGCAGGTAGCTCGTTCCAGATTTGCGGAAGGAGTACCGACAAAGCTCTGCCACCCTTAGATTTAAGATTAAATCGAGGTTGAGTTAGTTTACAAGCTTTGCCAGAGTGCAGAGCTCTGCCCGGGGTGTACTTCCTCAGACGATCTTTAATATAATTAGGGGCTTCTCCATAGATGGCTTTATGGGCTATACAGAGACATTTAAACTGCACTCTGTATTCAATAGGCAGCCAGTGCAGCTTCAAAAGAAGAGGTGTCGCACGAGTTCTCCTCGGAAGGGAAAAGACCAGCCTGGCCGCATCATTCTGCACTACTTGCAGTTTCCACAGAAGTTTCGGCAGGAGAACTAAATAAAGGGCATTGCCATAGTCCAGCCTGGAGATAACTGTGGCGGACACAATAGATTGCAATGTGGGGACAGAAAGGGTGGGTATCAATTTCCGGAGTTGCCTGAGCAGGCCAATACAGGAGCCTACTACCGCCGAGACTTGAGGGGCCATAGATAGATCTGCATCAATTTTTAATCCTAAGCTTCTGACCACTCTTCCTGGAGTTGGCACCTCCCCTAATTCAGGGGGCCAAAAAAGCTCGCACTAGGGACTTTCTTGTTTAGTGATGACCAACACCTCCGTTTTCTCTGCGTTAACTTTCAGAAGATTGTTTGTCATCCAGTTAACCGTGAATCTAAGCAGATTCTTTACAGAGTCTTGTGCCTGGCTGGTGTTCTCGAGCTGGACTAACAATTGAGTGTCGTCCACATAGTTAAAGACTTGGCAGTTCCTGTGCGTCAGTTCCTCCACTAAAGGTTGCAGATAAATATTGAATAGCAGAGGGGACAATGCAGACCCCTGGGGAACGCCACAGGTCACAGCACTAGCACCGGATAGTTGGTCTCCCAATTGCACTCTCTGGGTGCGGCCAGTAAGGAAGGATTTGAGCCATTTGAGTGCTTGCCCTGTTATTCCTAATTTCGAGATACGGTTCAGCAGGATGGCATGGCTCACTGTATCGAAAGCTGCTGACAAATTCAGGAGAACCAGGGCACACGGCTGTTTATTGTCAGCCCTGATTCTCAGATCGTCAACAACCGTGGCCATCACCAGCTCCGTGCTATGCTGTGACCGGAAGCCAGCCTGTCTAGGGTGGAGTAGACCATGTTCCTCCAAGTAGCAGGTCAGAGTATTCAAGACCTGCTTTTCCAAGATCTTTCCTATAAACGGGAGTTGGGAAATGGGCCTATAGTTTTTTAAAGCCTTGATATCCGCTCCTGCTTTTTTCAGGAGGAGGATAACCCTGGCTTCCTTCAGATTCGCAGGCAGGTAACCTGAGTCCAATGACTCATTCAATAGACTTAGCAGCTGCCTTTCCAAACCAGGCAAGGCCATTTGGATAATTCTCGGAGGGCAGGGATCCACACTGGATCCTGATTTAATTTGGTACGCAATTGCTGCCAAACTCCCTTCATCCAAACGTGGAATACAGTTCAGATTCCAAGCCAACTCCTGGGGATTGGGTAGATCTAGGGGCATAAGCTCGATCGGAGTTCTTGTGATATCAAAAATGATATCCTGCACTTTCTGAAGAAAAAACTTCTGGAAGGTGTCTAAACATGGGCGTAAAATCCGTTCCGCTCGCGGATTTTGCGGATTTTCAGCAAATTCGCAATCCGCGAACTCTCGCGAACTTGCCGAAAATTCGTAAAAGTGGATTTTTTGCTTGGTCGCACTTGCCAACTAGAATACTATACAATTTCGCGGGAGTAAACACTTGCGAACACGTAGATGCGGCTGGCAGCGACAATCTCGCAATTGCGAGATTGCAAAATTTGCAATTTCGCACAAGAAATCCACCAGCAGGCAGCATAAACCTTGAAAATTATGATTTTTATCAGAATAACTCCTCAGGTTGACATTTGCCTGCTCTTTTTCTATGCAAGGAGTCCATTTTGGGGGGGGGGGGTGGGAGGAAGGAAGTGCCCCACAGTCTCCAACTTCCTGTTCCTGTCCAGCAGGCTCCTCCTAGTCTTTTCTTCATGTGCTGGTCACTTTGATTTGGATCTTGACCTGGAAGGGTTACTTTTTGTGGATGCTGCTGGATATTTGGATTTTTGCAAAACTGAAAGCACTCAGCAGGTGCAAAAGTCCAATCTTATCATTAGTAACCTTTCCCTGTAGTGCTTCCTGAGGGGCCCCTTCAGAGTTCATTTGCCTACTTGCAACTATTCTATTACCCTGCTCTGACCCTCACAGCAGGCTCAGAGAATAGCTACAAGTATACAACAAAGGTCCTGTTAAAAAAATTACACTGCAACAGAAAGCAATTACAGACAAAACTGAAAGCACTCAGCAGGTGCAAAAGTTCAATCTTATCATTAGTAACCATTCCCTGTAGTGCTTCCTGAGGGGCCCCTTCAGAGTTCAGTTGCCTACTTGCAACTATTCTACGACCCTGCTCTGACCCTCACAGCAGGCTCAGAGAATAGCTACAAGTAGGCCACAAAGGTCCTGTGAAAAAAAATTGCACTGCAACAGAAAGCAAATTACAGATAAGGAAGCAGGTGCCAGCCAGACTAGAAGTTTAAATTCAGTGACACATTAATCCACCCCAAATTAATTCATGTCGGTTGAAGCAGAGCAGGTGTGCTTGCTTTTTTCACCCCCATAATCTACAGTGATAAACCAACCAGAGGGTGGCAGTGATGTACCAGAGGGTGGCATGGGTGTACCAGAGGGTGGCAGTGGTGAAACAGAGGGTGCTGTGAACCTGTGATGATGAACCAGACGTAGAAACAACATAGTCGCGGCCTTTGCGAGCCGACAAGTAAGTTCGCAATTGCGAACTGGTACACAACCCTCGCGAACTGGCAGAAACCCTTGCGAACACAAAAAAAAAATCCGCAAATTCGCGAGAGTTCACGGATTTTGCAGATTGCGAATCCGTAAATACGCAAGTTCGCGGATTGCCAATTCGCAAAATCCGCCTATGCTTAAAGGTGTCACAGTCCAGACGATCATTTATTGGGACTTTACCCTCCAGCTGCGTTAGTTCCCTCAGGATAGAAAAAATCTCCCTGTTCTTATTCCCTGCACAGCCAATTCTGTCCTCATAAAAGGCTGCCTTCCTCAACAGTATATCAGCCTTATATTTCGACAGAAGTTCCTTATAAATTTCAGACTCTGTCCGGCTATAATTGAGTCTCCACCTTCTCTCTGCTTGACGCAGAGCTTGTTTTTTCTCTCTTAGCGAGACATCGAACCAAGGGGCTCACTTTCCTTTTACTCTGGTCCTCTCCGTTCGTTCAGGGGCAAGAGTGTCAAGAGCAGCCCGAAACCAAGACATTAGTGCTGTAATTTGAAGGTCTAGGTTTCCCTCACTCCTCACCGGGGGTGAGATGGAGAGAAGCGTGGAAAGCAAGGATTCCGCTTCCACCTTCTTCCATGCTCGAACCTTCCTCCAGAGAGGGTCAGATGATACAGGTAAAGAATCACACGGAACCCAGCATTTAATCAAAGAGTGGTCTGACCACAGACAAGGACTGACATTGATTATCTCTGCCAGAGGCATAGAAGACCAGAGCAGGTCCAGAGTGTGGCCCTTGACATGGGTGGGGCCTGTAACCAGTTGTAGTAGGTTGAGCGAGGACAGGTTGCTTTCAAACCCTGCCTCCGTAGAGTCTCTGGGTAACTTATCCCAGTGAAAGTTAAAGTCCCCTACCACCAGGAGAGACTTGTATCTTGATCTCAGGTCTGTTAAGAACTCCAAAGAGTCTTCATTGAAGTCTGGGTAGCTTTTTGGTGGGCGGTATACAAATAACAGCATGATGCAGGAGGATTACAGGGAGATTTTTATACCCAGTAGCTCTGCACTATCACAGTTTTCGGCGACAATATGTGTCACCCTAAGAGTTTTTTAAAATAATATTGCAACTCCCCCCCCTCTACACTCTTTGGGGCGGTTATACCACATTGCGTCATATTCTAATGATAATGCGGCCAGAACGTCAGGGGTAGATGATGCCCCCAGCCAGGTTTCAGTGAGGGCTAGAATGTCAATATCACCGTCAAGAAGGAGAGAGAACACTTCCACGTCTTAAGACCGAAACTGCATGAGAAATTTCCGTCAAAGTTATATCTGTTTCGAGTGCATCAAAGTTAATGTGGGGAGAGGGAGGAGAAGTAAGCGATTGAAAGTAAGAGGATAAATCAGATGGAAGGGGTTGGGTTTCAGGAGTATAAAGATGTTTATAAAATGTGACAAATTCCTGTAAAATATTGTCATCTTTGAAAAGAGAGTTACCAGTAGAATCTGTGATGGTAGCAATCCTGGTTCTGTCACGGCGAGTTTTCAAGTAATTAGCTAAGAGCTTCCCCATCTTATTTTGACCTCCATAATATCGTGTGCTACATTTCAAAAGATAGGAAGCTGCAGCATCAGTAGATAATTTATTGAAAGTGACCTTGGCGGAAGTTAGATCCTTTAAAGAGGTGTCTGTAAGTGAATGTTAATATGTATATTCTAATTGTTTAATTTTAGCGAGAAGTTGGGAAGATTGATTTTCAAAATTCTTTTTTTTTCTGAGAAACATAATTAATTATGAAACCTCTAGCAGTTGCTTTAAAAGAATCCCAAATCATAGCAGGAGAAAAATCAGAGAGGTTATTAGTAGTAAAGAAGTCACTAGCAAAGGAACTGAATTGGCAAGAGAATTTAGGATCCGCAAGAAGGGAATTATTAAAACGCCATCTGCCGGAGGAAGGGGAGAAGGGAATTAGGTCGAAATCAACAAAAACCGGGGCGTGATCTGAGATTAAAATGGAGCCTATCTCTGAATTAAGAGCACATTGAGCAAGGGACTTACTAAAAAAGAGATAGTCAATGCGAGATTGTGTTTTATGTGGGGGAGAGAAATAACTATATTACCGGAGATCTGGATGACAAAGTCTCCAGATATCAATTAAGGATTTACGCCTAATGGCAGAGGTAAATTGGGTGTGCATTTTGGAATTAACAAATTTAACTGGGGAGTGTCTATCTAAAATGGGATCATGAATTTGGTTACAATCACCACAAAAAATAATATATTCGTCATCAAAGGAAAGCAGTTTGTCAGAAATAAGAACCCAAAAATTGTTATCAACAGAAACCGGAGCATAAACATTAAAAATAACTAATGGTACGTTATCAATTAACAATTTGGTAATCACCCAGCGACCATTAGAATCAATTTCCTGATGAACAATAGAAGCATTAAACTTTTTGTGACATAAGATTACAACACCAGGGAGAGGGGAGAAGGGTTGGCCTAACGGCTAAGGCGCTCGACCTCGGACTTGGGGATCTGGGTTCGAGTCTCGGTAACGACGCCAAAAACCTCCTGTGATTCTGGGCAAATCACTTAATCTCCTCGTGCCTAAAATGAGTGTGTCCTCATGTAACGTAAGTGGTGCTATGTAAAGCGCTCTGATACCAGATTCGGTTCGGGTCTAGTTTGCGCTATATAAAACTCTGCAAAAAAAAAAAACACCCTTCTTTTTACCTAAAGCTGGGGAAGAGCAAACAATACCAACCCAAAGTCTTTTCGATTTAGAGGCTTCAGTATCTGATAAATGGGTTTCTTGCAACATGGCAATATCAGTGTGCAGTCTAGCCAAATGGGAGAAGACTCGTCTTTTAATGGGATTATTCAAACCTTTAACATTCCATGTAGTAACTCTGAATGTAACTGAGAAAGAGTAACATCATTTAACAAAAAGCATACAATGCAATAAATAATCTTAAAAACTATACTAGCAACAAGTAAGACAGAATAAAACTGGAAATAAAAATACAATGGAGAAGATACTTAAGAGAGGTAAAGACGAGCAAGGAAAGAAAAGAAAAGAAGGATGAAGAAAGAAGAAAACATCGTAGAATGAAGGGGAGTGAAAAGATAAGAGAAAAATCAGTAGAAAAGTTGAAAAGGGGAAAGGAAAGGGTGAAACAAGAAGCGGTAAAGAGAAACATTGAAATAAGTTTATAGAAGAAAAACCGGAGGAATACATAAAACGGAAACATACCTACAGAAGGAGGATTCAAAGAGACAAGGGGAGGGAAGGAACCATACAGGGCGGAAGGTACAACCGGGGCCAAGCAAATGGAGGACCAGGAGGCATCGCAGAAGGAAGAGGAAAGAACTGTGGGAATAAAAACAATAACAATAAAAGCGACTGTGAATATGTGAAAAAGGCAGAAGGAAATAAAACTCATTTAATAGAACAGGAAAAGAAGAGAGACAACATCAAAAGAAGAAATCGTATAATCAGCCAGCATTTGAAGAGGAAGAATCCATGGCATCAGTGTTATGAGAGTTTATGAAACTTTGAAGATGCAGAGGGTCCTCGTAAGTCGTTGTCCTGTTGTTATAGGTGACCCTGAAAAGACAAGTGTGAAAGAGACCGTAACGAGCGCCCATTGCGCGGACAGCATGTCTCATATTGAGGAAAGCCTTCCTTCTATTAGCAGTAGCCTTGGCGTAATCATGCGCCAAAAATAAAGTGAATCCGGACCAGGTGATGCGTTGGGAGGATTTGGCTGATGATAAAACTTTAATAAGTCAGTGTATTCCAAAAAATAAAGAATCACACCTCTAGGCTTCTGTGAGGGAGAAGTAGATGAAGAAGGGCGGCCTAATCTATGCGCTCTTTGAATGTTAAGCATGGTGCCATCTGGGAGATGGAGGACTTTGGGGATAAAAGATTTGAAGAATGTAAGGGGGTCAGACCCTTCCAGTTCTTCCGCCAATGCATAGATATTGAGGTTATTGCGCCTATTACGATTTTCAAGCTCCTCGACTTGGCGCTGGTGAGCAGAGACTTGAGATTGGAGAGGAGAAAATTTAGTGCAGGTATCTGTGATAGAAGACATAGATTGTTCCACAGCAGTGACTCTATTGTCGAGTTGTGTTCAGTTGTCAGTGAGGACCTGTAGCTTTGCATTAGTTTCCTCCATGAAAGGGCGCAATGCCCTAATCTCTTCTAATAATATCTCCAAAGGTCGTTTAGGCGGAGATGGAGGATTTTATTTTAGGCTTTTGGAAAGAGACTTCCCTGAGGATGCCGCAGCAGGATCCGTAGTCGCCATAGTATCTGGCAGAGAAGGCGATAAAGGATCTTGGAGGTTGGAGAACTCAGTAAAAAAAAATTAATATTTGACAAAAACGTGTTTTACCGGTACCTTAGCAGGATGAATGCTTTTAATTCTGCCCATAAAAACAGCAAGAAAAAGAGCGACAGTTGCTGAAGTAAGTACTTTCAATGAGCACTGTATATGAGGATGAAGAGGAATTTGTAGTGGTTACAGTGAAAAATTCCTTGCAAAAAACTCCTCTTATAAAGGCTATTGCGACAATATAGGCAGCGCTCTTATGCTATGCGAAGGAGGTACTTTAGAGCAAGAAACTTGAGTGAGGAGGCATGCCATACTGAGGCCAAGGGTTGCAATAAAATATTGAAGTGAGGAGAAAAAAGCACAAAATGGCCGCCTCAGTCAAACCAGTCAGACAAGTTACTGTAGTAATCCTGGAGACATGCAAATTCTGTATGGCGGGTTCCAATAAGAGAGAAAAAATAAAACATGCCGCAAAGCAAGCCTGGAAGAATAATAGTGGTAAAGGAGAAAATACCACAGTCTTTCAGGAGAACATCGAGAATTAGCGCTTCAGCGCGAGTAGAAAAACAAAATGGCGGACGCAACGCAGCGACAATGAAGAAAAACTCACGGCAGCTGTAAAGATGTAATTCCGCTGCCCATGGTGACCGCAAATGTCCTAGGGGAAGGAGGAGGTATTCCGACGTCCTCGCATCCCGCTTTCAGCACTGTAGCGTCGCGGGAAGTAAGCAGCCGCCTGAAGTCCCCGAGGGGCTTCACCCGGGCGCCGCCATTCCTGTTGGGCACCAAGCCACGCCCCCACCTTGAACATGTTTAATTAGACTCCCATACCATTCTATACAGGTAGGTGTTGAGTTAATTCATAGTTCCTTTTTAACAGATAAAATGTTTTGCCAAAGAAAATTTAAATATCCTCTTATTTACATGAAGCTCAATACCAAAGACGTGCTCTGTTTCTTAGTACTCTGTAATGTATTGTACATAAATGCAGCACATTTTGTCCACCAGACAACTTATTCTGTTAAATAGGGCAGAATCAGACACAACTTCACTTTTTCTTCATTATTGCTTAGTAGATATTACCTGAGAAATAACTCTTTTTGCACCAATTAAAAAAAAAAAAAAAGTAATAACTTTAGCAGTATGAAACTTATTTTATGTTTCTTGTATGTAGTACAAGGTCATTCAAGTATTTTAAATTCTGACGATATTTGCCTGCTGTAGGGTAAGCCATAGTCCTGCCCCCTTGCTAGATGATGCTGGGTGCCCATTTTCTTACAAGCAAGTAAGTGAGCAGCTGGTCCATTTGTGCCTGTCCACCCATCATCAATCACACTGTGTAGTTATGTATTTGAAAAAAAGGTGATGTCAACAAAAGTGTGCCTATGTGGCAGGCAGTCTGGTATTGTGCGTGTGTGGCCATAGAGGTGCTTCTATCTTGTTCTGGAGTGCTGCACTAGCAGTTTGATGGATGAAAGCAGTGTGAAAGACAGATGTGCAGACTTATTATGGTAATAGGCTGGTGGTTATGACTTAGTGCTGCAGATTCCCAATTGGTGTTATTGCTATCTTTCATTACAAGCAAACACATGTGCCAGGGTTAGGTTTGGGGTAATCGTGCATTACAAGTAAAATTCCTGTGGAAATCAGTAAGGGGGAAGGCTGGATCTTGTCCAATTCATTTTGTTTGTTAATGTCCTCAGAGAACACCTAATGACAGCTGTTTCAGACGTTCCTAAGGTGAGGGGGCACAACATTGAGCATTTTGCTATTTATGCATCGCAGAATCTTCTTGACTAAGGGCCATATGTATCAACACTTTTCCCCATAGACACAGAATGGGGAAAACCCTTTGATACATCTGGCCCTTAGAGTCCCCAAATGCCTTGAAAAATCTCTTTCTGGCCCTTGAAAGTTTTTGTAGAGGGAGCAACTTCAACAGAAATAAAAAGAAATGCAAACAATGGTTTTATGAAGAAATACAATTAAAATTGGTAAAAGGTGGCTTTCCCATCCAGCATTACATGAGCTGAACACAATAGGAGATTCTGAAAAGTGTTTCCGAGGCAAATTAAAATGTATTGTCCTTCTGTTAAGTAATCCACAAAGTAGGGTATGGTTGTAGAGGCTTTATTCACAGCACAGCAACACAGCATACATCTTCCAGATCCACAGGAACAGTGCAACTGACCTGAAACCTGGAGAGTGGTAGTGTTCTAAGAACACTTAAAGAATAACAGGGGAGATTTAAAGGGACAGGATATATATATATAAACATGAAATGTAACACACCTCCCTTCAATATATTTGAAAAACATAAGGAAATCATGTTATATAATCATTGAATTTAACAGGAACAAATCTTGAACGATCAGAGGATTTTACTCTTGAAGCAATAGAATAATTAGTGTTGTTTCGAGAACATGAAGAGTTATCTAACTGTGAAGTGGGACACTTCGCAACTCTCCTAATGTTCCAGAGTCTGCCGTCTTGAGTAATGACACTGTTGCTAAAGACTTTAACTATCTTCATGGGTTTACCAAACTTACTGGAATTTTTTGGAATTAATCCTGGTTTCTTAATTCTAACCACATCCCCCACATTAAAATTTGGAGACTTAACATTCCATTTTTTATCATACCATGTCTTAGATTTAGCTTGTTTAGTTTCAACTTTCTGTGCAGCTAAATCAACTAATTTATCAGAGAAAGATCTATTAGTACACTTTTCTCTGAACCACCAAGGACAAATAGATGAAACAGGATCACGTCCCTTGAGTAAACGAAAGGGGCTAACTTCAGTGGTGGAATGGGGTGTAATCCTGTAGGACCAAAGTTTTTCTCTCAGATTTGTCTTCCAATCTGAACCAATTTTAGAACCATCAGTTATGAAACCTTTCAAAACTCTATTAAACCGTTCTACAAGACCATTCTCATGTGGTTCATAAAAGGATACAGTATGGTGTTTTATAGAGTGTAATTTGAGAAAATCCTCCATTTCTATTGATGTGAGTTGAACCCCATTATCAGTGACTAAAATAGAAGGACAGCCTTCTCTAGCAAAAATTTCTTTAAAGAACTCTATTACAACACTGGTAGAAGTCGAAGAAACAAACTTGACTTCTGGCCATTTGGAATGATAATCTATCAACACAAGGGCGTACCTGGAATCAGAAGGAAGACACATGAATGGACCAGAAATATCAAAAGAGATTTTTTTCCATGGAACTGTGGGCCAACAAGTGGTTTTTAAAGGAGGAATATTGGTTTTTAACATCTTGTCATTTCCCATACATACATTACATTCCCTTACTTTGTGTTCTACCAAACGATCTAAAGATGGCCACCAAAAATAATTCCTGATCAACCTTTTCATGGCAGACATACCAGGATGAGTTTTGTGAGCAATATCTAAAATTACACTTTGTACACTATAAGGTGGAACACATTTACCCGACTTGAAAACCAAATTATTCTCTAATTCCAACTCATTGGAAATATTAAAAAATGGCATAAAATCTTCTTTCAGTAATTTCTTTTCCGGCCATCCTTCTTGAATAAATCTTTTTATGGCTTGTAAAGTGAGATCTAAATTATCAGATTCTTCCCACTTTTTTTCAGAAATCTCAGTAAAGGTATTAGAGAGAACATCTTGTAATAACATAACGACGTCTGAATCACCAACATTTTTATCAACTAAACTTTCACAAGGATGGCGAGATAAAAAATCTGCCACAACATTTCTTTTTCCTGGGACGTACTCTGGAGTGAAAGTATATTCTTGGAGTCTGGAAGTAAGTCTGGAAATGCGAGCTGTGGAATTCCAACCTCCACCTGGAGAGAGAATGTTAACTAATGGTTTGTGATCTGTTCTTAATACAAATTTACTTCCCCATATAAAATTTCTAAAATGTTCAATGGCCCATACGCAAGCTAAAAGTTCCTTTTCTATGACCGCATATCTGCGTTCAGTATCATTGAGGGTGCGAGATGCAAAACATACATTCCATTCGTCTTGACCAGATTTTTGTGATAAAACTGACCCTATCCCATACATGCTTGCATCTACTGTAATAATGCACGTTTTATTTATGCAAAATGGTTTAAGTGTGGGAGCGTGTAATATGTCATTTTTTATGAGATCAAATGCCATTTGTTGTTCTTTTTCCCACACGAACTCATTTCCATGTCTCATTAATTTTCTTAGTGGCTCCATTTTGGTGGCGAAATTGTTTACAAATTTACTATAATATTCGCACATTCCTGCAAATGATAATAGCTGATCCTTATTTACAGGTGCGGGAGATTTGCTGATTCCATCCACATTGGATTTTTTGGGAAAAACACCATTTCCAGACAAAGTATGACCTAGATATTCAATGGTAGACTGAAATAGTTTACACTTTTTAGCTTTCAAGGTCAAACCACTTTTCCTTAACTTTTCACAAACACAGTGTAGATGAATTAAATGCTCTTCGTCAGTACTAGAAAAAATTAAAATATCATCTTGGAAGCATTTCACGAAATGTTCTACATCTCTAAATATATTATACATGACCCTCTGAAAAACTGAAGCCGCTGAAGCTAACCCAAACGGCATCCTTGTATATTGAAAAAGACCTTGAGGGGTAATAAAGGCTGTGAGACATTTAGATTCATCTGTCAGTGAAATCTGGTGATAAGCTGATCTTAAATCAAGTGTGGAGAAAACTTTGGCACCTTCTAACATGGACACAACTTCGTTAATATTGGGAAGGGGATGACAGTCTACTAATATTGCTAAATTGAGTGCTCTCAGGTCCACACACATTCTCAAGGATTGATCGGATTTTCTAACTAAAACGATCGGGGAAACCCATTCAGCTGAGTCGATAGCTTCTATAATGCCTTCTTTAACCAACTCATCTAATGTTTTTTTGAGCTCTTCCCTGACATTGATAGGAACAGACCTCAACTTCTGTTTTACTGGGATTGCTCCTGTTTTGAGTTTGATTTTGTGTGAAAAGTTTTGAAGCATACCTAACTTGTCTGAGAAAACATCTTTAAATTTAGACTGGATCATATCAATTTCTTTTTCATTGGAAATGGTAGATATATTACAATCCTCATAAGTGTCTCCCAACATAACAGGATCTTTTGCACGAGGATTGAGTATAATACCAAATCTCCATTGATCCATCCAACCAATCACATTCACTCCTCTTTCAGCAATATGCAGGCTAATTTGTACACATCTGGATCTAAAAGTAATTTTAACTACAAAATGTCCCAAAATATCTACTCTTGATCCATTGAAACTAAGTGCACGAATACATGAAGGAAGAATTTCATTTAAATTGAGGACTTGTCTTAATTTTTCATCAAAATATTCTTTGGTGATTATGGTCCAAGGTGACCCTGAGTCAGCCATTAAATTAAGACTAATACCTAATACAAACATTTCACAAATGGGTTTCTTAATACACTGACCTTCTGATGTGATCAAAGAAATTTCTTCATCCAAATACACTACGAAACCTTTATTAATTGAAGAATCACACTCTGAACTTTCAGGAACACAATTGTAATCTTCCTGTGCGTTATCTGTCACTACAGCTACTTTTACATTAGAACTTTGTGTAAATCTCCCTGAATCTCTGCACATATTGGAAAAGTGTCCTAACCTTCCACACTTTCTGCATTCTTTATTTATAGCTGGACATCTAGGAAATGAAGCAACATGCATTCTACTGCCACATTTGTAACAGATTATGGATTTTTCATATCTTTTGAAATTTCCTGTGCTATTACTTCTATTGTTGTTTGTAATAAAACGTGAATTTTCATTTTGTCTTTCACTTTGTTTGATCACACAAACTTCTTCGTGTGAATCAGACTTGCTATTCTGATGTTTTTGTACAGTGAGCATCCATTTCTCAGATTGTTCTAATGACTTGGCAATTGAAATTGCTTCTGATAGTTTGGGATCACCTAATTCCCACAACCGCTCTTGTGTTTTTTTATTCTTGACATGTACAATTATCTGATCTCTTAACATCTCATCACATATGGTGCCAAAATTACAATGAATGGCTAAGGATCTCAACGCAGTTATGAAATCATCAAACGATTCTGATTCTAGTTGTGCCCGGGTATAAAACTTATACCTATTTAAAGCTATGTTAGATACTGGTTTGAATCTTTTCTCGATTCTGACTAAAGCTTCTTTATATACATTAGATGATTCTCCTTCGCCTAACACAGGAGGAATGGGTGGTAAAGCCCTAAATATCATTTGCCCTTCAGATCCGAGACAATGTAAAAGAATACTTTTTTTTCTTTCTGCCCCCATGCGTTCACCATCTATAGCTTTCATGTAGTTAAAAAACTCTTCTTTCCACCTAGTCCAGGGAATGGGTGGATCACCCTTATTTTGTAAAAACTTTTCAGGAGGATCAAACTGCATGTTTTGATTTTATAGACAATATGCACTTTAACTTGAATTTTTTTATAAATGAATTAATAATAATTGCTATAAATGAATTAATAATAATTATTAACTGTGGCTAAAACAATGTTTAACTGAGGAAATACAATACTGTTGACTGCTGCTAACTGGTTGAATGTTACTTTCAATGTTATTATTGTAAGTTATCTAAATATTCTTTTTGAGTTAAAGTATATAATTATCAAAATTTGCCTGTTTATTTTAAATGCGAAGGAAGCCAATTCTTTTGGTGTAGGCACTGTGATTCCTCTCACTCGACATGACGGTAATCTGTACTTATGGAGTTGTCATGGAGATCTGCAATGTTAGAAAATGGCCGCCACGCTGTGTGACGCTGTGTGGTGACGTCCTCACGCACGCTGTGCAGCGCAGTGACGTTTCTGTGGAATTGTTCCTCTCCTCGGTGGTAATGGACGTGTTTGTCCGACGCGATGAGAATTCTTGAGTGGGTGAACACAGCTGAGCTTGGGTTGCTGAACACTGTTGTCCGCTCGTGTGCTGGTCTTGCTGCTCCGCTCGTGAAGGCTTTTAAAGGTAAACACTGGTACGGTCGCTCTCTGGCCTCACGTCTTGTAGCTGCAGGGTCGCGCTCTGGCCTCGCGTCTTGTAGCTGCACGGTCGCGCTCTGGCCTCGCGTCTTGTAGCTGCACGGTCGCGTTCTGGCCTCGCGTCTTGTAGCTCTTTGAAAGTAAACACTCGCAGTAATGTTTCCAAATTGTCAAAATTTTTCCAGTTAGCTGTTGGTAGGAGTTTTGAAGCGGGGTTTTCTTCTTGTTTTTCAAGGAAATCCAAGGTTGTGCACAATAGATATCCTAAGTAAAAACGATGTTTCTTTCTTCAATTTTGTCCAAAAGTGAAAAATTTTCTTTAAAGTCTTGAAACTCCACCTCTGTGCTGTGTCCTCAATGGGAAGGTCACCCTCGTCGCCAATTTTGTTAAGTAATCCACAAAGTAGGGTATGGTTGTAGAGGCTTTATTCACAGCACAGCAACACAGCATACATCTTCCAGATCCACAGGAACAGTGCAACTGACCTGAAACCTGGAGAGTGGTAATGTTCTAAGAACACTTAAAGAATAACAGGGGAGATTTAAAGGGACAGGATATATATATATAAACATGAAATGTAACACCTTCCTTTGAGATATGGAGGTTGATCAGTTCCAGCAACACTGAGAAAGTCCGTAGCAAGGGCCAAAGCTGGCCCACAAGTTAAGGTGCATCTATTGTATAATTCATTGGAAGTAACACTATATGACTTTTAAAATATCATTGGTGTTTGTGCCAGGCACCATAATCTGTGCATTTAAAAGCAAATTGGGGATTACCTGTTTGAATCACGTAATGGAATTCCTGCCCACTGTCTATTTTACTGTTTGGAAAGGAACTCTTCAGAGAAATCTTGGGTGAAATAACGTGTGCAACAATTCCTTGGCCACTGGTCCTGTGTCAGTTTCTAGTTCAACTTAATATGAGGGATGGTTTGTGAATCTACAACTATATCTAATGACGTACAGGTCAAGTCAAGTCAAGTCAAAACCACTTTATTCGATCAATTAAAATCATAAAAGTATTCTAGACATTTATAAAACGATTAAAACTTTTTTGTTTTAAAAATCAATTAATACAGTATAAAACATTGTAAAGGATAAAACACATTATTAAAAGGGTAATTACACGATTTCATTTCTGTTTGATCCCCACGGTACGTTAGTCCAATACATAAAGCAGAAATTTCAATATCTTTCAACATTAAGATTCCGTTCTTAATCTCGATCTCTTGCTTCTTACAGATGCAGCCAGAAAACTGGCGGTACAATACATAGTTACAGGAGCATCCATCATCTGTAAATATAACAATGCGGGCTTGTACTGCGTAAATCTCATCCCCTTCAATATTGGTTTTAAATATCGAATCCGAGGTTCACAATAAAAGGAGCAGAAAAACAGGAAATGCGCAGTGTCCTGGGTGGAAAGACCATCACATTTACATGGGGACGACTCCTCAAGCCTACACCAATCTTTCTCGTCCCAGAGGACCATATAAATTTGATTGAAACGGAACTTAGTCAGCAGCCATCTATGGAAAAAATTTGTAACCACTGACAAATAAGGAGCCAGCTCAAGGGATGTAGTTATCATTACATGCACCCTCAAGGATGGTTTGCATAGCTCAACCGTTTCACGCTCGGCAACACAAAGCCTAGTAAAGTTAATCTTCACCCACACTAGATCTGCTTTACACAGGGATTCTGGACTGTCAAAAATCTCAGGTCGTCCTAGCTTCACAGCCAAAGACTCTACATAGGACAACCACTGGATATCCCTCCTGTGATCTAGCTTAAGACTAACCCTGGGCGTAGTGGGCGTAGTGGGGCTCCGCGGAGCTACGCGGATTGGGCGAGAAGCTACGCCCACTCCCGCACTCCGCGTAGCCCCACTACGCACCTCCCTCCCGCTCTCCCCTACATACATTATTTAAGCAACTACCCTGAATAAAACAATTTTAAAGCACTTACCTTGTCCGGGGCTCGTCCGGGGCTCCCTCTTTGAATAGCGTCCTTTCCTGGATACCAATGCGCATGCGCGGGCGGCCGCGCATGCGCATTGGTTTCCAGGAAAGGATGCTATTCAAAGAGGGAGCCCCGGACGAGCCCCGGACAAGGTAAGTGCTTTAAAATTGTTTTATTCAGGGTAGTTGCTTAAATAATGTATCTAGGGGAGGGCGGGAGGGAGGCGGGTGGCGGCTGACTCGGCTACGCACACGGAGTGGGCGTAGTGTTGCCGGCTACGCTGTCTACGCAAAATGCATAGAAGGCAACACTACGCCTACTCCGTGGGCGTAGCCGAATCGGACGCCCA
The DNA here is from genome assembly GCF_964261635.1 of Lissotriton helveticus. Lineage (NCBI taxonomy): Eukaryota > Metazoa > Chordata > Amphibia > Caudata > Salamandridae > Lissotriton > Lissotriton helveticus. Next base: position 727,840,590 of record NC_136061.1, read on the forward strand.
GGGTTACTTAAGACAATCTTTTATGATCTTGTGGTTTAGGCTAAGATTCGGGTTTAACCAGAGCTTGATCCACATCAGGAGCGGGGCTAAGTTTATTGTGTCTAAAATATAACCAAGACCTAACTCAAGGTGTAGGGAAAAAGTTGCAGTTGACTGTGGTAGGCCCAACAATGACCGTAGGAATTTATTTTCCTCTATTTGGATGCGGTCAGATTTTACAAAGCCCCAAATTGCAGCCCCATATCTAGCAATAGCGGCAGTCTTGGCTTTATAAATGGCCAAGATGGCCTCTATGGGTTTTCCCCCTAATCTCTTTGCAAACCCCAAAATTGCGGAGGCTGAACTTCTCACCGCGTTTGCTTTAGATGTTAACTGCGGTGTCCAAGTACCCCTATTGGTCAAAGATTACACCCAAATAGGTGAAAACCTTTACGCTAGAGATAACCTGGCCATCACAGAGGAAGGTTTTTTCTTTATTTTTAGAGCAGCATATTGACATTGTATGGGATTTACTGCTATTGATCACCAAGTCAAGATTGGACATAAAATTTCCAAAAGAATCCAGTAGCTTTTGCAGGGCAATTGGGGTCCTGGCTATTAACACCGCGTCGTCGGCATAGAGGAGCACCGGGATTGGTGCACCCCCCATGCACGGGATATCCTGGGTGACAGCTGTTAGGTCATCCTCCAATGAGTTCACGTATAACGTGAACAACATTGGGGCCAGGATGCAGCCCTGGCGGACCCCTCTACTTGATCTAAAACTTGCCGTACATTCCCCCTCTGTTGTCATTCTAATACAGGCTTTCAGATCTTTATGGAGCTCCGCCAGGAAATGTACCAAGGAGCAATCAAGGCCCAGCTTCAGGAGCATAGTCCACAGCCTTGATCTATTTACTAGATCAAAGGCTGTGGACAAGTCCATGAAGCCTAAAAACATCGATTCCCCTTTTGCCCTCGTGTATTTGGAGATTATAAGGTGAAGATTGAGGCATTGGTCCTCTGTACTCCTCCCCGACCTGAAGCCATATTGTGCCTCGGACAGAATATTATTCCCCTTGGCCCATGATGCTATTCTCGCCAGGACAACCTTCCCTAGAATTTTAACCGAAGAGTCCAGCAGTGATATGGGTCTATAGCATCTAGGGTCTCCCCTCTGACCTTTTTTGAACACTGGAATTATAGTAGCTGATGACCAGGAGTTAGGGAATCCTACTGTTGCTGATGCATTAAAGACTTTAGTTAAAATGTTAGCCCAGTACAACGAATTAGCCTTAAACATATCCGCTGGGACCCCATCAGGGCCCGGTGCCTTTCGGCCCGCAGTACCCTCTATTGCCTTGATCACTTCGGCTATATCAAAACTAACAGGCGCCAAGGGGGGATCAGACGCGGGGACTACAAAGGGTTCCTGCTCAATGTTGCTACCATAGATTTTTTCGAAATGGCTAAGCCAATCTACCTCCGATATGTTAAGTTCCAGCTCAGTATTTTGGTCGCAAGCGAACAAAGGAGTATTGATAATTGACCAGAACTTGGTGCTGTTTTTTAAGGTGGCTTTATCCATGAGTTCGACCCAAGCATCACTCTTTAATTCATTTTTACGAGTTTTAATTGCCCTAGCATAATCCTTTCTAAGTAGCGCTACTAAGGCTTTGTCCCTCGGACGAGAATTAAGTGCTTTTTTGAGGAGGTTATGGGCTTTACTACAGTTGTTATCAAACCAGCCCGTCACCGGTCTATTTTTACCTCCCTGGCCTTTAGCTGTTAATTTTAAGGCCACTGTCCGACAGACACCTTCAAAGGAGGATAAAATATCCTCGCTCATAGAGTGGGGGTTGATACAGACCTTCAAATCTTCGGCAGCCGTAGATGTTAAGTTTAAGAAAAAGTCATCGGGAACTACCTTTCCCCATTTAATTCTTCTCCCCTGGTCCTTAACCTTAAGTGGCATTATAACCTGGGGGGTAACCGATGATTTTAGCAGCAAAAAGCCATTCGCTAGTTCCATCCCCACAGGGTTATGATCACTCAACAGCATAGCAACAGCATTGTAGGATATCACATATTTAAGAAGACCTGATGATAAAAAAATAAAATCAATTATCGAATCACAGTCCCTTCCAGTGTATGTGGCAACCCGTGTGCTATTGTCATAAAACTCCGCCTCATACAGATCGTTTCCAATTAATAAATTTTCAAGATCCTGTCCCTTCTGCGTATGTTCGAAATGAGGGGGGGAGACACTATCCGGCCCATCTGTGTCCGTTACAGCACAATTCAAACATAAATGTACATTAAAATCACCCATCAAAATAAAATGACAATAAGTGGTTTGCTTTTCCTTATATGAAGTAAAAAAATCAGTTAACCATACTAAGTGCACATTTGCAGGATAGCCGTGCGGTGAATTGTAACAATTTACCAGAAGCATTTTACAACCATCATCCAAGGTTATCTCTACAACAAGAAAATTATGAGTGGCACAGTCAATCTTTATAATTTTGCCCTTTACATTCACAGAGACCAACATCAAAAGGCCCCCTCTATTTCGACCTGCTGGAGAGGGCAAAGCAGGTATAGAAAAAGAAGTAAAGCCATCCAGCCAATAATCACAATTCGTGTCCCAAGTCTCTTGAATGGCTATAATGTCATAAAGCTTTACAAAATTTGTCCAATTCGGGTCACCCTTCTTTGCCCGTAAACCTGCAATGTTCCAGCTTAACAATCTAATAGTGTCCCCTTTACCAGGAATGACCACAACCGGATTATTGCCATGAACATCAGAAGAAGGTACAGCAGTCGTAGGGGTAACTTCCACTATAACTTCGTCCACTATACCCTCTCCGGCCCCCCGTCAATCGCACAACTCAAGTCCTGAGAGGGCGTCAAACCTGTTATGTGTTATAATGGGAGGTCCGAATCTGAATTTTTTTTCCCTTCCTGGTCCCTGACTTTGAGACATAGACCTGGGCCCAAATGGAGTAAGAGGACTTAAGCCTTGTCTGGGAGTAGAGGCTACAGTAATATGATTATAAAAATAACCCAAAGGGCGCACTTGGATACTATTACTGTCATTCAACATTGATGCTGCCCGTAATAGGACTGTGGCCACGTGTTGTGGATATTTAAAATTTACTACCACGCAGTCCCCTCTACAATTTTTTCGCGTGGGACCGATCCAGTTTACCCTCCTGGTCGTGATGATTTCTCCGGCAAATTTTGTAGGAAAACCACATTTTGAACTCAGCCAAGATACCACTTTATTTTTAAGAGAATCATGTGATTCCTCGTGTAGCTCGGCTGCATCCGGGTTTAGGGTCGGGATGTTAGCCAATACAATTACGTAGGGAGCACAATCCGGTGGTAAGTTAATAAAATTGCTTCGCCTACTAGGGACTGCATTTAGATCTTGAGTGGGGCCTGACTTAGGGTACACTACAGAGGTAACTGATGGCAAGGGGGATGGGGCCACGGGAACAGTGGGGTTAGTATCGGCTCTAATAGCCTGTTGAGAGGTGAAAGTTGGTTTAGCCACCATTGCTATGTTTTTTTCAACAGTCACTGAATGAACCGTACTAGTTGAGGGGGGCGGAAGGTGGACCTTATCCGGGTGGGCTAGCTGTTTCTCTATCAGACCTCTTAAAATTTTTATCTCTGCATTAGCAGTATCCAGTTTGGCTACTAGTGAATTAAGGGATTCCTCCAGTTTTAATTCAAGTTTGGCTTCTAGGGTTCTCATTAGCATGCCAAACTGCTCAGGGCTCAGGGTTATATTTGTCTCTTTAATACCCTCCAAGCGCAAAATAGCCTCCGGGGAGGTATGGCTGTCAGGCGGATGTGTATCTACCCTTCTTTTGTGAACAATCCTACCCCCCTTTTATTTTGCTGCTTTCTGCAGGATCTGACGGGTCTCGTATTTTTATGCCCTGATACCGCCTCTTCCTCATAGTCCGAGAGCGGCTTGACCCGAGATACTGTGTCCGGGGCCCGGTGAATCAGTGCATCTACTGTTTTTACTACACTGACTACCTCCAGCCCAGAATCATTGCCATTTTCGCTCACTGGTGGAGCCTCCATTAGGGGGAGACCCACTATAGATAGGTCATGATCTGATACCTTTACCCAATGAGGCCCTTCTGTCATTGTTAATCTTACTAACCATTTTTACTACAAAATTGTCAATGGGGCCTGCCCCCACAGAAGCCTTGTCCTTCTTTAGCCCTGACATGAGTATGTTTTAATGCCTTAACCTGATTGAAAGTATCTCAAAGTACTCAACTTCCAGTATTTCGGTGCATAGGAATAAACCCTCAGCCCTTTCAGTCACTTTACCGTGTGGAGATTGTTCACCGTAGAATTTGCACAGGGTCTCTGGCCCAGCCCAGTCTCTTCCTGCCTCTGACGGCCGTAGACGGCCCCGCCCTTGTCCCGGGCTTAGCCCGGCGCTGCCCGCGCGCTCCCCGCGTCGCGGGATGTGGTGCTGCACTATATGCGCCGCCTGGCGCCAACTCTCGGGACGCGGCTTCTGGCCGCTAGGAGCACTGGGGGTTGTAGTCCTTTCCCCCGAGTCCCGGTCTGTGCTGCAGCGCTCGGTGGCAGAGAGCGCCGCGGCTGAAGGCTGAAGGGCAGGCTGTTGAAGTCCTTCGGAGCGAGACCCCTGTTGCGTGCTGTTGTGTCCCCCCATGACGTACAGAAAATGCTACACAGTACTTCTTGTGAGTTGCTTGCCAGAGGCAGACTGAAAAACAACGTGAATTTTCTTGCTGTGCTAGAATGCCCAACATGTGTATTTTCGAACAGCCTGGAGTTATATTTACCTTTGATAAATTATCACTTTCATCGTAATTTGACAGACAGACTAACCAAATTGTGTGAAACCTTTGTGCGAAAAAAACAAATATAACTTTGTATACCTCATGGTTATGCACAAACTATAAAGCGGACGATTTAAGCAAGTTTAATAATGATTTGCCTGTTTATCCCTGGTACAAATTAATTAGAAAGCACGTCAATGAGGTGTAGAAAGGACAAAAAGTATTTGTACGCCAATAGGCCATATGATCTGTTCTTTGTTTTTAAAATCCTAGTATGTCATGTAATCTTAACCATTATATCCTGATCCCATTCCAGCACAAAACCTATGCTAGAGATCATGTACATACCTTTGCACTAATGTGCACAGGTGTTTATGTTGCTCTAGGCAGCCTGTTTGTAAGCCAGCGCTGGGGAAAAGAACAGCGGTGCCATATCTAAGTTGAAAAGTTCTGCAACTCTCTCTCTCTCTAACCCAATGCTTCACAGAGCCTTTGCTTGCTGCACTGCTTTGTGCAAAAAAATAATAGATCTGCCCCCTTGCGTGCTCTGAAAATTAAAATGGTTGTTATGAAGGTGGGAGGCTTTAAAGCATATCAAGTGGAAAGGCAAGCTGACAAATCAGACTCCATTGTGGGCTTGGAACAGGCTGCCACAAGTGATGCAGGTGCTGTGGTTCAAGCAATGGGACCTAATTGGTATTGCCTATTAGGTAATGTCATGGAAAATGATTTTATCAACTCATTCAAACAATTGGCACGAGTTTAAGTTGCATAAGTCTAAATTTTTCATGTACCTGCAGCTCCGCCATGCCCAGGAAACTTAGCACGATGATTTGGTGGTATTTCCTAATTCAAAATTAACTCTCTGCCTAATTTAAGCAAAAATGCCTTAAAAAGCTCTCAACAAAAAAATTCTCAAGTCTAACAAAGAAATACTATCTAGAATCCTACTTGTGTGTAAATAAGGGATCCATACGCAATGATCTTATCTTCTTCCCCAATTATTGTGCACCTTGGAAACAAGTGTTTACCTCCCTATTTAATATCTCATCTACCAAGAAAAATCCTCATGGCTATAAACATACTATTCCGTCCTCACCTCTGTTCAACAGTGAAACCATTATCTCCATCTATAATATAACAATGGCACTGTGCTCATCCAGTCATCGAATCGCAATTTGGAACTTTTTCAAGACCTCTCCGCCTATATCAAATATACAATAGACATTTGATACAACTCCCCACTTTCCCCTTCCAACCCCACCACTCTTCCACCTATTATATCACTACAGTCAAAAAGGTGCTCTCCTCACTAGATAGTGTAGACCCTGCTGTAAGGCAGCTCCATTCCAGCAACTCTCCTTTCAACTTTCAAATTAAATCTATATCTACCATGCTCTCCAAGGTGATGACATTCACTCTACTCCTAATCAGTTATCCAATAATAAGTTAACGACAAACATTATCACAATCTACCTACCAGCCATCTCCTTTTATTTGACGATCTGCAAACCTCATAATGCTCTCACTAGTCTTGAGAACATTAGGTGTCCCTACTTCTTTAGTATCCCTTACCTCCTCCCATCCAGCCTACATGCTCTACATCAAAGTATGAACTCTGCCCAAATGTCCCCCCCATTCCCTTGGTCTCACACATTTCTCCTATTCACTGCCCCAAAAGAAAGAACTTACAATTCCTCTCCTACTTAACACAATAGCTCCATCAATCTAAATAGTACCTCCCATCTCTCTTCTACACTTAATGCTATAACATCGGATCTACGTTTAGTAAGAGTTGACATCCTCAGTCTGTTATGCTAGCTAGCTCTTCTAACATCTGGGCTCCTCTACCCAGATGGAGATGTAAACTAAATCTAGATCATATCCTCTCCCTTCTCACCTCATACAACCACACCGCTACTGACTACGTTATGTACACAGAAAAACTTCAGACAAGTATCACGCACCTACCAAGGGATCCCCATCTGAGATCCATTGATGAAAAACCTCTAACAAGTCCCCATCTCACACTATTCTACAAATGTTGCCAAAATATACCTAAAAGGCTCGCAACTCAACTGTCAATCAGCAGTGAAAGCATGCTGCTGACATAGCTGACCTTAAACTCAACCTAGACATAGACCTCCTTATTTTCATTAAAACTTAGTTTAATGACTCCACATCCACTATTCTAGACACCCTTAATCCACCCAGCTATGACATCATCCATCATCCATCTGTATTACGCTAGCCACCATGGGGGTGGCATACCCGGTATATATCAGTCCAACCTCTCAGTAAAACAGACCCACTCTGTGCAAATATCCTCTTGCGATTATTTGATGTGCTCATCTTGCACACTGCACACGATATACCACTCTCCAATTGATAACCATACATTCATCAAACAAATCACTGAGAACATCTCCACCAACAATGGACAACACAACAGCCGGATTTTCTTGGTGATTTCAACATCCACTGGAATGACGCAAGCGACCAGCTAGTGAACTCTTTCAAGGCCTTCCATCAAGACCTCAACTTGACTCAAGCCTGCAACAGCCCTACTCACAATAAAGGGCCTACCATAGATTTAATCATAGCGAAGAACAACGCCAAACAAATTGAATCCATCCTACCTTGCGACTGGACTGACCACCACTGCATCACCTTCTCCATTATTGAAAGGGCTACCGGCCACAAAGGTCAACCAATGAAAACCCAAAATTGGTTTACAGACACCCGCAACTTCAACCCAGACATGCTGTCTGCCGTCAGTCACATTTCCCTAAACTGGACCACCAACTTGTTCGATAAACTGGACCTTACACAGCGCTATATTTCTCTATGTCCAACATCATACACTCCATTGCCCCCAAACAATTGTCGAGAGTCCCCATCAAAATATCCAACCCATCATTCAACTGTAGCCTCAATGAACAACGCTGCTCCCTTAGATTCGCGTAAAGAGCATGGAGATTGACTCCCTGTCCGACGAATCTCAAACCTCTGCGACAAAGAAGTAGCGCTTACAATAAGCTCATTAGAAGTTCAAAAGCATCCTATTTTCATCAACACCTAGACACTGCCACAAATTGACCCACAAAACCCATTGAAATTGTCAAAAACCAAACTAATGGGATACACAATTCCCGTTTGTAAGACATTAAAACTCCATCTAATTTCGAAACATTTGCCTTCTTTTTTGAGAAAATCAAATGAATCAACTAGAGATTGAAGCCCCACCACATCTCACTCCCATCTTTCATGAAGATTGCCTTGGAATCTATCTCCTCAAACCTAAAAACAATGCCTCATTGTCCAACTTTCAGACCTCTGATGAAAGTGACATCTTAAAATTATTGTCATCCATTAAATACTCTAACCACTTCAACAACTCCCTTCACTTCAAACTTCTTAACAAGATTACACACCTCCTCCTCCTCTTATGGACTAGGATTATTAATGCCTCTCTTACACAAGGCTCCATAGCTGATTGTTTAAAAAGTGTCTGGGTTGCCCCTATCATAAAAAATAACTCTGACCAATCTGATCCTTACAACTACCGCCCAACCTACATCAGTCCAATTTTATCCAAGCTATTAGAAAAATGGGTTCATCAGCAACTCTGCTGTCACATCAAGCAATTTCAACTTCTCAACCGATGCCAATCTGGCTTTGGACCGGTGCACAGTACTGAAACAGCCCTGGACACTGTTGTCGACGATGCTCTATGCCTACTCGATTAAGAATGAATCCGGATAACTAATCCTACTTAATCTACCTGCTGATCTACCTGCTGCATTTGTCACGCTCATACACAAAATTCTCCTGACCTCTTAGATTTCAGGATGGGTCTCTTTGGTACTGTGTTAAAACAATTGTCCTCTCTCCTACACTACAGATTTCAAAGAGTCCTGATCAACCACACCCTGTCTGATCACACGCCAGTCAAAACTGGCATACCCCAAGGCTCAACTCTCATCCCCACTCCTGTTCAATCTGCACATGGAAGGAACCCCTGACTGAAATCCACAAACTCTCAAGCATCTCCTACCTCACAACACTCCTGATGAAATGGCCCAGAAATTGTTTGGTAGGAATTGACCTTATTGAAGCACAAGCTCCCTACTGCTGAAGCCCCAAACATTTAGCAAAAGGAAAACCCACCAGCGAGCCCTCTCCGGAATTTCCCCAAAATTGTGGAACTCTCTTCCTCTGGAGACCAGGACAGTCCCTTCAACAACACACTTCAAAAAAGAAGTAAAACTGCGAGTTTTTAATAGCTTACTACCTCACTGAGGAGACATCTCTCAACCTTACCTACTTGAATCTGAACATTTCTCTTGATTGCTTCCCTTTTTTGCCATTAGTTAGATTTTTTCATATGTCCCTACCAATTGTGTTCTTTTCCGATCTTCTTCTCATAACCAACTTATGTTACTACTTTTTAATGCCCCGTTATTAGAAATGTTTCGCTTTGTTGATCTCTTCCCTGAGAACCTATGTGCTCCTCTTTGTTGTTTTCTGTACACCGCTCTGATATCAGAAATTATCTTGTTTGTGCTATATAAACCTTCATGAATAATATTTTTTTTAAAAAGCCCACTTGAGCCTGAGTTAATAATGGAGTCGTTGGGTCTTAAGGCTATCTTAAGGCACTAGGTAGCACTCATCCTTAGTTCCCAGACCATTTGGTGAGGGTTAAGGAGGCTTGTGAGGGAGAGGAGGATTAGTTAGACAAGGTTGATTGGCAAGAGGCTAAGATGTCTGCATCTGTATTAGCCATCTCCTACAACTTTCAGCTGATGCAGTGTAAACACTTTTATCAAGCATACTATAGCCCGGACAGACTCTGGAAAATGGGCTGCACCAAAAGTCCTGAGTGCACAAACCTATTAGGTACTTTCTACCATATGAGTTTCGAGGGTCTCCTCATCCTTACCAAATGGCAAAATGTGTTTGATTCATTGGCGAATATATTGAGTTCTCCCTTTGTCCCCGATCAGAGGGTGGCATTGTTGGTTATCATGGTGATTGACTGCCTCCAGGGTGCAAAGAATTCTTGCTGGAATGGGGTTCATTTTGGCAAAGAGAAGCAGAGTCCATCATTGGCAAAGGGGAACCCCTCCTCAAATCAAGAAGTGGGCCATTGAAATTGACTATTGTGGAAAAATTGATGCCCACATACATAGGACATGGTCCGGGGCTAATGATACACCAAGAGCAACCCATCCCCCCACTTGAGAAGGGGAATGAATGTGATAGAGGGGATTGATTATTGGCTCTGTATAGCAATGACAGGTAGGAGGGTGGTTATTATGGTGTCCATGGGGTGATAACATAGTTTATTGTTTTGCTACACTTTGCAATGCCTTTTTCGTGATAAAATGGAGAAAACGTTATATAAAAAATTGAGACTGGGTAAACTTAAAGTAAGTGAGGCAGATTTTATTGTACTTTAGTATTGTTGTGAAAAGATGTTTTTCTACTGGGCAGCGTGATTATGGTTTATATTTTGTATGAATTTGGACCATTTTAAGGTAGCATTGATTTTTTTGAAAATTGCCCGTAATCAGTTTGACTTCAAACTCCAGTATGCCAAAATCAATACAATGTTTAGTTAAACCATTTTCAGTTAACTGTAAAGATCTCTTGCAAAATGCATGCATATAGCAATGTTTGTATGGGAGATAATAAAGCACATATCTAGCTGCAAAGCAATGAAGTACAGCACAGTATGACTGAGGTTGGACTACAATAAAAGGGGCAGCTAAGATAAGATCAAGGATAAAATACCATTTAGGGACATGCCTAACTCAATCTGTAGAAACAAAATCACTTCTTGTCTTTGTGAATTTGAATCAAACTGGTAGCTGGCAGTGCACTGGCTACACAAATCTTTCTTGGCAAGGTTGATTCAGGAACTGGTCTGGCCACTAAAGGCGACTTATATCAATTAATTAAGCCTGTACTTTGTTTTGAAGTTATTGAGATATTTTTGCTCAGCTTTGACTTTTTTGTGACTATGCTTTCAGTGTTATTCCATTGTTGTATCTGCACATATGGCAGCAGGGTTCTGTTTCACCTTGCTTATATCACGGGTTATGTTAGAAAATATAAGGCTGGGTTCAGAAACAGGGTCTGCATTGTTGATGAGTGTCACCCTTTGAGGCTTTGGTGGAGTTACACAGCAATCCAGTGGCTTTGGTGCTCAAATTCAATCAAGACAAAGTGCCTAAATTAGGAGGCTTTCTGACGATACCTTTGATATGATTCGCCTAGGCCCCAGTATAAAAATGAAGGAGCCAGAGCCAATATATTCCCAGGCATGGTTTCAAGCATGAGCATCTGGTGGGCTGGGCTGTGATCGCTGTGTTTTAGGTGGGAGCTACACTCTCCTGGACAAGCAACAAGTTTCTCTTTAGTGAATGAGTGCAATTTGTTGTAAAGTTATTTGGTCTCCTTTGATGCATTCTCAAAAGCATTGCAAACATAAAGTAACTTGCTGATGTAAGTCCCTATTTTTCTGGATACCTAAGAATCACTGATAACACTGTTTGTCTGTTATGAGATTAAGCTTCCTGATTGGTATTATTTGACACTTTTCTGTACTAGTATTTCATTAACCTCGCATAGCACTTGGAGCACTTTAACTTAGATGCCACTCATGTATTCAGCACTATATTCCAAATACAGTGCTGCAGACCATGACTTGTCCAGTTACTGTACCCAAAAAGCCCCCAAGCACTGGTGGTGGAAACCAGCATTACATGCAATGTCCCTGACATTCATGTCCGCAATGCTTTAACATCAGGAGTTTGTCTATTGCTACACAGTGTTTAGATCAATCTTTTGTGGTGATGGAACATGAGTAATGCTAATATTACTGAAGGCACTTGGAACAATATATTATCTGAATAGGCACCAAACTAGTCTGGGAACACAAGACATTTCATGATGTACAACGTTGCCCAATAGCCTCAGGTGTTCTACTTTCCCTGGAATTATGTGCTACAGCCGTGACTCCTCTTTTGCATTTGAATCCTGCCACCCTCTGGACCCAGGCATTCTACACGTCCATGCTGTAAAAAAACAAATAGTGCACAACTTGGGTTTGCTTGGCGCATTGGAGAGCACGCCAGCTGTGATAGGTATTTCAGTCTTTCCTTCCTTTTGTGCCTGCCCTCGAATGCGAAAATTGCACTGAAATATGCATCTCCATATTAAATGTTTATTGGGCGCACCAATAATGAATGATCTGCTGCCGTATCTAAATATATCCTACTCATGGCCAGCTGCCCGCCAGTTCCTCCCCCCAATAGACGTGCATAAATGGCACATTGCTGTGAACAATGCATGTGCATCATTTGCAGCAGTCCTGCCCCATTCTGCTCTGCGCCTCCTTGCTGTGCTCAGGCCACTGCCTTTGCAACATGGAAGATGCATATAAAGCGGCTGCGACTGATGAGCCACCAATAGAGACAGGATCTCATATGCTGCAAATTATTTCTCCTTGGGGCAATTACTGCCCCACATGTGACTGGCAGAATATTTCAGTGCTGTGCTCGATTTCTCCTCCAATGAGGTATTCAGAGATCCGGATCTGATTAAGATGGTTCTCAGGAGCTATTTCCCATATAATTATTGAGGCTCCCAAATCTGGCACACTATTGCACCCTGGACCAAATTCTGAAAACGCATTGCATTTGCAAAGTCATCGCTGGTAACTTTACGAATGCAAAGTCAGAAATCGCCATGTATAAAAGAAAAGATATAAAAAATCTGCATTGTAACTCGCATTGCAAAGCTCACAATTAAAAGGGGGAAAAAGCATGCAAAGGGATGCTCTTCCCGCCCTTACAAGTGGAACAGATATGAGCAAATGCTTTGGCCATTTTTGCTGAGTTGCACTATGACATCGCTCCTGCACTAAGCACTTTCAAAGAGTAAGATGTCCACATTTAGCAGCTTACACTATGCATCAGCAGGCTTGGGACATCACACAAGGAGACCGAGGTCCCACAGACCCCCATATGCGCTCCCCGATGTCAGAATCACTGTGTGACACTTATTGGGGGCGGCTTTGGGACCCATATCCATGATGGCACATTGTTAATGTGAATGCTGGAATGGAGGTCTGTGTTTGCATACAGACCGCCATTCCAGCATTCACATCTTTTTGCAAGCCCATTTCTTCATCATTAATATTTATAAGGCAGGTGGTTTGCGATTCTTTGCTGACAAAGTGCCCTTCTGTCGTTCCAGGGCGTTGATGATCTCTCAGACAGGAAAGTGAGAGACTGAGCACTGCACAATGCATACATTGGGTTGTGTAAAGAGTTTTTTGAGAACCATCATAGTCGAGTTTTGCCAGTGGAACAGCTCACTAGAATTGCTCAGTGTGCTCCTCTTCATATAAAATATATTACTAGTGAAGAATCCTAAATCATAACATAAAGCAGAAATTAGAATATCTATTGTTTTTGGCTACAGGCGTGAAATTGCACCCACTGTTCATTAACTCTAAATATATAACATTTAATAGTCATCTTCGTTCCAAATTGTATCTCCCAAGAAATCATTTTGCGTAATTATTCGTCACTCTAGAGCGATAAATGAACGAAACTATCCAATCAAACTGCACTAAAAATAATTTTACACCAAACACTGCAGCGTTCGAATAGCTTCTAAATTGCAATCATTTAGTATAGTAATGGCATATCCAAATTGCATATGTATGACGGGAAATTATCATAGTCATACTGTTTTGTGCATTAATTTTCGCTGTTATCCGATTGATCAAATGCATATGAATTTCCCCAAATGTGAAAACCCAACTTTGGCATAGATAAAATAGCGTTATAAAAATCTATATTTCATGGTGGAAGTGAAACATAATCAAATTTGGGTATACATGAAAGGGGGAAGTTACAAAATTGAAATCTGTTGTGGTGGTGGAAGCTATTCCCACCAATGCTTCTTGGGGAAGTGTCAGAACAATTTAAGTTTTAAGAGGCGCAGGCAAGTCAATTTAAGAAGGAACTTTATTCAAGTTCATAGGAACAACCCCTAGACACGTCCTCTCTCAGCAACTGCCAGGTCTCCTCTGCCAGGTATGCTCCTGAACTCTAACATCCTAGTTACCAAGGTAAGAATGCAGAGCATGTTGCTAAGACACCATATCAAGATACAACTCATCTTACTTCCTTAATATCAATTGCAAAAACAAAGATTATACATGTTACAGCAAGAAAGATAAAAAAAACAAAATCCAAAAAGCAGGAAAGGGAAATAGTGATAAAAATAACATAAAAAAATTCAACGTCACTTTGTAATATGTCAATAAGTCACATAATCACTGTGCCATTTTGGAATCTTCCTGAAACGTTTGTCGTTGTTTACATCACCGCACCTTTTACCCATATGATTGTCACCCTCTCTTTCCCACCAGGCATTAACTTCCACAGCGTTGCACAAGGTGATACTATGAATATTCCACACCTTGAAATCACTCAACCAAACACTGTTACCTATAACTTTGGTTATTCGTTTGGGTACAGACCATTTTGACAGACCTCTTCTTTGTAAGCCCACACTGTACGTCCCTACCCAATCTACAACAGTACAAAATGTGTTTGCTCCTTTTCAACTTGTCATTGTGCCTATGCACATATTTGTCCTGATGTTTCTTAACTCTACTTTCTAGATTCTTATTGCATACAGGTCATGAGAAACACTTGAACATTAACCTAGGAGCAACCTTCGTGCCAGGTTGTCTACCCTTGAGAAGTTTAAATGGGCACTCCTTAGTAACTGAATGAGGTGTGGTTCGGTAACTCAACAACAGTTCCTTTACCACCTCTTTACAATCTCCACCACACTCTTCAGACAATTGTACACATTCCTTCAATACCCTGTTGAATCTCTCCATGAGAGTATTTTCCCTGGGGTTGTAAACAGCGGTAGTGTGGTGTATAATACCCATCCTGATAAGGTATTTATTAAATTCACTAGCTATAAACTGTGGTCCATTGTCCGTGACTAATATGTCTGGACATCCCTCTCTACAAAAGATTTGGTTACAAAATTCAATGACATTACACTCTTTAATGTCTCCAGTAAATTCCACTTCCGGCCATTTGGAGTAGTAGTCAATTAACACTAATGCATATTTGTTGATTATTCCCTTGGCCGAAAATGGCCCTCAAATGTCCATGGGCGCCTTTTCCCAAGGTCTACCAGCAAAATTAGTGGGGGAGATAGGTGATTCCTCAACCCAATGGGTTTTGTCACTGCACATGGATTCCATACATTCGTGTACATGCTCCTCTATGTTCTTGTCCATGCCTGGACCCCAAAATGTTTCCATGGCCTTTCCCTTTATTCCGGACATACCACTGTGTCCTTCATGTAATAATTTTAGTAGTATAGTGTGCTAACTTACCGGAACCACTAATCTACCACTTCTGCATAATACACCATCCACGACCGAAAGTTCTGTCCATACTGTCTAAAACTCTCCAAATGTTTTCTTGAGGGTGAAATTAGGGCCAGATGGATTTGAAAATTTAATTATTAGTTGCTTGAAAGTAGTATTGTTTGCTACAGCTACCTTCCACTTTATCCGAAGGCGGTTCGAGGAAGAAGCACATGTTGCTCACGGCTCTAGACGCATCACATGGGCCCTTATCAAGGAAGCTCTTTCTCTCCTTGGAGTTGCTACTCTTATGTAACCTCCCCACTACCCGGACTTGGTCCAGTCCCACAAGGAGACCTACTCTACTGCAGATTGCCATGTTTCCTTTGATACAAACACACGCCCTGAAGAAGTTCAACCCTTTTGAACGAAACGGGTTGGCTGAGGCTCATTGCACCTATTTGTTGGATTAACTAATAAAGAACAATTTTCAAAAATATAAAAATACCATTCGTTGTTACTGAAACAGTTGATTCGGGTAGTGCACCTCTCCATTTGTTCATAATCTCCTCTATGCTAGGACCAATTCCCTGCCCGAAGATTAAGGTGAAAAATCTGGGAGTATGGATGGACTCTAACTATCCTTCGATGCCCAGATTAAAAGAACAAGAGGAAAATGCTCCGGAATCCTGAAAATTCCCAGGAAAACCCTGGCCATTCTTCCTATAGCTGCTAGAAAAACCCTGATCCATGCACTTGTAATGTCAAGAATGGCCTACGGGAATGTGCTGCTCCTGGGCGCAACATAAAAGGGTCTTCAGAAGTTGCAATCCATCCAGAATGTAGCTGCCCGTCTGGCTCTGAACCTGCAGAGAAAGGCACCTTCTAAGAATGCACTGAAAACACTGCAGTGGCTGTCTGTTCAGAAACGGATCACATTCAAGGCACTGTGTTTTGGTCATCGTATTTTGCAGGGAAAAGGCCCTGCTTACCTGTACAACCTACTCCTACCATGTAAAACGGAACGCCAGTTAAGATCTATTGGAACACACCAGGTAAAAGTCCAGAGGATAAAAAGAGCCCGCATGGGTGCACGCTCTTTCAGATATTTGGCAGCAAAGAGCTGGGATGAGCTTCCCGTGTCCCTTCGAGAGGAACAATCACATATAGTTGTCCGCAAGAAACTAAAAACATGGCTTTTTACACAGTAAACTGAGACTAACACAAACTGCAAACAAATGATTTTTGGAATTGTCAGTTGGAATTGAAATAGCGCGGGGACACACCAGCTGGTGTAATCAGGCGCTTCATAAACCCAAACAAACTAAACTAAACTAAGCTATGTTCTCGTCCTTCCCTGGCCACCAAAATGTTTCTCTGGCCTTTTTCTTCATTCCGGACATACCACTGTGTCCTTTTATGTCATAATTTTAGTAGTCTAGTCTGCTAACTTACCGGAACCACTAATCTACCCCTTCTGCGTAATACACCATCCATGACCGAAAGTTCTGTCCATTCTGTCCAAAACTCTACTAGTTTTTTCTTGAGGATGAAATTAGGGCCAGATGGATTTGACAATTCAATTATTAGTTCCTTGAAAGTAGTATCATTTGTTACAGCTACCTTCCACTCATCACTAGATATTGCACCTTCACACAACTCAACTACACTTGCTACCACACAATCATCATTGGAGTCAACGTTATCATCACATTCCAATGGTAAGGGGGATAGACAATCGGCATTGACATTACAAATGCCTGGAACATATTGTAGAGAAAAATCATTCCCTTGAAGCCTGTATAACCATTTGGCAATCTTGGGGGTTGCTTTTGCAACTCCTTTTGTAGTGAACAACTCAATGAGCGGTTTATGGTCAGATCTAATTTCAAAACGTGTGCCCTATATGTAAGTCTTGAACTAGTTCACTCCCCACCAGCATGCAAGAGCTGTTTTTTTCAATGACCGAGTATGTACCCTCAGCACCCTTAAGGATACGGGATGCGAATGCTACTACTCGTTCATGTCCGAAGTGTTTTTGCATCATCACTGCTCCTAGGCCATAAGCACTGGCATCCACTACAATTATGCTCCGATGTGAAGGGTTAAATGGTTTTAATGCAACAGCCGTAACAATTTGTTCTTTGATAGAAGTAAAATCTTTTTGACATTTATCCGTCCAGTCAAACTTGACACCCTTTTTCATTAATGTTCTGAGCGTGTGAACTTTGTCAGCGATATGCTGAACAAATTTGGAATAAAATTCCACAAGGCCCGGAAACAAGCGCAATTGTTCCTTGTTGTGAGGTGACGGAGCATTTGTAATTGCATTCAGTAATTTCTTTTTCAGTTTGACCCCATCCCTGGATAAGGTGTGCCCTAAATAATCAATTTACTTAACACCAAACTTGCAGTTCTTAACTCCCACCGTTAAACCTGCATTTTGCAACTTCTCCAATGTTTTTGTTAATATTGCATCTTGTTCAGTACGATTGGACCCCCACACTAACACATCATCTTGGAACACCAACACCTTTGGTAACCCCACCAATATTTTACACATTACCCTTTAGAAAACCGCTGAGGCAGATGCCAGGCCGAATGGCATCCTGATGAACTGAAGGCTCCTTCTGGTGTGATGAAAGAAGTGAGATGTCTTGAAGAAGAATGCAATTTGATCTGATGATATGCATTGGACAGGTCAATCAGAGAAAAATATGTGGCATTATTTACAGAAGATACCATTTCATTGATGTGGGGTAAAGGGTATCGATCAACCAGAATATTACGATTGAGGTCTCTCAAGTCAATACACATGCATAAGTTGCCATCTGGTTTTTGTGGCAAAACAACTGGACTAAGCCATCCAGATGACTCAATGGGCTCAATAACCTGTGCCTCATGTAACCTTTGTAATTTTAATTTCAACTTTTCTCTAAGAGAAAAAGGTACACTCCTTGCTTTGTGTACACACGGAATGTTATTGGGTTTAAGTACAATGTGGTGTTCAGATTTTTCTAAACTACCCAATTTTTCCCCAAATTATTTAGGAAATTTGGCACCCCATTTAGTTGTTTCAGCATCTTCAGTGGCCAATACTTGTTTGGGTGGTTAGGATCCAAAGTGATGCCCAACATTTGTTGTTCACCCCAACCCAGCAATGCTCTTCCCTTTTCCACCACATATACCTTGTGAGTAGCTACCTTTCCTTTGTGGGACAAAGTGCACTTGAAATAACCTAACAATTAAAGTTTAACACCAAAGTACCCTACCCGTTCAACATCTGGCAGATTCAACTGGTGACTCCCTACTCTCTCCCTTGTGTTCTTATCTATGATGGGATAGCGGGAGCAACAATCAGCCCACACAGTTATTTTAGTGCCATTAATGCCTAAATCATATTCGGGCGGATTGTAAACCTCAGGCTCATCATTTATACATTGCCACAAGTAACCATAACTTCAACTTCCCCTTCATTATCAGAATTGTCATCCTCAGAATTTTCTCTTATGGCATTCATAGGGTGCTTCCATTTTAGGGTGGATAAGGACCCTGCCTTGCAAATACATGCTAACTGACAAATCATTTTGCATTTGTAGCATTTCTCTTTGACTGCAAAGCATTTGTCGGAATTCGCAGTGTCTCCTGCTGCCACATCTGTAACACACCTTGTTGTTCTTAGGTGTAGAAGTCATTTTACTTTAGCTTTCCTTCTTTTTAGATGGGTTTTTCTCTACAGCACACACCTTGGTAGTGACAGGTTTCTCTGCGCTTAACTCTTTGACATACTATGAAGTGTTCTCGAACCTCTGTGGTAATGAAGTCCGAAGGCTTGTTTTAAAAGGTTTCTTTAAGTTTATTTAAAAATAAATACAACACCCAGGGCCGGACGCTCCCGATGCACATCAGGACTCCAGACAACTGAATAAACGTTGTCAGAACCCTGGAGTGCCCTCGGCAGAGCCCGATCCTGGAACGACATTCAAACGAATACAATCATGTAATGAAGTGTCCTCGCGCTGCATCCCAGCGCGAGGAAGGGAACCAATACACTACAACTTCTCCCCCTTTACAAAGGAGACAAGATCAGTTCACAATAATGAAACAATATGAAACATAAATCATGAAAGCACATAATCATTCAGTCTTGCAGGTAATTTTCTGCAGCGAACTCCTAAATCCGGAGGTGAGGAATATATGCTGGGATTTATGACAACAGTAGTGGAAGTGAATGGACTTGACATGTTAGAATGTATAACTGGAGTACAACCTGTGGAAGAATTTTTAACATCAAAAGTTGGGTGTTTTAACCAAAAAAGACCAGTCACAGTGTTCAAATTCTTCATTAGTCAAATTAAGTAAAGAACGGGCCTGTGAAACAGAAAGATGTACAAGAGATCTTTTGTTCCACCAACCTCTGGAACCAAGTAAAGCTGACCCTCTGGTGACTCTGGTAATTTGTACCGGAGGAGAAAATTTGGATAAACCTTTAGTGACTTTTTTAGGATTTTTAATGAGAACCCAATCACCAATTTTCAAATCGAGCAAACTAAATCTTTTCTCAGAATCATGGACAGACTTCATGTGATTTTGTTTTTGCAAAACAGTGATTGCCACTTTTCCATGTTCAATACCTCTCTTATTGTACTTATGAATTAACCAATTGGGACATAAACTTGTGTGAGCAGCTCTGTTTCTTAAAAGGGAAAATGGAGAAACACCTGTGGTGCAATGGGGAGAAATGTTATAAGACCACAACTTAGCCTCAAGAAATTCTTGTACATCATGACGAGAAGAAATAGCTGCTTGAATGGCATCTTTAACTAATCTATTTGCTCGTTCAACTAAACCGTTCGATGTCGGTGAATATAAAGCAACTTTATAATGAATGACATCATGTTCATCCAAAAATGAAGTAAACTTTTCAGAAATGAAATGCGTTCTATTGTCTGGAACAATAATGGAAGGTGAACCTTTTACCAAAAATATATATTTTTTAAATTTAACTGCATTACTGGAATTTGCTGAATCACAGAACATGTGATAAACCCATTTAGAATGATAATCAATTAACAAAATTAGATATTTTTAATCATGCGAAAGAATCTCATAAGGTCCAGAAAAATCTAAACCAATTTTTTCCCAAGGCTTTTCAGGAAAGGGAAAAGGATGTAAAGGTGTGTTCATGACTTTCTATTTTTTGTCAGATAAGAGACATTCTGGACATGAGTCAATGTAAAAATTGACTTGAGATTCAAGAGATAGCCACCAATAGTGAGATTTAATGAGTTGTGAGGTTTTTGAAATTCTAAGATGGCCTTGGTGAGAAAATTGAATAATGCCATTCTGAGACTGAAGGGAGGTACAAATGAATCGTGTCTCATTATCAAACCATTAACCAAGGATAATTCTGAAGCATCCATGGCGAATGCTTTTAACTCATTAGAAAGTTTTCTATTTTCTGGCCAACCCTTGACAATATATTCAGCTACTAGTTTCAAACTTTCATCGTTGTTCTGAGTCTCAAACCACAACTGTTCAGAAATACAAGGGCACAATTTGGTGGCATCAAGGGCAGAGACCACACATTAGATGTCTTCGACATCCTCAACTTCAGAAGAATCTTGAAGGGCCATGCGTGATAGACAGTCCGCCCTGAAATTATTCCCACCTGAAATGTGTTTAATACAAAAGTGAAATTCATGTAACTTAGACAAAAGTCGGACAAGCCTGGCTGAAGCTTTACCAAGCCCATCACCATTGAGCAGATGTGTGAGAGGTTTATGATCTGTAAACAAAGCAAACTCACAACCCCAAATATAATTTTGAATTTATCAATAGCCCAAACGCAGGCGAGTGACTCGCGTCCAATGGTGTTATAATGTGTTTCTGAAGTTTTGAGCATCCTTGAAGAAAAAGCTATAGTGTGCTCCTTTCCTTAAACCAATTGACCCAAAACAGCTCCCAATCCTGTAAGACTTGCATCCACCATTATAAAACTTCTAGCAGAGTCATGAATGGGATGCAGAGGCGGTGCTTCAATAATCAATTTTTTGACTTGATCAAATGAAGCAGCCATCTCCACTGACCATTCAAACTTGGAGCCATTACGTAAAAGAGCACGCAGCGGCTCTAGTATCTGGGCATATCCTTTGACAAAGCGAGCATAATACTCAGCCAGGCCTAAGAATGACCGAAGAGAATCTTTATCTTTCGGTGGGGTGGCATGACTGATAGCTTTAATGAGCGAAACTTTAGGTTTAATGCCCTGTGACGACAAAGTATGACCCAAATACTCCAATGACTGAGTGCCAAATTTACACTTGTCAGCTCTGATAGTCATACCAGCCTCATCAAGTTTAGCTAACACAGAAGATAGATTCACCAAATGTGACTGCCATTCATCAGAAAAAACCAAGATGTCGTCCTGGTAGGTCTGGAGTCCGGGCATGTTCTCAAACAGATTATCCATGATCTTTTGGAAAACACTGGCCGCGGAGGTGAGGCCAAAGGGCAGTTTTAGGTACTTGTAAACCCCTAAAGGTGTAATGAACGTGTTAAGTTCTTGAGAATCCTTAGTCAGAGGTACCCGATGGTAGGCTGAGCGTAAGTCAATGATCGAAAAATACTTTGCTCCACCCAAGTTAGCTAGCAGTTCATGAATTTTAGGGAGGGGGTGACAGTCAATAAGAATGTTTTTATTTAATATGCGCAAATCTGCACATAGTCTGACCTCACATTTTTTTTTCTGACAATAACGATGGGAGAAACCCATCAAGATGAGTCAGAAGGTGCAATAACTCCATCGTCACACAAGGACTTGAGAACAGCTTTGAGTTCATCTTTCGCACTAGGCGGCAAGGGTCGCACCTTGTGGACAACGGGTTGAGCCTGTGGCTTGAGTTTGATTTGGTGTTGAAACCCTTTGACAGTTCCAGGTTTGTTTGAAAACAATTTTGGAACTGTATCCACATTTTTTTTTATATCCGACGTATGATCAATAACGCATAATCATTCAGTTTTAGAAATGGGAATAGGCGTATAGCCTTTAGGAGGTTCACCAACAGCAATTGGATTTTCGGAACCTGGAATTAAATAAAGACCCCTCTTAGCAAGATCATGCCACCCAATGATGTTGCGTCCTTTGACTGCAACATAAACTTTTGTAATAATAGATCTTCCCAAACATTCAACCCTAGAATTAAAATAACCCAGCATGTCAATATCAAATTGGCCAAAGGCTTTGGGGTTGACATCTGTTTGCAATAAAGAAATTGATCCTTGTCATTTATTATAAAACATAACATCTGATAAAATCGTAATTGGAGATCCAAAATCGGCCATGATGGGTATTTCAACATCCCCAAAAAGTGCAGTACCTAATGGACCTTTAACTAGCTGTGGAGTAAAAATAGAGTTCCATTCAACTGAAACAACTATATTCTGGAAATGATCTACACAATCATCAACAGCTTCAGAATAATCAATACTGTTGATTCTGGTAGGTCTCTTAACGGTCCTACAAGAACCTTGAAAATGCCCAAATTTCTTGCATAACACACATCTTTTACCAATGGCTGGTCATGTGGGATTATTTCCTAAGTGTGATTTTGACCCACATCTGTAAAAAACAGGATTCGTTTTTTAAACACTTGTTTAAAAGGTCTGTTAGCACTAACAACATTGACTGAATTTGTAACATCCTGTGGCTGAGTTTTGAAAGAATTATGAGGAAGATCACTCTGGAGAACTTTAGAAGTAGTAATAGACCACTCGATACTCTTAGCAATATCAATAGTCTTTTGAAGTGAAGGTTTTCTACAACTAAGTAAGCGTTCTTGAATTTTCTTTGAGTGGCAGGCAAAAACAAATTGATCACGAATGTAAATTTCAGGATTCGCTTCAAATTCACATGTTGAGGCAAAAACTCTTAATTGAGCAATATACTCTTCTACAGTCTCATCTTCACGTTGTCTCCGTTTAAAAAAAATGTCTTTCTAGCATTACGTTTGATTCCTCATCATAATGCAATGCAAGACGAGATAAAACTTCCTTTTATGAATCCCAATGATCTGCATCACTAGCCTCTCCAGAGGGAGCTGGAAACGTAGGTAAGTTCTCAAATACATGTTGTGCTGCAACACCTAGACAACCATACAAAATTGCCACTTTTCGTTCAGGAGTAAACTTGACAGCATCAATAGCTACAATATGATTTTGAAATGCCTTTACCCACTGACACCATGGAATGCTAGGTTTTCCAGGATGTTGAAGGAAAGGAGGAGGTTGCGCAAACTGTTGAGAAGAAGCCATAACTGTGAGTCAATTTTAAGTTTAAATGATGAGGAAACACTAAAGATACATAAATATTAAAATAAAGAAATAAAGACAAATATTTATAAATGCTAGAGTAATTAACTCGCAAATGGAGTGAATGAAAACTGACAACAATAGTATTAATTGTGAAGAGATGTGCCTGTCACCGTAGAAAAGGACAGGCCAAACGAGTGATGAGTTGTGCACTGTTGAGTCCCAAGCACTGAGCAGAATAAAGTAAAATTATTTTTAGGTAAGTTTCAAAAGGTGTACCTATCACCGTGAAAGTGTAGGGAGGATCCTACCTTAATGTGAAGAAAGGAGGTGAAAGTGCGTGGTTAAAAGCGCAGCTCTCAGCAGGAACAGCGTTGGTAAATCAGCGTCGCTAAAGCAGGCGTTGACAAGTAACCAAGAGCGATTAAAATGGCCGCCTGATGCTTGCGTGATGACGCTGATGCTGAGGATGTACCCTCGATGCTTGTGTGATGATACTAACGCTGAAGATGTTTTCCTCGACGTTCCGATGACAGACACTCCTGTTGCTAAGGGGTCGCTATGCCACTGACATTACTCTATGGCCAGTAAGCAGATAGCCCAAAGCAATGCGGAAATGCCTCCAAATCAAGGAAAGAGCGAGGGATGGACATCTGACGGCGAATTGTGAAGAACGAAGGCAGGATCAACATCAGTGAGCAGGGAAAACGGAGTTGGAGCGGTGCCGACATAAAATAGCTTGGCCGGTGGGTGCTGTCCGTGGATTCTTCGTCCGCTCATTGCCAATTGTGGTAATGAAGTCCAAAGGCTGGTTTTAAAAGGTATCTTTAAGTTTATTTACAGATAAATACAACACCCACGACCGGACGCTCCCGCTGCACACCAGGACTCCAGACAACTGAATAAACATTGTCAGAACCCTGGAGTGCCCTCGGCAGAGCCCGATCCTGGAACGACATTCAAACAAATGCAATCATGTAATAAAGTGTCCTCGCGCTGGGATGCAGCGCGAGGACACTTTATTACAGGAAACCAATGCACTACACCCGCCTGGCTACTTCTATAGTTTTTTGCAGGGAGGGATCATTCATATCTAGTAATCTCTCTTGAATTTTAATATTGCTTGTTCTGTTTATAAATTGATCCCTCATAAAGGTCTCTAAATTTACAGGTGGCCGCAAGTGTTAGCAATACTGAAATGCATTGCTCTACGGACTCCCCCGGTAGCTGGGATCGAGAGAAAAAGTTGCGCCTTTCTACTACCATGCTAATCTTTTTGCGGTAGTATTCTTCTAATGCCTTTATTACCTCAACATACTCATCAGTGGAAACTATCTCATCGGAATGTAACTCTACCACCTCACCCTCCTCTTTACTTTCACTATTGCTTGTTTTCTCACCATTACCAACTTGTTTCTTACCTATATTAATTGGTAAAGTTTTTAATACCTTTCTGCCCTCTATTCCTAAATTGTGTTTGAGTAGTGCCACCTTACAGGAAGCTATAAAATCCTCCCCAACAATAGCCTCTTAATAGGTTTTGAAGGATTCTATCCAGTCCTCCCATGGTAAAGTGGGTTCTCCAGGACTTTGTAAAAACTTGGGTGGAGCTATAAAGGATGACATGTCCATAATGATGGTGTATCCTCATATTAGTAAAAAAACAATATGAACAATATAACTCAAGTAATGTTACACACAATAAGCGTACTGTGAAATAGTGAACAATGATATAAATGGTGGAAATAGTCACTGGCTTTAAGTTACCTGAAAAAAAACAGGATTAATAAAAAAACAAGCTAACAAAATTAGGGTAGTTACTGTAGTCTAGTCAGCAGAGATCTGTAACAATTTTGTGTTTGCTCCTTACCTATGATGTGGTCATCTTAGTCTGCTTAACTATAGTACATACAGCCCTCCAAGTCGCCCATCCAAAAATGAATTCCTTGTTTGTTGTTGCAAATGCTGGTTTGCTGTCCTTAAACACGTCGAAGAGTCTTTCTTATTGCCTCGCTGATAATTCACTTGTTTATAAGCGCTGATTAAGTGTCTTTAAGCGCATCAAATGCATTGTTATGGCAACGCTGTGTTGTCTGCAGGTAACAACGTAATGTCAATTACTCGTCACAGTGCAGCGCGGTTCCCACACTGCACTGCATTTGTGATGTAAGTCGCTCCAGAGCTTCACAGAAGAATCCCTTTATGAAAGGAAATCCACGAGCGGCGGCCCGTGAAGTCAGCTTTTAAATAGTAACAAGCTCAACAACAAAATACGTATCAGAGCTCCTGGTCCCAACGGAAACGGTGAACAGAGGACCGGGTTTGGTAGATTGAAGACTTTAAAAATTGAATCCGACGCAGCTTCAACGCACTTGATAAAGACATTCTCTCACATCTAGCGCGATACAAATAGATAGACTTCTCCACAATATAATCCTTACCGCAACTTAAGTTATGCTTTCTTTCATTCAAGGTACATTACTAAGCGCTATACAATTTCACCAAGACATTGTTCACACCGAATCTGCATGAATCAGTAACTTTGGGCCAGATGTAGGTAGGCTTTTACCAGTCGGTAACGGCCGAAATCGGCCGTTCCCGACCGGTAATTGCCTTTTCCTATATAAGTGGTATATTTACCGATTCAGTAAATACCGAATCGGTATTTACCGATTTGGTATTTCCCAAATCATCATTTACCGGTAAATGATTGTAGGAAGCACTTTAAAGAGTGTTTTTGTGCTTTAAGGATTCGTTATTTACCACCAACTATTTGTTGGTGGTAAATAAGGAATTCCTGTGTAAATGCAAATGTGTGCATTTACACCTGTGCCATGTGACAGACATACATGCCCTTAAGGCATGTATGTATGCCACATGTGCACACCAGCACTATTCAGGGGTGCAACAGGGTGTCAAAGTGACACCCTGCCACCCTTGACTATTTCCCTATTTTACCGAATCGGTCTTTACCGATTCGGTAATTGATATTTGTTCCTATGGGTCTCCAGGCCCATAGGAATGAATGGCAATTACCGAATCGGTAAATACCGATTCGGTTATTCGGTATTTTAGAATTGGTAAAACCTATTTACTTACATATAGCCCTAAGTTCTTACTGGAATCTGCATAAATCAGATCCTCTACTCATGCGCTATAAGAGTCTTGGGCCAATGTCGGTACTCCACTTCTTACTTCCTTGTCAGTGAATAAAGTAGTGGTAAACAATTTCAATCTTCTTTTATGATGTCTTCAATGTATGTAATGATCAAAGAAAACAGACAATTGACCTTCCAGTCAACTGTCAATGTCTAGGGGTTGATGATCTGTGATAAGCAACATCACTTGAGCAGTCTGCCCTCAGAAGGATTACATCCCATCCTCGTCGCAACTTTTAAGAGGCGCAGACAAGTCAATTTAAGAAGGAACTTTATTCAAGTTCTCAGTAACAACCCTCTAGACATGTCCTCTCTCAGCAACTTCCAGCTCTCCTCTGCCAGGCATGCTCCAGAACTCTAACATCCTAGTTACCAAGGGAAGAATGCAGAGCATGTTGCTAAGACACCATATCAAGATACAACATTAAGCACATACGCTAATATCCACTTTTGATTAATTCATTTGGAAAGGAACCACCATCACAATTAAACAATGTCTTCTGAAAAGAAAGTCTTTTGGATACATGTTTGCTTAAACCATGGAGAGTTTGCATTGTCTGCCCTTGTTTGCTTTTTAAGAAAACTGATTATAATGCTATTTCATGATTGTGGCAAATACCATTAAGAGAGATTTAGTTATGTGAAAGTAGGAGGTTTATAAAATATTTATAATTTGAATGAGTTAGCCCAAAATTTCAGAATGTGATTTATTTTTGGATACAGTAATTTTAATGTGTGGAAGGGACATCGTTTGTTATAGTTATGCTGGAAAAAAAACGTTTAACTCAGGAAGTAAAAGTAGAATAGGGTGGGTGCCCCTACAAGCAACGGCGATGTGGTGAAAGTACCTGGCAGGAGTCTGTCCCTGCATGTAGAAAATAATGATCGGAATGGTTTACAGGTTCCCATACGTTGCCATACCCTGTAAATTGGGGCCAAGTAATGGGGACTGGTATGAACTACCTAAGTGTTCATATTGGATTTCAGTGCACATTGTCTATGCACCGTGTGTGGTTCTCACCTGCACCTATCCTAGTGTCCTTTATGACCTTGCAAGTGGGTGTGCAGCCCTTGGTCTGAGGACTCGTTCAAAAGTGGAGACACCAAGGGTCATATTTACGAGGTCCTTGCATCATGCTTGCACCATACATGAACACATGAATGATGCAAAGCTCCAAGTCATATTTATGAAGGCACGCAAAGCCACTTTGTGTGGCATTGAATGGCTTAATAAATATGACTAATGCAGTTAGCGCAAATAGCTGTGTTAAATTACTCTGCAGAAGGGAGGCGGTCTATCAGTGGGTCTTACTACGCAAATCCTATGGTTTCTGATGCATTCCCACATTTACCAAACCTGGTAAACCTGGGAATGCAACAAAAAGATATGCCTCCCCAGGTGAGGCGTAACAAGGAGAAATATTTGTATTTCTCCTTGTTTATTTCCTTTTTCAATGTATGCTACATTCTGCAGCACACATAGAAAGAGGAAAACTCCTCTTTGGATTGTTTTTGTGCAAGAAGATCCTTCCTGCACATAAAAAACCTGCCTACAACACAGGCACCCTTGCATCGTGGTGCAAAGGTTCCTGCGTTGGCGCTAGGCTGCTGAAACAGAGCCAGCACAGGGGTAAAGGACAGGAATAAACAGTATGGGATAAATAGGTTGCATTCCAGCCATTTACCTGTGACACAGAGCAGTGCAGCAAGGTTGCCTTGCACCACAATTGCCATAAATATTCCCCTAAGTGACTTTTGTCGTTGATTGCACGGCAGAAGATGACTCCACAGGTTCCGTGAAACTTTAAGTCTCTCTCAAACCAGAAGAGCACAGGAGCTGGTAGAAGGTATGCACCCCTAGTTGCTGTACATTCAGTCATCAGTCTGAGGGCGCCGACTCCTCCGCTTCATGCTCCATGACCTACTTATGTCAGAACTAGAGATGCTCTTTTTTGCGTGGCAAATCCCACCCCAAAAATTAGCAAACTGTCATGTCACTGTTGTAGGTTCTCAGCACACCTTACATAAAAATAGTCCGTAAAGACAATTTTTTATTTATTTAAATTGTTTGTTATGATCTTAACGTACAACTTATTATAAAAGCAAAGCACAATCTAACTTTAACACACTCATTAAATTACGAGAGTCGTGACTTGTTAGAAACACCTGACACACAACAAATAGTTCTGAGTATAAGCATGAAAGCATTTCATGCAAAACTGTCCACTGAACATGACAAGTCGTATGCATGAAATATCATCAGACATAAATATAAAATACCAAATATCGTTTGCAAACAATAGTGTTCCAGTGGGTGTAGATTTTCTATTAATATCTCCAGTCTGGTGATCTTTTGTAGACGATATTTAGGACACAATATTTTTCTTAAGTGATATTCTGACAATTATATTCTTATACGGCACCAACTGTATACCAGCCTATAAGACTTGATTTTTTTTATATAATAGTGTAGCACAGAAGAAAGGAGAATTACATTGGTGGCATTACAGATGTATCCAAAAAATAATAATAATCACATTTATTTAACTTTTCCTTTACCGCTGCACTGCCGCCACCTATCCTCTGTCCTCTTCAGGTCTGCTACAGTACCAGGAGCACTCAGGCTTCCGGGCTCTCCAAGCCAATCACAAGCAGCGTCCTGATTGGTCTGAGCTTCCTGTTTGGACGCTCAGGGAGTGGCTGGGGAGGCTGGGCATGTTCTCCACGGGGCTGTGCAACACAGCAAAACTGTCATGTGCACTTAGAGGATGCTTGGCATCACGGAGCCCAGCCACCACCCCCTCCCCCCAGACTCTGTCATTCACACATGAACAGGGCTGTGTCTGTCCTCACACAAAGCTGTCTCCAGCTCCATCTAGTGTACATGGAAGTTCTGGAACTACGTCAGGGAAAAACAGAGTCTTGTGCACTACAAAGACTTTCTTTTGAAGTTTGCCTGCTTCAGAGACAGAAAAGGGTATAAGAGTTGGACCCCTGACCCCATATTTTTAGAACACTTCTGGAGTTAGGACACTGCTAAGAAGCATAGATGGATAAGCTCTCAGGAGGGACAGCCACTTTGCTTTATTGGTCTGCTGCTGGCTGTTTCTGTCTTGACCAGTTAAAGGGTTGGACTTTACTTTCTACTTCCTGCAATCCCACGTTTCTCCAAGGGCTTATGTATGCTTGCCTCCTGTTGAATGTCTCAGGGCCAGAAAATTCTTCATCTATAACTTTTTTTCAGTACTAGGAGTCCTGCATCACCAAGGGGTGCCAAATCTGGTCCTGGGCTCTTGGAACCGAGTGGTGTGCTGGAATCCAAGAGAAATCATTCCACTGTGATTTTACCCTGCAAAGAATGCAGTGCATCGACCGCGATGACATCGTAGCCCCGGCCTCATCAACATCACTTCAAGCTGTCATCGACGCCCCTGCCTGCATCGAAGCCAAAAGCACCGCTCGTGAAGAGCAAGACGTACCGCCTCGATGATATTACAGCCCTGGTGTTCCGACGACAGCGCCGTTGACTCTGACTTTGTCTATGATGCCACTGCCTACACTGTGGCTGAGGGCACTGCTAGTGAAGAGCATGATGCATCTACCCATCTCACATTGCAGCCCTGGGTCTGCCAATGACGGCACTTCAGCACTGACACCCCTCTACTGCCTGCACCGAAGCCTTGGTCACAGCTCATAAAGAACACAACGTATCTACTGCAACGACATCGCAGTCCCTGCCTTCCGACACAGAGCTCCTGTCCTTGACATTGGAGAGCTCGATCCCCAGTGCATGTGACACCAATGCCTCAACGACTTCTGCCTGACTTTCAGAACCAGCGCCCACCAACACCGGTGATGCCTCATCTTCGAATTTCATTGCAAGTTCCCTGAGGCTCTTCATTTCCAAAGATACTGGTCTGCCGATGTTTCCGACCCTGCTCCGTTGAACTGTTGGATAGTGCAATCGACTTCAAGGAACTGTATTTTTTTTTAATCTTCTTGCAAAATTCATATTTGTACTTGTGTACGTTAGATTTGTTTTTTTCTTTGGTCTTGTTTTACTCAGATTGGCTATTATTCTAACCTGGTGTGGAGTACTTTTGTGGTGTTTTCACCGTGTTACAGTGTGTGTGTGTACAAATGCTTTAGATATTGCCTAGGAGATAAGCCTAATAGCTCGTGCCAAGCTACCAAGGGGGTGAGCAGCAGTTATCTTAGCTGTGGGACTCCCTTACCCTCACTAGAGTGACAGCCCCTACTGGGACAGGGTACCAATCACTGCCAACTAGAGACCCCATTTTTAACAGGGGCCCTCACCTGAGTTTGCCAAAGTTGCACACAGATATTACCATTTACAAGGCTTTCACACAGTAGAGTAAAACCTACAGGGTTTCTTGAGACTTAGGCCTTTCCTGCCACATTAAATTCATTAGTATCCTAAGATGATTTGCCAAGAATCTGCCCAGCACAAATCCAACAAGTTCTTTGGGTTTCAGTAGTGAAATAAACCTTCGGAGCCTAGTGGAGTGCACTTTGCAAGTATCTTTAGGTCTGTCTTAATAAGAAAAATTAGTCTGTACTTTGACCACTGCAAATGGTCCTTCCACGGATTTGTGATTCAAAGAAATAAGAGCTTTGTTAAATTCAGGTTTCAGGCCCTCATTTACAGAGACATCAACAAACACTTAGCAAGGGAACGTTATCGGAGCCTTTATCTTGTAAAATGCAATAGGTAGTCTGACTTCACAGGGAGTCTTGATCACCCTGCTCATAGTGTTTATCTTTAAGATGGAAGAGTGGACATTTTGCCTTTAAAATAAAAATACAATTAATTTTGAATTTGGCTTTCAATATTGACGTAGAGAGCACGGGTGATATACACTTATAATAAATCCTCAGCTGTCCATTGGTTCCCTTTTTCAGTATTTGCTGATTTTGATTTTTTTTGTGTAGTCAATGCATACGCTCGCATTATCTGGCCTGTAATATAGGCTTTCCCTGCAGCCCAAATAGTAGACGGCCCCTCATTCATGTTGATGTAACCATTGAAGTACCACAACCAAATCTTTTTTATCGTCTGGATTTTTGGATTGCAGAGTCTCCATCCTTCATTGCAGTTTGGGGGTCTGTGTTCTCAGGTCTATTCTCAGCAGTTAATGATCCAAAAGTCCTTGATCAAGTATTGACCAATGAGACACATTTTTTTAAGTGAGCAGGGGACAGTGACAAGGAAATAATTAATTGATAATTTGCATGCCATGGACACATGACATTAACATGTAATTCCTTTCATTCAGGTGTATAGGAGCCAGGGTTCCGTCAAGACATGGTCTGAATGAAATCAAATCCTAAAGGAGGCCTCATTCCACATTATGGGTTCTCTTTGGTGTCCCTGAAGGGTTTACGTTTATATCCAAGGCTATATTCCAGTAGCCGCGGATTAGAATTTTTGTGTGGCTGATTTCTGTCACTGTTAGGCTTAAGGAAGAAAATAAGTCTACTTCACTTCTGTTAGAGCCATGCTGTGTAACTAGTAAAAACTAAAGATTTTGGGTAGTTATTTTTGCAATTACAAAGTGCCCATTATTTTCAATCCAAGTTTTGCCAATGGGGGAAGATAAATATTTATGTGTGAGATTGAACACCCCACCTTCTCTGCGTTCTGGTCCTAAAGCTGTAGTCACTCTGCCTACCATGTCCCTTTTTATTTTGCCACTATTTATATTGACAAGTATGTTTCTTGGAGTAGTACAATGCATGGTTGTTTAGTTGCAAGGTAAGATTTTCTATCCTTTTAATATAACTCTTCAGGCCATTAACATGCAATGAGAAAATCTTCAAATCTGTTATATCTGTCAATACTTCATACCTGTATTATCTCTTCTTGGATAGGGACAGGGAGGATCTTCCTTGTGATTACATTGTTTTAATCAAGTACCTAAAATGTATACATGTGAAGTTAACTTTCGCTTGTATTTCCTTTGCCTTTAAATGTGAGTTAAATTTGGATCTACTGAGTCTAAAATCAAAAGATTTGCCAGGCCTTATTACAGTTAAAGGGTAGGGGGAAGAAGCCGAAATGACAAGGATAACATCATGATTATAAAGAGTGGCCTTTTAGAGGAGACCTGGGTTTATCTCATGTCGAATATAAGGTTTCTGGATCTTCACCATTACGATCTGTTATAGGATGTCTGTTAGTTTCATTTCTACTTTGATTGTGATGGTAGTTCCTCCCATGCTGGGATGAGTCCAGCTGCATGTGTGATCCTCTATTGAGAACCTTGGTGCAGCTGGCTTAACTTCAATTGGTCTGAAGTCTAAAGTGGAGACAAATGTTCAAGGCCTTACGATCGTATTATTATTTAGTCTTGCCATCCATGGTAAACAGCACCGTGGAAAATTCCAAGAGGCCAAATTTGATATCCTATTTCTTCAGGATGATACAAAAAGGCAGAAACCTTTTTCATACAATGTTGGTTTCACTGGAAAAGTCAGCTGCTATTATATTTCAAAGGTCTGTGGCATTTTGTAATATGGAGACTATACCCGGCTTGTTGGTGATGCAACAAATATTTGATCATCAGTCATGGGGCATTTATGAAATTAGTACATAAACTGTGGGCTTTTTGAAATACTAGAGATGGGGTAAATGTGGCATTTAATAATTTTGGGATTAAAGAAGTCAGAAAGACTATCACGTTGTCATCTTTTTCTGCTAGGCTGAAAATCCTTATGTTTTCACTTCTACTGCTATCTTCAAGCTTGTCACTTTGCTCTGTAGATTCCATACATCATTCAAACAAGCATATGTCTTTTCCAGTTTCAAGTTGACAGTCATCCATTCCATTTCAGTTCCGTTTACATGTGTTTCACATCTTTACTGGTCTCTGAGGTTGACTGTTCCATCATTGTTAAGGACGTTTTAATGGCCTTGAGGTCATTCTAAAGTATTTCAATATTACTGGTTGTGTTAGCTGAAGCTGTGTTCTGTTTATGGCTAACTGCTTCTGAAAAAAAACAGTTGATGAGTGGCTTTAGTGGTGAACATTAGAAAAAACGTACAGACATTGAGTATGGATATCAACCATAAACACGTGCAAGATTGCAGAGCTTGCATTGTCTCATTTATTTTGAGAGACACTAGAAGAATGTTGTATATATAAAGGACAGACTAAGATCAAATTTTGCAATTGAAAAGAAAAGAGTTGAATTGTTCCTGTACCTAGAAAAATATATTGGCTTCAAATAGGATCATCCTAAGGCATTAATGTTCATTCTTCTCTATCCAAAACGACCACCGTCTGGTTTCCCGAGCAGTGATCCAGATCACCCCCAAGACGGTGGGAGCTGATGGGCATCCGAATCTTTGGTGCTACACCCACTCATCATTAGGCTTGCTCCCCCACTCAGGTACATGCCCATTTCAGTGTATTCACATTTGGCACTACCAATGAGGCGACTTACTTTAGATCGTCTGGGAGATGGATTCAGTGGTGATTCTACAATGCAAGTCTCTCTCCCCTTCTGGTGGGTCACACTGCCCCCCATAACGATTGTCCACCTACTCCTTGGCCTCTTGGGCTCCCGGCATAAGTTCCAATCACAGGTGGTCGCCTGTGATTTCAGAGCTATGAGCCAGGATTCTGGGGGCACAGTACATAAATCTGTTTCCTGATGAGGGTTATTGCAGGGTTCAATTCATCCATTCTGCTTGATCAAAGGAGAGGCAGTGCAAAGGGCTATCAAAGGGAGGCCATTTTCTATTGTAGCCAAACTTTACCCACCAAGCCAAATATTACTGATAATCCAATTTGCATTGCACCATACATTGGACTTCCCACAGAATAAGCACACAACATCAAATGTATTCTATTCAGTCCTGAAGACTTACAATGCGATAAATAAAACTATATTGTATATCAAATAAATACAGTTTTATAGTATTATATTTTCCAAAACTTATTGACAATCTATTGGGTTCTTAAGAACAATATACAATTCAAAACAATATAAGGTTCCATAAATGTAGACACTATGCTATATCACAAAATTATAGTTCATATTGTTTTATATAATTCTCCAAAACCTCTTGAAAGTGTTTCTGCCTGAAGTCATGCTTACTGCTGTTTATTTGGTTAATCAAGTAGAACAAATTACCGTTGACCACTCTAACTGAACCCATTTCTGCTGGATGCATTTGCTGCACCTAATGGTCTATACAGAAATGTGCATTTGCATTTTAAAATTAGTGCTTTTTATTCATAAGCCTGCATACTTTGCATTTAAATAGAATCGTTTCACCCAGTTTCTTCTTGAAGAAGTGGCATGCCTGGACCTAAGAGTGTTCAGGGGTGGGAGGGTCTAAACATGTGTGAACAGTTCCAGACACTTGGCAATACCTAAATATTGTTTTCAGTTTCCTTCTTTAACTTGAAGTTACTTTTCATGGGCAAGTGATACGTAAAAAGAAGAGGACATGGAAATGGGGAATGTCTTCTTTTGCTGCATCTCTCATCAAAAGCCTACAATTTGCATACATTTAAATGACGTACTACATAAATAATATACTTACAGGGCTGGACTTGCCGTACGGGGAATCAGGTGTTTCCCCGGGAGGCTGTAAGGGTGGGGGATGGATTTTGATACTGGGGGCCAGTTTTGCAGCCATGCTACAGTATCAGCCACCAGTGCCAAAAGCAGCAAGCAAGCATTTCCGGCCTTTTGGTGCCAGGCAGTGCTTCCTCATGGGCTGGTCTGAGAAAATTGCCATGGCTGCTGTGGGCTCTCAGTTCAGCCCTGAATACTTTATCCAAATATCATTCACTGTGGCAAATACTACTATTGCAGTGTCTCTAGGCTCTAGCCAACCGTCGATAGCTGTTCCTTTGAGGAGTGTCTGGTAATGCAGCCTGTAAAATCCTTTTTAAACGTACAAAACAGCAATGGTCCAGAAAATGATGGCTTCGTAATACTGGTGATTGCAAAATTACAGGCTGTCATGTTTGTCCTAGACATGTTTACTGTTACTATGCTTCTTTTTTGTTTTACTTGCTGCACATTTATGCATTGCACGTTCCTGTTCATACTGCTCTCTCTGAATAAAGAATTAGGTTTTTGCCCTTAGACACAGTCCTGCCAAGTATCACGCATCAGCCGTGACACTAACGCATTTCAGTGTGGTGCTCCGCATCACCACACTGAAATGCATTGTCACGCATAATGTATAGTGGCTGAGTTGCCTGTTAGTGCGACCTACAATCTGTGTGTGTCAGCTGTCAGTGCAGTGCGCTGCCTGTGACCTGCCTGTGCGCGCTGCTGCTGCAGTCTTGGGCCGCTCCCAGCTGAGTTAGCTAAGGCATGTAGGTCAGTGCTACAATGTATCTTCTTGTGATTGTTCCCCTGGCGCCGCGCCGCTCCGAGTCAGACAGCGTCAGCCTGCGTGGCGCCACTACAGAGTAGTGCTCTATAGCTACTACCGCGAGAGCAGTGCCCACGTCAGCTTGTGTAACACAATTTGTGGACTTGACGCCGTGAAACTTTACATCGTGTTGCATTACAGCAGGGAGTATGAGAGGCAGTTTGAGTGTAGCTCTTTCTGGCCGCAAATCATGACGAGCCTACCTGGCCGAGGGAGAGTGCAGGGGATGATTATGACGGCTTTCCAAATTCCCCCTGTGTGGGCCAATTGTGTATTGCTTATAATACCGGCCGTGGCCCGAGGCGAATTTTCTAAATAATTTCCGATCCTGCCTGAAAGCTGGCTGCGGCACGATGCAGCAGGCAGCAGGGCCGACCAAGGTGAATCGCCGCTTGGGTAGCTCGCTCGTGGCCTGAGCCAGCCAGCAGCTGTAATAAAGACAGAGTCAAAGACAACCCACACCGGCAGTTGAGTGAACCTGGCCACTGGAGTTGATCCTCAGCTGCAGCGGTTCCTCAGCCTGTTCAGAGCACACCAGCAGCCCGTGGTTTAAATAATGCATGGCAGCACTGTTGTTGCCATGGGCGGGGCCACCCTGGAGAGTCCGAGTTGTGGGCGTCGGCTACCATCAGGCGTGTGCCCGCAGCGCTGCAAAGAAGTAAGTGGCTGCAGCCTGCAGTGTGTGTGCCTAACTCCAATGCTTATGTAACTTTAAGCTATATAGAAAAGTAGCGGAACGCAGGCTAATTATCTTCGAGGCCTGCAAATGTCTTCTCTGTACCTTCGTTTTGCAAGGTGTTTTAAGCAGAAACTGCACCGTTCTCCCTGAAGGGTTATATTTATGTAAGTGTGTTATGTTTTTTTCTTGTTGGAATCGGATCCATCAGTTAAAGTTGATGCGGGGGAGGGGGGCAAAACCCGGAACGAACGTCCATTCACCCTAGTATACAGTTCACAGCAACCTCTATGGCTCTTGAGTTTAGCAGGTTGACTTCAAATTAAATGTATTTAGAAAGCGCCTGTGAGCCCTCCAGACTCCCTTATGCTGCAGTCGCATCCTGCCAGGCCGCCTTCTCCGCCCACCCTCTCACACACATGCCTGCCCTGGACTTTTCTTTTACAAATCAGCACTGTCTCTGGGTTCAGTTGGACCAGTTTATCCGGATCTGTCAGCACTACACACAGCTCCTGGAATACATTACCTAGTAAATGAAAAGTGAGTCGTGCAGTGATGGTTACACGGTGTTACGTGTCAGGAAATATTAAAATATTTCTTGTTAAGGCCTAAATATAGTGCTTCGGTTTACTCGGCCTTATTGCACTTGCCATCCAATTGTGTTTGTTAATTAGCAAATTCCTTTTTGGCACAGTGCGAAGCAGTCAGTGGGTGCTGGTTGTACAGTGTGTCAGATTATAACACATGCAGTTACTTACTGTGCTAAGGTGACACAGGTCATGAGTGCATGGGGATGAGTGCAAGTCAAGATCTACTGTTGCAATGACTTGCTATGATATGAAAATGCTGCTTTTGCTGGCGCAGTCATGTTGCTCAAATGGGTGTAATTTCAGTTATTTGTTTCCCTCATCTTCTTTGCTTGATTTTGCTTGTGAGAAAGTGTCACTCATAGTCGGTGAAACGTCATTCATAATTACTCTAAAATTATGGAAATGTCACACATAGCATTCTGAAACCTTGGCAGCTATGTAGACAGTGTTCGGGTGGAGGAATGATAGGGCACCTGGTACCCCTGCATTTGTCCGACCTTATATTAATAATATACGTACTCTAAATATCCTTCACTGTGGCAAATACTACTGTTGCTGAGTCGCTAGAATCTAGCCAACCATCAATAGCTGTTCCTTTGAGGAGTGTCAGGTATTGCAGAATGTGAATTCTTGTTTAAACTTACACAACCTAAAATGGTCTAGAAAGGGATGGCTTCATAATACTGGTGATCGCTAACTTACAGGCTGTCATGTTTGCCCTAGACAAGTTTATTTATTTATTTTGTGTCCTCATTATGTAGTGAGAAGGCAAAAGGAGCTCATTATAGAGAGACAGCAATGGAAACCTCCCACCTCTCACCATAAAAGGAGAAGGGAAACAAGGGCCATGTCACTCGTTGGGAAGAGCTCACATGCCTCATAAGCAACCTTATGTCATA
Source organism: Lissotriton helveticus (assembly GCF_964261635.1). Classification (NCBI taxonomy): domain Eukaryota; kingdom Metazoa; phylum Chordata; class Amphibia; order Caudata; family Salamandridae; genus Lissotriton; species Lissotriton helveticus. The sequence goes on from NC_136061.1 coordinate 727,878,881, forward strand.
GGAGTTCTTTGTATGGCCCTCATACGAGCTCCCTATCAAAGCTTTATCGTTGAATGCATAATCATTGGACATTTTCTTTTCACAAGTAAAACAATTAACCCCACTTGTTGTTGTTCCGTGATTTATGCTAATGGTCCCACACATCCCATAACATTATGCTCTTGGTTGGGCAGCTTTATGGTCTAAACTATTTCTCCTTTGACTGATGCTAGACATTCCCACAAAGTTGGGGGGCAAGGGAGCACCCACTTCAAACATATTTCACATTGTGCCAATAACATTAATACACAAGCATGTGCAATGCAATATGTCTCGCATTTGTGAGAGTTTAAACTATTGGCATTGTAAGTAACAATGCTTTTTATTTATGTTTTAAAAATCAACAAGTAAATAAAAGGCATTGTCATTTACAATGCCAATAGCTCAAACTCTAGTAAATGCGAGACATATTGCATTGCAAATGCTTGTTTTTCCTCTTGCTCCATCACTTCCGTCCCGGCAGAAACATTTTAACACAGCTTCTCTGTGTAACAACTAAACATTTGTAAACCTCTCTGGTTCTTGTCACATCTGCAGCTATTGCTCTGCAGAAGGACTTTGTCATTACGGAGCAATAAGCAAGGCAGGGGGTATGGGAACTTTGAAAGTGGAGGCATATAATAGAAGGCACAGCTTTCCTCGGGATCAGCAACCAAGCCCAAATTTCAGGACTCAGAGGGGCCAGAGGAGAACTCCTCACAACCGTTTGGGGAAAATAGGTCCCAATGCTAGATTTGACAACACAATTAGCTAAACATCAAGAGGTTCAGAAGAAGAAATGTATCTTCCAAAAAAAAATGGCGCAAAAACCTGTCATTTTTCAAAAAGTATTCATCTTTGTTCGATTTTTTTCGCCCAACTTGTCTCTTCTGGATAGCTAAACAGTCAAATGTTATTGTAGGGTGGAAACATCTAAAGTTATACAAATCACACTATGATGTAGAGCTCACAGGATCAAAGACTAGCCGCATTTCCATCAACCTTCCATGACTTATACAGCTGTAATAATAACAGCCTTGAATGCTCGCTTAGTGTAGATGAAGACACCTCCCCTAAGCACGTCATGGCGTGCCAGCACCTGCAGCAAGGTCAGAATACACGTCCTACCTCCTGCACTGAGTGTGGGGACCATGAACACCAATGCCCTAAACGCTGTCGATCTCAGAAGATGGCTGGACACAGAGAGCGTCCTTGGAGCAGGCGACTTACCTAGAAACTAACATCAAAGTGGTGCGCCACAGTGGAGACCCCGCAAGGAGATACGCCTCTGATGATCAGGTGTAACCACCAACGCTCCCATCCACAGACCCAATGTCTTCAAGAGTAGGCGGCACCTGCACCCCTCTACTACAGCTGGATTCTTTAAACCTTTATCTAAAACCTACTTTAATTAAAAACAAGAGCAGTGAAGGTATCACTGCAGCCGGCCTGATTCGGCGCGAAAACCATAAGTTCGGGAGCGTCACGCCTGTCGTGGGCGAGACTTCCGCCTTATGGGGGAAGCCCACGGAGTGGCTGGCCGAGAGGAGCAGTGGTGACACGGGGCTCCCATGCCTGAGGGAGAGCCCAGCAGTGGCTGCAGAAGTAATTAGAGTCAGAAGTGGCGGCTGAGGCCGCTGAGGCAAGTGCGGGGCTCCCATGAGTGAAGGAAGCCCCGTGTGTGCCAGGTCATGCGAAGCATAGGAGATGAGACCAGGGGAGTCCTGAGGCTGACGGAGTCTGTAGCAGCAACAAATAAGCCTGGCGAGTGGGGCTTAGTTGTACCGTGGGGGCTGGTACATGTGTTTGTTTTTTAGTGATTGAGTACGCGTGGACTGGCTGGGGGTGGCTGCTACGTGTGTGTGTGTGCACGTTCAAGTTAACTCCCGCCTCGAGCCTAATTAACGCGGCGTCAAGCACCAGCATACACGTGCACATCTCATACATTACATGCAAGAAGGTCTTCACAAGCGCATACACCCGTGCAAATTGCCAAAAGCCCAGCTCGTGCCTATCTCCTGTCCCACTTCCGAGGGGACTCCACAACAATAGATCTCGCTGGCGACAGCGCTTCGCACTGCGTTCTTTAGGCGAGACCTAAAAAAGCAAGAATTTATGGTTCTTATGCAATTTTATCAGTAGCCCTCCACCATCTGTGATCCTAAAAATCACCAGTGCAAGCTTACCCTAACTTCTTAACCCATTAACTCTGGGACCCACTTCTTGCAAATAAATCTGGATCAGAGGGCACTGCCAAAACATATGGACATCATCCTCCTTTTCCTTGTAACACTAAGGCACTTCTTCACCTCTCGTCCTCTGAAAATTGACAGCTTTCTGGTATCCAGTATGCCCTGTGCACTGTAAACAGATGATTTTTCCTGAGAGGTGCATATTTGGTTGGCAACCAAAGAATAGGCATCGATACTTGCCATGAGGTTTTTACGTCCAGCGTCAGCAGGTCCCTGCCCCAGATCTCTGTTTGTGCCCAGCCTGCACTAGCATCCAATACCACTTCGAAACCTGTTACTTTGCGCTGATCTTTGTTGTAGTTTATCCTCACAGACGCTTTTTCTTTTCCTCTCTTTACCTAAACCCCGTGCCCAACTTGTCAGTTGGCAATACTAGAATTTGAACAGGTTGCCCTCTGTGAATTCCAACAGGGACTTCCAGGAGACCAGTGAGTTATCTTCTATAATTTGACCCCATTTATTTACTCCTCCTTCCATCAGAGGAGTTGAGCGCTTGTCTTGAAGACATTGGGTATTCCCTGGCGTGTTCTATATTGGTGCAGAACTTCTGTAGTAAGGTATTTTTAATGTTCCTCAGACTTGATATCAAAGCTTGCAAGCTGCCTGCAGTAATTTCAGCCTGACCTTTTTAGAGTACTCCAGGTGTCCAAATTGAAAAAGAAAATAGCCCCCTCCTTTGGCAAACTATTCTTTATAGCTTTAAAAAGTGGGGTAACGGCGAAGTTATCTAGAAGGAGAGATCTTATGTTCTTTGATTGGAAAGCCCAACTGTATAGATAAATGTCACTTGCAATGCATGCATGTTCTTTTTTTCTATGAAGTTTCTTCTACGTAATTCTTACCGCTTTTGAGGAACATATGTAACTGCACAACTCCCACTGCAATTTGGTAAACCACTCTGGCTTACATTCTAACAGTATTACATCGAAAAAACTTGAATTTTGGGACTATTGACATTTTTAGGATATTTGATCTCCCTAGGCAGGCCTCCCCATGCCTTTTATAACTTCCTGGTTCCTGTCACTATTTTATTGAAGTTTACCTCAGCCATTGTGTCTAGATCTTCCACCACCCTAACTACCAATTATGTTACTTCCTGCTTTACAAGTGAACTTTTACAGCAGGTTTTACATTCCGTAATTTCGTTTTTCCTAGTTAACCAGGTAACCAAAGTTTTCCAAGGTGTTCAGGATTGTTGGAAGTGATCCTGCCAGATCTTATGTATACACCATAAAATCAATGGTGTAGGGGGCCACCTGTTACACTCAACGTGAATAATGTTTTGAATTGTCCTCATTTATTTTATTTGCCAAACGCTCAATATATAAATTAAAAAACAAAGGTGACAGTGGGCAACCCTGGTGAGTCCCTCTCCGACTGTATATCTGCTTAGTATGATTGCCTTTCACCAATATCTTGGAAATTGGATTTTTATATAGGGACCCAAACGCTCTTGAGAAAACATCACCCAAGTCATGCTGTTTATTAACACAATGCAGAAAGGGCCAACTTACCTTATCAGAGATTTTGGCAGCTTGGAAAGTGAGCACCCTCGAAGAGATTTTGTCTTTGGTGGCCAAGTCTATTGCTCAAATCAGGCCATGCATCAGTTCATAAAGTTGCCTCCCCTTAACAAAATCCTATTGATCTTCATAAATTAGTGATGGTCTGGTCATATTCTTCAATCACTTATCTAATACCTGTATATAGATCATATAGTCACTATTCAGTAGGCAGATCGGCCTGAGGACTTGCATAACTTGGGGTCCTTGTTTGGTTAAAGAATGATACTAATGACAGCCTCATCCCAAAAGCATGGCAGATCTTGTCCTTTTACAAAGGCCACATCAGTACTTCTGTTAGACTAGGGACCAACTCGTCTTTCAAAGTGATATATACCTCATTTGGTAGACTATCTGGGCTACCTGCTTATCTTCTTGTTAATTTCCTGATTGCATTGGACACCTCTTCATTACTAATCTCTGAGTTTAATTCTACCTTTAAATCTTCTAGTAGAATCGAAGTAGCTATTCTACTGAGGTAATTCTTGATCTGCTCTTCCAACACAACTAGGTCTTCTGTATACAACATTTTTAAGAAGTGAATAAAGGCCAGTTCTATCTCCAGATCTTCTGTACATATTGTGACTCTATCGTCATTTTGAATGGCCTTAATGGTATTTCTGGTCTGTTCTACCGTTTGTTTTCCAGGCAAATAAATTGCTGCATCCCTCTCCATATTCACGGTGAGACAGTTTACTTACTTCCCACTTTTTCCTGATGTTTGACTCTTAGTCATTTGCAAGACCAGCCCTTACGCTCTTTATCTGTTCCTCTATCTCTGCCAGATTTTGAGTGTTATAAGAGTGGTCTGCCTCTCCCAATAGCCTCTGTATTGTGGATTCATGATTTATTCAATATGCGGGGTGGGCAAACCTCTTTTTAACTAAAAGAATTCTCTTGTCTCTTGTTTCAAATGATCTATTATCTGGTGATCTAAAAGGAGTACTCGGTTTATAGTCCATCTCAGTAGGCAGGTGTTTTATCTAATATGAGCTTTAGGCTAACTGCTGAATGGTCAGAGAGGTGTTCCGGTTTATGTTCTGCTTTTTTGGTATTTCTACCTATTTTAATGTCCACTAGAAAGAAATCAATTCTAGAAAGATGTCCATATTTTTAGTTGTGGAAAGTAAACGTTTGCCTTTTGCCTTTCTTCACCCTCCAAATATCAACAAGGCCTATCTCTTCCATAATTTGCTTTACTAAGAATCTCACTTTAGGTGTATTGTCTGTACTTCTTGTGGTGGATTTGTCTAGGACACAGTCTATTAATACTTTGAAGTCTCCTCCTAATATAATGGGGAGTGTGATATCCAGAAGCTGATTATATAGGGCTTGAAGGGGGACAGGATCATCTATGTTTGGCCCATAGTAACCCAAAGTATACCAAGAGCTATACATTTTAACCTTTAAAATCAGTTATCTCCCCTTTGGATCTGTTATCAATTCCCCCACCAAAGCCATGATGGATTTCTTAAATATGATTGCTATACCCTTAATACAACATGTCTGGTTACTACAAACATATTGAGCTACCCATTTTTGTTTCTTCATTATGTCTTCCCATTCTACCCTTACGTGGGTCTCCTTGAGGATTATAACTTCGCAGTCCACAAGTCTCAAATACTCAACAATTCTTCTTCTTCTGTTTTTTAACTCTGATGTAATTAACATTCCAAGTTAACACATTTAGGAGTATCAAAGTTGACAACCCTGACATATTAACCTAAAGGAGGGGACCTAGTTTGTATCTATATGAGCTCCATAATAACCCTTCATATTTTAATTTTACAAAGGGTGTGGATTGGAGTGGGGTTGGCTTGTTTGGGATTGGAGTGGGGCAGATTGTTTTGGATTGGAGTGGGGCAGATACGTGTGGGGCAGATTAGTATGTGGCAGGTTGGAGTGGGGTGAATTGTGGTGGACTGGAGTGAGGTAGATTGGGGAGGGAGTGGGGTAGATTGGATTGGGGTGGATTGGATTGGGGTGGGGTGGGTGGAATTGGAGTGGAGTGGGGTTGGGTGGATTGTAGTTGATGAGAGTGGGGTGAATTGGGATGGAGTGGGTGGATTGGGGTGATGTGGTTTGGATTGGAGTGGGGCAAATTGGAGTGGGGCAGATTGGAGTGGGGTTAATTACAGTGGGGCATATTGTTTTGGATTGTAGTGGGGAAGATTGGTTTGGATTGGAGTGGGGAAGATTAAAGTGGGATGGATTGGAGTGAGGTCGATTATTTTAGATTGGAGTGGGAAAATTGTTTTGGTTTGCAGCGGGGGAGATCGGAGTTTGGCGGATTAGAGTAGGGCACACTGTTTTGGATTGGAGTGGGGCAGACTGGAGTGGGGCAGATTGTTTTGGAATGGAGTGGGGAAGATTGGAGTGAAGCCGATTGGAGTGGGCAGGTCGTTGAGGATTAGAGTGGGGCAAATTGGAGTGGGGCGGATTAGAGGGGGCGGATTGATGTGGGACAGATTGAATTAGGGCAGATTGGAATGGGGCAGATTGTTTTGGATTGGATTGGGGCACATTGGAGTGCGGCAGATTGTTTTGGACTGGAGTGGGGCTGACTTTTTTGGATTGGAGTGGGCAGATTGGAGTGGACTCGATTGTTTTAGACTGGAGTGGGCCAGTTTAGAGTCGGGTGGATTGCTTTGGATTGGAGTGGGGCAGATTGTTTCGCATTGGAGTAGGTCTGATTGTTTTGTATTGGAGTAGGGCATCTTTTTTGGATCGGAGTGAGGCAAATTGGAGTGGGGCAGATTGGAGTCGGTGGGTCGAGAGAATTGGAGTGTTGTGGATTGATTGGGGTTAGTGGTTTGGATCAGATTGGGGTGTATTGGATTGTCTGGGGTTGATTGGCTTGAGTGGGTTGGATTGGTGTGGGGTGAGATGGGGTGCATCAGCGTGGATTGGAGTGGCTGGATTGGGATGTACTGTACATTCATGTGTTGAAGTATCATTAAAAAAATTACACATAAGAAAGAAACACTTGCAATAAAATAATCCTCATCTTTTGAGAACAGCGCCCATGAGCAAAAACAAAAGAAAGCATGAGTGTAAAGTGAGAAAAGAAACTTGACAAATTAAAAGAAAGTTTACTACATCAACTAAATCTTGTTGGGCACTACTTTTGCCAGTCACACACCTTCCGTTTGCAGGGTACTAAAAGTTAAAATGAGCAAAATAGTATCTCAATCACATCGGGAGCAGTGGAAGGGCAATGATTAAGTTGAATCAATCAATTCTTGGTTCCTGCTCCACAGAGAAGAACGTAAATGATGCTAGGTCTGTGTTGATGAATTATGAGACTGTAAAGAAGAGGGCCACGCAAGCCAACTAATCGTAAGCAGAGGGTGTGCTCAAGCCTTTTTTGTTTACAAAAGCATCTTGCAAACGAGACGCATGAGCTAGTGCATGCTCTTGCAGTATCGACCCTAAAAAGCAACGAGAAAAAGATAGGAAGGGAAGCCTTCTGTTGGTAAACCCCTAAAATTCTAATTGCTTCTCGGTTCACATCTAACTGGGTCTTGTTCTAGATGGCAGCAGTTTTACTGTTGATTACTTTTCCACTTTTTTCAAATGTCCACTCCATATGTTCATAGCTGCCAAGGTTTCAGAATGCTATGTGTGACATTTCCATAATTTTAGAGTAATTATGAGTGACGTTTCACCGACTATGAGTGACACTTTCTCACAAGCAAAATCAAGCAAAGAAGATGAGGGAAACAAATAACTGAAATTACACCCATTTGAGCAACATGACTGCGCCAGCAAAAGCAACATTTTCATATCATAGCAAGTCATTGCAACAGTAGATCTTGACTTGCACTCATCCCCATGCACTCATGACCTGTGTCACCTTAGCACAGTAAGTAACTGCATGTGTTATAATCTGACACACTGTACGACCAGCACCCACTGACTGCCTCGAGCTGTGCCAAAAAGGAATTTGCTAATTAACAAACACACTTGGATGGTAAGTGCATTAAGGCCGAATAAACCGAAGCATTATATTTATGCATTAACAAGAAATATTGGAATATTTCCTGCCACGTAACACTGTGCAACCATCACTGCATGACTCACTTTTCATTTCCTAGGTAATGTATTCCAGGAGCTGTGTGTAGTGCTGACAGATCCGGATAAACTGGTCCAACTGATCCCAGAGACAGTGCTGATTTGTAAAAGAAAAGTCCAGGGCAGGCACGTGTGTGAGAGGGTGGGCGGAGAAGGCGGCCTGGCAGGGTGCGACTGCAGCATAAGGGAGTCTGGAGGGCTCACAGGCGCTTTCTAAATACATTTAATGTGAACTGTATACTAGGGTGAATGGACGTTCGTTGCGAGCTTTGCCCCCCTCCCCCGCATCAACTTTAACTGATGGATCTGATTCCCAAAAAAAAAAAAACATAACACATTTACAGAAACATAACCCTTCAGGGAGAGCAGTGCAACAGCAGTTTCTGCTTAAAACACCTTGCAAAACGAAGGTACAGAGAAGACATTTGCAGGCCTCGAAGATAATTAGCCTGCGTTCCGCTACTTTTCTATATAGCTTAAAGTTACATAAGCATTGGAGTTAGGCACACACACACTGCAGGCTGCAGCCACTTACTTCTTTGCAGCGCTGCGGGAACACGCCTGCTGGTAGCCGGTGCCCACAACTCGGACTCTCCAGGGTGGCCCCGCCCACGGCAACAACGGTGCTGCCATGCATGATTTAAGCTACGGGCTGCTGGTGTGCTCTGGACAGGCTGAGGAACTGCTGCAGCTGAGTAACAACTCCAGCGGCCAGGTTCACTCAACTGCCGGTGTGGGTTGTCTTTGACTCTGTCTTTATTACAGCTGCTGGCTGGCTCAGGCCACGAGCGAGCTACCCAAGCGGCAATCCACCTTTGTGGGCCCTGCTGCCCGCTGCATCGTGCTGCAGCCGGTTTTCAGGCAGGATCGGAAATTATTCAGAAAATTCGCCTCGGGCCACGGCCGTTATTATAAGCAATGCACAATTGGCCCACACAGGAGGAATTTGGAAAGCTGTCGAACTGACTCTCATACTCCCTGCTGTAATGCAACACGACGTAACGTTTCACTGCGTCAAGTCCACAAATTGTGTCACACAAGCTGACGTGGTCACGGCTCTCGCGGTAGTAGCTATTGAGCACTACTCTGTAGTGGCGCCACACAGGCTGACACTGTCTGACTCAGAGCGGTGTGGCGCCACGGGAACAACCACAAGAAGATACATTGTAGCACTGCCTTAGCTAACTCAGCTGGGAGCACCCCAAGACTGCAGCAGGAGCGCGCACAGGCAGGTCACAGGCAGCGCACTGCACTGACAGCTGACACACACAGATTCTAGGTCGCACTAACAGGCAACTCAGTTACTATGCATTATGTGTGACAATGCATTTCAGTGCGGTGATGCAGAGCACCACACTGAAATGCGTTAGTGTCACGGCTGATGCGTGATACTTGGCAGGACTGTATGTTTGTAAAACAGAAAAGAATAACAAATAAATTGCACGCTTGCCGAGCATACACATATAGGCTTTACAACGTTCTGTTATTAACCAGTAGCTTCCATGTGTTCCATGTTAGTATCAGATTCGCCAAACGCTTTGAATCAAAAACCACGATGACAACAAATGTAAATTGGTTCGTAGTTCTCATGGACTATTTCCATATACAATTGAACTCCGTGGCGTTCACTGTGTTTTTGTGGCTGTGGAAAGAAATCAATTGCTTCAAAGCTTGTACTTCATGGCTCGCTAGATTCTTCACATTTTAATTACCGTAGTCAACGGAAGGCAAGAAAGATAATTTGTTTGCCCCAAACAATAGTGCTTGCTAGTATTTATTTTTGAGTGACGGTTCAAGTAATCACAAAGCGCATTCTAGTTTCTGGAAGATGGCGATATAGTTTCTCATCCACATAAAAAAAGAGAGTAATGCATATTTAACAAATTGGCTACAAAATAAAAACATTGTTTATTTATTGCACTATTGGATCTCATGACGAGAGATGCACTGGGTGATCTAGGCAGTTATTATTTTAATTTAAATTCTATCACTTGATCCTGGTTGGCGGCTCTCAAACTGGCTTGTTAGTCATCGAGTTTGGTTTTATTACAGAGCAATGTAAACTTCCAGATAGTTAAGTTTAGTTTCTTTATGGCAGAATACAAACCTTTTCATATCAGTTTAGGTCAACTAGCTCTGAATCAATTTATCTCATACCCATGTGAAGATAACACCAGACTATAAATAGATTGATTGTCATTTCTGCCCCATTCAGACCACATTGTAATAAAAAAATTAGTAAGATACTGCAAATTAGAAGCCTTTTACGTCACAGCCTATCAGACAAAGCAGCTGTTAGGTTTGCTAAAGACATCTTGGGGACATTCATAAAGCTGACCTCGGAAGCATTCCACTCATTGCTTACAATTGGCTTTGTGGTTTGTAACTCACATTTTCTGGCTTTCTATTTGCTGTCTTTATTTACTTTAAGTGGTACAGCTTGAGTTCGTCTCTCCCGTTGCCAAATATTCTTTACTTTATTTTTCTACAAACTTGCTTTCTGTAAACAGGCCTTTAAATCTTGTTCTTATCCTGTCATATTTGCTGTCCATTTTAAGAGAGAGGTCAAATGTAAAGCTGTCAGAGAGTTTAGTGTTTACTTCTCTTTCTCTGACTTCAAAGTGAGAGAATGTATGTGGTAATACAGCTGAGTATCCATGTAAGAGGAGAGGGTGTGTTTTTTCTTCTTCTAGCACACAACAAAAACAAATTACAAACAAGTCACATTAATTCAAACGCAGAGACATGAAAAATGTACAGTGGACTCTCACCTATAATTCATGAATAAAAATATCCATTCCTCATTAAAGCAAAAATTTGACAAATGTCATAATAGAACAAATAGTCATTACTAATACAACAATTGGAAAGGAAACAGACAATGTAGTTGACGTTTCGGTCTTATTTCGTGTTAATCTTTCAGACCATATTCAGGACAAAAAGATACTGCATATAGCAATGACCCCTAGAAGGACATAATGCATATTGTTATTTTTATGTCAGCTTCCTTCTGTTTATCTCTAAACTAAGACTCTCTTAAAAAGACAAAAAATAACCCGTGTATAAACAAACTTATTGTGCTCCCCTTGAACATTAGGATACCCGTTAAAAAATATAACCTCTGACAGGTTCATGAATTATTTAATCATCTCCCAGCTCTCAAAGTAGGGATATTTAAAATTTTGAAACGCTTACTTTCCAATATGGCCAAACTGCAGGTAATTTGCAGAGAAGGTGCTGTTATAAAGCCACTCACTGGTAATCCTTATTTCGTTCTAGAAAATAAGACATACATATTACCCTGTTCCTCTTATTTGCTGCTTGTCTGATGACGATATTCTGTAAGCGGCATTATTAATATACCTGGTTGAGCCGTGAACAGAACGACAAAATCAATCTCTTAAGGGGCGTGCTATTAGTCACACTTTTCTCTTTTTCAGATAGCCAGTCTAGAAAAAGGACAATACCGCTGTTGTAGCCCATTATTCACAAATTTTGAAATAATGTCAACATAATAGGCATACCAACTTTAACCGTCTGTTATTAAAAGAACTTATGAATAAGCGTAAAGCGGTAGCATATGTTTCCTATTCACGGTTTTAAGACTTTGTTGTGATTATTGGAATTCAATAAAACACGCTATAGATCATGGTTTATAGTTTCCTCAACCATGTTGTTTAAATACAGCGAGTTGATAGGAATCAACACGGCTATAGTATGTCATGTTGCATGCTGACTGATCCCGAAATGGAAATGTGAGCTGCGCCCAATTTTGTCAGGCTTGAAGTTCAAACACTCTTATAAAGCAGCTTACTGCTAACTTCACCAACTCGTAATTTATCATCAACGAAGTGTAACATGTGGCATTGTCCTCAAGAATTGAAACAAACTATCTGCATTTGTTGCAACAACATTAAAGTGGCACGTCTTATGGCACAACAAGACGTGCTCCGTCGTGATACATATTAAAGATGGTCTAAGCTGCTCATTATTCAGAGAGGAGCTCTGTGTCAAACTACCATATTACATTTAATTACAAGTCGAAGGCAGTATTGCATTTAATTACAAGTCAAAGGCAGTTAGAATGCAATTGAAACTTTATGGCAGTGGAGGTGCGCGCACGTTTTTCAAAAAGAGGCTCGATGTCAAACTCCGATGTTATATGCAATTTAAACACTACGGCGGTACCTACCTGTTGTGGCATGTGTCCTTCCTGGTAATTATCAATATGCACGACAACGGGGTGTAGATATTACATATACTGTCCTGCTTTTTATGTTTTTATATTTTACAGAACAGGGGACCCTAGAAAATTTTAGGATCAGACATAGAGTAGACATACACTCGATAGTACATATGTCCTTTGTCCAGCCGGACAGAAATTTATTTTCGGAATAACATGTATTAGTTCATATGGTAAACATTTATACACAAGTGGGCACAGCCTGTAACCCACAACAAACAAGACAAAACAGGAGAAAGCAAATTATGCAAGGACGTTCAAGGCGGTCTGTACTAGTATTCAGTTTTTCACAGACTTAGATTCATTTTAGCAAACCATTGTAAAGCATAATGTGACTTTGCAACAGACACATGGTGCTTTTTAGGGTCGTTATGTTTTTATGTCACACACCACTCATTTGTAATGTAAAACAGGGAGGGTGTGATTTGCGTAGAATCACACAATTTGTGTCCACTTGCTGAGGCTCAGAGAAGAGTGAATGTAGTTATTGGCGGGCCTTATTGAACGATATGCATAGTGTCTGAAGGAGCAGTGAGAAAAAAAGCAGCATGTTAAGTTCACTCAGGTGTTCAATTAACCCCTTAATTGCTGCCGTCGGCCAACGGTCGTCACAGCCACTACCTCCCCAGTGCTGCGCACGACCGTTGGACGTCCAGTTCAGCACTGGATAATGGACAGCGCAGCACTGGGGAGGTTTGTTTACAAGCTCTAAAGGGGTTAAAGCCGTACTAGACAGGAACTCGCTTTGCATCCTGATTCTTGTGGTCCAGGTGAGTCCGATGGGAAACACTAATGCGGAGGAGAAGTATAAGCGGCTCCTACTAAAGGAATACAATACTCACCTGGACCACATGAACCAGGATGTGCAGTTCAAGGGTCCAGCAGGGCAGTCTTTCTTCTCCAAACATTTCTTTTGGGTCTGTGAGGGTCCACAAAACCAACCCAAGTTTCTAGAAACTCTGAGTTGCTCCTTGGGAAGTTGGGACCACAAGACCCCGAATGCACCTGGCCAAATCCTGAAAGGTCCACTGAACACTGTCCAGCTTGGTTCTTCTTGATGGAGATGATGCAGGTGGAGCTTTTTTAAACCGTTGCTTTCAGGGAGTTCCCTCCTTCAACTTTCATAGCATGATAAAGTCCTTTTTGGGCTGAAGCTCAAAGAATACATCAGGTGTAATCCTTAGGAGTGCAGTCCTCTATTATGCAGTCCAAGGGCCCAGCAGTGCAGTCATTCTTCTTGTAGTTAGTTTCAAGGCAGAGATCTAAGTTGTTGGACACAAAGGAAAATTAAAACCCGCATAACCAAGCATAAGAGTAGAATTACGAATAAAGTGATGACTTCCACATTAGCCACACACTGGTTAGAAAACTCTCATACAATAGCACAGTTGAGGTTTCAAATCATAGAGAAAGTACAGGAGAACATAGGATTTGACAAGAATAGAAGGTTACTCCAAAGGGAGACTTTTTGGATCAAACGTTTAGGAACACTGTCACCAATTGGTCTTAATGATCGTATTGAAATGAGTTGTTTCCTGTAATTTAAACATGCTTGATCATAATCAGAATGACCTGTAATATGAATATCTTTCAAGAATGGAATATGGTCACATAAAATGTACGGTTCTTTATTATTTTATTATTTCATTCATTTATTTGTAAATCACAATGGTGCTTCTAGAATGCTATTTCTGTTATCTGTTGTTTTTTTTTGGTTATATTAAATTATTCTCAGAGGGCCATGACTGTGTGCATGAGTATAGTTTGTTAGTCTGGTTTAATCACCTACAGTACGCCAAGAGAGTATTTGCACGTAACGTTAAGGACAGCCGGAATAGTTGCGTTTAATTTTGAGATACAAGGGCGCTGTAAGCAAATGAGAGAGAGTTTTGAATCACAAGCGATTATGCATTTTTTGACAGGCACACAAGGGGTTGTGCCTTTATATTGTGTCAATAAAGTTTTTGCTTGTAATAGAGCAGGAATATCTTTGTTTATGTTTTCCTCTATCAACCACGTGGTGACATCGCTTAGAGGGTTGCTCCAATCATTTTTGAATGCAGGTTCTACTTAATACAGGGATTGGCTCTTGGAGTAGACCACGTTCCGGTGTCACATGACCGGACCGTGCGGCTACACGAAGAAGCTCGAGTTTAATGGCGACGGTTTTTGAATCAACTACGAGAGTCGGTTTCTAGCCGACTTTTTCACGTTACGTAAGAACGCACAGCGATTTTGGTAGAATAGTGTACAGCCTGCTTTGAGTTGAATAGGGTAGTTCATTGATTTCAGTCTCTTTTTTTTAGGAGGGATTAAACTGCGGAGTTCTCTGAGTAAGTTCTTTAGTTTACTATCATGTTCCCTTAACCATTGAACACAGTATATTGTGTGAACAGTTGAATTGGGTAGTTTATTGTCCTCGCTTTCTCTCTCTCCTTTTTAGGAAGGATTACACTGCGAAGTGCTTTAAGTAAGTTTCTTAGTCTTTAGTCGTGTTTCCTTACCCACCGAGCACGGTTTTGTCGTGTATAAGAGTTTAAACAAACATTATTTTTACTTCACAGAGCCCTTGTCGCTTTAACAGAAAGTGGTCTGGCATTGGTGATGGTTTTTCTCACTATTTTGTTTCTAATGCACACATTGAGCACCTATAAACCTGTGACATTTGGATAATCTTTCATTGTGTAAAAGAGCTATGTGATGTTACAGTTACTTAAATAGCAAAATGGTACTTATATATACCACAGTAGAAGAATTTGCCATTGATTTATTTATTCATCTTTCACTTACAGTGTTGCTCCTGATGAAGGGACGGTAAAAGTCCCGAAATGCATTGGGCTATTAACATCGACATTGTTTAACCAGCAATTCGGCAAATGCATTGATTTATTTGGCTACATTGTGCATTTGGAATTCATCAAAGACAAGTTGTTGTAATGTCTTCTTGTTGAAAATATTCAGTTTTTTGTGAGAAATAACAGAAAACATCATTATTAAATCATGAAAAGAGATTTTTGGTGAAAATTGTTTTATAACTTTGGTTTAAATCTTGTATTATTGATTGTAAATTACTTTAAGTAGTGCGTGTCTGAGACCGGTAGGCAACTTCCCATGCATGGCATATTATTGTCACAGAAAGCATTTTAAAAAAGAAAATGGAGAAACTCCCTCCTTGAGGTTAAGATCGGGCTAAGCCAACCCACTGGCATGGCTAACGTTCCCTAACACTCCCCTTCCAGACCCCCTGCTAACTCAATTACTACGGCTCCTGTCTGGCTGGAGATGCAGGAAGTGGGGGTGAGCCTGTGTCCTGTGCTGTCATTCTCTCTTTTAAGACCAGCTTGGCTACTCCTTCCCCATCCTGCCTTTTGCTCTGCAGCTGCAGATCTACTGCCACTAGATGTCCTTTATCTCTATGCAGGCCACTTAACACCTCGCCAGAGCAGTTTGGCTCAGCCTGTCAAAAGCTGGCCAATCAGCAGGGGCTTCTGTAAGGCTTGATTTTGGCACATCAGAAAAGCAAGTTCTATACCTTCTTTTCTGAATTAGTTATAACGAATCACACATTTGATGAGTATTATTAGAAAAACACACAGTGGTAGCATGCACATTGGCAGCTGAATGATGTGTTTGTTTAAAATGTCACAATTTTGCAGAGTGCTGCACACATTTGATTATGGAAGGCATTTGAATGTGTTTGGGTTATTTAGTTCTGTGGTCCAAAAGGGCCTTGTTAGAAATGGGGGTCTCTATTTGGCAGAGGTAGGTAATTTTGTACAAATAGGGGCCCTTGCTTCTTGTCAGGGTAAGGGAGGATACACTTATAAAATAACCCCTGCTCAACCTCTTGGTAACTTAGCACGAGCTGGCAGGCTTAGCTCAGAGGCAGTGTGTAAAGCATTTGTGAAAACATACAGTAATACTGTGAAAACACTATAAATGGACACCACGCAGGTTTAGAAAAATAAGAAATGTTAATCTAAACCAAAACAAGATCAAACGACAAAAATCCACAATACTGGTATTAAAATATCCTCAAAAATAGGTTATTCACTAAAATAAAGCTTGTAGCAACAAATAACTCCACCCGGAGTTCTTACGACATTGTGACAGATGAAAATCCCCTTTGAATGGCGCCAAGAGCGAGGTGCGAAGCGTCAGTAACGTAGCAAAGTAGACCCACAAAGAACAGTACCTTAGAATTGATGCAAGCAAAGGCGGGGCACGGCGTTGGGGAGGTGATGCTTTGTTGGCACCTGCAGTGTTGGTTCCTTAAGACCCCAGGGGAGGTGATGCCTCTGTTCCTTAGTGCAACGCAGGGGAGGTGATGTCATGAATGGCGGCAAGGCGTTTGTATCTTACGACAGTACGATGCCGATGGATTCGGGATGGTGTTTCGTGACTGTCACTAGTGGTTCCCTCGGCTCCGGTGCAGGCAGCGGCCTCCATGATGGCTTCGGAGTCGATGCGGCACGGCGTCAGCAGGTGTCAGGCCTATGGTGCAAATTGGGGCGGTGCGTCGTGCTCTCAGCAAGCTGTGGCCACGGCTTTGGTGCAGTTTACGGCGTTGCTTGCCGGCGTCGGTGTTGCAATTTCCTTCTGTAGCAGCTGAAACAGCAGTTCCAGATGCAGAGAGACAGAAGGGATGAAGTCTTTGTGTCAACGAGACTTCAAAACAGGAGGCAAGCTCATTTTCAAGCCGTTAGATATCTTCCTCATGATGACAAGGCAAACAGCAAAGCCCCTTTCTTCTTTCCTTGGCAGCAAGCTGCCACTGCAGGCCAACCCCAGACAGCAAACAGCACAGGGGCAGTATTCCTCCTCAGCTTATCCGGCTCTTCTCCTTGGCAAAGGTTCCTCTTGATTTCCCAGAAGTGATGTAAAAGTCTGGGCCCTGGGCACCTCTTTTGAGCCACCAAAATGCTTTGTTCTCTGGCAGCAGAGCATGTCTGTACCTGGCCAAAACCAGTTCTGTCCTAGCTGGTGCACCTTCATGGCAGGAGGTGAAGATAGCATTGTTGAAGGCAGAGTAGGCCCTTTCAGGTGAAAAGTAAATCTCCTCCCCTTACTCTAAATGGTACCCAGGTCCATTAAGCCCAGCCCAACTCATCAGACTTCTGGAGACACAGCCCCTCTCCAGCCCCTGTCATCCTAAAGCCAGGCTTGCAATACACAAACCTAGCAGAGGCACACTGGGTGGTTAGCCAAAAAAATACCTACTTTATAAAAGTGTTTTTTCAAACACAGAATGAAAAATTCACCCTCACTAAAAGATGCACTTTAACATTCTGGGTTCAGGCATAAACCGTCAATTTGGGGCCCCTATTTTCTAGTACTATTTAATGCTATTATGAATGTCATGCCCATCCCTGATACCTGGGCCGGGGTTGAGATTGTCAGAATCTTCAAAAAGGGTTCCCTGTTATTCCCAGCAAACTACAGACCGATCAGTTTGATCGATGTCACACAAAAACTGTTTGCTAGGATAATACTGGACCGAATCTAGGGCTGGTTGGAAGAAAATGATATTATCAGCCCATATCAGGCAGGATTCAGGAAAAACACTTCCACACTCGACCAAGTGTTTAGATTCCAACTTATCACATGGAAGACAGTATCAATGGAGGGTGGCAGCCTCTATTTGATATTTGTGGACCTGATAACTGCCTTTGATCTCATCCCTAGACCCAAATTGTGGGGGGTTTAAAGAGTTATGGGGATCCCTTCCTATCTACTTGACATCTTGATTAGGTTGCATGCTGACACCTATGCTAAAGTCAGATGTGGAAGGGGAGGAGAATTGACCAGTAGACTCTAAGTTGGCAGAGGTGTAAGGCAGGGTTGTGTGCTCGCATCGACCCTGTTTTGCCTCCTTGTCAATGCACTGATCCCATTCCTGGCCGAGGTAGCAAACAACGATGCCCCGAAGTTAGCTAACACCAAGGTGGCAGCATTGATGTTTGCTGGCGATACCCTCCTCCTATCAAAGACACCAATGGGTATCCAGAGGCTACTGGATAGTTTCGCCTCATTCTGTAATACTAGGGGTTTGGCGATCAACACTACCAAAACCAAATTTATGATCGTCAACCCTCCCAAGACAACTCGCCCCAACCCACAATTGAATGGCACCTGTCTGGAAAGGGTGACTGTGTTCGGATATCTTGGTGTCACCCTTTCAGAAAATATGCAGTGGACGCCCCAAATAGCTAAAGCCAAGCTTAAGCTTTCCCATATTGCCGGGAGTATAGCCAAACTAGCCAGGGAATCATCTTTTAAACCCATTGGTCCTGCGCTTGAAATGTACAGGTCTCAAGCGTGTGGTGCAACTCTGTATGGGGCAGAATTAACGGGGTATTCCTCGCCTGGTACCTTGGTTGCAGTCGAGAATAGATTTTTAAGACAAATAATAGGTATCCCGGCAAGCACCCCGCTAATCCCTTTATGATTAGACATGGGTATTTTGCCGATTGAGGATGAGATTGGCCTAAAACCGCTGACGTTTTGGCGAAGACTTTGGGCAACTCCCGAATTAGTATCATACCAGGCAGATACAAAAGAGCTTTTATCTTTCCCAGACTTGTTGAAAAGGGTCCCTTGGTTTGCCCATGTAAAACATAAGTGTGAAAGGCTTGGTCAACCTTTCTTGTGGAGCACTCAGGGTGATACTTGCCCTTCAGTCCCCCGAGCTCTATTGCCCAAGATTTTCCGTACTCTAAAGCTTGAAGCGTTGCAAGTAAATCCCAAACATGTCTCCCTTACAACACAGTTTCTTGCTGTGAAGGACAACTATGAGCTAGAAACATTCATGGATGATATCCTTCCCCAGGGTGCTAGAAAACTGTACGTGCAGTTTAGACATAGCACTCTACCTGTACGTGTGGCCACTAACAAATGGGCTGGGCAGAAAGAGGAGGGTTGCCCTATATGCATTACACAAGAAGAAAGAGAAATGCATGTTCTATTTTTCTGTCCTGGTTATAAACAAGCAAGGCGCTATTGGCTTGTACAGCTCTGTCGAAATCTGGGCTTTGATCATTGTAGGGAGGATTTTCGGGTCTTAAAATACGACACATCTAAACCTATTGTGTTTGTTGTTTCAAGATATTTAAACACAATGTGGCGTAGGAGGTGGGCTTTTATGCAGAAGGGTAAAAATTCATAAAATGTGTATCGGCAATATATTTATAAATGTGATTATCACGTGTTCAGTCTGTGTTAGATACTTGTTTTACTATTATCTTATCTTGTATATAGAATTGTAAATAGTATTAATTGTTCCCTTTTGTCTTTTTAAACTATTTATTGTACTATTGTTGCTATTTTTTTTTGTTGCTTGTCCACTGTATCACATTTATTATTTATGTTTTTGAAACGAAGCATACTAAACTTAACTTTTCTACCTTGTTCCTTGGGCCAGTTATGTTTATAAAATGTTATAAACAAACTCCCCATTGTCTCCTATGGGAACAGGTAGCCTTGCAATAGAGGAAAACGAAATTGGCAGTAATTCACTATTAGGACATGCCACACACATCATGGCATGCCCTACCTTTAACATACAATGCACCCTGCCCGCAGGGGTACCTGGGGCCTACCGTAGGCGTGACTAATATGTAGAAAAGAGAATGGTTAGGGACTGACAAGTGTGTGCAGTTTGACATAGCAGACCCAGACTGCACATAGGCTCTGCAATGGCAGGCCAGAGTTACATTTTACAGGCTGCTTCTGTGGGTGGCGCAATCAGTGCTGGAGCCCACTAGCAGCATTTGATTTATAGGCCCTGGGCACACACAGTGCACTATACTAGGGTCTGACAAGTAAATAAAATATACCAATCATGGAATCACTAATCCATGACAACAATTTACAAAGGGAGTACTTGCACTTTGGCACTGAGTCCAACACACAGCAAAAACACAGGCGGCAACAGCAAAAATTGGAAGGGAGACCCATGCCAATGGTGCCAGGTCTAACAGGCCTAATAAGCATCAGTGTCTTTAGAGCTCTGATAGTGAGCCCATCAACTATCTGACAGACATTCTCTCTTTGTGTGCTTTAATCTTTTAACATGGGTTCTCAAATCGACGTTTTAACCAAAGTTGCGTTTTAGGCGGTACAATATTGAAACTGGACCTAGAACATGACAGCTTGAACTCATTCTTATTTCAAGTATAAAGAGATTATAACTGACAAACGCCACAGGTACGGGTATGTTATATAATGCATTTTATCAGAGCTTGCCAAGGATACATCTTTGTAATGTTTAGTGATTGCATTCAGTAAACTGCATGTAAAATGGTAAAGTTGTACACTTGTAGCCACCTGTTGCTAAAGAAATACACATGATTTTTGAGTCCAAGGAAAGTATTGATTTGTATATTTAACTCTGAGCTTGTCTGTAACTACAAGTGTTTTAGAATTGCTAAAGTGTTGGCCATATGCTTGACATTTCAATTTGAGCTGTTGAGTGGTACAGTATGGAAATTAAGAGACTGTTCAACCAAAAAGGGATATGAAACACCTATATGATACTATATTGCACAGTTTACAAAGTATAAAATGTTGTTTGTCTGTCGAAAATAAGAAATCCACAAAAGTATTGGCTTGAAGCCTTTATTCAAGCAGCACAGCATACATGTACATCATTCTCTGTCGACCTTCGAATACCTTATTACTATACCACATTCCAAACAGTAACAGTGAGAATCGTTACTGCTCAAAATCTAGATCAAACATGAATTAAATAAATAAACAAACATGGAAAATTAATATGTGATGCATCACCTTCCATAAAGAAATTAATATGCAATTATAGGTGACAACTAAAATGATAATAAGCGATAACTAAAAACAACAGGTTAAGAAATAAAAGTAATAGGATAAGAAACAACCAATAGCGTAACACAACTCTTAAATACAGTCTTCATATTTAACAGGAGGACATCTGTTCCCGGCCTGTAGGTTTAATTCTTGAAGACAGCCAGCAATCAACTCACTTCCTCACTTTCAGTACACAAAAATAGACTGCTTTGTTATCCTAGGTCACCGTATCTTGATACACCATCCCTTTTACACTTTGTTACTCTTCTGATAATCCATACTTTGAGTAACAACAGAATTAGTGAGGGCGTTAATGTCTTTCGTTGCCTTTCTAGGGGCACCTGTGGCCAATATTCCATGACTCAGGATTCTCAATCTCCCACTACAAACACAGGTTCCTTGACTTTCCATTTCAAATCATTCCCTTGCGTTTTCTCCATTCTATGAGTCACCTGATTTGCAATCACGTACATCACTTCGGCTCCTTTTCTTAAAGCACTACGAACACAGTTTGAGCACTACATGTTTATCTTTGAGTAATTGAAAAGACTGACTTCAGTGTTATGTGCTAAATTCACAAATTCTTCTACTCACAACCAAACAGTCAAGTGTTTAAAATCTTCAATTAATTTAATCTGATGACAGACAGATCTCAAATCCGAACTAGAAAAGCTTTTATCCCCTTCTGACATACAAACAACCACATTGATGTTAGACAACGAATGTCAATCCACAAACTATTAGCATTAAAAGACCTTAAGTCAACACACTCAGTCTTAATTTTTGGGCTGCCTTGCATGCCAAAACCATGAGAGATACCAAATCGGAAGATCAAATCTCCTCAATTATACCTTCCTTCACCATATCATTCAGCTTGGCCTTCAACTCTTGCCTGACATTTATTGGTACTCCTCCTAACTTCTGCTTCACTGGCACTGCATTTTTTCTCATATAACCTTTTAAAAGAATAATTGAATTTTCCCAACTTGTTAATAAATACTTTAGAAAACTGATTATTCACACTACGCACTTTACTCTGTAAGACGTAATACAGACTCCTAACTCTGGGATTCAAAATGATTCCCAATTTCCATTGGTTTTCCCACCCTAACACATTTACACCTTTCACAGCAGCATACTATTTTATCTCGCCAATCCTTCCTTTGAACTCGAGTATAGCACACTCATTACCAATAATGCCAAAGGTGGAACCATCAAAACCCTCTGCCACATTGTCTAAACTAAGTAGTTTCTCTAGATCCAATATATCACCAAACTTTGCCAAGAAATATTCTTTGGTAATTATAGTCCATGGCGAACCTGAATCCACCATAAGTTCTAATTCAATACCAAAGAACAACACACTTGGGTGGGCTGTAGACTGCCTGGTCTTAATCCCATATGCCACAGTCATTAATGGTCAAAACAAGGGCTTTGTTGTTCTCTACATTTCCGCATTCACGTACATTCTTATATTCCTAATTCTCACTAGTACTTGACAACTTCCAAGTATAGCTAAGTCCTGTGCCTACATACCTAAGTAAACAAGAGATACAAGTGTCATTCAAAAGCAAATTGTACAGAATTCTTGGGTGATGTCGTAATTTCGTTATTCCGATGAAAAACGCAACCCGCCGACTCGTGCCCTATCGGGTTGGAATTATCATCAGCCTAGGGACATCACAAAGTTTAGGCAACTCCCTTCATCCCTAAAGAATCGTGGGACTACTTTTCCCTGACGAAACACGTGTCGGGTGGTTGCGTTTTTAATTGGAATAAAGAAATTACGAAATCACGCAAGAATTCTGTACAATTTGTTTTCGAATGACACTTGCATTTCTTGTTTGATTATGTATGTGTGCACAGAATTTAGCTATTCTTGTTTGCAGTAGGGTTGCCCTACACACATTAAGTGGTTACAAGGGTCTCCCCTTCCTAATCAGCACCATACTTACCATTGTGACCCATATATACTAACGTGAATCTGCTGAGCGCCATTACTTCCTATACACTAAAACCCTAAACCTTAAGTATCAACCTACTTGACAATTTCCCTCTTTGAGGTGCACCGTTTTTCTTTTTCTTTAAATCTTTACATGTACAGATGAAATGCCCATACAAGGCCGTAAAGCATACAAAGCAATTTAAATATTATTATCATATCTTTAACATATCACCATTTCTTCTACCTTCTTATTAAAGCCAGAATTATTTGATCAAGAGATACTCACACTGCACACATTTGAATGACTCACACTACACACACATCCACTAGCATTCACACTATTGTGCTTGATGGAAGACATCCATTTTTCAGATTGTTCTAGTGCACCTACGATCCATAACTGTTCCTGAATCTACTTACTCTGGACATTAACAACTTTCTGATCGCTGATCATTTATTCATTCATAGGTCCAAAATTGCAAGTCATGGATAGCGCTATCAGGGCAGTAAAAAGTTGATCAAAGGAATCTCCCTCTGCGCTCTAGTATAGTTTTGAATCTATTAAATTCAATTCTTGTGATAGGTTTAAATCGATACACCATTCTTAATAATGCCTCTTCATATAATTCAATGTCTTCCTGGCTATCCTGGGGTATGACTTGTGGGAGTGTTCTAAAAACGTTACCTTCAGTGTAACAAAATGTTTTACTTTCTTTCTGCTCCTTTCCTTTCCCCATTAGTTGCCTTTATGTATGTAATAAATTCTTACTTCCATATCATCCAGGGAATGGGAGGTTCACCTTTACTTGTAGAAATTTGTCTGGAGGATCAAATTGCATTTTGCACATAATACTCTTAAAACTTGACTATGATGTTATCCAAGTGTCCCTACATCAAATAACAGCACAGTATAGATCCAGTCACCAAATAATGTACCACCCGCTGACGATCCACTCTATATCTTAAACTCCAAGACTGAAAAATATTACGTGTGCTAGGATTGACTCACATGATTTATTCAGTGAACACTGATATTGAAATAATGAAGGGTAGTTACACGTATGCATCAATATGATTTGACTTGACTTCCATCAATATGGGTAATGTCTGAATAGGTTGCAACGGATGTGCAATTGTAATGAAGAAGATATAGCATACCGATAACTGAACACGTTAGTGATGTCTTATCATATGTACCAAACAGTAAGAACAAGCTCACTACCACAGTAACCTGAATTTTGAGGAGTTCCTTTCTCAAAGAAAGATGGGCATCCATCATTGTGTTCCCGCCTTGGACACCTACTGCATCCGAGTGTGCTACAACACCTGAGTTACAGCAGATCGTTTTTTGTGTTTGGTAAAGTCAAGTAAAATACGTAATTTAAAGTAGACTCAAAGTCCCCAACCTGTTAAGGTGTTTTAATAGTGGGAACCTTGGGCACGTTTTAAAAATAGTGGCAGATGCTTATGAGTCTTGAGTGGTCTTACACAACCATATCATGGCCTACATGTTGTAGCTGTTTCAAATACGTGCCTACTGGGTCAATATGGCTTGTGTCAGAACTGATGCCACATGCACTCTAAGACGTGGTGTCTTGTGAATGTTTTATTGTACAGAAGTTCTTCACAACATAGTAGCTCCAGTAAAGTCACACTTTCGCCAACGTGTCTCACACTCTGTCAACCTGGATTCTTTCCTCGTGAGCTCTGCATCTGAAGATTTTATTTATTGCTAGACTGTTATTTTTCCAAAATATTATTATGTATCATACACACATAAAAGGGTTTTTGGTCAGGGAATTTACTCATTGATGGGTGAAACTGTAATTTACATTTAGCTTTCACCCACCACAACACGTAGCATAGGCACTTCATCTGCTACAATAGGATAACATCCAGCCTAATTGTATTCAAATCTTCCAGACATACATATACATTTAAATATTGATGCATTACACTAGAGCTTCCCTTTGAGCAATCAAACATTATTTTGGGCTATTCATTTAGATACAAAGCTCCCTGATCAAAAATGGTGACAGTACCATTTTAGAAAATTAAGGCTGCATTATGGGGAGAAAGTTGGTTGATTCACAACAATTAGAAGCAACTGTTGGGGATAGTAATAATATATTAAAAGCAATGGCGTTTGGATGATTTGGAACAATTAGTACTTCACTTAAAATACAATGCTCTTATTTGATTACAAACTTAGGGGCCCATTATGATCACGGACGGACTTGAGTCCGTCCGCGATGACCGAGGAGGAGGGCATGCGGAGTTCCCTCCTGTCCAATTAGGATGTGACCGCCACCCTGGCGGTCACATCCTCTATTTTGTAACATTGCGGCGGGTGCGGCTTCAAGCTGCAGCCGGCGCAATGTTACTAATGCATACATTGCATTTGTATGCAGAAAGCGCCACCCCCCACCCTCCCTTCACCCAGGGGGCCCGCTACGAGGTGAAGATCCACATGCTTTTCATGTTCATGCTTTTCATCGGCGGAGAAGCCTCCGCGGAAAAGCATGTTTTCTCAGCCATCCTAATATGTCTGGCGGTGTCTGAGAGACACCGCCACCATATTAGGCCTTTTCCGCCGCGGTTGTAAGCCAACCGCGGCGGAAAAGCGACGGACTGAAACCAGGACCCACCAGCCATCCTAATGTGGCGGTGGGTCTTTGGTGGGTCCGCAGAGGATTTTCAGCATCCTCCGGGCCGGCGGTGGCTTTCGCCGGCCTGGAGGATGCGGAAAATCCTCCATCGTAAACAGCCCCCTAGTGTCTACTGTAAATATCATGCTGATATTTGGCAACAACATCAGCTTAGTTTCAGAAGATGAAAAGCTGCAATATGAGAATGAAAAAAGCGAATTCACTACCTAGAAAAGCTGGCATTTTGTGAAGTAGTGAGTCTGTTTATTTGAAAAGACAAGATAAAAGAATGTTTCAACATGATATTTGAGATATATTTCAGGGTCATTCAAGGTTATTTACAGCAGATGTTGTAGTATGATATTCTTGTTGGTAAAAGATACACTGGTGATTATTTCATGATTCACTGAGCATTTTAAGATCTACAGTGTAAGCTTTTATTATCATTTATTAAAAATGAATTTACCATACGTTATCATTTATTATCATATTTAACATATTTATTACGATAATATTGCATCTCCCTAGCTTTTATTACCATATTATTGGTGATTATTTCATGACTCACTGAATATTTCAAGATCAGCTTTTATTACCATTTATTAAAAACGAATTTACAATATGCTATCATTTATTATCATATTTAGCTTATTTTTTACCATAATATTGCATTACCATAGCTTTTTTTTACTATATTATCAACAGAAATTATACAAGCCCATGTGCAATTGCAGACCCTGGTTATTTCAACTTATTGTACAAGGAATGGCTTTTGAGCCCACCAAAGGGAAATGCTACTGTTAAAAGCACCATTATGCTTCAATGTTGTTATCACACAGTGGAAGTTTGTGATATTTCCTCACAGCACCATCATAAATTAATGCGAAGCCATAGCTTTTTAGCATATCTGCGAGGAAGGTTGTACTGAAAATATCACCCATTAGCTTAAAATTTAGGAAAATATATTTTTGCACTCATTCGGAATCCCTCTCAACAGCACCTCAATGCTGATGTCCAGCTCATTCGGATCCGTCACTTATTAAAATAGAGGTCTGGGGTTCACTCTGTACTCCTTTCAAAGTTACAAATGTCCTGTTGTGATGTAAAGCTGATACATGGAGACTCGGGAGAGGCATGGTACTGCTCTGTGCATATACAAAGTCACTTTTTGTTGATATATTTTTTGGGTGAAGATGCCTGGGTGTAGGTGGAGTCAATTCTCTACTACAGCAAACTTCACAATGCTTCATATAGATAATCATATAGCAGTAACATTAACACCTGCTCGCCCTGGGAATATTTAACTAAACGGAGTGCAATTCGTTGCTAATGCAAAGAGAGCATAACTTCAACATTGTTTTTTCCATGTTTGTGGCCACTGTCACCCATGTATGTTATATGCCTGCTAACAGATGCAATTACATTTTACTTTCCTGAAAGTTACATCTAGGCCTTTTGTGCACAAAGTGCACTTTCTCTAAATCCTTCCAAACATCTGAGGCTTAAATATATTTTGCTCGCTTGTGTCTCACAATAAAATTTGGAGTGTTTAATGGGTGGCTCACCGGATATTTGTGTATGCACAGACTTTCAGGTTTCAAGGACTTCATTCTCTTGAATGGTTTCATAAACACTTGGGGGAAGATCTACAAGAAAGTGCCGCAATGGGGCACCGCAAGCCCTTTTGCTGCACCACGCTGCAGCACTTTCAGAGCACAGGAATGTGACATATCTACAATGATATGTTGCATTCCTGTGCTCTCCCCTGCGCTGGCACAGAAACAGCTGCCATGCGCCGGCGCAGGCACCCTTGCACCATGGTGTAAGGATGACTGCGCCATGGGGAGATTGCTTTTGTGCAGGAAGGGGCCCTTTCCTGCACAAAAGCAATCAGTGCAGGCATTTTCCTCTTTCAATGCATGCTGTAGAATGCAGCACGCATTGAAGGAGGAAAAAACGAGGAGAAATGAAAACATTTCCCCTTGTTTCGCTTGACTACGCCACTAGCAAACTGACGCATTTCCAGGTTTACAATTTCTCGTAAATCTGGAAATGCATTAGTGGACATGGGTGTTGCGTGGGAATACCCACAGCAACACCCATGTCCCGCCCCTAGCACATAAAGTGTTGCGTGAACAGGGATGATATGTACAAGCACAGGTTAAGTCACGCATGGTGACTTTACCTGTGCTTGTAAATATCCCTTAGCAGGTTGCGCCACTGGTGCATCACGCAACATGATGAACCGGCGGTGCACAGGGCTTGTAAATCTGCCCCTTGGTCCTGAAATAAGGTGCTCAGAATATTAATGTAAACTGAGGCTAAGTTTACACATAATAAAATGTATTTGTAGGTACTTTAATGCAGTCATTTCATTTCTATTAGTTCAAAAAGGAGTTGAGTTAAAACAGTATAGTTCCATTTAGTAGCATTGGAGGATGGTTTATTTATGCGTTTATGGTTAAAAAGATGTGATGCAAACCATTGTCGTGGATTTCTTGAATTGGATCATAGGGCACATCTTGTGAAAAAAAAAACAGCTGCTGGAATGACATTCTGCATTACAAAGTCGGCAACCACTTAGGGTAATTTAGTTTTGAAATGTGCAGAGCTCAAACATATAGACTGACTCTTTCTTTTAAGTAAAGCCCTGTGGCATTTTTCTTTAGATGTGCTAGACCATTAAAGATTTCTGACCATCTCTGTTCCATAATGCATAAAAACTGTTTGAGAAACAGAAATCCAGGATTTCGTAAATAATCAAACACAACCTGCCTTATTTAAGAAGTCTGATGCTCTAATTACCTTCAAAGCTTTTGTTTGACCATGGAAATAGCAAAAAATGATTGCTTAAAAACACGCTTCAATAGAAAGGGGTTTTCCAAACACATCTTTGTTGCTTCTTTCCTTAAACCAGTTTACCCTATGTAAAACATAATATCAATAAATGATCTAAAATAAAATAAAGTAATGAAAAAAAATCAGATTGAGCCTTGCTTGCTATACTTCTTTTGGCAACATTTTGCAATAAAGCACCTTACAACTTTTTTCCTCTGGCTTTGAACGTGGGCTTTGATTTACCTTTTCCACTTTATCTTACCCTTTGTTGTCTGTTACTAGCATCCCTTCAGTGTGAGCAGATAACATCCAAAGTGTCAAAAACCTCAAGAGGTCTCCACACATATTTTTCTGCTGGAAAACCATTTTTTGCAGGTGCAAAAGACATATTTCAGGTACACAAGAAGTGTACTCCATGACAATACCTGGGTATAGAATTGCAAGTTCTTGTTCTTTATTTTTGAAAAAAAAAATGTAAATGTACATTTACTTGATATCAAAACAAATTGTATTTATCACCCTGTAAAAACAAATACACTCATCCACCATGTATTCCAAATTAGATCACAATAGCCCATATGTCTTGTGACCCTTTTTTCTTAGTATCATGTTTCCTATACCTACGTTAATGGTGTTCACGTCTTCTCTTAAAGCTAAGTCTGAATGGGGGGCACAGATTGAGCGCTGCGCTGGATGGTGGATCTCTTGTGAGGTCTGTATAACCACCACCACGCTGACACCGAAAATGCTTGTGACGTTACGTTCTGAAGGAGGATTTCAATTAGGTAGCCACGGAGGAGAACCATGGCTGTGCGGAGTTGAGCCAGTGCCCTGGGGTGCAGTATATTTTTGAGATTGTGGCTCGATGCTGTGGAGACGGTCGGCTCACAAGTTGGTGCCGTCCCTTCATTCCCTTTATCAAGATAGAGGAGCCACGCTGAAAGCAGGAGACATGCAAGCTGGTTTTAGCTCTGAATGCATCGAGTGAATTGTGGATGGGTGGAGACTTCTCTGGTGGATACTGTGTTTTCTTTCATTCTGGAATTATCAATGAGTTCACATCTTCTAATCTTTAAGGCATCATGCATGACTTATGAGCTGGCATTGGATTCAGACTGCCTCTCATGCGAGGATTGGGAGTTGTGTTTTGCGATGGCACCAATTGGCTAATATTTTATATATCTAATTTCAAAGAGTTCGTAAATTGGAGGTGAGGTGCTACATATGGTTTGCGAAAGTGTTTAGCATTTGAGTTGAGACTACCCCACTATGCCTAATAACCAGGGCATTTCAGAGGCGTCCCCACCTTATAATTGATTTGATTTACCTATTCTAACTCATAAATCAAAACAACACCATATCCACGTTCAGTGAATCTAAGGATAAAGACACAAAAGGGCACAAAACAGGACACCTCACTCCCTGAATCCCCTATCAAGGGTAAAACTGGAGAATCCACAACAACAGAAGCCATTCTAATGAAACGTAATGCCATATATGATATTTCACAAAGTGCTAAGACAAACATGGATATTGTTCACGTGGCTGTATCAGAAGGACTATGAAAGATGTAAACATCAGACTCATTCATGCCAAAGGCAGGAAAAGCAATGTAGCAATGTAGAAGATTGAATCGTGGCCCATGGGAAACCACTTCAAATATTGAGCGGACTGTGTCCTCTCTCAAACATGACGTTACCATATTAGATATGTCAATCTCAGAATTTGGGTCTTCCTGCGGAAGTGGAGGAAAAACCTTAATCTACAGTTGAGTTCTTGGAGACCTGCATTCCGGCCGCCTTTCAAATTTCATTCCAAAGAGTTTTTTAAATAGAACAAGCTTACCAGATACCTCTTTTCCAACATAAACACTCTACAACTGCACAACCAGTAGTTTTTAAACTGCTACACCAACAACATGCAGAAATCATTTTGGTACGTGTGAGTAAGGAGATCTCCTGACAAGGGACCAAAATCCTTTTTCTCAGGACTTTGCGAGGGATACTGCGATGAGGAGGTAGGGCCATTTGGTCCTGCATAATAGACTGTCCGAAAAAAACATGCCATATTCATTTGCTGGTCCCTCACATTTCAGGATTGTCTTCTAATGTAAACCACAAATCTGTGATGAAACTGCAGGACTTGTTACCTTCTTGGACAATACCACTGAGACTCACATGGAAGAGGGTGGTGCTGCAGGCTCCTTGCAATATCCTCACCCTTGACTTTTGATAGGCGTCATTAGTGTGTTTTTTATGTGTAGGCGTACCTAATTTGGCATATAATACTGCTGTGACTCATCTTACTCTGGTTTGTTACAGAAAGTAAATTTACACTTGGAGTGATTTTACAAATGGGGTTTTTGTTGGGACGACCTATGTTCAACTCAATACTTATGTTTCTTGCTTTTTCCATGGTGTATTTTTTACTGTAGTTTTTTATTGTGCATTTTAGATGGTCAACTCTCCTCTTCGCAAAAGAAATTTGATAGATGGGTATCCACACTCCGGTTACTTTTTGTTGTGCACTATGGATCCTTGTGTAGATGGCTCGATCCAAGCTTTGTTAGTACTCGCAATATAACATTATAGTCTTCCAATGTATTCTTTTTCTTGTATGCTTGAAATATTGGATTATATTCATCATGTTAATAACCTCCCCAATCTCTCCCTCTCTCTAACGCTCAGTTTCACCCAACCATTAGTTTTTCAATGTATTCTTGGTGCGTGGATTGATTCAGATTCCATCAGTCACATTAGTGCTCCCACAGCTGACTTGTCATCTCTGCCTATAGCTATGACTTCTGGATCTGAGTTCTTTTTTGTGGCTTGTTCTATTTTCTGCATTATTCACTTTTTTTTTCTTTCCTTCTTTATTTTGCCTTTTGTGTCGGTTTTTTTCACTAAGTACAAATTAATCTCTCATGCGGCCCTCTGAGTTGGGCAACAACAGCCCAATTAATATTTTAACCACTATTATCCTCTAAAGTGCCTGGCCTAAAATGTGGTGTATATCCTCAGTAAATCCCCTCTGTATTAGCAGTTGTCATTATCAGGAATAAAAGAAGGCATGTTTGTGGCTACTATTTTACAGCAAAATCTATGGAAAAACAGTGTGTGGAAAATTTAAAATCTTTGATGAAGAGACTAAATATAGTAAGAGCTTGAAAACATTGCAGTGGTCTTTCTGGTTAGACCAAACCTGACCATACTAGAATTGCCCTATGCAACAGTTTTTGCACTCTAATTAATTGGGTCATCCTTATTCTGTCATAGAAATCATATCATAACTAAAGCTTATGGATGGATATGATTGTTTTTCTTGCAGAGGACAAAACACTGGACAACAGTCATTTCTCAAATAGATTTTTGAAAGCAATCAATTTTGTAAACGGGCCTATTGTTACATGATTTGCTCCTAGAGACCTTTCTGAAGATTTCAGAAAATGTAGACAGTTTCTAGGGCCCTATGACCTACTCATTTGATCAATTGTATTTATGGACTTTAATAAAATAGGGAACCAGAATGTTTCATGATTCATAACCAAGGTAATTACAACTAAGAACTTTTTCAGTGTTCTGTTGGGAAATTCCGAGAGATAGAATTGTAAAATATATATTTTCACATTTTTCTCAGGAGGCTTTTTAACTGTCTCAGTATCCACCCTAATTACTGCTAACTAATATAATGTCAGCCGAGCAAGAAAGAAGTCAAGATCAAAATGAGTAGAAACTAATGGGAAGCTAGTTACTTTGAGAATACCTTGATTTTTACCTTCAGCTATTTTGATTGCTTTTTACAACCATTTAAACTACTCCGGTCATTTTTCTGTTAAAATATATTTACTTTTATTTTGCCATTTGAATTGATACTTTCTGAAGCTAACAGTTCCAATTGAGCACCTGATGAGATACATATAAGCTGTAATCTGATTCGACCTGTCCATCCCCCCACTGACCATCCTCCACTAACACACCCTAGACAGCTAATGGCAATTCTTCTCTTTAGTTTGTCGCACTTCAACCTTTGCTTAGTGTCAATCTTTATTCTGATAATCTTTGTTAGCTGTTCTGACAATATTTAATATATCACTTTGAGTATTTTACCAGACCTGCTCCATTTGAGTTCAAATGTTCAGAAATAACTTATAATGGATAACTGGGGGTCATTTAAGTTTGACAGGTGGTCCGCTGGTCCACAACACTGGAATAGGAGAACTCCACCTGTTTGGAAGGGATATCTCTGTGGTAAACGGAGCTGCAATTGCAGTGGCTGCATTCACAAGACAGAAGGTTAACTAAATAGAAGCTTTGTTTAAAGGATCTACTTGGCACTAAATTATTGATTTGTGTTTGTTATCTCAATACAAAAAATAAATGACCCGATATGCATGTCTATTAGGGTGGGTAAATCTTTATTTCTGAGGCATGATGATGGGAAAGGGTTGGACATGAATTTGGGAATCTCCACAAACTCACAAGGATATGGGTGTTCACAAGCCACATCTTTATTCCCTCCACAGTCTCTTCACACTTTTCATGAAAGTTACTACTATATAATTTCATGTAACTGTGGTATACATTTACACAGTTAAATGCAATTATTCAATTTCAACCCAAAGTTGCATTGTGAATCAGCCTATGTAACCTCAATTGATTTTATAGACTATCATTCCCACCCTGTGTCACTGACATCACAAACTATATGGAGTTGTATTCCAAGCTAGACTTAAGTATTCCCATTGGCTTTCAATGAATTTTACTCATAACCAGCTTATTTGCATGTGTTATGTTATAATTTTGTTAAGCGCATAGCTGCCCCAGCGAAGAGGCGTCCCGGCGCTGTTAAACTAATTGTACAGAATAAACAGAAGCTGGCCAAAGAAATCACAATCCCTAAGACAATGGAAAGAGGAAGGTCTTAATGGCTTTCCGGAAGGTTAATGTGTCCTCTATGCCACGAATAGAGACTGGCAGGGAGTTCCACAACTTAGCTGCTAGGAGCCGAAATGAACGCCCCCCCCGCCCCCGCATGGCACAGTTTAATCCTAGGTATGATTACCAGATGTTGTCCCAATGAGCGCAAGCTACGTTGGGGAATGTACGAGGTTGGAAGAGGCCGCAACAACTCAGGACTTTTACATTTCAAGATTTTAAACGCCATACAGAGTGCTTTAAACTGGATCTGTGCGCCAATCGGAAGCCAGTGTAAGCCTCTGATTGTGGCTCTGGCAGAGCATCTACGGGGAAGTCCGACCAGTGCTCTAGCTGCCGAGTTTTGGACTCGTTGGAGTCGTAGGATCTCGGCTTTGTTTGCGCCCAGGAGCAGCACGCTCGCATAGTCCAGGCGCGATAAAATCGTAGCCTGGACAATAAGCTGCCGAACTGGCGCATTAAAGAACTTCAGGATGGGGTGGAGACCTCTCAACAGACCCACGCAGGGCGCAGCCACCTTCTTCGTGTGGGTCTGAAAATTGAGAGCCGCATCCATCCACACTCCCAAGTTCTTAACCACTGGTTTTGGTGGAGGCATGGTACCCGGCGATGCCGGCCACCAGTGCTCATTCCAGAGGGAGGTGTTTTTCCCTACCAGCATCACTTCCGTTTTGCTAGCATTCAGCTGCAAACAAGTGTCAGCCATCCACTGAGCAACTGCTGCCATCCCATCTCTAAACCTAGTGGCTGATATAGAAGGCCCTTCAGCTAAGGTGATGACCACCTGAGTATCGTCAGCATACGATACCAGCGTTAGGCCCGAATCTTTTGCCACTACCGCAAGAGGTTGCACGTAAAGATTGAACAAAGACGGGCTCAACGCAGAGCCCCGCGGAGCCCCCTGGCCGATGGAATGGGCTTGAGATAGGAACGGCGGTGCCGACACCCGGAAGGATCTATCCATAAGGAATGCTCAAAACCATTCCAAGGCCCGGCCTGTGATCCCTATTGCCTCCAAGCGATACAGCAAGATGTCATGGGACACCGTATCAAAGGCAGCGCTAAGATCTATAGAATAAGCGCTGCACTCTGACCGGCATCAAGAATCGTTCGTAAATGCTCAGTGGTGGCTAGTAGGGCGGACTCGATACTGTGCCCCGGTCTAAAACCGTTTTGCGACGGATCCAGGGTATCATTGAGGCTCATGGACTGAGATAGCACCTTGTTCACATGTTCCTCTGCGAGCTTAGCTGCCCACGGAAGCAAAGAAATCGGCCTGAAACTGTCTGGTATAGATGGATCCAGTGTGGGCATCTTAATGATAGGGGAAACCCAGGCCTGTTTCCAGGCCATAGGGACTGTGGCCGTGGCAAAGGATAGGTTGAGTATATGGCCTAATGGCTGCTGAAAAAGTGCAAGTAACTCCATGAATTGCGCCGGCCTCATGGGGTCTGACGAAGATCCCGATTTGACCTTCCTACAGAGTTTAGCAAGGTCTTCACAGGGGATCTCTGGTATAACTGTCTAAGTAGAGACCCCATCTCTAACACTGACACAACTCGGAACTGAAGAGTGTTGCGAAAATGTTTTGTAAATTTTTTGCACTTTATTCACAAAAAAAGAAGCGAGTTCTTCTCATTGCTGTGCCGATTTTATATAAGATTCAGAGGCTCTGGTGCTCTTCAGCTCCTGGACAATCTTAAAAATACATTTCATAGGGTTGGGCTACCTTCATTTCTTCGGCATTCTTGTGGACATTTATGAAATGTCATAGAGTGTCACTCTAGTGCCTTTGGAGCGAAAGAGTTTCTAACACTGTCACTTCTAGCCAGCTCGTTTTATAGCACCACACAGGTATCTTAAACTTAGACTCACTCAGAGGGAGGCTCGTTTTTCCTTGTAGATCTGCATGCATTCTCTTTTCAACTAGTCTTGGCGGTCCCACACATTTTTATGTATTCTTGCTCCTCTCCAGCATTAAGGCTACTGCATACTTTATTTGTGTCTCAGTCATAGTCTAAGCAAAGTGGTCTTCACAGGCTGTCACTCCTTGGCAAACCTCAATGTTCCTATAGATTTAACCCCTTTGATGCTCGTGACGGAACCCAACCTGTACGCATGACGGCTGGGTTCCGTCACGACCACACCCGCGATTGGAATGTCCAGCAACGGGCTGGAATTCCTGCCACAGGCAAGATGTTAATACTCCCTTGCCCTTGACAGCATCAAATGCCATAAGACTTCCATGGAATCTCATACATTCGTGTTTTAATGGTGTATTTGGTTATACCTGCAGACTCGTAGGCCTTGGGATCTCTCAGAATTGACAGGGGTGAGGGAGACTTCCCCAAAGAGTGTTAGAACTGCCCTTTAAAATAGAGCCCTACACAAAGATGGCACACTCATCCATGGTAGATTAGACATCAGAGGGAGCAGGCACATCTTGCGCTGCCTATCTGAAGGCCTAGGAAGGACAATATTTGAAGGCTCAAATTGTACCCCTTCTTCACCAGTGAGAACTCTTAGCGACACCTCACACCCACAGAACACCACAGAGACAATTGGAGTTCTAGACATGGTGCGTCCAAGTAACAGTTGTGAAACCACCTTTTCCAAGAGCCTCAGGAGGGCTGGAGCGAGGGAGCCTTGAAATCCAGAAACACTCTTTTAATCCAGAAAACGGAGCATACCAATGAGCAAACTGGATATTGAGTGCAAAAAACGTTTTCAAAAATGTCTGTGCAGGAATGTATGCAAGGAAGACAAACTATGAACAACTTTATCATCCAAGTCTCCGCATGTGAGACACACATAACTGTTAGCAGCTGTCATCATTAATAGTCCTCTCTACTCTGACCCTGCACTTCCCCATTACTTACGCAGGCAGCTCTGCTGGTACCGTGTCGGAGGCCCCAATCTCTTTACCCTTAGTTTCTCGTGCATACTTGCTGATCTTGCACACACTTATTTCATTCCCATTGATCTAAGACCTCTTGCCATTCATGGGCATTTGGGCTAAGGGAGATAAGGAGAAGCTGGTGAGAAAGAGAGATCTGAAGAGAAGCCCTGTGAAGAGTACAAGCTCTGCTGGCAGGATACAGTAGATAGAGAACCTCATCTATACCGGCACATTTGGAGTTGAGAACAGACAGCATGCCACTCAGCACAGTGTTTTTTTTCCATAAAGGTGGCATGCGCAGAACAACAGTATTTCCATCACTCAAACCGTATGCCAGTGAGTAAACAATTTTCTTGGAATTTGTTTGGTATTACAAAAGCAGCCATGCAACAGTACTTGACACACCAAACTACAGATTTAGAAGGATAAGCACTACTGTCTGATTCTTTAGTCAAAAATAGAAACCCTGTTTGTGGGGTTATTGTAATTATATAAGTGCAACAATCCCAAATGTTTTTATAGTCACTTTTTTGATCGTGGCCAACTGGTGCAATCCGGCTTGAATTGCTGCCTCTTTCGCTATGAGGATTTCTTAATATATTTTATACAGGGCGGTGTTAGGACTTTTGTCAAGCTGCGCAAAGTGATAATTTACCCTCATTGCTATTATTTATGGTACCGCACATTTCTAAGGACAATATGCCACCATCCCTTACTTTAGCTCCAGCCATAATTGTAACCATGGTCACTCTGTCAATCGTTTGTTTCCCTCTGGGTGTGTACAACAGTAACTCTGACATGAGACAAGGGTTTGATGTGACATGGTAAAGAGAGATCTGAAAATGAATAAATGAATTAGATGTTAACTTTTGATTGAAAGCCTGAATTGACTAAGGAGAAACATAAATGTAAACTAAAAAGATGATTAAGAAAACAAGCTATTACCTAATTACTTTTTTGAATGAACTTAAAGCAGGCATGTTCATTGTGATACCATGCTTCAGCTAGAAAATACTGAGCATCTGAAAAAAATTAATGGTATTGACTCAGTAATTTATTAAACTAAAATGTGGTACCTTATGATCAACAGAAAAAAAAATACAACATTTCACTCTATGTTTAAATTAAATCACTTTTAAGTATATTATGCAGCAGATGGCACATTTAAAGCTACTAAATGCTTCATACAGGGAATCTATTTCTCAATAGTTGTTCAACTGTTTCCCTTCCACCTGCAGACAATAGGCCAAATACTATTCTCAACACAAGCACATTTGCCCTAAATTCACAATGTCAATGTGTTGGGCACTTGTTTGACATTTTTCAGTTGGTAACTTATTTGTTTTAGACATTTTTCACCTACTTGATTGAATCATCATCAATCAATCAAAGGTTCCTGTAGAGCGTGGCTTAACACTTCACAGGGCCTCCAGGTGATGGGTAGAGGTGCGAGCCTCTTTCGGAGAGATGGTGATGGAAGAAGCAAGTCTTGAGCTGTTTCCCGAAGTACTTCAGGGATGGGGCGGTGTGGAGGTGGAAGGGGAGGCCGTTCCAGGATTTTGCAGCAAGGTAGGAAAAGCAGTGACTTCCGCAGTGGCTGTGATAGATCCAGGTGAGAGAGCTCTCTGGTCAGTTGGGGGAAAGTCAGGTGGCTGCTGAAGTGGGCGAGTCCAGTTATGTGGAGGGCTTTGTGGGCATGGGTGAGGAGCTTGAAGAGAAACCTCTTCTGGACTGGAAGCCAGTGGAGGGCTCTGAGGTAATGCTGGATCTTCTTCATGAGTTTTGGTTTTTTAGTTTAGTCATACTTTGAAATAGATTTAGACTGAACTATTTATGGTTTTTGATTTATTTTATCATTGCAACCAGCTATTATATCCATATACCTAATCTCTTAATATTAGGCACTTTTGGAATAAGGTAGATGTTCCCCCAAGGTACTGGGGTCGCCCCAACTCAGCAGTTCCAAAAATGAACCTCATATTGCCACACTTGGAGCATCAATGTAGTGCTGGGCGAAAACCATGGGCCTGATTCATAAGGGACCTCTGCGCTTGTGGTGGAGGCCCCACAGTCGTGGCGGGGGGCCCTCAATTTGAGATGGACCTCCATAATAAGAAACTGCAATTTTGGAGGTCCTTCCCCGAGTGAGGCCCCCGCCATGAATGTGGGACCTCCGCCACAAGAGCTGAGTCACTTTGTGAATCAGGCTCCTTGTAATGTTCTTGATTTTCAACCACAATCCTCAAATGGGGAGGTTTCATTGTGAAAAACTCAAAAGATCAGTTGCTCTTACTGTGGGCCTGGGGGTTGGTGAACTTCTCACCTATCCCGGCAGATGTAAATGTAAATGTACAGGAATTTATATAGCGCAAATCACCAAGCGGTTTCTAAGCGCTTGCTTAGGGAACCCGTCCTGGTATTCCCCTGTGAGATAACCTCGGCAGGGTATCCGCAAGGTGAAAGCCAGGCATCCCGCCGCGAGGGGCCGTTGTGGAGATTAAGCAAGCTATTGCCCAGAGTCGCAGAGTGTGAGCCCATGAATCGAGTAGGCACCGGAGCGAGAATTGTCGAGTCCATGGACATTTTAGGACTCAAGACCCCACCGAGCCGGGAATTGAACCCTGGTCCCAGGCTGACCTCTGCTTCCAGGTCTGCCTCCTCTAACCAGTGAGCCACACTTCTCCTCTATCTACATCAGCAGGCTTACCCTCTCAGATGCACGTGAGCCAGGGGCGAACGGGCCAATGGTGAAACATTTACCTCAGCACAGCGATGAAAGTGTTCTTAGTCAGAAATCTAACTATTACCTACCACCAAATAAGGCAGTGGATTTGAGAGGTAGCCAGTTTATGACAGATGTCTTACATCTGCTTAATCCACAATACTTCATAATGCCCCTCCTTGTGATTCCTGTAATAGGGTCATGAAAGCTATGTATGATTCAAATGGTTTATTTAAACTATTATATGCTCAGTTTTTAAATGCATTTATCAGAGTTGTGTTCAGTTGAAATAAACACAGAAACAGTTGGTACATTAATATATAGGTAGGCATCAAGTGTAAGCACATCCTATTAACAATAAACGCTAAAAACGATTACAAAATTAACTTAGCTACAAGCTAGGTACCGATTGAAGAAAAGGTAAATCTGTTTATGCATTGTATCATCAGCTGCAAAATCCTTTAAAGTGGATTAGCTTATTTGTTAAAACACAACTAGGGCAAACAAGAATCCTGCCTCAGTGCCTCCCAAGTCTTGCACGTGCTTTCTGAATTTCTTTGCACTGTGTCCCTGCTTGCACCCTTTTCAAATTCAACTTTTCACTGAAATATGCATGTCAATGACTAAGTTGAATAACCTTGACATTTCCTTTGGTAGCTAACCTTTTCTTAAGGGTTAACCTTGAAAGAGATTCTGGTTGATGTAGCAAAATACAGACACAGTTAAAAACAGATTTATGGGGTGGTTAAGAACTATTTGGAATGAGAGTCCAGCTGTAAATTATTGGTTACCACTCCGCCAAACCCAATGATTTCCCACCTTATGGCAAGGTGAGGAAAGTGCTGTGTTTTCAAATGCAGATCCTTAGCTCACTCGGCCCTTGAAAATCTATGATCAGCAAGCCATCTGCCACTGGGTCACTTGTTTAATGTGTGGAAATCTGTCTTTGTGTTGGGCAGGCATTCCAATGCTTAGTCTTCCTGGACTGGAATGAAAGTTTGGAACTGGGGCAGGAAAAGAATGAATGGCTATCACACAGGGGGGAAACTCCATATACATCGGGTTAGACATACTTTATGTTGCATAAATAAACCTCCACTTTGTGGATTTCTTTCCTTCAAAAGAAAAAAAGATAAGGCCATCATCTAACCCTTGTCCTGCTCATGTAGTGTGGGGGACAGGCTCAACACATTTGTGAGTGGAGTTCTTTGGTTTGGGAGAAGTAACACACATTGCCTGCCGGATCCTTCTACTTTTTGAATGGTTGGTCCATTGTCAAGGTTATAAACAGTGCAATGTCATAGGGGAGTAGTGACCCTATACATCTGAGGTTGACATGTTTGAGCCATTAGAATTGCCCATGTGGGTTGGCTAGCTTTCTACAGGACCTTATTTTTGTACTAATCCCCATAACTGTGACTGGCCTTTATCGCTTTTTAAAACTTTTTTAAGAAAGGCATGCACGCAAATCATACAGGACTGTATTTTGGACTTTTTCCTTTTTGCATTGGTCTTAGCTGAGAGAGAGAGAATCAATAGCATTGTTAGACCTGGCACCATTGGCCTGGGTCTCCCTTCCATTTTTTCGCTGTTGCCTCCTGCGTTTTTGCTATGTTTTTGCTGGTCTAGATGCTTTGGGCACTTTGCCTCTGTTATTCAGTGCCAAAGTGCAAGTGCTCCCTATTGTAAATGGTTGTAATGGATTAGTGACTCCATGCTTGGCTATTTGGTTTACTTGTCGGACCCTAGTACAGTGCACCACGTGTGCCAAGGGCCTGTAAATCAAATGCTGCTGGTGGGCTTGCAGCACTGGTTGTGCCACCCACAGAAGCAGATTGTAAAATATGCCTCAGGCCTGCCATTGCGGAGCCTGTGTGCAGTCTGGGACTGCCATGTCGACTTGGCAAGTGCACCCACTTGGCAGTACCTAAACCTTCCCTTTTCTACATGTTCGTCACCCCTAAAGTTGGCCCAAGATACCCCCATGGGTAGAGTGAAAGGTAGGACATGCCCTGTGGCATGTCATGATAGTGAATTACAACCAATTTTGTTTACACTATTGCAAGGCTACCTGTTCCCATAGGCCAGAATGGGCAGTTTGATTATAACATCTTATAATTCTAACTGACCCAGGTAACCATGTAGAAATTTGCGTTTAGTATACCTGAACTCAAAATGATGAAATACATCTTTTAATGTGGATGATTTTTACATTCTGTGTTTGAAAATACAGCTTTCAGAAAGTAGGTATTTTCTGGCCTAACCATCCAGCATGCCTCTACTGTATTCCATGTCTGGTTTGTGATTGACAGGGGGCTGGAGAGGGCTTTGGCTCCAACAGTCTGATGGGTCAGGGCTGGGTTGAATAGGACCTGCATTGAAGAGAGAGTTGGGGGGAGATTTCCTTTCACTGACCTGAGCCCTCATAGAATAGAGAGTAGGGGGTAGAGATTTCCTTTCAGCTACCTGGGCCAGGTCTGCTTTCAACAATGCTGTCTCCAACTCCTGCCAGGAAGCTGCACATAACTGGTTGGTGCTGGGCACATGCACCCTCTGCCTTCAGAGGATAAAGGATTTAATGGTATAAATATTAGGGCCCAGAACTTTCGATCACGTCTGGGAATCAGGACAAACCTTTGCCAGGGCGAAGAGCCAATGAAGCTGAAGTAGGAGACTGCCCCTGTGCTGGTTGCTATATCTGGGGTTGGCCTGCAGTGGTTACTTTATTTGCCAAGAAAAGGGGAAGAGAACATTTCCTTAGTAGATATTGTTAGGTGACAGACACCGCATTGTCCACAAATGAATTTAACTTTTATTTCAGGGAGCCCAAAAGTGTTGAGTACAGTGATTTTTGTTCTCAACATAGGTCTCGGTCTTATGTACACTATTGTATCTTTTATGCTTTTTGCTCTTTTGTGTGAAAAT
Organism: Lissotriton helveticus; assembly: GCF_964261635.1. NCBI lineage: Eukaryota > Metazoa > Chordata > Amphibia > Caudata > Salamandridae > Lissotriton > Lissotriton helveticus. Next base: position 727,920,764 of record NC_136061.1, read on the forward strand.
AGAGGGTGGTCCCATTGTCTAAATCCTCTGTTCAAGATTTGCCAGTTGCGTCTTATAATTTTCTTGATATAATCTGAAGCGATGTTATATGTAGTCACACATACTAAAGAAGGGTCTTCCTTTGCCTTTCTAGGAGTCTTTAGCGTAGCTTCACGATTTTGGTGTCTAGCTCTCGTCTTAGTTTTTTTAATTATTCTCTCTGGGTAGTTGTGTTTTTTAAGATTTTCAGCCAGATCGATTGCCTGTTTTTGAAAAATTCTTTAGTTGCCTCCAGTTACTACATAACTTCAGGAATTGACCATATAACAATTTTTCTCATAGTGATCTGGGGTGAGGGTTATCAAACCTCAACCTCAATTTTTTTAGTGTTGTATTTATTAGGTTATACATTGAAATAAAGACATTTCCTGCTGCTACAATTAGGCGATAAGAATAAACCATTACAAAGTATGCATTCTTGAAGCATTCACATGGGTATGTGCAGTAAAAGAAGTAATGCAAACCATTTTCTAACAAACAGGAGCCTCAGTTATGTTATTCGCCTACACAGCAGGCACATTTCCATATCTCCTATAGTACAGTTCAGTTGCCAGGTTAGTTACACAGGGTGGTCTCATATGTCAGTGACACATTGGCTTGTAGCATTATCATTTACCCTGGGTTGTCCACAGTGTCAGGTAGTGGGTCCGTGGTCAGGAGAGCCTTCCCAGCAAGATATGTTTGATATAATCCCCAAAAGTTCTTGGGACGGCTTCGGAGGGAAGTAGTTCACTATAAAGTTCCGTCTGTGTGTTGCAGTACAACATATCTCGTGACCACTCCTGTATTGTGGGTTAGAGGGCCATGCGCCAGACGCATTGCTAATCTACGCTTTGCAATTAACTCTCCCATTTCAATCAATCTTCTAATTCCCTTTTTTATTTTCTTAGTATAGCCCAGCAGTGTAAATAATGGATCAGGGAGCATTGGCACCTCAGTGATGTCCCTCAGTGTCTGAAATACTTTTTCCAGTACTTGGCGATCATTGGGCATAGTCAGGCTACATGTAAGAAGTCCGCAGGACACACCCTGCACCTCTCACACTCAGCTGTCTCACACAGCCCATACGGAAAAAGCTGCTCCGGGGTGTAGATTCTTTGCAAATATTTAAAGTGGATTAGCCGGTGCCGGTCATTTAAGGACACTCAGCAGGTCGCCTCACAACTATATCTTTAAGTATTGTCATCTATATTCATATCTAGGTCCTTTTGCCACTCCAGTCTAGACTTGGTGTAATAGTTCTTACGATAGGCCTGTGTAACCCCATAAATATTGGACACTAGTTTGACAGGTGATTCTGCTTTCTTCTCGGGAGGCTCCGCCATGTCTTCGCCCAGTATCTCAAACAAGGCATGTCTTACCCCATCGTACTGGAACTGGACTAATGGGGTGGCTGCACTGCCCTCTGTTACTACCTCATCCCACGTACGAGCTTTCCTTTCCAGGAAGAGGTCGCCCACCGCAGTTACACCTATAGTCTGCAGTGCTTTGGGACCTGCATGATCTCTACTCATAGGGAGCCAAGTGCACCATTCCAGCGGAACCAATGGGGAGTATAGTATGTTACAGGCTTCTCTTTTCACCAAGTCATGCAATGCGTGCACCATAGAGTTCATGGATCTAGTATTCCGGTACAGCAATCTGGGTGCCAAAATAGGCTAGTGATGAGGTCAGAAGGGGCGACTGCCACCCTTTTCATGTGTAAGTGTGGAGGGTCTAAAGTCTGATGTACCAATGAAATGTATGTGAGCTTTGCGCTACTCTGTAGTACAAGTCCATATCTGGGGCGCCCAGCCCTCCAACCTCAATAGGCTATTGGCTGATGGTTTCCTGATATGTGTCAGTTTGTAGTTTTCCATGTTATGTTAGGTTTTTTATACTTCTTAAGTGCAACGGTTACCCAAGAGTGTCCTGGCGCTGCGTACTGCCTTCCGGTTGTCAGGGTGTGAAGCAACCTAGGAGTTTAAAAGCCAGGTTTTAAGTCCCTTCCTAACAGTCAATAGTTCTGTGGTGCTCCTAAGGTGAAAAGGGAGCTCATTCCAGGCCCTAGCGGCGCACTTAGTAAAACTTCTTCCCCTCCATGTTACTTTTTTTAAAGGAGGGTACTACCACTAGTCTTGCTCCTGTTAATCTTAGTGCTCTCCTAGGAGCGTACCATTTAAAGCATTGTTTTAGGTGTTCTGAGCCTCTTCCATGGAGGGCCTTGAAAAATGTGCACAGGGATTTGAATTGAATCCGCTGTTTGACAGGAGCCAATGCAGCTGTTTCAACCCTTTTTTAATTGAGATAAATTTAGGTGTTCCAGTCAAGAGTCTTGCTGCTGCGTTCTGCACATGTTGAAGCCTGTTAAGATGTTTCTTTTGGATGTGTAGCTATAAACTGTTGCAGTAGTACACGTGTAATAATATTAGGGAAGTTATTACTACTTGGGGTTGTCTGCCGGCAGGAACGGCATAATTTTACGTATCATCCAAAGAAGATGGAAGCTAGTCGAGGTACCGCATTCACATGGTCTTCGAAGGCCAGTTTATTGTCAATTAAGACTCCTCGGTTTTTTGCTTTCCTGGTTGGTTTCAGGAGCGTCCCTGCTTCTTCTGTCCCAAAATTGGCATTGCTACCAAATATAAGGACCTCCGTCTTGCTTGAGTTCAACTTCAAGCAATTCATTGTCATCAATAGCCTGACTGCTTTCATGCAGTTGGGGAGCTTTTTCCCTTTCTCTGCCTCTTGTCCAGGTTGTAATGACTTCACTATTTGTGTGCCTTCTGTGTAAGACGTCAACTGGAATCCAAAGGATCTAATTAGCTCTGCCAATGGTGTCACATAAACATTAAAAAGCGTGGGATTAAGGAAGACCCCTGAGGGACTCCACATGGTAGGGAGAACAGTAGTGAGAGAGCTTTATCAAGGTCCCGGTTTGAATCCTTTCTGTAAGGAAGGATTTCAGGACGTCTCAGGCCTTGCCTGCTACCCTACATTCAGATAAACGGTCCATCAGAATATCATGATGGACCGTATCAAAGGCTGCGGAGAGATCCAGCATGATAAGCGCTGCATTGGCTCCCTTGTCCAGGGCTTCCCTTACTTCCTCCGTAGATTTTATCAGTGCTGATTCTGGGCTATGCTCTGTCCTGAATCCATGTTCATGGTGAACTGTTAAATCCAAAAAGGTCAGAGATTTATTGCTGATAGTGTGGGTAAATTTTAGATACCTGTCTTGTGTGTTTAGCCTATTGATGAAGTTTAGTGCTGTTCCATTATCTCCTTTCCAGAAGACGAATACATCATCTATGTATCGTTTCCAAGTTATTATGTGTGGTCTGTATGGGTTGGTATCATGGAGAATCACTATCTTTTCCAAATTGTGCACATACAGCACAGCCACAATTGGAGCAAATGTACTGCCCACCCAAGTTCCATGACTTTGCAAGAACAGGGTTCCCTCAAATTCAAAAACGTTTTCGTAAGTGCAAGTCCAGCACATGCCATTACAGAATTAACTGGGGCTGAGTGAATCCATTCCTCTGTTTCTAGGATTTCCTTAATCACTAAGGTTATGTCTTGTGGATGGCTTGTGTAGAGACTTTCTACATCTAGGCGGTGCATTAGATTTTCACTCTACACAAAATCAAGATCTGCAATGTGGACAAGGAAATCTTTTGTGTCTTTAATGTATGTCACGGTTTTCTGTACAATTGGCTTAAAAAATAATCACAGAATTGTGATAATGCTTTTAGAAGAGACCCTATCTCCGAGACTATGGGTCTACATGGTGGTGGGTCTCAGTTCTTGTGGATTTTTTGGATGGTCTAAATATATGGCATTTTGGGATTGCTGTTCCTTAAAAAGTCACCTTCTTGTTTATTAATCCGTCCTTCTCATTCTGCTTCTTCAATCAGCGTATTGATTTCTGTTGTCAATGTGTTGGTTGGATCATTGTTCAGAATGGTATAGTTTATATCATCTGCTAATAACGACTTGTTCACATGGTTTATTTAAACTATTATATGGTCAGTTTTTAAATGCATTCATCAAAGTTTGTCTTCAGTTGAAATAAACAGAAATAGTTGGTACTTAAATACATGGGTAGATATAACAAGTAAGCACATCATATTAACACTCAAAGATAAAAATAGTTACAAAATTAACTTTATAGCTACCTGTTTGGTTAGGATTTAAGAGGTTGGCATTCTCCAATAGCGCTCGGGGTCCCTATTCCTTTAATGGAGATAGCAACTTTGCAATATCTCTTAACTGACATAGCAATTTCCAGTGAATTGAAGGTAACAGTTAGATACCTATCGTACAAGATTGGGGATCAAAGCATAGATACCCGCACCAGTCTAGACGTCCCTATGGTTTAAACAGAAAGCAAGATGCAAAGAGCTTGGGACACAATCCCCTAGGTCCCAAAATAGAGAAACCAGAGGATACCAACCTGGTCTCTCTAGTACCATACAACAAAATTGGCAAAATTGTTTTCCCAAGAAAAAGTCGATGTGATCTTGCAATATTCTCTAACATTTTTTCGAGCCAGACAACCACATGGAGACGGGTGCATTCATTCACCGATACACTTTTATCATTGAGCCTTTTTGAACTGATACAATTTCATTGCTTGGACATACGTATTTTCAAATCAATTGGTCTAATACATTGGCAACGGTTATATAAAAACGCACAAAGCTTACATTGTGAGCCCTGAACAAGTCCAATTGTGGAAGAAACGCGTTGGACGTTCCCGAAAAAATTCTTAAAGAAAAGAATATGAATAAAGGATTAATTTCAATATCGCAAGATCACATCGACTCTTTCTTGGGAAAACAATTGTGTCATAAATGTATTTCATTGTGTCCTTTTCACATTTATTATTTATAAGTATGCTGGGCTTTTTTGTTGAACAGTTAGACACCTGTCCATTTTAGCACATTGATGGGAGTAACTTCAGATAATGCTACAAATGGAACGAGTCATGTAGCCTCAAGAAACAGTCCTCATTCAATCAAAGTATGCAAGAGAATATAGTAACTTCTGATAACATGGGCAATTGACAATAAAATGCTGAATTGTCTCTGGCGTGGTCCCTTATAATTGACATCACTTTACTGCCTTGCTAATACCAAGCCTGCCATGCATAAAAGTGTGGCTTTGACATCAGGAGTTAAACCCACACAGAAATGCAGTTAAATATGTATATTTTGAAGCAGATGCCATAGATTGAGAATGTGTGCATGCTCTGCATTGACATTATAGCATAACTGTAGCATATAGCAGAGTATTTCACAAACTTGTGCTTTAAACTGCGTGTTGGATGGGGCCTGACTGTAAAACGTATAATCTTAAACCAATAGTTCTGACTTAAAATATCAACTAAACATATTTATATGTACATACTCCAGTCTGCTCAGACAGTGAGTCACACCATTACACACCTATGTTATTTCTAACATATGTATAACTACACCTAATGTATTGATGAGTGGTTCATTAGTTTTACAACCGCATTGACCATACTAACTCTGAATGTTTGGCAATTTCAGAGATTAATCCAAGCATTCCATCCATCACCTTGTTGTTTTTACATTTGATGTTCTCAATGCACCGGGTTTTCCCAGACGTAGGTCCCGGGCTCACTGTGCCACTGGTTCCAAACTGTACTCAGCTGAAGAGCCCATAAAAAGGCTGAACCAAGTCCTGGGCTGCTTGTGATCTACATCAGGGAGGACTTGGCCTTGCAGTTTGGACTGGATTGCTCCCATGAAGAACAGGGTCAAGACAGATTTGCATATGGCTGGGTCCAAACAGAGGTGGCATAGTGGGTGAGAAATTTTGCATAGGGATGCAGGCCCAGGTGATTGCCAGTGGTTTAGATTAATTCAAGCATTCCATCCATCATGTTGTTGTTTTTTATTTGACCCCCTAAGTGTGCTGGGTATGTGCAGAAAGTGGGTCCCGGGCGTGCTGAGCCACTGGAACCAAGCAGTACCGGGCTGAAGAACCCTCAACAATATCAAAATCAGTCCTGGGTTGCTTATTCCGGTTCAGTAAGGACCTAGCCTTGCAGTTTGGGCTGAACTGTTTCCATGAGGAACAGCGTCAAGACTGATTTGCATATGGTGGGTCCAAATTGAGGTGGCTAGTGGGAGAAAAATTGGGCATCAAGCAATTGCCAGAGGCTGAGATGAATTCAAGCATTCCATCCATCACCCTGTTGATTTTGCATTTGACACTTTAAGTACACTGAGTATGCCCAGACATGAGTCCTGGGTTCACTGTGCCACTGGTGAACCAATCTGTACCCGGCTGAAGAGCTCATAAGAATGGTGACACTGGTTCTGGGTTGCTTGTGTTCCTCTTCAGGGAGGACCTGACCTTGGGGTTTGGGCTAGACTGTTCCCACGAGAACAGGGTCAAGACTGATTTGCATAAAGCTGGGACTAAACTGAGGTGGCGCTGTGGGCAAAACATTATGGGTTGGGATTCAGCCCGTGCGATTGCTGAGATTAATTCAAGCATTCCATTCATCACCTTGTTGTTTTTGCATGTAAAAATGTTGGCCAACACAATGCTCTTTCAACTTACCAAAAACTGTGAAAATGGCGCTGAAATAAGCAATTGATGCAAATGGTGCATTTGCTGCACCTGCACTATAAAAAACGATCAGAAATACCCTTCACTCAAATAACATTAATACGGTCAGCTTCTTTCAAATATAGTTGATACTAAATTAGCTGATTTTCATGACTAGTAGAACGTTCTTCTAATTTTATGAAATGATTATTTATTAAAAACACTTCGCAAATAAAACACAATCAATTAATGTATTATCACGATTGAGATTGTCTTATTGGTCCTAAAGTGAATGCATCGTTTTTGACATAACAGCACTGAAAAGATAATGATAGAAGATGGGCCGTTATCATTTTTTTACAGTCAGAAGTAATTCTATTCCCTTCACCTTGCATTATTGTTGAGCTATCAATGTAGGAAGTGCCTGCTGCTCCGTTGTATTGATCTGAAGGTTCATATTGTCAGACTACCCAGTACAGGCGGGCTAATGGTATGATGTAGATACAATAAAAATCATGAGAGGTTTCAAGAATTGATGGAGTGAACCATTAAGTACAGCTGCTGGACATACAGTAATATGAAGGGGAAATGTTAGTGCATGCAAGCATTGGTATTTAATTAAACACATATGATTCCTATGTACTACTCGTTACTCTAATTGAGAATGATGATACATTTCCATTAAACATAATAATGTAGTGGTTACATTAAATATTTATGCATTTGGCAATCTCCAATGCAATTAATATTAATATTTTATGGAGGGAAAACATAAATGATCACTGAAAAAGAACCTTAAAAAGGCACTGATTAAAAGAACAACCTTGCAGAGACTATCTTTCCTTTTTGTTGTGCACCTACTAAAATGTATCAAAGTGATTTTTCAACAGTATATTGTGCACTCTTGTTAAAACGTAACAAGCCTTACTCACTGCAGCAGAGACATTGTCAGATTCGTTTTTAAAACGACATAAGGCATCATGAATTTGCAAAAGCTGCTGTCAGCTTGATTGCAATGTTGGGTTTGTCTATCTCTGATCGGATTGCTTATGACATTGTAGGTAGCTCATCTCTCTCACAACGCCCTCTCACGTGACTCGGGGAGTTTGTTTCATTGGCGTTTGATAGTGTGTGGTGGGCCGAGAACTTGAACGATGTCAATGTTCGCAGTGGCCTGTGTGAGTTAATGTAACAGTAAAATTAGCTCGACCTAAGATCTTTGTGAAGGTCTAGATACGTGAGGGGTATGCTGAGCGACATTTTGTTTTCCTTTCTATTGGTAGGGGTAAATTGCCCTTTGCTTGAACCACGTATCTTGGTCCACGGAAGGTTCAACCTACTTTAGTGTCTTATGATGCAATGGTGTGTATATAAGGGAGTGTTATGTTGACGCAAGCTTTGCCTGTGTTTTTAGAGGCAGTTTGTTGGTGTGGGGTGTGACCGTGCCAAAGATTCAGGAGAATTTTGCAAACTCTGTGGCATTGGTGCAGTTTCGTGAGCATAATGGAAAAATGGTTTTAGCTGTAGACTAGATTGGAACTATAATTTTTGTTGTTGTGTTGGTCATAGAATGCAGTTGGATTACTGATTTAAGTCGGAATATGGGTTATCGGAGGTTATTAGAGGTGGGTGAGTTGCATGTACTGTGTTACAAGCTAATTGATAGTTGCTGTCTATGAAATCTATGGTTGCTGTCTATGAAATGTTGATTGATAAGTTGTGTTTCAGCTTTCTGTTTAGGAGTTATTCATAGTAGAGGTAGAACCTTTTGATGTTGAGTACTCAGCATAGCTGTATTGAGGGGAAGATAGCGCAAGGGAAATAGCGCAAAGAGATGAGCTGGCACAAGGAGAAAAGCTTAAGGAGAGACAATCTTCACCATCAGAGGTAAGCAACACCAGTCGTATGGCTTCGTTTAAGAAATTAATACCATTGGTTGCTTGTTTTTTACTACGGTGTAATCTAGGTAGAAAAAGGACATAAATGGCCAACATTCAGAAAAAAATGATGTTGTTATCTGCACTTATAGCATCTTCAACCACTAAGAAGAGAGAGGAAGAGAGAGTAGGTGAGAGAGGGAGAGGCAAAGAGAGCTACAGATTGAAGTAGAACCAGTGTGTTTGTGTGTAGGTGCCCGTGCTTGAAATTGGTGATGAAATGCATGTGTGTTTGCCTGGTGACAGAAACTTCAAGAGGCAATTCATCTTTTTCTCCCTTGATGGGAACTGATAAAACAACAGCAATGGGATTAGCATGATGATCATCCGAATGATTGGGCCACTGTACTATGATTCAGCCAATATGTGGTATCGAGTTAAGGATCACCAGAGTATTTTCTTATATCTTACAGATAATCATAAGTCTTCAGTTGAATATGGAGCCCGTGAAGGGTTGGAGACACCCTGGAGGGTTAGGGGCATGCTGCACTGGCTGCTGAGGCCTGCATTACACCCCTTCTTGTGATCTGAATTAATTCCATCCAATGTGCAGCAAATGATGCTATTCTCAGGTCAAACAACTTATTGTCTGCCTATCCCAAATGATGCATGACCTAACTTGAATGTATATGCCTGCTCCTGCAAAGTTGTTGGAGAAGAATATAAACCAGGAACTAGACACATATCTGCTTGATCAAGAGCTCCTGGACCCTTCACAGGATGGGTTCAGGAAGAATCATAACACTGAACCCATGAACAGTGGAGAAGTGTGGCTCAATGGTTAGAGCGGCAGACCCTGATGCAGAGGTCTAGCCCGGGACCAGGGTTCAATTCCTCGCCTCGGCGGGTCTTGGGCTCAAAATTCCACGGATCTGATCATTCTCGCCTCGGTGCCTATTCCAATCATGGAGTCCCACTCTGCAACTCTGGGCAATAGCTTGCTTAATCTCCACAACGGCCCCAACGATACTAAGGATGCCTGGCCTCCACCTTGGGGGTGCCCAGGAGTGGACACCTCACTGGGAAAGCCAGGATGGGTTCCACAATGGTATTCGTACAAGCGCCTTGAGACCCTTGCGGGTGAGTAGTGCGCTATACAAGTATCAATTTTTACTGAATCGGCCCTTATTGCCTCTGCAGATTCCATTCGCAGGCACGTGGATCAGGGACGTGTGGCTCTCTGTTTTTATTAGACCTGTCAGCAGCCTTTGACACTATATCTCTATCGTTGTTGGGGCAAAGGCACGGCAGGCTGGGATGAAGGATGTGGCCTCCTTCCTGTGTGATAGAACAATCACAGTTACTTGTAGTGACTTCAGAGCAGCCACCTTTCAGCTTCCTTGTGGAATTCCCCAAGGGTCGCCCCTAAGCCCCACCCTATTTAATTTGTATGTTTTTTCTATTGGTTTTCCGGTATCATCCTATGCGGACAACACCCAGATCACTGTTGCCATCTCCGATGACTGGGAAGAGGTAGAGGATCGGTTTAGGGCATGCAGGGGATTAGCAGGTGGATGAGCGGGAGCTGACTTAAAATTAATTTGAAGAAAAATGAGATTGTGGTGTTCAGAGTGGACAATTCAAACTGGACTGAACCCTGATGGCCAGATACTTGTAGTACTGTACCTAGCCTATCAGCAGTGGCCAAGAACCTGGGTGTGATGTTTGATAACACCTTGACCGTCAGCATCCAGGTCAATAGCACAGTTAGTGCTTGCTTCTGGATGATCAGGATCTTGAAGAAAATCCAGCGTCTCCTTCTAAAAGAGCTCCGGGTATCAGTGATCATTGCACTCATCACCTCCTGTTTAGACTACTGCAATTCCCTGTATTTAAATATCAACCAACTCTTGCTAAACAATTTCCAAATTATTAAGAATGACGCTGAATGCCTGGTCTTTGGAATACCCAAACACTCCTCAGTCAGGAATGGTTTGAGATACCTTCAATGGCTGCCTATAAAGAAAGGGGTGTCCTATAAAGCTCTATGCTTGGCGCATACAGCCCTGTTCTCAGGGATGTAGCTTTCTTAAGACAACCTGTATTGGTATGTTCGCAGGAAACCTTTGAGATCAATGGGACACAATAAGGTAGTAAGAAAACTAGGTGGGGGAATGCGCTTTCACAGTGGTGTCTGCCATACTGAGGAACTCCCTAAGCATATTATGAGCCTGAACTTTCACTTACTATTCCACAAGCAAGTTAAAATGTTGCTTTTTGTAGATTAGGCCTTTGTTAGGGGTTTGTCTGCTTCGGGTTGCCACTGTTCACTCTATTTGTCTCCCGTACTTATCGTTTGATACTTTTTGGTTTAATGCACTCTATAAATGCAACAAAACGATCATCCTATTAAATTAAAAGGTTTGTTTGCAAATGAAATATTGATATGGTCCATTTAATCCTTATATAATTTTTTTTAGCAATTCTACTCTCTTACACTTAGTTTTAAGTAACTACTTTCAATATTGGTGAGCCGTTCACATCTGACTTTTTGATTGGCAGAGTAAGTAAAACTTTTAGAGAGACACCACCCTCAAAAGTGCTGGATGGATGTAATAAAATCAAATTAATAGTAGAAATGGCATCAAATATATTAATAATAGTAATAACAACAACAATCTTTCTGTATGTTTCTCAAAGCATGGGTTATCTTTTGAAGGCTTGGCAGTTTGGGCTGGACTGTGAGGCACAGGGTCAGGACTGCCATATCTGAACTGGGGTGGCGTGGTGAGCAAAATAACGATGGATTAAACCTGTGACTGGGGGTGAGTGTTTTGCCAATGTGCAACATTCCGTCCATCCCCTTGTGTGTTTTATCTATTGAAGGGCCATATGTTCAAAAAATAGGAATTGTGATTTTCTAACTGCAATTCCTATCGACTCGAAATTAGGAATTCACATTTCCTAATGTCCAAAATAAAGATTTCCATAATAGTGATTCCTTCTGGTTTTTTAAATCAATCTACCTCATGAATATTTATGAGGTAGGTTGCAATGTGCGACCCATTACGAATCGCACCCTTTACAGGGATCAGCAGACAACCATGCCTGTGATTGCGTTTTAAATACAGCTTTTTTTTATGTGGCCTGTTTTCCTTAGAGGAATATGGGATGCATTTAAAAAGAAAAAATGAAATTAAGAGCAGGCAGTGGTCTGTGGGACCACTGCCTGCTCTTAAAAAAAAAAAATCCATTCTCAAAGAGGAACGTGTGCACTGGGACTCCTTCCCAGTTACACATGGGTTACCACCTCCTTCAACAAGTCATTAAAGTATTATTGTTTTGCCACTCAAATTCGGTTGCAAAACATTAATACCTCCCATTCAGATTTGGTATTTGGAAGGACATACGAAATACGCCTTTTCCAAATACCAAATTGTGAACACAAGTTATGATTATTTGTGCTTTGAACATATGTAAAAGCATGTTTGTGGCTGGAAATGGCCAGTTTGGGCCCACATTTTTTCCCAGCTGATTAGCAAACAGACCTAAAATTCTTACCCTAAACACTATCTTAGTTTCAGTGGCAGTATTTCCAGGAATAAAAGAACTCAAATGGGAGATAGAACTTGCCCATGCTGTCAAGTGTCTTACTATACCTTAGACTGGAAGTAGACCAAAATAAATCTTGTATTGCATAAGTCATTTGTTCTCCTGTGTCACACGGAGTAATCATCTGTAATTACAAGTCCAAATATTAATGAGGGAAACCATGTTTTCCAAATTCCTCCTAATGTTAGAATGGCAATGAAAAGATAAGTAGGTTTCACTTTGATTGTGAACTTACGTTTTAGGCTCTCTTTCCACTGCTCTGTGTCAAAGACTTAAGCCGCACATCTAATGCTACTTCTTTTCTGGAAGCATAACTTCAGCCAGTTAGTGAATGTGTATGAACTGAAAATCAAAACAATATTTAATTGCTCATAAATACCATTCAGCCTCACTTTTGCTCTTTTCTCAACAATATCTAACGCGCGGTCAATGAGGAGTATTTGTTTAATTCAAGATGTAGTTGTTTTCTAAAATGTGCATGAAATACCTCACTCAGAAATTACACAGGAGCGATTAAATCATGTATTTGTAAAATTAATTGTTAAAAAGAGGATTTGCAGTGCTGAATGAAATCTTACGATATATTAAATGTAAGAAAATTAAATGCTGAAATGCTAATCACACATTTAGTACAAATGATTTAACAACACACTACTTATTCGATTGAGCTAAGAGTTTAATAATTATTAGGAACTAGGAACCTTCAATAGTTAAATTCGTGCTAGATTAGTCTTGTCCTGAATCGAGGTGTCAATCTGTAGCTTGTGAATGGATTTCCAGTTTCTTCGAATGATGTTTTTTTTGCCACAATATAATCTTGTTGGAGCCATATTTGTTTTCCTGTTTCTAATTGTGCTTACTTTTCTCTATTACTGAGGAGAACTTTATGGTTTGATAATATAAGAATTATGAAATGATTGGATGCTTTAAGAACACGTGCTGCTAGTCATCCTGAGTATCTTGACAATTCCAGCATTTCCCAGACTCTGGTTAGGAACTGCAATACAGACTTTGGAGAAAGTTGTTGCACCAACGTTCCTGCTGATATTAGAAATGGCCTGTGCATCAGATATTCCCAACTAGGTAAATGTCCCAGTCACTCCTGTTCTTTGAGAGATTAATATGTTAATTTATTAATAATTTATATAATTTGCAAATGAGTGTATTCTTGACAGTTGTCTCTAGATCCAATTTGAAGGCTTGAAGTAGTGGGTTCTCCATAGTATTGTGACTTGATGTATGAACTACCCATACATTAATTCAGAGGGATATAGTAAGATAGTTGCAAAGTCCCACTTAGGTGTAACTACGTATTGGGCTCAATTCTGTGAAGGGAAGGATTTTATGCTCTTTGGACAAGAATTGCTGTATTGATATTCTGTTACAGTTCATCCTGGATTTTAAATAAAGCTGCTTGTTTTGCATGAGAAGTAGAAGGTTATCCTTGCCAGCAATGGTTATCAATGGTTAGAAGTCCGCTCCAAGGATTTTCTTGAGAAGTTCAAATGCATATATGGTGCAGCCAAGTCCATGCAGAAAATGTAAGTTCTAAGTCATTTTGTATACAGGAGAATACAAAACAGTATGGGCCTGATGTCCAACCGTTTTGTTTGTGGTCGCAAACGGGCAATCGGCCCATTTGCATCAGCAAAATTGGTCTGCCCGTGAACAAACCCTATTTTGCGAGTCGGTAAGCTATTACTGACTTGCAAATTAGGGTTTGAGAGTAGCTATTAGGAAGTGGCGTGCCAAGAGCATTCACACCTAATAGTGACTCGCACTTCAATGTACGATTGCAACACTTGCAGTTTACCCCCTACTTCACGTAGGTGGTAAGCCACTCGTTAACGGTAAGGGCCCCCCAGAAAACCCCTTCCCCTAGGTGAGTGTGTGCAAAATATTTTTTAAGAGCAGGCATTGGTCCCAGGACCACTGCCTACACTTAAAAAACTGAAACTAAAATGTTTCATTTTTCCAGCCACGGCCCGTGGAGGGAGTTTCCGCGGGCGGAGAGGCGGGGCAGGGGGTGCTAAAAACCGGAGTATGGATAACTGAAGGTAAGTAAACAATTTAATTAATAAAACGAATTTCGTAGTGCGCCCTGCATCGCAAAATGTGATGCAGGGTGCGCTACGAAATTCATTTTATTTATTAAATTGTTTACTTACCTTCAATTATCCATACTCCGGTTTTTAGCACCCCCCACCCTGCCCCTCCCCTGCCCCGCCTCTCCGCCCCACCGAAACTCCCTCCACGGGCCTTGGCTGCATTTTTCTTTTTTGAATTAATTTAAGAAAAAAACTGCTTTATTTAAAAAGCAGTCACAGACATAATGGTCTGTTGATTTAAACAGTCTGGGGATTTTTTTTGGCTTGGGCAGCAACCTTACATATGAATTTTTATGGAGCTAGTGATCGTACCCTCCTATGTAACATTGTTAAAATGTATGGTATGTAGATTTTATAACTTGTATTTATATTGTTTACAAAATTCAGCTGTTTAGGTGTCCAGAGATGATGATTTCTCCATTTCCATCAGTGATTTCCCAACTTTCCTCCACCAGACAAGGCCAGAATATTGCCCTGTGTTTAAGACCTAGCATTTCAGCACAATCCAAAAACGTAGACATAGTCACCCATAGGCAAAATTGCCTCAAACTTTTTTTTTTCACTCAGCTGCCGCTGTTACTCTGACTTTCCCACACTACAGTTAGGCCAGGCATATGGTAGATAGCTTTGAAGAAACCCAATGCCTGCGCAGCACAGGGGGAAAAACTCTTGTTCACTGGCACTTTCTATTTCTTCCTTCCCTTTTTCTATACAAGGTTTTTAAAGAACTGACCAAACTAGGTATTACTATATAAAATCTATATAAAATCGAAATACGTTTGAAAACGAAAGAAAGTTTATCTGTTATTGATCTACCGAAAAAAATTAAATGAATCCTATATTTTTGGGGATAGACAAATCTACAACCTTACACCGTCTTCTTTTACCTTTATGGAATAAGTGGGGTAGCCTACTTTTAAGTTCAGTCGGCAGCACAAATAATCCTTGTACCAGAGGTCTAGACCCCTGGGTTTTATGACCCCTGTCTTACAATACACTTATTGAGATACAGTATTGGTATTTAATATTGCATTCTAGTGCTTTCATGTGGAACAGCCAACCCTGCTACAGTGAAAATAGCTTTGAGGTGCTAGTCAATGTAAGACAATGTTTAACATTAAACTTTTACATATTCCACTTTTAAATACTATGGGCCCTGCCTTATGAGCAATAAGGCATACTTAGAGGTGACCTATAAATATTTAAAAAGAAAGATTCGGACCCTTACTTTGACAAGTCAAATTTGCATTTAAAACCTGAACAGTCAGGCTAGTGGTGGCAGGTCACCATCCCTGGGAGTGCTAGCCATTCATAATGGGGTTGCAAATCGCACCTGCCTCATGAATATTAAGGAGCCAGGCAATGCACGACCCCATCAAAAATTGCTAACAGTGTCTGAGACACTGTTGTAAATTGTATTTTGCTTTGCAATTCTCAAATTACGAGTGGAAAAGCTGCTCAATTTGCGAGACACAAAATTGAAGGGTCGTACATCTGGGCCTTCATCTTTTATGGTCTGTTTTTCTGTTCTGATCCAAATGGGAGATTCACTGTTGCTTGATTTCAACTAATTTATCATCCGGAAGAATGTAAATGCAAAACGATATTTTTTTTCTATTTCTGTGGATAATACAATGATCTTTGAGGAGTCTGACAAAAATTGAACCAGTAGATTTTCAGGTTTACTGTGCAATGAGTTCTTGCATTATGCAGAAATTGTGAAACACATCGAGAAACCATTCATTTTATTGTACTCTTCTTGCTCCAAAGACCCAGGTTGATCTCGTGCAATTGTTGAAAATCTGTTTCAAGGATACTTTGAAATCATTATTGTTTATTTCCACTTCTCTGTGTATTTTCATTTCTGAATAAACAGTTTTCAATTCCTTTATATTAAATAACACACCTTCATTTACTTATTATAACATTATTTTCTATTCACAAGTTGTGATAGCGACATCAAAGTGTACTGAGTCCAATTAATTTTGCAGCTAGCAAAGATGTGCACCAGATTGAATAATTTAGGAGTGTGTGTTTTTTAGCCAAGGAAAGTGTGAGCAATGTATTCTCTGCAACCCATAAGCATTTGTAACAATTGATTTGATGACTGAGATCACTGCATTGCCTCTGTTGGCAGCTAGTATGGATATTAAGCATACATTAAATGAGAGCATTAATATCGGAGAGTCTTGCTTAGTTCTCTTGTGTGGGTCTATTACTCGAGAAAAAACGATCAGTATTAAAACGAGCTTTGAACTACTTTTATAATAGTTTCTACGGTCAATAAATATTTTGCCAAACTACATTTTCATTAGGATCTCAAAATGGTTTGGTCAGAAAATTTTTCCACAAACCTTTTCTTTATTTAATCCATTTAACATTTGATGTGAAAGTCTGGGCTTTGTAAAGTGAATATAATCACGTACTTGTTTTATATTTTTATAGGTTTATTTTCCTTTTATGACACTAGTGTGAACAGTATGAGTGAGGAATGGTATCATTTTGTTACGTTTATGAGTTCTTATTGTAGTCAAGATATTAGCGTGTAGGTTGATCATGGATATGAAATGGTAATTTATACAGTCTGGGGTTTTCTTTTTGGCTTGGGCAGCAACCTTACATATGATTTTTTATGGAGCTAGTGAACGTACCCTCCTATATAAAATTGTTAAAATGTATGGTATGTAGGTTTTTTAACTTGTATTTATATTGTTTACAAAATTCAGCTGTTTAGGTGTCCAGAGATGGTGATTTCTCCCTTTGCATCAGTGATTTCTCAACTTTCCTTCACCAGACAAGGCCAGAATACTGCCCCGTGTTTAAGACCTAGCATTCAAAAACTTAGACATAGTCACTCGTAGGCAAACTTGCCTCAAACTTTTTTTTTCACTCAGCTGCCGCTGTTGCTCTGACTTTCCCACTCTACAGTTAGGCCAGGCATATGGTAGATGACTTTGAAGAAACCCAATCCCTGCGCAACACAGGGGGCTAAACTCTTCTTCACTGGCCCTTTCTATTTCTTCTTTCCCTTTTTCTATACAAGGTTTTTTTTAAAATGACCAAACCAGGTATCACTATATTAAAGAAAAATCAAAATACGTTTGAAAATGATAGAAAGTTTTTCTGTTATTGATATACCGAAGAAAATGAAATGAATCCTATATTTTTGGGGACAGACTAACCTACAACCTTACACGTTCTTCTTTTACCTTTATGGAATAAGGGGTGTAGCCTACTTTTAAGTTCTGTCTGCAGCACAAATAATCCTCGTACAAGAGGTCTAGATCCCTGGATTTTATCACCTCTGTCTTACAATACACTTATTGAGGTACAGTGTTAGTATTTAATATTGCATCCTAGTGCTTTCCTGTGAAACAGCCATCCCTGCTACAGTGAAAATAGCTTTGAGGTCTCTGTAAGACAATGTTTAACATTAAACTTTTACATATCCCACTTTTAAATACTAGGGACCCTGCCTTATGAGCAATAAGGCCTACTTAGAGGTGACTTATAAATATTTAAAAAGAAATATTTGGACCCTTAATTTGACAGGTCGAATTTGCATTTAAAACCGGAACAGTCAGGCTAGTGGTGGCAGGCCTGCAGTCATGTTTACATTCCCACTATAATGGATGGCACAATAGGTGCTTTCCACTTGAAACATTTAACTTCCAGCCCTGGGAACACATTAGTACCATATACTACAGACTTTTAGGTAACTTAAATAAGCCGATCAGGTATATACCAATTTTAGCATGTTGAACGGAGGATCACCAGCACGTTAGTACTGGTTAGCAGACATAAAGTGCACAGAGTTCTATAGGCAGTAAAAAGAGAGCTCAGCAAAAAAGGCAAAAAGAAGTTGGGGTGGCCTTGCAGAAAGGACACATTTCCAACAGTATGTATATATGTATGCATGTTTATGTATGTTTGTATGTATTTATGTGTATGGATGTCCCTAGCATGAACCTAGCCAAAAGGAAGCAGAGTGCTTGCTCTTCTCACTTGCCCCTCATTCCCTATCCTGTATAACTCTCTCACCATCTACCCTCATATCTCTTATCTTTATTTCTCTTTACTTTCTCACGTTTTCTTGTTACCTTCACTTCTTTCTTCATTTACCATTCTAATCATTCAAGGTCTGATCTAACATCTTACCCTTGCCTGTCTCCATTACACTTTCCTGTTTCCCTTCTCATTTTACTTATTTCTCTCCATCCCCTTCACCCTTAAAGGCACATGCAAATGAAAATAGAGGTACTGCCTCTAAGGCTTTTACTTGAGTGATGAATGGTGAATATGAAGATCTTTTTGGGGATGACATTAAAGGGACACTGAATGGTCTTTACACTCATGGGAGGGAGCGGACTAGAATATGCAAAGGTTAAAGCTAGAAATTTCTTAAGACCAGGTATTGATAGACTGGATGGAAGTGACTGTCTTTGTATCGCCTTCTGAGAGGGAAATTACTTTAAAAAATAAAGAGAAAGGTGCAGGAAGATCACCGACACGAGCCCTGACTGCAGCCGATGGCGGAGAATAACCCAGGCAACCCGGGGCACGGATGGCCGCTGACATTCCCCTGCATGTACTATTTGAATAGCAGTCGCTGTTGGACGCTGGAATGGGTCGCCCGGAAGAGTGCAGGGATGTCGCCTGCCCGGGCAGACGCTCTCCCCCTGACACGCAAGTACTGTGGTTTTGGGAAGGGGCAAGCGCTCTGCTCAGTTGGGGAGGCGGGCAGTTAAAGGTCCGTTAAGCAGGGAGGCAGGGAGGAGGGGGGTAAGGGGGAGAGAGGGGGAGTTTAGTAGTTGTTGGAAATCCACATGCGAGGTCTGGACATAATGCATTACCGTTGAGTTGCTTGAATGCCAGGAAGAACAGAGACATTTGGGCCGAAGGGTGCGATGGGCAAGCACTGGAGGGACTGACATTATCACACGCAGGGTCACGATGTGCAACTGACTATTTACACTGCTTGCCGGGTGGGGATGGGGGAAGCGCATGTGACACGGGGCACGACATTCATACACTGCACCTTAAGATGATCGATGGCCGATTACACAGTAGGTAGTGTAGAGGGAGAGGAGCCGAAGACACAGGGCGCACCGCTCCGCATGCTGACATGGAATGTAAGAGGGCTGGGGGATAAGGTCAAGTGCGGACTGGTGCTTACTGCCTTGAAAAGACAGGGGCCGACCCTAGCACTCCTCCAAGAGACTCACCTGACGGGGGGGACGACCAAGGCCTTAGACAGGAGGGGTTACAAAATGGTAGTACATTCTGAGTTCACCACGGGATCCAGGGGAACCGGCATCCTACTCAAGAAATCCTCACAATTCATACCACTGGGCACAAAGGTTGATGGGCAGGGATGTTTTGCAGCACTGCAGGGGCAGTGGGAGGGGCGCCTCATTAATGTGGTATCAGTTTATATCCCTCCAGCGCTTCACTCGGTCATGTCACCGGCACTAGGAGATTTCCTTTTAACCCTACCCGAGGGGGATGTTATACTTGTGGGGGACTTCAATGCCACAATAGACACCCTGATAGATAAATTCCCAGCGATAGCCCCGACGGGTGGACCCTCCCGATTTCAACGATTCCTAACCGCTCTGGGTCTGGTGGATGTGTGTTTGTCGAGGATTGACTATTTTCTGACACTGGGAAATGGCATCCAACACGTATACAGCGTAGATATCCACCCTAGAGGCATATCGGACCATTCACCTGTCTCCCTGACGATCTCCACCCAAGAAAAGTCACGTAGACGGATTTACCCCATACAGGCTGCATATCTTAAGATTCCCAAGGTCAGGAAGGCACTCAAGACTGCGACAGCGCACTATTTCGAGGAGAATGCAACGTCGGTATCTTCAGCAGCGACCTTGTGGGAGGCATATAAGACAGTGCTTAGGGGCCATGCCATTGTTTCAATTGCAGGTCACAAACAGGAAAAGGCGGCCGACCTAGCTACTTTAGAGCTGGAGCTGGGGGAAGCTAAGGTAGCGCACGAACTACACCCAGGGCCTGATACGTCCCATACCCATACCCATACCCTACACATCCAGCCACAAATGTACTCGGAACATTTACGTCATCAAGTAAGGGGGCAAATAACTGATACGCAGCACAGAATCTACGACATAGGAGACAAGGCTGGTAAGATGCTGGCATGGCTGGACAAACGGGGAGGGAGCTCCAGAGGTATCCAGAGACTGAAAAACGGAAGAGGGGTGGTTCATACAAGTCCCGAACTCATAGTAGAGACACTTGCAGATCACTTCGAGGAGGTGTACACGCCGGACGGGGAAGTATCTGTTGACACGGCCAGGGCGGTACTAGACTCCATCCAAATGAAACCACTACAGTCGGGGAGTGCGGCGGATCTAGACGCCGATATCACTGAGGAAGAAATACAGGGGGCCATACGAGCGTTAAAAACTGGGAAGGTGCTTGGGCCGAACGGCATCCCGATAGAATGATACCAAGCCACGTCGGAGAGGCTGAGCAAATACCTACTTGATATGTACACAGAATGCTTGGAGAAGGGCGAACTTCCCCATGACCAAAGAGTGGCGACTATCGTCGCAATCCTCAAACCTGGGAAGCCAACGGAGGAGTGCAATTCCTACCGCCCTATTTCTCTGCTTAACGCGGCAGTTAAGGTACAGGCCAAACTCCTAGCTACTCGGCTGATGGCTCATCTACCTGATCTTATACATCCCGATCAATCCGGGTTCATGCCACATAGGAACGCGGCAATGAATTTGCGCAGAGTACACGGGGTGCTGGCGAGGGCGGAATCGATCCCTGAACCGACGGTCATACTGGCACTCGTTGCGAAGATGGCCTTCAATTTGGTAGAATGGAATTATTTGTTCGAGGTCCTGGCGCGTATGGGTTTCGGACCCAGATTCTTAGCGTGGGTTAGACTGCTCTATACCAAACCGGTGGCACATGTGGTAGCGAATTGCCACATTTTGCGAACATTCCCGTTGAAGAGAGGTACCCGACGGGGTTGCCCTCTGTCACCATTGCTCTTCGCAATCGCCTTGGATCCTTTAGCGAACCTAATACGAACTACTCCACTGCTGAAAGGAATATCCTGGGCAGAGGGATGGGAGGACCGCCTCTCACTGTACGCGGACGATATGTTAGTGTACTTGACTGATCCGGGATGCGGTGTTCCGGCGCTGCTGGCCCTTTGTGATGACCTTGGGAAAGTCTCGGGATACAAGCTGAATTGGGCAAAATTCGAGCTATATGTTTTGAGAGGCCCAGCTCTGGCTTTCGACGCAGGCTGTCCCTTACAGGTAGCCGGCTCCTCCTTTAAATATTTTGGAATCCATGTTACCCTGGATCAGTTGGAATTTACCCGGAAGAACTTACTACCACCTTTAGAGAGGCTTAAACAAGACGTTGCGTATTGGGCAGGGCTACCACTGACAATGTTAGGTAAGGCGGTACTCTACAAGATGATGTCTCTGTCCCATTTTTTGTACATTCTAGACAATACGCCGTACCCGGTAGACCCAGGCTACTTCAGGAAAGTGTCGGCTTTGGTGGCTGGCCTTCTGTGGAGTAATCGTCCGTCGCGCATTGCGCAGGTGAAAATGCACAGGGGGTGGTATGACGGGGGGATTGCGCTGCCTAATTTGAAACTGTACTACTGGGCGGCGCAATTGAAGCCCATAAATCAGTGGCTGCATGCCCCCCAGAGCGACCCGGCATTCCAAGCAGACAGGGCGCAATTGGGCTCCAACACTTTACTTGCCCCTCTATACGACCAACGAAAGGTACGCACTCTGGTGGGTCCCACGAAACTAACGGCAATGATATGGCATACGGCACAGACAGCCCTGGGGTGGAAAGGTAAAATAACCAAACTCACTTCACTGTGGGACTCATGGGCACTGGGAAACCTGCGAAACAGCAAGGGTTTCTCGCAATGGGATACCATAGGGATATCCACGGTGGGAGACCTATGGGAACGTGGTACGGTGGTCCCCTTTGAGCAGCTGAGGGAGCAATACGAACTGGGATCTCGAGAATTGTTCCGATATGTCCAGATTCGGCATGCACTACTTCTGGCCATTCCCCCCGAGACGGAGGTCCCAGAGGCTTCTCCACTCGAGGATCAACTTCTCACGGACTTCATGCCAGAGCGGGCGACGTCTCTAGTCTACCGCAAATTTCTCAATAACTTGCCGGACCCCATGACTGTCCTGAAGGAAAAATGGGAGGGGGACATTGACGCTATGGACGAGACTAAATGGAACGCATCACTGGCGTCACCTAAGGAGGTAGGCATCTCGCCTAGATTTCGACTGGTACAATTAAAAATCCTCCACATGGTGTACTACACTCGTACGATGCTACACCTCATACGCCGGGCTCCCCACCCATACTGTCTCCGTGGCTGTGGTGAAGAGGGCACGTTCTTCCACACGATGTGGGATTGCCCACGCATTCCCGACTACTGGAAGCGAGTAATGCGTACGGTATCACAGACGGTGGGGACCTCGTTGATCCCGGAGCCACGAAAGTGTTTGCTGAATGTGTGGGGACCCAACGATCTGTCCAGGTGTGGGCAGCAATGGGCTACCCTGGGCATGATGGTTGCGAAGCGTGATATAGCGCAAAAATGGGGAGCGGTGGAGATACCAACAAAAACGCAATGGTGCATGAATATGGACAGGGTGATGATAACAGAAAGGGCGGCCTATGCTAGCCGGGCTTGCCCGAGGAAATGGAACAAGATATGGACCCCATGGAATGAATACAGGGGGGAGATCTGTGACCTCTTACCGGAGGAAGACACACTAACATCAGATGACGACGAGGAAGATGAATGAGGGACCCTAGCAGTGGGCAAGGGGAATGGAATGAAACGGGGAGGGATAGGTGGGATTGTGACACAACGAGTGGATAGCAGGTGGGACTGACAATACACTACCCTGGTGGGAACACGCACAGGTGACCACACACAGGCTTAGACACCGCGGCCCTTACTGCTAACAGGTGGATAGACACCGCTTTCCTCAACGGAAGCAATACCGGACACAGTTGCTGTTAAATGCTGAGTTCACTGATGACCTTAATGTGGTTTCTTTGTTGTTGAGTTGATCAATGTTATAAAACCAGAAACCGAGACACACTAGATCAATGTGCTGCTGCGACTTATGCACTTTCGTACAGTTGACACTTCACGGCCCATGGCGTCGGGTGGCCGAAAAGAGACACTCTGATGCTGCTCAATACTTGTCATGCTGATTTCGCGGCCGGCCCACTTGTAGGCCTATGGCCTATGGCTGTGTACATTGCGAAAGTGCAATAAAGGTTTTTGAAAAAAAAATAAAAAAATAAAAATAAAGAGAAAGAAGGGAAAATAAATATTAGGTGTGTGATTTTCAAATATGTTGGACTAAAGGGGCAGCTGACAGGAATGCTTTGCACTTGGGTCTCATAACAAAGGGACATAGAAATCGGGAAGACACACATTTTGTTATACTGATGAGGCGTAAGAAGGCAGAAACTGGTCCGGGGTAGCTTGTGCTCCCATTTGGAGGGCCCATTCATGGCATGTCACGATGGTCTCTACCTATGAACAGCAGGGTCTCTTCTGACGTGCATAGGATAGGCTGCTGTCTAGAGTGGAAAAATGGATTGGAATGCTGCCCAGAGCAATTGCCTATTGTTTAAACTGTTTGATAGGATTCCTTGAATCACCTTTGGCGATGGAAAAATAGAACAGGATAGAGAATCAATGTGAGCCTTAAAGGAGAAGGCTGGGCTTGTCACAGTTTTGGTGCCGTGTGGGGGAGGCGATGCACTGGAGGAAACATGGAGTCATGAGTGTTAAAAGAGCTAGACCATTTGCCATACCAGGTGTAGATGAGGAAGGCATTTGGCTGAGGGGAAGAGGAGAGATTTAGGGGAATGAAGAGGCATTGGGCCATATGGATGTAAACGCTTTGGCAGGAGAAATGGCTTTGGTGGAGGAAGGAGGACTGGGCCCCTAGCCATTAGAGTATTGCTTATGTTGAGGTCAACCAGCACCAAACTGTACCGCTAGATTTGGGTAATCACCTCAAATCTACTCTATACCTCTAGGAGGAATGCATTAGCAAGAAATACCACGGTTCCAAACACTTACCCCCACATGCATCAAGCATTTTTGTATTCGCAAACGGTGCGATTCCTTAAAATCGGCCGTTTGCGAATGCAAAAGTGCTTTTTGGGATGCATGAAGCAATTTTAGAATTCGTAACATGTGTGCGAATTCTAAAATTGCGGGTGCTTTTAAGAAGTCGCAGATGTGCGATTTCTTAAAAGCAATGCATCATTTTTTTTAAAAGTGAAAATTCGCAAATAGGGTGCCAAATTTACCGAGTGGTTGAACCACTCGGTAAATTTGGAAAAAGTGTGTAAAATGTGTAAAATGTTTTTTTTCAACATTCATGTTACGGACACACATGTCCTTAGGACATGTGTGTGTGCAACATGATGCGAAAAATACATTTCAGGGGTGCATGGGGGGGTCCTTTGGACCCTCCCCTGCACCCATGAAATTTTCTAAGTGCCACTCGCAATTTCCATTGACTCCTATGGGCCTTTTGGCCCATAGGAATCAATGGGAATTGCGAAAATTAAGTTAAGAAATCGGTATTTCTTTGGGATTCGGTAAAAATTGCGATTTATACCGAATCCCAAAAGAATACCGAAAATATTGATGCATATCATTTTGCATTTCTTAATTTGCGATTCCTTATTTTTCGCAAATTAAGAAATGCAAAAAGACACAATGATGCATGTGGGGGTTAACCCCCTTATCTCTCACACAACTCACTAGCTTCAGCAAAACCATCTCCCTCCTACCGCCTACTCAAGCCTCCTCACACTGGGCCCAACTCATCTCCCATTCACTCAAAAAGCAAGCATTGTGCATTGAGTCAGAGAGGGACAACTACTCAGGAAAAAGCAAAAGCATGCATGCAGTACTGACCTTTGAGGAGAGTGGGGAGGGGGTGGTACATGTAAGTACCAAAGTTATTCTGAGGCGGCCATTACATACAGTGCCAATCACTTCCAGCATTGTTTATTGCCAGAGCATTTATTTTTAATTCTACTCAGTGTATTTGGGTTTCTGTTTTATCAAGCTGCATGTAATGCAATACGAAATCCATCATGTAAAAAATACAATTTATTCTGTTTCCCTTACTAAATCTTGAGCATAATTCGATGGGAACATCCCAATAATTTGAGTGAAATTTTTCCACCATTTCTGAAAAATGTTGCCACTATTATGACGTAATACTTTTCTTCCTTGTTAATGCAAAGCAAGCTAAACCACAATGCTTTGTAGAGTGACCATCTACCCCACTCTGCTGATACAACACTGCTGTTCACCATCTCCCAGATTCCATCCGTTGTGCAACCATTACACACACTGATGTCATTTGGCACTCACACATCTTTTGCAGGGCACTTCAACCCCACTTCAGTAGCACATCCTAATCTTCGGATGCTAAAAGCCGAGAGAGCTGGAAAATAATTGATCAATTCAGTTGGCATATCCCATCATCGGTTGTCTGGTGGCTATTAAAAAAGGGTTCTTCCAGAGTTGGAAGGAGACCTCACCATCACCAGGGCTCATTGTGTTCCTGCCCGTCCGTTTCCCAGTTCTACGATGCCACGGACAATATTGCTAAATTTCTCAGACTATAGTGGAAAAGATAGAATACTGACAAAAAGCAAACCAACAGAGACAGTTTTTAGTGAATGAAACTGTAAAATTTCATATTTTTTCTGATATGACTGCTGTGGCGGCACATAGGACAAAGGAATTTTTGAAGATCCTCCACTTGTTCAAAGCTAACGGGGCTCAAGCATCTATCGCCCAACAGTCCAAACTGAGAGTCTTAGTTAAGGGCAAATTATTTATGTTCTCTGACCTTGATGAAGCCAGGAATTATTAGAAGAGATCTCGCAGGGCTCCCGGGCTTAGAAGGAAAAGTTTGATTTAATATAATTTCATTGTCATAAATTGGGCGGTTAGGTGGGCAAGGCTTCTCTTGCCTCTCTCACATATGATCATAATAGGGGTCCTACCCTTATAGCGCGCTTGCTTGCATGTTTAATTAATAGTTGACAATATCAAGGATTGCTGGGGGGGCTAGGGGTAGGGTCACAGGTGTATTTACATGTCACCCAGGTTAGATGGAGGGTGAAATGTGGTTAGTGTGGTCGGTTTTCCACATTTTGGGGGAGGGTTCACGAGGGAGGGGATGGGAGCATATGGGAAAAAGCAAAGTCCTTTTTTTCAAATTCATTCAGGTTTTATACATGCCATTCTTTAGTTTGACTCTGGGTCAGATAGTGTGTGGGAGGCTGTTCAGGTGGTTTAAGTTTTGGTTTGCTCTTTATTATGGCTAGTAAGGAACTGCTGAAAGTGGTCTCTTTTAACGTTAATGGTTTCAACAATAAAAAGAGAATGCGGGCAATTAAATTGTGGATTAAAACAGAAAATCCGGCTGTGATTCTATTGCAAGAGACTCACATACCGGCTGCAAAGCTGTCAGACTTTTCCATGTTCAGGTCCTGGGCAGCCTATAGGGGATTTTCTTCGTCCTCAGCTTCCTATAGAGGGATAGCAATATTTTGAAGTAAAAGATTCCAGGTGGAGGTTGTCAATTTTGATAAAGATCAGTATGGTCGTCGGTGCTGGGTTACTTGCATTTCTAGACAGAGACAGAGACCGATAACCTTCGTCAGTATATATGCCCCAGTAGAGGATAATCCAAAAGTTTATGAGGATCTCTTTCAGTCCCTAATTCAAGCACCGGCTGAGTTGATTCTGGGGGGAGATTTTAATGTTCTAATGAATCCTAAACTCGACTCCTCACGCTGGCTAAAAACAATTGAAACCCAAAATTTTAAGAACCATGCAACATTATGGAGTAACCTTGGACCTACAGGGTCCATGGCGTGTGGTCTTTCCAACTAAAATAGAGTATACTTGTTGGTCAGGTAGATTTCATACCTCTTCACACATTGACTTCTTTTTGGTCTCTCGGAGATTGTGCTTTAGCCAGCAGAGATTCCAACATAACGGATTCTCAGACCATGCTATGTTGGTGCTTGAATTACAATTAGGAGATTGTGCTAGGACCCCTAAAATATGGACGCTGAATAGACAATATTTTAATGAAGCGGATTGTGTGGATTTTATCAGGACAGAGAGCACCATTGAATGTGGTTTGGGACACACTCAAGGCTCTCATCCGGGGGTTAATTATTCGAAAAGATGCTGAAAATGTAAACAAAGTTACGGAAGATAAGACAATCTTGGAGCAGAAGGTTCAAAGATCTTACTCTGTATTTCTCAACAACCCTTCTGTGTTTAGCCAACACCAGCTGGATCAGGCTAAACGTGAACTCAGTGCAAATTATTACTCTCAAAGTGAATCCTATTTTCAAAAATATTATCAAAAAACGTATGAGGAAAGTAATTTTACGGGTCGGTTTTTGGCTTGGCAGGTTAGGGAGCAGGCTGCTTCTAATCAGGGAATGCGTTAAAATGCCCCTTAACCGCCTCCCGCACAGATTACCTTGTTAAAATCTGTGATATAATGCTACAGCATTATGAATCTTTATATGGTCAACAAGACTGTGGATATTACTTCTCTAAGAGGATTTTAGCAGAATACCGGATTACCGACACTCTCGGATATGGAAAAAATATCTATGGCAAGCCCCTTTACATTGGAAGAGTTGGTTGGTGTTATTAAGAATCTGCCAAATGGTAAGGCCTGTGGCCTGGATGGGTTCCCGCCTGAATTTTTTAAAGTTTTTTATAGTTCAGTTGCAGACTTTTTCCTTTGTTTAGTAAATTCTATGTTGGAGGGGGGGGCGATACCAGAGTTCTTTAGACAAGGCAACATAGTTAGTTTCCTGAAAAAAGGCAAGAATAGTGAGGACCCGAATTCTTATCGCCCGATTACGTTATTAAACTCAGATTATAAAATTGTTACTAAACTGTTATCTATTCGGTTTAATCAATATGCTGCGCATTTGATCCATCCAGACCAGAATGGTTTCTATCGCTGGTAGGCAGCTCGCCACCAATACACATTATTTAACTGAGGTGTTGGATTATTTTAACACTCAGAGGATACCCGCATCAATCCTTCTTTTAGATGCCGAGGAGGCTTTTGACGTTGTTGTTTGGGAGGCCTTGTTTATGATTTTACGTCACTTTGGTATTTCCTCAAAGATCCCGGCCCTGATCCATAATTTATATCTTAACGCTGAAGCCAATGTAATTATTAATACTTCGGTGGCCGGGCAGGTTAAAGTAAAATGAGGCACAAGGCAACGGTGCCCTTTATCGCCGGTTCTGTTTGCTTTTTTTAATTGAACCATTGGCGATCGCAATAAGGAACTGCGTTGATATTCGTCCACCAATTCCATCTATGGCGAAATTGAAATTATACACCGACGATATTATGCTTATTATTAAACCACAGATAGAGGTTCAGGCTAAAGTTTTCTAGGTTTTTGAGGATTTTGAGGTTTTAGGTGGGTATCGGATTAAGAAAAAGAAAACTGAAATGTTATAATGTGGTGGAGCAGGCTTGGATCTGCACCCCGATATTCTTTCCTGTGTTAACACTAAACCTAAGAGATATCTGGAGGTTTATTTTTCTGAAAGTGTCGGTGACTTATAGCACCTAAATTTTGCACCGATTCTACGAAAAATTCAGGCCTTGTTTTTATGCTGGAATTCTCTTCCATTATCTATTTTGGGCCGGTCGGCCTTGATTAAAATGTCCGTCCTTCCTCTATTTAATTTTTTGTTTTCGACCATCTGTATTTTATCAGGCTCCTTTTTTACCCAAGTAGAGTCTATGTTTACAGCATTTCTTTGGGCAAAAAAAACACCGCGAATTGCACTTAGCACTTTATAGAAGAGTCCGAACAGGGAGGCTTAGCCCTACCGAATCTCAGGGACTCTTACTATGCTGATTTTGCACAATATTTATCTAGATTCAAGCCTCAACAACAATCACATTTTTTTATCAATAATTTCATGAATCTAATGTGTAAGGAAAGTCAGATCCACTCCCCTATGTCAATCTTCAAATCCCCTAAACTGGTTCGTTATAAGTGTCTTCAATGGTTTTTTTAAAAAACGTCAGGCTCTCTATATCAGATATTCCATCCCTGTAATTAATTCAGCCACCTCGCTATCTGGCCTTCTGCCATTAGCAGGGATTAAACAATCCTCAGAACTCACATTAAAGTGGGCCTTGGCTGTATTTTGTAAAGTCTCAGATTTTCTGAGGAATGGAAGATGGTTGACTATGACTGAAATGTCGCAATTGATTGGTAATGATTTTATTATTTTGGGGTCATATAACATCTTCCATAAATTCCTTACTGAATTAGACATATCCCAAATTGGCAAAAAACATCAGCTAGTTCTTGAACTTTTAGAGGATACGTCTGGTAGAAAACCTGGGGCATGGAAAAAGCGGTTAGCCTTAGGGGCCTGGATCTTGGACAGAAGGCAATTAAAAAATGGAAGAATCATGAAGAATTAGAAAGTTCTGCTAGTATGTGGTCGGCTATTATTAAACTTAATTTCACTGCGTTAAAAGGTGCAAATTGGTGAAGGATGTTGTTTTTTAGTAAATGGGAACTTTACCGAACCCCTCTCTCCCTCTCTAAAATGTATACCAATCAATCGGTGCACTGTTTTCGCTGTATCAATCATCCTTTAGCTAACTCGTCACATATTATGTTGCAATGTCCTAGGATTCAGAGGTTCTGGGAGGATATCTTTTGTCACTTGGAAACTGAATGCAGTATTCAACTAGAAATGAATGATTTGTTAATAATTATAGGTTTTGATCCAGATCTTCTCCTTCCTGATAAACTTGTTACATTTTTATACATTGCAATGGCCGTAGCCAGATCACTTTTGTTGCAAAGGTGGCTTACTGATTTGATTCCTTCTGACCTTGAGCGGGCCCATAAGATGAAAGTGGTTAAAAGAAGTGTATGCACTTATGCATTAGGTGTGGGGGGTCTTGGGAAGTTTGAAAACATTTGGGCCACATATTTCGATTAAGATTGGGAGTGGTCATTGTCTTATGCATGTTGTAAAAAGCTTAAAGTATTTTTGTCTGTCTGTTTTTTTCATTTGTTCTTGACTTCTCAGTGCTTTCTGTGCTATTTATTAATTCTTGTAAATCTAATATTATGCCTAAAGGTAAATTCTTTTTATGGATGTATGGTTTTAATGTAATGTAATTTTGGACTTCAATAAAAAAAATAAAAAAAACATGTGTACCTTTGCTGGCAGCCTCAATAGATAGTCCGAAGAGGTTCATGTGAAGTATAATTTATATTTGTGAGTTAGAAGCAAGCTAAAGCCCAGTCTCAAAAAAAACTGCACTACACTCTCTAGGGCATTCCGAGGGGCTGGTCCACAGCATGCAAAAATTCAGACTGGATTACGAATATAGTAGCTGAAGTCTTGACCAGATGTGGCTCCCAAAGGCCCGGAGGGCCCAAAAAAGCCAGACAAAAATAAATCTCTATCTGACATGTGTCCTACTGAACCTTCTGCATCCATAGGCTGTCATTATTGTCCCCACTACCTCATTTTGAATATGCATGAACATGCACTCTAAGATTAATCTTACCTAACTAATGGCTAGTTTTTCAAAAAAGCATACACTAAAAAATGTAAGCCTGCTTCAGGAAGTATTTTAATTTAAACTAGTTCTGGGGCAGATTCTTCAAAGCATTGGTATTTGTTTAAAGAAAGAACAACATTGTTGTGAATGCCATTCTGATATGATATCAACTTTTGCACAAGACTCCAGAAGAATACACCTCTGTACCCTGCAGATGCCCAGGAGAGAGCTCCAGGTCATATTTACCATTATTATCAGAGCCAACATAATATGTACAGTGGTAATAGCAGTGAGTTGGCAGTGAACGTCACTCTCCTCTTGGTTCAAAGTTAGGAGTTTCCTCAGTTTATGTTGCCCACCTGTTCACAAAGAGGTGTGGAGGGAACTTCACTGCAGTGACAAAGGTGGAAGAAACAGGTAAATGAAGGACCAGAAGACTCTGTCACCCCTGTTCACAGACGACTCTTGTCAACTCAGAGCAGTTTATTTTTTTCAGCCTTCTTCACACTGTGACGTCAATGACCCTTTTGGGGTTCCAGATTCTCCTAGTCCTACAGGACGGTGCCCCTCACTCATCCAGGTCGCTAATGGCGCTTGACAGCCACCTATAACCAAATCTCAGGGATCGCCAGCAGCTCCTTTGTCTCAGGCACTGGCAGGAGGAGCTCGCGTACTAAGTGTGTCAACTCTTGACAGATTGTGCGACATGCACGCATCTGTCTCACAGGTGCCTGATGGAATATCATCTCTGTTGTCCCCTCACCATTGCCTCTTCTCTCTCTGGTGGCTCCAGCCCACAGAATAGACCCCCCTTGCTGAGAGCTCATTCAGTATGATACCTTAAACTTGCCCCATGCCCGGATTATCGGGCAAAGCATAGCGCCCGGCCCCAAATATGGTGGTACCGTTTTTCCAGATTGTAATCCTTGCAATTGCATTGTTTTTCTTTTCTTCGACTTTAGTTGTCTAATGAATCAATTAAGCCCCATGAGTTTCAGTGGTAGCAGGAACCGTACAGTTTAGAATTACACAGATAATCAGGGCGCCCGGAGGGAAGCTGGTCAGACAAAGCTTACTCCATTGGTTGCTTGCCATACTCCCACCTGAAAAACCTTCTGACCAATAAGGAGGCTCGCATGATCACACTATGTGATGCAGCTGGAGAGGAACTGATTGGACAAGAGGATGGAATAACAGTAGTGTCAGATGAGGTACACCGACTTTTTAAGATATCTGCAGTTCTTGAGACATATTACAAAATGTGCTTTGTAATAAAACAATACATTATGTCTGCTGTACTACTTGAAGGGTACACATTGTAGCAAGAATGACAAAAGCAGAGGTAAATGGGATTGCACACCATAGTTTCACACTATGTCACAGTGGCAGTTCAGGTCAATAGATGCCCCAGGTGACATTGAACATATTAAGGGCCTTATTTGAAGTTTTGCAGAGGGAATACTTTGCCACAAATGTGGCGGATGGTCACCCATCACCTTACAAATGCGTTATAGGCTATGACACTTGTTATATAGTGAGCAGGATATCCATCATGGGACATGGAGTATACTGTTCACCACACTCTACATAGGGCCCTAAGTCTTCTCCATTTTCTTCTTCTCTGTAGCTTTTTGTCTCGACCCACATTTGTGCAGCACTTCAGTTTTGATGTTGAGGGGAGCTACCAGATTTGAATGCTTAAGTGGTATGCTTAACATCTTAGAGGTCAAGGTTGTTCTGAGCATCTTCCAGGGTTCACTTGAGAGAATACATTCAGCCCAAGTTCTGCATACACGACTACAACGCCTTAGTTGATTGTAGCTCAGTTATTGGGTGAGATTACAAATCTGTTATATGGAAAAAATAGACTGTCTATTTAGATGGTGATGGGCAAACTTAGTACATTTTAATTAATATAACAGCACATTTCTGTGAGGTAGGCAGCATTTCAAGGTAAACCGGATTTATGTATTTTGCTGGTTTTTCATAGAAAGTTTATGCTAAAAGGCATGAGGTTATAACAGATCTCACCATGATCGTTTTCGGTCCATTCAGTCCCAGCAATGGCTCTTTTACAGTTTTCTGTCTCTAAATGCCTCGACTTACATTCAAATTGACCGTCTTAAATTCTAGTTAAAAGGGGATTTTGAGGTGCAGAAAAAATATGGATTTTTTTTTAAAGAAACCGTTGAAAAAGCTGGTGCGTTAACAAAGTGCTCAACCCCCCATTGATTCAAAATGATAGGTTAGTGCCTCAGGATGGACAATTTTAGTCAATAAATTAGAGATACTGGGTGGTTGTTTGAGTCTTTATAAAAGGATTACTGACCAACTGTTAGCATGATTCTCCTCTTAATGTTGTAATGTCAAGGGGCCCAATTATGACTTTTGGCGTGGCAGGAGCGGGTGGTACGCCACCACCAAGCTCCCGCTGTTCCAAAGCTGTGGTCAGGCCATCTGCCAGAATAAGAATTAACTCCTGTCCGGGGGGGCTGGTTTTTGGCATTCCCACGCCAGTGCCTCTAAAAATTATAGAATGAGTCGTCATATGTAGAAAATCCAAAGTGAGGTAATAATTCATTGTTTCTAGATTTGGGGTCCTGACAAGCCAATACTTTGTGCAAGATTACAATTAAATGTAGTTAGGTAAAGACTGTGAGTTTGTTCCTTCAAATGCTGGCCCTAGGAGATGTGAATGCATGCATATCGATATGATGGGGTATTTTGAAGCAGGTATATAGTTTAATAAAAAACGTGTTATTGGGAAGATATATGTTTCAGAGAGTGGCAAGTTGATTTGTGAGTGGATACATCTGGCAAGTGGAATGTATGACCTCATCAAATGAAACAGTTCTGTTAGAGGGTGTGAGTACCAGTATTGGAGGAGGTAGGGTGCATATAGCTGAAGGAACACTGGAGGGGCTATGTTTTAATGTTGTTTTGCACATAGTTGCAATCCTCAAAGCAGAGGATGTTGTATTTTACGTCATACGTATATAAGACCATCAAATTTAAGAAGGTACTAGATTTTGTGGCAGAATAGAACGCACAAATCATCCAAGTGGTTGACTCACATTGCATTGGTTCACTAACCAGTTGTAATGATCCATGTTTACATTTATTAAAGGGACTTAAATACCAAAGTATGCACAGCTTGACATCCTAGACCGAAAACAAATTGAGACCCTTGTGGGTATGTAGTGCGCTTTACAGATGATTGATTGATCCTGGGGAAGTCAAACTATTTTTCTCCATTTAACCTGTGTTCAGCAAATCATCAAATAAACATCATTGTGGCATTTGATTTCTTTATGAGAATGTCAAATGCTTGTCCATGCTAGAGTATTTGAGTTTGCATTAGTCTCCAAGCTTTGGCATCATACAATTGAGAGGGTTTCTTCTTTCAAAGATGGCATTTTTGTTCACAGGGTGTCAGAGAAAGACATTTTTTCATTGGTCTATCAACTATACCTCTGTAATAGAATAGTGCAGCACTTCTAGGCCTACCTGGCACCGTGCTACCTTCAAGTTAGTTTGCTTTTTAATTGTATTCGTACATTCACAGACTTTATACAGAATGATAAGGAAAATTGGGGCTGGCATTCTGTACAGGGACACTGCACCAACAATAGCTCTACAAGTTCAAAGATTTTTATTGTAACCTTTGGAATAGGGGTAATCTTTTGTTCCAGAATTAAGAGGCCAAAACAACTGCACACCAGCTGGTTACAAGGATTCCTAATTTCAGAGGGTATGTGGTTAGTAGCATAACCTTCCAATGATGGCGAAAGCTTCATGGAAGGTCAGTAGCACCCTAAAGGGTTAATTTCCCATGCGCCCATTCACATAGGCTCATATAAGATCGGGGAGTGATGCTCTCGACAGGCTCCATTGCGATCCCTGCAGTTCTCCACCCCTGAATACATCCAATCCATTATACTCAAGAAAGGAGAAAGAGGTTACTTGTAGAGCAATGACAGCAGGCTCATGGGATGTCCATACTTTCTTATTAAAGTGATCAAGGCCAGTGGCGGCCAGCAGCAATTAGAACAGAGGTAAATATTAACCCATCTA
The DNA here is from genome assembly GCF_964261635.1 of Lissotriton helveticus. Classification (NCBI taxonomy): domain Eukaryota; kingdom Metazoa; phylum Chordata; class Amphibia; order Caudata; family Salamandridae; genus Lissotriton; species Lissotriton helveticus. The sequence continues at coordinate 727,955,753 of NC_136061.1, forward strand.
CGGGTAGTAATAAAGCCAGCCGTGCCCTTAGGCTCAGCAGCAAGGCTCGCAATCATAGTCTATTTTAAAGAGTCATGGTTGAAAGCTCTGGGGATTGAAAGATTAACTTACCTGCTGCCTCCTACGCAGTACTGGAGTTATGAATGTGTAAAGAATAAACTGTAATATAGTGCCTAAAAGCATAAATCCCCACCTGTGGCTATCTAGTCACGCTGGACAGGGCCAAAGTTAAAAGTTCCGGCTGACCACGATAGGGCACAGGTCGGATCTGTCCTGGATTAGTCTTGCTGAAGTTCTACCTTCTCAAGTCTTGTGCCCAGAGGCCCATTGACATTGAAGAGGGCTGCAGGGAGCAAGAAGAGCATCGCTGGCTGTGGTCGACATGGTGCCAGGAGCAGGCTGGACATTTCAAATGAGCTGGTGGCGCTGATTTTTGGTGAATGCGACACACTGCTGGTGCGAATTGGCTCATTTGTGGATATGAAGAGCCCAAAAGCTTGATTTAAGAGCTCACTGAGCCACACCAAGTGCCCCGGTCCAGAGGGACACCACTGCAGTGGTCCTCCATTCCAGTGACAAAGCTAAAAACGTGTGGTCATTACTACTGATTTTCAAAGATCTGTATATTGCCACCATCACTCTACATGGTAAGCCCATTCCAGTGACAGTGGTGCTCTGTCCATTAAATGAGTACATGCTTGGTGCACTCTTCAAAGTCACAGAACAGGTGCAGGACCTACCTGATGTCTAGGAACAGTCTTAGGCCTTACATCACACACCTATTTAGGGTGAAGCTAGGGACAAAATACAAAAAACAGGATACCAAATACTCACAAATAGGCAGTTATACACGTATATATCATGAAGGGGAGATTCCTATGCGAGGAAAGAAAAAGGGAGGTAAATAGAGCATTAGGGAAGCAGAATGATAAGGGGTCAAAGGAGGTGGAGGTGGAGGTGAAGAGGAACGATAAAAGATGAAAGAGGCAAAGTGAAAAGACAGATAAGAGAAAGCTTGTTGTACAGGAAAAGGGATGAGCAAAGAGAAAATCAGGTTCAACTGAGCTAAAGTTTGAAAACACTACTTTTCAGCTTTTTTAAGAATAGCATTTAACTCTCAAGTTGACTGAAAGGAAGTTCTACAGGAATGGGAGAGCTGTCAAGTATGATTGAGTTTCTGCTTTGAGAGTTCTGAACTTTTTTGTTTCCATTCTGAAGTTTGCTAGACATCTTACATTTTTATTGTCACACTATACATTAATTGCTAATTTATTGTACTCGGGTTGTGCTCAGGTTGTTGTAGATGAATTGTTTTCAAGGTGATGCATGTAAGTTTTATGTTAATTCTGGCTTGTATGTGGAGCCAATGGTGATCACTTGGAACAGAGGAAATGTGATCAAATGATCTGTGCCAGAGACAAATCTTCTGGTTGAGTGACTAAAAACTGTTATTACTATTAAGGATCACATTATCAACCCTACTTACACAAATTGCCATGGTCGGTTCTACCTAATACTTGCACCTCAACAATGTGACAGAAGTCCTTGGACTGGAAATGGTTTTAAATGTATTTATGGTATGATGCATAACTGTAGCTTTTGTTTCTGCATGTTTAATTTGTGAAGTCATGAACAAATTAGTCGATCCACATTCCTAGCAATTTGACTTCTTTTGCCTAAAAGAGGGTGGCACTGTCTCTATGAAGATTGGCGAGCAAATCTTTGTTGGATTTTGGCCTTGTGATCAATGAATAAGAATACGTTCTGTTTTCTATTTCTAGATATCCAATTTTGTAAATTCAAGAGTCTCTGGACTGAGGAGATCTTTAAGGAGATCAGTGTATCACTTTCATATTATTGAATCCCACCTCCACCCCTCCATCAAGGTTGTCAGTGATTCCATATACATATTAAAAACATTGGCACTATAGCCAAGCTTATATGCTACACTATATCTCACAGGGACAAAGTCGGAGTTGAAGCTCCCTTGTTGGATTAGTTGCTTGTGATTTGTCATGAAGGGAGAGAAAGAGTCAAGGACATCACCAACAATGCATGTGCAGGTCTCAAGAGCTTATTTTAGGAAGACTGAAGTATACAATTAAGCCAGATTGATGAATCAAAGGTCAGTTGATTAAAACAAATCATGCAAAAATGCAGGAAGTTAAATGAGAATCGTACATAAATACAAACGAAACTTAGACACCCATTTTATATAGCCGGGCTAAGAAATAGGGAATGTTATTTGTGATCATTTGCAGGCAGGACAGCATTACATCTTTAACAGGTACAGCACCAAATAAGGGCATTGTAAATTAGGTTCCAGTGGCAAGCTTCTTATGACACTTAATGGCACTAAATGAAGGATATCATGGATTCGGATCTTTCTCCTGGGTGACTGTCAGTGGGAAATTGGAAAATGCAGGGCATTACTCTGATTCATTGCTGCAGACTCTACAATCAGAGCTGTTGCTAAAATAATAGAGGTCCCTCACCTATTCATTTTTGATGACTCTCATTTCCCTGCCCCATTCCCATCTTTCCGTATAATCGGATGACACCATCCTAAGTGCTGTTTAACCACTTGGCTGCTATGCGTTTTCCCCCCCGGTGCTGGGATTGCCCATTTTCCATTATTCATGACGAGCTGGGCTCGTCATGAGCGTGCGAGGAGGCTACACCATGACGAGCCCAGCTCGTCATGAGCGTGGAAGGGGTTAAGAGCAGGCTTTTCCCTTCATCATTTATTTCACTCCTACTAATATCCATTTGACAGGAGAAGACTGCAAATAGTTCAGCGCCAGCACACATTGAAGAATATGATGCATATTTTTTATTCTAGCGCCCGGGAAAACCTGAGCTAGAGACTGATCACTGCTTTTGCTGTGGATGTTGATACATGGTACTTTTCTGCACTTTTCCGACTCATTCACACCCCCACCTCAATAGCCGCGCCAATATCAATCTTTTGGTTTACTACAACCCCATCATATACGTTTTACAGGTCAAAGGTTTAATAGATGTGCAGCTCTATGCCTGAGTGTGAGAGATGCATATTATGCGTTTCTACTATTAATTCTCATAAACACTATGACTTTGATAAGTAGCCATAATGCTTCTTTCCCAATGTGATCTTTTTCTTTTCAGTCCCAACTCTCATTTCTCTTTGGAGCAGATTTCATTCTTTCTTTCTCTCTCTCTCTCGCTCTCTCTCTCTCTCTGCCCCATTCTTTTGAAGAAAGGAAGTCAGGATACCTGCTCCTATTTGCCTGATCCCATATGCTATTATGTTTGAATCGTTTCATAAAAAGCCGACATAAAAAGCCCGTCGTAAATTTCGTTTACAAATATATTGTCCTAGTGGATGTATATTTAATGCTATTAATTCCAGTGGGCAATATTTTTGTAAGATATTTTTAGGAAACTATATTTTGGATATTCTGAAAACGGCATCATGGTGCTACCTTTTGAAGTAATTCACACAGGCTGACACACAACCATTATATATGTAGTTGATTGTAACTTCCTTGATATCAGCTGCCAGAAATCCCTCTTCTGAAAATGTCATAGCTGAATCTTTGTGGCTCCTGCCAAGAAATTCTGACTTTACATTCACATAAGCTTTCATTCTGAGATAAAGCCATTTTGTAAGAATGAATACAAGTGTGGCTTCCGCTATTATCCTCCAGCCAGTAAATGTTATTCGAGTGGGTAGCCCTTCATAATTGCGAAGACTTCCTTTCTTTAGCATATTTCTATGTACATTATACTCTCATGGCAATAATGAGAGACCGTCTGGGCTCTGCAGAACTTTCATCTATGTCTTTGGTAGAGCATTGAAAGTAAGAACTCTCAAAAGTGCATTGCAAAAGGGTATCAACATTGAAAAATATTCGTTTGACAAGAGCAGACAAATACACGTCTATGATGCAGACTATATCGTTCGGTTAAATACAATACACAACGCTTGTAAGTAACAACACACGTCCCATGTAGTTTAGAAGGCTGTATGTAGTATTGACACACTTTTTCACCAGATTAAGTGAACTATCAGGATTTTTCAACGGTTTGTGCCATCTAAAAAGAAAGGGACAGGTTTGTTGTTAGTAGAATGCTCCCAATGAACCAAACCTATTTTGTGAGGAGGATCCTTTGATAATGGAAAAGGTCTAGAAGCAGCGAGCTGGTGTCTGGGTCGATGGGGGCAGTACGGAGAATGATGTCACATAATATGCTGCATTGCTGGTGCGATAGAGGGATGTATGACATTACAACGCATGCTTTTACAACGCATGCCATTACGACGCAACTTTTACAACGCAAGTCGTTGGGGGGCGCTGGATAGTGAATAGTTTAATTTACTATTCCAACTCCAGTCCCCGTGGATAGTAGGGAAGGTGTTGGATAGTAATTAAACTATTCCCTATCCTAGAGCGTCCTCCAGCGCAAGTCGTTGTAATGACTTGCGTTGTAATAGTTGCATCGTAATGGTAGTGCGTTGTAAAAGTTGTGTTGTAAAGGATGTTTCCCGCGATAGAGCCTTAGAAAACAATACGTTTTATTTTTTTACTAGCAGCAGAGGAGTCAGCCACCATAAAAACGCAGAGGGTCTTGTAAGCGATATATTACTCCTAACCCCAGTGCTGTCTTAATGCCGGGGCACGCTGGGCAGTTGCCTTGGGACCCCCGAGCATAGGGGCCCCATGCAGACCCGAATTTAACACTCATATTTTGTTAAACGTTTTTATTCCTGTGAGTGGTTGTGTAGGCAGGGCCAAGTGCACTGCTTTGCCCGGGGGCCTATAATGCTGTTAAGACGGCCCTGCCTCACCCACCGCATTGGGATTCAGGAGGATTTGGGCACACGGCAGACCATCCAGGGCTGTCTCGATGTACTTGTAATGTAACACTTTAAAAATAGCACAGCTGTAAGCTCGGATGACATCAGGGATAAATTGGATCAATTTGAGATGCAGGAACGCATTATTTAACCTGTCCTTTTGAAAATCAGATTAAAGGGTTCGAAAATCCTCATGCAAGTGCAAATAGGTTTCAGTAAATGAGATAAAAAAGCTAAACTCAATTAGCGCCCTTAGAGCTCTGACATTATCTTTGGCTCAGAATAGCAGCCAGGCGCTGCAGCCCCAGAACCCTTACTAACACGGTTTCCCAATAAAAGACAGAGCTGGAAGACAAGCAGTTAGTTTTTCCTCAATAGCAATGGCATTTGCTATATAAATGCAGAATCTCTCAGCAAGGCTGGAGACAGCTGTACAAATGCTTCTTGTCCTGCATCAAAATTTACTATAGGAGATTTAAACATTGGCTATCTTAACACAAGATCACTTGTTTGAAATAATCTAGAAATATATGATTTTCTCGAGACAGAATCCCCGGACATATTCTTCCTAACAGAAACTTGGTTAACCGAGGATTCTGGGGCCGACGCTTTGGCAGCACTTCCAGTGAATTTTTATATCTTGAATCTGAACCGACCCCATGGCAAACAAGCATTTGCAATGCAATCGGTCTCGCCTTTGGGACCTTATATGTATTTTGCTATGCAGCATATTAGCTTGGATGCTGAAACATCTACTGTTCTTTAACATGGACTGGAAACTAGAGAATGCTTAAGTGAATCTGGTGTTTTACTAACTTTTGCTAAAGTATATACTAAAGTTTATATAAGAGATCTTGAATGCTCGACCTAAAAATGCTTTTTATTTGCTTGGGTTGCCTGAACTTTTTAGTAAGCCAGAAGATGTTGTCAAGAAAAAGGGGCATGGAAAAGTGACAGCCTAGTGCGAATCTTGAGGATGCCAGGCTAGCACAGCATCCAAGTAAATCCTCAGTTTAGTACCAATTTCATTTACTGACAGCAAGGGGCCCCAACTACTTTCCTATGGTTTTAAAGCCTGAACACAGATTTTAACGTGTTTTAGATTAAATACTGTGACAGGCTCTGTTTACGAATGTAACGTATTTCACAAGCCTAGCTACAAAACACCGGAGCATTGTGAATGATGGGGACAATTGGGTGTATATATAGGTGGCTGGGTGTTAACATTAGGTACAGCAGATGAAAACCGGACATAACCTGCAAGAACAGAGGTTATTCTTAACTGATTTCATTATACTCATTATTATAACCTTGGAAGGATGACAGGCTTATTTTACATGAAGACCTATGCAGTGTTTGCGTTCCTCCACAAAGCTATCTTGTCATATTAATAAAAAAATATAAACATGTTCCAAAACAGGTCTTTAAATACACCATTTTTGAAGCCTTTTACATCTAAACACAAAATAGTAGGGGCAGGAAGGGAGGTGAGAGTTGTTCATCACTAAGACACTCAGAGTACTTGCAGCATCCGGACAAAACTCAGCCCTAAAAATAATCACATGTTCAAATTCTCATAGCATTAGAATAATAAATTGTAGACACATACAACACCAGTCACTTACAACGATTAACACATCACAGCACTTCACAACTTCATAGCTTTAGAATCCTGAAAAAACCTCACTGCATCACCACAATCAAAGCCTACGGAGACCTACAACATCCGACCACTCATATCAACATAGCACTTACAAACACTTACATGACAACTCCGATGGTGAAACATTTTCTGTCTGCATGCTCTTTGTTTAGCGCCTTCAGTTCAGTTTTAAACATCTAAAGGCACATCATTTTGCAGTGCGTGCCATAGTCAAGAAAACATACTCTACAACACATAGCGCACTTTAAAAAACACAGAATACTCACAAAAAGCCCCTTGGAAGGTTACTTTCTTCACAAGTATGCATCAAAGACACGCATAAAGAGTGCAACGAAAGTCTGCACATAAATGTGGGCAAACCATTTGTAAACATAAACGCTCGTGCAGAAAAACATGCTCTCCACAGTGTAAGAGCTGCCCAATATCACACTAGCAGGCACACACACCTTTTATTTTTCTATTATATAGACACCTCCACAATCTTTATTTAGGTGCATTTTTGTGGCACTTTGTACTAGCATGCGCACAAAACCAAGGTGCACAAAGCCCATAATGAACATATGTTCTGTGGTTTGGTCAGAATACCTCACGTACACACATATTCACCTATACACACATGCATGGCATATACACATGTGATTACAGGTATTTTTGTATTCAGCACAGCGTACTTCACTATTGGACCTGTTGTGGTATTGCTAATAAGCAGGCAAGCGCAGCAAGTGGACTAGTCAGATCTCGACCCTGTGAAGTTCATGTTATGTACAGGTAAAAGCAGCAAGGCTTGGTCACCTTTTTAAAATAAATTCTTAAACTCACTGAACCTGGGTGGATTGCCAAAGCTACCACTTGCTTTTGTAAAGCACTACATTCACAGCGGTCTGCTGTATTGGAGGGCGTGCTCGTCCACTAAATGTACGAGCTAAATGTACCTACTTTTCAAAGGAATTCATAATTTCTGAAAATAAAACCAAAGTTATATTTGAGGTGGTCACAGAATTATTTAACTAAGACCACTTAAATGGTCCTGTGGCCCCGTCACATGTCTTGTGCGATTAACTGAAATTTTGTTCACCGATAAGATCTGGATAATCAAAGACAGCATTCCCTCTAGTCCCCCTTGCAACCTAATTCTCTTGGAAAATAGGAAGCCATTTCATCTTAATGCATTTCCATTAATCACTAGAGATTCTCTGTTGAAGTTGCTGACAAAGGTCAAATCTGGCTCCCCTAATAACATCTGTCCCCTTTTGGTTCAAAAGGCTATCTTTTCAGAGTTTCCTTATTTGCTGATTGCGATACTTAATTTATCCCTGAGTCAGGGCTTAGTCCCACTCACTTTTAAAGAATCAGTAGTCCTTGCCTTCTTAAAAAACGCTTGAGATGACTCTTCTATGTGCTAAAAAACTACCACCCTATCACTGTTCTCATGTTCTTAGCCAATATTCTGGAGGCCCACATTGCCCAATGTCTCTGATCCTTTCTTGAAGGCTCCTTCTAGATCCCCATCTGGGAGGCTTCCAGCCCGTTTACTCTATTGAATTTGTCATTCTTTCTGTAGTTGATAATATGAGAGAGGAGGTTAGGTTCAGGCATTGGTCCGCCTGGATCTGTTGGCAGCCTTTGACATAGTGGACCATGACATCCTCTTCGACTGTTTTAAGGCTGCCGGCTTGCAGGGCTGCCCTATGGATTGGATAAATTCCATTCTATCGGACTGATCGCAATTGGTTCGCCTTCCTTCTTTTTGTTCCTCCAAGGTTAGTCTCAGCTGAGAATTACCTCAGGGCTCCATTTTTTATCCCCCGTCCAATTCATTCTTTATATCCGTCCATTGGTAATCTCCCAACAAAGGCGAACAGTACAAATATATAACTACACAGATGGCATGCAGCTATTGATTAATCTCAAGGATACTTCAAAATCTATAGAATTCTTCCTTAACACTATGATCTTTATCCAGGACTGTATGGATTGGCATCACCTGAAACTAAATTCGGACAAAAACGAGGTGGTGATGGTAAAAGAAATCCTGCATCGCTGGAGTCCCTCCTTTTGGCCTCAAGTGCTGGGCTCCCCTTCTAAGCCAAAAGGAAAAGAGAAAAGCCTTTGCAAACTTGTTGATGAGGATATCTCAATGAGACCCCAGATTGGAGTGGTAACCTCTTCCTGCTTCTTTCAGCGCCACAAAATAAAAAAGATCAGAAAGTTTTTCTCTGTTGAGGTCATCATTCAGATTGTAATCACACTTGTGATGTCTCGTATCGATTGCGCCAATACTCTTTACCTCGGTCTTCTTGATGATTTGAGCCAAAGACTGCAGCTCGTTCAAAACCAAGCAGCAGATTTGTCTACCAACGGCCTAGCTATTGCCATACTAAACCTCTACTGAAGAAACTGCACTAGCTCCCAGCGGCAGAAAGAAAGAAGCCTGTTTAAAACATGACATATGATTTTCAATCTCCGCCATGGTAAAAGTCTCACCTTTGTGTCTTCCATAATTCAGAACTTCATCCCCAGGCGTGACCTCATATCATCACACCTCAATCCCTAATAGGTGCCTAAATTCAATAAGAAAAGACTAGGGGAATCAGGTTCTCTGTGCTGGCTCCTTGTGTTCGGAACTCTCTCTCAGACAATATAAGAGCGGCTACCGCCCACGAACATTTCAGAACCCTGTTAAAAACATTAACAATTAACTGCCTCTTCACTCCACTTCTAGTGCTCTCAGTGCCACGAAACCTTTAGTTGAACATGCGCTATAGAAGTTCTTTATAGCACAACATGACAATCATAACATATCGAGAAAGCAATATGGCAAGGGATAGCAGTAGGGATATAATGGCAGCTGTAGGTGAAGTGTGGTTAGATGTCTTCTCAAGCACAGAGGAGAATACACAGTGTGGGATGTATTTACATTTTGCAATGGTAAACATCTGTCAGGTGTGTGATTTTTCTGCAGTAAGTTTTTTTCAGAGATCTTAGCCAATACTACTTAGGTCCATGCTTGTCCAGCACACGTCTTAAATGCACCCATAAACGAGAATAGCTGTAACTTTATGATAATATTTTGAGTCATATGTTTCCCCACCCCCATCATTGAAAATGAGTGAAGGAAGCTAGTCCTATTAATAGCTGTAAATCATAGTTCAGAGCTGCTGAATTGCTAGAAGGTAGAGATTTACACCCAGTTGTAGGAAGTAATCTATGTATTCGGAGAATTCCACCTTTAGATTTCCCTATATTAATCAGGTTATATAAGTCTGAGAGTTACTTGTAGGAACTGTAGCAAAAGCAGTAGGGGTGTAATATGTACATAGGGACTCATTACACAATGCCTGGTGATCATAGGGGGACTTACATGGATGGATTTCATCATTCCATCTAATATGTCTCTCCTAATTACCAGGTATTACAACCTTTTGACCCTGGAGTGGGGATATCATGGATGGCAAATACAAGTTTACTGGGTCGCACACTGACTCTGGGTATTTCCTTGTTGTTGAAAGCAGGAGGAAAATGTGTGCAGAATCACATTTGGTTTTACCAGGTACATTCCTGCACCTGGTAAACCTTTCAGTTGGGTGGTGTAATATCCAGTACAAAAGGGGGGTGGTGATGGATGGAGCATCTGAACCAATCAAACACTCACACCCAGTCAAAAGATCTGGGTTTGATCCATCACCGTTCTTTAGCCCACTCTGCCACCCCAGTTCAGACATGGCTAAATGCAAATCAGTCTGACCCTGTGCCTCATGGGAACAGTCCAGCCCGAACTGCCAAGCCATGCCTTCCCTGGACCGGAAACAAGCTTCCGAGGACCGGTTTCTGGCATTACAGCTGTCTTCAGCCCGGCTTGCTTGAATCCAGTGGCTAAAGAGAAAAATGTGTGCAGAATCACATTTGGTTTTACCAGGTACATTCCTGCACCTGGTAAACCTTTCAGTTGGGTGGTGTAATATCCACCCAGGGATATTCCTCCACTACCCTTCCACCTAACACGTAATTGGCCGTTGCACGAATGTTGAAATCAGGCCAAATTAAAAATAATGGAAGCAGATGAATGTAGTTCTTGTTACATGTCAAGACTATTAATCACTTGAGTCGTTTGCTATGAGTTCTCTTGTTTTCTTTTCTAAAATGCTGATAGCAGGCATTTTGCTATGTAGTTTTATTACACACCATAATGGTAGGTCTAACTGTTCCTGCAAAACTGGTTACGCACCTTGCTGTTTTATCGGTGCTTTGCACAGACTATTACAAAGGCATTTGTATGTGTTATTTGTGGAAAATCAGAATCCCATCGCTGGATCTCGCATTGTAACTGTTCCTTTTAGGCAGCATAAAATTATTACACTGCAGTTGTTACTTTGTTAGAGTTTGAAACAACATTGCCGCAGCCTTCTTGCTCTACCTCGGCTAGCAGCGCAGATATCAACCTGCATTTCTGTTTTACAATATTCATGCATGCTGTAGAAACTGCATAGAATGAACCGCATGACAATTTCTCAGTAAGGCAGTGCTCTCGATAGCTGCCTTGTGCCTCGATCACATTGGTGTGCTGTGGTGGGTGGAGAGACAAGCAGTCTATAAACACCGTCAGACCATGAACTTTGGTGGGTAACTTCACTGCTCAGACAGCCCAGACTCCTTTTCATCCCTTTAAAAAAACAATTCTATCCCTAAGAACTGTCGTGTATTAGGAGTCCCCTATCCCCCTCCCCTCAACTCATTCTGCAGGCTTCACTCCCACTACTGTGGAAACGTTCTTGTACACTGTCCTCCAAAAGAACAGATGAGCAGAGCTAGGGGGTGGGCAAATCAAGCCTGGCATTGTGCATTTGAGTGCAAGGAGTGACGAGCATGATTGGCAGTTTGTGCAGCCCTGCATGGAAAGCGCAGTTCAAAAGGCGAATCAATTAAAAGCCATGGAAGAGAGTAGTGGTAAACTAGTAAGAAAATGCAGAGTGACCGTGGTACAGGGCGTGCAACATTTGAATTAAAATATGGTGGAAGACTCCTGGCTTAGTTTTTAGCATTAAGGTATTGGGGGCTCCTTAAGGATATTGTAGGCCCTTAAAACTCCAGCACAGGTGTGCGCTGGACTACAAACAAAGAAAAAGACACACAATTGATGGACGGAATGCAGAAGAAATCATTCACCCCCAGTCAAGAGTTCTGGGTTAAATCCAGCATTCTTTTGCTCACCATGCCACCCCAGTTTAGACCTGGCCATATGGAAATCAGTCTTGACCCTGTGCCTCATGGGAACAGTCCAGCCCGAACCACCAAACCAGGTCCTCCCTGGACCGGAAATACGCATCCTAGGACCGGTTTCGGGGTTTTACCCCTCTTCAGCCAGGATAGCTTGATTTCCAGTGGCACAGTGAGCACAGGACCCACGTCTGGGCATACCTGGCACACTTAGGGCGAGAAAGCAAAAGACACCCAATTGCTCAATTTGTCACTGGATTCAAGCTAGCCTGGCTGATGACAGCTGATTAGCCAGAAACCGGTCCCAGGATGCTTGTTTCCAGTCCAGGGAAGACATGGCTTGGCAGTTCGGGCTGGATTGTTCCCATGAGGCACACGGTCAGACTGATTTGCATATGGCCATGTCTGAACTGAGGTGGCAGAGTGAGATAAAGAATGATGATGGATTAAACCCAGATCAGTTGACTGGGGGTGAGTGCTTGCAATGTTCAACATTCCGTCCATCATCCCCTTTGGTTGAACTACAAACAAATGCATCTTCATTTTTAACATTGCCTCAGTGTTTTGATTTGAGAAGAAGCAAATGGGTATTGTGGGGAAACAACTTACTCGTACTTCTATACGAATCTTTAGATTGTGGTGTTCCTTGTTTGTTTGCAGTAGTTGTACTGACAATATAGTAGGCCAAATGCACACATGTGTCTGGTTTGCAGCCTGGTAATGTCTCACCTAAAGGCAGTTTTAGCTGTCTGGCAAGGGCTCCTGTCATTACACACCACACAACATAACAACCCACACAATATATAATACACAAAATACAGGGACAGACATAAAAAGGGGGGGTTGGAGAGTTTCATTCAGCCATTGGCTACTGTGGTACAGTTTGCTTTTGGCAACTGCTTAGGGGGATGTCCAAGAGTGTTGGTGTCACCCATTGTATTTCGCAGATATGAACACTTTGGATAATGAAATCCACTCACACATTCGCATTGTGTGCTTTATCCTTTCCTTTTTGTATTTTCTTTTTTTAAGTTTGATGTTGCTGCAATGCAGGATATCCATGTCCTGTGCTTGTAGGTATTACTTTTATTTTGTAGTAGGTCTCTCGTCAGTGTTAGTGAACCCATTCACCGCCTCACTGCTTATTCAAACTGACACTGCATTTCTATGGACTCCAGGCTCTTGGTGGTATAGGGTGATATCAGCACTAGCAATGTGTAGCAAGCAGGGCCTCTGCCCGAGGAGTGGTCTCATTGATTAACTCCTCCATCGCCTCTACTGTGTACTCACGCGTTCCATGTCTGTGTCAGCTATGTTGAGTGTAGCTGATATGGGAGCTGTCCTCGGTGCTAGTAGGAGCATTGCATGCGGGTCCCTAACCACCCTCCCCTGGCCGCGCAGCATGCCGGAATATCAGTATCCTGATCAGACGATGCAGGAAGGCAAGATGGTGCTAGAGATGGTAAGGGTGAAGGTAAACAGGAGACGGGCAGGTGGTAAATAGTGAACACCTCAGTGGTGTTTTTTATTGGAGGCGATATATATTGCATCTGATAGTGGCCAACTCTGGATGAAAGCGATAGTAGGCAAAGAGTAGCTTCAATGATTCCAAACAGACACTTGCAATGATGTCATCTTTTGACACAGCTATCACTTTAAATGATACATAATCACACTACAGACTGGGATTCAGTCTTCAGAAACAATTTGGAAAGTCTCTCAAACGCCCAATTGCACTGCAAAGGTATAACTGTGGTGTATTGTGCGCTGCTTGTATGGCTCTAACGTAGCATACTGTGTGTATCCTTTTTGAGTTGTGATGCATTTGACAAGTATGGAGGATAACATAGTTTGGGGTGACTAACGCCAATCAACCACAATGTACTAAAATCAAAGTGGAAAACTTGGATGAAAGTTCAAAAGGCAAAGCAGCTGAATGATAGTTCACAACTAAATTAAATTATTATATAGTCATAATCATTAAAAACATAAAAGGGTTCAAAAATAGAAAACCAAAGTATAATCAGGCTTTGGGAAAGCCTGTAGGTCTGACTTATAACTAAAAATGCTTCTTCATTGGTTGCCAATTTTGTGTCTGTGGCTATCATGGATAAACGAGTGGGAGATTGTACAAATAATTTAATGGGTGGATGATTGTCTGCAAAAACGTAGGGATGGCTCGGCCAAATAAATGGATGATAAGTGATTAAGTATATATCTTGAAAGCTTCATTCATTCACTCCTTGACTCAGTAGTGCTTACACCCAATAGTTCACCCGCAATACACAGTCTCCAATAAATGAAGAGGCCATTCCAGTTATAAGCCAGACCTAATGTTATGTTATGTTATGTTATGTTATACTTTTATTTATATAGCGCACGGCTACTCAGAAAGAGTGTCCCGGCGCTTTATACAGGCAGCTCAGCGTTAACAAACATAACAGCATAAAACAGAGACAGAAGAAACAAAAAAGAAAGAAACAACCTAAAGGTTAAAAAGCCAGGTCTTAAGGCTCTTCCTGAACAGGAACAAATTGGGAGTACTACGTAAAGCCAAAGGTAGAGAATTCCACAGCTGGGGGGCCCTGAGACTAAAGGAACGACCCCCGGTGCGAGCCTTCCTCACTCGAGGGACCACGGCCGTGAACAGAGATTCCGACCGAAGTGAGCGAGCCGGGCGATAAAAGGCAAGCCTGCGCTGCAGATACCTTGCTCCCGAGCCAAAGAGTGCTTTATGCACCAAAGTCAAAGTTTTAAACATAATCCGCTTCCGGATGGGCAGCCAGTGAAGCGACTGTAGCAACCCGGATGCTCTCGCTCGCCTATGAAGGCCAAAAATGGCGCGAGCCGCGGAGTTCTGCACAACCTGCAGCCGCTGAACCAAATAATCCGGAAGCCCTAAATAAAGGGCGTTGACATAGTCCAATCTAGAGCCTGTTAAGGCTTGAACAGTGATCTTCCTATGCTCTTCTGTGAGCAGTGGTAAAAACTTACGGAGCATCTTCAAGATACCAAAACAGGTGCCCGTCAGACCAAGAATGTGAGATCTTAACGTAAGATTGTTATCCAGCTTGACTCCCAGGTTTTTAGCCACCTGAGATGACTGAGCAGGGGGACACATGTCCGTTGGCCACCACTCCCGCCATTCAGGGTCTGCGGCACAGCCAAAGAACAAAACCTCCGATTTACTTGAGTTGGCCTTAAGGCTTTTCCGCTGAAACCAATCAAAGACCATCCCCAGACACCCCTGAATGCTCTCTCCATCGAATGCCCGATCTTTCCTGCACGTAAAGAGCAGTTGCGTGTCATCCGCGTAGGACACGATCTGGGCCCCAAAAGCCTCCACTAGTGCCGCCAGAGGGGTCATAAAGATATTAAAAAGAGTCGGGCTCAACACAGAGCCCTGTGGAACTCCGACTCCCAAAGGCGGCATCTCAGCGGAGCTCGGGGAGGCCCAGACCGTTTGTCGGCGGCCCTCAAGAAAAGATGTAAACCATTTGAGCGCCGTCCCCCTTAGACCGATGTCATAAAGTCTGGCGAGGAGCGCCTCATGGGGGACGGTGTCAAAGGCCGCCGACAAATCTAGCATGACAAGCATGACCTTGCCTCCTGCGTCCAGTGTCTCCCGAATAACCTCTGACACCTCAAGGAGTGCCGTCTCCGTACTTAAATTAGGCCGGAATCCGGATTGTGAGGGGTGCAGTAGGTCATTAGATTCTAGAAAACCAGAAAGAACGCCATGCACATGCCTCTCCGTGATCTTGGCCAGAGCCGGGAGGAGGGAAATTGGCCTGTAATTGGCCAGAACCTCGGCATCTAATCCAGGCTTCTTGAGGAGGGGGATCACCATAGCCCTTTTCCAGGACCGCGGGACCCTTCCCTCCCTCAAAGACGCGTTCAAGAGAGGATTGATCCATGGGTTCACCACCGGCTCCATCCTGGCCAAAAATTTGGCCGGACACGGGTCTAATGGCGAACCTGATTTAAGGCTGGCCAAAAGCGCCAGGGAAGTATCGCTGGAAACAGCGGGGAACTCCGCCAGAACAACGTCTGGCGTGGACGATGGCGCAAGTCCCGCCCCAATGCTAAGAAACCCTTCATCGGACCTCTCTGAAAAGGAGGCCTGGATCGCTTTGATCTTATCCGTAAAGAACCTGGCAAGATCACAGACCCACGACTCAGATGACACTATTTGAGGCAAATTTGATCTAGGGGCCGTAAACTCCCTCACAACAGTGAAGATCTCCTTGCAAGAGTTGGAGGCCGCCTCTATCCTTCTGGCCAGATATTCCTTTTTAGCACAGAGAATATTGCGATGGTAGGCTTTAACTTCCAACCTATAGGCAAGTTTGGCTTCCCCATCATACTGAAGGCGCCATGCCCTCTCAGCCACCTTACACTGGCTGCGAGCGATGCGCAACGCCTCCGTAAACCACGGCGCAGACGATCGTTTGGCCATAGGCCGAGGGGCCAGTATAGGGGCTAAATCATTCAGCCTCTCTGCCAGCCAGACCTGCATGGCCTCTGTGTCCAATTCCAAGTCACCCGAGAGGGGGCACGGATGGTCAGCTAACGCCTCCTCTAGCAGCTCAGGCGTCACTCTGTGTAGTGCCCTCGAGGCTTATCTGGGCTGTGTGGGAGCGCCGCTGGGTAGTTGCACACTCCCCCGTATGGAGAACCTGACCAGCCTATGATCGGACCATAGTACCGGGAGAATTTCAATATCGGCTAAAGGGGTCGACGAAAACACTTGATCCAGGGTATGACCCTTCTCATGTGTGGGACCCGTCACAAAAGGAGCAAGGCCCAACGGGGCCGTAATGTCAAGCAATTTGTTTGAATCCGAGTCTTCAACTACATCCAATGCTTGTTGCCTTAATTTTCTGTTATCAGGAGAGCCATTAGACCCTGTGCTCTTTCCCTATGTCAGTTCTTAATTTGTGAAACAATAAGTGCTGGTGCCCACAGTCAGCACTATGGAAGATCGGGGTGTCAGATATCGCGCCAATGTAGTCGTGATTCCTCCTCATGCCTTATTATTGCACCACCAGACACTCCCTGCCACCTTATTTCACTCTTGTAGGTTTCTTTTCATCCCTGCTTTCTATCATTGTCACTGTTTTTCTGTCTTTCTGTTCCTCCGTCTTTCCCCCTTTTGTGTTTTTCTCTCTCTTGCTCTAAGGTGGTTGAGGAAACGTAAAGGCCGGTCCCCAAAAGAGCCTGCCAGTGGCCCCCACCGGCAACCACTGGCTCAATTTAAGTACTTTTCCATGTGCGTATGCAATCTTCTCATATAACTCATCCAGTACTCCCCCTTGAAACTCCCCCTCCCTTCATCGTTTATTTCTCATTTATCCTTTTTTTAATTGACATGTTGTTTGGGAGGAGTTGAAGGGTTGGGTGTAGGCAACAGTTGCAAAGTTGTACCGGGCTGCTCACTTAATTTTTATGCTCCTAGGCACTTTATTTATTTAGTTTACTCTTCTGACATTATTGTTGCCTAAGTTGGGATGGTTAAAGTTAATATTTCAAAATAGCAGAGCCTGTATTACAATCCGTGTGTGAACATCCATCACATTGCAACTATACGCGTGTGTGCACACGGTAGCAATCATCTTGGAACAGTAGGAAAACCCTTTCCAACATTCACACCTTTTAAGATGCATGTATCATGATGCATGCCAGCTCATGCATCGTGACGTATCAGTGTCCATTTTGGCTTTTTTGTGTTTTTATAATCTAACACAGCAACTGCCTTGTTGATAGGTGGTAAAATAAAAATAAGTAGTAAAGTGAGCGGAAACGCAAAATGGAAAATGGGCAACCTGGTAGCACTTATCCGTTTCCTTGAAAACAAAATATATAATAAAAAGCATTGGCATAAGCAATATTCCAGAACTTACCTGGTAAAGGTGAACCTATTGGATTTGCATTGCTTGTTTTTCATGTTAATGTTTTTGTCATTGTCCAAGTGTTTCTGTTGACTGTTGAAATATACTGCCAGCTCTCGGAAATAATAAAAATTGTGCTTTCAGGCATTGGAAGCAATTGCAAACATACCGTGGATTTGGTGTGATCCATATGGTATGTTATGTTATGTTATGCTATGCTATGCTATGTTATGCTATGCTGTCGAAATTTAAATAGGGCCATCTACCAATATTATGGTATTTATTTTAATATTAGTGCCCTTATTAATTGGTCTGGAATTCCATCAATTAGTCGTATATGCTGTTTGGCAGTCTTTAAGTATAGAGTCTTAAAATGTTTAATTTAATTGGGTCGGTTAATGTGATAATAATTGAGTCTGATCTAGTTAGTGACCATTGTAGAGTCTTATGTGTTTTGAAGGATGGGCCAAAGGCCTTCTCAATTTTCTTTTTATTTTCAGCTGGGTGATTTCTTGCCTAGTGCTTTGCCAATGCAGGGTGTTGTCCAGAGAAACGTCAGTATTCAGGTCCAACTGAATTGCCAGGGCTGGTTTGTGTTCTCAGTCCGGCTCCGAATTAGACACTATTGCCAACAGTCAAAAATGTATTTGAGAAGAACTTTTGAGAAGACTTGATTATATAACTTGTGATGGTGTATTTACTTTTAAGGAATACCTTAAAACTCGAATTTAAAAAAGTCCCCATTCACTCATAATTTCGCATCCAGTATTGCTTTTTCTACTGAATGGGGTTTTGCGTCAGCAAATGAATGGATCTGAGTTAGAGCTTCAACATACGTTCAGTCATCAGCTCAAATCCCACACATGCCATTAGTGAGCTAAAGGCTTTGCCATCTGCCTTGCAAACAATCCCTTCTTTTTTTCAGTCGGCATATCTACTATGGAGAAGAGGCGTGCAAAATGTATCAACAATTCGTGACCTGATTTTATTTCAGTGGAAATTTAGGTCAGTCCTCCGGGGGAAGGGAGGAGTACTGTTCGTAAACCTACAAAAGCATATGATTTCTCATTTGTGATATAGCATTCCCATGAGTATCCCATTAATACTTATATGTGAATATCAATCAAATGTTCACTTCTTAGATCTGCATATTCTTATAGCACAACCTTTATTGTGAAGTGACAACCTCTGATAGTGGCAAAGTCTTCAGGAGCATAGGAAAAACTGCTTTGTGCCTTATAACGTGTGACACATGCAGGCATTTCTGACCTCACTTAGCATGCTAAGATTTATTTTTCCTGTCCTAGCCATTGTCCTACAAATCCCAGCGTGCAATGTGCAGTCTGATAAAAATGAAGCACTCAGTTAAGGAGTCACAGGTAACAGAGGCCTCTAGGGAATGCCCTATGGGTAAACTGGCCAGGGGTGTTTGTGTACTCTTTTCCTTCACTTGGGAAACTTTTTGTGTGCCTAGACTCAAGCAGCATGACGTTATCTAGCAATTTGGCAACTGAGGTCTTAGAATTTCAGAGTGGAAGCAAATTCTTAAAGAAGCTAGAAAAACAACCATATATGCATGTGTATATTAATGTAGCCAAGTTGAGGCATTTTATTGCTTGATGCACTTCTTAAAACATAAACAACAGCAAAAGTTCAACACATTGCTACCTGCTGCACTACATAAAGCAAATTTAGTTTTCACTTTCACCCCCTCCGGAACTCCGACAAACAGCGCACCACGAAAGCCACCTGGTTCACCACCGACCTCCGAGAATCCAGGCGCATGTGCCGACGACTCGAGAAAGCTTGGAGAAAGAGCAAAACCCCGAAGCATGCTCCGCCTACGAGACCGCCATGACAGAATACCCCCAACTCATCAGAACTATGAAGAAGAACTTCATCTAGAACAGGATACTCACCGACTTCTGCAACTCTAAGCACCTCTTCGGCATCATACAAGAATTCATCAAAACCCCCAGTGAATCCTCCGATGTACACCACTCCCAGTACCTCTGCAACAAACTCGGCTCCTACTTACATCTAAAGATCAGAACTCTCTACAGCAACTTCGTTGAGCAGAACCTAGACACCGACCCTACTCCTCCAACCGACAACACAACTCTGCCTATCATCACCACCTGGACCCCCTGTCGCCACACAAGCAACCACCAAGACCATGAGAAACATACACTCAGGAGCACCCATTGACCCTTGCTTGCACCACATATTCTGCAGAGCCTCCTCCACCATCGCAACAGAACTACGACGTACCATCAACTGCTCCATCAGAACAGACACTTTCCCTGATGACTAGAAATGCACAGATGTCAAGCCCTCCCTGAAGAAGCCCACTGCAGGCCCGACAGAACTCAAAAACTACCAACCCATTTCTCTCCTCCCCTGTGTAGACAAAAGCCACTTGAAAGATCATCAACAACCAGCTCACTAACTTCATAGAAGCCAACTCGATCCTCGGTTTTTCCCAATTCGGATTCCGCAGCAAGCACAGCTCCGAGACCGCCCTCCTTGCATCCATGTATGACATCTGCACACTCCTGGACCAGGGCCACACAGCAGCCTTCATCCTACTAGACCTCTCAGCAGCCTTTGACACCGTCTCCCACCCCACACTAACCACCAGACTCCACGATGCCGGCATCCGGGGAACCGCCCTCGACTGGATTTGCTCCTTCCTCACCGGCCGAACCCAAAGAATCAAACTCCCACCCTTCCTCTCCAAACCCAAAGACATCAGCTGTGGAGTACCCAAAGGATCATCTCTCAACCCCATGCTCTTCAACCTCTACATGGCCCCTCTCACCACCATTATCAGAAAACACGGACTCAGCATTGGTATCCTATGCCGATAACACCCAGCTCATCCTATCCCTCCCCAATGTTATGTTATGTTATGGGCATTTATCATGCGCACAGCTGCTCCAGCAAAGGAGCATCCTGGCGCAAGACAAGGTAAAACACAACACCGCTAAAAGCAAAGGCAGAAAAAAGGAACAACTGCGGGGCAAAATTTAAAATAAGAAGGTTTTAATAGCCTTACGAAACAACAGGAGGTCCTCCAACAAACGGATCTCTACCGGAAGGGAATTCCAGATAGCCGCAGCTCTCACTCGAAAAGATCGGCCCCCAGCTCGGCAAAGCTTGAACCGGGGGACCACAGCGAGAGCCTGGCCCAAGGATCTGAGAGCGCGTGGCGGAACATACAAAGATAAGAGGTTGGTCAGGATCTGGGGAGCAGAACCCTTCAAGATTTTGAAGGCCAGACATAAGACCTTGAAATTAATTCTCATCTTGACTGGCAGCCAGTGCAAAGATCGTAGGGTGTTAGAGACGGGGCAAAACCTGGGCAAGCCAACTATCGCTCTGGCTGCAGCATTTTGGACGCGCTGCAGGCGAGTGATTTCTGCCTGGTTGGCCCCCACCAGGAGAGAGCTGGCATAGTCAAGCCGGAACATCACCGTCGCCTGAATGACCAGCTGCCTGGTCGGGGCATGAACCCGACATCACCAGACACAGCTTCCAGAAAGCTATGAAAGACGTCGCCTCCTGGATGAGCAACTGCTGCCTAAACCTCAACTCAGAAAAAATGGAAGTCCTCGTCCTCGTATCCACCGCCTCAGCATGGGGCAACACCTGGTGACCCACCACCCTCATGAATCTCCCACACCCACAGACCACGCTTTGGATCCAAACTGGAATGGCATGGTGAGCAAAAAAACAATGGATTTAGGCCCAGATCTCTGTACTGGGGTGAATGTATGACATTGTTAATTCTGTCCATCAATCAATCAATCAATCAATCAGTCAATCAATAAGGGAATTGTAAGTGCGCTACTCACCCGTGAGGGTCTCAAGCCACTTAGAGGGAGGTCCGCAGATCCGTTTAGCATTTAGTAGAAAGGAGTGTTTGTAGGTCTGCCATTCGCCAATTTACTAACATTATATGATAATACAATTAGATATAGGGGCTTTAAGTAAACTCTCTTCATCCATTGGTCTGTTGTGTCAATCACATTCTGCTTCGCCCACTACAGAATAGGACGATGTGACAGTCTACTTCAGCCAATGGTTAGCTTTACTTTGAGTGACAACACTTTACTCTTTGACAATGAGCACACCTGCGCATAAGTTAACTCACTTCAGTTCCAGTCATTTGCCTTTACTTTATTCTTACTTTAGTATTGCTTTTGTGTTTGGATTTTGATGTAATAGCAGGACACTTTGTCCCAGCTCTTCATGCTGCTGATGATGTGAGCACAGGGCACAATTGAGCTTTATCAGTTCCTGTCTTTTCTAATGCTGTTGTAAATTACTTATTCAGTGGTCTTTGTTTATCTGACTCTTGCTAATTTATAGCATACCAGATTGTGTCCATTTGAAACTGCTCTTAATGAAGTTATCCTCTTTTCAGTAAGCACGCAGTGGTGTGCATTTACTGTACTCTTGCATGTCATGCAGGTGATGCCTGCCATACAGGGCATGGATGTTTGCAAAAGTGCCTTTCACTACTGTGTCTGGTGCTGCAGCACTTTTCCAGACCGCAGCAAAAGCTGCAATAGTAAAAGGCATTTTTCCAACCCAACTGCCTACATGGTGGCCTCAACATGATATGGCAGGTGGAACCGCTGGCTACATGTGGGCTGGACTCCATCCTGCAGCGATGGTGGTCGGATGCTCGTCCAGTTTCAATTCCGACCACCTGGAATGGCAGTCGGAATTGAAACCGTGATGAGGCTTGGAAAGCCTACGACCTGCGGTCGGAGGCTTTTTTGGGTCTCATCGTAATTAGGCTCTTTGTCTGTTGTTGTATCATTCAGTGTCATCATTTGCTGTTGTTTCATTCATATTTTTTTGCCACCCACTCCAGTAGGTATCATGGGGCACTTCAGCCATTGGCTGATTTCACTATGAGTTATGGCATGCGACCTTTTCACAAGGTAGTTCTCTTCTGTGCTAGGACAAGTGTACTTTTTTTATACCAAAAATTATTTTTGACACTACCCAATGTTTTGTTTTAGATATATGAGGACCTGGTAGCTTTCCCAACAATACATTTTTTCAAAAGCTATGACAGAACAAAACAAGTATTGCCAAAGCTAAAAGGCTGGTGGCCAACATCAGACCTACTGGTTTTTCTAAAGCTTGTTTCCATTTGAATTCTCCAGAATAACGCCAAATGAAATAACACACAAAGGTACAAACGCATGCACACACACACTACTGACTTCAAACTAAAATTAATGCTACATGTATACATATATAGAGTGTTATTTCTGCTTATAAATTCAAATTAAATGCTTTTGACTGAAAAGCTGAGTGTGATTTAAAGGTTAGAAATTCCATTTGAGGTAAACTCGCTGATTCCTGTTGACCTTGTAGCATTTGGTTGGCTTTAACAAAAGTGACAAAACATTCCTGTGCTGGGGAAACCAAGGCTTCCAACAGCTGCAAGGTTAAAGGATGAAAAGCTATTGTTAAAAAAGCTTTTAGTTTTCAGGGTCAGCAGTAATCCCTAGAAATTGAAATATAACAAGAAAGGTTAAAATGCTCATGCGACAAGTAAATCCATGTATTCAATGTGTGTATATATATATTTTTTTTCACATCATGCGCAAACTAGCACCCACCGGCTGAATGAAACCATTTCATGAAAAGCCTAAGCTGTTTGGCAATTGAGACATAGATTTCAAAAGACACTTTATTCCGCAAACTGAGCTGCACGTACCATATTGCCAATGGACATTAAAAGAGTACTGTTTATATTAATTGCAACTTAATGAAAAGTACAGTTCATGTTAAAAACATACTCAACAGCACCTTAATTGTAATATTCAAATATATTATCACGCCTGATAAATGGGTAAAAACCCAGGTGCAATGAAACGCGCTAATTTCCTCATTAATTCTTTTAGTTTATTTCATTATTAAGCTCCTCATTCGGAAAATTTCAGTAATCTCCATCTCCAAGTAGGGATGTCCAGTAATACATCACACTTTTTCTGAAGCACATTTTAACAGGTAAAACGTTTTTTAAGGAAGGCAGAATAAAATAGCCCAGAAAGCAGGAAGAACACAGGTACATTGGTTTCAAAACACTATTGTCCACAGCAAATCTAAATAATGTATGAAAATTAAATTATAGAGTAAGTGCCTCATTTAGAGGCCATACAAGAGCCCCATAGACAGCTGAAAAAAAACATTCCTCACCCTGACCTGTTAGAGCTTCTGGCACCGGTGTAAGCCTTAGATCGGCCATCCTGTCTACCTAAGGGCCACCAGGTCAAAGTAACGGTTGTCCCACTTTTTGAGAACATGGTGACTCTTCCCCATTTTTTCCACTTGTGTCCACCGTAAGAGACATGGTAGACATGGACACAAAAAAATAGAATAGCCCCCATGCTCAAGGAGAGAACTCTCTATGTGGCATGTCAATTATATTTTTTCTCAACAAAACAAATTGTCCCTTTATTTTCCCGGAACAAAACAATTTAGCTAAGGAGGAATCTGAAAATGGGGCATGCTTCCCAAACCTTCAGTGTGATAGTTCTCATGGCAGCAGCCCTGTTCACTTCACTGCACAATGTACCCCACCAGGGTGACCGAGATCTCTAAGTAGGTTGGACAGTTAACACTCATGATGGTGGAAGTCATGAACCCCGCCCCTCTGGTGTACTGAGGAAATCTCCGCCAGGGTCTAAATGAGGCCTTTAGTTCTCAAACCTTTGTGTCAGCTCCAAATGAATTGCTGATATTTAGAAAAAGAAAGAATATTTTCCTGATGGTGGTCATAAGAACTCAATCCCACCCCCTCCCCGTTCTGAATTATATAGGAATTTGGGTGTCACATTGGGTGACAATAAAAGAACAGATCTTTTCTGTTACTTCCACTTGCTTTGGTCTTTTAAGAACTGCCCATTAGCTATTAGTTTTACTGCCTTTTAAGGCTAGGTAAATTGTGATCCATGCCCTCGTTGTATTCTGACAAAATATTGAATACAAAAAAATATATCAATTATAATTTGATGTTGTATATAATATAATTTTTATGGTTATTTAATTATGTTTTTGTAGTATCTAATATGTTTTGGATGTTAATTTTTGTATTAGGTTTTTGTTTCTAATTTATATAATCTGATATTAAATATATATATATTTTTTAAATATTAATGAGAGTAATATTTTCTTTTTACAAGTTATATTTTGTTAAAGAAGTGGAATATTGAGTTTAGTGTGGAAAAGAATGGGGAGATTTTGTAAATATGTTTCTATAATCTTTTTTAAATTTTTGCTGAATGACTTATAACATGATAGTTTATATTTAATTTAATTTTTTCTATTTATTATTTTAGATTGTATGAGAAAATATTTGTTGGAATATTTTGAAACACTGTTTTTATTAAAAATATATTTATGTTTTGCAATATTGATGTTTTTATTTTTTAGATTTTTCCAATATCTTTAAATATAAATTTGTTGAGATGTCATATTTGAAGTTTGTTAAATGTTTAGTTTTTTTTATTATGTAGTCAGTTCTGTTATTTAATTTTGGTTTTCTATTTCTGTTAATTTATTGAACATTTTATTTATTAAATACATTATTTTATATATATATATACATATACATATATATACATGTCATCAAGGGCTTTAGGGCCCAAAACGCGTCATGGCGGACGAGAGGTTGCACTATTAAAATCAGCAAATTCACCTGATTGGGTCCGGTTCGTTCTTTATCTCCAGTTCAATGGTGTATTGACGAAGTTCCTGGCATATATATATATATATATATATACACATATAACGAATAGAAAATTACAATATCATATTAATTATTGATGGTTTTCCATTATTTATGTAAAAAAAATTATAAAGCGTTATATTCAATTATAAACAAAGATACTTTTAATGTATACTTGATTAATTTTGCTTCAGAGGCCAGATTACGAGGCTCTCGGTGCACTGACTGCCAGACTTGTGGGGGCACTGCGGCATAACGATGTGGCCGTTGGGATTGCAATGGCCCTGCCACAGCCACCAGGCCATGGGGGATGGGGGCCCTGCAAGGGGCTCCTACAGTCCATGTCCGACAGCCTTTCTATGGTGGTCGAACCGCTAGTGGCGGCCTGCATGGCTCGCGGGTGGTGGGGTGGGCAAGGGGGGTGTCACGTGGGGATGTGCATAAAAAATAACTTACCTTTCCTCTGGCGTCTGCGTCACTGCTCCTGCTCTCCTTGAGGAAGAGGAAGCACAGCCAGGCCCCAATGACAAATCACAGCGCTGTTGGCTTTGAGCATCCTGGTTCGAGGCTTAACCAGGGAATGGGGGCCTGGACACGTTCTCTACTCAGGCTGTAATGCAGCCTGCATGGAGAATGGAGAAAGTGCGCATGACTGGTTTGAGGGGCCCGAGAGGGCCGACCAAACAGCGCACTTAGGAGTGGGGAAACCACCCCTCCCCCGTCCTGCTCCGAGACCAGAGCAGCCCCTCTAACCTCAAAGCAGCACAAACATAAAATGATAATAAGTGAAAGATACTATCATTTTATGTTTCCTCTTCTTGCATTGCTTGAAAGCAGTGGGGCGATGCTCCACTCATTATACGGCGGTCGGACGGAAATCTCTGATGTCGGGCAGAAAGCCTCCGACGAGCTTTCGGATGGCCTTCCGCCCAACATCATAATGAGGCCCATTACTTTTAATTATCAGTCTTCTTTTCTATGTAGTTTATGTGTTTTTTTAATGATGTTTAAAAATAGATGTTTATTATTTATTTGAAAACTGTTAAATTATGGTGTTTTTTACCTTTGTTAAGGTTTGTTCATTAGTTTGTAGGTAGCTGGATGTTTTGCAATATGGATTTTGCTATTAATTCAAAGTATTGTACGTCTTTGTTGTTCATAAAGTTTTTAACTGTGCATTGTAGCATGTCATACATTCTACTGGTTTGTTTACTTATTTTTGGATTAATGAGTTATTGATTGCTTGATTCTAGTTTGTTGTTAGTTTTGTTCTTTTTGAAGGGCTTCTATGAATTTGTAGAGTATAGATTTGGTTCTCCTTAGTTTGGCTCGAAAGGGATTGTGCCATCCTTCTACTGTGTTGTTGGTTCTGGCATCTTGGGCCTAGTATTGTTGTAGACATTCCACCATGATATTTCGAATTTGGGTTGGTTTCTGTGTCTAAAGCAGTGCAGTCTGCCAACCCCAGTGTCTTCAAAGTAGTTCATAAGCGGACTTAGTTTGTGTTCTTTTTGTTGGTGAAATGGACTTTCTGTAAGTAATTTGGGAGCGTATCATCAAGGGCATTATCGCCGCTTTAGGGGCTCTTTTTGTCGCTAAAGCGGCGATAATCTTAACGCCCTATCAGCAAGGTCACGCTACCGCGTGAATCCTTGCCTTAGCACCCTTACCCTCCACACCCAGCTTTGCATCTCTAATGAGATGCAAAGTGGGCATTCCGCCCAAAAATAACGTGAGAAATGTCGCTAACCGACATTTCTCCTATTAACAATCCTCCTGCTAACTTGCATGGCGATAAGAAAAGTAGCGCTAACCGCGCTTATCCCTACTTTTCTTACGTCTGCTTTCAATCTGACTTAGCCATTATATCCAATGGAAGTTGGATATAATGGCTAAGTCCACCCAGCCCTATCAGCAAGGTATTGCCTGTCGTTGTGCGATTATTGCTGGATTTCCAGCAATAATCGCTCATTTTATAGCTATGGCTGGTATTTTTATTGCTTTTGAGATAAGCGTCGCTGATAGCGCGCTATTTCATTGATACAATTCAGCAATAGCTGGGGATAATTATCCTAGCGCTAAGTGTGATTAGCGATAATTATCGCCGGTTGTTGCTGATATGCCCCTCGGAGTAATTAGCTACCTCTGTTACAGGGGCATATTCTAGTGCAATTAATTTTTTTATTACAGAGACAAACTGGCTGTTTGTTACATATTCTACACTTAGTGCACATTGTTCGAGTTGTCTCCAAATGCTTTGAATAAAATAGCAGTAACAGCCTTGAAAGGCTGTGTGTGGGTATAGTTTAAGCATTGTTTGTGTTATGGCTTGCTCAAAGTTGATTATTAGTTTATATGGTGAGTAGCTATGCATTTGAATTTTAATGTGGTTTAGTAGTTTGTAATAAAAACTTTGTTTATTATGTGCAAGGCTTATATGGTGTACACCTGAGTGAATAGTCTGGGGCACATTTTGAATATTGCATGGCACTATATTCTTACTGTCTTTCTCTGCCCTCCTTTCCTCACTCCCTCTTCCTCACTAAGGAATGCTTCTAAGTAACATAAGTAAGGTTAACAATGAGATGGCACTGACAAGGCTACAGATAGCAGAATCTGGCATCAGGGGAACATGAAGCAAAGAGTGAAAAGAGCATCATGATTTTGATCCAAAAGAAGATAAGATGATGGAGAGGCTGCTTGTGAAGTGCAAAATCTGGAGAGTCAGGGTTACCTCCAAACTGGAACAGATGGTTTGTTGGTATTATGCACGAGTATATTCAGGCGCTGAAGGGGTGTCATCCTTCAGCACTGGATAAAGTAGTTTTTATGCCTTTTTAGGTCGAGCATTTCAGACCTTTTATATATACTTTAGTTTATACTTTAATATATATACTTTAGTATATGCTTTAGTATATAGTTATATGTGTATGTACTTTGTGGGCTCTGGAGATCAGCCTTAGTTAGGACTTGTCTTCTTCTTGCCTCTATTTAACTGTCTTGATAAAAAACGACCAGCAGAGGTCAGTAAAATACCAGAATTTCTTTCTGCTGAGGGACTTTCTTTTTTGAATGTTTCTGGCAACTGCCTCTATTTAACTTTATTTTATAGCAAACGACCAGCAGAGGTCAGTAAAATACCAGAATCACTTTAGCATTCTCTAGATTCCAGTTCATAGAAATTGTCTTCCACAAGCACCCGTAGACAATAATATTTTTTTCAAATCTTGTATTTTCAGAGATATGACCACCGAAGACCCTGCTTTTATATTAAAAACAGAGCTTTGGACCATACCATTTCCAGCTGAAAGGCAATATTTCTCTCCATCTGTTACCATAGTAGGCATGTCACGCACTTTGGTGCTTACTTTCCCTCCATGTTAAAGAAGAGTAGATGTTTCAGCACCCAGGCTAATGTGCTGCATAGCTAAATACATATAAAGTCCCAAAGGCGAGACCGGTTGCATTGCAAATGCTTGTTGTTTTAACTTACTCTCTTTTCACGGCTCATGAGTTTCCTCAATTTTTATTTTGTGCACATTATTTACCTCCACCTCTGGCTTAATGGAGCAGGAGTGTGATGTCCACTGAAACCATAAATTTGTGCATACAAATTTCCATTGGTGCATAATGTATATTTGTGATATTTTATTAATGTTTTTATTATTTCTGACATAAATTGATATTTATTGATTGATTGGTGCAAGAGGTTGGTAACTGTAAGGTAAGTGTTCCCCAAGGTGACAAAGCCCACTCTTTCTTCGAAATTCCAAGGAATAGAGGGCAAGCTCCTAAGCATAGCAGCAAACTTGTGGAAGCCCCCTCATCCCCATAACCCTCTTACCACAACCTAAATACCCGATTTGTTTTGTGCAGTGCACTGGTTAGAGTTCAAAAAGATAACCTGAGAGATATACGGGACAAAGCTTATAGACATGGGAATGAGAAAAGTGATGAAAGTGATACCAGACAATGAGGAGGAGATCATCTAAATAGAGCAGTGGAAGCGAGAGAGGAGGGCAATGTGGCGGCCAGTTTATAAGGGAGTGTGAGAGAAGGAAAGAATCAAAAGAAGGGTGAATACGTTGGAGAGAGTTTTTGAAGCACAGAAGATTTAGAAAGAGAAGGGTGAAAGTCGATGGCACAAGACACATGGAAGATAGCAAGAAAAATGGAGAGATTGAAAGAGAATGGAGGAAACAGGGTTTAGAGGAATTAAGGCAGGTGGGCAGGAGAGACAGATCCAAAGATATTGCAAACACTAGGATTTAGAGTGCTGGAGGTGAAAGAAAGAAAAAGGTGGAACAGAGAGAGAAAGGAGAAACTTGTGAGAATTGTCTACAAGTGAAAGCCTGAGTAGGTGAGAGAACAGAGAGAATAGTTTAGGAGCTGAGTGATTACAGGGGAGAAAAAGTAGTGAAAAAGAATGTGAGTTAGACTAGTGAGACAGCAAAAAAACAGGATGAATGCATGACAGAATGCAGCATTGGTTATTGGTTAAACTTTACTGAAAGCAGAGAAAAGGGAGACTACACATAGAGCGGGAGAACACAGAGGTAGGTGTGTGATATTAATGGTGAAAGAAATTAAAGTAAGACGGAGAGTAAGACAATAAGCTGAAAAAAGTGACGTTATGCCTGCATATGCTTATGGAAAGCAAGCACAGATGTAGATCTTTGTGGGAAGTAGGAAATCTCCTCGTTGAAAGTGCCCTTCAAATGTCTCATTTTGCTACATAATATTATAATACATGTTTGAGAAAGGATGGGAGGACTCCAGGGTTCCTTCAGAGTGGCCACTGGGGCTAACTTTAATTCCTCCTCATATTGAAGGTTAGCTGTTCGGCTGCATGGTTTAAGTCTGCAACCTGCCCATGCACGTTAACATTCCGGTTGACTGCAAGCTTTTTATTTTTTATTTCCTGATCCTTTGGGAAAGCAATTTCTTATTTGCATAAATAGAACTGCATAAAAAAATGAAAAATAAGCCAATTGTTTTCACAAACTTTGGCTTGCCTAGGTTGTTTATTGTACATTAAGTTGTATTTGTACTATCATCTACACTGTGACACCACAAAGTATGGAGTATATGTTAGTTACTGCCTATTTATGCTTGTTCTGGTTTTTATCTCTCAATATGTATTTCATCGATCTCCTAAGGTTATTAGCAGCATATAAATCATTGTGATATCATTTAAAGTCTGTTCTTGTACACAAATAGGATGACTGGCATCCATTAAAAGTAATCTCCACTCACCAAATCTGAAGTATGAGTTTGTGACCTGGGAAAAGTTGATCAACATCTGTAAGGCCATGCAAAACAAGAGTTTCACCCAATTTCACATGCCTCTTTGCAGTCTTTCCTTAAGTGGAGGCGAGATCGCTTGGCACCCCATGATCTCTACTCATTTCTGAAATTGAGGGATTTAACAGAATTCAGATGTTGGTCAACAGTATCGATCATGTTACAGTGAAACATGCATCGTCACACAATAATATAGGTCTATATCTGACGATTAACAAAAGAACAATCGAAATACCTTTGTAGCAACTAATGTCATGTAATCTAATATATAACTTATTTCAGAGATCAGAAGTACTGATAAGTGTTTATATGTACATAGATATACAATTCAGTGAAAAAAACAAAGGGTACAGGGACCTTATACTTAGGCTGACATTTCACTAGTAAAAAACAGAGAAATTCAGCGGTTAAAGTTTGCTGAGCTAACTCTAACTCGTGCCCACACAATGCACTTCTTAGGATCTCATATATCAAATCTCTCATGACATGGTCAGTAACATCACTGATGGCATCACTGATGTCATCAATCCCCTTTCTCTACTACTCTGCAAGTGCGCCTCCCGACACACTACTAGTAGGAGGGTGAAGTCACCCTGGCTATTGAGGGTCCTCGGGGCCACCTACCCCTCCTATTATATCCAGTAAGTCCCATACAGCAGGTTTGCTAAGATCTGATAGCCGGTCATGCCCCCTTTCTCCACTAGTCTGCAAAAGTGCATCCTGTTGCACTACTAGTAGGGGGATGCAGTCCCCTTGGCTATTGAAGGCCCTTGGGCGACAATGCTTTTCCTATGGAAACTAGGTCCTAACTATAACTACCTACTGGCAACTTGGTTGCCCACAATATGCCAAGAATTGTAACTAATATAAGCATTCTACCAAGTGTGAATCAATCATAGAGCCATCATGCCCCAAACCTGCCGGGGAGAGTATTATATCTGGGCTGGAGATAATCATGACATGGATGCTGCTCATGACAGAAAAAGGGCTTTCAGAGATGTCCAACCCCGTAATTGCCACTGCCACCCCAAAAAGCTACAAAATACATTAATAAACCGCCTTGCAGAAGGTAAGAGAAGTTAACCTTGGTTTATAAAGAAGTATATGACTGCCACAAAATCCCTATTGATGACCTTTGAAGGAGCCGAGGTGGTGGGCTTCTGACTCACCATGTCCCCTCATCAATCATTGGCTGGGGTACTAATATACAGACCTGCGTGCCCTGCAGGTTCTTGCCTAAAATCTCCGGGCAACATTCCTGCACATCTGGTACTAAGATACACTAATTTTCTAATATTGGGGGTCTCAATATACACATGGGCAAAGTGGATGACAGAAAGGTAGAAGCACTACCCGATACCATGGTATTCTTGGTGCTTACTCAACACATGTTGAGCCTTACACATCAAGCGGGTCATGCACTTGATCAAGGCAAAGCCATTAAAGCCTGCCTTGCAGCAATATTCCACTGGTTGGCCATCCACCAACTAAAATGTAATGCAGACAAAACCAGAACTTTATTATTCTGTACTAATACCACCCACCCCCTGGAAGACTTTTGCCTGTAGACCCACCCCCCTCCCTGGTACACAGAAGGGAACAGTTAAGAATCTGTGTATCAAATTTGATAACTGTTTATCCTTCCAACCACAAATCAGATCAGTGGTAGCCACATGTTTTGGGTTACAGCGTTCTCTTACTTTGCAAGAAAGATAGTCGTCCAGACACTGATAAACAGGAGACCGGATTATGGAAATGCTCTCTATCTAGGACTTCTTGGCTACCTGATTTGCAAACTTCAGGCAGTCCGCTACATGGCAGCTCACATTTGCCTTAATCTACCTTCAAGAACGCAAGTGTACCTGTTATGTTATGTTATAAAGATTTAGAGCGCATGGCTGCCCCAACAATAGGGCGTCCCAGAGCTAGTGGAGCGAAAGGTAAGACGGTGAGAGACTACACGGATGTAAAAAGCTAGGTTTTAATCAGCTTCCTAAATGTCCAGTAGTCGCTGGTGCTGCGCCAGTCAAGGGGATGGAATTTCTGCACCTGTGCACCCTCCACAGGCTCCCAATAAGAAAGAGAATCGTGTTCAAAATTATAGCTTTGTTTTACAAGGCAATTTACCACACATGTGCAGGTTACTTCAGGACAAGAGTCTGCTTCTATGTGCCCTCAAGAAATCTGCAATCAGCCAATAGTCTTCGGGTTAGAAACTCTAGGATTCACCTCTCTAGAGCGGGGTGACGTTCCATCTATCCAGGGCCATTGGCATGGAACAAGCTCCTATTCGAAAGACGCTCATGAGGCGCAATCTCAGTGTTAACAAAAGCTGAAAACCTGGCATTGTATCTTAATGCTTCCTCCCAGTCCTTACTGCTCAGAAAGTGTGTGAAGTCATGCAAAATGCTTGTGTGGGGAGGAGTGTCAGTTGAGGATAGGGACTGAGCAGCAAGGAGGCTTCTCCTGGTGGGGCTTAGCTATCTACCTATATCCTTGAAATTAAGATCTAATAAACCTTCTTATAATCTACACTATGGCCTCTGAACTTCCTTTACAACGCTGGTGACGATTAAGGAGAGAAACTACACATAAAGAACAATGTGAAAAGTTGTTTTAACTTCTGAAGAAACGAAATGTTAACTAAACGAAGCCTGAAAGAGACAGGAGATGCTTGGATGCCCCACCAGTGTCCTCTCAATCGGACATTCCACAGCCTCGGCGTTTGATCACTTGGGAGCTTCCTACACTGAATTTAAGTGAAGCGGCTACATGTAAGGGCAGTTAACTGGCAGTGTTTATTTTGAATGAACAGCATTGTTCAAGTAGAATCAACTTTCAGTGTACTGTGGTTATGAAAAGGCAGGCAGCGTGTATGTAAAAGTTATCAGCACCGTCTTGTTTAAAGGAACTGGCAGCTGCAAATGTGGTGTCATTTTGAACTTGCCTTACAGTCCTGATTATTTATCATGCAGCAGGCAATTTAAGTTAATGCTGCAAGCAATGCGAGTGAACGGGTGACAGGGCCTCACGGAGGGTGGTGAAGGCAACAGCACAATTTTATTTATATTGTGGGTGAAGTGCTTAAATGAAGCCTGGCGTACTGATCATTAGCGCGCTAGGCACTTTGAGTGTGAAGTTGAGCTTACCATGTTTACTAGTTTGTTGTGCGAGATTACGGTGCGGTGTTGTTTTTTGAAAATTAGACCGCCGCACCTGGCGCGCTATCAGCCCATTGGCAGTGTCTCTGGCATCATTGTGGTGTGTCATCCACGTAATTGTACACAGAGTGCACATCCCTGAGTGCAGAGACTAGAACACTAACCTAAGGGGAGCACAGTGGTCCTTTTGTTGTGACACACCATGTTGAAGGGAGTGGGGGACATGGCAGTGCGTGCAGCCACGAGGTGAACTACGCGTGGGAAACATCCTTTACAACAAAACTTTTTCCACGCAGTACCTTTACAACGCAGGCATTACAACGCAAGTCGTTACAACGACTTGCGCTGGAGGGTGCTGTAGGATAGATAATAGTTTAATTTACTATCCAAAACCTTCCCTACTATCCACGGGGACTGGAGTTGGAATAGTAAATTAAACTATTCCACTATCCAGCGCCCCCCAACGCAAGCCGTTGTAACGACTTGCGTGTAAAACCTGCGTTGTAAAGGCATGCGTGGAAAAAGCATGCGTTGTAACGACATACATCCCCGCGCGTGCTAAGGGGAGCTACGCATGCTGGGAATGATGTCACTGAAGAGGAGAGACTCATGTACACTGGCGTCTTTTTTCAGAGTGATGGAGGTGGATATTGCTGAATATACAATCAGTCAGAATGGGTGCAAAACAATGGTGGGCACATCTAAGGGTTGAGTGCCATTTACAGAAGTGTTGATGTTAAGGACGTTTTCTATGCAACAAATGTGCCTCTACGATCTTTGCAGTACAAGGAGCCCTGCTTTGTGGACAATACCTCCTCTGTTGTTATTCATTTCACTATGCAGTCTTATCGCTCACCCATGTAAAAAGCATAATGTTCTGATTGTGATTGAATGTTTAATTCTATAGTATTTGCAAATATGTATTTTTTGATGTAATGAGATGCTGATATACATCCTGTGATGCCTTTTGAGGAGTGATTGCCTTAGTGTGTGTGCCATTCCATTCCATTTGTGTTTATTATGCGATGCCAATTTATGCATGCTACAAGATGATTTTTACAGAAAATTCATAGCATACAGTATTGGTCAATATTGGTCTGGGTTGCTGCTAGGGGAATATTTTGAGAATGCTCACAGTTGTGTATTGCTTATGCAGATTATTCCGTTGTGTTGCCTGTGTTTCGTGCACTTGTGCCAGTCTGTGCATGAGATTGATCCCCATTTGAGACCATAGTGAAATAGAATGTTTTTGTATTCCTTATTTTATGTTGTTCATCCTTCCTCATGGGCAAGGATGTAGGGGCAGTTTAGTGTGTAAGCCCAAGGTTTTCACCCTTCCTAAGAGGGAAAGGGTGTAGAGCAGTGTGTAAGTCAAAGGTTGTCTATCCTTCCCAAGGGGTTAGGATGTAAGAGTGCTGTGCAAGCCAAAGATTGTTACCCATCCTATGGGGTATATGGGCAGTGTGTAAGCCCCAGGATATCCATCCTTCCTAAGAGGTTATGAGGTTGGGGAAGTGTTTTAAGCCCAATGTTGTAGAGTTGACCCTCCTTCCTAAGGGGTTTATGATGTATGGCATTTTGGTTAGCCCAATGTTTTCAGAGAGTATATGCTGAAATGCATTATTCCCAAGTGCTCTGTTCTATTGTGATTTTAATTGCAGGATGATATTTTCAATTGTAGTATTCTTTATTGTATATATATATAAAGAAGGGAGATGTGCTGTATCTTAATGCATCCTCCTCAGTGTTCCAAGTCCCTGCTGCTCAGCCAGTTTGTGAGGTCCCATAGAACGCTGAGAGTGTTTGTGTGGGAGGGTGTGTCAGTTGAAGATATTGGCTGAGCAGCAAGGAGGCTGCTCCTGGTGGGCCTTAGCTATCTACTTATCCACATGAAACTAATGTCTAATAAACCTTCATTTATGCAGGAATATATGCAGGAATAGATGGCACAACCATACTTTACAATGTGACCATTGAACAAAATGCTAGGACACTAGTTTGATTAACAGTGTGCATTACAAGTTGCCTTTCAATCATTTGTACTCAGAACATGGCACAATTTATAACATTATATCGGGGCAGCATTGTGCAAGGTAAGAAAACCATTGTACCATGTATGCCCTCAAAATGGAAGAATTAACACTATTAAGTCAAGGTCAATTTTACCCCCAGGGGGAATGCAGAATATATGATTGTGTGCATGCACACACCACCCACACATGCAGCATTCAAGGATTTTTATATATATACACTTGGATGCTTCCTGCTCTGGATGCCTTCTTGATGGTGCTCCTTCCTTTACCACCTAGCCCCTGCTTGATTTACACTCCCATTGCATTCCAGATCCTGTGGCACAATTACAGTAGGAGTGGCTGTGTTCCAGTGTGATTGGCAGAACGAGGATAATCTGCATGGTGATTGGCTGTTACAGGCCTGGCTCCTGGCTGTGTTCCAGAGTGATCGGCAGAGTGGGGGTAAACTGCATGGTGACTGGATATGTTACAAGCCCTGCAATTTCATCCCACAGTAAGTTGGACGTGGGGCATGCTAACTTTTTAAGTGTTTATGTACAGCATTCTGCAGGACAATTGGAGCCTGTGATTTCGGCCTCACCTCTGTCGCCGGCCCTCTAATACAGTACTAGAGCATCTAAAAACATAAGCCATTTTGTCTAATGAGCCAAGTGCAGATGGACGGCTCACCACATTTGCAAAATAAAGCAATTCAAAAAGCATTTGGAGACCTTTTCCTGTTTTCAGGAGATTGAGGAAAAAGATGTCCCTGCTTTGATGATTAAGGAAAAACTGGGCTCCCCTTTGGACCCTGCACCTCCCCATATTTTCAAACAGGGGGAGAAAATAATCCTCCTGCCTCTGCTAAAGTTACTTAACCTCTCCTTACAATCGGGTATAGTACCATCTATAATGGTCAATGTGAGAAGTTGGCCTGATGTGCAGTGCTCACTATTCTAGTGATCACTATATATCAGTCCAAACAACCCTTATTGATGATTGGTTGTAAGTCAACCTTATAGACCAGCTATCCTAGTAGCATGGATACGAGCAGTCTAAGGCTAAGACTCTAGAGGGCGTGTTAAGCCAGCTGTTTTACCATCACATTACCCCTTGAACACCCAGTGAAAGGACACCACACAAGTTGTTATGAAAATAAACAGTGTATTTATTTATAACAAGACTACCCTGGCTCTTTATGAGACAGGGAGCTAAGCACACAACAAAACTCTTATGAAAATACTTTAAGTCGCACAATTTACACAAATGCCCGAGGGGCACGAAAAACCATATACTACAAAAGTGGAATGCGAATTACTAGCAGGTAAGTAACGATTCTCAGAGGCTTTGGGGTCGCTAGGGCTGGACTACTGAACCTTTAGATTACTAGCAGGAGGCCTAGGGAACTCGGGTGCAGAGTGTGCACTCTCACGCGGGATGCGGGACAAAGCCTATGGAAACTAGAATTCACAAAGTTAGTGTTCTCGGGCGAACCCGACTAGGTACGTCAAAAACGAAAGTGGATCTGGACCCTTGGATAGTGAGGCTATGCTGAGGCACCGAAATGCCGAAGTTACCTAGCCCAGGGGCTGCAGCTGCATAGGTCTGAAAAGACGTCGGGATTCTTCGTTGACGAACCAGGAGCCTGAAGGAAAGGAGTTGCTGGCAGGCGACCAGTGAAGATTGTTCGAGTGATCCAAGCCTGGATCGAAGATGGATGACACCTGAAAGCAGAGGGGACCAAGTTCGTGACTACTAGCCAGTAGTCAGGTGGCACCAGGAGGGCACCGGATGGTAGTCACCTAGACTAGGTGAGTGGGCGACGCTGGGCTCTGTAGTCTCACGGACCAGGAGGCGTTGTCAGCGACCAGGATGGAGGTACGAGCTGTCCCACGATGGATGATGCTCTCGACGTCGCTGGACCCAGGATTGGGGCAACAAGTCTTGGCAAATTCAAGCCCACGCGGTGGACCTAAAATGGCGTCTGGAGTGGACCAGGAGGGTCCGGGGTGCTCCTCTCTTGGAAGGGAGCAAGGGCCAGTCTGGAGCAACCAGACCAGCAACAGTGATGTCGTCGGGCGTCGTTAAGAAGGCCACAAGCCAGCGGGCTAGTAGCCAAACAACGCGGTGAGCAGCAAAAAGCAGAAGGGCCCCACGCAGATTGTGGAGATGCTGGGAGGCTGAACTTCGGTGCTGGGGCTGCTCAGGGTCGGGGCTTCTCGGACCCCAAAGCACTCACCAGAGGATCCCTCGGCGGTCGTGCTGGAAAGAAGTCGTGCAGTCTTGAAGATGGCCGGTCCCTCGAGGTCT
The DNA here is from genome assembly GCF_964261635.1 of Lissotriton helveticus. NCBI lineage: Eukaryota > Metazoa > Chordata > Amphibia > Caudata > Salamandridae > Lissotriton > Lissotriton helveticus. The sequence goes on from NC_136061.1 coordinate 727,993,904, forward strand.
CGTCGCACCCACGGTTCTCAGCTTGGCTGTAGAGGTGGGTAGAGGTCAGAGGTGCCAGGGAAGCCGGTTCTCGTCGAGCTGGGCAGTCAGATTCCGGAGGAAGGACTTACAGCAGACCGCAGTGTTCTTAAGATGGTGCCTGCGGATGCAGGGTGACTACTCCTTAGTCACAAGGGAGAATCTTGAAGAAGAAATCTTGATGTCCTTTCGTAGAAAGTCGTGTCTTGATTCCAAAGATGATCTAATTTGGAAGGGGGCCTGCTCCTACCTTTATCTTGGAAAAGGGGGCTGGCACGCGACTAAGTCCTGCCCTATGGGTGGGACCAGGAGGGGGTGGTTACACCCCTCTCCTTTGGCGGGCTTTCCCCAGCTCAGGGGATGGTGTGCCCCTGGATCTGGTTCAAGCCGGCCTATGCACAGTGAGCACCGGGGTGCCACTTGTAGTCACCTTCCTCCGTAGCCCTGCCTACCTGGAATACACAAAACCCTGTCTGGGACGGTGCTGGCACCGCCCCTGGCAGGAAACCCTTTGTCCTTGCCTCCTGCTCTGGGAGGACTCCCAGCAGCAGGAGGGCAGACTTGTGTCTCGGTGGCAGCATCCATTTTGTGGATGCTAAGGCTCTGTCTGACTTTAACCGGGGTTATAGGTTACATACATGTCGTGTCCCTCTAGAAGGGTGGAATGCTAACCCCGTCGCCAGAATTGGCGAGGGGTTAGTATTCCAATTCGTATGACACCTTACTCGACATGTTTTGATAAAGCGATACCAGAGTTGGCATATAACCGCGAGGATTATAATGCACTTAAGAGTATATGGTATGCGATATCATGGAAACGGCTAAGGGATGGATCCCGAAAGCCGCAGACAGGCTCAGCTCATGCCAGAGCACTATCTCACACGATTCCAAGCACTCTGCCTTCAGGATTGTTAAGGCCTGCCATAGGAGTGACTGATAGGAGATCTGTGTGCCCATTTAGGTTTAGATATAGGAATACTATATCTAAAGCAAAGGGTGATTACACCACCTTGCCCCAGCTGTCGTGCAGCCAGTTGTGTCAGATTTGGATGGCCAGCCAGGGGTGGCATAATACATGCTGCAGCCCCTGGTAGGCCCTGGGTACACCTATGCCCTGGGTACCTAAGGTACACTGTACAGGGACTGATAAGGTGACTCAGTATCCAATTAGATATGTACCTAGGGTACATGGAATCCATTTTACAGAGAGAGCAGTAGGCCTGGGGTCCTGAATAGCAGGGCCCCAGGTCAACTAAGTCAGAAAACCAGCAAAACACCAGGCAAAAAGTTGGGGGCAACCATAGTCAGGGATCTACCTTCCTACAGTCAAGGTTCTGGAAAAACACATAAATGAGTATAGCTCTACTTTTCTGGAACTAAAAGGTGTCCATCGTTCAAAAATAGGTTTTCTATTGGGTCATAGTACTGAAAGTGCATAGCTAGCTGTGGTCAAAGAATTGAAAATTAACTTTGATTTAGAAGGTACCGCAGCTGTGATCCTATTGGATCTCAGTGCCAAGTCTGACACTGTCTTTCACAATAAGTTACAGCACAGACCAGAAGCTGCTGAAATATCAGGAGTAGTGCTTGATTGGCTTTCCTCATTCCTTGATTATAGAACCTTTTTCAGGTTTATGACAAGCCATTTTATTCTGATACCTTCCCTCTTAAGTGTGGAGTCCCTCAGGGTTCCTCTTTTAGTCCTACACTTTTTATTCTTTACATCAGTCCTTTAGCAGAGATCCTTCTAGCTTATGGTCTCTCAGCTGTCTCGTAATCCGATGATACTCAGATCATCATCTCCCTCACTCAAGACAATCCTTGTAATATGGATCAGCTGGAGGCTTGTCTAAAAGACTTTGTAAATTGGATGGCTTGTTTTTGTCTGAAACTTAATGGTGACAAAACTGAGGTGTTGATGATTGATAATAATATTAGCCATTGGGCATCAGTCTGTTGGCCGGAATCCTTGGGTATTCGGCCCCAGTCGAAGTCCATAATTAAGAATCTGGGCTTCTTGCTGGTCAAGAACCTCAACTTTGAGAACCAAGTTCAGAAATTGGCATCCTCTTGCTATGGTATCATGAGATTACTCAGAAAGATTTTAAACCTCCTCTAGCCTCCCTCTCAGAGTATAGTGGTGAAGGCAATGATTTGTTGCTATTTAGCTTACTGAAATTCCCTTTACCTTGGATGTCCACTCTATGTGTTGAATGACTTCAGGTAATTCAGAATACTGCGGCGAAGCTGCTACTCAAGATACCGAGGCATCAATCTGTATCTGGGTCCCTGGCTGGTTTGCACTAGCTCTCAGTCAAATGCAGAATTCAATTTAAGTTAGTATGTATTGTCCATAGAGCTCACTGTAAAAAACGCCCACAAATGCCTTTTTTCGACGATCTGTTCTCATGTGCCCAGGAGATTGCTGAGATCATTCTCCCTAAAGGTAGCCAAAATACCAAAAGTATGGAAAGTAAGGAGTGCTGGCAGATCCTTCTCTTTCCTAGTGGCAAAACTTTGGAATTATTTGCTCACTAGGTTGATAATGATAGAGGACAAAAGGTTCCTTTAGGAAGTTATTAAAAGTCCGGCTCTTTAGATGATTAGAAATTGATAAGTGCTCTGGTGGATTCTAGCACTGGGAGGCCCCTGGAGGGTAGCCATGCATTAGTACTGGCAATATTACTTTATTTCAGCAACTCGTGCCATAAAAGTTTCAAAGAAACAATCAAACAATGCACTAAAAAACATATATCAAAACAGAACATAAAACTCAATTTAACTCGTACCAAAAAATCCCATCTAAAAGTCACTCATCATTACAAAATGTCCTTACCATATTTAAATATTAAAGCGTCCTGTGGATTTTATACATGATATCAGATTTATGTATTGGCTTAATTTGGCCTCGTACTTAGGGTATTGCAAAAGGTGCAAGTTTGATATTACAGTCTATTATTAGCCCTCTTGAGGGCTGCCCATATGGACTAGGATTGGCAGGAATGCAATATTTTTTGTATCATGCCTTAAAGACTGGTTCTATTCTCTAAGTTTATAGGAGCAGGCAGATGTAAAATTTGTTTATAAAGTCGTTCCAATTGGGTGAAGCAATTTTAGGCTTTAGGCCAGCCATAGTCCAGGAAATGACAGAAACTTCTGCAGACATTGCAAATGAAGATGTAATCAGAATTGCGCAAGGGTCCACCACAGATGCTGCAGTAGGTCAAGCAGGGTAACTTTTTCATATGTGTTGGAACCAATTCCACAGATGTTATGTATATCAGTAAATCCCTGGGTAATGTGATATTTGAACTAGTGACTGTTGCTACTTTAGCAATGTAAGGGATCCCTACGACTGGCTGTCCCCGAGGGTTGTCCCAATATGTGGTGTAAATAAATTCTGGTGAGGTTGGGCAAGGAAGTAGGATTGAAGTGCTTAGTCTGTGCAGTCTATTGTTTTCGCCCAGTATGGAATTGCCTGCTTCTTGATTGGGAGGGGTTCGTGGTGCACTAGTCTGACTATTGTATTTCCATTGGTGTTTGAATTGGATGTTAGAAGACCCCAAAGGTGAACTAGACCTAGCATCAAGTGCCACCAAACTATCAGCTTATTCCTGTCAACCATGATTAGTTCAATATAGTCAAAATGGCGGTTACGTGTATCGCATCTTTTGACACTGAGAAGATCTTCCCTAATGAATGCAGTGGCGCATGGATGTAATGCGCCACTGTCCAGGTTTCAGGGCTGTAAAAAGACACAGGGCCATATTATCAAGCAAAGGCGATACATTATCGCCGCTTTTATCGGCAGGAAACTGCAGATAAAGCGGCGAAAATGGGCTTGATAATATGCCCTTGTGAATTCCCATAGCAGCCCGGGTTAACACCAGAACCTGGGCTGCTATGGGAATTCACAATGGCATATTATCAAGCCCATTATCGCAGCTTTATCGGCAGTTTCCTGCCGATAAAAGCGGCGATAATGTATCGCCTTTGCTTGATAATATGGCCCACAGTAACTTCACCACAGGACCAAGTGGAGTGGCCTTGCTCTGCCTCTTTCTGGCGCTGACGGGCGCGGGATGGGCCTGACCTGACCTCGGGCTTCGCCCGGCGATGCGCGTCCTTCACTGTTGGAATTTGAAAAGTGCTGTTAAGCACTACTGCACTAAAGTCGAATTTTTTTATTTGAGGGGGACTTTTGCCAACAGGGTGGCGATACTTAACCCCTTTGCTTCACTCCAGCGCTGCCTTGCCCCTCACCCAGTGTATAGATATATCCTTATGCACCTGTTACAGCTAGCTGCACTCACTTTATAAACAGCCGGCTGCGGGGTCACACACCATCCCTTGTCCAGACCGTCCGTACGAAACATGAGTGATAACTTCCTATGTGACCTTCCGAATTTCCAGTGTATGCCCAACGTACACGTCATCTTCCTGGGAATTGTTTTCAGTCCAGTTATGGTTGACAGCACTAAAATCTCACTCTGCCCAGTAAGGATTTACATTGGCATTGTCAAAGTGTCGGCTTTAAGCAGATATCTGTGTTGTATTCCTTTCTGGCATTTACTTGCCTTCTATTTGGTCGGGTGGGTGGAGGCGCAAATGACAGCTCAAACGCGCCTGGAGTTGTTAAATAACAACTTACCTGCAAAACGAACGCAACAGTTTGGTGGAACTCTGAACTGGTCAGTTAAATCAGCTGATCAGATCCGTTTTGGGGGCCCTCTGTAGCGCGAGCAACTTTGGTACTGCTTCTCTATTGATACATGCCTACTAAACTGTTTATTTGAACATTCTGGTTACTTGTAAAATTACAGGAAGACTGATGCCTGTCTGCGACCTCCTGACCTCGCCGCACAAGTACATGTTAGTGCCATTCGATTACTGGTGCTTTGCAGCAGTTTTAAAATCTTCTTTGGCCTTCTCATTGCTCAAATTCGTGTAATTTCTTAATGTGTCTCTCGTCTTTATTGCTTAATTTTGCTCGTGAGAAAATGTCACTCATAGTTGTTGAAATGTCACTCCTAAATATACCGAAATTATGAAAATATCACACATGGCAATCTGAAACCTTGGCAGCTATGAAGCAGCATGCAGGAAATGAGCGGCCTCACCTCCAGGTGCAGGCCAAAAGTAATGCTGGGGGACATAGTCCCACCCCAGCCAGGAAACACACAAGATCCGGAAGAGCAGCCATGCCCCGGTTACTTACCGGTAATCTTCATTACTCCGAGTCCATGTCTTCCTCGCCACAGTAATATACATATGAGCCTCCGGCTCCACACAGAACTCCAAGTAAAATAAAAGAGCAGCGCTCTAGTCTCCCCTCCCTCCTCCAATATGGCCCCAGAGGCTTCCACCAATCACATAAAAGGACACAAAACAAGCAACACAGCCTGAAAACCAAGCCGCAGACATGAAGCCACCACCAGGGCCGGGAGGGAAGGGAAACTATACTGTGGCGAGGAAGACATGGACTCGGAGTAATGAAGATTACCGGTAAGTAACCGGGGCATTACCTCCTCGTCCTGTCTTCCTCGCCACAGTAATATACATATGAGCCGATACCAAAGCAATCAGCTTCATGTAAGGAAAACAGACCACATCATCAGTGCAGCGAAACATATTTTTAATATACAGAGGCACAACAACCCAAAAAATGGACAACCTCTTAAGGCACCCCAGCAGTCAAAACAGAAGAGGCAAACGAAACAGAACCCCCACCCCCAATCTGGAGGCGGTAATGGGACATGAAGGTATGCGGAGAAGACCACGTAGCAGCCCTGCAAACATCCTCCATAGACACCCCTTTGAAAGAAGCCCAGGATACAGCAACCGACCTGGTGGAACGACCCTGAATAGGAAGAGATGGAACCACAGAGACCGAAGCATAAGCCAAAAGAATGGCTTCCTTAATCCACCGACTGATCGTGGACAGGGAGGGCTTCATACCCTGACGCGACAAACCATAATTTACAAACAAGCAGTCAACCTTACAAAAGGGAGAAGTGCGAGATATGTAAATCAGCAAGGCACGCCGAACATCTAAGAGGTGCAAAAGGGACTCCTCAGCCGAGGAGGGATCAGGACACAGAACCGGAAGAACCACCTCGGCAGATAGGTGAAAAAAAGAATCCACTTTAGGAACAAAAGTGGGATGAGGGCGCAAGACCACACGGTCCGCCAAAACCAACAAAAACGGGGCAGAACAAAGGAAAGCACCCAACTCCCCCATACGCCTGGCAGAGGCAATCGCCACCAGAAACACCACCTTGAGAGTCAAAAACTTCAGGTCCACAGACTCCAAAGGCTCGAAAGGAGCCAACTGCAAGGAACGCAAAACCAAAGGAAGGTCCCAAGGAGGAGGACACATGATAGTACGTGGTCGCTGGAAAGAAAGAGACTTAAAAAGCCGAGCAACCAACGGAGAAATGGAAACCAAAGGCAGGACATGAAATGCCCGAATGGCGGCCCACTGAGCCAGAAGGGTCGAAATGGCCAATCCCAACACAAACCCATCGTTCAGAAAGTCCAGAATGCGAGCTGGATCCAAAGAATCCAACGTCAGCCCATGAACAACACACCAAGAAGCAAAATGATCCCAATGCTTGGCGTAAGACTTAAGCGTAGAAGGCCTCTGGGACTGCTGAATGACACCAGCCACAGCCACCGAACAACCCTCACGCATCAGAGACTCCCTCTCAAGAGCCAGGCCCGCAGACCCAGGGAACGGAACACAGGCAGAGGAAGAAGAGGACCCATCAGAGGGTACGGCACGAACGGCAAGGGCCACCCCGGAGACACAGCCAATTCCCTCAGAAGGGGAAACCAAGGGCGACGCCACCAACAAGGAGCAATCAGAAGCACCAACGACCCCTCCCTCTTGATCTTCTGTAACACAGCTGGAAGCAGGGGAACAGGGGGAAATGCATACAGCAGACCCTCCGGCCAAGGGAACGAAAGGGCGTCCACCCTCCAGGCGTCCCGGCAAGGCATAATCGTGCAAAAACAACGGGTCTGGGCATTGTCCTGGGAGGCAAACAGGTCCACAATCGGACAACCAAACATCACCTGCAACCTCCTGAACATCCACCTCGTGAGAGACAAGGACCCCATGGAAGGAAACACCCGGCTCAGACAAACCGCCACAGTGTTCTCCGCACCAGGCAGATAGATGGCAGACAGGGACTCCAGATGCACCTCCGCCCAAGAACCAATCCGACGAGCCAGGCAACTGAGGGAGCGAACCCTGCACCCCCCTTGATGGTTCACATAAGACATCACAACCTGATTGTCCGTCCGGATTTGCACGTGGTGACCCTGAACAAGATCTGAGAAGTCCAACAGACCCAGAAGGACGGCCTTCAGTTCCTTGTAGTTGGAGGAACATGACAAAACCGACTGAGGCCAAATCCCTTGAGTCGCCGAAACCCCCAGAGTAGCACCCCATCCCAGCAGGCTGGCATCGGTAGTGACCACGCGGGTGGGAACAATCAGAAAAGGGCGGCCCTTGGACAGATGACCCACGTCCAACCACCAACTCAGGACCACCCGAACCTCCTCCGACATAGGAACCAGAACATCCATATCGAGGGAACAGGGGTCCCAATGCGATAAAATGTGGGACACCACCGGGTACATATGGAGGCGAGCCCACGGCACCGTCAACAAAGAAGCCGACATCAGACCCTGAACTCGTAACCACAGGCTCACAGGATGAGAAACCCCCACCAACAGGGAACGAACAGCAGACATCAGGGACAAAACACGGGGAGGGGGCAGGAACACCATCCCCAACTGAGTCCTGAACAGAGCCCCAATGAAAGTCAATTCTTGAGCAGGAACCAGGGAGGACTTCGGCACATTCACGAGGAACCCATGATGCGCCAGGACATGGCACACCTTCCGGACATGCAACTCCGCCTTAGGAAGAGAAGAAGCAGAAATTAAAATGTCATCCAGATAAGGAAAAACACTGACTCCCTCCCCATGTAGATGTCCAATAAGAGGAGCCAGAATCTTAGTAAAGATCCGTGGAGCAGAGCAGAGCCCAAAAGGCAATACCTGGAACTGGTAATGACGACCCTGCACACAAAACCGGAAAAACTTCTGAAAGTCTGGATGAAGAGGAACATGTAGGTAAGCATCCTTCAGGTCTATCGAAGCAAGGAAATCCCCCTGAGATATCAGAGGAAGGATCAAGGGAAGGGAAACCATCTTGAACCGTTGGTGAGGGATGAAAGTATTCACCCACTTCAGGTCCATCACCGGCCGAAGATCCCCGGTGCGCTTGGACACTAGGAAAAGTATCGAATACACCCCTTTCCCCAACTGATCGCTGGGCACAGGAACGATCGCCTTCTTGACCAACAGGGACGCAATGCCGTCCAAAAGCGCCAATCGTTTCACAGGATCTCTTGGACAAGGAGTGGCCCTGAAACAATCTGGGGGTGTCCGGGCAAATCCAATGCGCAAACCCTCCGAGATCACCTGAAGCATCCATTGGTCCGACACAGTCCCCCGCCAAGAGTCCAGGAAGCAAGTGAGTCGACCCCCAACCGGACCCACACCAGGAGCGACCCAGTCAGGATTTGGAAGCGGGAGCGGAGGAGGCAGAAGCTCCGGAGAACCGGGACTTATCAAAGGAGGGAGCACCCCGGCCACACCCCCGTCCACGAAAGGGCTGACCTGCCCGACCCCTCTTCGAGGTACCAAAAGACCGCTGAGAACCAAAGGCACGGAACCTGCCAGGACGGTCAGGAGCAAGCAGTTTACGGTCCTCCGCCGTCTTCTTCACCATGTCGTCAAGAGAGGAACCAAAAAGCTTAACCCCCGAAAAAGGGATTTTCATAAGCAAGTTTTTCTGGGCAGCATCAGCCTTCCAGGAGCGGAGCCACAACTGACGCCTCGCAGCCACAGAGGATCCGGCCGCAGAAGCAGCAGCCCCCAGCGAATCAAAGGAGACATCGGACAGCAGACGAACCTGCTGCTCCATCATCGCCAGGGTAGAAGAAACATCCTCCCCCTGGTCCAACAACTCCGACAGAGATTGAAAATCCTTGAGCAAGGACTGTATCGTGTAAAACGTATAGGCCGCAGCCCTGATAGAAAAATTGGCAGCCGCAAAAGTGCGTTTCACAGCACCATCCACCTTACGGTCAACCGGGTCAGCAGGAGAAGAGTCCTCCGAGACAACGGACCCATGCGAAGACATGCTCGCCAACAAAGAGTCAACCTTCACGGAGGCAGGGTATTTCACTGCAAAATCCTGAAGAGGGTACCTCTTACTCAAGAAACGAGGAAAGGAACCTTTGTCCACATCCTTCCATTCATTCTCCAGGACCTTCAAGACAGAGGAATGGAGAGGCAAAGAATCAGGCTCAGGACGACGATATTGTGAAAACAGATCGTCCTCCAGAGGCAGCACGGAAGCAGGGAACACCAAGTTTTCGCGAATGTGACCCAGCACCTCCTTCAGGTCGGCACCTTGCACAAAGCAACCCCTGACATCAACCGCCTCTTCATCCTCAGAATCAGCATCAGCAGCAGCGCCATCAACCCTCGCCTTTTTAGGAGGAGGGACAGGAACATGACCTTGCAAAGCAGCAGAAACAGCAGTATTTATCATCTGCTGCAAAAGTTCCTTAGAGGGAACATGCACCCCCGAACCGGAAGCCACGTCCAAAGGATCAGGATCACCCAGGCTAGATGAAAGATCCATGACAGCCAGCCACGTGTAAGAAAAACAAACACAGGCAAAACGAAGAACAGGCCTGGTAAAGTAGGACCCCAGGTTGCTAAGCAACCCAACAAACTCCACCCGGACTGAAGCCGAAGGCCACAAAAGCAGCCGGAAGAGCCGCGCGCCGCAGTAGAAATGAGGCACAGACTGCAGCCCGCCGAGCCCAATGAACCCCTTAATGCGTCTCCCGCTCCGCAGGAAACACGAAGAGGCATGAAACACGCCGGCGCGGAGACCGGCATCAGGTAAGCCCACAGACCGGTAAAATTATAACTGAAGCAACCGGCACCCAGAGAACACGCACCCGGCCGTGCAACGTCCGCTCAGCAGGACGCGCGGCCGGGATCGAAAAACGGCACACAGGACACAAGGCGTCCCGCCCAAAATATAACCAACACCAGCCGTAGACAGAGAAGCCACGCCAGTCCGCTGAAGCAGGACGCGAGGCATCCAGGCAGAAGAAGGGGGAAACAAGACAATCAGCAAAACGAAGCCAAATAAATGACAAATTAACGCATGCAAACACCAACAAACTTCCCCCAACTAGATACCACAGGGCAAGGGGAACCGCTAAAGCAGCAACCCCGTCCCACTCACCTGACCAGCAGGGAAATCACAGCACTCGGAGAAGTGCAGAAAAAAAGAACAGGCTGTGTTGCTTGTTTTGTGTCCTTTTATGTGATTGGTGGAAGCCTCTGGGGCCATATTGGAGGAGGGAGGGGAGACTAGAGCGCTGCTCTTTTATTTTACTTGGAGTTCTGTGTGGAGCCGGAGGCTCATATGTATATTACTGTGGCGAGGAAGACAAGACGAGGAGGTAATGCACTATACAAGCACGTTTGAACTGAATAGAATTTAATTTAATTGACTTGAGCTGTACTGAGAAACATCAGGCCCTGTGAGCCAGAGGGAAAATGAATCAGTACTTTTAGTCACCAATAAATAGTTTTTCCTCTCTAGAGTTGTTTTATTCACATTTAAATCATCAACTTATATTGGTTCTTATTTAAGGTGTGGTATTTGATGTTCGTGCAAAATATATTTTATTTTCTTAACGTGTGAAAAAGCTGTAATTTGTGCAGCAGTTTCACCTGCTATTTCACAGTGCTTAGAAATGGCATGTGTGGTTTGAAATGTCGTATGAAAAAAATAACTATTGTTATAATAAATTAAAGAGCCATTACTTTTGAAGCTCTAACAAATAAAACAGTAAAGAGCTGCGGTAGGTTGGACACCAGAGAAAGCACTTGTGTCACCCAGTCATATTTGTTGAATCGGAGGTCAGCACCTCCGTAGCAGATAAAAGTGAGGGGAAAAAGGCACAGCAATGGGCGTGAGGTAATGGGGTAAAACAAAGGGCACACGGACACCAGGTCACGGGTCGGGAGAGTGCTGCCCCCTTGCGGGCCACCTCCTTTTATTCTCTCCCCGCAGGCCACGCCTGGCCTGCGGATGTCAGGATGGGTGAGGGGTGACGTGTCACCAACAACTAGAGCGGGGACATTACATCATTCACCCGCTCGCTATCCGTAGCAATGAAGCCAAGTTAAACCAATCTGCCTCTTTTGCGTACACCATCATCTCACCCTAGTACGGAAATCATATAATGTACCGCATACAACCTGCAATGTTAAGAAACTCTTAGGTCCATGTAACTTTCAGATTTTAATGGCGGGCATGCCATCTTACAAGATCACTCTAAATCCAAACCTTGCTCTATTGAAAGACATGCTGGGTGCAATGGTTTATCTGAAATCAGGGACAAGGCATTCAGAACACATAAGCCACAAAACTTCTCTTTCTACACCGGTTTTACCTTTAATGTGTCAGTAACATCTATGATGTTCTGCATCAACTCCAATCCTGTCTACCATTTAATTCGCATATCACTGATCCAACTGCACATCCTAGAGACCAATAAACTGCAAATTTTCCTGTTGAATGCAGGAGACACCAGCGGGATTTCGAATGCGTCTTTATTCACCCACGTTTCAGGGCGCACTGCCCTGCTTGCCCCCTTAAACTCCTCCCCTTCCTTTTCCTGCCATGCCTGGTCCTGGGTTACAGACAGGACAGGCATGGCACCTCCCCTTTTGTATTTTGAGTGTTCAAAGTTCTTTGTGGTCGGCTGCTTTGTGGTCGGGTGGAGAGATGCCTTTCTCTACTGTCACTGGTTCCCAATGTTGATTGGGGTTCTTCATATTCGTCTTCTTCTTGACTTGACTTGTCAGTGTCCCAGTTTAAATCTCGAGCACCAGTATATACTGTATATACTGTAGTATTTCACCTCTTGAAGTGTGATGCATTTCTAGTTGCTCTTTTGACTCCGGATTCCGCCATGATCATGGTCCCTTTCTTCTTGATTACATGTAGTGGCTGAACACATTAGAGGCTGTCAACCTTGGTTTCCCTTTCCTTCTTCACTAGCACCCAGTCGTCTTCTCGGATGCCAGACGTCTTTGCATGCCTACGTTGATCCGCATATTCCTTCATTTTCGGCCTTCTTGGATTGATCAAGTTCTACCAGTGTCTCATGGTCGGAATTCGTGAATCTGGATTTTGTGATAGCATCAGCGGCTGGTATCCGAGCGTGTGGGATTCGCCCCAGCATTAGGGTGGCAGGGCATTGATTAGTAGTACTGTGTGGCGTGGTCCGGTATGCCTGTAGCACTTCGTTTAGGGCTGGCTGAATGTCCCGATGAGCTAATTCAGCTTTGTCTTTTTTATAGTGGCCATGAATCGCTCCACCATTCTGTTGGCCTCAGGCCACAGGGGAGTGATCTTTCGGTGTTTGAAGTTTAGGTGTCTCGCAAATCCTGCAAAATTCTGTCCGTTGAATGGTGGTCCATTATCTGTCTTTACGACTGTAGGGATTCCCCATGTGGCAAATGCTTCATCAATGACTGGTATGACAGCAGTTGTTTTGGTGGACGAGATTTGTTGAGCAATGGGGAATCAAGAGTATTCATCCATGATGACAATGATGTACTTCCCTGATTTCAGCGGGCCAAAGAAATCAACCACCACGTGTTGCCATACACTATCTGGGAGGTCTGACATCTGTAGAGGGGCCTGTGATTCTTCTCGCCCCACCAGTTGGCAGTGTGGGCAGTCTTGTAATATAGCCTTATAGCCCGCCGTAGAGGGCTATACCGGCTATTAAAGGCCCTCTCCAGCGTTAAAGGCCCCGAGCCGAAGGCGAGGGCCTTTAACAAGGGAGAGGGACTTTAATAGCGGTATAGCCCATCTACGAAGGGCTATAAGGCTATTAGAACATTCTGTCACTAGAGGACAGAATGTTCTAACAAAAAAAACAAAGCCTTTTGGGAGCGTGAGGGGATTGGAATCCTCTCAGGCTCCCTGAACCCTTTGTTCACAGCCAGAGTTGTGAACAAAGAAACATTGGAATGTTGGAGCTCCAGGCTCATACCAGCCATTATAAGCCCAGAGCACTCCATTGTTTCCAATGGAGCTCCCAACATTCCAATGTTCTAATGTGGTTTCTACCATCTGGTCAAGCGAAGGAAACTAGACGTGTTCACGTAGCACCTTCTTTGTGGCTACCACTCCTCTATGTCCTTCATGTGCTAGGTTGACGTGCCTTGCCTCAACTAGTGGGGAATTATGATTCTCCTGTCTCTCAGTAACAGACCATTGGTGCTGATGGAGAGGCCATCTTTGACATGTTTGAATGCCATGAGTTCTTGTGTTTTGATGGTGTCATTTGTATTTAGTTCTTCCAAGTGTCTCCATGAATTGTTGCAGGCACGTTGCATGATGCTCTGTAACGTGGCATCTTTTACAGATGCTTCTATGATGGCCTCGAGTGGAACAGCAGGCGGGCATGCTTGGTCGATGACGAAATGGAGATATTCTTCTGCTACTGAAGGCCGCACTCCTGTTACTGCTTGGGAATGTCTGATATGTAGTCCGCCGGGTATTCCGCCTTCCCGGGTTTGTGGATGAATGTATATCTGTAGTCCTGCAGACAGATCCCCAACCGTTCAGTCCTCGGAGGCATCTTCGCCCGGGGGTTGCTGAAGGTATTTGGCAGAGCCTGGTGATCGGTGATAAGGGTAAAATGCTTGCCATAGACGAAAAGGTGGAAATGTTCACATGCCCATACAACCACCAGGCTCTCTTTTTCCGGTTGGGAGTATGCTTATTCTGTGTCGGTGGGACTGCGACTGGCATATGCAATGATGTGACATTGATCTTCTTTGTCATCGTATTGTACCAGAATGGCGTTGAGCCCAACGGGGGCTGGCGTCCACCGTGATTTCCGTCTTCCGTTTGGGATTAAAATAAGCCAAGTTGATGGCTGAACTCACAGCGGTCTTGATTTCATTGAATGCTTGTTCACACTTATCTGACCAGTGAAAACTCTGCCCTTGTCGTGTCAGTTCTCGTAGTATGTAACTGATGGTTGCATAATCATTGATGAACCGGGCGCAGTAGCTAGCCATGCCCAAGAACGAACGGGTGTCGCTGACATCTTGTGGTTGGGAGGTGTCAGATAATGCTGATACTTTCTCAGTGTCTGGTCTCATGCCTTCTTTTGAGAAAATGTGTCCATAGAATTTTTGGGTTGATTTGTGAAATTCACACTTATCTTTGTTAAGTGTGTGGTTGGCATCCAGGAGGGTGTGGCACACCTGGTCCAATGCCTTGTCGTTGTCTTTCTGAGTCTCTCCAAACACCAGGCTATTGTCACTGTAGTTGAATGCATTCAGGATGTGTTGTAACACTCACCGAATGGCTTCCTGAAAAATCTCAGCTGTGGTCGAAATCCCAAAGTTAAAGTGCTTGTATCAGAAAAGCCCTTGGTGTGTTGTGAACGTGGTGATATATCTTGATTTGATGCGCCTGTGTCTAGAACGAACTTGTCAGAGTGTCTTCCCATCAGAATGTCTAACCGTGGGATTTCTTCAGCCTGTCTGGATCTGCCACCATGTATACATATTTGTCACTGTCTTGTGATATCGGAGTAAGTGCAGATGACTCTCTGGATGTCGACCTGTGAGATCGATATGAGCTGTGTCACTGAGTGCTGGACCTTGACAAGCTCGTTGATCGGTCTCTTCTCCCTTGCACAGCTCAGACATGGTGACGTGACCCTGTGCTTCGCTTAACCAGTCCTGTTTCCTTGCGATGAGTTTGGCAGGCAGCTTCAAAATGGTTGTCTTTCCTGCATTGTTGGTCAGTGGCTGGGCATGGGCCGAATGAGGTTAATCTTGCCCACACCGATAACACTGCGATGGTTGTCTTCGGGAGTGACTGCTTTGGTTACCACTGCAAGGTGACCTTGCATGAAATGATTTCTTGGATCTTCCAGACTGCTGATGATCTGGGCGACGTCTCGGTTCAGTGTGAGATTGTACGCGGAGAGCCTGGTCTCTTTTCTCTGTCTTTTCTATTTTACTGGCTTCCATCTTCTTGGCATACTCTTCTGCTTGGTCATTTATTCAGGTGAGTTCTTCTATGTCTTCGAGAGAGTAGTGCTTTTTTAATAGTCGACGGCGTAGCGATTCCGACTAACACCCATCAATGATGCATAGGCGAGGTGCGTCTTCCGTGCTGAAATTGTCATATTTGCAATAACGAGCCAGACGTTTGAGATGGAAGATGAAATCACTCATGGGCTCATCTCGCTCTTGTGATGCAAGATTGAACGTGTAGAGCTCATAGTCGAGGTTCTGCTTGGGAAGGAACTTTCTGTTCAGGGCCTCTCTCACATCATCGTAAGACGCCGCATTAGCTGGGGGCAGTTCTTTGATGATTTGTCCAAAATCTTTGCCCACTAAATTTGTAGTGCAATGATTTGCTGGTCGGGATTTTGGATTTGTGAGCCCTTCATGAAATCCTCGAAATCTTCAAGCCAACTCTTCTATTTAGGGCCCATACTGTTTCCAGATGTCAGTATTAGGTGTTCAGGGGGAAGCAAGAATGATACTCCCAGGAACATTGGTCCAGGCGATGGGGCAGTTGGCACAGAGCCAGTCACCGCCAGTTGCGACAAGTCAGGTCATGTCGACATGGTGGGGCATCTGTGGCTTAACTCAGTGCTACAGTTAGCCCCATGGGCATCTCGAGACCTCGGTTGCACTCTCAGCGGGTTCTGAGGTGCTTTTCTGGGTGGGGCCTGACTTCATAATTGCCTCACTCTATGCTTCAATGAACCCCACTGGTGTCTGGGGGCCTTAGTCGCGCTTTTGGCGGGCTCTGGGTGATTTCCTGGTGGTGCCGGACTGCCTGACTTCAAAATGGCCACTGTGCGGCGAGCCAAGCTTAGTTAATGGGCAATGCCTGACCTTAAGATGGCCGCCGTGTTGACTTTTGCCACCTATCAACACAGGGTTTGCCTTTGTCCCCAGACTTTCCTGAGCTTTTGGGTGTGTGGGTGCTGTGTCAACACTCTGGCTACCCCTCGCACTCTCACTTGGTTGTTTGCAATGTTCTGGCCGACCTCAAAGATGCTCCACTCCTCACTTTCGGTAGCCTGTATTTTTTCTTCTCTTTGCGCGTGCAAATGCCAGAATGGAGGAGGGGGGTGCCTCGCATCACACCCTCGTCACCAGTTTCCTGTCCCCGCCAGCCCCACACTAATAAATACACGAGACACCAGCGGGATTTCAAATGCATCTTTATTCACCTGCGTCTCAGCGCGCACTCTCCTGCTTGCCCCCTAAAACTCATCCCCTTCCTTTTCCTGCCATGCCTGGTCCTGGGTTACAGACAGGACGGGCATGGCAATACGACACAAACCAATAAACAGGCATTCGCCAGGTTGGTCCCAAGACTCGGAGCCTAGATTTACTGAGGTGTGCTTGAATGTACATGTAGTGCTGCAAATGTTTGCACTGTTTCCCGCAGGCCTTTTAACAGTAAATAATAGGGTGCATTACACTGATTTGCACCATACAAAAACCTTTACAATATCTTAATAAATAACCCACACAAACTTGTTCTTTCCACTTCTAAGTTTGAGACAGCCCCAACACATTCCTCTTTAAATCGTCATCCCCTCTCAAAAGGGGAGGGCAAAAAGGAAAGGCATGGCTCTCGAGAAGCTATGCCCTTCCTTCCCACACGTGAATTTTACTCAATTGTTATTGTTATTATATTGCTTTAAATTCGAGTCATTGATTTGCCTCTTGTCCAGTTTTTAATAAACTCTTCCATCTTTGAGGATTGAAAGGTTGTATATAAAGTTTCAAATTAAGTAAAGACGGTTTGGGATTATTATGTAACAATAAACATATAGTTCATTCTTAATTGTGCACGTCTCACTTAACAACTCAAAAGTGTATTACTATTTTTACTGCTCTGTAATTTATTTTTACTGTTCCCTTAACAATTACAGGTACCTCAAATATATAAAACCACAAGAACATGCAATTTCTTTTTTTAAGCATGCACAAGAGAGATATTCCAAAAATACACTATGAATGTAGGTCGCAAATACGTGTGCCACCTTTGAATCTTTAAGCATTCAGTTTTGTACCGATCAGCAGTTTTACAATTCTTACTCTTCAATCAAATTTTACTTCAAAACAAATGTGCTGGAAGTTTGCACTGTAGGATTTCTTGCCATAAAACAAGACAAGCATTTAACTAAATTTCAACTGGTGTGTTTGAATTTTCAGGAGATATTTCATGTGAGTAAGGGCAGGTTAAGATTGTTGCCACAAACGTTTGAAAAATGCAACAATCTGCATGAGGTTTTTTCTCATATGTCAAATTCAGCCTTGAGATCTTGTAGAAGGTTTTGGAGAGAATATTTTCTTATTCCCTGAACAAGAAAAAAATGCTATATTCTTACTGGTCTGGTGAACTGAAATGGACTGAAGACCTGCATGCCAGAAGTGAGGAACCAGCTGCCTGATTACTTTGAAGCTCAGTGGAGTAACCTGCCTGCCGTTGGATGCTGTCTAACTGCTTCAGGAGGATCACATACCAAATACTAATTTTCCCTACCAACCAGGGCAGCAACTTCTGCTGAAAATGTGTGCTGGAGTGCCTCACCAGACTCAAATTAAGGCAGTGACTTCTAATGAGGACCAGATCATGTCCTCTAGAGTTCTTTAACTTAGGATTAGATTATTTCCAAGAGGAACATTTTTGCATCATGTGTGCACAGTTTCCGTGCTCATAAAGAAAGTACAGGGCACTGAGAACCCTCTCTTTCTTGATAGCAAGTAAACCTAATTGAAATATAATGTTGACATTTCTTGATACAAACTGGCAGGGGAGTAAAACACCTGCAAGCCCCTATTGGTCCTGTTTTTACCTGGTACCGTGGATCTATTAATATTTTGACTTATCATAGGATAAATACTTAGGGGCCCATTATGATCGTCCGCGATCACCGAGGAGGAGGGAACCTCCGCAAGGGCATTCCGAGTTCCCTCCTGTCCAATTAGGATGTGACCGCCGCCCTGGTGGTCACATCCTCTATTTGTAACATTGCGGCGGGTGCGGCTTCAAGCTGCACCCGCCGCAATGTTACAAATGCATACATTGCATTTGTATGCAGAAAGCGGCAGGCACCGCCCGGTGCCTGCCGATTTCTGCATACAAATGCAGGGGGGTACCATAGGTACCCCCCATGTGCACCCCCCACCCCCCTTCACCAAGGGGGCCTGCTACGGGCCCCCGAGTTGAAGAACCGCATGCTTTTCCTCGGCGGAGAAGCCGCCGCGGAAAAGCATTACTTCTCAGCCATCCTAATATGTCTGGCGGTGTCTGAGAGACACCGCCACCATATTAGGCCTTTTCCGCCGCGGACTGAAACCAGGACCCACCAGCCATCCTAATGTGGCGGTGGGTCTTTGGTGGGTCCGCAGAGGATTTTCCGCTTCCTCCGGGCCAGCGGTGGCTTCCGCCGGCCCGGAGAATGCAGAAAATCCTCCATCGTAATCTGCTCCTTATTTTGGTATCTTGAAACTCTAGAACCAGTTCATAAGAATCCATTGCAGCCAAACCGCATCTGTATAATGAATTAATTGGAACAAAACATTTGATCATACGGTGTATGTTAATGACACCATGCTAACTCCAGGACTTGAGCTGAGATTTATTTCTTACAAAAACTTCCTCTTGAAGTTTCCCGAACCAGAATCCCTTTCATACACATCCTACCAAATGGCTGTATAGTCAGTAACAAAGAAACCATTGAGAGAAGATACTGATGGCCATGCATCCCCACCTCACTCATCAGGGGTGCCTTTCCCCATTATGCAATTGTTATTGTCCACAAAGGTTTCCCATGATTACTTCACTTCAATCTGTCTGAGTTTGTGGAACACTCCAGCAGTGGCTATCTCACAGCCAGGAAGCCAACCCCATACCTTATGTGAGTCCCATGCCACAAGGAACACTGAAAACACTCCTTCATTACCATCCTCATAACTAATAAGGATTTTAGCCTACCTTCCGGTGCACCCCTCACAGTTAAAGTTCTTAACTTCCCTGTCCCCTCACACACACACACATTACATTGTCTGCTTCACCCACACCTGCCAGTATCTCTCACCTTGTGATTCAGGGAGGACTGCAGGCTCCGTTGATCTGGTCCAGCGGGTCTCATCCACAGTACATCCTGGAGCAGGAAACCATAGCATGGGAGGTGGGTAGGAGTTTTACACTTGGCTTTGTGGCAAGTATAATGTATCTGACCAATCGAAACCTCACTAAAATGCTCAAGATTAAGTTGGTGGCGTACCTGAGAATAGATTATTTTAAGATTTTTGGTGATTTTTAAATCTAATTGAATTGAATAAAATAATGAATTAATTTTTAAATGACATAACTTATTTGTATACAAACTCCTTGTTTGTTATTTGGCCACAGTTATTTACTTGTATCAGAGTGTTATTGTTGGTCTTTAAGATTCAACATGAAGTTAGCCCTTTGTACATCAACTGCCGTTTTTCTTTAGAAGATCCAGCAGGAGGTAAAAACTTTAAATATATGGCTCATTGAGTACTGCCAAAATATGTTGTCCATCTTTCTCTGGAAGAGCTGACATCCTGTCCCTTTATGTAGATGTTCTCCTATGCATTCTACATCCCCTCTTTGCTGAAATATGACATGTGGGACATCATTAGGTTAATTTCCAATATTCCACTACTTCTCCATGTCAGCACTTCTCCTCCTTTACTCCGCCAGTCACTATATTTTAAACTCCCCTTTTCCTCACCTTCCTACTTCTTCAGGTTGCACTAATATTCCAGCCTCCATCCCACCACCCTTCCCTTAAGTACTCTGGATTACCCCAATATTCCAGCCTCCATCCCACCACCCTTCACATAAGTGCTCTGGATTACCTCAATATTCCAGCCTTCATCCTACCACACTTCCCATAAATATTTATTCAGTTAACATATCATCAGTCAAATGTAATATTCTAATCTAGTTCTTCCTTAGCAGCAAGAAGTCAAAGTACACATATCTGAATGATACCCATAGACTTCAGTGAACCCATTCGCTGTCAGGTTTACTCTTGGATGTAAAATGGCTATCTACTGTCTATAAATAAATCTGCATCCAATCTGTATCAATCGTTGCCTTTCATAATGTATTTGGAGTTGTTTAATTAACTCTCAGTGTGTGAAGTCATTCATTCAGCGCCCTTTCATCAAACCTCTTAAATATTCTTTTGATGTACCTATCTGCAAGATTAACTGAAGCACGGTGCACAAGAGCACTGTGGAGCCATATCATGTTACCTCATGCATTTATCATCAATTTTTATTCGTTATTTCCCCTCATCAAAATGTTTATTTTTTACTTTTGTCTATGTAGCGTATGCTTCTCCAGCGAGTAGCTCAGCCTATTAAATTACACAACTGTGCTTGGTTGAATTAATGTATGTATTCCAAAATTGAAAAGATGTTTATTATGTCTGACACCCTTGAAAGGCAGTCCTCCAAACCTTTTCCTTTCAGCCCTTCTATATTACTGATTTCGAATTTGTTGGTTTTAGTGTTCCTGTGCACTTTTCCACTGCTAACCAGTGCTAAAATGTTAGATCCCTCTGCTTAAAACATGGTATAATTGGCTTACACCTAATTGCCACCTTACATTTACTGGTAAGTCCCTAGCAAATGGTACCCATGTTCCCAGGGCCAGTACATTAAATGCTACTGGTGAACCTTAAGCATTCATTGTACCACTCACAATAGTAGCAATCTATGTCTCAGCCCTACCACTGCTTCCTGTAGTACAGTTTTAAACTGTCTTGTTAACCTGGAAAAATAACCCTTATGCCTGGCCTAAAACTGCCTTTTTAAAACTATGTCACTTGTCACTCTTAAAGTAGAGCCTAAAAGCTCTGATGGCAGGGTGCATGGTGTTTTAAAAGTAAGACATGTGGGTTTAGTTTCTACATGTTCTAACACTGAAACACTCCTAAAGACATTTGTTACTGGTGCCAGGCTTCCTCTCCCATTGACTATCACAGGGTTCCTTTATTACATTTAATAAAGTGTTAACTTCATATTGGGATCAGGTTGGAAAACACTTCTTGGAATCTTTTGAATTATAATGTATAATCCGCTCTAATGGTAACATTGAATTTAAAGTCACAATTACACAAATGCCACTTTTCAAAAGTTGTCATTTCTGTGCCCAAACCTAGAGTGCCTTTCCTTTCTGCCATTAGGCGGCATCACACAACTGTTACTGTCCCCTCTGTGATGGGTTGTTGAATCATTCCAGACATGGGGGCAAAAGGGCCTTAGATGTGACAGGATGGGCCATCCTTGGAGGATGTTTGGGGGAGGAGTTGTACCCAGCCCTGAATTGTACTTCAAAGATCTTTCCTGAATCACACACAAATTAACCTGACACTAGCCTTTTGACACCCCAGACATTTGTGAGCCAAACTCATAAGGAGGGAAGTGGGCCAGGTGTTGTCCCCACACAAAGGCTGGCGCTGGGGATATAAGGTAGCACTCGTAGACCTCAAATCATATAACTTCTGGGCCTGTTGAAGACTCATAAAAGGACTGCCCTGCTGCTGGCAGTACTTCCCAGCCACTGAGGAAGTGTTAGACCTGTCAGCCCTAGGGTGGTCGTTCCCCAAATGTTTTGCCTTACTCATCCATTTTTGGTGATATTGGTTTTGTTGGCTCTGTGCACTTTACCACTGCTAACCAATGCTAAAGTGCGTGTGCTCTCTCCTTTAAACATGGTGATATTGGCTTATACCCGATTGGCATAATTAATTTACTAGTCAGTCCCTAGTAAAGTGTTACTACATGTACTCAGGGTCTGTACATTACATACCACTAGTGGGCCTGCAGCACCAATTCTGCCACCCACTTAAGTTGCCTTTTAAACATGTCTCAGGCCTGCCATTGCAACTTGTGTGTGCAGTTATAAGCTGCCATTTCGACATGGCAAAATAAACCTTTTGCCTGGTTTAAACCTTCCTTTTTAATACATATGTCACCACTAGGGAAGGCCCTAAACAGTCCATATGGCAGGGTGCAGTGTATTTAAAATTTTGGACATGAACTGATAAGTTTTACATATCCTGGTAGTGAAAAACTCATAAATCTGTTTTTCACTACTGCAACTGGCACCTACGTAATGGAGGATCCTCGCTTCCCTGTTTCTTTCATTGACACAGTAAGCTGTATCAGCATACAGTCACCAGCGACACTTTGTAATTTCACAAACGCCAGGAAGATTCCCTTAGAGCTACTCTCCTCCGTCCCTAGTCTATATCCACAGAAGCTTTTGGAGCCTTAGTCTACCCACTGAGAGCCGGCTTACTCTTGCCTTGTAGAAAGAACAGTACTTTTTCTTCAATAACTTAGGGCCTCATTACTATGTCTGTTTGAAAGCATTCCGACCGACTCCTTGTCGGAATCGTATCTGACCAACTCAGGTTTGGGGAGTCCGACAAACCGATTGCAATGGTTCCGAACACCATTCGGTCAGACTCCCATTGATTTCAATGGGAGTCTGTGTTCCGACCGACTACACAGGCTCCCATTGAAGAAAGGAGTGGTCCCGGAAAACCTTGCACCTTGTGGCGGGTACCCCACGGTGCCAGCCGTAAAGCGGGGTCCCATGGGTACCCCTAAGGGCCCCAACCATAAGCCTCCGGATGAAGGGGAGTCGGTTACAGGCCCCCAAAGTCAGTTTCTGACAGACAAACTGTGTCGGACACCATAATCGGTCGGTCGGAATCGCGGCCCGTAGAGCTCTATGATTTGGCTCCAACCTACTTGGACTCTCCGAATGCACGTCGGAACTGATTCGGAATGACCGACAGACTACCTTGTATCTTAATCGGTACGTTGGAAATGTTTCAGAGTCAGTCGGAAACATGGCTTCGGACACAGGTTCAGTCAGACCGAATGCCATTTGGAACCTTTCCGACCGACATCGTAATGAGGCCCTTAGTGCACATGATCACCCTGCATGCCACATTCTTTGCCATTCAGGATGTCCCTGCAATTATAAAGTCCTGATCCCCTCAACCTTTTAGTGGTGGAAACGCACTCAACAGATCAGTATAACAGACAAATAGTTGTCTGTGTCCATTCTCTCAATAGGACAAATAAGTAACTTCTCAGTATTTGTCTGTTACTCAAAAAAAGCCTTTTTTGTAGATTATTTATTGTAATGTAGTTATTGTATTGATGCTTTGACATTGGGTACACATTATGCACGTTCTAATAATTTGTTTGTACTTCCTATGACATTATTTGTCCTTGGGAGTTCTGGGGACAGTCTAGTTCTCATGACTGAATGGTTGTTGTTGAACTACTACATGTATAAATATTTATAGATATTCTTTTTGTTTCTACAGTTGTGTCGGTTGTGGTATTCTTATCAACTTTTCGTGATATAAATGTGCCAGAACTCATTTGGGCCTGGCAGGTGTCAATGTTGCTAAAATCTTTGAGACTTCCTTTGTCCCTTTTTAACTGCATTATTCAATTTCCTTTATGATACCCATGCGAACGATTCTAGCATAAGTTTGGTAATGTTCAACTAGGACCAGTGGGAATGTCGAGTTTGTCTAAAGATTTGTAATTTTATACCATCCTAAATGGTAAAGTCTGATTTTATATCACAATTCTGAATACGCCACTTTTAGAAAGTTAACGACAAATGATCACTCCCATCAACCATAGATATAACAATCACTTGACATAGCTTCAGAATACTCTGGATCCATACCATAAAAGTATCTTGTTCTTTTCAAGAAACGCTTTCAATATTCCCATTCATATGCAGGTGTGGCCGGCACAGATAACCGCGGTGGGGTGGGCGGGTGTGGTGAAAGTGGACAGACAACAGGATAGAGGAAAGTAAAATGAAAAATGCAGTAAGAGCAAGGTAAGTGATTTTATTAATTGTTTTGTTTTACTTTCCCAATCCTGGCATCTGTCCACTTCCCCACCCAACCAGCCTTCACCACCGTTGGTACCTGTGCCGGTCACCACCTGTTCATATGTACAGCAACCACCGCTCCAATAATCAAAACAGGAAATGATTTCTCATGGTTAATCTGTTAAATGTTTTAATGCCAAAAATCACATAACAAGGAAAACAGTACATTCACATCGTAAAATGACCCTATAAATACATCCTTCTGTGTATTTTGACAGTCTCACGGCTTTATTTAGGGAGATATTTCTGTCAACATCTTTATTGTAGGTACACCCTCAAACTAATACAATACACCAATGGCTTTTGACCTTCTTGAGGCCCTAAAACATAGATGAAGGTCTTCCTTAGAGATCTAAAGTTTCATGCAGGACACCTCCGGCATGTATTCAATAATGTACAGTCAATCCTTCATTGAGAGTTCTGGACTTGGTCAGTGCTAAATTACACTCAAGCTAGTTGATGTCTTAGTGATGTGCCTTCCAGACATCGGTCTTAATATGTTGCCCCATTACAACATGGTTCAGCGACACCTTGAACTTGAGACTTTGTCCCAGTCTGGCACGACCGATAACCACAGTTGCCACTTTGTGCTTCTGAGCACTGTTTTCACATACATTTCTATGATTGCATATCTCCGAGTCTACTAACTGAATTTTTGTTATTTTGGTCTCAAATTATTTATTATATTTTACGCTGTTTTTCTCAATTGGTGTGGAATTTCTCATGTGCTGTGTTTTCACTTTATTACTGATTGAATTTCTGCATAAATAAATTACACATTGCCTCTAAGTTAATCCAGACTTCTTTTGTACCAAGCTACCACTAGTTAATTTGGGGTTTGCTTGTGACTTTACC
This sequence comes from Lissotriton helveticus, assembly GCF_964261635.1. Classification (NCBI taxonomy): domain Eukaryota; kingdom Metazoa; phylum Chordata; class Amphibia; order Caudata; family Salamandridae; genus Lissotriton; species Lissotriton helveticus. The sequence continues at coordinate 728,018,940 of NC_136061.1, forward strand.
CCTGAACTGTGGTTTCTGCTTGACTAGGTTTTCACTCCCCTCAACCAGTAACCCAGTTTCCTACAGGAAGGAAGACTGAACCAGCCCATTAAACCCAGGACCACCAGAGTGCCTTGGAGGGCTAGCTGGCTGGCCTCTGTGTGAGCTACAGTTTCACAAAAATCTTCAGGGACCCTACAACTTACCTGCCTGCTGCTGCTGGTCTCTGCTGGAGTGGGTCCTAGCCCCCAGTGGTGCCCCCCCAGGTTCACAAGTCCTGGAACCTTGCCTTGGTGCTAAAGTGACCTTCTTCTACCAAAACCTAAAACCTAGGACTTAGAAAGTTTTTTCAGCAAAAATACAACTAACAGGAAACCGGTACCTACCTGCAAGCCGATCTGCCAAAGAAGCATATCCAGTGGATTGACTTCTCTGCAGCACCTGCTTTGTTCTCTTCAGACGCATATCCATTTCTGGGGGACTTTTCAACGCAGTAACTGGGCTTTTGGAGCCTTGTCCAGCTGGGATATTTCAAACTCCAGAAAAACGTTAAGTCCAACTGTAGAAGTCTTCACTGGGCTTGATGGTGACCAACATCCCATCAAAGATTTGTCCTGAAAATCCAGCTTTTGCCTCCGTCATTGATGACTTCACTGAGACTTCATCCAGCAGCTTGCCATCATTGACAACTTCAGCTTGGCCTCCTGCCTGGCCCCACTGAGGATTCTGACTTATGCAGGAAATCGTCAGAATTTCTTTTAAGTTTAAATGTGAATCTTGACTGCGTTTTGTGTTAGTTTTCATCTTTCCACCAGCAGGTGCCATCAGCATACCTTCCATCACAGAATCTCTGCATCCAGCTGTCCCTCTTTTTTAGCAGCAAGATTACCAGTATCTATGAAAACTTTGAGCCCTAACTGAACCCCACACTCTTGCAGCCCTCCTATGTGTCACTTATAACACTCAGACAATCACCTGGACCCACCATCCCCTATCAGGGAACATCTGTGACCATGCAGTTCATCCACGCCAGGGTACACTCGGACCCCTGCCTTCATCACATCTTCACTTAAGGACTGGACCCCTTCAACACAGCCCTCACTGAGCTCCTCAATACCTTAATCAGCACAGATGCCTAACGGGATGCCTGGAAACATGACACAATTCTACCCATCCTAAAGAAACCCCCAGCGGTCCCAAAACCACTAGCCAACTAACAGTTCATCCCTCCTCCACGCTACTCGGCAGTATCCTGAACAAATGTCTCACCCCTCTCCTCCGTGACAACCACCTCCTCGACACTAATCTATCTGTGATCATACCCAACTACAACACTGATACCACCTTCATTGCCGCCATTTATGACATCCAACAGATCATGGACAGAGAAGTCCACTGCCCCCATCTTTCTGGGTCTATCTGCCTCCTATGACACTGTCTCCCACCCCATACTCATTCAGTGCTGGTATTCAAGGACCCACGCTCCAATGGATTTGCTTACAACTAACACCCAGTCAGTCAGCCTTCTCTTTTCACCTGACATCCTCATCTGCGGAGTATTACAAAGATCCTTGCTCAGTGCCAGTCTGCTCTGTGAGGAAGAGGAGAGCGCTTACCAGGAGGAAGGTCCAGTGGGGGATCCTAGCAAGTGGATCTGTGAAGCGAGGTGAGAGGTGACGGCTGCTGCACCGATTATGTTGTCGCACGTGTTCGGATTTAAGTTGGCGACCCCATATGCCAGAGGGGGCCGCCATAAAGTTTGCTGTGTTTGACATCTTTACTGTGCTGATTGAGCCGTAGCCCATGTGCAGAGGTAAGTCGGTGACCCTGTATGCCAGAGGGGGGCAGTGTGAAGATTACTGCTGTGATAATTGAGCCCTGGCCGATGTGCTGAGGAATGTGGGGGACCTCATATGCCAGAGCCGGCCCCTGGAAGAGTATGTTATTGTTGTGCCAATTGGGCCACCACCTGTTTATGGAGTAAAGTCAGGGACGCCGTATGCCAGAGGGGACAACCTGAAAGCAAAAGTCCTCTTGTCTTGCCCAAGTGGAGAGGCTGTCATTTTGACTCATGTGGCCTAAACCCCTTACTGGGAATACATACCAGAGAAATCAGTCTCCCCCCCACGTGCGGTAAGGGTTAGAGGAAGTTACTGTCTAACTGGAAGAAGCAACATGAACGCCTAGCTGCTGCCCCTGCAGATCCGCAAATGCTCCCCACCAACAGCAGGCACTGCAGTTCTCCGGACGCCCATGAATGAAACACTCTCAGAGACTTAGAAAAGTTGTAGTGGGACTAACCAATACTGTTAGTGAGACCGATGAGGGACTCAGGGACCTGCCTATAAGGGTCTCCAACCTTTTCACTAACAAGAGCTACTTATGATCAACTAACACCATCCCGAGCTACTAATGTTAATAGTGTTGTCTACATCAGACAAGATTAGATTAGTTTCCACCCTATGCAAGATTACTAGCCGTGGTCACCTACATGTAGGATTGCCATTAGTAATGCAAAAAAGGCTTACTCAATTTGGAATGCCTTCAAAAAGGTGATACATACCCACCACAGCTCCAATGCCCTCTGGCAAGATAATAATACTAGTAATAAGTATCACAATGCTGCATTGTTTATTATTCAAATATCAGTTTTAAATATATTTGGGAAACTATGGGCTATGAAAATGCACATGTTTTCATATCAGCTACACACTTTTCAATTTTGGTATACATATATTAATTCAACCAAACAAAAGCTTCTAATTTGGTAGGCTGTGCTCTATACTGGAGAGCTACTCACAGGTAGCTGAATAGCTACCAGTAGCTCACGAGCTACTCGTTGGAGAAGCCGTAGAGCCTTGACCCCAGTGGGCAGTGTTTTTTGTTTTTGTGTGCCGCATTTTAGTTTGGGTTCATATATAAGTACTCCTTTTTTCATTGAAGCAAGTATTTGACTAGACATTCATTTATTACTGCTACAGAATATATTTTGATATGTGAGCCTATGTTCAACCTCGGTAACTCCCTTCCCCTCAGTAAGCCTTGGAGTACTTGACACACGCTCCCACTAAAGGGGTACTTGGCCTAGTTGCTCAGGATCAATAGAAAGTCGGGCCCAGGGAAATCTGGAGTAAAAGGCATCAACCCCCACAACTGGTTCCTGTAGGTCCTGCTTGCCCTGTAGCCCCCCCCCCCTTGTTTGTTGCAGACGTAGAACATACCTACTCCCTAAATGTTTAAGCTATACTTTGCATGTCTCCCATCTTTGATCTTGCATCAATGACCCCATTTTTTGGTACGGCCCACACCATGTTATTTTTTTAGGCCAACCACAGATTTCGGTGTTATGGTTTAAAGGATAAGGACATTTGTTCAATAGATATTTAAGAAGTAGCATATATGATTTAGATTTTGTTTTCTTTCTATACTCCTAGTCTACTTATGTCTTCCCTGTGATCTATTGTTGTGGAGAAATTATGCACCCAACCACATACTGCTACAATTACTCCAGCTAGCCGTCGCCCCATTGTGAGCGTGCTAAAGCCTGTTCCTTGTGATCTGTGAGAGCATTGTAAAGAATTAACTGTCCTAATCAGACTTATAACAGAGGATATCTGCTCATAATTCAAAGCAACTTTTCTTTATTGGCCTCAGCTTTGTTGGCGAACTAAAAAATTAGCCTGATCAAATCTTAACAAATGTATGTTTAGAACTGTGTCATGTATGAAGTGATGAAAACCAATCACTTGTTGAGGCAATCGGAGAGCGGGCCAGTTAGTGCCATGGGCTTAAATTGTTTATTCGATATTTCTATACACTTTAAAAGACTTCTGACATTGTATCTTTAAATCACTTTCTTCTGTTTAATTTATTCCCTATAAGCCTTGGCAAATTGGCTTGGAGTCTGAAGGTGTGTTTTTCCACAGCAATATTTTTTCAAAAATTACGATAAAGTAAATGAACGTAATATATCATTAAATGATGCAAATTTCTAAGCAGGTGTTTATGCTTTATTCATGAAGACCACAATCAAATTATTTGTTGGTAAAGAAATTATCAGTCCTGGCACGTGTTTTGTTACTTACAGTTGATGAGGTTTAGCCTGACTGGTTATGAGCCTAGGCCCTGTGTTGTTGATTAGCTATTAAAACTAAGACACATAAGGAGAACCATGCATAAAGGTAGATGTCGAGCTCGGAGTGCTGATTGTGGCTTTGACCCTCGGTGACAGAGGTTGTTGTGAAGGAATAGCACAGACTCAGAGATTATCATGAAAAGGACTGTTCAACAAAGTAAACAAAAACGAAGTAGCATGATGAAGTGGCACATCTAAGACTGATAAAAGTGCATATATTCATAATTCCTTTTAAAGGTGCTTCATGGAATGAGCGAGTGCACATTCGTAGCAAGCCCCAAGCATAACCAGCAAAATAAGCTTGTATTTAATGCCCAGAAGAGGGTGAATAATAATATTACTGTCCAATATATCAGGGTCACACCTGGTGCAACAAAACTTTAAAGGATGTCAGTAGATCCACTACACGTCTGAAAACTGTTAGGGGCATCTCAGGGAAACGGGAATAGGCCAATGTAGAAGTCTTAAACCATGATCATAGCAGCAGACAACACCTTGGAATACAGCCACCAGGTGGAGGATCCTGCAACAGAGGAGCAACTGGGGAAGCAACTCCCCACCACTGTGTAGACACAGCAACTCATAGCAGTTGCAAGATATCCAGAAGAGGGCCACAAAATTCCATTGAAAGAGTAGCAACTAAAGGCACGAATTAATCGATGTCTGCCACCCAAGAGCCTCTACACAATTACAAAGAGTCCCACATCTGGTGGTGTCCGCAGCCCTAAATGAGAGCAAGTATCAGAAAAAGAGAGTGGAGTTACTCTAAAGGTCTCAAGGTACCTACCAGACAGCAGATGAAGGACAGGACTCCCTAGGGCAGGGGCCAAGCATGTCGAGGCTGTCCACAATGCACTAGATGTCTGAATTCTTGTCAGGATTACACTGTCCATTTCAGATTACGCCCATTGTCCAGCTAGCTCTCTGTTGGAATTTGTCAATATATTGGAGATAACATATATTTCTCTTTGAAAACAGCATGGTCCGGTGAGAAGCACCGGATCCTTCCACAGTGATGTAATAAAACGTGTTTGTCGAATTCAGTAATTAAAGAAGGGGGCATTCTTGTGTTCATGACATTACAATAAGCTTCTCTGACGGGTTTTAATATTAGTTGGGAGGGCCAACTTGCAGATCTGTTTCCCACTTACAGAATGCATCATCAATTTCATTTTAACAGCATTCACCCTGCCGCTGTTTCCTTGCCTAATAAAAGCAATATTTATATTGGAAATGTACAAGATATATGTTGACATGTGAAGGGATGTATGCGGATTATTGCCATGGACTGCTTTGATCAACCACGTTGAAATACAATAATTCACTTTTCTGAGATTCTTTCATTTTGCAGATTATTTTCACATTTTAGGATGCATTATTGTCTTTGAGTGTGTAAATATGTCTCTCAAAATGAACTGTAACCGGTTGAAAAGTTATTAACAATGTCTAGACTAGCGTAACTAAATATCCATGACACGTTTGTTTACATTTCTGGGAAGATGGACCTGTAAAATAATAGACATGCAGCAGTGACATTTTAATTTGCCAGATTGGTTTCACTCGAAATTTAAACTGGATCGAGACACACGTCTTGGTAATTGGTCTGTTTGGATCTACCATAGGGTGTATATATCAAAGTTATCCATTCGAATTTTGATAATTTAAACAGAGTGCAAATGTAAATATGAAAGCTGAATTTTGAGTTTTTGATATAGAATTGTTAACCTAATTCAGAATTACTATTTTTCTTTGGAATGTATTTGCCTTTAAAGAAAAAAGTCTTTATAATCACCAGTCTCTGATAAAAGTGATGTTCAAATCCATATGTCTGTATGTTACTGAAATTCTAAACTTTGTATATCCTTTTTGTTTGCTAGGACAACGTGGACCTTGGAGACTTGATGTTTTCACTTTGCTACCTTCCTACTGCTGGGAGACTAACAATTACCATAATAAAGGCCAGAAATCTGAAGGCAATGGACATCACAGGGGCATCAGGTCAGAAAAACGCCATGAATCTCATTTGTATAGTGTTCGTTTGTGCTCAGTTTACTCATATTTAATTTTTAACAAATGTGATCCATCATTGGAGGGAAAACGCATTAACTTATTTATTCATTTTTATTTTAGTTTATAAGGCGCTAATGATACCTAACATGCGCCCTAGAAAAACATGTGTATACACACCTCAACTAAGTCGTTTAAAGTCTTGTGCCGATGATTAAAGAGGAGCAAAGTAAAAAGTGGATGGGTAAATAGTTCGCTTACACCCTCAGATACAGAATTGTTAATGAAAACTTGAATCTGATTGTCCGAGACTGTTTTTGTCCTTTGTTTAATTCACAGTTTGCAAGCTAAGTACTCTGTTCGTCAACTTCTTTAAAAAAATATGCAAGGCAAAGGGTAGAGCAGTCAGGAATTCTGGAAAGTTCCTACTCCCCAACAAAGGAAAAATTAGGGTACAAGGTTCCTTAAATTGCACATTCATTCTTCAAATAGATGATTTTAGTTGATCATTTTACCTTTGCTGGCTGTGAGAAATTGTTTTTTTTTGTTGAGGGGATGCGATCCCTATTCAATCAATTGCCACAGCCTTTATCAGGGTGAACCACAAAAGTCACTAAATTAACCTGTGTTAAACCATCTTGTAGCCAGGCACACAAGTGGGCTTAAATTGAAGGCAATGTGTAAAATTATTTATGCAGCAACACACAGAGTAATGAAGTAAAACACAACACCTGAAAAATCCCACACTAATTTAGAAAAACTGTCAAATGTAATACATTATTTGACACCAAAACAACACAAATTCAAACAGTAGAACCAGAGACATGCAATTTGTAACGTAAAGTATTATGCCTAAAAGCACAAAGCGCTGCTCGCAGTTATCGGCTGAGCGAGACTGGTTGAAAATCATAAGTTCAGACTGTTTGTGATGGAGCGAGATACAGGGACCTGGTTAGCCCTGCTGAATAGGTTGCCTTATCAAAGTCTGGCATGAAGAGTCCTGTTCGTAGAGGTGACGAGGAGCAGAGAGAGAGTAACGGAGGGTGTCACGGATCGTTGTTACAGTAGCACCAAGGGCTGGCCGATTCTGGCTAAAGTCATGCCTGTAGTGTGAAGATCCTGTCAGGCATCGCGGACTGTCGTTGCTGGAGCTTAGCATTGGCCATGGGCTGTCAGTGCTGTACTTTGAAACATAGATCTTGTGTTGCCGCTGTTGCTGTCGGTCACTGTAGCACAAACAGATAGGCTAAACAGACCTTTGCATTGGTGGTCAGCGCAGGTTGCAAAATCTTGGCGCAAATAGGCACATTCACAGATGCAAAGAGCCCAAAACCTCAGGATTTCTCTTTCTCTTCCAAGAGGAACTCAACTGATGCCACATCAAGGGTCCAAGACATGGGAGGCACCTCTTGGAAATCAAGAACTCAATCCAGCAGAGGCGAGCAGGGTCAGACAGGTCTATTTGCAAGTCCAGGTAGGCTCAGGGCAGCAGGTCAGCTGGGAAGTTGCAGAGAGGCCTCTAGAGCTTGTTGTGTCCCTATCGCTCACAACATGAGTCCAGCTAACTTGCCCTTGGAGTCCCTCAGGTAGCTTGGGATAGAGGGAGCAGATCCTGTCTTACTTTCAAGCAGTAGGGCAGTCTTCTGGAGGCAGGACACTCCTTCTTCTGTAAGTCCACATGTCCAGGAGTGTACTGAAGAGTGGCTCAGAGGTTCCCATTTTATACGTCATGCTGGCTTAGAAGTGGGAGAAACCCCACAAGAGCCCCTGGAATTCCTTTCTCCCTGCCCTAGTCCCAGTCTGGCTGCAGTCACAATTGGTTAGCCTGAAGTTCTTTGTGTGTGAGCTGAAGCAGTGTCTGAAGTTCAAGTGGGGCTGTGCAGAGCTCTGCCCCCCAATCCTGCCATGAATGGCCCATCATGCCAGCACCCAGTCCCTCTTTTGTGTGGCTGTCTGGGAGGAATACACAAAGGCCAACTAACCATGTGACAGGCTGCAGGCACCAAATGGTTAGGACAGAAAATGCCAACTTTCTAAAGAGGTCTCTTCAGAATTGTGACATAAAATCTGACTTTATTATTGAAGAGGATTTTAAATTACGATTCCCTAGACACCAAAAATGATATTTCTACCTGCTACCAGCCACAAGTGATCACTTATTAAATGTAATAAGATAACCCAATGTTATCCTTTAGAATGGGTAGGCATCATAGTAGTGAAGAAATATATTTGTGAGTTTTTCACTACTGAGGCAGGTAAAACTTAAACGTACATTTCCAACTTGCTAAACACACTGTACCCTCCCTATGGGCTGTATAGGCCCTACCCTAAGGGTGACTTATAGGTATTAAACAAGGAAGGGTTAGGTCTAACAAAACATTTATTTGCCAAGTCAAAATGGCATTTTAAAACAAAACCGCTCATGGGCTGCAATGGCATGTTTGACACATGTTTAAAGGTTACTTAAGGGGGTGGCACAACAAGTGCTGCAGGCCCTCTAGTAGCATTTAATTTACAAGATTTCACTGTGTAGTATAACACTTTACTAGGGATGTAAACTTACATTAAATGGGGCAAATGGGTGTCATCCAGTTTTACCATGTTTGAAGAAGAGAGCGCAAGCACTTTAGCACTGGTTAACACTGGTAAAATGCAGAGCACCCTAAAAGCTAACAAAAAACGAATTCAGCAAAACAGGAGTGGTGAGCAGAACAGACACTTTGCAAAAAGATGCAGTAGTGGTGTTCTTATTGCCACAATGGCATTTCATACTATCGAGTGGCGATATATTTATGCAGTCCTCAAAAGAATGGGATTTGGTCCCAAATTTTTGAGCTAGATACGACTCCTATATACTGAGCCACTTGCACAGGTGGTAGTAAATAACCGAAAATCACCAACATTTACCCTTGAGAAGGGCCCCAGACGGGGTGCCCCCTGTCCCCACTGCACTGCGCTCTGATGCTTGAGTTATTGGAGTGGTGGATACAGAAAGATCCCATCATGAGGGGCCTACCTTGGTCGGAGGGTTGGGAGAACCGCATCACATTGTATGCAGATGACATGCTGCTTTACCTGGCCTCACCAAAAACCTCGATAAATAGAGCACATTTTCACCAATTTCGGGAAATATTCCGGATACACCATAAACTGGAATAAGTCTGTCATCTATGTTCTAAGAGAGAGTTCCCCCACCCCAAAAGTATGTGACAGAGGAGGCACACAAGGGTTTCAGGTACCTGGAAATATATGTCACCATAGACCCTGCAGCATATTACGAGTGGAACCTCCTACCCCCACTGCAGTGGCTCTGAAGCGATGTCAAACATTGGAGGTCTCTCCCTTTGTCCTTACTGGGCAGAGCTGCATTATTTAAAATGATGTCCCTGCCGTGTTTTCTATATGTATTACAAAATACACCGAACCCGGTTCGCATTGACTATTTCAAGGCCACTGAGGGGGAGCAAAGGGAGCTTCTTTGGGAGGGGAAACCACCCCGTATAGCGACTCAAAAGTTAATAATGGGATGGTATGATGGGCGTCGAGGGACTGCCTTATATGCAAAGGTACTACTGGGCAGCACACCTGGCAGCAATAAATCAAGGCATATACAGACCCCACAAGGATCCTGTATACAATATTGACCGATGGCTTCTCCCAGATGGGAATTATATTAAAGCACTGTATACCAACCCAGCAAAATTGCAGCTGACGGGCCCTACGGATCATGCGGTCCGAATATGGCATACTGCAAACAAAAAGTTTTGGAGGGACTGGAAAAATCACGCAGATGACCCCGCTGTGGGACACAGACAAACTCGGTACACTGAAAAACGCTAGGGGCTTTGACCGATGGGACATGATTGGAATCTCAAAAGTGGGGGACCTGTGGAAGAAGGGAGGGGTAGTTTCCTTTACACAGCTGCAGAAGGAATATGAATTGCAGACATGGAATATTTCAGATACTTACAAGTAAGATATGCACTGCAAGCAGTCATTCCAAAGGGGGAATCTCTGATAGAATCCACCCAGCTGGAGGATCGAATCCTTGACAAACATATGCCCCAAAAGGCTATCTAGTTGACGTATCAGAAATTAATTAACAATATGACTGATCCCCTCCTTCGGCTGTGCGAACACTAGGAAATTGATGTAGTGGGTATGGAGGATGATGATTGGCAGGAAGTCTTGGCGTCTCCCCTGGAGACAGCGATCTCCTCCAAGCTAAGACTTGTACAGCTCAAGGTTCTACACAGGGTATATCTGTAGTGTCAAGCTCTAGTACAAATGGGTCATAGAGAAGACCCCGAATGTGGTAGAAAGTGTGGCCGCGAGGGTACATTGATACATATTATCTGGGAATGTGTTCACATTCAGCGATACTGGATGATTCGATGTATGGAAGAAGTCTTAGGAACACAGATAAAAAATAAGCCGGGACTGTGCCTCCTAAATATTTGGGAACACACTGAACTAGGTAGTAAAGCAAAGACCTGGGTAATGCTAGGGAAAATGGTATCAAAATGTAACATTGCTAAACAATGGGGTGCACGGGAGGCTCCAACAATTACAATATGGAAGAGAGACCTTGTGTGGTGTATGTTGATGGGGCGAACAGTATATGAATCGAGGGGCTGTCCTAGGAAATGGTCACCAATATGGGGAAAATGGAATGAGTACCAGGGAAATGTATGTGATTCTCTGCAGATGACTGTTCATCCAATCCCAGTCATAGAATGAGTAGAGCACCTTAGGGACTATAGATACGAAGTGTAGTAGTCAGATTTAGGTGAGAAAAGGCATGACTCCCATTTGATGTAAAGTGCTGTGTAAAGCTGTGAGAATATGTTTGCATTACATTACAATTGTCATTAATAAAAAGATTTTTTTTAAAACAGTGGGGTGAAGGTTTTTGGTGCTACCACACAAGGGTTTCAGGACAATATGAAATTCACGAATCATATGTCCTGGCACACAAACGATATTGCAGAAATAACTGCTTGAGCCATGTGGGGAATGGGGAGTATACTTTGGGGCCCATTAGGATGTCGGGTGGATCGCCACCGCCATGCGGGTGGTGGCGATCTGCCCGACATCCTTCCCCGCCCGCCACCCATTTACCCCCACCATATTACTATGCTGGAGGGACCGTGGCGGACGGAAAGACCGTCCGCCGCTTTTCCACCCGGTCGACATGTCGACCGGGCGGAAAAGGGTTCAATATGGTTGCAGTGTCTGTTAGACACCGCCATCCATATTTGGAAGGCAGCGGGACAATGCTTTTCCGTGGTGGCATCGGCATGCGGGAATCTCCTGCGGGGGCCCGTTGCAGGTCCCCAGGGATTCTGGGAGGTGGGGGGGCACACATGGGGGGTACCTATGGTACCCCCCTGCACTTCAATATACAATGTGGCAGGCACCGCACAGTGCCTGCCACGTTGTGCATTGAAGTGCGCAACGTGCATTTTTAGCATTGCGGCGGTAGGGGCTGAAAGCATCGCCCGCCGCAATGTTAAAAATGAGGGATGCGCCCACCAGTGTTTATTGGTCATGTTTAGAAGCTGTGACAGTGGGCTTCTGGGGCACAGAGATGGGACATTGGCTACTGACAAATGCCACACTACATACAAATATCTGCTTTGGCATGGCTAAAAGTTGTGACCTGTGAGCTTTTGGGGCAGGGATACTGGGACCAAGGTGTGACTGAAGGCCAAACCATGTTTCAAGCACCCATTGTGTACTGGCAAATGCTTTTCACAGAGGCCTGGTGGCAGGGAATTAGGATCAAGTACAGTAAAAGCTATGTCACAGTCTGCATCCATAATAACTGCGAAGGTCTGCATTTCATGACAATCAGATTTTGGGTTTAGTGATGCTCAGCACAAGGCATATTTAGGGACACAGTGAATTTCCAAACTGTTTTAGAAAAATATGGTGATACACAAATATTGTGTCAAAAACATAGTATATTCAAATTCAATAGATCAGAGATAGGGATATAATGTTTTTTAATTTTTTGAAAATTGTTGTATATAATATTGATTGTTTAATATAGTTGTATAGTTTGTAATTTTGTATGTGAAGTTAATATTGTTTCAGATGTCGTAAGAAATGTTCAATTTAGTAGTGGGTTGTTGGGTTTGTATGAGGTTAGGCTGGGACATTATTTAACATGTGAAGTATTGTTTTAAATGTATAATACATTTTAATATAATACATTGATAAATACCTATCTAAATTAATTAATAATAGATAGTTTAATGTGTTGATTTAATGAATTGTTAATTGTTTGCTCCAGTGATTTAACTATGACATTGGAGAATGAATTTTATATTTAGGCTTTTCAATTGTCTTTATTACAATTCATTATTAATTTAATTTTAAGAATGCTTTTTTTAATTTTTTTTTATTATTTTCAATTTTTTATTGGTGTTTGTCTTTGTGGTTAGTAGGGTAAGCAGTGAATACATTTTAAATATTTATTCTATGTTTTAATTATTTGCAATATAACAATTTTAGTTTTAGAATTGAATTGAATTGAATTGATATTACATTAATATACTTATGTATGTTGAATATGCCTATTTAAAAAAATAGGAGTTGGAACAGAAAATCCAACCCCTTCAAAATCCAACACTTTTTCCATTTGTAGTTGAAATAGGAGTTGGAATTGTCAATCTAATCCACCCAATATCCACCAACTTCCCTACTGTTGCTTACGATGAAGTGGGCAGAGTAAATCTAACTCTTTCATAGTTCAACACTTTCTCTACTGTTGTTTAGTTAGGATTGTTATTATTTATTTCCTTTTTAAATAATTTTCAAATTATTTATAAAATGTATAGGTTGCCATTTTTTTAATATTAGGATTTTACTAATGTATTTATTTCGTTTTTTAATATTATTTGAATTTGCTTTGTTCTATATTTATTTTTGTTAATTTTATTTATTTGCATTATAATTATTCATCATCATATTATACTTTATTTCGTTTTTTGCGCACCATAAAAGAGATACATAAATAACTTTACACATACAATCAAAAGTTAAAACATTAATTAGCTATAAATGAGTATGATCTAATTAAAATACATACAACTGGCCCGATCATGTGGGAATATTATGTCTTCTTAAAAACCAGGAAATCATGAGGAATCTTGAAACTGCTAAAACCAAAGGGGGTCGGGCTGGGTTAGTTTGTGAAATCCTGAGAGGCAGCTCATGGTTTCTAGTGCCCAGGCACCTACAAATAGGAGCTAGCAATTTCGAGCTGGGTCTGCAGGAGGCAGGAGAAAAACAAGTGGGGCACTGATTCTTTGTCATGCCCGCAACTAGGGCAGCTCTGATCCTTGGGGTTGTCTACTCCTGACCATCCTGGAATAACTGAATGCGGAGGCAGCGTACCAAACTTTAATTGTACATACAGCTTTTTGGCCATCCTAGATTCAACATTATCCAGAAATTATTCTAGGAAATATGAATATTTGTGCTGTAGAAAGAAACAGGACAAAGTGCTCTGTGATAAGAGGCTAAAAGAATACACAGTTCTTGAAGGAAATGTATTTGTTTTTCAGGTCTTTTGCATTTACACATGAAAATCAACTCTCTGGAACACTCCAGAGGTCCACAAGACCCATCCCCTTAAGACTTTCTCTTATATTTTTAATTCAAGGGATTCACACAGAACAGGCGTTGTTAAGTATTTCCACTAGACCACAACAGTATAGGGACAGCTCTCGGGTAGCCCAGAGCCTTCTCCAGAACAATAAGGGTCCTAATACTATTCGATCTGAGATAGGTCTCAACTTAGTGTCAAGTCTTAGAGGAATCAATTACTTATTGGGAGACTCATTATTGATCTAAGAAAATGATTTTCCTCCAGCTCGAGCTCTTTAGTTTTTATATCCCCATAACTCTGCCCTGTATAGGGCTACCACCCGTGCTTGACTAGTATATATCTGCGTTACTGGGTAGACAAGTATGTAACTTCAATATTACCCCTGTCTGATGACTTAGCTTTAATTTTCGTTAAGTGACATGGTGTCACCAATTTATGCTCTCATCAAGAGTCATTCCTAGATAATCAGTTTCAGTTTCAGTTTATAAACTTTATTTCGGTTTGTTAAAAAAAAAAAGTTAAAACAACATATACAAAGTGGCCAAGTGACAATAACACATGTTTTATATAGCAGGAAACTTAATGTACGATTAACACCCCGGAAACGACAAGTAAATCAATAAATAGATAAAAAATGTAAAAATAGGTCCATAATTTAAAAGCTTAAAAAAGATATTGGCTTCTTTTTTTAAAATATGGGAAATTGGGCCACATATCAAGAAAATTCATAGTGCGACAGGAAATTTCAGAAAGAGAAGAAATCAACAACATAAGCGATTACATTGATCTCGCGTTGTTCCATCTGATCACCCACACCCAGCCCAAAAACTTAGCAGTAGCAACCACAATCGGGCCTTCAACAGAAGTTTTTAAAATTCTGAAGGCCTCACTGCTAGATCTAGTACCCATGGTATCACATACAGGTTTGAGCCATGTATGTCTAGGTTTGGAGTAAGCGTGACAAACAAAGAAAACATAAGCCATGGTTTCGCTTACATCGGGGCAGAAGGGACAAACACTAGACTTTGTGTTACACCATTTAGAGGTGAAAGAGTTTAGGGGCAAGGAACTTACCCTGTACTGGTGGAATAGTTTCCTGTCTTGGGTAGACGTAATAAGGTCCCAGTAACCCTCCAATTTAGGTTCATGTGTTAGTTCAATAAAAACCCTGGTCAGAGAACCATTTGATCAGGATGCAAACCGCTTCATGTTGATCTGATTCCAATAGGCTACCTTCAACTCCGATTTACTGGGGAAAACACTTCCCATAGGAGTAGCCTACAAGTGTTCCAACTCTAACTCACGTAATAGGTTTTTAAGGGAACTAAACCACACAATGTTATGATTGACATCTAGGTCCCTCACCTCTAGAACGGCCTGAGCATAATGAGCAAGTTCAGGGGTGACCCAGAGCCGCCTCCAATAGGCTAAAAGCCTATATATGGCCACATCCCTGATTGATTGGCAGCCCAGGTCCAGAAGAAGAGGAACTATTGAGGTGGATTGGGGGGAGACGAATAAGGGACCTCAGGAATTTGTTCTGGCCCAGCACTAGATTGTCTAGGTTGGCGTAACCCCACAACTCCACCCTGTATAAAATTGAAGCGCCAATTTTAACATTATATATCTGAAGCACTGGGGCTATTGGTTTGGTGTGTGACCATTTATGTTCCCTAAGGAGAACTCCTGAGAGTTGGGCAAGTTTGGCGGAAAGACAATCTAATTGTGCCTTCCAACTCAATTTCCTGTCGATTAATACCCCCAAATATGAAAATGTCTCTGTTTGTTCCAGAGACCCTTCCCTCATTCTAACTTCACCGATGACTTTTTTTGAATTGTGCAAGACTATGTACTTGGTTTTATCAACATTTACAATAAGGTCATGGTCTGCACAAATCTCTTCAAATCTTGTGAGGGCACATTGAAGACCCTGCCTGGTTTTCGAAAGTATGGGAGTGTCATCGGCGAACATTAATAGAGGGGTCTTATTTCCGGCTAAACAGGGAGCATCTGTGGGGTGATCCTTAAAATAATTTACTACCCCATTTATATATATAGCAAAGAGGGTGGGTGCAAGGACGCATCCCTGTCTCACCCCCTTCTCCACCAGGAATTTTCCAGTAGTCCCACCTGCCGAATCCCATCTGACCTGGGCATAGTTACCAGTGTGTAGTTTTACCACAAGAGCCAAAAGCTCTAGCGGCAAGCCCAGTTTCAGAAGGGTAGACCACAACTTGGGACGCGGAACCAAGTTGAACGCTGACTGCAAGTCAACAAAGGCAGCGTAGATGGTCCCTTTCCCCAGGGTAACAATTCGCCAATATATATCAAATGAATTTTAAAACCTGATCCACAGTGCTGATTGATTGCTGAAACCCTGCTTGTAAATTAGTGAGGATATTAGAATCCTCCATCCATTCCTGGATTCTGCCTAGCACCACCCTGGCAATAACTTTTTGGATACAGTCGATCAGGCTTAAGGGCCTGCAATTGCCAATCAATCAATCAATCAATCAATCAAGACATTTATAGAGCGCACTACTCACCCGTAGGGTCTCAAGGCGCTAGGAGGGGGGGTGCCGTTACTGCTCGAACAGCCAGGTCTTGAGCTTCTTCCTGAAGGAGAGGTGGTCTTGGGTCAGGCGCAGGTCGGTCGGGAGGGAGTTCCAGGTCTTGGCGGCCAGGTAGGAGAAGGACCTTCCTCCTGTTGTCGCTCTTCGGATGCGGGGGATGGCGGCGAGGGCGTGGCTGGTTGATCTGAGGTGGCGCTTGGGAGCGTAGAAGTTGATTCGGTTGTTGAGGTAGCTCGGGCCTTGGTCGTGTAGGGCTTTGTGTGCGTGGGTGAGGAGACGGAAGGTGATTCTTTTGTTGACGGGGAGCCAATGCAGGTCTCTCAGATGTCCGGAGATGTGGCTGTTTCGTGGGATGTCGAGGATGAGTCTGGCTGAGGCGTTCTGGATCCGCTGGAGTCTCTTCTGGAGCTTGGCGGTGGTTCCGGCGTAGAGGGCGTTGCCGTAGTCCAGTCGGCTGGTGACGAGGGCCTGGGTGACAGTCTTCCTGGTCTCGGTGGGGATCCACCAGAAGATCTTCCGTAGCATGCGTAGGATGTTGAAGCATGACGAGGAGACGGCGTTGACTTGTCTGGTCATGGAGAGGGAGGAGTCCAGGATGAAGCCCAGGTTGCGTGCGTGGTCCGTCGGTTTGGGTGCGGTGCCCAGGGTGGGGGGCCACCAGGAGTCGTCCCAGGCGGAGGGCGAGGAGCCCAGGATGAGGACCTCCGTCTTGTCTGAATTCAGTTTCAGGCAGCTGGTCGTCATCCACTCGGCTACATCTCTCATCCCTTCGTGCAGGTTGGCTCTGGCGGCGGCGGGGTCGTTGGTCAGGGAGAGGATCAGCTGGGTGTCGTCGGCGTAGGAGATTATGTTGAGGTTGTGTTGGCGTGCGATGGCCACGAGGGGGCTCATGTAGACGTTGAAGAGGGTGGGACTCAGAGAGGATCCTTGAGGGACGCCGCAGATGACGTCGGTGGCCTCTGACTTGTACGGTGGTAGGCGGACTCTCTGTGTTCTTCCGTTGAGGAAGGAGGTGATCCATTCCAGTGCCTTCTCCTGGATTCCGATGTTGCCAAGGCGCTGCACTAGGGTGCGGTGGCAGACAGTGTAGAATGCCGCGGAGAGGTCCAGGAGGATGAGGGCCGCTGTTTCTCCGTTGTCCATCAGCGTTCGGATGTCATCGGTGGCAGCGATGAGGGCGGTCTCGGTGCTGTGGTGCCAGGGTTTGATCGATCTCCTTTTTTGAAAACGGGTAAAATTACCGCTCCTGCCCAAGTGCTGGGCAGAGATGCTCCTTTGGCAATGGCATTTAATAACAATTGTATATACAATGCCCAAGAATCAACATCCTGAAGAAATAAATCAGCGGGGATACAGTCAAGCCCCGGAGCCCCGCCTCTCGGAACCAGGAGGAGAACCCATTGATCGGGCGCCACGTAATTAGTTGGAATATTACTTTGGTCCCCATTCCCCCACTTTACTAAGTGCCAGAACGCAGTCATGTCTCTGCCCATACAAGACTTAAGCAGATCCCTCCAGTGGGTTTCGTCCCAGTCCCTCTTGGCCTGAGATTGAACGACCTTATAGGCCATCCTTTTTTCTCTTATCAAAGCACCATCCTTACTTTTTATGGCAGCAGCTAGCAATTTGTAAACAGTGCGACAAGCAGAGTTGTACCAAGCAGCAGCCTTCTGGGCAGTAGGAATATGCGATTGTTTGTATCTAGCAATAAAAAAACTTTTGAGACCGTTAAAAAAGTTTTCGTGGACCTGTACGACATTGAGAGAAAGGGAACCATGCATTTTGTCGTCCTGAAGAGTGGCTATAGCTTCAGCTAAAATTGTGCTCATCTGATTCAATTGGTCGACCTTACTTGACACATTGGACCATTTAAGCCGACGAGTGTCATTTGTTGAAAATGCTTCTATACAATCTATCTGTGGATCCAAGTCTTCACCAAAGTTAAAATTCCTATCCTGCAAAGAAAGGAGAAAAGGGTTGTGGTCGCTTTCCGGGCGTGAAAGAACCTTCATATCTATCTGTAACCTTTAGGGATCACAAGGATGGAAGGAGCCAACACTGAAGTGCAGTAACTATGGTTTATTGGAGGTTCCAGAAGGTTCAAGAAAAGAACAGTTCAAAAAACCTTTGCAGGATATATAATCCTTGGTAGGTGCTATCCGCTTCCTGTCTCAGGCTGGGGTAGTCCTCTCTTCGTCCCGTCTCGGCCCGAACCACAAACAAAAGAAGAGAAAACGTGGCTGTTAGTTAACAGCACTGTGTCTGGTTTAAGGCTTGGGAAAGGGGGTGAGGGTAACACTCGTGAGGAAGGCAGGCAATTGACCACCACCAAAGGTTGGTTAAGCTAAACCGGAATGTGCGGGGTGCTGTGCTCAAAGATTACAGTGCCCCAACCATGTCCCTCCCTCCCCCCTCGGTTACCCCTTCCCTGCTCCTTTGAAACTAAGCAAGTTGCGCAAGCGTTCGCGTACCTGCGGTAGCCACGCGTCTTCCTGTGCGTGCCTGGACGATGCGTGGGGACGTTGGCCTCCTGGCTTCTCCTGGGGCAGCACCTCCGGAATGTTCACTCCGTCCCGAGGTCAAACACCGGCTCCCGCTTCTTCAGGGGTCGTCACTCCACGGACCGCTTTCCCTTCTCCGGCGTCTTCGGATCTCCTGCTGCCTCTCACTCCTCCGTCGTCCTCCGAGTCAGCTTCTTCAGGGTGGAAGGCTTCCCATCGGCTTGGGCTACTCCCCTTCAACTCGCGCCGCGCCGTCCATCTCCCCGCGTCTTCCGTGTCCGCCTTTCTTCCCCCTGAGCCCGATTCTGATAGGCTCCCGGACTCACTCGTCATAGGGGCGGAGTTCCATTCGGGAAAGTCATGGCAATCCTTAAAGGGCCCGGACCAGTCCTGCAATCGAGATGGAGAGTCCGTTACAGGGCAGGTCGTGACCCCGTGACACAATAAAAAAAATCCAAAGCTCCTTGGGTAAGAGAAAATAGTCTATACGACTATTACGTAGACCACTAACAAACGTGGGCAACCCCTTTTTGTCTGATATGGAACGGCCATTGGCCGCTCTCATACCATGTTCCAAGCACAGGACTTTTAGTTGAAGTGCTGCGCCGGACCACCTCTTGATTGGCTCAAGGTCAAGTGGGGGGATTGACCGCTTATCGTCCTCCTCTAGAGTTGAAAACAGGTCGTGAAAATCCAGGGGTTCAAAAGTACAATTGAACTCACCGGCCATTATTATGTGATTTTCACCTCCGTGGTTGGTTAAAAAATCATCAAGCAACACTATAGTATTAGAGGCCTTCCCTCCTTGCATTCCCCTAGAGTAAACATTAATTAAAAGAAAGTCAGGAAATGTGCACTTGCTAACCCTAATAATGAGGATATCCTGAAAATCAATATATATCTCTACCAGCTTAAAGTTTGAACTTTGCCTGACCCAGGTTATTAAACCCCCTTTTGGGTGACCCAGTTCTCCCTGTTCCGCATTTTTGTGAAAATTAATATAGCCGGGACGAAATACCTGGTCTACCGCCCAGGTCTCTTGGAAAGACAAGATATCAAACTCCTCAATAAAGGAGGACCATTCACTTGAAGCTGTTTTGTTTACCAATCCCGCTATGTTCCAGGAACCAATCTTTAGACCTACAGATTGGGTCATAGTATCGGTGATACTTTCAAGAGGGCTTAGATTACTCTTATGCAAAGGGAGGTCCACCACTTGTGAGATGTAATTCACAGTAGGAGGCATGCCACAATCTGTGCCATACATGAAATGGGCTGGTCTGGGTTACTACTCTGAGCTTGACCTCGGATGTCAATTGTATGGAGTTGATCATTCTTAATAAAAGACATTTCCAAAGGGCCCAAACTCATAGAAACTACTGGTGAAGGAGTCATGCTGGACCCAACGGGATTGTCCAGTCAATCTATATTTTCCAGACCTGAGAGTAGATTAAAGGTGTTGTGGGTGGGTACATTGTATTCATAAGGACCCTGGACAGCACGAATGACTTGAGAGTCACCCATTGCAGTCGGCAAAATTAGATTTTTCCTATAAAAGAAACCCATGGGTAGAATGCTAATACCTACCTCACTGAAAAGCGTAGACCCTGCCCTGTCAAGGATAGTTTTCACTAAATGGGGAGACCCAAAGTTCAGCACCACACAGTTGCCTCTAAATGCTTTAGGTGACCTCCCAATCCATGGGATCCTGTGGATCATTTTGAACTCCCGAAATAAATGGCTACCCAGCCCAGTTTTGTTATTTAAGTAAAACAGTGTCTTATTTCTTAGCGATGCCCAGTGTTCCTCCTTATCTATTAGTAATCGGTGAACATTTGTTAGTATTATAGTTTAGGGTGTGGCTTCTGGCAATTGATTAAAATGATCTTTAAAGTCAGCCAAACCACCCCAGGCATTTCCTTTAGTTGGTACCATTATTCTTTCCACCGGGGGGTCAACATTTGAAATACTGGGAGATGAAATGCAAAGATCCTTAGACAATGTTAGCACACCTGTTTTTGGACCAGGACCTTGATCAGTAGCTGTTGGGATTGCTGCAGAAAGTACAGTATCGCTAGA
Source organism: Lissotriton helveticus (assembly GCF_964261635.1). Classification (NCBI taxonomy): domain Eukaryota; kingdom Metazoa; phylum Chordata; class Amphibia; order Caudata; family Salamandridae; genus Lissotriton; species Lissotriton helveticus. The sequence goes on from NC_136061.1 coordinate 728,039,832, forward strand.
GGCTATAAAACCCTTAGTTACTTGGTTGGGAGGGATGGGTAAACCTCGCTCAATTTTGTCCAATCTCTGCTCCATTTTGAACAACTATGGTAATATTGGTTTAAGCATTATTGATAATTTATCTTCTATTTTCGCCAATATGAGAGCTGCAAAATCACTAGGCACCCCACAGTCCTGCACAATGTTCTCAGATGCATTAGATGTGCGTGATTCTTCACTTCCCTGTGATTTCCCTCGCGTTGCACCTCTAGTCTTTGCCACTTTATTAGCCTGATGAGTAGTAAGTGGCAACCCTCCCGCTTTCCTTTTTTCTGATACAGGGGCGGGAGCGGCAGCCTTTCCCTTTCCCTTTGATAATTGTTGGTTACGGGTAAGAATTTTAGCTGGGGGTAATAGGGAGAGAATGGACACACTGACAGGGGTTGGGGAATCGACTGGTGAAGCTAAAGGTGACAAGGTACTCTGATGATGTGAGCACCCTGGGGCTGGGTTGGTATTTACCAGGGACCCCACTATGGGTGCTTCAGAGGAAATGCGATGGGGTTCCAGGGACAATCTCCTTTCAGCGAGTATAATTTCATGATTAAGGACAGACTCGGCCCTCGTAAAAATTGCATCTAGTGTGCCTGCAACGCCCTGTCCACCCACCCCCTGTCGACTACCTTTACTCATGGTGGGGGAGAAAGAAAAACAGCAACAACCTCTTCAATTTAGCAATAATACAATGAATATACTGGCACTTAAGAGTCACTAACCAAAAAAGTAGAAGCGTTCAGTGTCCTTTGAAAGAGGGGTGGCCCAGCCCAGTCTCCTCCGGGCTTCAACGGGCGCGGACGGGCCTGCCCTTGGCCCGGACTTTGCCCTGGCTGCCCCCGAGCACGCTCGCGTGCGTCCTGCGCCACGGGAAACCGACCGCCCTTTTGTGCGCCTCCTGGTCGCGTCAGCGGCATGCGCACCGCAGGGGACGCCGGGAGGCGTAGTTTGCAAATCGCCCGGTGACCGTGCTCCCCTATATGGCGCAGATGACTCTCGGCGGTGGCGCTCCTCAAGATCCCCCCAAAGAAAGAAAAGGAATGACTCCTGGCAGCGTCGGCAAAAAGTGCCCCAGGTAAGGCTTCCGGTAGTGATGTGGCTGGATTGTAGCGAGCTCCCGTGCCGCGGGAGCCCGACCGCCCTTTTGTGCGCCTCCTGGCCGCGTTAGTGTTGTGGCTGGATTGTAGCGAACTAATAAAAAAGGTGCACCCTTTCCATAAGGATGCCTTCGACTGTAGGGTTTGATTGCGTCAAACGACAAGGATTGAACACCATATATTTGGTTTTGTTAATATTAGTTTCCAAGCCTCTTTTATTGTTAATCATTTTTACTGTAATTAATTTTTTTATATTCCTAACGGATTTTTAATTTGTTAATAGTGTTTATTGTGTATTAGAAAATGGTATATATGTTATTTATTTTTTAATATACTATTATTTTAAGTTTTTTTGATCAATAAATTACAAATATTGATTTAGGAGATTATTAAGAGTCTGGCATTCCATGGAAAACAAGACTTGCGGGGGCCCAGTGGTGGCTGTCTTCCAACTGCACTATTAGGTCCCGGCATTTGGGCAACGCTGGGACCACCGCAACCGCCTGGGATCATGGATCCCTGGTGGTGTTGCAGCGGTCTTGAGGCCGCAATATGCTTGGCAGGGCTAATGTGACCCCGCCAAGCATATTACTTGTTTGCTCACCACCACAATTTTCAGAAATTGTGGCAGTGAGGAAACAAAGGACTACCTACCTTGACCCCTGGTGCCTCACGCCATCTGGATGCACTCATTGGGGCACAACATGTGCTCCCGTGTGCATGCACACCAGTACATGGATTTCAGCAGTCCATGCCTTGTAGGTACTGTCTTTGATGTTCCCATTGTGGTGCCTATGTTATAAACCCCGCCCTGGGAATTCCAAAGAACCACTCGCCAGACTAGAAGAACACTGATCTGACAACTGTTTCATACACAGGTTTGGCGGTGTAGGAGTGGGGCGGTTAAACTCTTGCACTGCCAAACTCATAATAGGCTCATAGATATATAGATAGATAGATAGATAGATAGATAGATAGATAGATAGATAGATAGATAGATAGATAGATAGATAGATAGATAGATAGATAGATAGATAGATAGATAGATAGATAGATAGATAGAGATAGGTAGATAGATAGACGTGCCCTTTTTTGGGCAATATTCAAGTGTGCAATATTTTATTTTCAGTATTTTAGTGGTTTACATAAAAGTATGTCAATTTGATGTTTTGGTTGCCGATATGTTTGCCACGATATTCGCTTATCACAATATTTTGATTCTCAAAATGTTATCATACAAGCAAAGACCACACCCAACATCTGTATCCCACAGATCACAGTTGAAAGTTGTCCTGTGTGACTGGATTATTGATTAAAGGGCCGACTAGTCCTGGTCCCTTGATATACTGCCGTAAAACAATTGGCAGGGTATGCTCAGACGTGAGTCCATTGCTCACTTTGCCACTGGATTCAAGCAAGCCCGGCTGAAGATGGCTGTAATGCCAGAAACCAGTCCTGGGAAGCTTGATTCCGGTCCAGGGAAGACATGGCTTGGCAGTTCAGGCTGGACTGTTCCCATGAGGCACAGGGTCAGACTGATTTGCATATGGCCATGTCTCAACTGAGGTGGCGGAGTGAGCTAAAGAACGGTGATGGATTAAACCCAGATCAGGTGACTGGGGGGTGAGTGTTTGTATTGTCAAAGCTCCGTCCATCATCCCCTTTGGTTTTTCTTTGTTCGCCCCAAGTTGGCAGGGTATGCTCAGACGTGAGTCCCTTGCTCACTTTGCCACTGTATTCAAGCAAGCCCGGCTGAAGACGGCTGTAATGCCAGAAACCGGTCCTGGGAAGCTTGATTCCGGTCCAGGAAAGACATGGCTTGGCAGTTCGGGCTGGACTGTTCCCATGAGGCACAGGGTCAGACTGATTTGCATATGGCCATGTCTGAACTGGGGTGGCGGAGTGAGCTAAAGAACGGTGATGGATTAAACCCAGATCAGTTGACTGGGGGTGAGTGTTTTGTATTGTCAACGCTCCGTCCATCATCCCCTTTGTTTTTTTTTTGTTCGCCCTAAGTTGGCAGGGTATGCTCAGATGTGAGTTCCTTGCTCACTTTGCCACTGGATTCAAGCAAGCCCGGCTGAAGACGGCTGAAATGCAAGAAACCGGTCCTGGGAAGCTTGATTCCGGTCCAGGGAAGACATGGCTTGGCAGTTCAGGCTGGACTGTTCCCATGAGGCACAGGGTCAGACTGATTTGCATATGGCCATGTCTGAACTGGGGTGGCAGAGTGAGCTAAAGAACGGTGATGGATTAAACCCAGATCAGTTGACTGGGGGTGAGTGTTTGTATTGTCAATGCTCCGTCCATCATCACCTTTTGTTTTTCTTCGTAAAACAATTCTTGTCCTGAGATTTTCATTTTTGATTACTGTTTTTGTAACATTAGAGAAGTAATTTAGCTGTGATAGACATTGCTAATCCAGGGCACATTTTTACCGATGGCATTTTAAAATATGGCAGATTTCAGGAACCATGAGAACTATATACGTCATTCTGGTGTCAAAGCATTGGTTTTGTGGGTCAAATAGTCTTTTAGAGACAGAAAATAAATCCCCATAGCAACCCTACAGTCATTTTTCAAAATGGCGTCTCTATAAAGGATTTATTTTAGCCACCATTTTATTTTAAAATTGTTTTTTTCTAGGTTTTCCGTTGATTCAAATTCATAAACATGAGCAATGCAGGTGGTAGCAGAGAACCTTTACCTCCTGACAAAGTGTTGCTAAATACAAAATCTGAGGACTCCTTCAGTAAAGGGAAGTGTGTAAAATGCCCTAATGCAAAAGAAAATCTAACATCAACGGTGGCTGGACAGAAGAGAGTTTGAGATGCGACAGAAATACAGAAAGGCAAAATTCACAAAAGATTGAAACCGATAGGTGAAGAGGGTCAAATATTTTATCATTGTAACAACTAGTGCTACATGTCGTACAAAATAGAAAAAAAGCCCAGAAAAAAAGTCTAAAGAAATAGCAGAAACCAGTGAATCACAACAAGAATCCAAGTCTTCTGAGAAAGCAATGACAACCAAATTCATGGCCCATCTACTTAGAATATCGATGGCTGCCCCTCGTCTGCCCCCATCAACTGAACAGAAAGCAGAGTATCTTCAATGTGTTATCTGTGGTTTAGCCAATACCAAGGGACAAAGGGGTTGATGAAAGAACAAAGTAGGGAGTATGTAAGTCTCAAAGGGCAAACATGTTTTTATCTGCAGCTAATTTCTTCTAAAATGCCGTTTTCAGCCAAGTAGCAGATCTAAACAGTGAGGTGAATGTATATGCAGCAGATTTGTGTGCCCAACGAACTGCATGCATTCGAAAATATGAATCTACAATAAGCTGCCAACAGCAATGTAGCAGCCTTAAGTTACGTTTTTACTCTTTGAAAAAGCAAATACAATTTTAAAGCCCCTCTTGAGTACTGGCAACAGGTTCACACTCAGTGAGATCAGAGCAATAACGGTCAACATTGGTGAAACTGTATTGATCCATAATAATGAAATCAAGATTTTTCTGGACAGAATGTACAATGAAAGAATTCGTATTTGTCAGTCTTACATAAAGAATGAGCCACTTATGTGTGATCAGCAGATTTGACTCCTGAAGTTCTTGCTGCCAAAATACGATTACAGGATGCAGTAAAATCATCATGTACCATTTTAAGGAACATCCTGAAAGATTTAAAATGTCAACTTTATGACACAGTTTGTGATGCCCCAGAGTTACGCAAATCATGGGAGTCAACAAGAATGCCTGATGTTGTTGCAACTTTTTTATCATTGTTTAATACCATCACAGCAAAACTGTTGCAAACTAAAGTTCTTTATTTCAGAACAGACGCAGACATCACTGATGATGGCTTTGAAGATATAAGCGAAGAAGGGAAAGACATGAACCAGTAGTCTTATGCTCTGCTAATGTACAAGCTTTTCCAAATCATGTTTTATGAATAACATCATGGCAAAAAGAAAACTCCATTAAACATGATGAGTGCCCATCCAATCTATGAAAAGTGCAAAAGTAGAGAGCTAATCTCTTCAATAAATAGATTGGTGTATCAGCAAGTTATAACGATCTTGTGAATCCTACAGCACACCACTTCCAAGTCACTTTACCAGGAAATGATTTACATCTGCAACTCCTGATAATTTTTTATTTTGAAGACAACTCTTCTTTGTCTGGAACATCCAGCACGCATGAATGAAGTAGCACCTCGAAAACAAGCTGTGACAGCTGTAGGCATAAACATACACAGCTGCAAACTTATAACCCAACTGCCTGCAGAATCACTTCAAGCCATCAACACTTCCCAGTCTACTAGAAAGATTCAAAAGTGGTTGAGGACATGAGATCTCTTGTACCTGATTTTGCAATCCACAAAGCTAATTTTACTGAATTTATCATATCGCTTATCCGGTGCAGACTGAAGGATAAAGAAAAGCCAGTTCATCCGTGGGCTGGAATTTATTCCCTGATCTTCTAGAATACCATCTCACTGAAGAAGGTTGGGCTTTTACCAGTAATATCATCTTCACTCATAAACTACACAACAGTATACACAGCTTTAAAACATTTCCAGAATGTTCATGCTCAGTTTCAGGACCAGCCTATCCTGCCAATTTTCTGTGATGAAGGTTTTTTCCATGCCGTAGCCGACATTTCTATGAGCAATATAATATAATTTAATGATCTTTATGCACTGATGGGCATTTTCCACAAGACGTTATCTCAGTGAATGTTGCACAGACAATACACTTATTGAGGCTGAAATCTTTGAAAGCAAAACTGTCCAGTCAGTATTGAGCGGAACTCATTATGTTAATTCGTTACAAGGTATGCTCATCATATCTGAGGCTATAGCATTGGAATGCTTTTTGGCGCAAGAATGACAAATTACTTTGTGCATATTTTATTTCAGAAGTGAACAAGGCACAGGGTGCACTTCATTCAAAAAATATATATGCAAAGCAAGGCAATGTTCAATACACTCAGTTCATAATCAGAAAACCTGAAAACCAAGTTCATAGTGTTTGTCGAAAAATGTGAAGATAAATTACAACTTTGCAAGTACTGGGGAAATGTTTCACACATGATAGCTCTAGTGAAAAACATGGTATGAGATGATTGGGAAGGTGATTGGGAGCTGTGGAGTCACTAATTACTGGGATTCACAAATTAGATTGCATATACTATCTGAGATATGGGTTCTGGTATTTGAAAAGAGAGAAGAAGCTAGAGGTGAAGTTGAAACATTTCTGATGCTTCAGTTGACGCTGAATTTCCAAACATTGCCAATGAGGAGTTGGTGCCTGCAGAGATATATTCAAAAGGTGTGAGGCATATTGTTAAAGAACCTAACAGCAAAGTGGAGGAAGCTGACGGTCATGTTGTGCCACATGTTGAGTGGGCGGTTCCAAATGGTTTCAATCAAGTCATTGTACTGTCAAATGACACAGATGCTTTTATTGTGCTACTAATATGTTGCAATGTTTGTAAGCCATGAATTGTCAGAGTTATGGATAAGTTATGAAACAAATGAGAAAAGACCCTTAATCCTGCTTTATTTTCTGTACAATAAACTTCAGAGATGCCCAGTGTTCTTATCAAGGCACATATTCTTATGGGTGATGACATGATGAGTAAAATTGGAACAAAGCTTGGAGCTTTAATTGCTGAATCTGGGAAGTTTCTCAAAGGATTTGCTGAGACAGAAGAGGAACGAGACTTTAAAGACATCAAAAAATACCTTGTGCATGTTTGGAAAACAAGTTCTGACTGTCACACATTTGACAATCTTCGGTACAGTGAGTTCAGTCCCACTAAGTGACCTTCCATCAACGTCATATTCTGGATGTGGACACATTAAAAGAGTGTTCTACTTGATCAGAAGATGTGTAAATGTTATGGATCATGCATATGTAGAGAAAGATCCATGTGAATTTGATTGGTAAAATATTGATGAGGTGCTAAAACCTATAAAATTGCTAAGTCCTCCACCCACAGAACTTACACATACATGTACTTGCAAAACCTGTGCTACAAAAAGATGCCCCTGTTGATATGCTCTCTTCAATAGGAATATATGACGTTACTATGCATAGATTTACAATACAAGCCTTTACAAAACAGTTTTTACATCGCAACATCCTTTACAACGCATTCGTTTACATCGCATGCCATGAAATCGCATTTTCAAAAACTACTTTTACAACGCATTCCATTACATCGCATTATACCTTTACAACCATACCATTACAATGCATACCATTACATTGCATTTAAGGTAAGTGTTGGATAGTATAGGGGTAATAATTACTATTCTAACTCCAGTGAGTGCAACAGTAGGGTAAGTGTTGGATAGTGTAGGGGTAAAAATTACTATTCTAACTCCATCGTGTGCAACAGTAGGGTAAGTGTTGGATAGTGTAGGGATAAAAATTACAATTCTAACTCTAGTGAGTGCAACAGTAGGGTAAATGTCGGATAGTGTAAGGGTACTATGCATTGTAAAGGAACATCCTGAAAGATTTAAAATGTCAACTTTATGACACAGTTTGTGATGCCCCAGAGTTACGCAAATCATGGGAGTCAACAAAAATGCCTGATGTTGTTGCAACTTTTTTATCATTGTTTAATACCATCACAGCAAAACTGTTGCAAACTAAAGTTCTTTATTTCAGAACAGACGCAGACATCACTGATGATGGCTTTGAAGATATAAGCGAAGAAGGGAAAGACATGAACCAGTAGTCTTATGCTCTGCTAATGTACAAGCTTTTCCAAATCATGTTTTATGAATTACATCATGGCAAAAAGAAAACTCCATTAAACATGATGCGTGCCCATCCAATCTATGAAAAGTGCAAAGGTAGAGAGCTAATCTCTTCAATGAATAGGTTGGTGTATCAGCAAGTTATAACGATCTTGTGAATCCTACAGCACACCACTTCCAAGTCACTTTACCAGGAAATGATTTACATCTGCAGCTCCTGATAATTTTTAATTTTGAAGACAACTGTTCTTTGTCTGGAACATCCAGCACGCATGAATGAAGTAGCGCCTCAGAAACAAGCTGTGACAGCTGTAGGAATAAACATACAAAGCTGCAAACTTATAACCCAACTGCCTGCAAAATCACTTCAAGCCATCAACACTTCCCAGTCTACTAGAAAGATTCAAAGTGGTTGAGGACATGAGATCTCTTGTACCTGATTTAGCAATCCACGAAGCTAATTTAACTGAATTTATCATATTGCTTATCCTGTGCAGACTGAAGGATTAAGAAAAGCCAGTTCGTCCGTGGGCTGGAATTTATGCCCTGATCTTCTAGAATACCATCTCACTGAAGAAGAAGATGTTATGGATCATGCATATGTAGAGAAAGATCCATGTGAATTTGATTGGTAAAATATTGATGGGGTTCTGAAACCTATAAAATTGCTAAGTCCTCTACCCACAGAACGTACACATACATGTAGTTGCAAGACCTGTGCTACAAAAAGATGCCCCTGTTGATATGCTCTCTTCCATAGGAATATATGACGTTACAATGCATAGATTTACAATACAAGCCTTTACAACACAGTTTTTACATCGCAACATCCTTTACAACGCATTCTTTTACATCGCATGCCATTAAATCGCATTTTCAAAAACTACTTTTACAACGCATTCCATTACATCGCATTATACCTTTACAACACATACCATTACAATGCATACCATTACATTGCATTTAAGGTAAGTGTTGGATAGTATAGGGGTAATAATTACTATTCTAACTCCAGTGAGTGCAACAGTAGGGTAAGTGTTGGATAGTGTAGGGGTAAAAATTACTATTCTAACTCCAGCGTGTGCAACAGTAGGGTAAGTGTTGGATAGCGTAGGGGTAAAAATGACAATTCTAACTCCAGTGAGTGCAACAGTAGGGTAAATGTCGGATAGTGTAAGGGTACTATGCATTGCAATGGTATGCATTGTAATGACTTGCAATGAAATGCCTGCGTTGTAGCGACATGCATTGTAATGACATGCGTTGTAGTGACATGTGATGTAATTGTTGCATTGTAATAACAGGCTATGTAAAGAATGTTGCAATGTAATGACTGCTATGTAAATGTAGTGTGATGTAATGACTGTGTTGTAAAGGTTGTTTCCCCTTCAATAGTTCATTCCACAAATGTACCACAAGCAATTGCCGAAACAAATAAGGAGCGATACACATTATTTTTTTTCATATTCAAATCACAAACATTGTTTGGTGTATACATAATAGGATTAAAAATCATTATTTGTTTCATTTCTATATATGTCTTTGCTTCCTCTATTATAGCTGCCATTTTGGAAAATGGCAGAAGGGTAGTTCTGTGGAGTTATTTTCTGTCTCTATAAGAGTACATGTCCTCCAAAACATATGTTTTGACACCAAACAAGGTATGTAGGTCTCATATTTCCTGAAATATTACATCATCACTACAACACACCATTTCTATAAATATCATTCTGATAGTTTGGTCAGGATAAGCAATGTCTACCCAAGTTAAATTACTTCGCTAAAGATCTAAAAATACAAATTCAAATAATAAAATCTCTGGGTAACAATTTTTATATAAGGGAGCCGGGATTGAGTTGAAGGCCCCATCCTGACCCAGAGTTCACCAACAGCTATGCCAAGTATGCTGTTCCTGCAGATGTTCAAAAACATGTGATATGTATGTATGTGAAAGTAAATGACAAAAATCACTAAACAGAAGTTTTTATTAATTGCAGTTGTATAAGTGTGAACATTTGAGAAAGACTTCTATTTTTAAATGTTTGCAAATTGCTATTGATAATTTCACAGCTGTGTGTAGTTTGAAACCTTTTTGACACTCTGAGAGATTCAAATGAACTTCCAGCCAGCCAGTTTGGACCATTTATGTGGCATGTATCATTATCTAACTCTAAAGAAACGTCCAACCGAAGGTATTATTTGCAGAGAACAGTTAACAGTGTACTCCCCTATGTCATTGTGCATGTCAAAGCTCCATAAAATGTGCGCTGGCATAGGAAATATTCTACAGTCATTTTCCTTCATAGGAATATAACATAGCCATGCAGGTAGATGCATGTAGATTGTTTTGGTCTGGCTGGTTTGTATCAGCATTCTTTTTAAGTTAATACAGTGTTTAGCAAAAAGAACAACTCTTAGCATAGTATAAGGTGAAGAAAAAAAACTTCGTGAAGGGTTTGAAAATTTTGCTGGCAGAAAAACAATATATTCAACTAATACTTTAATATTTAATAAAATAGATTTAAAAACTTCATTTGAAGGGTGATTTATGTTTCAATCCAGAAAACCCTAAAATACTGAAATCCATGAGGAATGGTGAGAAAGGGAACCAACAGCCCCATTACCACCTTGTATAATCTCATACATCATGTTAAAGATAATATAAACAACATTGATGACCTCACCAATGATATAACATCACCACTGACATTACCAGTGATTCCAGTTATGCCACAAATAATTCATTTTTTTTGCATCCGTTTTTTGACAGTGAAAATACAGCTTTCTTTCTATATAAAACCATTTTTACTCCATATGTACATTTACACTGTAATGCAATTTCAGCTGCAATTAGTTTCAATATGAATATGTAGTGCTTGGGAAGGTAGCTGTAGAACCACTGTTCTCTGTGAACACAGATGACAACACTGGTGTGATCTTATTACAAATAATCAGAAGCATCATTAATGCTGCAAAGGATTGTTCTTTTCCACTTCAATTCACTCGGGGAGAGGATGTAGCCTTATGGCTGGAGTGGTCGACCTCAGACTTGGGGAACTGGGTTTGAGTCCCAGCAATGACGATCAACATCCTGTGATTTTCGGCAAATCACTTAATATCCCTGTGCTGAAAAAAAATGAATGTGTTCATTGGTAACGAAATTGGTGCTCATGTAAAGGACTCTGATACCCAATGTCTCGGATCTAGTTTGTGCTATATAAAACTTGAAGTGGAAATATAACATTGTTACTTTATTTTGATTTGTTAAGACACCAATGTTGCTTGAAAACTACATGGAATACTATTTATTATGTATGATGGTAACTAGCTAGTTCTTATAGATGGGAGATGCACTGCCTATTATTCTTAATATTCTCTATAATATGTTAGACTGTGTTTTGTAACTGAGGGTACTAACCAGCTGCCTGTAGTGACCACTCAGACTTAACTCAGTAATGTTGGAACAGGAAGAAATCCCTGCGTGTGGGTTGCACTGTTCCTTTGGCAACTATTGCCACAATATTATACTTTGTACACAATTTGAACAACAAGTTACAAAAATGAAAATATCCTTTTCAATGATGGCAGACATGTAAGAAAATAGCCTTATGCATTTTGGGACATGGGTGGTCCCTTCATCAGGGGCACGTCTGTAAACAAACAAATAAGTAGACACTTATTATATGCATGTATGCAAGGAGGAAAATAACTCAACAACAAAAAAATGCATGTGACTACTACGTTCACCTTGTCACTTAATCATGCCATTATGCCCAAATGAATTGAGAAACGACCATTTGCAATGCCTCACAAGTAAGAAAAATGTGCCTCTGTGAAAAGAAAAGTACCTGTGTTAAAAGATAAGCCGGCATGTCATTAAGTGAACTACCAATTATCAAATATGATGATGTTAGTAAAAGAACTTTGTGGCAAAAATCATGCATGTGGTGTCTGACCTCATGGCTCACCTGCTTTAAAATGGGAACGATGTGCTACGACTGAATAGAGCCAACACTGAGATTATGGTGCCATGTATTCTGTTGGTAAAAAGTACTAGATGTAACCGATAAATGAATGAAAAAAATAATGCCAGAAAATAAGGTTAATACCAGGAATTCTTACCCAAGAAAAAATACCCCCTCTAGTAGAAACAAGTGCTGCCCGAAAACTCCTGCAAAAGGAGCAAAAGGGACGTTAGTTGTGCGCAATGTGCCGTGCTGAGTCCACCATTATTTGACAAGCCGTTACTTACCGGAAAGTATCGATGTACGTGGTGCATGATATCAACGAATACCCGTTATGGGCTGTGGAATCAATTATAACTACCGCTAAAAATCAGCTGACAACGCGTGTTGTAGACTGATGATTCAATGATAAAACAATGCAGGTGCTTACCCGAAAAAACCGCGATGGTGAACTCCGTGGTGTTCAATGTGGTTCAAGAATGAAGCATTAGAGTGAACGCGTAGCGTGAACCAGAAAGAGAAAACGGACCAGTGTTACTAGTTATAGAAAGAGGACTAAAGCAGCGTTATTCGATATGTAGGAGCCTATTCAAAATGTTGAAAAGTGTACCACATATGGAAAATAAATAGAAAATTGAACCAACTGTGGAAATATAAATATTCAAAAGGTAACATGAAAATCCTGGTGCATATTCAACAATGTGCAAATGGCATGGGGCCATGTGGTACATAAATATGTGATATAATTCAATTCTGACAAACTGGACACCATGCCTAACATAACGAAATAAAGTAATAAACATGAAACAATAAAGGGCGAATATTGCCCTCTGAGTTCTTCCTAAATCACAGTATAAAAAACACCTGTAATCAACCCGATCATTTAACCCTTTAGGGGATGATGTACCAAGGGACTCTATACAGTAAATTTCCCTTTGTAACAGTCTCTTGTGATTATCAACTCCTTCAAGAAATTTAACCACCTCAACTACCTGACACCTAATTTGAGAAATAGTGTGCTTGGCATCATGCCAATGTGTGACTATGCAGGAGGTTTTATTGTGTGTACGAATGGTGTTCTTATGCTCTGTCATCCTTATCTTGAATTCACGTTCTGTCTTCCCAACGTAAGCCAGGCCACATGGGCATTTCAAGCAATAAATTACATTTGGCGTGTTGTAGTCGGCTGAATGTCGGAGTTTGATGTTTTTCCCTGAGTGGGGATGTGTTAAATATTGCCCTACTATGATGTTGTTGCAATGAAGGCAATTATGGCAATGTCCAGTTCCTTTGTATTGTTTTTGGTCCGTTGTTTTTCGAGACGAAATAAGTTCCTGAAGATTTGTTCCTCAAGTGTATCCAAAAGTTGTCATGGAACAACCCTTAAAGTCTGCTTCATCGTCAAGTAATTCCCATCTTTTCTCTCTGATTTGTTGTATCTGTTTCAAACTTGTCGAATATCTTGAGACGTAAGTGGGAGTTTTGGATTTGGTTTGTTGTGGTTTTATGAATAGTGATGGTAACTAGCGCCAGGACGCCTCTGGGTAACTGTTGCCCTCCGGGTAACTGTTGCGCTCTATAAGTTCTGATAACATAACATAACATAACATTAGTTAATGTAAATTTATTGGTTTGGTATTCCAATTAAATAGCAACTCAAAAATATTGTGCAACCATAATATGATGGTAACAATATTGCGACTAGAGCAATATCATGAGAAAAATAGAAAGAGTAAGTGTATATTTTTTACAAATATATGGAACTCCATAATAAATAACATTTGACATGTTAATTTTTGTATGCTGTTTTATGGTTTTATCTCGTTATTTCTTTTAATTGTTGTAATTCTGTTTTGAATTATATTTAAATTATATTATAACAATTTATTGTAAATGATTGCATTGTTGAATTTATTGTACAATTGGGTATGTATGTTTTTAATTACTTCATTAATGTTAATTGATCAACTTATGAGTTTACATATTTTATCACATTTGTAACTATTTAATGACATTTAATTTCGCATTGTGGGTTTTAATGGGGGATTGGTTTGACAGTGTTTTTTTACATTGTATATTAAGTCTTTGTAAGAAATTGGGTTACTGGTTGAGGGTGCTGAAACTCTTTTGAAGCAGCAACCACAGTTCTTCTCAGAGTGAAATCACAAACAAACCCTAAATTAACCTGTGCTTTGAGAGCTTGAACCAGAGCATTCAGCCTTAGCTCAGAGGTAAATCATTTTTGCAACACTAACAAAGTGAAAACACGCCACAAAAGAAGCCCACACCAAATTTAGAATAATAGAGTAATTTTTATTAAATAGAACAAAACCACAACAACATAAACCCAACTGGAGATATTCAATTTTGAAGATTTCAGGGCAAATAGTGTCAACTGTGGATATCTGCTCATGCCGGACTGGGGCAAGGTCACAATATCAGTCCAACCGTGGTAGAGCACTGGCCAGCTACAGGGACAGAGTCAGGCCCACTGAACAAAGTACCTTAAATTCTGGTTTGCAGAACATTACGAGCATCCGTATTGTAGATTCATTGCGCAGCCATAGGGATGTGTCGGTTCCAAGATGTGGTGCAGAGTCCGGAGTCGAGAATGTGGCACACAGTGGCGGTAATGTGCCAGTTCTGAGGAACTACGGGGCTGCAATGGGGAGTCCTGAGTTGTCGAGGCTGCCATCAAAAAGGGATGCGAGAGCCTGTGACAAGAATGTGTTGCGCAGCGACAGTCCCGATGCAGCATTGGAATGTGGCACGATGTGGGTCTTTGAGTCGTTCTGATCCATGTAGTAGCCGCAGTGTGTTTATTCTCCTTAGGTTTGAACCATGTAGCAGAGAAGATGCTTAATTTCCGCTGGATACACACATGCTGCCAGACCACGTTAGGCCCTATTCTAAGAGCTGAGGACTGGGGTTGCTCCACTTAGGAGGGCAGACTCACAGCTAGCAGAGTCCAGGTATAGGGGCAAGGTTGGTCAAAGTTTGTTGTGTCCTTTAGGCTTCAGATCAGGAGGCCAGACAAATAGCCCAGGGAGTCACTCTGGGGTTCTGGAGTCAAGAGATGCAGGTCCAGTCCTTCTCACTGAGGCAAGGGAGCAGCAGGCAGAAGGGCAGCTCAGCAAGGCAGCAGTCCAGCAGATTGTAAGTCCTTCAGCAGCATAGCAGTCCTACCTCTTGGCAGAGTCTCCCCAGGTCCACAAGTACACTGTAGAGATGGTGTATGAGGTCCAGAATTTATACTCACTTGTACCTTTGATTTGGGATGAGCTTCTAGAGGTTCCTTTTGAAATCCACGGTCCTGCCTCACCTGCCCTTGCTCCAGACTAATTACTAACTAGCACACTACTAACTGCCTTTATGTGGAGTCAGGAGACAGCCTATTCAAGTGTAAGCAGAGCTGTTCTGAGCTCCTCCCTCTCATCCTGCCAGTGATGGCCCATCCAGTCACAGCTAAGCTCCCTATTGTATGTGGAAGTTTAGGAGGAATACACAGATCTCAACTGTCAGTTACACGCAGTCATGTGACCCAGGTACCGGCAATAGGCACTAAATGACTAAAACAGAAAAATGCTAACTTCCTAAAAGTGCCATTTTCTAAATTTTTATTTAAAATTCAACTTCACCACAAGTTAGGAGTTTTCATTACAATTTCAAAGGCACCAAACATGAACTGGTTACCAATTCCCATTTGGAAATTATTGATTATTAAATGTAATAAGATAATTCCATGGCTATCCTATAAGAGAGGTAGCCTTGCAGTAGTGAAGAATGAAATTAAGAGTTTTGCGCTTACAGGACTTTAAAAGCACTTGTCCTATTTTTAACGACACTGCGACCTGTCTTATAGACTGTTCAAGGTGTACCCTAGGGCTCATTTATATGTATTAAAAAGCAAAGTATGCGCCTGATAAAAGGTCTATTTTACCAGTCGAAATGGCAGTTAACACTGCACACACAGGCTGCAATGGCAGGCCTAAGCCATGGGAAATGGCTCCTGAAGTGGGTGGCACAATCTGGGCTGCAGGCTCACTGATAGCATTTAATATTGAGGCCCTGGACACAGGTAGTGCCACATTACTAGGGACTTTTCAAGTAAATTAAATATGCCAATTGGAGAAAAGCCAATGTCACCATATGTTAAGGAGTGAGCACATGCACTTTAGCACTGGCTATCAGTGGTAAAGTTATCTGAGTTCTAACCCCAGCAAAAATGAGATCAGCAAAAGTGGAGGAGCAAGGCAAATATTTGGGGTCAGACCACCCAAAGGCTGGCAGGTTTAACAATTGTGTTTATTTTTAAATGTGTTATTATAATTGTCATTTATTTGTTTATAAGTTTAATCGTTTTTCAATGATTTTATTCTTGCTTATTTTGTGGGATAAGGGCAGTGCTAGGAGGATGGGTGGGCAATGTTTTATTTAAAAATGTTTGCATTATACATAAGTGAAAAGTATTATTTTTTTAACCATAACATATTTAATTACTTCTCTTTTGTGACTGTGTGTTTTCTGGATGAGGGTTGATGGATACTGTTTATTTTAAATATATATTTCATAACTTTTTAACATAGTTTGTTGTTTATTTTGAATGTTTAAAGCTTCCATTTCAATTCATGACATAGTTTTAATGTATGTTGATATTACCTGAGTTAAGTAAATCTCACACCCCTATCTCCCTCAAAGTATGCCCTTGCACCAATGCTTCTTAGACTGGAATTAGAATAGGCCCTG
This sequence comes from Lissotriton helveticus, assembly GCF_964261635.1. NCBI lineage: Eukaryota > Metazoa > Chordata > Amphibia > Caudata > Salamandridae > Lissotriton > Lissotriton helveticus. The sequence continues at coordinate 728,056,449 of NC_136061.1, forward strand.
CTTGACTTCACAGAAAGAGAAGGTACCAAACTGATGCAGCCTCTTTTGGACGTTTATATGTATAAAAGGTCTACCTTTTTTAATGTATGGTGAATTTAAGGTTACAGGGACATTACCAAGTTGCAGGTAGAGGAGAATCGATTCTGCTGGCATTTGTTCAATCTACCCTCATCAATGCCTCACTTCTTTTTACACAAGGAATAGGGCATGACCTATGTATTGGATCACATTAAGGTTGCACAACTAGTGGTCTGGGTTTCTGCATGGGCTAACAAGCATACTGCTGAGAAAAGGGTATTGCCATCCCTCGGATAAATTATGTGCAATGTACCTCTAAAGTCATAGGATGAAATTAAATGTTTACATCGCCCCATTCTTTAACCTCTTCCGTGCTCATGACATTTCCACGCCATCATGAGCCATGGGCAGCGTGTGGTCATGACGGCGTGGAAGCGTCATCCAACTGCCGCTCTGCTCACGCGGCACTAATTCCCCGCCTATGCTGGCGAATTAGTGAGTGGGCGGGGTCATGACGGCTCCACGCCTTCATGAGCACCCGCCGCCCATGACTCATGATGGCGTGGAGCTGTCATGAGCACAGAAGCGTCGCGCTCGCACTCCCCCAACCCCCCGCCGCAGCGAAGGGGTTAACGAAAGCAGATATCTACTGAGTTAAAAAGCTTTTCATACGTAACTGTGGGACATCCCAGGAGCAAGAGTAGAGGAGGAAACCTATATTGTGGGATTATGCTATTGTTTAAACATGAGCAAACCTTGATCCAAATCTGTGCTGGTTTTTGCGGCCTTGGGAAAGATTACTCTTAGCCAAAATTCGGCTATGAACTATAAGATCCCAGCTTTGCTTTCCCTTAGGTAAATATGAAGTAGCCTCTGTTTTTGTTTGCCCTTACAATGAGACCTCTGTACAAACCTCAGAACATTTTTTCTTTTGTTTTGTAAATATTATGAATTTCAGATCAAAAAGTTAATAAAAACTGTTCTTAAACTCTGTGTTTTTTGTCAAAGAAAGCCTGCTTTGTATTTTATACATATGCTTTCTAAACACATAACTGGTTATGAAGTAAGGAATTTATTAAAAACGAAATTCATTGTTTGTTTGATATTTTTCTTTTTAACATTTACTTTTTTAAGTGTATTTTATTCATAACTGACACATGTATATAATGCTTTTATGATTGTTTTTGAATATTAGAACAAGTTTATTGATTGATTGAATGAATAGTACATTTTTCCCGCAGCCCAAATATAGATTTCCAACATATTTGTGAGACTGCAGTAAATCCACCATACCAATGTATGCTCTTTCACTAATGTTTGTTAGAATGTAGTTGAAATAGTAAATATTTCCCCACCTCCTGCCCATGTTTGCACTTTCCTCAATGTTTGTTAGAATGGAGTTAGAATAGTAACTCTAATCCCCATCTTCACAATGTTTGTTAGAATGGAGTTATCTCAGTAAATCTGACACCAATACCCTTTCTTCAGTGTTTGTAGGACTGTAGTTAGCAGAGCTATTGGGACCCCCACATGATGCATTTTTCCCATTGTCTGTTACACTGGACATAGAATAGTATCCTCCTCCCAATACATTCACCTTAAACAGTGTTTCCTAGACTACAGTTACATAGTAAATCTGCCCCCATGTATTCATTTTTCCCAGTGTTTGTTGAAAAGTGTATAGAATCGTACATTTCACCCTTGTCAACCAACTATGTTTTTCCCCAATAGTCTGTAGGATTGTAGTTAGAATTGTGTATTTTAATTGTTTTTGTATTTTTGCCATGGTTTTTGTTAGAAAGGTGATTCTTGTTTGGCTGAGTATGCACCTAGGCCAGGCAGAAACAACTCTAGCTAGGTTAAGCTAGATACACACTAAAAGATAACCTGTTCTCACCCCCTGGTAGCTCATCTAAAGAGGCAATGTGCAAAGTAGTTGTGTAACACACACACAGTAATACTATGAATACACCACAGGGTCTAGAAAAATGGATTATTATAATATCAACAAAACAAGACCACAATGACAAAAATCCAATGTATAGAAGCTGAGATATTGAATCTAAAAAGAGCAAATGCAGTAAAGTGCTTAGAAGCAAGTAGCGCTAAAAAAGTTACTTCAAGTCATGTAGGATCAGGGCAAAGTCAAAGTTCAGGCCGATCGTGATGGAGCGCCGGGCGGCTACATGACCCATGCAGGCCCCAGTGAACAAAGTACCTTTCCTGGTTGCAAACAGCGAGATGCGTTGATGGTGGTGCCCGCAGGTGCAGGATGTATCAATCTTCTCCACACTGTGAAGGCGAGGCGTCAGTTCCGAAGAGGAGTGTCGGAGTCGAGAAAGTCGAGCGATTCTCTCATTGTGTCGAGGGGATGCGTTGAACTCACCAAGCTGCTGCAGTGTCGATACGCTGTCCGATGCCTCGATCTCTGGAGGCAAAGTGCTGGTTCCAATGCGATGCACCGATTTAACTCCTGCAACCGGGTCAATGCGCCGGTTCTGCTACATGCAGACAGGAGATGCGTCAACCTCTGTGTGGCAGGTATCTGGGCCACTTCCAGTGAGCCAGGCACAGTAGCAGGGATAGAGACTTGGATATCCCAGAGTCTCAAGCAAAAGGAGGCAACCCAACAAGCCATTGGAGATCACTTGGAGTGAAGGCAGAGCCCAGCTGTCATAAAGTAAAGTCACAGAGCAGCAGGGAAAAAAATAGAAAAGCAGGCCTTCCAGATCCAGTCCAGTTGAGTCCTTCAAGCAGCACAGCAGTTCTTCTGGCAGAGCTTCAGTTACAAGTCCAGTAGTATCTGATTTTAGTAGGTCAGAGACCCAGTACGTATGCCCAAAAGTGCATTTGATGTGGGATGACTTCAAAGCAGCCCTCTGAAGTATCTCTTTCAACTCTGCTAGGCTATCTGTGTGGGGAAATCAGTCAGTGTGGTGACAGGACACTTCCTATTCAAGTGGGGTGTTAGTCCTTCCCTTTCATCCAGCCCAGGCAGTGCCATCAGAATATAGATGTATGTAGATGGGTATGGTACTCTGACACACCTATCCTTTCTGTTTTGTAGTTGTCTAGAGGGAATGCACAAAGTTAAGTTGTCACCCAACCCAGACGTATATTGGAGACAGGCTGTCGGGCACACTGAGCAGTGGGTGTAGAGAAATAAAAAATTTCTAAAAGTAGCATGTCTAAAACAGTAATGTTAAATCCAACTTCACCAGTAAGGATGATTTATCATTACCATTCCAAGGATATGAAACATGAAAAAGTTACTCCTCTCTGATCATAAATTGTTGCAAAAAAATGTATTAAGGAATTCTCAAAGCTAGCGCTTGAGAAAGGTAGGCCTCACAGTAGTGAAAAACTAATAGGGGTGACTTCTATGTCATGAAAGGGGGTCAGGTTAAGCCTTGGCAAGTAGTTTTAAATGCAAAGTTGAAGTGGCAATAAACTGCACACATAGGCACTGCAGTGGCAGGGCTGAGACAGGTTTGCAAGGCTACTTCTGTGGGTGGCACAATCAGTGCTCCAGACCAATAGTAGCCTTTAACATACAGGACATGGGTATATGGTATACTACTTTAGTAGGGTCTTACAAGTAAATGTATTACTCTATTCAGTCCTAAGGCCAACAAAAAGTACCAGCAAAAACGGGAGGTAAAAGACAAAATGTCTGGGAAAAGACCTCTCTAAGGATAAAAGGTCTAACAGTTCTGTATTTCTGTTAGGTTGCAATATGTTGTTGGGGTTGTTGGAACATATTTAGTGCATATTGAATCTAAAAGTATTAATTGTTTATTTATTTTTTCATTTCATTCTATTTTTATTGTTTTTACATACTTTGTTAAGTGTTTTATTATTTAAAAATATTAAACTTTGTTACATGCATTCAAAAATTATTATGGATTCATCTTTTTAAATTGGATATAGATAATAATTTATTAATACTGAAACACATTTGTATTGTGTTTATTATTTGATAGAAACTAGTACAAATCATACAAATTGTTTTTATTTGTGTAGCAATATTATTATCATATTATATTAATATCATGGAATTTAATATTTATTGATGCATTCAATTATTTCCAATTTCTAAGTATTTTTAAGAATATTCTTTCACGTTTATAACATAACAATTTGAATTCTTAAATCAATACTTCAAAAGGTAATAATGTTAATTACAATGAGATGCAGTATACCTTAATTTACAAGTTTATAAGGTCGATATTTGTATTGCTGTAATTTTGGCAACAATTTTGTTGTACCATAATGTTTTTGTGATCGATATTAGGTAATAAAGCCATCAACCTTTTTTCTCTGTGCTTTCTGGACATGCGTATCATGTTCTTGCCAGTAGTATATTTACTCCCACAAGTACATTTAAAATAATGCTGCCATTGTTGATGTTAATTGTTATGCATTCAGTGATGTCACCAATATTGTCACAGGTTACGTCAATGGTGATGTCATCTCTCATATTGTATGATTTTATGAGTGGTGCATTGGCACATTTCAGTGTGCGTATCATCAATTGGTGGAGGGAGAGAGAGTAGAGATCCTTTCAATCTCCTTTCAATAATTATAAATCAATGTGGAAAGGATCACTGGTCCTCCATAACCAAGGTCTGCAGGTGGATCGGTAGGTGTCTCCCAAATAAAAGACCCTCATACACGTGTTTTTTCAGAGTCGTGTAGCGGTATATGATGTGTCCCCGCTTCTTGTAACAATGGATTCCGGGTCACCAAGGGCAGAGACAGCACAAGCTGCTAGACGGGTGTTTGAAGGCTAGAGTGAAGCCTCCCCCTAACTGCCGTGGTTCCCGAGGAGACAAGTCTTACATAATGTAGAGGTACAATGTGACCTACTACCACAAAACGAATCAGGTTACAAATTTACCTTTTCCTTTTTTTCACTTAATCACTTTATGGTCCTGAGGAAAGCCGACTGACCAACAGGCAGATAAGGCTGAAATATGTCGACCACTTTTAACCTCAAAAGTTTAGTGCGCTAGAATTCCTAAATAATTCCATAGCGACACGCCTTAACCTTCTACCCGAATCCAGAAATATTAAAGTTGAACCTCTGGCTGTCCGGGTATTTTAGAACACCTTTATAGCACTATTTCACTTATTCACCATCACTACTGTTTTAACCAATGGTACAACCTCCTGGCGGAGGGTGCAAACAAAAACTGACCCAAGGTTTACGCACGGACACGTGTTACAAGAAGCGGGGACACATCATATACCGCTACACTACTCTGAAAAAACACGTGTATGAGGGTCTTTTATTTGGGAGACACCTACCGATCCACCTGCAGACCTTGGTTATGCAGGACCAGTGATCCTTTCCACATTGATTTATAAACATTTCAGTGTGCTTAGGGTTTTTGATAACAATCAATATTATTTGTAATGAAGGTCATCTTATTGCATTTGCCGTCAATAGTATGCCTTTCAAGCTGTAATACCAAATAGATTAACCATGGTGGTATCTACGTATTGAAACACCTGAAATAGATAAAGTGCGGAAATATGTATGAGTAGGTTCCAGTCAAAGCCCATTTGTAGTGACAGAAGATGGTAGCCCTTATCCTTAAAAATCCTATTAAATAATTTGCAGTTACATCTATGTTTTTAACGCATGTAACTTCACTCCAGTAACTCATGTAACTTGTAACTATGCTCTGAAACCATGTTCGTCCTCATGTAAAGGGCTCTGATACCTCCGGGTCTAGCCAGCGCTATATAAAACTTTTCAAATAAATAAATAAGTGCAGCCTTGAAGCCCTTTTAGTGCTTTCATATGTATGTTTGTGCGCAGTGTACATATGAATTTTGGCAGAACAAAGGTTCGGATAGAGCGGTTAAGATTTATTTTCATTAGCAGTATGAGTTATGCCTTTGGTATAAACAGTATTTTGTTCTATATTTTCTACTGAAGTGCACACATTGCATTATCTATTTTAAAAGGCAACGAGATGCCATGATTTACGGGAAGATAATCCCTCTGATGAGTTGTAATTACAACAATGACAATGGTTATGAAGGTTAAAAGAAACACTAGATCTTCTAAAGATATATTTGATAATATTTTGTTAGTTGTAATAAACCATTTGATAGTTGTAATGAAATGTTTTATTGACTTGTGAAAAAGATCTCAAGGAAGAGAAAAATGGGGAAAATGGTTACATCATCTATAATAGCTGTCCATACTGAGGTTTTGATCCAGAACAGCTAGCATTGGTATTACATATTTCAGCATGCCAGGCAAAATAGAATTGTGCCAGCTAGAGTTATACCCACATGCTAATTAAAAAATCAGTTGTCAGGCTATTTTAATAATTTGATGGGAAAGTAAGGTGGCATCCTTTACCCACTGCTTAACTGCTACAAGTACCACCACTACTTCTACTACTACTAATACTACCACCTGCACTACTACCACTACAGCTCCCTAAATTTATGTAGCACCCAATATCAAAGGGCTTCTAGATGCCATCTTATCTCGTGCCACATGCAATGCAGACAGCAACCCATAAAAAATTATATTTCTCCACAGTGGGTGTGTGAACCTTTTTCAACATAAGCAAAGCACAGACCTGACACACTAATGCTGATAAGATATACTGGCAGCTAAATTAGATTGCTACCCATAGTGTTTCATCATTATCAATCCTTATCCACCTAGCAATTACTCATGTGTTCTCTACTCCAGATGCAGACTGGAAGCATAGATGCAAGCCACCGTTATAGGAAAAATATAAATTGGTCTGCCAATGCCAGAGGGATCTGTTTATCATCCAAAATATATAGTAACAAATTATTCCAAAATTCGGAAGCCAAAGTAAAAAGCAAGTGTTGTGCTCAATGGTCTTTATCTAACTGGTCCATGATAGCTCACTGGAAGATGAATTCAGAATTACATTAGTTGGATGAAAGTGTTCTGGGCACTAAACTCCTAAACTATTTTGTGCAGCAGCAAATGGTGCTGAAATAAAAGAAAGTAAAACCACTAAAGAGTGGAACACATCTTTTTGAGAATGTTTGTAACTCTCAACTATTTCCAATCACCTGACATTTTTGTACAGGTCACATATATACCTCATCAGTTCTACTTAGGGATACCAAACTTCCACCATAATATGCAATTTATGTTCATCATAAGGAAAATGATCCCAGAGCATGTATTTTCATTTCCCAGCATTAGCCTTGCCAGTGATAACATTATTAAATTGACTATTGTATCCCAGTGCTTTCCTATGGAACAGCCAACCGTGCTACAATGAAAATAGCCTTTGGGTCTTTTTCACTATACAGACGTGTTTAACAGGAATCTTTTACATGACCTACTTTTAAATACCTTGCACTCTGCCTTATTGGCAGTAAGGCTGTTAGACCTGGTATCATTGGCGTTTTTCACTAATTGCCTCCTCTGTTTTTGGATCTGTTTTGTTGGTTAGATGCTTTGGGTACTGTGTCACTGCCATTCAGTGCCACAGTGCAAGTGCTCCCTATGTTAAATTGACGTATTGATTAGTGGCTCCATGATTGGGTTATTTGATTTACTTGTCAGACCCAAGTACAGTGCACCATGTGTGCCCAGGGCTTGTAAATCAAATGCTGCTGGTGGGCTTGCAGCTCTGGTTGTGCCACCCACAGAAGCAGCTTGTAAATTGTGTCTCAGGCCTGCCATTGCAGAGCCTGTGTGCAGTCTAGAACTGCCATGTCGACTTGGTAAGTGCACCCACTTGCCAGTCCCTAAACCTTCCCCTTTCTTCATATCAGGCACCCCAAAGGAAGGCCCATGGGCAGCGTGCATAGTAAGTATACGGTAGGACATGCATTGGTGTGTGTGTGGCATGTCCTAATAGTGAATTACAGCCATTTTCGTTTTTCAATATTGCAAGGCTACTAGTTCCCCATAGGCCAGATTGGGCAGTTTGATTATAACATTTTATAATCTTAACTGACTCAGGGAACTATGTAGAAATTCGAGTTTAGTATGCCTGAACTCGGAATGATAAAATACATATTTTAGTGAAGTTGGTTTTAACATTCTGTGTTTGAAAATAGAAAATAGGTATTTTCTTGCCTAACCATCCAGCCTGCCTCTGCTAGCTTGTGTATTGTGTGTCTGGTTTTGTGAGTGACAGCAGGGGCTGGGGGATTCCAGGAGACAGGGTGAGTCAGCGCAAGGCTGAATAGACCTGTATGCATGCAGATGGGTGGGAGGAATAGCACCTGGGACCTAAATAGGGCTGTGCCTGCCTTCCAAAATGCTGGCCCCACCTCCTGGGGTGTGTCTGATATCCCTGGCCCACACTGTCAAAGAAAAGAAGGATTTTTGTCAAGAAAGTGCTCCAGGACTGAATGGAACTGGTTTGGACTGGGCAGAGGACCCACGGCCTTCAAAGGACAAAGGATTTACTAGTATAAATATTGGGGCCCAGACCCCAAGACTTTAGATCACTTCTGGAACAACAAGATGAACCTCTGCCAAGGAGAAGAACCAAGGAAGCTGTAGGAGTTTGACTGTCCCCCTGCCAGTGTGCTGTGTTGCTGGAACTTTCAAAGAACTTTCATCATCTTGCAGGATATTACTCCAAGGGCTTGATTTGAGCTTGCCTCCTGACCGAAGTATCAGGAATACCAGACTTCACCCCTTCTGGTTGCCTGCATCTGGAGCTTGCTGTTCTAGCTGCTATGGAATGTGCATTGATACCGTGAGCGCTGCTCAGACTTGCAATGTAGACCCGACGCGGGCTGCCATGCCACATCGGCGCCAGCAAACGACATTGTAAGCCTGCCATAGCCGTGAGCGCTGCTCTGACTTGCGACTCTGGCCCAATGCCTGCTGCTGTGCAGCATCGACTCCAAAGCCGACATCATCATGGAGTCGACCGATGTCGTGAGCTGTCTTTGTTTTCATGTCTCCCAGGTTCTATTCTTTGTGGGTCTAATTTGACTCTGGCCGACACCGCGCACCTCTCGGTTGGCACCGTACTTTGGGATTTCTTTTGACCTTGACGTCGTGATAACTCCCGTTGGGGTTATCTGTTGCTAAACACTGCTTTTAAGTGAATAACCAATTTTGGAACTATTTCGACCATCTTGAAGAATTATTATTGAGAACAGTATTGTGAATTTTTGTTGTTTATGGTCCTGTGATAAGTCTATATAATGAACACTTTTTTTTATAAAACCTGTGTGGTGTCGATCTGTAGTGCTTTCACTGTATTACAGTATGTGTTTACAAATGCTTAACACACTGCCTCTGAGATAAGCCTGTCTGCTCGTGCCAAGCTACCAAGGGGGTGAGCAGGTGTTATCCAGTAGTGTAATACCCTTTCCCTGACTTAGAAGCAAGGGTCCCTATTTAGTCAAAAGGTGTATACCATTGCCAACTAAAGACCCCCAGTTCTAACAAAGGCCTACTTAGGTGTGAAGTATTAGTATTCAAAAGAACGGTTTAGGACTGGCAAAAGTGGTTAGTTTGACTGATTGAATTAGCATTTTTCAAACTGCGCAGACAGGCTACAGTGGTAGGCCTGTAGTCATGTTTACACTGTCCTGTAACAGTGTCACAATTAGCGCTGCAGTCCACTAAACTCTTAACAAACAGTACCTGGGCATATACTGGGAACTTATCTCTATGTTAATTTTGCCAATTAGGCGTATAGCTAATTTTGGCATGTTTTAGGATTCAGAGCACATGTACTAGTGCCAGGTAAACAGAGTACCAGTGTACAGAGTCAAAAAGCAGTATCAATCCAAAAAGCAGGGGTAATCAGGTAAAAAATGTAATGTTCCCACAATCCTGCATCATAGAGTAAAGATAAATTACAGGCATAGCGTTGGATCTGTATGTCTGAAGGTGAAAAGACTGTGAGAGCCAACTGGATCAGTGTTGAAGTCTTGAACCTTTGAAAGCAGCTGCCAGAAATGTTTGAATGAAATCAAAGAGTAACATTGCTCAAGGTCATCTTGGGTCCCACAATTGGTAATTTTGACAACTTTGTAGGACCTCCTGTAGGAAGGTGGATATCTGACTATGGTTACCACCAAACTTTTTGCCTAGTGTTTAGCTGGTTTTTGACTTAGTTGGCCTGGGATCCTGCTATTCAGGGCCCCAGGCTAATTGCTCTCTCCTTAAAATGGGCTCCATGTACCTTAGGTACATACACAATTGGAACTGGTTCGCCTTATTGGCCCCTGTAACAGTGTACCCCAGGTACCCAGGGCATAGGTGCTTCCAAGGCCTACCAGGGGCTGCAGCACGTATTGTGCCACCCCTGGCCTGGCCTCCATATTTGACACAACTGGCTGATCACTCAGCTGGGGTAAGTCGGTGTAACCACCCCTTACTTAGGTATAGTATATCTATATCTAACTTAAAAATGGACACATATGTTCCTATCAGCCACTCCTATGGAAGGCCTCTTCAATCCTGGAGGCAGAGTGCTTGGAAATATGTGAGATGGTGCTCTGGCATGAGCTGAGCCTGTGTGCAGCTTTCGGAACCATGTCCTGTAGCTGTTTCATGATACTGCCAAACCATATACTCTTAAGTGCATTATGAACCTCGCGGTTAAATGCTAACTTTGGTTTGGCTTTATCAAAACATGTCGAGTAAGGTGTCATACGAATTGGAATACTACCCCCTCGCCAGTTCTGGCGACGGGGGTAGCATTCCACCCTTCTAGAGGGATACGACATGTACCTAACCTGAACCCCGGTTAAAGTTAAACAGAGCCTCAGCATCACAAAATGGATGCTGCCACCACAGACACAAGTCTGACCTCCTGCTGCTGGGAGTCCTTCCAGCGAGGGCAGCTTGGACAAAGGGTTTCCTGCCTTGGGAGGTGCTAGCACCACCCCAGACAGGATTTTGTGTATTGGGTAGGACAGGGCTGAGTAGAATCAGACATGCCTGGGGCACACAAGGTGTCCCTGTGCATATGCCAGTTCAAACCGGTGCTGGGGCTCTCCAGCCCCAGTCTTGGTGCGAAGCTGGACAAAGGAAAGGGGGTGTAACCACCCCCCTTCCTGGTCCCACCCAGAGGAGGGACCTAGCAGGTAATCCGGCCCCTAGATTTGGAATAAGAGTAGGAGCTGTGTCCCAAGACTTCAGATCATCCTGAACTCGACCTGAAATAAGAAGAAAACTGGACTTCGACGTTCTGCTGCACAGAAGACTGAAGAGAATCTCCCTTGTGGCAAAGGAGTGACCACCCTGTGAATACAGGCACCAACCAGCAACTCGACGTCTGCTTTGCCGCCGCCTCCCGCCGGAGCCCGAGCCCAGAGCCTTACAAGACCCAGACTCCCAGACATCTCAGAGCCCGATCCACAGTCCCTGCAAAGAAGAGACCCGTGGAGGCACCGAGAGACGTGGGACCGGACATCTTTGAAGACCCTAGAAGAGCTGACTGTGCAGCACCCGAAGGCACCCTCGATGCTGTGCTTTGGGGTTTGAGAAGCCCCAACACCGAGCAGCATTTGCACCGAAGATCAGCCCCCCAGCATCTCCACGATCTGCGTGGGGCCCTTTTGCACTTTGCCACTCGACTCGCCATCCCGGCCACTTGCCACGCGGCTAGCGGCCATCTTGGCGACGAAAACTACAACTTATACCACCGGTCTGGTTGCTCCAGACTGGCCCTTGCTCCCCTGAAAAGGAGCACCCGCTCTGACCTTGCTGGTCCGAGTGAGAAGCTTGCATCGATTCCTGCGTGGCTTGCTTTAGCCAAGGCCTGTTTGCTCCAATCAAGTTGCCGACACCGCCATCAGCGAGAGCCTTTGTGGGACAGCTCGTGACCAACGTCTGGACATCCTTGACCTCTTCGTGTCCACGTGGCTGCAGAGACAATCTTCATTTCATCACCTGTTTGCACCCGACATCGCCTGGTTCCATCCTGGTTCCACGGTAGTCACTGGCTAGTGACTTTGAACATTGTCCCCTCTGCTTTCAGGTCTTCACCTCTTCAGATCCACCCTTGGATCCACCGGAACTCTCCTCGACGACCCGCCTGCAGCATCTTCAGCTCCAAGCACCATCGACCTGCGTGACGAAACCCGACACTACTTCGCACCTGTGCACCCGCTTCCTGTGGGTGAGGTAACTCAGCAATGCCGGTGTTCCCACACTGGTATACACCTCTAGTGCCTGTGTCTAAAGTTTTATCCTTGTAGGTCCATCGGAAAGTTCCTTAAACACTAACTTTGTAACTTTTATGCACCATTGACATTGCATTGGTGCATGCGTGCGCTTTAAGCGCTGCACCCGAGTCCTGCGGGACTTTCCCGACTTCATCACTGCTAGTCCCGAACAGCTCCAGCGATTCCCCAGGCCCTAGGCCTCTTCACTTTCCCCATAGTGGTTCTTATACCACTATTTTAGTATATGGTTTAGGTGGCCCCTAGGGCTCATCCATATTTGTGCAACTTTTGTGTATTTAAACTGTGTTTTGTTTTAACGCATTTGCTTCTGTGCTCATAAAGAGTATAGGGGATATTTGTAGAAATAAATCTATATATATTTTCAATATATATCTGTGTGGTGTCCTTTCATTTGGTATTCAGGGGGATTGTGTATGGTAAAACAGCTTGCTTCACATGCCTTACAGAGTTTAGCCTAAGACTGCTTTGTCCACGCTACTAGGATAGCTGGTCTATCAAGGTTGACTTTACAACCAATCATCATAAGGGTTGCTTGGCATGGTACAAGGTGATCACTAGAACTAGTGAGCATCATATACCAGGCCAACTTCTCACATTGGTGAGCAGCGGTTGGGATTTGAGCTTGCTGTTGTTTTACCATTACAATCTTTGGAGAGTATCATTTGAAAGATCATACAGGTACCTGATAGGTACACTAAAACAAGACTAATATACTTAAGTTCTACTGAACTTATTTGTTGTAGAGGATAGGGAGTAGCACACCCTGACTACAACTACTAGATAGGTTTGGTAGGCAAACACCAGTGTAGGTAGATTGCAACATAGCCACCCACACTAGAGCAATGTCTGGAGCAGAGGGATCCACCGGACCTATCTCTGTTGAGAGTGACCCTCCAAGGGCACCAACCAAATTTGCTATCTTTACTTTTAAAGAACTGAGACAGCTGTGTTCCTTAAGAGGAATCAAAACGGGTCCTACCCCTACAGCAGGTCACCTCAGAGAGCTGTTAGACCAGTCTGAAGCTCTAAAGACCTCCAAACCAGGCCCCTCAGGGAATGGTAAGGGAGGCTCTCCCACTAAAGATGCCAACACTGACAACCCTGCCCCTGTCATCCAGATAGATGAGGAAGACCAGGTCACTGGAGATACTCAGCCAGAGGATGAGGAAGAAGAGGAGGAGGAGGAGGAAAGTGGGTCGGATGATGAGAGAAATAGCCAGGTGTTAGTCAGCAGGCTTAACCAGGCTAACTTAAGCTTATTTGGGACTGATGGTGGGTCCAACCCATTCAGACCCCCAAATGGACTTAACCAGGAGCCCAGGAGGAGGAGGAATCACTCAGGTGAATCCAATGCCTCCCATGTTTCTAGAGGTTCTCATGGACACTCCAGAAGGGAGCTGTCTAGCCCTCAGAGAAGGGAACATGAGGCCAACATGAGAGAGGCTGAACGTAGGATCCAGAAGCAAGAATTAGAAGTTGCCCTTGCCAAAGAGAAACTTGCTAGAGCAAGGCAGCCTAGAGAGAGTGGATTAGGATCCACTGGTGGCAGCAATATCCAAAAGGATAAAGACAGGTCCTATGACAATAGAAACCTGAGTAAGATTGTGCCCCCTTACAAGAGTGGGGATGACATCCACAAATGGATGACTGCACTTGAGAGAGCCTGCAGATTACAGAAGATCCCTCAGGAGCAGTGGGCAGCAAACTTGTGGCTCTCCTTTGAAGGTAGAGGCCGAGACAGACTCCTCACAGTTAGTGATGGGGATTCTAGAACCTACCTGGTCCTGAAGAGTGCTCCGATTGATGGGTTAGGCTTAACCACTGAACAATACAGGTTAATGTTCAGAGACACCCAGAAGACACAGACTCAGGACTGGTCTGAATTTGTTGAATGTGCCACTAAGGCTCTGGAGGGCTGGTTGCGGGGAAGTAAGGTTACAGACTATACAGGATTGTATAATTTAATTATGAGAGAGCAAATCTTAAGTAATTGTCAAAATCAGCTTCTACATCAGCACCTGGTGGACTCTGATCTGACCTCTCCACAAGAATTGGGTAAGAGGGCAGACAAATGGGTCAGAACCAGGATCAGGCCTAAGAACCAGGGTGGTGACCAAAAGAAAGAGACTACCAAGCCTCAAGAGAAGGGTGGGGATAAATCAAAAGAGAAGACTTCCCCAGGGCTCCAAGGATGGGGGTGGGTCCCAAAACACTTCCTCTACACAGAAAAAGCCTCATTGCCATGACTGTAAACAGGTCGGCCATTGGAAAACAGACAGCTGTTGTACAAAGAATAATAATAAGGAAAACATACCTCCAGGTAAAGCTCCAACACCTCCTGTCACTGTTAGCAGTGGTCCCCCAGGTGGTGGGAGCACCCCCAAGAGTTTGGGTGGGTTTACCTTAGGAGCACAGGTGGACTCTGGCCTAACCAGGTCCCCAACTGATCTTGTCTATGAGACTGGCATGGGGTTTGCCAATTTCACTGATTGCCCAAATACTTTGGGCAAGTATAGACAAGAACCCCTCATCAATGGTTTGAAAGTTAAGGCCTTTAGAGACACAGGGGCTAGCATCACCATGGTGGCTGAATGTCTAGTCCCCTCAAGGCAACTTTTACCTGATGCCAAATATCAGGTGACAAACATTGATGGAGTTCAGAAAAATCATCCCATAGCAGTGGTAAATCTCAGCTGAGGAGGAGTCACTGGTCCAAATAGAGTGGCAGTGTCCTCAAACTTGCCTGTAGATTGTCTACTGTGGAATGATTTGAAAATCTCAACCTGGGCTGAGGTTGAACAACAAACCCATTCTAAAATGGTAAATCTCCATGGAAAGGTTAGTGGGGCTGTGCTGGCCACAGCCCCAATACAAGATGTCCTTCCTGAAAAGGTTGGTAGGGCTGAGCAAACCTCATCCCCATCTTCAGTAGAAATTCTTCCTGAGAAAGTTAGCAGAGCTGTTCTGGTAACAGCCCATACCCAAACTGAGTCCCTTCCTGAAAAGGTTGGTGGGGCTGTGATGGCCACAGCCCACACTCAAACTGAATCATGTGTTGTGAAGCCTGAAACTATGGATCACTCCACACAAACAGAGAGCATTGAGGAGGAAGAGAAATCTCCCTCCCACCAGACTTTAGGAAAGGATCAGCCTCCGCAGGGAACTGATCTTACCCCTGATGAAGGAACTGCCCCAGAGGTGGTTAGGCCTAGCATGACAGAGCCCCTGATGTCAGTGGACCCTTCTCAGGTGGGACCCAGTCTGGAGCAGGTAACCTGCCCCTCTCTACCTTGCCTTAGTCAGCCCAGGGCTGCAGAGGACAAGAAGGACAGTGAGCCCCAAAGGGCCCCCTGTCAAATAAAGCACCCCCATCAGCAGATTAGGGGCACCGAAGCTAGCAGCCCTAGCCAGGTGAAAACTTTAAAAACTCCTGAGGGATCCCCCTTAAAATTAGTTAGGGACCTCCCACAGATGGATTCTGTTGGGCACAGCCAAACCTGGGGCCCAAACCTGAACTGTCCCTCCAGTAAGCCAACCAAGGGGACCCAGCCTCCAGCTTTAGGTAGCCAGAGGTTGACCCTGAGAGCACAGTGCAACTCAGTCAAAGAAAGAAAGGCCTACGTGGTGGAAAGTGATTGGAGGAAGCTGAGTCCTACAGAGGAATCTCACTTCAGTACTCCATCTAAACATCAGTCCTTAACTTTGCCAAGACACACCACAGGTAGAGATTCCCTATGGTGGAGACCCTCAGATACCCTTAGGGTGAGGGATTGCTTAGTGGACCATGAGACAGGGGGTAACCAAGCCAGAGCTGGTACTTCCTTATATGGCCACTTAGGCAATATAGGCTTACCTGGTCAAGGATAGCCTTATCTCCTTTCGTTTGGGGGGGGGTTGTGTAGGAAGGTGGATATCTGACTATGGTTACCCCCAAACGTTTTGCCTAGTATTTAGCTGGTTTTTTACTTAGTTGGCCTGGGATCCTGCTATTCAGGGCCCCAGGCTAATTGCTCTCTCCTTAAAATGGACTCCATGTACCTTAGGTACATACACAATTGGAACTGGTTCACCTTATTGGCCCCTGTAACAGTGTACCCCAGGTACCCAGGGCATAGGTGCTTCGAAGGCCTACCAGGGGCTGCAGCACGTATTGTGCCACCCCTGGCCTCCATATTTGACACAACTGGCTGATCACTCAGCTGGGGTAAGTCGGTGTAACCACCCCTTACTTAGGTATAGTATATCTATATCTAACTTAAAAATGGACACATATGTTCCTATCAGCCACTCCTATGGAAGGCCTCTTCAATCCTGGAGGCAGAGTGCTTGGAAATATGTGAGAGGGTGCTCTGGCATGAGCTGAGCCTGTGTGCAGCTTTCGGAACCATGTCCTTTAGGTGTTTCATGATACTGCCATACCATATACTCTTAAGTGCATTATGAATCTCGCGGTTAAATGCTAACTTTGATTTGGCTTTATCAAAACATGTCGAGTAAGTGTCATACGAATTGGAATACTACCACCTCGCCAGTTCTGGCGACGGGGGTAGCATTCCACCCTTCTAGAGGGATACGACATGTACCTAACCTGAACCCCGGTTAAAGTTAAACAGAGCCTCAGCATCACAAAATGGATGCTGCCACCACAGACACAAGTCTGACCTCCTGCTGCTGGGAGTCCTTCCAGCGAGGGCAGCTTGGACAAAGGGTTTCCTGCCTTGGGAGGTGCTAGCACCACCCCAGACAGGATTTTGTGTATTGGGTAGGACAGGGCTGAATAGAATCAGACATGCCTGGGGCACACAAGGTGTCCCTGTGCATATGCCAGTTCAAACCGGTGCTGGGTCTCTCCAGCCCCAGTCTTGGCGCGAAGCTGGACAAAGGAAAGGGGGTGTAACCACCCCCCTTCCTGGTCCCACCCAGAGGAGGGACCTAGCAGGTAATCCGGCCCCTAGATTTGGAATAAGAGTAGGAGCTGTGTCCCAAGACTTCAGATCATCCTGAACTCGACTTGAAATAAGAAGAAAACTGGACTTCGACATTCTGCTGCACAGAAGACTGAAGAGAATCTCCCTTGTGGCCAAGGAGTGACCACCCTGTGAATACAGGCACCAACCAGCAACTCGACGTCTGTTTTGCCGCCGCCCGAGCCCGGAGCCTGACAAGACCCAGACTCCCAGACATCTCAGAGCCCGATCCACAGTCCCTGCAAAGAAGAGACCCATGGAGGTACCGAGAGACGTGGGACCGGACATCTTGGAAGACCCCCGAAGAGCTGACTGCGCAGCACCCGAGGCACCCTCGACACTGTGCTTTGGGGTTTGAGAAGCCTCAACAACGAGCAGCATTTGCTCCGAAGATCAGCCCCCCAGCATCTCCACGATCTGCGTGGGGCCCTTTTGCACTTTGCCACTCGATGCGCCATCCCGGCCACTTGCCACGCGGCTAGCGGCCATCTTGGCGACGAAAACTATGACTTACACCTCTGGTCTGGTTGCTCCAGACTGGCCCTTGCTCCCCTGAAAAGGAGCACCCGCTCTGACCATGCTGGTCCGAGTGAGAAGCTTGCATCGATTCCTGCGTGGCTTGCTTTAGCCAAGGCCTGTTTGCTCCAATCAAGTTGCCGACACCGCCATCAGCGAGAGCCTTTGTGGGACAGCTCGTGACCAACGCCTGGACGTCCTTGACCTCTTTGTGTCCACGTGGCTGCAGAGACAATTTTCACTTCATCACCTGTTTGCACCCGACATCGCCTGGTTCCATCCTAGTTCCACGGTAGTCACTGGCTAGTGACTTTGAACATTGTCCCCTCTGCTTTCAGGTCTTCACCTCTTCAGATCCACCCTTGGATCCACCGGAACTCTCCTCGACGACCCGCCTGCAGCATCTTCAGCTCCAAGCACCATCGACCTGCGTGACAAAACCCGACAATACTTCGCACCTGTGCACCCGCTTCCTGTGGGTGAGGTAACTCAGCAACGCTGGTGTTCCCACACTGGTATACACCTCTAGTGCCTGTGTCTAAAGTTTTATCCTTGTAGGTCCATCGGAAGGTTCCTTAAACACTAACTTTGTAACTTTTACGCACCATTGACATTGCATTGGTGCATGCGTGCGCTTTAAGCGCTGCACCCGAGTCGCGCGGGCCTTTCCCGACTTCATCACTGCTAGTCCCGAACAGCTCCAGCGATTCCCCAGGCCCTAGGCCTCTTCACTTTCCCCATAGTGGTTCTTATACCACTATTTTAGTATATGGTTTAGGTGGCCCCTAGGGCTCATCCAGATTCGTGCAACTTTTGTGTATTTAAACTGTGTTTTGTTTTAACGCATTTGCTTCTGTGCTCATAAAGAGTATAGGGGATATTTGTAGAAATAAATCTATATATATTTTCAATATATATCTGTGTGGTGTCCTTTCATTTGGTATTCATGGGGATTGTGTATGGTAAAACAGCTTGCTTCACATGCCTTACAGAGTTTAGCCTAAGACTGCTTTGTCCACGCTACTAGGATAGCTGGTCTATCAAGGTTGACTTTACAACCAATCATCATAAGGGTTGCTTGGCATGGTACAAGGTGATCACTAGAACTAGTGAGCATCATATACCAGGCCAACTTCTCACACCTCCTAAGTATAAATTCTATTCAAAATTGTTCACAACTAGAACAAATAATCAGAAAAACTCAAATATTTGGTAAAAACACATACATGGAACTATAAAGTAATATTTATTAATTCATGCTCCTAGCCTTAGAAATGTAGATACTAGCAGAAGATGGCACTTTTTTTTCAGATAACAGCCAACTCTGCTCTTACTTGCATGGTCTTCAGCACCCTCCATCTTGGATGATGTTTAGAACCTTCCTACATATCTGTAACTAAATATTTAGTTCAGTTTGCATTGTGGTCCCAGTTGCTGCTACTAGCTCCATAATTCCATTTTCAGATGAGCTAGATTTAGGAATTTCGAACAGTTAGAGATTTTTATTGACACTTTCATTTTTGTGAGCCATGTTTTCACCAGCCATTGATGATCATCTAGGACGAACTGGTGCTCTGGCTCCAACAGTAAATTATAATCTGCTACCACAATATTGTTCAACCAGCAATAGACATATTTGTGTTGTTTTACCAATGGCAGTGTCTAGTAATAAGTTATTTATATTTTGGGAACTTTATTCATGGGGACTATGTTTTTGTTTTACAGAGTTTTGTATAACCCAAACTTGACCTGAATCAGGAATCAGAGTACTTTACATAGCACCAGTTGCATTACATGAGGCCACATTCAGTTTTGTAAGGCACATGGAGATTAAGTGATTGCTCAGAATGTTCAGCATCATTGCCGAGACTCAAGCCCAGTTCCCCAGATTCAAGGTCGACCCCCCTAGCCGTAAGGCCTATTTAGAGGGTTGCTCTGGGTTTGCATCCTTCATCACTTTCTGCACCTTCAAGCCTCAGACAGAGTCAATTTACCAAACAACTTTCAGGACTCAAACAGAGTCAAACTACCAAACAATGAGCCAGATGAATCTTAGAAAGTTAGGCTATCCCTGTCTGTGAACAGATTTTTTGAGACAGGACAGCCCATGCTTTCAAATATCACGATAGTTCTAACCTGAAATTCCTCGCGTTAGAATACTCCACGGATACCAGACTGGATATGGAAAACTTTCACCAGCAATGCTCCTGCGTGCTATAGGTAGTGTTGTTTGGCTCCTCATTGACTCTCTAACGGCACAGGAGTGACCGAGTAGAGTTGTATAAAGTTACCACCCCTGCGTGCTAGGGAATAAAGTCTCCTCGTAAGACTACAGGATTCAAATCATGCCACGACTGCAGGAAACAGATGTATGTCATGCACCCGTACGAGGTTTGTCTGGAGTTTGGGCACAGGACACAACTCAAAGTGCAACAAATGTGCCTTAATGCACGCAAAGGGAAACTTAGACCAAGAAGTGACACTGTATGTCACTGAACACAAGAAGAAGTCATGGGCCTCGTGTAATTACAGCTCCCACTTACAGCCAAGAGCACACACTCCAGAGGTTGCTCTTACAAAAGGTCAACTTTGCACTCAAAGTCCTCCATTATGTCAGTAGCAATCCAAAGATAAACACAAAAACAGCAAAGTGAGGCCAACCCAACTCCATTCTGTATCCAAAAGAAGGCTTGAGGTCTTCCTAATGTCAGTCAGTCCCCACCCAAATCTTCAATTGTGGAGCTGATTTCACAGTTGGTCCTGGTGTGTCCTGATTTCCCCAGGCCATTGTGCTTCCACAGCAAAATTAAAGCATTTAAGGAGGTCATGCTGCAGGTATTTGACACTCTTCCAGCTTCCTATGATGTGCATTTGGGCCCCAAGGAGCTGCAGTGGACTTCAGTTGGGTCACTGATGGCAGGTAAGTCCCCTGTACAATTTAACCCCCTTGGACCGCTGGCAGGCTCCGTCTTGGCCCGAGTACAGAATTCAATCCTGGCTCCAAGGTCTATTTTGGTTCCTCCGTCATCGGTGCTTATAGTATTGCCACCCGTGACAAAAGCAAAAGGAACAAATGATAGACAGAATGCTAAACAATGCAAACATTCACCCCCAGTCACAAAGATCTGTGTTTAATCCATTGTTCTTTTGCTCACGCCACCCCAGTTTGGACCCAGCCATATGCAAATCAGTCTTAAGCTATATGGGTAAAACCCTGAAACTGGTCCTAGGATGCTTGTTTCCAGTCCAGGAAGGACCTGGCCTGGCAGTTTGGGCTGGACTGTTCCCATTGGGCGCAGGGTCAAGACTGATTTGCATATGGCTGGGTTCAAACTGGAATGGCATGGGGAGCAAAAAAACGATGGATTTAGGCCCAGATCTCTGTACTGGGGTAAATGTATGACATTGTTCTACATTCTGTCCATCAATTGTTCTTTTTGCTCTAGGCGGCTGGCATTTCTGCAACATAAGTCTTTCTAGCCACAGCTGCAATTGCCCTCTGTACTTTTGAGGCAGGGGACGTGGATCAGTCAGGCATTATGCATGCCATTAAAGGCAACAGTCCTCCCAGTCCCCTTTCCTGCAGCAAGAGCCACCCACCAATCTGCATTAGCTTGCCCTTAGTGGCACACAACCACTGCGTGGGAGGCAGGATCCAGCACTTTCTTCAAAGGTGGCAATTCATCACTTTCTATATGCTCTTTCATATCTTCTGCTCACATCTGGTAGAAGCTTAGAGGAACACATGTCCAATCTGCTGTAAGACATGCATGTTTTACTTTCCAAAGGAGCTAATGAGAGAGTTCTGGACTCAGAAATAGGGATTGGGAATTTCTACTTGCGCTATTACTGGTACTGAACAAGATGGGGCCTTTGGACCTTCTTAGACCTTTGTCCTCTGAATGCCTTTCTGGAAAAGGACAAAATTCATAATGCTCATGTTAGCCCACATCCTGGCTGACTTGGATTAGAGCGACTGATGGTGTCTTTGGACCTACAGGATGTATATTTTTATATACCAATCTTGCCAGCCCACAGACGTTACCTGCGATTCAAGGTAGGCTGAGAGCATTTTTAGTTTTCTGAGCTCCACATCCGCCTCACCCCTGCACCTCGGGCGTTCATGAAAGTAATGGCAGATGTCTCTGCCCATCTTCAGAGATCGGGTACACCTGTTTTCTCTTACCTACCTCAATGACTAGCTGTTGAAGATGGGCTCACCACAGTCCTTCATGGACCACATCCAAACCTTCTGTAATCTTTGGGGTTCACAGTCAATGAGCCAAAAGCGCACCTGACTCATTCACAGAGATTTACTTTCTTCAGAGCTGTCCTAGATATGGTAGAGTTCAGGTTACGAGTCAAGTACATTTGGGCTCTGATCCCAATATTTCATCCTGTTTCCTGGATCTCGATGAGAGCAGCTCTGAGACTTCTTGAGCTTTTGGCATCCTGCATCCTTCTTATCGACTATGCCAGATGGCATATGTGGGCTGTGCAATGAAATCTGAATTTAGGAGGCGACTACACATGATCTGCAATTGTGGCTGCTCAACTGCAGCTGCACCCGGGGTGGATGGCATGGATTGCACTCAAGTGTGAGTGCCAAATAATTGCCATTACTGCTGGAAGGGTCTAAGGCAGTGGTTGTGCTGGCGATTTTTGAGGATTTTTCTAGTTGGTCTAGCACGTGAACGTGAAAGTCGCATTTTGTGTAATTTACACCTCAATTTTTTTCAGGGAAACGCATGTGAAGAATCCATGTCTCCTGTGATTCTTTCATTGTGTATTTGTGGCTGCTGACTTCTCTTATGACAAATGAGATATTTATATTACCTTGTCTCTTACAGAGGAAGCTGGTGAGAGACTATCCTTTATAAATTACTCACGTTTTTACTGGACATGGGTCATGTAGCAGTGAACCACATGGGTACTTCGATATGTTGTGAATGTTACCCACGTAAAAGCTAATAAGGTGAATTGTGAGGACAATGTGACTTGCACAGAAATGCACGGAAGAGCACATTTTTGCCAAAAATATGTTCTCTTGAAATTGAAAAAAACTAAAACATAACCAATTCATGAAAAATCAACTTATTTTAAACAGAAGGAACTTTCTCATTGGTAAAAAGTTTTTGTGAAACATATCAATCTATTTGCGAGTGATTCTTATTTTGAAAACATAAAGTCAAGGAGGAGTCGTAAAGTCAGAGGAGAAGCGTGGCTCAGTGGTTAGAGGCGGCAGACCCGGAAGCTGATATCGGCTGTGGACCAGGGTTCGATTCCCTGCCTCGGCGGGTCTCGGGCTCAAAAATTCCACGGTCTCGACAATTCTCGCTCCGGTGCCTACTCAACTCACGGGGTCACATTCTGCGACTCTGGGCAATAGCTTGCTTAATCTCCACTATGGCACCTCGTGGCGGGATGCCTGGCTTTCACCTTGTGGATACCTTGCCGGGGTACCTCACAGGGGAATACCAGGATGGGTTCCCTAAGCAAGCGCTTAGATACCGGGTCGGTGATTTGCGCTATATAAATACATGTACATTTACAATATAAAAATATCATTTGACTGTGTCCTGGAAACTTTAGATGTTTCAATATGATTCCCAGTTTGTTTGATAGGACAACGTGTGGCCATCCTTGTTATTGAGGGACTGCAAAAGTGTTGCAAAATATATGCTTCCATGCCAATTACAAGAATAAAGCAGTTATCAACACCTCTTTTCGCACTCTCTATTTCTGTACTTAAAAGGTAGTATGTCTTCACGATAATTGGTGTGTGGCAGATTGCTTTTCCCACCACAAACACAAAATTGGCATTGTGGATTTGTCCATATCATCATGTTTCTAGCAACTTCTACTTTCAGATTATCAGCATTCTTTAGCTCTGCTGCTGATTGACTTGTTGGTATTGGAGGACTTGGAGGTAGAATCTACAGACTATGAATTTTACCCCCTTATTTCTGTGGCCTACTCAGTAGCTGTGTCTACACCAATCCGGCAGCTAATGCAACTGCTTCCGTTACCAGTCTTCAGTACTCCTGCATTGGCATTTGCAAACAAGGAACTTGTCATACTTTGGATAGGATTGATATGCGTCCACCTGATACTGGGTGTTAGTTGTAGTTTTTGTAGAATGTGGACCTAAGAATTTGTGATAGTTGAAGGTCTTGATAACATCTCATGATCAGTTGGCATTTTAATCAGGAAACCTGCCATAGTACTGCTAGTGATGGCACCGTTTCGGATTATCCTTTTTATGCTTGTATGATGATTTTGTCCTGTTGTTATTATCACCATTGTCCTGGACTGGCTTAATCGAACATTCACACTACAATGATAGTATTATGTAGGACAGAAATGAGAAAGAACTTGTTATTTTGTTTAGGAACAGTTTACCAAGAAGACAGGCTAAAAATATTAATGCTCAGTCCAATGAAAATTGGTGCAAAAGGATAAAATATACTTCTTCTGATAACAAACAGGTTTTACTTCATAGAGAAGAAAAGTACGCTAAAAGTTGAAGTATTTCCTCAACTCCCCTGATCATAAAAAGCATACATACATAGATCAGTTTCTTGTGTAAGAAGATGCAGATTGTGAAGAAAGACAGGGGCCAAATGTTGGCTTCCAGTTGCATGATATAAAAAGAGGGTGCCATTTGCGTCCCCAGCTGCTGCACTGCTGAAATGAGGAAACACTCCTCGTAATTAAACCATACTTTCAAATTTCAACCTGAGTACTCCATAATAATCCAATAAATGTATCCCATCTTTGTAATCCATGTGCTTCATCAGTTATTAAGTCACTCCAGAGACAGCCAGATGAAACGAGAATGTTTTAATTTGCATTTTCAAATGTCATATGTTGCCCAAGCTTAAACATAGACACGTGCATTCAACATTCCTTCGAACACGCCAGAATGAAACCCAATGCATTTCGAACTTTTCATTGGTTCTTCATCAGGGGTACTGAAATAAATTAGAAAGGGCCACGTGAACAAATACCCAAAAACACAAGCCATGTGTTACTGTACATTGAATGAACCAAAAACAAAAACAACATGTGTGCCACCTTATGCTTCCCTTTGCTCAACCCTCGCATTAAATAAATAAGACCAAATTAACATAAAATGCTGCCCCACAACCCTTCACATTAAAGCCTGCCTGAAATCAAACAGTGTTACCTAAGAACCATTGCTCAATTGACTCTCCCTCCTGTGTGTTCATGACAAGAAACAAAGACTAAATGCCGATGAAATGCTCTCCCCACACCCCTTACTGTTCTCTCATTTATACCAATAAACAGTACATCTTTTACCTTGCTTCCGTAACCGGTGGCTTCAACTACGTGTTTTTGTTCTTGTACAACGTAAACCTTCCAGTTGCATGGCATATTTTCCATGAAATCCAGATATAAGCAGCAGATCCTTTCTATCATGATGAGCCCAAAGAAGAACTTGCAACAGAGTCCCACTATCAGGGTACAGCGGCCCTAAATGTAATTGGAATTATGACAGTTGATTGAAGATAGCTCAATCAATCTATCAGGAGTTTGTATAACATGGCTACTCACCCATGAGGGTTTCAAGGTGCTGGGACGGGACTGCTGATCCATCTGGACATAGAGGTTCAGTTGAAGAACCGGGTATTAAGATCCTTCCTGAATTGGGCCAGCGACTGGGATTGCCTGAGGTGGAGGGGTAATGTGCTCCAGGGCTTGGTGGTGAGGTAGGAGAAGGAACTTCCTCTGGTTCTGGTCTTGTAGATCCATGGGATGTAGGCCATGACCAGTTGGGAGAATCAAAATTGTCCGGCGGGCATGTTGAATGAGAGGCTTTGGTTTAGATATGGCAGTCCTACGTCATGGAGAGCTTTGTATGCATGTGTGAGGAGCTTGAAGATCCTCTTGTTGACTGGGAGCCGGTGGAGTTGTCATAGTTGTTCTGTGATGTGGCTGTGGGAGAGGATGTGGAGGACCAGTCTGACTATGGCATTTTTACTGTTCTGTAGTTTCTTGAGCTGTTTCTGGGTGATGCCAGTGTAGAGTGTGTTGCCATAGTAAAGTCTGCTGGTGATGAGTGCATGTGTGACCATCTTTCTGGATTCTGTAGGGATCCATCTGAATGTCTCTTGAAGCAGGCAGAGCTTGTGGAAGCAGGATGAGGATACAAAGTTGATCTGGCGCTTCATTGTGAGTGAGGATTCCAGTATGATGCCGAGGCTATGTGTGTGGTCTGTGTGGGTGGGAGGGGTTCTCAGTGTGGCGGGCCACCAGGAGTCATCCCAGGCTGAGGTTGCAGGTCGCATGATAAGTACTTTGGGCTCGTCAGGGTTGAGCGTGAGGCAGCTGTCTTTCATCCAGGTGGCAACGCCCTTCATCGCGCTGTGAAAGTTGATTCTGGCAGCTTTTGGTTCAGGTGAGGTAGAGGATCAGTTGAGTGTCGTTGGTGTAGGAGACAATGTTGAGTCTGTAGTTTCTGACGATGGCCACAAAGGGGGCCTTGTAAATGTTGAAGAGGATGATGCTGTGGGAGGAGCCCTGAGGCACTTTGTAGCTGATCTGAGAGGAACAGAGGTAGTTTGACTCGCTATTTTTGGCCAGTAAGGAATGAGTGGATCCAGTCCAGGGCCTTTTCGTGGATGTCGGCTTCATGAAGTCTCATGATTGGGGTGTGTGGGAGACAGTATCGAAGGAACCGAGAGGTCCAGTCGGATGAGGGCTGAGATTTTGCCTTGATCGAGGCGGGAGCTGATATCATTGGTGGCGGAGAGGAGTGCAGTCTCGGTGCTGTGGTTGCTTAAGAAGCCAGATTGGGAGATGCCCAGGACATGGTTGACCTTGGCTGGGAAGGGGAGGAGGGCGTTAGGTTAGAAGTTATTGAGGTCTCTCAGGTTGGCGGATGGCTTTTTCGGCAGGGGGTTGATCTCAATGTGTTTCCAGTCATCAGGAAAGGTGGCGGTTTCGATGGAGCAGTTGATGGTTCAGCGAAGCTTGGGGCAACCGAGGTGGCTGCTCTATGGAAGATGTGATATGAGTAAGGCTCCGATGGGGCTCTGGAGTGGATGCTCTTCATGGTCTTGAGTTTATCGTATGTGGTGAGCGGAGTCCAGTTCAGCAGGATCTGTTGGGGTGCAGAGTGGTTGCGTGGGGTGGTGACGGGCATTGTGGCAGACTCTTGGGTGTCACAGCTGTCATAGAACTGCCTGATCTTGCGGTGGAAGAAGGTGGCAAGTTTGTTGCAGAGGTCTTGGGAAAGTGGGACACCTGTGGTCTCGCTGTTGGGCCTGGCAAACTCCTTGACGATGGCGAAAAGTTCTTTGCAGCTGTGTACGTTGATGTTGATTTTGTCTTGGAGGGCCATTTTCTTTGTGGTTTTGAGGAGGAGGTAGTGTGTGTTGACAGCAGTTTTGAAGGATGTGTGGATTTCTGGGGTTTTAGTATTCATCCATCTCTTCTTGAGTCATCTGCTGGTGCGTCTGGACTCAAGGAGGGTGGGAGTGAACCAACAGGCTTTCTTGAAGTGTTGCTTGCCAGGTGCCTTCTTGAGGGGTGCCAGAGTGTCGGCGCAGTTGGAGATCCATCAGGGAAGTTCGTGTGCTGAGGTGTTGGCGTCTGCTGATGTTGGCGGTGGGGTAGTGCTGAGGAAGACGATGAGATGTTCTTTGGTGACCTTGTTCCAGCTACGGCGGGGGCGGTAGTGGCGGCGGTGTACGGTCGAAGTGGTGAAGGCGTAGAGCACGCAGTGGTGGGCAGTCCAAAGGATTTCAGTGGTGTGGTTGTAGGGGTGAACACCCTTTACAACGCAACTTTTACCACGCAGTGCCTTTACGACTCAACTTTTACAACGCAAACCATTACAACGCATTGCGCTGGGGGGCGCACTAGGATCGGGAATAGGTTTAATGTACTATCCAACACCTTCCCTAGTATCCACGGGGACTGGAGTTGGAATAGTTAAATTAAACTATTCACTATCCAGCGCCCAAAAGCACTATGCATTGTAGGTGATGCTCCTGCTGGCAGAGAAGATGGGGTTGAGTGTTTGTCCAGCTGTGTGGGTCGGAGCAGTGACTAGCTTCTTGAGACAGATGTTGGCGAGGTTCTCCAGAAGGGATGCAGTGTTCTGGTGACTGGGGTTGTTCATTTGGCAGTTGAGGTCGCCAACTAGGATGAAATCGGTGGATGCGAGAGCATAGGCTTCGATGAGGTCTGCGATGACATTGGTGAAGGGTGGGCTGGGACGGGAGGCCTGTAGACAAGTGTGAAGTGAAGGTTGGTGTTGAGGTTGTTCTGGATCTGGAAATGGATGTGTTCCATGGTTGTCATTAGGTTGTTTGAGTGAGTGGTCTGGTGGAGGGTGTTCTAGTGGGCGATGGCAATGCCTCCTCCTCGTCAGTCGGTGCAGTCCTTGCAGGTGATTTTGTAGCTGTCGGGGATGGTGGTGGCGATGTCTAGAGCAGGGGTTGGTCCAGGTTTCCGTTTGGAAGGCGATGTTGGGAGAGGCGCCATCAAGGAGGTCCTAGATTTCTGTGGCATGTTTGTGGAGGGAACGTGTGCTGAGAAGGATGCGTGCCGTGGTGTTGGCATCTGCTGATGTTGGAAGTGTGGTAGTGCTGAGGAAGACAATGAGATGTTCTTCGGTGGCTTTGTTTCAGCTACAGAGGGAGGTGGTGTGGGCGGTGGTGTACGGTTGGAGTGGGGAAGGCGCAGTGCACGCAGTGGTGGTCAGTCCAGAGGAATTCAATCATGTGGTTGTAGATGATGCTCCTGCTGGTAGAGAAGACGGGTCGAGTGTTTGTCCGGCTGTGTGGGTCAGAGCCATGACTAGCTGCTTGAGACCGATGTTGGCGAGGTTCTCCAGAAGGGATTTGTCCGGCTGTGTGGGTCAGAGCGGTGACTAGCTGCTTGGGACCGATGTAGGCGATGTTCTCCAGAATGGATGCGGTGTTCTGGTCACTGGGGTTCTTCAGTTGAATGTTGAGGTCACCAAGTAGGATGTAATCGGTGGATGCAAGAGAATAGGCTGTGATGAGGTCTGCAATGGAGTCGGTGAAGGGTGGGCAGGGGCTGGGAGGCCTGTAGATGAATGTGAAGTGGAGGTTGGTGTTGGTGTTGGTCTGGATCTGGAAATGGATGTGTTCCATGATTGTCATTGTGTCATTTGAGTGAGTCGTCTGGCGGAGGATGTGCTAGTGGACGATGGCGATGCCTTCTCCTCATCGGTCGGCGTGGTCCTTGCAGGTGATTTTGTAGCCTTTGGAGATGGCGGTGGCAATGTCCAGAGCAGGGGTTTGTCCAGGTTTCCGTTTGGAAGATGATGTCGGGAGAGGCAGCGACGAGGAGGTCCTAGATTTCTGTGGTGTGTTTGTGGAGGGAATGTATGTTGAGAAGGATGTTGCTGAGCTGGTCCGGTGCGCTGTTGGTCAGCTGGGCAGTGAGAGGAGCTGGCATATTGGGGTGGGGAGGGTGTCGCTGCAGTTATAGAAGGAGAAGGGTTCTTGGGTGTCCTTCAGTGACATGAGGTGGTAGGTAGCAGAGGGCGAGATATACAAAGTGATTAGAAAGCGTGAGCAGAAGAAAAGCCTCACATCTTGTGATAACGAGCCACAACAAGATGTTAAAAAGAGGCCTCTGAACAGAATGTAGAGGTGGGAGTGCAGGGAAGAATCTGTGGTTAGATAGAGTATCCACCAGAAAGAGCATTTTCTCACTCGTGGAGTTGAAGAGGTACTGCAACCTTTAGCTTCCTTTTCCTTTCTGGGAAGTAAAAACCATTTGTCATAACATAGTCAAGCTTATCTTCACAGATTCCAGGCAAGCAGGTTTCGGGGCATTGTGAAAAGACGCGGATCATCTTGTCTGATGGGTTATGTAGATCAGCTGCTATTCTGGGAAGGTGCTAATTTGAACTTTGCTTGCATCGTACATCCTTTATTGTCACTTCACCTCACAATTCCTGCTTTCTCTACTGAGGCTTCAGGAAGTGGTGTCCTGGTATCCAATGCCGACTAGTCAGAGGCACGCTTAATGTCTGTGGTTGTGCTGATGCTTTTAGAACTACTACACCTTCTTTCAGTGTCCTACCCGTTGCAATACTCTCCTAGTGAGCAATTTTGAGTTGATGCATGGGTGCTACAGTCTTTTAGTGGTTGGTGGTGCTGTGGTCATGTACATTGTAGACAGTCTAGTGAGACAAACTTGTGAGCTGAAGTTACTGTGAATTCAAATGCTGTTCACAACCATCTAAGTCTTTCCCATCACAATCATTGCCTTATGATTTCCCTTTTCTACATCTTCTGATGAAGTGAGCTCTCCTCCGCTGTTATACTGCACAGAAATTCTCGAGAACTGTACCATTATTTATCTCTTGCAATCATCATCTATAGATTATCCTGTGCATAGAATAAGGACTAAATGATAAAGGCCTGTTATTATTTTAGACCTTTGAAAATTGCTATCTCAGCAGGAAGTAGGATATTCGTGTGAATTATCCAGCTATACTGCAAAATAGAAAAAACAAAACAATTGTCTTTCCTGTTGTTTAGATGTAGGTTTCAAACACCTTTACTTTCTTGCCATTTCTTGTTTGTTGTAGACCTGGGTGGAGTTCCTGGAGTTCTGCAAGCAGCGGAGTGTGTTAGGTCACGCCATTCACGTTGATGTTTAGTGCTGGGTTTTTCATACTGTACTGGAAAATCAGTGCGAAAGGCACCATGCATAGTGCAAGAGGACGCTGCTTCCTTTTGTATCTCGAGTAGATGTTCTACTCAAGTGGCAGCTTCCTCAGCACAAACAGAAGTTTTCTCAAAGCGAGCCTTGACAACATCCTCACGCGCCCACACTGAGAAATCTCGATGAAAGGTTGTCTAGCATTAGATTTTCCTTGCTCGCACTCGCCAACTGATGGTTGGTAAGCACCAAAAAATTCTGTCTGCTCCGTGGAGTGCGGAAAACTCCACAAATGGAGTGGAGTTCACTGCCCAGGCCTAGTTTGCTGCAAGGGATTGAGTAACTTTTACATATAGAATTATTGATGATTAACATTGAACCGTTTTTCACCGAGGGGTTCTGAATGACATCAAACAGAGAACGAGAGTGATGATAGTGAAGTGAAATACATCTCCGTAATTCACTTTTTACCTATCTATATTGGTATGTTATGTATACCCCCAAAATCATCTGCCGCTGCTTTAAATTGTGAAGCAGAGGAAGAGGAGTAATGTGGGGGCCATGCATAACATGACCACTTGTCCCTGCCCAAATTAAAAAGAAATACTTGGCCTACTGTCACCCAACCACATCATTCTATGTACTTTCCATTTTCTCCCCTCCAGAAGCTGTGCTCCCTGCTGTCCAGTGGTGCTCTGACAGGCTTTCTATAGAGGCCTGATGGAGCAGCCTGGATTTCCTTTATGACATAGCAACAGTGGGTAACAGCTTTTGAAAACAACTGTGAGTAACTGGATTTATACCCAGTTATTCTCAAGCTAGTGGCTCTCTAACAGGGCCCTACATAACAAAACGAATGGTCAGATTCATAGGAAGACAGTTACAGGTCATTTGCAAAACATTTTAAAGTCAAGGGAATGTGATCTTCCCACAGCAGAGCTTCTATCGACTCAACTATTGGGAAAGCCTAGGTGGGGACCTGAGACTATCCCCACCGGCATACTTCCTCTCCTGAACTGCCTTCTAAACCATGGATGATGAAGACAGAAAAAACCCTGAAATGTCCTGCTCATGCTGAGAGAACAATCCCAGCACATCAGGCTTTTAGTTATCCTATTTCCAAAGACAACCTGCCTTGGGCTGCCTGCCTTAAGAAATAATATAAGTGATCACAAACGTGTCATGCTGTCAATGTTTTTTTTTTCACAAAGCAATTTCGACATGGACATAGCATCCACGCTGGGAATGTTTGTCCTCGAACAAGGTGGAGAGCTGCAAAGTATCCCTAAATCTGCCTAGTCAACTTATTTTCAGTTCTGTAGTGGGTTGTCTATGAGGATATAAGCATTCATGACATTTTTATTATCAATGATAATATACATATCTTTGTAGATATGTCAAAATAAAGCTGATCACAAAACGACACCACATATTGAAAATAAGTATATATATATATATGTATTCATACGCAGCACATAAAGATTTATTTGTGTGATGGTGTAACTTGTGAAATTTCTTAATATAACAACAGGTCATACAGGAGTACAGCTATTAGAGACCTAAGTATGTAAATATTGTTGACAAGATGGTGGAGTTCGGAGGCAAAGCGATACAAAAGGGGGTGGTGATGGACGGAGCATCTGAACCAATCAAACACTCACACCCAGTCAAAAGATCTGGGTTTGATCCATCACCGTTCTTTATGTAATGATTTCCAGGCAGGTTCCGCAGGAGCGTCAGGAATCCGAAGACAATCCACAGCCTTCCCCTACGGCCTTCCGACTCTATCAAACACTAGAGTACCGAGAGGCTCGTCAGGGGAAAACAGGGAGACAAAACAAGGAAAGGTGGGGAAGACAATGACTGTGGCTGTAATTTTCTGTGTGACGGGGTAGAAACACTGCAAGGACTTCTGTTGGATGTGAGGGCTGAAAGAAAACACAAACTTTCTAACCTTAGTTAACATACATACAGAAATGTCACTATTTGTTGTACATAATATTTACATACCATACATATCTTAAGCTACGTTGTAGAGTAGATCTGTAATCCCTGAAAAGGTTCGGCTCTGGCTAGTATTTGGAGAACAAGAAACAATAGTAACTATTCGATATAGCTGTGAGCGTGTGTATTACTAATTTGTAGAGCTCTTACATAATAACCTGTAGAAGGCTCCTAAACCAGCGTCTATACTGAATTGGACTGGACAAGACTCTGATAAGAACACTCCTGATATCTGGAAGTCAATGATACAAAACAAATGTCTATTAGGTCACAATGTAGAAATATTCAAGGAACTAAAAAAAACATGAGTGTAGCGCATAGCGCTGTTACCGTGATTCTGGGTTGTGAAGTGGAACTTCTGCGCCCCACACGAGTCCACGCAAGAGACCCCAAACACACCATATGAAGATGACCAGGAATACAGGAAGTGAAGGTGATAATCGGATTACAGCCAAGAGGTAATGAAAGGGCAAAAATAGAAAATGGGAACTCACCGGATGGCGTAGACAAGGCCCGGCCGCCGGGTGGAGGGTACAGGTAAACAAACCTAAATACCTAAAAGTGTGCCCTGCAGATCGGCGGAGACCAAGCCCGGCCGTCTGGGGAAAGCAGGTGAGCAATGGGGGTTTCGGGAAATGCTGCCCGGCCAGACGGCGGAGAACAAGCCCGGCCGTCGGGCGGAGCAGGTGAGCAATGGAGGTTGCGGGAAATAGTGCCCGGCCGGACCTCGGAGAACAAGCCCGGCCGTCGGGGGGAGCAGGTGAGCAATGGAGGTTGCGGGAAATGCTGCCCGGCCGGACGGCGGAGAACAAGCCCGGCTGTCGGGCGGAGCAGGGAATGCAACCAAAATTCCGTGAAAAGGCGTAAGCCACGGAACAGCAAGGAGAGCAGGAAATCTTCAGAAAAGTAGGACGGAGAAAAAACCCGGTCTCGGAAGGACCAGCAGGAAGTCAGGCAAAACGGGAACAAGACGGAACTGCAATGACGGAGCTTGACGCTAGAACGTAAAGCGTCGCTCCAAGGGCTCTGTATGCATTTATAGGGTTTTTTCTAAAAGGGACAGCACATCGGGGATCTCAGGGCATGACACTTTAGCCCACTCTGCCACCCCAGTTCAGACATGGCTATATGCAAATCAGTCTGACCCTGTGCCTCATGGGAACAGTCCAGCCCGAACTGCCAAGCCATGCCTTCCCTGGACCGGAAACAAGCTTCCGAAGACCGTTTTCTGGCATTCCAGCCATCTTCAGCCCGGCTTGCTTGAATCCGGTGGCAAAGTGAGCAAGGGACTTACGTCTGAGCATACTCTGCCACACTTATGGCGGCCAAAGCGATACAAAAGGGGGTGGTGATGGATGGAGCATCTGAACCAATCAAACACTCACACCCAGTCAAAAGATCTGGGTTTGATCCATCACCAATCTTTAGCCCACTCTGCCACCCCAGTTCAGACATGGCTATATGCAAATCAGTGTGACCCTGTGCCTCATGGGAACAGTCCAGCCCGAACTGCCAAGCCATGCCTTCCCTGGACCGGAAACAAGCTTCCAAGGACCGGTTTCTGGCATTCCAGCCGTCTTCAGCCCGGCTTGCTTGAATCCAGTGGCAAAGTGAGCAAGGGACTCACGTCTGAGCATACCCTGCCACACTTATGGCGGCCAAAGCGATACAAGAGGGGGTGGTGATGGACGGAGCATCTGAACCAATCAAACACTCACACCCAGTCAAAAGATCTGGGTTTGATCCATCACCGTTCTTTAACCCACTCTGCCACCCCAGTTCAGACATGGCTATATGCAAATCAGTCTGACCCTGTGCCTCATGGGAACAGTCCAGCCCGAACTGCCAAGCCATGCCTTCCCTGGACCGGAAACAAGCTTCCGAGGACCATTTTCTGGCATTCCAGCCGTCTTCAGCCCGGCTTGCTTGAATCCGGTGGCAAAGTGAGCAAGGGACTCACGTCTGAGCATACCCTGCCACACTTATGGCGGCCAAAGCGATACAAAAGGGGGTGGTGATGGACGGAGCATCTGAACCAATCAAACACTCACACCCAGTCAAAAGATCTGGGTTTGATCCATCACCGTTCTTTAGCCCACTATGTCACCCCAGTTCAGACATGGCTATATGCAAATCAGTCTGACTCTGTGCCTCATGGGAACAGTCCAGCCCGAACTGCCAAGCCATGCCTTCCCTGGACCGGAAACAAGCTTCAGAGGACCGGTTTCTGGCATTCCAGCCGTCTTCAGCCCGGCTTGCTTGAATCCAGTGGCAAAGTGATCAAGGGACTCACGTCTGAGCATACCCTGCCACACTTATGGCGGCCAAAGCGATACAAAAGGGGGTGGTGATGGACGGAGCATCTGAACCAATCAAACACTCACACCCAGTCAAAAGATCTGGGTTTGATCCATCACTGTTCTTTAGCCCACTCTGCCACCCAATTTCAGACATGGCTATATGCAAATCAGTCTGACCCTGTGCCTCATGGGAAGAGTCCAGCCCGAACTGCCAAGCCATGCCTTCCCTGGACCGGAAACAAGCTTCCGAGGACCGGTTTCTTGCATTCCAGCCGTCTTCAGCCTGGCTTGCTTGAATCCAGTGGCAAAGTGAGCAAGGGACTCACGTCTGAGCATACCCTGCCACACTTATGGCGGCCAAAGCGATACAAAAGGGGGTGGTGATGGACGGAGCATCTGAACCAATCAAACACTCACACCCAGTCAAAAGATCTGGGTTTGATCCATCACCGTTCTTTAGCCCACTCTGCCACCCCAGTTCAGACATGGCTATATGCAAATCAGTCTGACCCTGTGCATCATGGGAACAGTCCAGCCCGCACTGCCAAGCCATGCCTTCCATGGACCGGAAACAAGCTTCCGAGGACCGGTTTCTGGCATTCCAGCCGTCTTCAGCCCAGCTTGCTTGAATTCAGTGGCAAAGTGAGCAAGGGACTCACGTCTGAGCATACCCTGCCACACTTATGGCGGACAAAGCGATACAAAAGGGGGTGGTGATGTACGGAGCATCTGAACCAATCAAACACTCACACCCAGTCAAAAGATCTGGGTTTCGGAGGCAATCAAGGCGGCTGTAACTCTGTAGAGCTCCATAGACAGACTGTCACTTCTTGGCTTGTCGGAGTGCATCTGGGGTTCATCATTCTGCAGGTGGAATAGAGAAGCCGGTACAGGGATAGAAATGACTGACAATTTATTGGGGTCCTTTTTCAGTGAACGAGTGCTGACGGCACAAGGGCCTCCATCTGGACAAAGGCCTATACATATAGCAAGATTATCTCATGGGAGGCCCAAAGTACTGGGGGAACAATGAGAGATCTGATCCTTCTACTTAGCAAGGCTGAATGGCTAGCAGAGTGAGTGGTGACATTGAGTGAACCTGCCAGACCACCATCAGTTACTGCTGGCATAACTGTTGTCAACGTTTTCGATTAATAAATTAAAAAGGTTGAGACATGAGTTTTGAAATGATAGGGCTGGATTAATAAAGGTACAGGTAAAGGTACCAGTCACTGTTGAAATTTACATGATACATGAAATAGGAAACATTTAAGAACACCTACTTTGCTGCATAACAGTGAACAAAATACGAATAAAAAATGAGAGATCACTGCAGTCGCAGTCGGTGCAGATAAGCGCGGTGGAGTGGGACTGGGCAGGGAGGGAAGTCGACAGACGACGGAATAGCTTTTATTTATTTAATTTGACCTATTTTGTCTGTTGACGTCCCCCTTTCCAGAACGCCTCACCCCTGCCCCGCCCCTCTGCGCTTACCTGCTCCAGCCGCCTCTGCATCACTGTGGATTTCATAACAAATGAATATAATAACACGTTGAAAGAATGAATTCCACATGCAGCAGCCTTGAGCAAAGGACCTTGAGTTATACAAAGACCATAACATCCTGGACATGGCTTCCTTTCATAGAAAGCAAATTATTACATTATTTTTTGCTAATAAGCAGAGACGATGGCTGTGACCATATTGAATATGATTTTCTGAAAGGGAAAAGAACACAGAAAAGCATGCATGTGAAAAGCCCGTTCATGGAAAATAAAAGTTCATTTCTTTTTGAATAAATGACAGTGCAAGCTGACTATGGCCTAGTCATGCCATCTAAAGCCGGATTATACTAACCTCAAGACATTTTAATACCTTATTTTCTAATTTTTTTAAACAATCTCTCTCACAAACTTAGAATAGGCCAAGGTGGACATTATTTCCCACCTGCTTAAATTGAAGCAGGAGCCCTCCCTTTTCTCTCCTGATGAACAAAGGGTGGGTACCTCCTAGGACATCGAAGAGTCATAGACTCAAGCTCCTTCAGGGAAGGGCCTACAGCACTGGCCAGAAGGACACCCCGATTAGAGAGACACAGTGCCAGTCGCACCTGTTAATTCTCTTGTCCCTTACACTCCCTGATACAAGACTACTCATCATGTGAAAATTCATGTACAAGAAGGCCATAGTATTGAGTCTCACACCTTGGGTGGGTATCTTTCATTCTACTCACTATTGAGATGGACTTTCCCATGAGAGACGGGCCCAGCTGGCTCACCATTGTTTGAGACCGAGGCTGTTCCTTGATTCCTACCCTAATCACCCTCCCTCCTACATGTCCCACGAACCCAAGGATCACCAAAAAGGGCCCCTAGTCAGAAACTTCCATGACCGACTCATCAGCTAAAAGGACACCCACTCCCACAGGGCTGGCCTCACATGCTTTGAAACTCCTCTCACTCAATACCATGCACAAAAGGGAAAGTTCATTGGATACAATGTTCATTGTATCCCAATACCCACAAAAACATTTTGTGTTGGTGCTGTGGGGTGCTTATACTGCTATACTTTGCAGAACCCACTTGAGAGTGACATATCTATTAACAGCTTTATTATTCTGATCCACTATAGTCCAGTAAGATAATACAATTCTACAAACCCTGATGAAGTCCATTTCAGGACAAAATGCGTTGACTGGGCTAGATTGCGAAGTTTGAAGAACAACAATATAATTATTTTAGATACAGTATTATGGCTACCACCTCGTAATGGACTGAAAGCAGAAATTCACGTGTTTACTGGACTCAAATGAAAATGTGATCTAGTTAACTTTTAGTAAACTCCTTGAAGTTATTGAACATTCTCTTTTCTAGATGGTTTTTAGTCTATGTTTGGTAGTTCCTGAGCAGTGGAATAGTAAGAGGTAGAGTAGAGCTCTAACTTGATACATTAAATCATTGACTCTGATGCGGCCATTCAAGGCCAACACTGCTCTCTTTCTTAAGGCCTAAATTCACCAGTTACACCGTACGAAATTTGGGATTATCTTCTTCTGAAAGAGGCACACATACTTTTCTAGTAGGAAATGCATCACCTCAAAAACCAGAACATAAGCGAATGCGCCACCAAACTTACCCCAGCATTACTAGGTGTCACGACTCCCAAAACAGCAGGAGTAGCTATATTATACGGTACAAGCCGAGATGCCTGCCATCACCTGCATCCTAATGAGGATTCCTTCCAATTACTGCAAAATTGACTACATCCTAATCATACAATTGCTGGTGCATGCCCTCAAAATGGTCTCTATGTCCAAATTCTATATATCTGACCATGCTCACTCGAATTTGCCATAGAGGGACAACCTGGTCCCTAAAACAGATCCACGCTGATGGTGCCTCAATCCCCAAATTCTGAGAGACACCATCGTCAGGCAGACCATACTTTCTGCTATCACAGATTATTTCTCAAATAATTCTGAACAAGATGAGTTTTACACATGTTATGGGATGCATCTAAAGTTACACTCTGAGGTGTCTTGATAGCCTTGGATATTGTCAGAGCCAGAAAAGTCTGCCATTTGGAGGACACACTCTCCTTGGAAATTCAAGAGTTCAAAACGGGGACAAAACAAAACCTCAAGACCACTAAACGTAAAGTGGCCCCCCTTACAGGTCAATTAAGAGCACATTGGACCAGTCACTCAGACACAATGCTTTTCGCCATGGAAAAGAAGTTTCATGTTAGGGAAGACAAAGTAGGCTCTCTATTGGCCCGTAAGCTCATGCTCCGTCAGGCTAAAACACTAATGCCACATATCTGATGCCCACATGGTACAACACAAAAGGAGAAAAGGGGGAAAAGGAACGCCTTCCAAGCTTTCTATCAAAAGCTACACGATTGAGGTGCTGAGAGGGAGGAAGAAATACGAGCATACTCAGAACCCTGCAATTGGCCCCCAAATTACCAACTACACTAGGAAAATCTAGAGTCGGAGGTGCATCAGGCACTCAAACTGCTCCTGAATGGTAAGTCCCTAGGTGCAGACAGCCTACCACTAATTTACTACAATATATTCTTCTCAGACTTGCAGGTCTACTTAGCACATTTTTTTAACTCCTTTGCACATAATGCAAGCTTAAAACCCACACTGTGCAAGGTAGAAATAACTCTGATTCCTAAAACCTCGGAAAGACCTGGTGGTCTGTACGTCTTATAGCCTATCACTCTTTTGAATACGGATGAAAACTATGTACTAAAATCCTGACTGTGCTTCTTGACCACTTAAACCCTGTTCAAATAGGTTTCATTCATGAAAGGCAAGAAGCAGACAATATACTGCAGCTTACTCATCTCATGGAAAAATTTCACATATGGAACATATGGCCCTTCTGATTTGTCTAGACACTGAAAAAGTGCTTGATCAGGCTAATTGGACCTTGCTGCAGCCGGTACTCACGAAAATGCAGGTAGGCCCGAGAATGACAGGCAAAATCCTTGTGACATACACGTCTCCAACAGCAGTAATCATGTTTAACGGGCAAAACATGCCCCCTGATCTGAATCGCCATGGGGATTT
Source organism: Lissotriton helveticus (assembly GCF_964261635.1). Lineage (NCBI taxonomy): Eukaryota > Metazoa > Chordata > Amphibia > Caudata > Salamandridae > Lissotriton > Lissotriton helveticus. The sequence goes on from NC_136061.1 coordinate 728,095,692, forward strand.
GACAGGGTTTCCCATTCTATCATCTCATGTTCACGTTGGTGGTAGAACCTTAGCAATAACCATACGACAGCTTGTCCCATTACATGTATCCTGTTCAGGGGCAGGGAGGATGAAATCAGTCTGTTCGCGGATTATATTTTCATTAACCTCACACACTTACCCGCCTACCTTGCAGCACTAATGCAGGCTCTGGACCAATTTGATGTAATATCAGGATTTAAGATAAACTAAAATAAATCAATTTTATGATTGACCCCCCCAGGCCACACAGGTCGTGAGAGTACAGTCACCTTTTCAGTGAACTACCGCATTGATAAGGTATCTCTGCCTCCAGATGAGCCCCCACCTAGAGGACTGGACGAGGTTAAACTGGGCCTCATGTCTCAAAGGCATCCTGGAAGACCTGAGGTGATCAAAAACCCTATATTTATCACGGCTAGGAAGGATCCACAGTATAAAAAATACATTCTACCCCCACTCCTCTACCTCTTCCTGTCACTCTCAACTCCCAGCCCTATGAAGGACATTGACAGTCTGAAAATTAAAATGCATTCCTTTTTGTGGAATGGAAAACACCTGCGTATTTCACCAAAATCCTCATGCTCCACTGGGACAAAGGGGGTCTTGAATGCCCGAACTTCCTTGATTAGTATTGGTTAGCCCACCTACGGTTTATTTCTAAATGGTCCCTGAAAGAGAGTGAGGGACACTGGTTCCACATGCATCAGGCAGTTCGCTTGCCGGCCCTTGTGAGACCTTGCTTATCTCTCCTGACCGGCACAGCCAAAGAGTGGTCATGCTGCCACACCCACAAGAACTGTCCTTGATATATGGGACTACCTGACTACTAACACCCAACCTTTCCATCTCTGCACAAACCGATCACACAAAACCCTATGTTCACCCAGCCCTGTACCCTAAATACTTCCGCAGCTGGGCTAGAACACTATTCCAGGGCAGCAGTATCAGGCCGTTTAAACAGTGCAAATGGGAGTATCATGTTCCAGAGTCCTCTAGACTTCAATATTATCAGCTCAGATATTGGTCTCTGCACTCCATCAATGCTCAAGTGTCAGTTTGCAAACAAATGCCTTTTGAAGTCAGGATACATACCTATTCTGGCACAAAGGACTTAATCTCCAGAACCTGTCCAGTGTTACAGGCCTCCAAACCCCAGGCCCTACACTCCTACCAATCCCACTGGGAAAGGGACCTCCAGTAACCTATACTGACCAAGGACTGGGGACGACTCTGGCACAATATATCTAGATCCTTCGGGGTAAGCCCCCAACGCGAATCACAATGTTTCCCAAGGTCTCGATGAGATGTTGGAGCTGTGCATAGGCGAAGGAACTTTCTTGCACATCTGGTGGGAATGCACACTTACACAGACATTCTGGAAAGAGATACATGATCATATTAAAGACAGTTTAGCGCAATCAATCATGACCCTCCTAGGAATCATGCCACTATGAAAAGAATAACCGGGGCAGACAAAAAGCTTAAACAGTGCTTGACCTGGGGGCTAAACAATTTATTACACTCTTCTAGAAAAAAAAGAGGCTCAGCCTGTAGCACTCTAATTTAAAAAAATGTTGACTGTACCTGCCATAGAAAGAATTACGCACAATTTATCATACTCAGACTGAAAACTCCCAAGTGTGTGGCAGCCCCTCTTGGACCATATGATGAGTCTAGAATTGTGTTGCTTTATGCAGAAATGGTTGTGCACCATGCAGCTCTTCTACTGAGGTCATGAAGGTCAAACACCCTGCACAACTTCAGATCGTTATATACATCTAATAGAGGCAGAAGTGGGTTCTCCCCCAGGCTACTGGAGATATAACAGTGAATAACCGACATCTAGGATTCCCCATGCTGTCATGTGTTTCCTGCATGGACCATTGAACATTAATTGTGCACCCTGTAGTCCTCATTTACATTCGCACATGTTACTGTAGAAGACACGTTTTGCTTTTGTGCCACATTTTACTTTCACATGGAGCCTTCATATGTTTTTGCATTCTATTCTTTTCCTGGGATTTAGTCTGAACAGCATAGACAAGGTCCAACAACAATGTCCCTTGTTATTCCTTTTAGCCAGGCACTAGCTCCTAGACATAACATAGGAATGCAGCTTATGTGCACACATGTCCTATCATATAAATGAGCACATGAGCTAAAAACACACACATGGAAAGAGAGTTCTGCGAAAAGATAGCTGCATAAGCTGAAATGTAGAGCGTCCATTAGTGTATGCTAAGGTACAGGGCTCTGGTAATGCAGGACAAGGCATTGCAGGATTATTAGTTAACCATTTATTATGTGTGTATGTCGGTATCCTGGCGAGCCACCAGCCGCTCCTTTTCCTTTTCCTTCAGCGGCCACCAACCGTTCTCACCTTGAACCGCTTCTTGAACATGGACTGCACAAGCCTGTGTTCCATGCTCGACATTCCACGTCGCTCGCTGAGGTGGAATACTACAAGGGTCTACCAATATTTCCAGAGATCTTTGACATACAATCATTTAGCTTCATTAGCAAGGGAGGGGGTTAAGGTTATTATGTCCTATAAGATGGCACGACTTTCATCATTAAAGGATTAATAATGATGCTAACAGTATTTTTAGTATGAAATTGTTTCCTAATTGTGGCGAATATTCTGCATTTCAGAGCAAAATAGTTTAAATAAATATTCTAAACAGCCTTCGTATCTCCGTGTTATCTTACTGTGGATAAGTATGAGAGAGCAAAAGGGTGTTTTCTGTTACCGTGTTCCCTGAGAAAGTCGAGGGTGTTGTTATCAGGGGTGCCAACCCACTTTTTTCTCTGATAAGGTTAGGAGGGCAAGTGAGGCACTATAGCTAGTCGGACACATACCCATAGACACTGAGGTGGATTGGTGACTCAGGGGCATATTATCAAGCCTGTGCGTTAAAATTATCGCCGCTTTATCGGCCGAAAACGGACGATAAAGCGGCGATAATGGGCTTGATAATATGCTCTATGGAATTCCAATCGAAGCCCATGTTAGATGTGAAGACATCTAACATGGGCTTCGATTGGAATTCATAGAGCATATTATCAAGCCCATTATCGCCGCTTTATCGGCCGTTTTCGGCCGATAAAGCGGCGATAATTTTAGCGCACAGGCTTGTTGGTCACTCAGGGGCATATTATCAAGCCTGTGCGTTAAAATTATCGCCGCTTTATCGGCCGAAAACGGCCGATAAAGCGGCGATAATGGGCTTGATAATATGCTCTATGGAATTCCAATCGAAGCCCATGTTAGATGTGAAGACATCTAACATGGGCTTCGATTGGAATTCATAGAGCATATTATCAAGCCCATTATCGCCGCTTTATCGGCCGTTTTCGGCCGATAAAGCGGCGATAATTTTAGCGCACAGGCTTGATAATATGCCCCTGAGTCACCAATCCACCTCAGTACTATGCCTAGAACAATATAACATCAGTATGCAGGGACTTAGGGGCATATTATCAAGCCTGTGCGTTAAAATTATCGCCGCTTTATCAGCCGAAAACGGCCGATAAAGCGGCGATAATGGGCTTGATAATATGCTCTATGGAGTTCCAATCGAAGCCCATGTTAGATGTGAAGACATCTAACATGGGCTTCGATTGGAATTCATAGAGCATATTATCAAGCCCATTATCGCCGCTTTATCGGCCGTTTTCGGCCGATAAAGCGGCGATAATTTTAGCGCACAGGCTTGATAATATGCCCCTAAGTCCCTACATACTGATGTTATATTGTTCTAGGCATAGTACTGTTTTAAGAGCAGAATCCCTGGAACATTTGACAGACCCAAACTCCTTATGGTGCAATACAGCACCATACTGTGCATCCTGCGAACACCTGCCGGCTGCTTCAAACAGCAGCCTCACCGGCCATAATGGCTGCCCACCCAAATAACCCACCACTGCATTACCCATGCAAGGAACCTACTCCACTCCCTTTTCTTCCCATGCACTCCCTCTAAGTTTGAATTTTACCTGTTGGGGTGCCCCCCCCAATCGACTACTCATGCAAGTCCAGAGATGACATAACAATGTATTCCTTTTTTTGTGCTTGTACTCGCTGCCAGTAATGATGGACAACAGCCTCAGTTGATAAACAGGACTTCTTTTTAAAAAACATGAGAAGAAAACATTCAGGGGAGAATGACGGAGATACAATTTTTACTGTGAGGTACCGAGAGGCCAGAGAGGGGTGGTGGAGGCACTGAACACAACATCAATGAAACTAGCTAAGGTGAAGAATTTCATGTAATTCAGGTAGGTGAGGCAAGGAGAAAAAAGAGGCAAAAGTGTCATAGATAGAAGGTACTTTGACAGCTGTGGAGATAAGAATGTGAGTAACGAAGGCCAGCCTAGAGACACTAAGGGTGTTTCTACTATATAATGAGGAATTTAGGATAACACTATGATAACACTGGATGTGCTTGGGTATATACAGAACGCTCCCCAAATATACCAAATAGACCCAATAGATGAGTAGAAATATGTACGGTAAAGATTCCAATCGAGAGTATATGTAGGCGGAGAAGAGGAGGAGCATAAATAGTTCATATGAATATCTAGTGGCAGAGAAATTGAGTCAAAAGTGAGATATAAGTTAAAATTGACCATATGAAACAAGTGGGTGCTATTAGAAATGCAAGATATGATAGGGTCTAGATCAACCAAAAAGGAAGTAAGTGGACCTCGAAGTTAAGAGAAAATCAGAAACGTTATAGGGGTGAAAAGGTAGGAGAAAATATAGACAAACATGTAATAGGCAAAGGGTGCTTTGGCAACTTTGGAGACAAGAATGAGGGGAGCAAAGGGCAGACCGGTAACATTTAAGGTCATGTTGGAAGGTGGTTTATTAGTAGGTGCAGGTCGGTACCTACACTTAATAATAACACCACAATCACAAATAGATTCCAGTCAAGTTCTCAATAAATTAATCCTTGCTCAACCATTGTTAGTTTGGCTGTGAGTAGGCAGACTTAACTTAGGAGACGGGTGTGTGAAGCATTTAAAAACACCAATACATTAAATAAGTAAGAGACAACGCACAATTACAATCCAACACCAATTTATAAAACTTGGGAATAGTTTTATAATTAGAATGACACCAAAGTGACAAAAATCCTTTGGAGGGAACCTGAGATATTAATTTTTAAAGCTAAAATACTTTCCAGTGCCTAAAAGCCCAAAACACCAACTTGGGACATCTAGTTGCGATTGACGTGACAAAGTCAAAGTTCCAGCCCCGACAGCAATGAGTGCAGGTCAGATACAGTGAGCAGTAGGGTCGGGTAAAGATTTTACCTTCTGACTTAGTCACGCTTTTGGAGCTTTTTCTCTCAACATCAAACAAGGCTCCCCATCAGGCCGGCTTATGAGTAGACGGTGGCGGCTTGCTTTCAGGGTCAGTGAAATCCTGGTGGTCTTGGAGCTCCTGAGCTTTCAGCAGACAAGCCTAAATTTTAGCCCGGGTGGTGAATTGACGTCAGCAGCTTGAGTCTTAATGTCGGGTTGGTAAACTTATTGAGATTTTTGAGAACATTTCTCCAAATGATTGCAAACTTATGGATCTTCTTCCAGAAGGTTGTTTTGGGCTCTTGAAGGGTCCATGCACCAATCCAAGGTTCCAGAATCTTTGAGTTTCTCCTTCTGAGTTAGGACTACAAGGCACACAATGCACCTGGCCAAATCCTTAAAAGTACACTGAACACTGTCCAGCTGGGTTCTTCTTGGTGGAGATGATGCAGGTGGAGCTCTTTCGACCTGTTTCTCTCAGGGACTTCACTCCTCGAACTTTTAGAGTCAGGTAAAGTCCTTCTTTTGCTAAAGTCCAAAGTGTGCAGTCCTTCAGAATGTAGTCCTCTTCGTGCAGGCCAGGGGTTAAGCAGGGCAGTCCTTCTTGTTCTTGTTTCTTCCAGGCCTGGATCTGAGTTGCTGGGCATCTCTCACATATTAATCCAGGTTTCTGGCCTGGCAAGCAGGGGGGAACCCCTAACCACACTCAGTGATATCCATTTCCCCTTAAGCGTGGCATTTTCTTCCCCCAGAAAGCACTGTTCCTTAGAAACCAGAATGGAGAAAATCTCTCCTGGAGCTTCAGGTATGGCTAATCTAACCTACAGGTGTAGCTAACCTTCCCAAACACTCCTCTTCCAGACCCTCTGCTAATTCAGATACAGGTGCTCCCGTCTGGATGGGGTTGCAGGAAGTGGGGATGGGCCTGGTTCATGTCCTAAGTGTTTTCCTACTTTGAAGACCTGTTTGGGCTTCCTGCCTTTTGCTATGCCACTGCAGATCTCCTCTCACAAGATATATTTTTGTTTCCTTTTAGGCCACTTCACACCTCTTCAGAGCAGTTTGGCTCAGCCTCTCAAAGGCTGGCCAATCTGGAGAGGCTGCTCTAGAGCTGGATTCAGGCACATTAGAGAATCAAATTCTATAACTTCTGTCTGTCATTGTTATAATACATCTAACCTTGGCAAGTTGTTGGAATTATTCTACCTATTATTTAGATGCTTTGAAGTATCATTCTAGATCACTACTGTCAATAGTTGGGCTTTATTAAAGTGTAATATAGCCTTCCCATGTTAGCCTATGGAGGTAATGCACTATAATTGGGAAATTTCAAAATTGGCAGTTTATCCTTCACCGGGGATTCTAAAACATATTTTAAAATGTCCCTGCTTATTTTAACATAGCACCCTACCATTAGGGTACCTAGGGTAGACCTTAAGGGTGATTCATATGTAACAAATAAGGTAGTGTAAGACTTTGCATTTACCTTTAATTCTAAAGTCGAATTTGGGTGTAGTTTTATTTTTAAAACAGCTTGCAAAGTAGGAAGGGCTTTTAAAATGACAATAGTGCACAATTAAGTGCATTAAATCCGCTGGGTCTCTAAACCTACATGCCCTACCATATATATTGGGGGCTTACTGGTAGGTTGTCATACCATTTGTAATTATACCTAATTACAATATACCTTTTAAACAGAACACTGGCCCTAGGCCTGGTTAGCAGGGCTCAGGGCACCATCAGAGTCAGTAACCACCAGTATAAGTCATAAAATGTGTGTGATTAGGTAATGCTGTGCCAACCATTGAAGTGCATGGAAATATACAGTACACTAAGTAAATGAGGACAATGAAAGCAAATAGTCAGAAAGTGGAAGATGCCTTTATGGGAGTAATGAAACAGCAACTGGATGAGTGGAAGAAAATATTACCATGAGTCCAATCAAGAGTATGTTTATGTAGAGAAGTTGAGAGCAGGAATGAAAGAATCCATGAGAATATCTAGCGGAAGTGAAGTAAAGTCAATAATGAGATGTAAGTTAAAATTGCCCAAAAGAAACAAGTGTGTGGTATTGGAAATGCAAGATATGGTAGAGTCAAGATGTATGAAAAAGGGAATGTAAATAGAAGAGATAAATAGAACAGTTGTAGGGAGAGGCCTAGAGAATGCAATCAAGTAACAGAGAATGAGATCGTAGGAAAAAAAGTGAAATAAGTAGGGGGATCCCATCTAGGATGGTAAAGGACACCAACTCACCCCCTGGATGTGAAAGACTGAGTGAATTAGAAAAATGGAAAGCAGAAGTATTTTTTGCAGTTGACAAAGTTGTATCATGAAAATAATAAAGTTTTAGTGATGCATAAGAATTGCAGATTCAAGGAAAGAACAGTATCAAGATCAGTAAAATACTTATACCAAAGAACTCTAACAGTTCAACCACCAAGTGTGCATGAGAAGTGCTGGAAATGGGAGATACGTTGAAAAAATAAAGTTTTAATTATTAGAAGTGTGAGAATTAGGACTCCCGGCAGTTCATCTGACACTAACAGGAATATGTTATTTCACAATACAGAGACAAATACAAGGAGTTACATATTAGACAACCTTATCCAGCATTTCATAGAGTGACGAACCCAACTGAGGTTGCAAAATTAGGATATAAAAAAGTATTATACCAGCAGCAATGGCAATGTTTCTTGCTTTTACGTGCCTTCGAGCATACCATGGTAGACTATGTTTGAGGGAACTCGTCTGTTTTGAGAATTGTATTAGATCAATTTGGGTTTTCTCTGTAATATTTTATGAAGGGGCATGGACTGTTATTGGCCACCACACTCATATGAGTCAGAGTTCTTTGGTGAAATGTGCTAGTCTGAGTTCCCGTTTAAATTATTTTCGGGCTCAAAGTCATCTCTGTCTAAAATTGAACACTTTTATTTTACAAATATACAGATCAGTTTCTGTTTCATTAAACCAAATTATTTATTCATTTTTTTATATATATATTTTGTTGACGAGTTTCTAGTAGCCTCCTAATTTCATCAGCGAGATATTATGTTGTTAGTGGGTGAAAAATTTACATAAACGATCATAGCTTTACGTATATTTTATGAATCCATAATTTGGGGATAATATTCTTGTAAACCACGTCATCCTCTGCAAAATTAACTCTTTGATGTGTTAGCTTTTTAAGGACTGTAAGGTCCCTTTATTTTTTGCAAAATATGTTTTACTGTACATAATTCGTATAGAAAAAATGTAATTAAAGTAGACATTCACTGTATGTGTTAGGGAGTTTGAAGAGGTTTGTTGTTGATTGGTGCTCCTATACAAAGTCACCCTGATAAAGGACTTTTTTCCTTGTAACATAACATAAGGTACGTAAAGTAACCTAACGTAATTTGTTTGAGGCTTCATAGTGTGGTTCATATTGTTCAATCTTGTCTGATGAACAATGTCTATTTGCTTTTAGTATGTTTTGATATATATACTTAATTGTATTGCTGGTCCTTCGTATTTTGTCATTATCCAAATAAAGCTTTCAACCATAAAAAAAATGTCTATTTGAGTAACTAAACTACTTTGATGGCTCTGCAGATCCATATGTGAAAGTATCTTTAATGTGTGACGGGAGACGGCTGAAGAAAAGGAAAACATCTACGAAAAGGAACACCCTCAACCCTGTTTACAATGAAGCCATAGTGTTTGACGTCCCTCCAGAAAACATTGACCAAATCAGCTTGTCGATAGCTGTGATGGATTATGATCGGTGAGATTCCTCTAAATGTCACACAATGCACTGTGAAAAGCGCCCATCATGGGAAGATAGTTAATTCCTGTTTTATTACTACAAGACGGTTTTACGTTTCTTAAGCCTGGCTTTACTATGTAGAACAGTAACGTACATTTTGGAAATTTACGTTTAGAAATGTATTTAAGGCAGTTCCAATCAAAATCACTCCACACCCATAAATATGCACACAATCGGGCCTTGGTAGATGATTTTGTATTGCTACTTAGGGGGACGGGACAGGACAGCCAGTCCCACAACACATCACACGTACTACCAGCCCTAACAGGAGTTAAATGTTTATAAACACCCCACGGACTCCTTATCCCATCTATTATATACGCATACGATTATGAAAATATGTGTTTTGTCTTTTAATAATCCATAATGAAATCAAGTTTTCTCTGGGAGTCTTGCCTGCATATATAAATGTAACCAGATGTTTGTAGCGGCATATATCAAATCGATTCACTGGTTGGAGGTAGCCACTTTCGGAGTTTATTTGGTGAAGATGTTGGAAGTCCCTACAACGATAAAACCCCAATCCCCCCTTCGTGGCGATCAATTAATAGTGTTCTGGTCAGGGTTCATTAAGCTCCATGGGACCTCAGGTGTCCTTTGCCCCTGGAGGGTAGGAATGTGGGATGGGCCATGAGCATGAATGGCTATAGGGCCCACACTCATGAGTGAGAGAGTTTCTGTGAATCCTGTCAGGGTTTATTGCCCAAGACATCATTTAGTTAATTTAATATGTTGGGAAATGTGAGTTGCTCTTAGACTTTGTTAATCACAAACTGCAAAGTGTTTGTGTGTGTGTGTGTGTGTGTGTATTTGAGTATGTGATATCTAGCAATGATCTAATATCGTCATCAGATGCAACGTTGTGCTCATTTATCAAATTGGAAATGTATTTGGTTAGCCCATTGTTCTTGTAGTTCTACATAGTGCATTATTGCCTCTATTCCGTATTTGAATACAATTATGCAAGTTGCTATTCCGGATTGCCTTCAATCAGGTCAAGTCACCCAGATCATAAGAAAACCAAAGGCTGATCCCACGTACCTTCTTAACTTTCGCCCAATCACCAACATCCCCACCTTAGAAAAAATCCTGGAGACCACTTCCAGCTCCTGGACCAATGCCAATCTGGTTTTCATCCTGGTCATAGTACGGTGTCTGCGCTAACACACATAGTGGATGATGCACTTAGAATGTTGGATCATAATGAAGCATGCCTATTGATCCTTCATGACCTCTCGTCAGAATTTGCTACTGTCAAACACGATCACCTAACTGACCTCCTGGAAATTAAGATGGGGCTGTCTGGGCCGATTTTAAATTGGTACTCTTCGTTCATTCACAACAGATCCCAAAGCTTCAAGGTGAACCACTCCTTGTCCCACCCTGCACCGGTTACCTTGGGGGTTCCCCAAGGTTCAGCACTGTCCCCCACGCTCTTTAACCTGTTCATGGAGCCTCTGACAGAAATTCTAAAATCATCCAGCATTCATTATCATATGTACGAGGATGATACCCATCTATACCTGATGACCGCGTCCCCTGAAGACATTCAGTCCCTCAACTCAGTCCTGCTGAAAACACAAAGTTGGCTAACAGGTAATCACCTGAAGTTGAATGCTCTTAAAAGAGAATTCTTACTGATCTCACCCCACAACCAATCCCCTGTCATGGAGAAAGGGCTAATCAGCTGACTGCTCTTAACTGTAGACCGCACCTCGTGGACTCGGCCTCTTCTCTGGGTATCATTCTGGACAAAAGCCTGAACATGCAGAAGCACATCAGTTCCCTCACCAAAGGAGCGTACTTCCAACTCAGCCTACTCAGGAAACTCAAACCCTTTCTCCCTGTTCATGACCTAAAGGTTGCAGTACACGCATTAGTGATTTCAAAGCTGGACTATGGTAGAGCAACACTCTGCAGTTTGCCTAAAGTGAGGCGGCTCCTCTTAGGGCTTCCCTAAACTCCGCTGCTAGATTCTTAACTGGCACAAACAAATTCCACCACGTCTCTCCGGACTTGAGGGACCTGAATTGGCTTCAGGTCAACCACTCCTTGTCCCATCCTGAAGGTCGGATACAGTTAAAAATTGCATGTATGGATCACAAGGCCATCCACTTCAAGACCCCACTGTACCTTGCTCAGAAACTGGACCTCTCCTGCAGTTCTAGAGCCTCCAGAAGTGCCAGCACCCTTTTGCTAAAACCACAAAAATTCAAGAAGAAAAAGACCTATAACCGAACCTTCTCTGGGATGGCTCCAAGGATCTGGAACTCCCTTCCTTCCGAAGTCAGGGTCAACCCCTCCACTGTCATCTTCAAAAAAGAAGTCACAGGACTCTTGATGATGACATTTCTTCCTTAGCATGGCTCCTTCATTTGGTTCGGGGCCCATACACGTTGACTCTGGCCCAGCCACCTGGTACACAAGTTTCTTGGTCAATTCTAGATTGTGACCTTGTCACGCTGTTGATTCCTTTGTTTTTCCCTCTGGATAATGTTTGTCAATTAGACTTTGATTTTGTTGCTTGTTTATTCTGTTTTGTTTTGCTAATAGCCTTCATGATGCATAATCTGTTAAGCACTCTGATACCCTCGGTGGTCATGTTTGCGCTATATAAAACTTTCAAAATAAATAAGTAAACAAATGGATGATTTATCTATTGTACCGATTCAAGACGATGTCCCTTCCACAGTAGATTTCCACAGTACAGGGGACAGTTTTTTTTTATATTCTGTGCGTTTTAGTGGAGCCTTTTCAGCACTGTTAGTCAGCAATTACTACAACTCTCGTCTCATGTTGTACTTTCCCAATAACACAAATTCACACCTTTATACCCGAAAGAGCAAAGTGGATTATTCATCTCAAACATCTAAAGTGCACTCCATTCAGCATGGATTGTCACGCAAACACTACTACCACGTTCTCATATTCCTTTTCCCAGTAACCATGTGGGAAAGCAAATTCACACCTTTATAACCGAACCAGCAAAATGGTTTATTCATCTCAAACATAGAAAGTCATAAAGTGCATACTTCATTATTCACCTCAACTGTGCTAAAAATGTGTCTATGCCTTTATGTTTTATTCACTGCATTGAATATAGTGGGTCTTTGCTTTAGACAAGTTTAAGTCAAAGAAAATACATGAAAAAAGTAAAATGTCAGTAAATCAATATTTTGATTGGAATTTGTGAATAACAGTATTTCTTGAAATATAACAGCAGCTAAATGTTAAGACATGTTTAAAAAAGCAGCTCAGTGAGGTGTTCTGCTTATGAGAACACTTCAGTCGCATTTAAAAGCGAGATCCTGTTGGCATTCTGAAGAGTTCATAACGCTTGTTTTTAAAAGCTTAGCCAGAAAGTACATGGAGATTTTATTGATTAAGAGATAGTCGATTCGGATTGACCGCCAGTCGCTCAAAAGTTTTAAATTGGTGAAATCAGGATATATATACTTCTCAAACAAACGTTTTTATGCAGTAGCATCCTGTTTCACGTCTGGTTTACTGATGGAGCAGTGGTCAACTGTGCTATTTTCTCTACAAAGACAGAAGTATTCCAACAAGTATTCCAATATTAACATTCATTGGCAAGGCCAATAGGTCTGGATTAAAATGCAAACAGTGCCTTTGCCTGTCTTTGTTTGCATATGCTAATAATCATGACATTATTTAACATAGAGGTCTTGAAATGCTTTTCTGTGAAATTACAGAACGGCCAAAAAAGAGGAAGAGGTGTAAGTGATAAGAGACATGAATGGTCACCAGATGCATTTGTAATGGTTTACTTAATTTTTTATGGTTCGGGGCAGCAAGGGAGAATATCTTGGAATAAGTTCCTACATACCTACCATACTCAAACATAAACGAACAACATATCCCTGTGTATATAAACATTCAATTTGTTTATATATATGTATCTAGATATGTGAATTTCTTGATATAAATATGTGTAATAATATGTGCTTATGTATCTAGATATTCATTATTTTACTCCTATTGTAAAAACTTTGACTCTCTCTAATGAACTACCCTATATTTCAACCTATATCTCTCCCAATATATCCCCTATCTCCACTTTGACTCATCCCAAATCTCATTTCACTACTGTGATCTCCAAAATACCCTTTTCTAGACTCTTCCCTCCTCTATTCCTCTTGACTCACCCCAAACCATATTTAATACTATGATCTCCAAAACAACCCTCCTAAATTTGTCCCTCAACTATCCATCCTTTGACTCATCCCTAACCTCATTTTACAACTATGACCTCCCAAGTCCATTTCTAGAGATTCTTCCCTCCTTCATCTCTCCTTAAACACATGCCAAACCTTATCTTACCACTATGATCTCCAAATAAACACATTCTAGACTCTTCTCTCTTTTATCCCCTATTATCCTTTTTAATCCAACTAACAGACTCACATTTCCACCACTCAGATTAACTCAAATTTCAGTATATTAATCCACCACTAATACTTTTTGGAATCCGGGGTAGCCGAAAAGTGATTTGATGCCTCATCAAGGGTAGTAAGTGCTAAATAAATACAATCACAATACAATTACAAGTGATGCTGTATGTCAGAAATGTGGTTAATATTTTGCCAAGGGGACCTTACCAACTTTTTAAAATAAACACACCCTGGTAAAGTCTTGACACGAGTTTCAGTGAGTTGGTTCACCCCTACATCCTTGCATATCCAAGATGTAATTCTTCCCACAGGATACAGCATCCATCCAACGTACCATGCACAGACGAAGGAATAAGGCCTCACTCTCATTAATACGTCCTCTTGATCCAACACCCTAGACAAGAAGGTAACACTCAACTCTGTGGAGCTGCTGACATGCTATTTCCCACCCTGTAACACTCAGATCACCTCCTTCCATTTCATCTGCAGGCTTCTCAGTAGAGCAAGGACTTTGTTGATAAATTCTCAGAGCTCCTCACCACCTCATCCATCTGACATTCCTTCCTCCCATCTTCCACTCCTTGGGTCAATTCAACGTACCAGATACCACAAGCTGAAAAAAAACACTAGCCAGCCTCTTCAACCTCATCAAAACATTCAATATTGCACAGCATGTCATATGACCAACACATTCAAAAGGCCACGTCTTCAACATTGTCTTGTTAACATCACCAACAATACAATGCAAACCATCCACACCCCTAGACTGGACCGATCACTTAGCCATTCCTTTCTCCCTGCTTGGCATCCTACCAACAAACCGAGGTCAACACTAAAGAAAGACAAAACCATCAAATCCTTCACAGAATTCTCCATAGACAACCTAATGCTTGAACTCATCGCTCACCTTATCAACTCAACGTAGGACACCGTCAGACATGAACAGCTTTCTATGTAACATTAATAATGTTTGGGGAAAACTTTGCAAATATTTAGTTACACCATGCTAGTGCAAGCCAATGCCTTCAGTACCTTGGTACTCTTTCAAGAACTTGCTTACTGTAAGAAAGTAAATTATTTTTGGGGGAGGTCACTTGCCCACCTCAAGGAATATTAACACTAACTTATCAGGGCGAAACCCATAGTCACGAAATTTGGCTGAGTTTAACGTCCTGGTAGCAATAGTACAGAGCAGATGACCTTCATTTAGGTCAATGTACATAGTATTTATGCAGCATCAAAACCGTAAGAAAGGCCGAACTCCAAACAATAAAAGTCCTTAAACTGAATTAGATCAATACAGTAAATTGTAATAAACAAAATGACACCACAACAGCAAAAATCAAATATGGGAAAGCAGAGATAAGAATAAAAAAAAAAAAAGTAAACATAGTGCCAAAAATACTAACCACAAATGATAATCTATGGAAGAGGTAGTTCGGGACCCATGCAAAATTTCAAGTCTAGCATGATGGAGCTCGGGTTGGATACACTAAGTGTTTTTTTTTAGTCAAAAGTTTTACCTTCTGACTTAGCCTTTTTTATGGAGCTTAAAATCCTCCAGCTGGGCAAACCAAAAGATTTATCCAAGGAAGGTACACTTTTCAGTATGTCTGAAGTAGCTCCTCTGCGTCTATTCCAAGGCTTCCAGGACCTCAGGTACAGAAATAGAGGCCAGAGGCCACCAGCAAGGTCCACTGCAGGTCCAATTTGTACTGGTCAACTGATCACCTCAGGAATAGCCTCTTGCTCAGTCCCTATAGCCACACAGGATCCTTGGAGTCAACATCTTTGTCCTTGGTACAAGAAGGAACATACCCAGTCCTTCAGGGCTACTATCAGGTCACAGACAGCAGTGCCAGTCATGTTCTCATCTTGTGCAGGTCCAGAAAGGGTTCTGAGGAGGGTACACTGAGGCTCCACCTTTATGCTTGACACAAGCTAGTGGGTGGGATGACTCTTGGCCCTCCTTAACCAATGGAGCAAACGTTCCACAGGGGCAACCATACACTCTTTTGCAGCAGTTCCTGTTTTTCCTTCAATCAATCAATTAGTGCTTATTAAGCATGACTGCTCACCCGTGAGGGTCTCAAGGCACTAGGGGGGTGGTTTGCGGGCCCGACTTGGAGCCATGGTTCATTAGAAGAGCCAGGTCTTGAGATCCTTCTTGAATTGAGTCGGAGACAGGGAGAGCCTGAGAATTTGACAGCAAGGTAGGAAAAGGATCTTCCTCCTGGCCCTGGTCTTGCGAATCCGTGGGATGGTGGCAAGGGCCAGTTGGGCAGAGCAAATGTGTTTGGTGCATTCCTGGAATGAGAGGCAGTGGTTCAGGTATGCTGGGTGTGGAGGGCTTTTATAGGCGTGTGCGAGGAGTTTGAAGGTTACTCCTTGATTGACTGGGAGCCAGTGGAGTTTGGAGATGTGGCTGCGGCAGGGAAGGTTGAAGACCAATATGACTGTGGTGTTCTGCACATTCTGAAGTTTTTTGCGGAGTGTCTGGGTGGTGCCTGTGTAGAGTGCATTGCTGTAGTCGAGTCTGCTGCTGATGAGTGCGTGGGTGACTGTCTTCCTGGCCTCAGTGGGGATTTCTGAAGCAGGTGAAGAGTCTGGAAACATGATGAGGTGAAGGCGTTGATCTGGTGGTTCATGATAAGTGAAGAACCCATTCTGATGCAGAGGTGTCATGTGTGGTCAGTGGGTGTGGGGGGAGGCACTAACTCAGCGGGCCACCAGAAGTCGTCCCAAGCAGAGGTATTGGGCCCCAGGATGAGGACTTTGGTCTTGTCCGAGTTGAGCTTGAGGCAGCTGTCTTTTATCCAGGTGATGAGAGCCTTCATCCCATTGTGAACGTTGTTTTTGGCTGTGGTGGGCTCATTGGTGAGGGAGAGAATCAGCTGGGTGTCCCTGGTTCCTGACGATGGCTGCGAGCAGGGCAATGTGGAAGTACTCCACAGCTGATCTCTGTGGGTTCAGAGAGAAACGGGGAAAGTCTGACTCGCTATGTTCTACCGGTGAGGAAGAAACAGATCCAGTCCAGGGCTTTGTTGTGGATGCCGGCGCAGTGGAGTGTTGTGATTAGTTTGCGTAAGAGATGTTGTCGAAGGTGACCGAGAGGTCAGGGAGGATGAGGGCTGCTGTTCCTCCCCGGTTGAGGAGGGAACGTATGACATCGGTGGCAGAGAGGAAGGGGGTCTTGGTGCTGTGGTTTCTTCAGAATCCAGATTGAGAGAAGTCCAGGGTGTGGTTGGCTTCCATGAACTCAGAGAGTTGGGTTTTAAGGGCCTTCGCGATGACCTTGACTAGAAAGGGGAGCAAGGTGATGGATCTGAAGGTTTTTAGGGGTGTCGAGTCGGTTGACGGTTTGTTCAGCAGGGGGTTGATCTTGGCATGTTTCCAGTCATCGGGGATGGTGGTGGTCTTGATGGAGCAGTTAATGGTGCAGCGTAGTTCGGGTGCAATGGTGGTAGCATCCCTGTAGAAGATTTGGTGTGGGCAGGGGTCCGAGGGGCCCCGGAGTGCAGGGGCTTCATGTTCTTGAGAGTGCCATCTGTGGTGAGCAAGGTCTGGTTGAGCAGAGTCTGTTGAGAGGCATTGTTATCTTGTGAGGTGATGAGCGGGTCTTGGGTGTTGAAGCTGTCATAGATCTGCTTGATCTTATGGTGGAAGTAGGTAGCACAGTGTACCTTACTCCCAAAACCCAAAATGATTAAACTGTTCTCTTGTGCATTGCCTGTGTCCCCACTCTGATGTTTGGCCAGGGTAATGAGAATTCTCTTCCTCTGTGCTAATTCAAAACTGATTCTGGGGGGTGCTGTCCTCCCTCTGGGTTTGGTACCAATCTGATAAGGGGGCCAATGGCTGATCGTTCACAGATGTCACCTGAAATTTACTTCTGACAGTACAGGACCCCTTTGATGTTAACTATGGTCTTGGGCTCACCCCAACTGTTCTTACTGTCAGCGGGGGAAAAACCCCTACGCACACCAAGGATTTTGTCCCTGCTCTGGGAGCAGTTTTCACAGCGAATTTATGTCAATCATTTTGCTGGGCAGTTGCTGGTCAGCTCAGGGAAAATTTAATTTTCTAAATGTTCTTTTCATTTATTCCATTTTAAAATATTAAGCACCATACCTTGTGGGCAACAAGGTGTATTTAGGGTGACTCATTAATATTTAAAAGCAGTTTCCTGCCTGTCAAAAAGGATAATTTCTACACATTTGACAGCAGCTTGCTTGGCTACTGCCATCAGACTACACATGGTACACCTGAAGTCATGTTTTCCAAGCCCACTCAGCAGGTGTCAGAATAGGTTCAGCAGTCCACAGGTGGCATTTCACGTCTAGGCCCTGAAAACATTTTCTATACCACATACTTGGGACTTACAGGCAAAGTAGAATCTATGAGAAGTAATCCAGTGTAGCCATGTTTAAAGGTGGAGCACAGGCACTGTGCCCCTGTTTAGCAGGGGACCATTCACAGAGTTCTAAATCCAGCAAAACAGATCCATCACCCCTCTAATGAATAGACCTAAGGTCAACTCCTTTGTCCTAACACAATATAGACCTATTTCTTTACTTAAACTATTTACCCAACTACCTGAATAGGTGGGTAATCAATTAATAAACTGTCTAGAAGAACATCATTTCTTTCATCGTGCATAATCTGGGTTTTGTAAAAACCTTAGCACTAAAACTATCTGGGCTAAGGCCACTAATGACTACCCCTTAATTATGGATCAGGAAGGAATGTCAGCCTTGCTATTACTTGACCTGTTGGCTTGCTTCATTCGACCTTTTGGACCAGATGGCATGTGGGATGTCAAGGATACAGTTTACAACTGACTTGCATCCTTTTTGAAAGACCGTAACAATGCAGTTTCCTTTACCAACTTCCATTACCCGCTAACTTTATCTGTAAAATGGTACCAGGGGTATCTGCTCTAGTCCTACATTATTCAATATATTCATCACACCTCCTGCAAGATGATTGACTCTTTCAGACTGAAATTCTATTCTTTGTCAATGATACTCCAACTATCCTTAGGCTAGACAGTGATAGCAGCTCATCAGAATTTTTTTCGGTTTGCCTTCAAGAGAAGGTTCTTTGGATGAAACACAGTACCCTGGTACTAATTGCTTACTCAACAGAGATCCTCATTTTCAGAACCCAATGCTTGAGGCCCACAAAATGTTGGCCTGATATGTCGGTCCTTATCTCATCTCTAATCCAACGTGCAAGAAATCTTGGGCTCTCTTTTAATTAACACATTAAAGGTTTTAACTTCCACATGTTTCTGTCTCTTAAATGAAATAAATTCTCCTCTACCTACAGAAACTGCCTTTTTTGTTCAAGATCACTCCTATTTGTTTGTTTGGGCCGATGCTGCTTTTATTTTTAACTCTGTATACTGGACTGTGCTAACCAGGACCCAGTACATATACTCTGACCTCTATTTTCCTTGTTCACTTACATATATGTCCCTAATATATAGTAAAAGTGTACCAAAGGCCTGTAAGTTAAATGTCACTAGTGATCTAGTGATCTGTGGTACATAGGGTGGCAATACTAAAGTGACAATGCAAATCATGACTGCAGGCCCACCATAAGTAACCTGGCTGTGCATGTTTAAACTGCAAAATCTACCTGTCCATATAACCCCCCTTTTGGCCGGCCTAAACCCAACTTTTTAAATTTATCTAAGCCACTCCTAGGTGAGCCTTAATTCACAATAAGGCAAGGTGCATGATATTTAAAAATAAGACATGTAAAGGATTAATGTGAAACATGTCCTTACAGTGACAAGGCCGCAAAAGCTATTTTCACTATAACAGTGGCAAAGGTGTAGCCAGAAAATTAAAATGCTCCCCACTTAAATAATACCTCTGATCCCACAGAGTAGGTGATGTGAGGAAAATCGACCCTGCATGGGATAATGCTTCACTTTTTCAGCATTTTTGATCCATCTAACTGTTCACCTATATCAACCCCTTAATATTTCCATCCATCCATTTATATAAATACATCCATCCTTTCTTGCATCCACCCGTCAATTTTTCCATGTATTCATTATCCATCTTTTGACCAATCCATTCTTTTCCTTGTCCTCATCTGTCTATTTATCATTATCCCATTCACTTATTTTTAGGTCCAGCATTCGAGACCTCTTGTACATACTTTAGTATATATATACTTATATAGGTATGTACTTTGTGGGCTCTGGAGATCAGCCATAGAAGTTGTCTGCTTCCGCTTAGGTACTTTTTTTCTGTTCAACTGCCTCTATTTAACTGTCTTGATAGAAAACGATCAGCAGAAGTCAGTAAAATACCAGCATTGCTTTCTGCTTAGGAACTTTGGGGCACATTACCTAGAAGTGCGTTAGAAAACGCACATCGCACATCTTCACATCGCCGGATTTTTTCGCCGTGATAGCGCGCAATTATCATTGCGCATCACGTAGGCGAAATGAAATCCGGCGATAGTCGGCGATATGGCACATTAGCGCATGAAAACAAACGTTGTTTTCATGCGCTGATGTGTGCATTGATAATATGGGGGGGTGGATTCAGCTTTATGATCCACACCCCCATGTTATCAATGCCCTAACACCTGGTCAGAGCAGGCGTTGGGAGACCTGCGATAAACGAGTTTATAGCAGGTCTGCCTCTCCCAACGCCTGCCTTGGTAATAGGGTGTTCCCACCTCCAACCACATTTTACATGTGGTTGGACGTGGGAACGCCCACTTTGCATGTCATTAGCGATGTTTGTCGCCGACATGCAAAGTGGGCTTGAGGCAGGCGTTACAATGCCCTTGTGGATAGGGCTCTGGAAGTATCGCCGCTTTCTCAGGACAATTCGCCGAAAAAGCAGCGATACTTCCCCTTGCTAATATGCCCCTCTATTTTTTAAAATGTTTGTGGCAACGGCCTCCATTTAACATTCTTGATAGAAAACGACCAGCAGAGGTCAGTAAAATACCTGAATCACTTTAGCATTCTCTAGATTCCAGTCCATGGAAATTGTCTTCCATGAGCACCCGTAGACAATAATCTTTTTTTCAAATCTTGTATTTTCAGTGGGAAGGCCCTTATTTCATATTAAAAACAGAACTTTGGACTGTACCATTTCCTGCTGAAAGGCAATATTTCTTTCCATGTGTTCCCAAACCTGTCGTGTCACACAGTTTGGGGCTTATTTTCCCTCCATGTTAAAGAACAGTAGATGTTTCAGCACCCAGGCTAATGTGCTGCATAGCTAAATATATTTAAAGTCTCAAAGGCGAGACCGATTGCATTGCAAATGGTTGTTTAACCTGTCAATGCTCTCAATCATTCATCCATCCCCATACACTTCCATCTATCCATCCTTTCACCCATTCCTTCTTTCCTCTTCCCTCTTCCCTTACATCTGTTCATCTTTTCTCCTACTATTCTCTTTTCTCTTTCTATCAACCTATATTTTGTCTCACATTATAACTTTTTCTTTGTTTTCCTTCATGTTTTCTGTTTGTCCCTCTCTTTGTGTTTTCTCATATTTTCATGATTTCTATTTCTCTATTTACATTTGCTGTGTCTGTCAGCCCATTTCCCACACCCCTCTGGGATTGAGTATCAATATTATTTATGAGCATTTTGTCTGCAGGCATTCAGACAGAAGAGACCCATAAACAACTAATTAACTTTAGTGCAGACCCAGTTTACTCCCTAATGGGGCCCAGAGGCAGCCCCACTTATGCTGCTTAAGTGGGGAGTTCCCTGGGCCAGTGGGCAGGGATAGCTGTTCAATAGGAAAGCATTGGCATTTACTATCAAAATTAAATAGTGTTTTATCTGCATAGGAGCCAGTTGAAATATTTATTCTTGAACTTTTTTTAAATGTGCAGTACAAATCCAATTAATTGGTAACGTCTGATTTGTACTAAGTAGTTTCCAAAAGGCACTTTTGAAAAAGTCACCTTTTGCCTGCCTAAAGCCCCTAAAAGCCCATTTGCATTAGCTTCTAACTGTCACCCAAGAGCTGAATAGCTCCTGGATAAGGTGTGGACTTACTCTCAGACAAAGGCCTTGGGAAAGTGTTCTGTTCGTTTGACAAGATGACCATTTGGGCAGTGCCCAGGAACCTAATTATATGCAAAGAGGCCTACACTGTCACTGGCAGATGTAGGTACACCTGGGACTGCCCCCTTTCTTTCTCCCCCTAGTCAGTCATGCGGCAGTCCCAGTGGGATAGGAGCTGCCCCAGAGCAGGTTTTGAGTGAACACAGATGAGGGTTTTCTCATTGAACGTGCCACACCTATGAGGTGGGCGCAGGGGGTCTGCACAGGATAATAAAGGTACTGCCAATAGGTTTATAGGTAAAGAGCGGCACTGTGGGATTGTTTGCAGTAAAGCACACAGGAATGGCTGCAAAATTAAGTAGGGTTAACCTGGGGACGTTTCTTCTTTCAGTGAGGCAGGGGCCAAGAGTCACCCCTTCATCAGGTTACAGCAAAGCAAAAATGTGGCAACCCTGTGCCCCTTTTTCAGATCACTTCTGGACCTGTGGAAGACAGAAGAAGGACTGAACCTGCTTTTGAGACCAAGAATAGGTTGGCCTCCTAATATCGGAGTACAGAAGGTGCAAGAAGCCCACTTTCCTCGAAGAGCAAAGCTGACCAGTTTCAATTGGACCTACCTTGGACCCATCTGGTAGCTCCTATTGAAGTAACTTCTTACCCCGATGTACTGTTCCTGAGGTCCTGGAACCATTGTCTGGTGTCAGAGTGTACATCTCCTGCCTGTTCCTAAAAGCTGGCACTTAGAAATGTTTTGCTAAATTTCTGCCTGGAAAGCCGCCAAGAGACCAGAACCAGCCTGTCAACTAATCCAACAATGGTGAATCGCCAGTGGGCCTCTCTGCTTGATGCAAATCCATTGATACTGAGGCCACTTTGACTCCATCCTGCAGTTTCATCAATGCTACCGTTGACGGCGAAACAATTGGCACAAAGACCTCCAATGCAGGAAACTTGTACTTTTCTCGACTGTATGGGGATCTCACAGTTTAGCCCTGCCTGGTCTCCCACCTGCTGCCTTTGGCACTGACAATCCATTGATGACCCCTCGATGTCCAGAACTGTTTCTAAGACAAGAAGGCAAGTCTTTGACAAGGATGAATCCTATCCTTGTATCCGTCTGGTGATCGACAGTGGTCACCTTTGAATTTGCCCTGGTCCAGCATTTTGTTCACTAAAATACAAAATATTGCCTATTTTTATAAATTAGAGTGGGATTTGTATTGTGCTATGTTGTTGACGTTGTTACTGTTATAGTACTTATAAATGCTTTGCAGACTTTCTTAAGACGATCTGCACTGTGCCATTGCTACCAGGGACTGAGCTCAGGTTTAAATTACTGAAACATTTACTGGACCTAACAGGAATAGTACCATTATTGCTTGTGGTTGACTACCATCCACCCCAACTAATAATTCTCTTTCTCACATTGGTGTTCATCAGTGGGATCCAGAATGTGTGTTTAGAATTACCATTCAACTATCAAGTTGGAAATTAAAAATTCCTAAATTAAACAGAAAGCAAAAATTTACTTTTGATTTTAAATGGACATTGGGCATTTCATTTGCTCATTTTTGAGTTTTCTAAATTATTTTATATTCCAATGTTTGCATCTTTTGACAGTTTAAGGGAACATGAAGTTGCTACCATGACACCTCTCACAGTGCTGGAGATCACGACCCTATACAGAGGGAGAAAACTGAAGCTGGGCCACAGTGCCAACAAGGTGGATTTTGAGAAGGCTCACCGGACCTGGGAGGAAGCTGGCCGAGCACTGATCCGTTCTGAGGAAGAGGCAGCTCCAGAGGATGAAAGAGAAGAGGACAAGCTGGCCCAAGATGTTTTTCATTGCACCATCCAGGGATGGAAGTTGGGATGCATAACAAACTGGCAGTCATAGCACTGGCTCTAGAAATACTGACACCAGAGGTAAACAAGTAAGGAAATTGGCCTAGTAGGAAAAAGGGCCAGCTTAGTGCTCTTGAAGGCCAAAAAACAGGGTGGTAAGAATGGTGAGGTGTCTAAATGGGGGGCACGCACCCCTCGCTAGCTCAAGGGTATTGTGCCTAGCTTTGTGCTGTGGACATTGACAAATGGTTTTCCTCCTATGAAAAATATATTGAGGATGTGCAGGGTGGGTCAACGGCATTGGGAAGCCATACGGTGGGAGTTAGTACCAACGCTGGGAGGCATACACTCCTGACTCTAGAAGAAAGTAGTAGTTGACTTCTATACTCATAGTAAGGATGCCCTTGTGTAGAAGTATGGGCTCACACCTGAAGAGTCCCTGAAAACAGAGACACACACCAATCCTGGATTGACTTTGTTGATGTCTCACTAAAAGCCCTGGTGGGCTGTGTAAAAGAAAATACAGTCACTACTTATGATGAGTTACATAATCTAATCATGAGGGAGCTCATATTGACTAATTGTTAGTAGAAGTTACACCATCGTCTAGTAGATTTCAAATTGTCTGAACCCAGGCAGCTTGGTGAGGCACCTGACGTGTTGGTGTACACTAGGGTGTCTGAAATGTCACAGGTTGTTATTCCGAAGTAAGGGAGTTCAGCCAACTCCCTTGGAGAAAAGAAGGAAGCAACAAGGATATAAAGAAGGAGTTTTCACAAGGGCACCAAAAACCCACTCTAGCGGGGGAGTCCAGTTCGTTTTCAAAACCAAAGTGGGGCGGGTAGAAGTGGAAGAAATCTTTTGACCCCCGTTAAGGCAGGGCTTTGCCTGGACTGTCGCAAACCAGAACATAAAAAGGGAGAATCAATCTGTTCCAACCCCCACTCCCTGCCCCCCACACCTCTAGGGATTACAAGACTAAGAATTGGGGTAGACGTTTGCCTAGGAGAAGTCAGAGCTTGGACCAAAGCCATGTTAGCTTCTGTGGGTGGACAGGATATTGAAAGCCTGGTTCCTTACCTCCCAGCATGGTGAAGTACAGGCAATGGCCAATCATCAGTGGGACCCAGGAAGAGGCCCTGAGCGAGACAGGAGCAAGCATGGCCACAGAAGTGGACTGGCTGGTTTTCCCAGAGAAGATTATCCCACATAATCTCTATTGGGTAGTTAACACTTACAATTAGGTGAAGTATTATCCCATGAAAATTGACAGTTTTCAGTGGAGAAAATGTACTGTCCTAAAGAAAATAGCTGTGAACTCTGTCATTCCAGTGGCTGGTCTGTTGGGCAAAAAAGTCTGCTTGAACTCAGGTGTAAAGGAAGAGTCATTCAGAAATGTTGGGTCTCCCTGAATGGGAGCATGTGACCACAAGGGCTCAGGCGGCCCATCAGGGAAGCCAAGGGAGAATGTAATCTGGAATAATAGCCCTGGTTCCATATCCAAGAGAAGAGCAAGAGGCATGGGAGACCAGCCTCAAAACATCCCACAGCCCAGGAGGAATCTGATCCCCAGAGTGAGAATCAGAGCCTAAAGGGGAAGAAGAGCCTACCCTTATAGACCTTCCAGAACTCTGTGAAGTGCATGTGACAGGAAGACCCTCCAGGAAGGAATTCGAAAAAGCTAAGGCTGAAGTCCAGGAGCTGGGGGTACCATTAGCCCCATTTGGATCTTCTGGTATAAGGGTGACCTATAAAGTGAGGCTGGGGAACCAAAACCTAGGAAAACCTGAAGATTGTTTGTTCCCCAATAGTACAGGCTGGACCTTCCTGTCAAAATTAGCCCATGATATCCCCTTGGCTGAGCACGTGAGGCAGACCAAAGCCTGGACAGGTTAGGCAACCAGTTTCACTGGCCCCAGATGTTGAAAAAAGTGAATGAGTTCTGTTGCTCCTGCACCACCTAGCAAGCCAGTGGAAAGACAAGAGGGTAATGCAAGGCTCCCTTAATTCCACTACTGTATCCTTTTGAGAGGGTTGAGATTGACATTATCAGTCCACTGTGTCCTTAAACTGCTTCAGGGAATAGGTTCATCTTGGCGGTGAGGGTGAACCATGCCACTAGGTAACCAGACCTCTGAGGATGCTAAATGCGCCCGCCAGTGGTGTCAAGGACCCTGCTTCCTATCTTTTCCAGAGTGGGGTTCTCCAAAGAGATAATCTCAGATAGAGGAAAAACGTAATGTCTGCTCACTTGATGGCTATGTGTGATTAGTGATCACCCCACACATCAGAATGACCGCATCCTTCCCGAAATTCAAGAAGCTACTCAAAGTCCTCTTCCTCGAGCGTTCCGGAACCAACTAAAACTCAACCTAGACTTTATAGTTCCATGTTCTCGTTCACCCCAGAGCTGATTGACTTGCCTACGACTCTCCGCCCTGTTTCTCGCCTGGCTGCTATTGTACAGACTGTACTCACTCCTGTGCTCATTGCCTTGTTTTTTTGTCCGCATTGTCTGTCTAAACGCCTTTACTCTTGCTGTGAAGCGCTCTGATACCCTCGGGTTCAGCTAGCGCTATACAAAACTTTAATTAATAAATAAATAAATTAGTGTCCGGTGACATATAAGTTCACCAACCCTTATCACCATCAAATCCATTGTCTTGTACAGAGATTTAACAAGACCTTAAAAGGTACGATTATGTGGTTCTCCAAGAAATTGAAGTGAAATATTATACTCTTGTTCCTTTTTTTGCCTGCAGGATTGTACCACAAAAGGGAGAAGGATTCAGTCCCTTTTACCTTTTGTATTGGCATGCTGTCAGAAGTCCATTTAGTCTGGTAAGGTTGAGGAACACCTCCCACAACATTGTTGACTATGTGCTGTGGTTATGTTCCTGCATTGCTGAGTACATGAAGAGAGCTAAGAATAACTTGGAGGGCAGCCAGAAGCTTATCAAACTCTTGTATAAGCAAAAGGGAACCTTGGTAGAATACCAGTCAGGTCAAAACGTGTGGGTTATGGAGCCTGTAGGGCAAATGAGCTGGGCCCTACAAAGTACTGAAAAAGATGGGTGAGGTAATCTACCTGGTAGATTTTAGTACACCCCCCACCCCCGAAACCCCATAGGGTAATCCATGTCAACTGTCTGACTTTCCACTTTGACAGAGCAGATATGGTCTTGCTCACAGTAATGGAGGGGAGGAGGAGGATAGTGAACCTTTCCCATACCTCTTGGGAGACAATGTCAAGGATGGTTCAGTAGAGGGCGTAGTGCTCTCCCCTACACTGACAGAGCATCAGTACAGAGTCTGTCACCAATTGATGGGTCAGTTTGCTGGGCTGTTTTCTCTGATGTCTGGACTGACCCAGGGGTGTGTTCATAACATTGACACTGGTGACAGCGTACAGGTCAAAGACAACATTTACAGCTGTGAGACAAAGTAAGAAGGAATCATGGAAGAAGTTTCCAAAATGTTGTCCTGGGAGTTATTGAGCCCTCTAGTAGTCCCTGGGTCAGCCTAGTGGTGTTCGTGCACAAGGTCAACCTGAAAGAGGGGACCACAGAACTCGGATTCTGTATGGACTACAGAAGATGGAATGCAATAACCAAGACAGTTGCACACGGTACCAAAGGCTAGTGAACACAGTACCATCTGGGTTGGATACCTTTAGGGCAGCATATATAGATGGGATTTACCTTGCAGGAACACCTGACCCATCTGAAGAAAGTGCTTCAGGCCTTGCAACATGCATGACTGGGGCAGGAGGCTGTGATGTATCTGGGCCACCAAGCTGTCAGATGATATGTGAAGCCTCTCCAGCCCAAAATACAGATAATCAAGGCTTAGGAGCCTCCCAAAGCCCAGACTCAGTTCGGAGCTTTCCCAGGTCTGACAGGTTACTACAGAAGGTTTTTCTAGTGGTATGGCATCATTGTAACTCCTCTTACAGGGCTGCCTTCAAAGAATCAACTAAAGAAGGTCATATGGACAGAGGAATGTCAGATGTCTTTTGACACACTGAAGGACGTGTTGTGTACAGCATGTGTTCTGATTTTCCAGCAAGGAGTTTGTGGTCCAAACAGATGCTTCAGAACATGGTACTGGCGCCGGCCATGTAATCACAGCTAAATGATGAAGGTCAGGGTCAACCAGTTGACTTTATCAGCTGCCCAGAGAGCAGAGTCGGACGCCTTGCTGTGGTTTGGTCACTAAAGAAGCTCAAAACCTACCTGAGGCTCTACCTGTTTGGGATTCACTTTAGACTTCAAATTGACCTCACGCTTATCAGATGTCTCATGCAGATGAGCGAGGGATCCCCAAACTATTGAGGTGTTTCATCTTCCTACAGGGTATGAACTTTACAGTGGAGCACAGACCTGGGACTGACCATGCCATTGAAGATGGCCTTTCCAGGTTCTTCTGCGTAGATGATGAGAACTGCCAATGAAATGGCTGAGTTACTCCTCAATTTTAGTCCGGAGGTAGGCCATTTAGGAAAAAGTTATTTTTTGGCATGCTAAACTCTGTTTGTTTGGCCTGATGCTGCTGGTGTTTTGACATTGTGCACTGGGACCTTGCTACCTGGGCCCAGCGCATGCGCTCTGACCCATAAAGCATGTAGAAATTGGCTATACTCCTCATTAGCATATTTAACTCATATATAAATCTCTAGTAGATGGTACAAAGTGTAACCATGGTCTGTTAAATGTCATTAGTGGATTACAGCCCATATCGTGCCACCACTAAAGTGGCAATGCAAAACATGTCACCAGGCCTGCCCGGCAGCAAGTGTAGACAGTTTTAAAATTGCCAGGTTGACTTGGCAAAACAAACCTTTTTCAATGCCTAAATCTTTCTATTGTCTGTACCATCCATGACCTAACACTTCACTTGACAGTGGTCCCCAGATTTTAAGAGGCCAGGATTGGAGATCATTCTCTCTCTGTGATGACAATATAGACTCTATTGGCTCCTCCTCTCCGAGCTCACATCTTTGACAAACAGTTAAATTCTCACCTGCTCTCAACTTTAGTATACCTTCTTTAGGTTTTCCTATCTTTTGAACTTTTTTGTCTGCTATTTTGGTTACTTACAGTGGCAGGATTTCTTTTTACTCAGGTATTTGTGCACTTAATACATTTTCAGTCATTTATCCATTCATACACACCTGGAGTTTCAAATGGGACTCACCTGCTATGTCCTTCTTTGGTTCTCTTCCTACCTTTCCAACCAACACCAGTTTGTTGACATGGGCACCTCCAGGACACACAAATCCTGATCACATGTGAATTCCCTAAGTATTCCAAAACGTCTCCTGTCATCTACAACTTTTACATGGAGTCACTTGTACTAAGTTTACTCACAGATACCAAAATCAAGATTCAACAATATGGTGATGATACACAACTCTACTTAAAAATCACTGCTTATAGCACATTCGGACCTGGATGTCCACTGCCTTCCTGAAGCTCAACCCAACCAAGACAGAATTCTTGGTATTTGCACAGAACAACATATAAGCAACAGTACAGATCTTGCTCAATGGCCTGAACCATGACAAATTCAAACCCCAATTTTCACCAATTGCCAAGTCACTTGGGTTCACCAACCTCACCCTCCCGAAACGGACGGTTACCAGAAAGTCAAACAAATTCTACCAAAAAGTGAACTCAGAACTACATTTAAATCCTTCGAATTCTCGCATCTGCATGATGGTCATGCCCTTCTCCATGAATTACTGGGACCTACTAGCAATTTCAGGACAGTGACCCTGGAGCGATATATGAAGAGGGTCATCCCAGTAAATGTTTTTACCTTCGGATTTTGTCTTCTTTTCTGCAAGTAAGACTCATCCATGGGCCAATGTCCAACGCTGAAGCCAGCGAAATTCCCTCAAAGTCACATATGTCACTGTTTAGCTTATGCTAAAGATGCAAATAGTCCAAAACAAAATAAACTTGGGCTTTTTAGTCGCCACGGTCACTTGACTGCTGGTCAAGGATATTTCTTTCAGACATAGGGACTTATTTTAAATTCAGTGCATGGGCTATTCAGTCATTACTGAGGTTCCATCCGCTGTATTATACGTGCATTATAGCCTATGCCACTTGTAATATGGTGGACAGGATACCCTCCACCTGTGTGATTTAGTACTCTGTCTACCAAAATCTAAATAAGGACCTTAGTAACTTTTTTTGTTTGAAAAAATCCTGTAATGTGGCAAGGCTGGAGGCTATAGCCAACCAGATCTCCAGGAGGCAAGATATCTTTTTTCAGAAGATCCTGCTTAGCTTATTTTCAGCACGGAAAAAAGCTCAGAGCAGGACAAATCTAGTTTTCTTTAGGCCAAGTCGAAAAAGTTCTATATGTCAGTGTACTTAATTAATGGTATTTTGTATTTTTTTTTTATGGTACATTTTTAAGATTATGCCATAACGGCAAAACACGGAATTTCACTGTTGGTCTGGTAAACGCTTCTCATAGGAGCATGTGAATAATGTTAAAGAACAAAACAAGAGTGTTTGTCGTTTGTGTGAGACTTATTTTTGCACTATTTAAAAAAAAAAGATAACAAAGAAATCTGGTCCGGGATTTCACATAATTTCACTAAAGTCCGTTAGAAATAGTACACATTTCTTCAAGGCCTAGTTTCTTCGCCTTAGAACAACAGAGTGGAGAAGGGCCCGAGGGGAATTCGTTTATAGACCTTGTGGTATCTTGTCCCCCAAATGTACAATTAAACACACGGAAGATGCCACAAGTCTTTGTTTATTCTCAACACAATGCAGAGCCTATAAAGTATTCTACAAAGGTAACTGGAACTAGAAGATTACTGTAGTACAGGAGACACACAGAGGAAAGTGAGTATTGAAATACAGTTCAGAATAAGAACCCAGTTCAGAATAAGAACCCATAAAAAGTACCCATCAGCCCACTCAATAGTGGAACTTCGTCATCTGGGATTTCATGTTCGAAAAATGGTGTCCAATCAGCCCTTCCTCAACGAGAACTTGAGGCTAGTTTAGGACCCAATGGTTGAACCCTCAACCAAAAAGGATGACAGAGTTTGAAGGCTGGTGAAGCTTAGTTGCAGTGCTCAAAAGAAGTGTGAAAGAAAATTTGAAACAGAAAAAATGGTAATCCAAGTGATTAAAAATGCCTATCTTGATGTCAATAAGGAAACTTTATTAGGTCTGCCCATCAAGATGGTATGATTAAAAGCAGAGTGATAATAGCAGAAAGTATGGTTTGCTATTTACCAGAGATGTTGTGTGGTCAACATGTTTCAGCCTATACAGGCTTTCGTCAGGACCTATAAATGACTACTGCAACACTTACTTTTTGTGCTGTGAAAGACAAACTACAAACATTCTCAAAAGTGCTGTATCATCTCCCAAATTATTGGGATGAGAAACCTCACCTCACCTGGCAACGGCTCAGGATAAAGGAGGCCACGCACTCTCCGTCGTTGCCTCGTGCTGTTCTGAGCCGAGGGGGAGGGCTTTCACAGCACAAAAAGTAAGTGTTGCAGTAGTGATTTATAGGTCCTGACGAAAGCCTGTATAGGCTGAAACATGTTGACCACACAGACCTAATAAAGTTTCCTTATTGACATCAAGATAGGCATTTTTAATCACTTGGATTACCATTTTTTCTGTTTCAAATTTTCTTTCACACTTCTTTTGAGCACTGCAACTAAGCTTCACCAGCCTTCAAACTCTGTCATCCTTTTTGGTTGAGGGTTCAACCATTGGGTCCTAAGCTAGCCTCAAGTTCTCGTTGAGGAAGGGCTGATTGGACACCATTTTTCGAACATGAAATCCCAGATGACGAAGTTCCACTATTGAGTGGGCTGATGGGTACTTTTTATGGGTTCTTATTCTGAACTGGGTTCTTATTCTGAACTGTATTTCAATACTCACTTTCCTCTGTGTGTCTCCTGTACTACAGTAATCTTCTAGTTCCAGTTACCTTTGTAGAATACTTTATAGGCTCTGCATTGTGTTGAGAATAAACAAAGGCTAGTTTCTTCGCCATCATGTGTTCACCCTCCTTGGACAAGCTTCAGCACTTGGTCGTGTTGCTCTGCAGGTGGAAACATTTCTAAGGGCCTGACTTAGAGTTTAACGGACCAGGTTACTCTGTCACAAACGTGATGTATATCCTGTCCGCCGTATCATATGTCTGATTGATTGATGACAAGTGCCATATGATGTAATGGACTCGTAATATGGTGCACAGAATATCTGTCATGTTTGTGACGGAGTACCCCGGTCTGCTAAATTTTAAATCAGACCCTAGGTCCTACTTCATTTTTATCATCAGGTGCAGTCTTTGAAGGTCCAGAAACATTTTGAGGAGGTGGTTCTCAGGTGCCAGTCTTATCCTGTGAATTAATCAGTGATCTGAAAAATTTACTACACAATCCTGTGGACATTCTTGCCCTATTTCTACCTCCCACGGCTGCACAACCTCTTTACTTCCAAAAGCTCAAAGAAACTCTATATACAACATCCTCATCACTTATTCCAACAGAAAGGGCCTCTGGATTTACCTATACCACTCCCTTTTTTAAACCAATCAATTTAATTATAATTATAAATCTCATCTGTACATATGTTTTCCTGCAGTCAAATGTACATTGGTTCAGATTTTACATTGAATATACTAACTAATGACTTCTGACTGACCTATATTAAACTTTGTCCGCACTTCCCTATTTACATTTGGTAACCAATTTCTGTAAGGGACAAAATTGGTTTGCCTTTCTCATTGGGCTGGAGCATGAGAGTCTAGGAGGGCCCTAGGAATGACTGGGAGCAGATCCTGTCAGTACCATTTGCCATCTCTAACTCATAAGAGGTAACGCTAAAGCTGTACTATGTACTGTCAACTGTTCCTGCCCACTCAGAGATGGATAATCCCTGCTAAGTGATGAGTTTTTGACAAAACCCTACCCTTCCTGGCCCCAGAGACCAAGCCATTATCCTCTGGAAAGCAAGGTCACTAATACCAGCAAGGCATGTGCATTGAGGTCCATGGATGAGATGGGTAACTAAACTGTCTCCTAGTCAGATTTTGCTCTATCAACACAGAGTCAATGTTGATAAAGTTACTTTTGCACTAAATTGATCAAAAATCGGATTTCATAATTAAATCACTGTTTAAAAACTGAGTGAAAAGCAACTTGATTGATTCTTTTAGCATTTTCCTAAATAAAAATAGAAACTAAGAATGAGAAGCTTTAGGATATTCCATCACTTTGGGGACTCACTATTTTAATTATGTATTATGCTAACTCCTATATAATAAGTACCCTGCCCTGTGGAGTTAAAATGCATACTTTATAGGTGACTTGATAATATGAAATAAATAGGTTTACCTATATGGCAAATGCACTTTTCCTTACCACGTTTCATCACAGTGCGTGTAAACTGCAGCCTAGAAAAAGCAGAGTGCTGCTCTTGGCAGTCATATATTTTTATCATTTATAAGGATTGTGTAAATAGAAATTGCAACCAACATATAGTATTTAACTTCCATATCATTGGCGCATTTTCTGTGACTTTTACCATTGCCAACCTTACAGGAAAGTTAATGTGAGAGCGTGGTTTATTAGTTTGGTGGACTGGTGTCCACATATGTAATGAAGTAACTTTCTTATTCGGTCAAGTCAAAGGTTTCAGTAATTCAAACCTGCGCTCAATCCCTGGTAGCTCTGGTACAGAGCAGACAACATTAACTTAGAGAAAATGTGCAAAGCATTTAGAAGTACCAATCCAATCCAAAAATTCTTTATTTCGGTCGTTTAGACCATAAAAGATACAATTAAAACATTCAACAATAAAAAGAACATTCCCTTGTATAAAACATTACATAAAAGTTAAATTCCTTGGAAATCTGTTCATGGGAGAGAGAACATTGCAATTCATATCGATGATCAGTCTTTTAGGAGTTTATTTCTTATCTGCTACTTGGCCAGTATGTATTTGGCAACTGCAAAAACTATATGGGGCAGAGTGCTAGTTTTCAGTAATCTGTAAGAGTACAGATGGCTCCTTGTGCCCAAGTTCCTATATAATGGCACAAGCCAGTATTTCCTTGGTCTGTTGTAGGCTGGGCAAAAGAACAGGACATGAATTTCCTCCTCATCATGATTAGCGCACCCCGGACAGATTTTATCATCAGAGGTGTGGCGCCACGGCCAGGGCGACTGACGCTGGAATCTGGGGATCACGGTTCGATTCCCGGCGCCGGTGGCAGGTTAGCTCAGCACCATGTGACTCTGGGCAATAGCTTGCTTAATCTTCCCGACGGCCCCCCAGCGCCTAGAGACCCTTGTGGGTGATTGTGCGCTTTACAAATGTGGATTTATTATTTATCTTTGTCCATTTACAAGTAAAAGTTTTAATAGGCAGGGTGCCCAATCTCCATTGGATGAACAGTTTTCGAGCTAAAATGGGAAAGATAATGTCCATAAAACCTTCAAAATTATAAGATTTTTTGGAATCCAAAAATCGATCTGTTAAGGTGCCGTTATTGGGTGCAGATACCTGATTAGATAAACTTTTTTCCTTATATATTTCCACCAGTCTTTTGCGGGAGACCCTTTGGCAGCCTTGTTCAGGAGCATCCCATAACTCCTGGAGTCTCAGGCGATACAATTCTTTCTTGATGAAAACCAACCAAGGAATTCTGTCACGCTTGTTCAAATTCATTACATGAATGAGGTCTTGCCTGTAGTGAGCAAGCTCATTAGTGGTCCAAAGCCTGTGCCAGAATCTTAAAGGCTTTAGTTCAAGATCCTCAGCTACAGAGGGAAGACCCACATCAAGTCTCAAGGGAAGCAGAGGTGTGCCACGGGGGAGGGCTAAAAGACGTCTGAGAAAATTATTTTCTACACTGAGAAGTTCTGCCCCAGCTTTGTGCCCCCATAGCTCACTACCATAAGAAGCGGCCGCTTTGGCTTGAGTTTTATACATTTCTATTGCCGGGCTAATGGGTTTAAAAGTAGAAGTATTTGCAACCTTCAGAATTGCACCGGACAATTGACAAAGTTTGAGCCGAGATCTTGCTATTTGGGGCTCCCAGGATAGGTTCTCATGTAGGGTTACACCCAAATACTGGAAGGTTTTTACCCTTTCCAGTTTCGCTGAGCCCAAGGAAGGGTTAGGTCTGGTTTTGGGGGAGGGGTTAAATATCATGAATTTGGTCTTCTCTGTATTGATCTCAAGACCATGTTTTGTACAGAAAAGACCAAAACCATCTAGGATCCGCTGGATCCCCATCGGTGATTTGGAAAGCAGGAGGGTCACATCGGCAAACATGATAGCCGGTACCCTCCTGCCTGCCAAAAAGGGAGCGTTGTTGTCCCTGACACTGTCGAGATAAGATATGACACTGTTAACATAGAGGCAAAACAGGGTCGGCGCCAAAACGCAACCCTGTCTTACCCCTCTAAGGACTGGAAACCTGGATGACAACGCTCCATCCCTCCCACACCTAACCTGTGCAAAATTACTGGTGTGAAGCCTAACTATAGCGTGTAGTAAATGGGTAGGAACACCCAGCTCCTTTAGGACCTCCCACAATTTCTTGCGGGGGACCAAGTCAAAGGCTGACCTCAGGTCCACGAACACCATGTACAGCCTCCCCCCCCTCGATCCTCACAGTTTTCCAATAGAGGAGAACGAGGTGGAACATCTGATCCATGGTGGACGTGTTTTTCCTGAAGCCAGCCTGGAGGGGACTTAGAATTTCATTTTCCTCCATCTAGTCCAGAAGCTGGTCCAAGAGAAGGCGAGAAAATAATTTTTGGGGGACAGCTATGAGGCTGATCGGCCTGTAGTTGGCTGGGAGAAGAGGAGAGCCTTTTTTGAAAATGGGCACTATCTCCGCCCCCAGCCAAGTACTAGGGATCTCCATACCTCCCGCGATGGAATTGAACAAAATAAGGAAGGACGGGCCCCATATCTCTGGATGATGTCTAAAAAGGTCACCGGGCAATATGTCTAATCCCGGGGCCTTCTCCTTCGCCAATCTCTCTATTGCACTAACCACTTCACCAAGGGTAAATTCTAGTCCAGCTACAGGATTATATAACATCCGGGTCCACAACATTGGCAAATTCAGAGATATCTTGGTACAATTTGCCAAAGTGGTCTTCCCAGACGGAAGATGCAATGTTTGGCTCCACTGCAGCCTTTGGTTCTCCTGTACCTGTGTTTACCAAAGACCAAAATTTTCTAGAGTCCCTCGCTTCTAGCGCTAGGGAGAGATCCTGCCATCTGTTCCAATCCCATTCCGACCTTGCCTCTGCCATAGCTTCCCTATAATTTCGCCTAAGCTCAGCGACCTTACCCTTATCAGAACCTACTATTATTGTAGCTATTAGTTCTGCCTTAATCTTTCTACAGGAAGAATTGTACCAGTTTGAAGTTCGGGTCTTTTTCTTACGTGGGACTACCACTGGAAAAAAAACCTCACCAAGATCTCCCACTAGGTCTACATGGATTTGGGCCACTTTCTCATTGTAATTTGGTGTTCCGGGCTGATTAATTAATACGTCCAGATCATTTAGCTTAGGGAGTGCTAATTCATAGATTTTAGTTATGCTCTTTTCTGAATTAACCAACTTCCCCCATTTTACCCTACGCCTATTAGAGCTAAGAATCAGATTCCCTGGATCATCACTGGGATTTTCAGGTAGTAACCCGCCAGCAGGTACAGGATGCACCATATCTAATAAAAGTGCGTTATGTTCGCTGTCTGTTCTTACGATTACCTTAAGATCTTGAACCTTGGCCCAAAGACCAATATCCACAAAAATATAGTCCAACCTCAAATTCATGGTCCTTCCTATTGAAAGTACACAATGAAGGGATGTCAGACGGGGTGCGTCCATTACAAGTCCTTTGAGCAAAATTTAATGTTAGGGACATAAGTTGCACTGCAAGAGGGGACCAAGATTTAGGGTGAGGGGATTGACATGGTGGTACACCCCAGAAGTCATATTCAGTAGTAAGGGTACCCTCCCTTAGACCTTCCAGTGGTTCAAAGTGGCAGTTAAAATCTCCGCCCATCACTATCTTACAATCAGTGGGGAGTTGACCCAGGAATGACGAACGTTCTTCTAATGTGGGTGACTCCGCGGCCACACTGACTGGGCGAGAGTAAACATTAATGATTGCCAAATTTAGCACATTAGGCCACTTGAGTAGAACACATTAAATGTCTTGCGAAGACGTCGGTACATTCTCCGTATTACACCCAATGTGACTAGCTACCCAAATCGCCAAACCACCCGAGGGCCTCCCTCTGCCACTCCACCTGGCTTTAATTTCAAAAACTGCGTACCCTACTCTACACAGAGGTTTCCTGGCCCATGTCTCTTGAAAAAGACAAATATCACTACTGCCAACTAAAGAATCCCAGTCATTTGTGTGTAATTTATTAACAATACCCGCCACATTCCAGGAGAGGACTTTTAGGGTTTCGGCTGTAGGTTTTATTCCCAGCCCCCCAATTTTCTCTGGTTCAATTTCTAGTAATGGAACTGCGGGCCCTTGCAGTGTTGTTTCCAAAAGGGATAAGGCAGCAGGTGTTAGGTTGGGACCAGACGGAACTACGGGTGTTGGGCTATATACAGGTGGATTACATGATAGGTTACTTGCTCGGCCCGGGGGGCAGGAAGGAGTTGGGTCTTCCTGGGGGGTTAGGTCAATTTCTCGAGTGATGACATCAGTGTCGCCTACAGATTCACTAACGATACTTCGGGTACATCGTAAGGATGCACCCTTTCGAAGTCAATCAACCTGATCAAGGCAACTAAATCTATTCGGGTGTACATAGGTGCCATAAGCAGGAATGACATTACGGGCGGGCCTGTATCTTGACCCATCAACAGCAAAGCCAACCCTTGTCCAACCATCGTCCCTCCTCACAGTCAAGTCACGTACATTAGGGTAAAAGTATGACAGTGGAACCAATTCTATAGAGGTATTTCCTGGACCTCCTAGCCAGTTACAGATATAGGTAGCAACCTGGGGATTCTTGAAACTTACAATTATACAGTCCCCCACACTTTTCTTGGCGGTGTACCCAACCCACGGGACCCTTCTAACCATAAGAACCTCTCCTCTGAGATTAGGTGGTAACGGCCTTTGGATATTTAACCAGCTAATAGCCTTATTACGTAGAGAATCATAAGATTCTACCACGTCACTGGGAAGCTCTGGTACCCCCATCAAAATCACAGTATAGGCTGCCGCCTCTGGAGGCAGGTTAACTGCTTTACGCCAGTTATTAGACCTAGCTAACCGGGTTGGGGGGCTAGCTGTTTCATTCATTGGTCTCTCTTGGCCAAGTGACCTGGCCGAATCAGGTAACTTCGACCTCCTAACAGTTGGCACCGGAGACAGTTGACTAGGGAGGGGTACAGGAACAGACTGTGGCGCCGGGGCTGTACTCATATTTTCCCTGTTTGGAGCTATTGATGGAGTAGGGGCCATAGTAGTTGTAACAATGGGGGAATGAGAAGTCCCAGCATTATCCACATGTTCTCCATGTGTGCTTACTCTTGGCCCTAGCTGATCACCACCACTACCACCTAGTCTTTCTATAGCTAGGAGTCTAGCCTCTATAGAGTCTAATTTAAGGAAAAGAGGATCCAAAAGACTTTTAAAGATACCAGTCAGTGAGCCTATAATGTGCTCTGGGGTATTGGGAACTACCCCACCAAAAACAAAAGGGCCAGTGTGAATGGAAATGGGAGTGGGTGGTGGAGTGCATACCGTTTCCAGATCATTCCCCATTGCAGATGTTCCAGGGGTAACCAGGCTGTCCTCAACAATGTTCACTAGAGGGTCAACTTTAGCCCATTTAGCACCTTTGGACTTCCTAGATCTTTTCCTTTTCGGGGCTGCGACTTCTCTATTGCCCAAGTGTTCAGTTGATGTAAGACCATCCCCCTGAGCCCTAGATGGTACTAACTCAACAATAGGGGAAGATTCCACCTCATCAGTGTCACGTAGTGAATCTATATCCCTATGAGAGTTAGATGGTGTCCTTAGCTGTTGTAGGACAGACTCTATGGTTTGGTCAATACTGTCCATGAGTGATAAATGCGTGGCATCAAGTAGTATTGATGACCTAACATTGGATGATGACCCTTGTGACTCTTGTGAAACCAAATGTGAATGCTCTATACCCTCCGCAATTTGCTTCTCCAACACAGTAAGACCCTTGTTAACCACTGTGTTTGCCTTAATTAGAAAGTTATCCAAAGTCCCTGAGGCCATAATGTTGGCCTTACTTCTTGTTTCTCTAGTGGCCATTTTACTCGCTCCAAGTATCTCTGCAGCCAGACAGATCAGTAAATGAACCTGGGGATCGGGCTTTAGGGGGGTAGCCCGGTCCGGTCTCTGCCGTTCTCTAACGGCCTCAAACGGCACGCCCTTTGCCCGGGCTTCGCCCCGGGCTTCGTCCCGCGATGCGCGTTGGGATTCCAATTAAATCCTAGCGGAGGGTTGGGGCGGAGCACGCCCGGGAAGAGGCACCAGCTGTGGATGTCAGCAAGAATGCTGGTCCTCGCAGTCCCGGGCGTCCGCACTGGCTCCTTGCAATCAGGGACTCCCCCGTGTAATCCCGTCCTCAGCTTCACAGGTAACTCGGCAGGAGTGTTAATTTCCACACCAGCAGGCAGAAAGACAAAGTCCCACAATCCAGGAACTGCTACGAGCGGTACCAAAGAAGTAAACATCACTCCAATTTCTATAAAAATAGAGAAAATGTTAATAAACAAAATGACACCAAAAATTCGATAAGAGGAACCAAAGAGATTAATTTTTAATGATGTAAGTGGAAATAGCACCAAAAAGCTGAAAGCACCAATAGTAGTCAATGGTCAAGGTAGACCAGGGCCAAGGCACCATTAGAGGCTGACCACGTTGTAGCACGAGTCACATACACCAAGAAGATGGACCCCGCTAGGGCCTGAAGGTAGGGAAGTTCAAAATGTTTCTGAGTCCCAATCCAAAAGGAAGTTTGTCTTTGTTCTGAGGAAAAACTCTTCTCTACATGAGACAAACCTTAAATTCAATCTAACACCATGTAACTGCTGATCGGATATGTTTTGCAGTCTGTTCCCTTGAGCCTCTGGAGGAAAGGTTTTGAAAAAGTTTCCAAACAACCACAGGAGTATATGGCCAATGCAGTTAAAACCTCAATGATAACATTTAACCAGATAGATGCTCAGCATATTCCCCTCCTGTGCTGAGATTTACATATTCCCTTTATTCATGACGAGCTGGGCTCGTCATGAGCGTGCGAGGAGGCTACCTCATGACGAGCCCAGCTCGTCATGAGCGTGGAAGGGGTTAAAGGCTCTCACGGTGTCATGCCGAGTGCAACAGCAAAGTGTGATTAATGTTATCTTCAACTTTTCATATTCTTGGAGCCCCCCAGCGGATCAACCTTATGATCCTTGGAGATCTTTCTGTCCTTAGATTTAAAGTGAAATAGGGCCCAGCCTCCTCAGGTCCTTCTCACAGTTCATAGATACCAAGTGCAGCAAGTTTAGTCCTCCTAGTATCACTTTGCAAGTTCAGCAATCTTCTGAGGAAGGCTGGGTGAGAGTACAGCTTTGTAGGATTCACCACACGGTAGGTGGAGAGCACTGTAAGACACTCCAATTGTATATCTGACCAATAGAGTAAAGGCACAGAGGACCTGGCCTACCTACATTTGCAGTAGTTACTATTTGCTTAACTGCAATCACACTCAAAATGCCATGTTTCGGGGCTTTTTCAAGATGGTGAAAGTCTTCAGCCACACTAACCTTGGGTTCTGAGAACTGGGGACCAAGGAGGAGATATAGGAGTATTCTATGGTAGTCCTAGTGTCCTCTCACATCTTAACCCCTTTCGATGCTGATGACGGAACCGTTCCATCATCAGTCACGGTTGAGCTGTGCTGATGACGGAACAGTTCCGTCACGACCGCGCCCTGTTCTGGAATGTCCAGCACAGGGCGCGGCTACGGCGCCGCGGTCAAGGTGTTAAACTAAAATCAAGTTTAAAGCAGGTACCGCACCTATAACAAATGCAGAGAAAGAAGTCAGGTATGACAAAATCAGAGCCCACAAGAATTCTCCCATCATGTTTGCTCCTTTTAAAGGTGTAAAACATATCCATGTACTTCAGGTAGACCTGTCATGCAGAATCGGGCACTGAGGTGTCAATAGGAGAGGCACAGCCCTCATCCTACATAACATATTGAGTTCAGATGAGTTATTTTTGTCCATTCAGATCAGCTTATTGTGTGTTCCTATTAGGAATTTTATACCTCATTTACTCAGGTTGAGCACTGGTTTGGAGTGACTGGGGAACTAATGCAGATGAATCACCTAAAATCTCAGGCAGGTAGAGGGTATTTTTCTAAAAGTTACTTTTTCTTAATATTTATCACAAATCTACTTCATCATTTAATTGGATTTTTTATAAATATTTTTATTAACAAAATAGAAAAGTAAGACATCAGGTGACATTAACTTCTCTTACAGTTCCGTAATTACATCTCCACACATTCAAAATAATAGATACAAGACATAGGTATTGGGTCAAGGGGACACATGCGCTTCCACCTCCTCTGGACACACCAGGGGCTCACATACATCTACTCGGTAATGATTCCAAGCCTCCCAGACCTTCCCCCTTTCCCAGGACACCCCCTTGCCTTATACACCGACCTCTCCCTGAACATGCACCAATCTATGTCCTCCACCCATTTCTCGACTCGAGGCGGCTGACTAGCACCCCACAACTGGGCAATATTACGCTTAGCTATCAAATATGCTAATGTGACCCATTGTTTCTTATAGCCATTCAGATCTGTAGGTTCCCAGATGTTCAGAATGCACCTACGTGCCTCCGGCCGCATCTCCACTCCCAGGACCTCTCGTAGCGTATCGTGGACCTTCCCCCAATACGTCTGCACCCAGGTACAGTGCCACGATTTATGCATAAACGTACACAGCTCCCCACACTCCCTCCTACATTCCCCACTCTCCGAACGACCCATGTGGACCAGACGTGGCCCCGTGACATACGATCTATGGAGAACCTTTAATTGCACAAGCCTCATCTGTATCGTCACAACTCGTGGTGAGGAGATCGCCTCCTGTTAGTCCTCATCGTCTAGTTCCAACCCATTTTCCACCCATTGCGATCTAAGGGGTAGCAACCAGTGGGTTCTCTGTATGGTTAATAAGCTTCTTGTATATTAGGAAGATGGTCTTCTCAGGAAGGTGGCAGTCCAAAACCCGATCCTCAAGAGGGGAGGCGTCATGAAGTAACGTGTCCTTGGGGATGTTTGCAAGCAGGGCGTGTCTGATCTGGAGGTAACGGAAGTGCTCAGTCGTGCAGGTGTAACTGTTTCTTAAGTACTGTGTCATGACCCCAAATATCTATGATCTGTGTAATCCCAATGAGGTCCCATTTATCAAACCCCTTGAACTTCCATAGACTCCCCAACCTTTCCGAGCTCCAGAACGGGGTGGCAAGTGTGAGCCTTCCCTCCCACTTGAGGTGTCTATTTGCCCCGTGCCACACCTGGATGGCACGCGCCGTTGGTCTCGCGAGGGGAAACCGGCGAGGCCTAGCATAAAGCACCCTAGTGAAGTCACCGCTCGGTACTTGCCAGCGGTCCATAGCATACCCCGGGTGACCCGTATATAACATGGTTTACCCCTGCCAGCTGGGAGGCCCAGTAGTATTTCCTTAAGTCTGGCAGTCCAATCCCCCCATCATACCAAGGGAGGGTGAGCTTAGAGAACGCTATGCAAGGTTTACCATCCTAGAGTAACTGCATCTGGAGGGCCTCTATTTCCTTAAAATAGGACATGGGCCCCGGGTCCATCGCGTTCTGCAGTGCATACAAAAACCGAGGTAGGGCCATCATCTTAAAGAACACCGCCCTACCCAGAAGGGAAAGTGGAAGCGCCTTCCAGCTCGCCACATCTCCTTTAAATCAGTTCAGAGGGGGGCCAAGGTTATTAACAAAACGTAGTTTTGGGTCAAGCGTGACATAGACGCCGAGGTACTTAAACCCTATCGTCTCAATTTGTATTGGGCAGGTCTTCGGCACAACCAGCAGGTCACCCGTGAGGACAAAGAGCACTTTGACCAGTTTATTGCAAACCCAGAATACCTCCCGAAGATGGCAAGCACATCAAGAAAATAAGGGATCTCTTTGGGTTGGTAAGATAGAGCAGAATATCGTCAGCTTAGAGTGAGATTTTGTTTTCCCATTCCGCGTATCCCACGATCCCATCGAACCCAAGCCGCCAAGGGCTCTAGGGCCAGGGCAAAGAGGAGCGGGGACAGGGGGCATCCCTGTCTCGTGCCCCTACCAAGGAGAAAGTCAGCAGACTTTTGATTGTTCACCTCTACTCTGGCCAATGGCTGAGAATAGAATAGGCGCACCCAGTTGACAAATTCCGGGCCAAAACCCAGCTTCTCCAGTACTGCGAATAGGTACGGCCACGCCATAGCCATAGTGGCATCTAAGGATACCAGTACCGCAGGTACCTGAATCGTCGGGGTTCTACCCAGCACCCCATGTAACCGTCTCAAATTAAGGGCCGTGTTACGGCGTGGCATGAAGCCGGACTGATCCGGGTATATCAAGATGGTGATCTTGGCCAGTCTTGTCACCTTCAGCTTCGCCAGGACTTTAGGCTCGGCGTTCAACAGAGAGATAGGTCTGTATGATGAACAGAGCGTCTTAGGCTTACCCGCCTTATGGATAATCACAATGTTTGTCACCCACTGGTCGTATGGAAGCTGTCCCTCTTTTCGGCTTTCTACCAACATGGAACGGAGAAATGGGGCAAGCTTGTTGGCACTCAACTTATATAATTCTATGGGAATCCCATTCAGGCCTGTGGCCTTCCCAGAATGTACTTCCATAATGGCCCGCGCCACCTCATTGTTTGTGATAGGAGACTCCAAGTATTGCCGGTTATCATCCTACAACGTGGATATTTGAATGTCTTTCATCATTGCGCAGTTATCCGCCTCCGTGTACATCCCAGCCGAGGTATACACCACATTATAGTACTCTGAGAACCTATCCGCTACGGCCTGCGGGTCTGTGAGCATAACGGCATCCTCTCCCTGGATTTCTGGCACAAGCCACGATGCCCACTCTCCTTTTTCGAGCCATGCTATTAATTTCCCAGCTTTATCCTCGTGTTCGTATACACAACTCTGGATTTCGCCATGCTACGCTCTAGCCTTGTCTCCAGCTAGGCCCCTATACTCGTCCTGGCGCAATTTTTGCTGGTGAAGCCCTTCCTGGGTCACCGTCCTAGAAACCTCGGCTTCCAATCTCATCAACTCCGCCTCTGCCCTCTCCATTTCCGCCTGCCGATCCTTCTTTTTCCCAGCGATCAGGGATAGAGCTTCACCCCAAACAACGGTTTTGTATGCCTCCCACAAGGTCTGTGCCGAGTCAACCGTACCCGCATTCTCCTGGAAGTATCTGTCCGAGATCTTGGTGATTTCTTTCTTAGTGGTGGAGTCCCTCAGGTGCCATGCATTATGGGAGCGACTCTAAAAACTGGGGAGTGGTCTGAGATGCCCCTCCCCAAGTGTCGAGCCTCCCGAACCGCATGTGCCTGCGCAACTGGCACCAACACGTAGTCTATCCTAGACAGACGATGGTGTGTTGAGGACACGTGTGTGTAGTGCACTTCACACGAATTTCGCACCCTCCATCCGTCCACTAGTACCGTAATTTCTCAGAAATCGGGCAGCCATTTCTGCGCCGGTCTCAGGGCCCGGGCCAGATGCCGGTCTACCTCCCCGTCCACCACCGCATTAAAGTCTCCCCCCATCACAAGGAGGCCCAATGGCAGAGTCAGGAAAATAGAACCCAGGTCGCGGAAAGTATCGGATTGGAGGCTGGGTGGAACATTGATGGAAACTAAGGTGACCGTCCTCCCCTCCCACAGCCCAGAAATACCAACATATCAACCTCGCTGATCAGACCACGTGGCCTGAATTGTTAAGGGAAAGGATTTTTTCACCAGGACCCCAACACCTCTGGACCCCGTGGTGAAACCCGTGTGTGCTGCCAGTTTATAACCCCCTCTATGCATGGCCATGCAACGATTACCAACGAGATGCGTCTCCTGTAGCAGCACCACGTCTGGGGCATGCCTTCTGATCACTTGACTGACCATTCCTCTCTTGATTTTGTCCCCAAGGCCACTCACATTCCAGCTGAGCACACCTATCCCCGACTCTTGTCTAACGGTTGACCTTTAACTGGTATGAAGACAATACGGTCATAGCATTTGTCCCTGATGTCCAAAAAGAAAAAGAAAAAAA
Organism: Lissotriton helveticus; assembly: GCF_964261635.1. NCBI lineage: Eukaryota > Metazoa > Chordata > Amphibia > Caudata > Salamandridae > Lissotriton > Lissotriton helveticus. The sequence goes on from NC_136061.1 coordinate 728,140,548, forward strand.
CACATTGCAAACAATTTTCAAACAATAAGGTCTCGAAACAAAAAAAAAACAATTGTTTCATGCCCCGTCCCCCCTCCCTGCACCCCTGAATATGGCCGACGCACAACCCCAACTAGCAGTGTGCCTGTCGCCCAACATCCCAACTATGAGCTTAGTGATGAGGAGGAGGCCAGTTCCCCGCCCCACCCCCCATCCCCAAGATCACATCCCCAATACCCGGGGTCCCCCACAATTATCATATAGTCAACGAATTATAGCAGGAAACTAGCTGCGGATCTACCCCGCTACCTGACATATCAAAACAGTGTAAAAGTTCTGTTGGCCTCGCTCATTCCTGCTCCTGTCGGCCGCCATCTCCGTCGCTATCTCACCCCTCCGGATTGTCCGCAAATCTGATGTCTATCCAATCAGATGCAACCTCCGGGTTGTCGAAAAACCAGGCCCTCCCCTCGATCTCCACCCGTAGGCGAGCCGGGAACATAATGGCATACTTAAAACCCTCGTCCCTGAGTTTCTTTTTCACCTGGAGGAAGCTCTGCTGTTGTTTCTGCACCATTTGGGTAAAGTAGGGGGAAAAGGAAAGCGTGGTGTTCTAGTATCGCAGGCGGGCCGCAGTGCGTGCAGCCTGCAGGATCGCATCTCGGTCACGGAAGTTCAGCACCCTCGCAATCATCGGGCGGGGGGGTTTCCCCCGGGCACCCTATGGGCGCGCTCGATAGTAAAGAAATTGCTGAGTCCCTTGGGCTTTAGGTGGTTGAGGATAAGATCTTCAATGAACAAGTCCGGGGCCGGGCCCTCTGATTTCTCAGGCACCCCGAGGATGCGTATGTTATTGCACCTGGCCCTCCCTTCATAGTCATTGAGCTTCCAATAAGTGAGATCTCGAGAAGTCTTGAGATCACGCACCTCCTGCTGCAACAACGCCATATCCTCAATCAAACTAGCGGTCTTAATGTCTAGCGATTTGACTTTCTCACTAGCCTTAGTGAGATCCGCCAGTATCAAATTAACCTCTATGGTAACGGGGTAAAGTTTATTGTCCAATGCCTCCATCTCCTGACCATGCCTGGACCCCGTTGATGGCCCCCATAACATATGTAAGCGTCGGTTCACCGGAGGATTCCGAAGAGTCAGCACCCACCAACTGAGGCCATTTCGACTTCATAGGGGAGCCCCGGGGAATCGTGTAGCAATCTAGCCTATTTGACTGGATTTATTTTGACCCCTTGGAGAACCTGGGCAGGTGTTTCTCAGTCTCTGGTTTAGTCGCCATCCCGGCTTCGGCCGGCCGCCACTCCACAGCACGGATCCCACTGAGTCGCCAGAAAAATGCGGGGCACTGCCCGGAGTTAGGCCCGCCAAAGCCCAAGTGAAAGCCAGCAAGAGTCCACACACTACTGCCACTTGGCGGGAGAGCATGCCGCACTCCCGCGTCCCCGGCACCCCCAAAGACTTCTCACAGGGCGGTCGAACACTCCTCAAACACCTGGCCAGTCACTCCAAGTACTCAGACTCACCAGGTTTCACCCTCCGACATGTAGGGCCGGGCTGGCACTACGTGCAGGTCTATGCCCCCCGGAGGCTCCACAACAGCCGCCCAGATGCCACAAGGCCCAGACAGCTCCACACCAATGTTGCCAGGGGTGCACTAGGGGAGGGCAGATGTGTGATGGCCGCAGGCCTGGCAATGTCACAGGCAGATGTCTGCTCCTTCAAGGTCAGCACTCTGAGGGTGCCCCCGGGCGTCAATCTCTAACTGCCTCTCAAGGGACCAGCCCTACCAGGAGCACCGGGTCACAGGGTCCAATGACCAGCTACAGCGGTAGCCACCACTCTCTCCTCCGCTCCAAAGTACCGTGGCAGGGGCCCCACGCCCCACAACTATGCTCTCTGATGCGGCAACACCAAAGGCCCCCCCTAGGGCAGGGCAACACAGTCTGATCCTCCAGTCCCCGGGGGGCCACCGGACAGGTTCACATCGCGCCGAGACCACCAACAGAGTCTCACTACACCACTTGGCAGACCCGCATTGTGCCTCCAGTGCACAGTCAAGAATTCCCCCGATGCAGCTCCTGCCGAGCGGACAAGCCGTATTTTTGTCGCTATCGCCTATGTTCTACAGGGTCCCAGCGGGCCAGGGCCCAATTCAGAAGAGGGTGCCCCACGGGTGAATCCCTGACTGCCTTGGATCGTTGGTAACTCTTCTTGCGGGGCCGGACCGGCGACTTCCGGTTCTGGCCCTGGTGTTTATCAATTCCAAGCCGGGCACCGCACTCACTCTTGCCCCCGGAAGGCCGCAGGTTACGAAACGGCGTATCTCGGGCTCCGGACGCCGCAGGGGAGCCAGAAGCACGGCAAAATGCACCGTGTGCAATCCACTGCCAGGCAGCGGGGAAATGTCACAGGATTAAGGCCAGGATGTTGGTGCTGAAGGAAGGGGTCGATGGAGCCAAGCTCTCATGCGGCCACCTTGGACCTGCGCAAAGCTCCTCCTCCTTATTTGGATTTTTAATAGCAAATACAAAATTTGTTTTAATAATTTTTTTAGCTGTTCCCTTTCCCCCAGTTAGCAGTATTCGTATTTTAGCATGCACTCTGTGATTTTTACATAGGCCAGATTAGCCTGCTACATTGTAAATAGCTTTTAAGGTGTTGTAATCGCAGGTACATGTTAATATTAATTTTCTAAATACCCCACTTTCAAATACTACCCATCGTATATAAGAGTGACTTGCTAACATTTAATAGCGGAGAGAGTTTGCCTGTCAAAAAGGGTTAGTGTAACAAGTTGCACTGCAGGTACAAACTGCAGCAGTGTAATTTGATTTGCTTTTGAGATTCATATAGCGCTCAAATGCCCAAGGGTGTCTAGGTGCTGCAACAGAGGAATCTGCCAATAATAAATGAAGAAAAGGATTTAGTTTGAGAAAAGCCAAGTTTTCAGCGCTTTTCTGAAGGAAAGCGAGTTGGGCAGTTTTTAATGGCTAGAGGGAGCAAGTTCCACAGTTTTGCAGTGTTCAAGATAAAACTGCTTCCTCCCCAGCGAGATTTTCTAAATTTGGGTATCTGAAGAAGTTAACCGTGGGCTGAGCGTAGTGTTCTACAAGAATGATACCATGAAAAATGCTGTTTCAGGTACACAGGTCCTGTTCCATGAACAGCATTATCTGCCAAGCATAGAGATTTAAACTTTGTTCTTCTCTGTACTGGGAGCCAATGAAGAGCTTTTAAGCTTTGAAAAACAGACTGGTACTCAGGAATGTTTAATAGCAGCCTGGCGGCAGCATTTTGTACCCGCTGAAGTTTCAGCAAGTGCTGTTTCTGAATGCCCAAATAAAGGACATTTCCATAGTCCAGTCTGGACGTTGCTGTGCTTGTCACTAGTATTTTTACTGCATCTGGGGGAATAAATGGTCTTACTTTCCGGATTAATTACAGTGTTAATTGAACCTGAGAGGCGACTTTATTAATTTGGTGATAAAAGGTAAGTCTGTCATCAAAGATGATGCCCAGGTTCTTAACCTTGTGCACTGGAGTAGGAAGAGTTCCTATATCCAGAGGCCACCAGTTCTGTGACCAGAAAGAGGTATTGGATCCCATCAGCAGAACCTCTGTTTTACTTCCATTGAGCTTAAGGCAGTTTGAGCTCATCCAGTGGTCTACATGGGACATACATAGATTAAAGCGAGCAGCAGTATCATCTGCGTAGGAGACCAATGAAAAGCCAAATTGCCTGATGACATCAGCTAAGGGGGTCACATATAGATTGAACAAAGTGGGACTCAACGAAGAGCCCTGCGGCACCCCACATGGAAGTATAAACTGTTCTGAGCAGGAGTCTCCAATTTGAACAGATTGTAGCCTGTTATTTAAATAGGATTTAATCAGGCTTAAGGCTGAATTCTTGACTCCCACTTTTTGTAGCCTATTAATAATAATATTGTGGTTCACGGTGTCAAAGCCCGCCGATGGATCCAATAGGATCAAGGCGGCCCTTGCACCTGAAACTAGCATGGTACGAAGTTCCTCTGCTGCCATTACCAGGGCAGTCTCCGTACCATGTCCTTGATGGAAACCGTATTGTGTAGGATCCAGAAGGTCTTCAGAGGACACATATGCGGTGAGTTGGGAATTTATGATCCTCTCCAGAAACTTAGCTGTAAAAGGAATCCCTGCAATAGGTCTATAACTGTTATGGTCACTAGGATCCAAATTAATTTTTTTAATAGAGGAAGGATCTAGACTCTTTTTCCATGGCTCTGGAAAAATACCAGCACGGATGATCTCTTTAAACAGTAGGCTACGCTGCTCACTAATATCATCAGATGCCAGTTGGTATACTTTTGGAGGGCATGGATCTAATGGTGCTCAGAATTTAACTGTTCTAACTATAAGAGAAATCTGTCCTGCATTGGTTGACACAAAGGAGTCCAGACCCTGACCAGGACGTATGGGGGAGATAGTGGGGGGATCCACTAAAAGGTCGATACCCTTTTCTGAAAAGGAATCGAAAATAGCCTGTACTTTTTCCCTAAATTAACCTGCAAGTGAGTTGCAGAACGCTACACTAGTATCCTCTATCAATGGAGCTGGTAGCGCAACTAATTCTTTTAGGGTTGAAAAAAATGTTTTACTGGAGTTACCAGCCTGCTTGATTTTCTCCGTAAAGTAGAGGCTTTTCTTGTCTAGCATAATTTTTTTGTATGTGCTCCGAGATTTTGGATATAAAAAAATGTCGACCTCAGTGTAGTTTTTTCTCCAGCGTCTCTCTGCTTTGCTGCAGAGTTGCTTCTGGTTGCGTAACTTGTCGCAAAACCAGGGTTCCGACTTTTTCATACGTTTACTAATAATAGTTTTTTCTGGAGCTAAAGTGTTTACTGCTGCTTTTACCCAATTCGTAAAGCTATTAGTTGCAGTGTTTATTTCAGACTTTAAATTCAGTTTAGAGGAGGCTAATACTAGATACATTTGCTGAGGGCAAATGTTTTGCCAATTTCTCCCTTTAAATGTCCTGTGGGTGGAGTGAGGGCGTGGTACGTGGTGGGAATAAAATGGACTTATGATCTGACCATGATATTGGCAGAACTTCCTGTACTTCCAGTTGGGAATTGGACGTGAAGATTCCATCTAGAGTGTGACCGGCCTCATGTGTATGCTTCTTAACCAACTGTTGCATCGATGCACTGGCCATCAACTCTAAAAGAGAGACAGTGTATTGGTAGTTTTCATTTTCAAGATGATAATTGAAGTCACCCAAGATGGAGAAATCCTGTGAATCAATACCAGATTCAATGATATGACTTATTATTTCTTCTAATTTATTTTTTGCTCCCATAGGTCTGTACAGTAATGAACAGTTGAAGGTATAGTTGTCACTTAGTGTGATTCTGAATGAAAGCACTTCACAGTCGGGACAGCTTACTGTTGGGGAGCTCCTTATCAGCATTGTGTCCTTAATAACAATTGCTAATCCACCGTCCCGCTTATCCAGTCTCTCATTTCTGATTAGTATATAGCCTTGAGGGATGGCTAAGGATAGCTCAGGGTCCGAAGTGCTGTCTGCCCATGTTTCAGTCACAAAGGCCATGTCTATATTGTGTGCTGTGAGCAACTCTGCAAATTCAATATTGTGTTTTATCAGAGAGCGTGTGTTCAGAAGCAGTCCTAGAAATGACTTCTGAGACATATTTTGCAGGTGTGGGTCCTGTTCTGAGCTTGAACAACCTTTGAAATTAGTAAAAAAAGAAATCTATATTGCAATGTGGGCAGAACTTTGTTTCCTTTGATGGATTTAACTGTTGGCACAAATCTTTCTTAGGTATGTTGAGGCTCAAAAGGGTATCTTTACTGTAGATCAATCTAGGTCCCAGAAAAGGAGGAAAACAAACAGGGGTTTTGGCTCTGGCCCAGTCTGGGCGGGACGGGCGCAGACGGGGTGGCCTTTGGCACGCCGGCAGCACGCCTGCTGCTCGCGTCCCCTGCGAGGGCAACAAAAGAGATTACTTTATGAAGAGTATGACAATTGATCATTTTGAAGAGTGAAAGCCCTGACTTATGTTTTTGGGCCAGTGGGATATCTCAACATGGCAGCACATGACAATATGATTCATTATTTGGCAATCAATATCAGTGAGGAAGAACAAACACTATGAGAAACTCTTCTGTGCCCAAGGTTTGGATGTGATGACTGTGTCAGGGCTGGAAATATTAAAAGGCAGATTGGGAGGTGCGCATGTCGAGTGAGCAAATGGTATTTGACAAGTTTGCTTCAGTAGATGGGAAGACAGAAGAGGAGAGCCATCGGAGCATATAAGAGGCCCAGGAAACCCTGTGAGCAAAACAGTGTAAGACACTACATAACACAGTAAAGAGTAACATAATATACTCTACAGCATAGCAAACTGTAACATACTACAATGTAACAACATATTGCAAGAAGGCATGCTGTCACATACTGCAACAGAACACACTATATCCCACATAAACTATTCAATGTATAGCAGTTGCTGTCCGTCGCTTTACAATATCAGCAAAAGTTTGGTGTGGCACTGGAATCTCTGCTACTGGTCTAGGGGCAAGGGTGAGCATGAACACAGAACCCACTATCCCTAAGATTTCATGTTTTGCTCTAATGAAGCTATGCTTGTGTGTGTTAAGTACCGATCCACAGGACAGAGGCTGCATTTCAGCAACAAGATAAAATGTCTCCCACGCACACGCTACCACAGCAGCATCCTCTACTGACTCTCTTTATCTCCTTCTCGTGCTGTCTGAGCTAGATCTGGGTCATTTGCTTTCTGATGCTGAGCTAAGATGACCAGACCTCTATCAACACAAACTGGGATAAGACACAAATATAGAGGTAGATCAAAATTTGGGTTAAAAGAGGAGATAGAAAAGGACAAAAATTACACTATACTTGAAAAAAGTACTATAACAAGCTTGAGGTCCCATGGTTTGCATTTGTGTTGAACTAAAGTAGAGAATTTATTTTTTAATCATTTGGCTCAATTCACAAAGAAAATCAGAAAATTACAAGTGGGGATTCTTGTGTTGGGGCCCTAGGCCCACCTGTTGAATACCGCACACAGTGGTATGGGAACTCAACTGGCACTGTGCATGTGTTCCCAGCCACTTTTATTAGTAGATGCCGGCCACAGTATTGTTTGTCTGTTGGCTCTCGCACCCACTACTCTGATCTCTTAGTTACTCTGATGGTGGATTCTGTGGTCAACAATGGGGATCTTCGACAGGAGCTTACTCGTCTCCCCTGTGCTTGCAGGGATGTCAAATGAACACCAGGGGGCTCCCAATACCCAGCGCCTTACTTGCTTGCTATCACATCGGGCATGCTGTCCTGCTGGGAGGGCACTCAGTTGCCCATTCCCCTAGCAATTCAATTCAATTCAAAGATCTTTATTCGGAATGAGTCATCCATAAAAGTACATAACAAATTGAAATGACAATGAATACAAAAATAAACAAGCGAAATTTAGTCTATCCAGCTCTACAACGATGCAGGTACATATTAAAAAGACAGTATGTATAATTTAAAAAATTTGATCATTTAAAAATAGCGACAACTTTAGAATTTGATACACAGACAAAAGATAAAATCAAAACAGATATATGTGCAAAATAGCAAATGTGCAAATTGTTTAGCGGTGTAAAGTGCAAGAGTACGTGCAAATTTTTGTCAATCAATGTGCAAAGCAGCTCGTGAGCGAACAGCGGCTTTGAGGAAACAGCTCACTCTAAATATTATTTCATCTGATCCCAACATTAACAAATTTCGCAACGCTGTCTTAAGATCCGACCAGTCATTTTTCCGACAGTAAGGCATTAAATAATGAACAGTAAACGTTTTATAAAAACCACAGAAAAACATAAAATGCATTAGACTTTGTTTCTTAATCGGGTTACACGGACAACTTAAAGTTTCCACATGTCTGTTATAACCCAAAGGAAAATTTAACAAATTTACGATGCTCCCATCCCGAAAACGGAACAGTAAACTCCTGTTCCATCTACCCAGATTTAAACAAAGGTATTTCTGGGGCGGGGCAGGGTAACAAACAGGAGGCTCCAAATGGCCCATCTACTTTACAACTGTACACTTTTTAAAATCATTCCTTTCTCGCTCTTCTCTATAAATGTTAAACAGAGCCATTTGAATCAGAATCTTATGTGAGCGGTCTATAAGATTGGGGGATGTAAACAAGTGTCCATACCCTACACTTATTAAACATTTATTCACTGCTCTCAACCATGGTATACAGTGTGCCCTGTCACATTTTAAACAATCTAAGATTATGTCACGTGTCAATGAGGCTGCAGGGTTCTGCCATATTTTTAGCCAAAAAAGGTCCGGTCTTGATCTAACAAAGTCCTCTATAAAAGGAATATTTAATTCACTGTGGCATATATAGTTTGAAGCACAGATGACTCCACCCAGCACCTTCCGACAGAATCTATTTTCTTCTGTCTGGATATGGAGACAATTAGTATGTCCCCATACCTCTGCGCCATAGGTACCTGTTGGGATGCATTGGGTTTGGTAAATCTTAAGTAAAGGCGAGATTACGTCGGCGTGATTCGGTTGGCGCAGAGAAATTATTGAGTTAATCGCTTTACCTAGTTTATTCCTCGCGTAGGAGACATGTGGTTGCCAAGAACCAGTGTTAGAAAACAACAACCCCAGGTATGGAAAAGTGCAAGTGCTTTTTAAAACATTTTCCCCTGACTTGATCTCAATAATTTTATACTTTTTTGGACCACAGGACATAATAAGTGATTTTTTAAAATTTGGGGTTAAACCTAAATCAGCCATAAAAGTAACAAAACCTGAAATTAAAATACGCAATGCCTTTGGGGTGCGGCCCATTAGGACCGCATCATCCGCATAAAGGAGAGTAGGTATGGGAATGCCATTTACATACGGTACATCTTTTGTTAGGATACTCAAGGAGCTGCTCAGCTCATTAATGTACAAAATAAAAAGCAGAGGGGCCAGAACACAACCCTGTCTGACCCCCCTGCCAATTAAAATATCACTAGAAACTTCGCCCGTGTGATTGATACGCACACGGGCTCTTAGGTCGCTATGAAGATAAGATAAAAAGTAAACTAAATAATCATCTAAACCATAATTAAGTAAGAGGGACCATAAACGGGAGCGATTTACAAAATCAAAAGCTGAACTCAAATCCATAAAACCAAAATATAGGGGGGACTTTTTATCAATGGTTTGGCTATTATTAGATTCAAATTCAGACATTGTTCTACTGTGCCCACATTGCTTCGAAAACCTAGCTGGCTCGGGTGTAAAATAGAGATTTCCTCCGCCCAGGTTCTAATTCTTTTGAAGATAACCCTACCTAAAACTTTCAATGTATTATCAATTAATGATATTGGGCGGTAACACCCAGGATCCTGCCTATCGCCTTTTTTAAAAATGGGTACGATAGTACTGCAGGACCATGTTTCAGGGATAGATCCATGGGTTAAATTATTAAAAACATTACACAGCAACGGGGCACAAAAGTCAATTTCACTTTTTAGTTGGTCAATAGAAAGGCCATCAGGGCCAGGGGCTTTATTACCGGCACTTTCTGTGATGGCATCCTCTACCTCAAGCAGTGTGATATTCAAAGGTGTTGGAGGGGGAACAGTTTCAGCGGGGTTGCCAGATACAGCGTAGATCTTTGAAAAATGAGCAACCCACACAGGCCCTGTGATGTTACAGTTAATTGGTGTTATATTTGATCCAAGAGATCTTAAGTTCTTAACCTCCCTCCAAAATCCTGGGGTATCCCTTAGGGCAGCTGTACGGGCAAGGGATTCCCAATGATCTTTAACTAATTCATTGGATCTAGTGCGTAGGTTAAATTTGTACCTTGCTCTCAAGAACCTTACCCGGGAAATATCCCGCGGTTTGGCCATGAGAGCAGCCCTTAACTCCCGATTTGCTTTTGAGCAAGAGGTATCAAACCATCTTGGAACTTCCTCAGTGTTCCTAGATGCTGGTTTCGAGATCTCCCTTTTTATTGCGGAGCAAAGTTCGCAAAAAGATTTAATCATGTTTCCCCCGCAGCTGTCAATAACAAGACAGTCCGAGATCAGTGCTGGATGTTTTTTAATCACCCTGGCCAATACACCCTTGTTATCTACCCCCCTCCAGACAACCCTTAATCTGTCCATCGAGGCTTCCAAATTTGTTGCCCCGATTTCGCTATATGGTATTTTACCCCCTAATGATTTCAGGTAAATCACAATTGGGTAGTGATCACTGTATACGTTACACACTACCTCTGCCTTTAATAAAACATCCGCAAGGGAGGGAGAAACAAATATATAGTCAATTGTTGTAGCGCTCCCATGGTCGATGTAAGTGGGGACCGGGGCAGTATTTGTACAGGGACCAGCAAACTCCATAGTGTTCACGAGTTCTCTGGTTGCAAGGAGGTTGGATAATTCTATACCTCTCTTGCAAGGGGGATTTCTAGGGTGAATGTGTGCATTGAAATCCCCTCCTATGCAAATACCATCAAACTTCCCATATTTCCGTCCCTCCACTATTTCATCAATAAAATTAAACAGGCTTAAAAAATTACTATTAGGATGGGAAGTAAAATCATTGTTGTAGAAATTGATCAGACACAGTTTTACCCTTTTTGTGTATATCAATGCCATAAAACTTGGGTCATTAGTTTGTATTGCTTCTGTTTGTACATCTGCGGTTATCTTTACCCAGATCGACAGTCCCCCACTAGGGCGACCTAAAGAGGGAGCCGGTACAATCCTATTATGACAGTTATACCCTTCAAGTAGCAAATGGGTTGTACACCAAGTTTCCTGAAACATCAAGACATCATAATGGTTTACCCAATCTTTCCAGGCTTTAGTTACCATTTTAGCCTTCAGCCCTGCAATATTCCAACTTATAATAGACAAGTCCTCGTTGGATAATGGACGAACATCCTGGTAGGAGACCTGGGCAAAGGCTGGTAATTTGGCTACTGGATCACATTGTGCATTTGGTAACAAGGAAACGTAAGTTGTTTTCAAAGACCCCACAGGTTCTGCTCTCTGCGAAAGTTCAGTGTCGGACACCGCTGCAGCTGAATCTTTGTTGGAGTCTGACAGTCAATCCAAAGAGCCCTGGTCAGATAGTGCCGAGAATCTATTGTATAACGGAAACAAGGGTGGTGGTTGCAACATTCTATGTGGGGGTCTGTAAAAATAACTCAGAGGTAGGGGGGTCACCACAGTAGCTGGGCCATGCTGGTTATAATTCTTGTTTAGTAAAAATTTTACAATGCCCAGGTTCCTGAAGTTGATTGTAATACAATCTCCGTTGATGTTTTTAAACAGAGGTCCTACCCAGGTCACTCGGCGTGCAGAAAGAATTTCGTTTGATATATCATAGCCGACCCCCTTGTGTTTAGTTAACCAGTCAATACATTTGTTATGTAGCTGAACCCAGGATTCTCCTTGACCCTCCCTAAGCGGTGGTATGCCAGCCAAAACCAAGACGTAAGGGCAAGCCTCAGGAGGAAGATGTAAAGCAGGACCTTGATGTTTTATCGGTCTGTTGTCCTCCGGTTGTCCCCTGTCCCGGCCAGGGTTGGAAGATACCTTCTGCTTGGCTGTACCTCTGGGAGGATTACTCTTCTGGGTATTATTAATGGGATTTGTAGTACAAGGTGGACCGGAAGATAACAAAGGGATAGATGGCGGAGTTGAGGCAGAGTTGTTTTGCCTTTTATTTACTTCCTTCGACAGTGAAGTAGGTATAGAAGGAGGACTGATGTTAGATGCCTCTTTAGCTGTAGCTGTATTACAGTTTATAGTGGAGCCTCCACTAGATAGGGCGCTGGTGATACTCTCTAGGTCTTTTAACAGACGTTCGCCTCTAATTTGGTCTAGGCAAGCCATACCTTTTCTCTTTGCTTCTTCCTTTTTCACGAGGGTTTCCAGTCTATCAAGTCTCTAAAAGATAAAATTGAATTGTTTGATCAATCGATCTTCCAGTTGCTTAAAAATTGTATCGGCAATGGTCTCTATAAGATTTCCATTTGATTTAGATCGGAGAGTACTTTCGTTAGGGAAATCCGTCTGTGTACAGATTGAATTTTTATCCTCATTTGGTATAACAATACCAGAATTTTCCCCTGAATCAAAGCATATTGTTTGAACCCCTGATAGTTGTTTCTTCCCCCTAGTCCACATACTCTGAGGAGTTGGCTGGTTATTACTCCTTGGGGGCTGCTTCCTTTTATTTATTGTTGTTTTAGCTGGTCCCCTTTTACGTTTTGCACCGGCGGTCTTGGTGCTCGTGGTTGTGGTTGTGGGGGGTGACACGGGGTCTAGATGAATAACAGTAGATATGTCAGGGGTGCTTCCCTCTTGTGGTGGGTCAGATGAGCTGATCGTGGTAATAGATTTCACCACAATGATTTCTGGGAGCAGAGGCACAGTCTGTTTGGGGCTGACTATAATAGTAGGCTGGTTTGTATTATAGGAGCCCAAAGACAACCTCCTTTCTGTCTCTGCGATCTCATTAAAAGCGTTATCGAGTAGGCTCTCAAAGGAAGTTTGGGAAGATACAGGATCCACGATGGCCTGTGTTTGTGTGCTAGTAGAAGGAATGTTGTTACGTTTCCCCATAATTAAAACTACAGGCTCACCTTTGGACGGGGAATCGTGTAGCAATCTAGCCTATTTGACTGGATTTGTTTTGACCCCTTGGAGAACCTGGGCAGGTGTTTCTCAGTCTCTGGTTTAGTCGCCATCCCGGCTTCGGCCTGCCGCCACTCCACAGCACGGATCCCACTGAGTCACCAGAAAAACGCGGGGCACGGCCCGCCCGACCACTGTTGACCTCTGAGGGCCTCAGAGGGCCCGCCCTTTGCCCAGGCTTAGCCCGGCGCTAGTCCGCGCACGGTCCCGCGACGCGGGAACTGCGTGGAGTTTAAATGCCTCCTGGCGCTGTGGCTGCGGGCGGTGACCGCTTCCTGGTTCCTGCCGCTGTGCAGGCTGGGTGTTGTGGTTTGCCTGGCTCCCCTCCGCTCAGCGGCCGCTGTAGCTGGAAATGCGGCGGCGGGAGGGAGAGCTGCTGCAGGCTGGGCAGGTGCTGGCAAGAAGTGTGGGTCCCAGCAAGTAAGTCCAGCGTGTTACGATATTGCCCCCGCTCCACCGAAACTGCGTGGAGTTTAAATGCCTCCTGGCGATGTGGCTGCGGGCGGTGACCGCTTCCTGGTTCCTGCCGCTGTGCAGGCTGGGTGTTGTGGTTTGCCTGGCTCCCCTCCGCTCAGCGGCCGCTGTAGCTGGAAATGCGGCGGCGGGAGGGAGAGCTGCTGCAGGCTGGGCAGGTGCTGGCAAGAAGTGTGGGTCCCAGCAAGTAAGTCCAGCGTGTTACGATATTGCCCCCGCTCCACCGAAACTGCGTGGAGTTTAAATGCCTCCTGGCGCTGTGGCTACGGGCGGTGACCGCTTCCTGGTTCCTGCCGCTGTGCAGGCTGGGTGTTGTGGTTTGCCTGGCTCCCCTCCGCTCAGCGGCCGCTGTAGCTGGAAATGCGGCGGCGGGAGGGAGAGCTGCTGCAGGCTGGGCAGGTGCTGGCAAGAAGTGTGGGTCCCAGCAAGTAAGTCCAGCGTGTTACGATATTCCCCTAGCTGTGGTGGCTTCACTTACCTTCCTTTTGTGGGTAGGCAGCCGGCATGGCTTTAGGTGGTAACTGGTCTCTCTTGACCAGAGGTGCCAGCAGGTGACCAAGGGGGGGTATGTGATATACTCTCTGCTCCTGTTGCAGTTTCCCCTTCTCCCCTTCCTCTCACCGATGGCGCACCACCACTGCGATGCAAGGTTGGATGGCGGGGATTTATCATGCTGTACCAGATTCAATGCGGCTGTGAGGAGATGCATTGGTCAGCATCCGTTCTACTTACAGGACACAGCTGGGATCGCAGAGCACCTTCAGGTCCACTTTCAAGGGTCCAGGAATGTGGTGGAACCACTTGAAGGGCAAGATTCACATAATTTAAAGTCCAGGTGCTGGGTTCAACATGGTTGGAGCCTTTTCTGTCCCTGAGGCTCTGATCTAGAGGCCAGTTACCTAGCCGTTGGAGTAATTCTGGTGGTCCTGGGATCAAGACGCATATCCAGTTGTTACACTAAGGTAGAAGGGCAACAGAGTAACAGTCGTTCCTGCAGAAGAGTACAGCAGTCCTCTGAGTCTTCCAGAGGTCCAGAGGTGTACTCATGAGTTGGGTGTGATGGTCAATTATTTATACATGGTGCTCACTTTGAAGTAGGGGAAGGTTCTAGAGGTTTCCACCCTAAAGGTGTTTGGGATTTCCTGTCTCCCTTTTCTGGCCCCAGGTTGTCTGGGGTCACAAAAGGCTGGTGTCAGACCCTCTGTGAGTGTGCTAAATCAGAGGCATTGTAATGTGCACGTGTGCTAGGTGACAGCTCCACCCCTATGACGGCAGAGATGGCCCACCCTGCCAACACCTAGTGCCGTTTTGGCTCACTCTATGGAGCAATAAACAAATACTAACTGCCAGCTGCACCTAGCCTAGCCATGTGACCCATCACACAGACTGCAGGCACAAAATGGTTGGCGCAAGAAAAGGCCAACTTTCTAAAAGTGGCATTTTCAGAATTATGAATTAAAAAACGACTTTACCTATTACACAGGGGTTCAAATTACAGTTCGAAACCAGACTTGCAGTCCCTCACGCTTCTGGTTGGAAGTTAATGTCATTAGGTTAACTCAATGTTATCCTATGGGAGAGGCATGCCTTGCAGTAGTAAAAAACAAATTTAAGAGTTTTCCCTACCAGGACAAGTACAAGTTGAAAGTATATGTCCAACTTTTTAAATGCACCGCACCCTGCACTATGGGCTGTTTAGGGTCAACCCTTTGGTCAATTTATATGTATTAAAAAAGAAGGTTTTGGCCTGGCAAAAGGTTTATTTTGCCAGATTGAAAAGGCAGTTTAATGATGCACACACAGGCTGTAATGACAGGCCTGAAACATATTTAAAGGGCATGGCAAATCAGTGCTGTCGGCCCACTAGTAGCATTTAATTTACAGGTCGTGAGCCCTTTACTAGAGTCTTACAAGTAAATTAAATGTGCCATTTGAGTGAAAGCCAATTTTACCATGTTTCAGGGAGAGAGCACATGCACTTTAGCACTGGTTAGCAGTAGCACTCGTGATATGTGCAGCATCCTAAAAGCCAACAAAACACGGGTTTAGAAAATGGAAGGGTGAAGTCACAAATTTGGGAATGACCCTACAGAAAGGGTCACGTCCAACAATAAATACATTTTAGGGCCTAATTTTATCACGTTTTCCCTAACCTAAGGCTGTAGTAAGACTGTCCTCATCCAGTAAGAGCACTTGCCAGACACAATCTTTTTAGTCAAGGAGGACATTGTTTAAGGTTTATTTTCTTTTATTTAGGCCAGAACTCTTGAAAGGTATCGTCTCCAAAATACTTTTTTTTAGCTATAATACATTTCTGGCCTGTTTTACTAACATTTTGTGTCATCTTTGCACCACTTTTGTGATGCATCCATGTTGCAAAATGCTAGTAAACATTTACAAAGCCATGCAATAGGCGTCTCCCAGAGGATGTTTTAATGAGGAGAAAAATTATTTTTCTCCTCGTTATTTGCTCTTTCTATGTTTGCTTCAATCTGCAGCAACTATAGAAAGAGGAAAATGCTGCGAGAGTTTGTTTTTGTGCAGAAGGTTTCTCTTCTGCACAAAAACAATTCTCCTTGTAACACAGGAACTCTTGCGCTGTGGTGCAAGGGTGTCTGCATTGGCGCTAGACTGCCTGAAGCATGCCAGCGCTATGAGAGAGCAGAAGTCCCCCATATCTTACTAGAAATGGCACATTTCTGCTCTCTCCCTTTCACTCATTGCAGTGTTGCATGAAAGGTTAGCAAATCTGGCCCTTGGTTTTGTATTCATCCATGATTTTTAATATTTGAATTTTCCTTCCTGAAGTGGGGTACCTAGGTTGCATTCCTGTCCAATTCAACTGATGCATGACTGCAACTGTTGCCTTTTGCGAGGATTAGTATCTCTTTTCATTGCCCGATGTGGTGGTAAAAGTGCACTCTTGTCTTGTGTTTCTAATAGCAACATTTCCTTTAAAAATGAAACACTTTGGAGTTAAACTCAAAAGATATTCCATTCACCTTCCTCAACTTCTTCTAGCGACTTCTGTAAAAAATGATTTCACTTTCTGAACATTCCATCCATCCCTGAGGTGAAGTGATTCTCCCTGACTGTTAGCGAATACTTAAGGCTCTTTACTAACAGCAGTGCAAAGCACTGGTATGTTTCCTGGTGAGGAGGTGTTAATAGGGTTAAGTGTGGCTACTGATATAAAAGGTCGTTCTTTTTTGTCATGGCATTTATTTCCCTGGATGGCAACTGCGTGATATGTCACGTAGTCATTTCCTCTGATACGAGTGTCACGAGTTCAGACTTTATTTTCAGTCATGTCATCATTATTACAAGGTTTGTGCGATAACCTTTCCTGTGACTCCAACTTTTGTATTAATTTGTGATGAAACCTGAAAGATCCTACCTATTTTTGGTCACAGAATGCTGCCACCAATATGGACTGAATATAATACTGAAATAAATAAACACACAAATTAATAAGTAACCTCTGTTTGCATAACATCTGCACATGAACAGTTAACACTGGATTTATGATGCCCGGTAAACAAATTATTGATTTGTGATGGATAATTCTAACTGCAGATTCTTCACCTTTAAAATATTCCCAAATGCCAGACTGAATCTGGAAGATTTTTCAGCATAGCCCTTGAGTGCCCATACGCGGGGTCGTGTGCCTCCGTATCAACTCCATTCCACCCTGAAAGTGACGGCTAGAGCTGCATATAATCTCTACCCAAGCACACTAATGTCAGTTACTTTCTTTCCATGGATTTGTATGTGGATCCGGAACTAGCTCCTAAGTTTTTTTTTCATCAATTGGCGACTTTTTTTGCAAAGTTTTTCTACAGCGTGCAAAGTAACATGTCTCCTCCGAAAAGTACAGGGTTTAAATCTTGTAGGTAGTTTTGCAAGCAGATGTCTGTAGCAGATCCCCACAGTGTGTCTTAGGTGTTTGGGTCATGACTCCAAGTCGTATAAAGAGTGTGCTTTTATGCACCCAAAGGTGATCCAGGATCACAAAGCCAAGCTGTACATCACTTAACTCTGTAAGAAACTGCGTAAGACCTGCTCCAAGTTACACTAACCCATTCCTGCTCTTCGGGCCGCTTTCACGTCAAGTCTTTGTCAAAGTGCAAATATTCGGGTTGGTTGAAGTCTGAAAATAAATGCAAGAAGTCCAAGCATGCATTGCCCCAGTCACTTTCCTTCTGAGAAGTCTCTAGAAATCAAGGTACTCCTTGGTCTTGTTCCGTGTCCCCTGTCAAGTAGTCTAATCCGTAGCTGGTCCCTGTGCACCTTGAGCTTCCGGGCCATCAGCAATGTCGCAACAGGTTGAGGCATTCCAATAAGCCATATCGAGTATCTTTGGCAGCTTACTGGCTCCAGCTGGTGCACATTCAGGCCCCTCGGATCTGCTCAGGACTTCAGTACCAATAGAAACTACTTAACTCGTGCTCTGACTGTTGTTTTTTAGTTTGATTACCAAGTGGCGCTCGGAATGTTGTTCTTTGAATTGATTATGTGTGGCTCCATGTACACAACTGGCATTCAGTGGGTCTCTGCTCCAGAGAGTGCCACTTGGCAAGAGCGTCCTTGGAGTTTCTGGCTCTGGACACAGCCTCCCTTTTTTCTTCACAAATAAAGTACCGTTTCTTCCTCCATTTCTGTGTGCATCCCTACATCCCATTTTTGTGATGAGGAGCATTCACCCTGGGAGTCCATTCTGCTGCCGCCTGCTTCTTCCTCTCCCTCCAACTTTTGGAAGTGAAGGGAGGTCAGTTGCCATTGTTGCTGCGTTCCTTAGGCTTCGCTTTTTCTTCAGTAATCCTTCTCTTGGATTGACAACTTCTCCTCAGTAACTGATAACGTCAGGTACTGTTTGTTCATGCTAATTTTAATTCTTTACATTTTATAACCTTTTTTGTGACACTGCTTGGGCACTTTGTTTCTCTCCATCACCATGGCTACTCATCAGTATACTGTTCCAGTTGCTCCATTTTCACAGAATCCCTGTAGGGATCCTATTTTCTGAAAAGAGTGGTTTTGCATCTTCTGAAATCCTTCCATGGGGCCACAAGGTTTGAACCGGTGAGAAAGGCAGCTTTATTACTTAGTCATCTGGGCCAAGAAGGGCAATATGTATTTGATAATGTCCCTTTATAAGCAGTACCTGGAGGTGAAGGTGATTCTTGGGATTTTGAAGCAGTGAGTGTCATGCCTGCAGAATACATTTTCTGAACAACCTAGTAATTCTGGAAAGATTTAACCTCTTTAGAAGGAAGCAACTGGCTGCCTAAATCATAGAGGACTTTATGTCTGGTCCCAGGTTCTAATCTTCAACTTGTAACTTTATTGATTCTCTAGACACTTACATTAGAGACCAATTTGTCTATTCTTGTCATCCCAATTGCTGAGCCATTGATACCCCACACTTCTGGACCTGAATAATGTTGCAAAGTTCATCAAACGATCTATGGTCTCCATAACCCCATGGCTTTGGAATATTCAAATAGTTTGCATGTTAATGTTTATTCGTGTTTTGAAGCACAACCTATTAATGCCTTATCTTTAAAAAATAAGTCTGCTAAGAATGTGTCTAAAAAATGTCAACACATTTGTTAAAGATGTGGTTTAAAACCGAATTAGGGAGGTATGTTAATTGTCCCGATATGGGCAAACATTCTGACAAATGTAAAAAGGTTGGTCACTGACAGGCTGATTGTAAGGGTGGTAAGCAATCTTTTAAAGTGAATAGTATGGATGTTGAAGTGGATGATTGTACCACTGACTTATCCAAAATATTTGTTTGGGTTCACACTAGTTCTTGTTCAACTGATTGTAATATTAACATTGTGAGTGGTAACATTAAGAACGTTGATCTGAGCTCACCATTAGCAAAATCTCCCTCAACATGATGGCTGATCAGGTTTGCCTATCATAATTATATTTGATGTTTTGGTTTTATCAACATTGGAATAAGGATTTTCTTCTTCAGAAACCTGATGTGCGACCCAAAGCTTTTGGAGAGCAAGACATTGATTTGTTGGGGTACTTTCTTGGCTCTGTAACATATCTGGGGAGGATTAAAGCCACCAAGGAGCATTAATGGGTAGGAATTCAGTCGGGAGGTGAGATACGTGCTCTAAAATACGTGTGGTGGTAGTTGACACGTTTTTGTCCAAGTTTGGACTGAGGCATATACTAGTCGATGATGTAGTTGACACTTCACATGACGGGACTGATTCTTTGTCTGCAACTTATCGAGTTCAGTGGCAGTTATCACTGAACGTATTCAAAAAGTTTTTAGTAACAGCATTTGCTCCATCAGAAATGTTGAGTATTAAATTAGGCTAAAAATCCAATGCAGTGCCAGTTGTTTACAAAGTCAGACTGGTATTGTTAAGTGTTAGGGATGATCTTAAAAAACTTTTACAGAAATTGGTGTTTGAAGAAGTCATTAAGGCAACTGAGGCAGCAGAATGGGTGAGCTCCGTTGTGTGAACGAAATCTGGAGAAAATCAGCGATGCTGCCGGCGCAAGTTAAGGGGATGTGCGCATCTTCACACATTGAACAAGAACATTGTGGTGGACTGCCACCCACTTCCAATGGTGCATTAATTGTTGGCTAACTTGGAACAAGTCAAATTCTTTTTGAGCATTGATTTAAGATCAGCCTCTCAGCAGATTCTTCTTGCGGAGAAGTCTGAGGATCTGACCACCTTTGTGACACCTTTTGGTGCATTCAAATTCTTGGGTCTTCCTTTTTGCCTAGCTTCTGCTGTCAGTGTATTTCAGAGATTCATAGACAATATCCTGGACGGTGTGTCTGGCATGCAGGCCTTCCAGAATAATGCTTTTATTTTTTACTTCTATATGTTCACAAACACAGTTATTTTTTGGAAAGAGTCTTCCACGTTTTTAAGGATGCTGGTATCACTTTGAAAAGTGATAAAAATAAATGTTTGGCTCAAGAGTAGGAATATTTGGGTCATAACATCACAATCAAACCAAAGTTTCTCTTGTGCAGGCTATTCAGGATGCTGTTCTGCCAAATGATAAGGAAATCCTTTGGTCCTTTTTAGCACTTAGCGAGTACGATTTTAGGTTTATAGAAATATATGCTTTTATTGTTTACCCACTACGCACTTTACTTAAAAAAGGTGTGAAATTAGTCTGGAATGAAGCAGCTAGTGATGCTTTTTCAAAAATCAAAGCATTAATTCCTTCAGCTTCTGCTCTGGCTTCATTTGATGCAGAACAAATGTTTTTTGTAACAGTGGTTGCAAGTTAAATCTGTTTGGGCACAGTTCTCTCACAGTGGGTGGAGGGCAAGGAACAGATGTCTCTTATGCTTCTCATTGCTTTAAACACCTGAGACAAACTATTGTATGATAGAGCATGAGGCTCTTTTCTAATGTGGGGCTATGGAGAAATTCAGAACCTTTGTGTGGGGTAAAAAATGTTAAATTCTTATGGGTCTCAAGCTTTTGATTTACTTATTGAATGGTGATTGCACTTGAAAGCATCATCAAGGTTAATTAGACTGTGGGCACGTCTCCAGGAGTTTTTGTTTACCATCAAATATATGCCAAGAGGTACAAACAGTAGAGATGACTGTTTGCCTAGAATGCCTTTGGAGTTTGATGTTACAACTGATCAAGAGGAGGATGTTGACTGTGTTGTGGCTTTAGTGGATGACATGATGGAGGACAAAGGAGTGGTTTCTAAAGCTGAGTGGTTAAAGGTTCTAGAATTGACTCGGCACTTGAAGAAAGTGATAGGGTTTATAAAACGTTTTTGGCATCATGTGAGTAATTTGGATGCAGGGGTTAAACCTTTAGCCAAGGTTTCTGAAGAATTGTGAATGATTTGCTTATGCATCAGGATTTGTGCGTTCCCCCAACTACTATTTTTGCAATGCTAATTAGTTTAGTACAGGGGTGACATGTAGGCATCAGCAGCACATGTAAGAATCTCAACCAGTACCATTGGTAGCCTTCGATGGATGCCCAAGTGGTTAAATGGGTTAACTCTTGTGATGTGTGTCTTGTGTTTGATAAGCATTGGAATACTGTTGAATCACCTTTGCATGTTGTTGCTTTACCCCAAATTCCCTGGGATAAGGTTGCTCTGGATTTTGCGGGAGCCTTTGACATGTTTCCTTCAGAAAAACAAATCTTGTTAGTTTTAGTGGATTACTTTTCCAAGTGGGTCTATTTTGAATTTAAGGCTGCTTCCAATACCATCACTGTAATTATATTTTGAGAAACTTTCAGACAGAGGGTGCTCCATCAGTTCTTGTCACCAACAATGGGACACATTTTACCTTGGTATTGATGAAGCAGTTCATTGATTTGCACCATGTCACTCATCTTAGAGTAGCTTTGTATTCTCCTACATCTAATGGTGTGGTGGAAAGAATGAATAGGTTTTTGAAAGAAGGAATTCAGACGGCCATGAAAACTGGTGTTGATGTGGAGGATTTCTTAAGGCAAAAGGTGTAGGCTTACCTGATTACACCACATAGTACTACAGGAGTTTCTCCTTTTAAGCTATTGAGGTTAAAGAAACCCAAGATCGTCTCTATGTTCAGATGGTTAATGTGTAATGTGTCTACTAGTTCGAATATGGTTCAGCTGTGCAACAAAGCTTTGGACCGAGTGCAATCTAGCCAGTGTTATTCTAAGAATATTTTGACAAAATATATAATGTGAAAGAGGTGATTTTGAATACAGGAGTTTGGGTACATGGATGAAACCTTATAAAATCAGGAAGGGGTAATCCGTGTTTAAGTCCCCAACAAGAGTTGTTAAGGGTTTAAAAGGAGCTGTCTTGATTACTGGAAAAGGGTGGTGGAGCAGGTGATGTTTGGTGAAGTTGTTATCTCAACAGGCTAACATTTTATTGAACTGAGTCTGGTGTTTCTGGAAGACAGGATTTTTCAAAACAGAGTGATGGTTCGTGGTGGATCCAAACTTCTTTTAAAAAATATGTTTCTTTTGTGGAATCTTCTGCTGGTTCAGAGTTGAGTTCTGCATTGAATGTTCCTTGTGCTTTGCATACAGATTCATAAAATATAATGGGGTGATCCAGTGTCCCTCAGAACCTGGGCGTCTAGAAAATATACAACGATTTGTTCTGTCGGGTGTACAATTGCTTTACAGTTCCATCAATAAATGTACAGAAATAAAAAGGAAACACACCGATTAAATCACTCAAAATTAGTATATTGTAATCTTTTTTCTTTTTGTTTATATGGTTTTTGTCACAAAATAATATGGCTGTCACAAGAAAACTTTCATCATTGTATAAGAAGTTGAATGATTTATAAGTGAATATGTGATCTAAAAGTGACAAGGTGTTTTGAGTGAAGACTATATACAGAGTTATACAAGTGTATAAAATGATGAGGTCAATGGACATCCAACCCTAGGCATATGAATGTCCAAGAAGCCTCTTAAACATTCCGTTATTTTGCGTGGGATAGGGAATGTAGGGTATGGATTTTTGAGATACAACAACGTTTTGACCCAGGAGAGTGCGTCATTGCGACCGAGTCACAGCAGGTCTTCTTCAGGACAAAGGGGTGGACAGCCAGTGGAAGTGGTATGGGATACCACTCGAAGTCCTATCTGATTGTAAGCAAGCGTAATCCACCACCTGGTTGGATTCTTAATGGAGCAATGGCAGGAGTGAGTCACGTAGCTCAAGGTGGAAACTAATTCCATGAATCACAGCTTCTGTCTGGCCGAACGCTGACTGTTCGTGAACATACAGATTCAGCAACTACAGAGTCTAACTATAATGACGACTCAAAGATCTAGGTCTGAAAGAGATATATTAGGAGTTTTGTATGCATTAACAACTTATGTGTTTTTGTTTCATTACTTTTTATGTTTTTTTTGTTTGTTTTGTAAGAGGGAAGGTGATACACCAATAGAGACTACTTACCTCGTGCTTAGAATGTTGTTCCTTGATTTGATTACCTGTGGTTCCATATTCACTGCTGTCGTTCTCTGGGACTCTGTTTGCTGTGAGTGGCAGTTGGTGAAAGCTTCCTCTAAGTTGCTGGCTCTGGACATGGGCTCCTTTTTTTCTTCAAAAACTAAAGTACCTTCCTCAGTTTTGTGTGCATCCCTAGTTTCACAGCTCCAAAACTTTCTTTGGCTTCAGTTCTAACCCCAGAGCTGACTCCCCATCCGGTGCCATCATCCACACCAATTTCTGCCTCGTCAATGCAAGCCTTGACACTACCAACATCAGATTCCATTGTCCTGTACACCTTTCAGTGGCGTAGCTCAAAGGGGGAGGGGGGGGCGGAGTAATGGGACCACCCAAGGCTTCATGAGTTTTGGGGATGGTGGCCTGGACCTTCACCCCCGCTCTTACCTGCGGCAGCAAGAATCGCCAGCTCCCCCTCAACCCCCCTACCCGCTCTTACCTGCGACCGAAGTGGGCAAATGAATAGCCAGCAGCCCCCACTCTTCGATCAGGCCACCGCGGGCGAAAAACGCATGGGCGGCCATGGGCGGCCTAAGGCCTAGCTATGCCACTGACAATTCTGACCTGAATCCACCTTGACCATGTCTGATGTCGTGCTCCAGAACAGCTCTAATGCACCCGGCGACAGTAGCTTTTGACTCTGATAAAGCAGACGCTTTACCAAGGAGCAGCTCTTCAACACTACTGAAACAACTTTTCAGATCAGCCTCTTACCAAAGTCAACCCGTTTTGGTGATGATGATGGGGATAAATTTCCCCCACAATGTGATGAAGACAATTTTTGTTTAGACCTACAACAAACTAGGGGATTGGACACTTCCCTTGACACGGCTGGGTTCTCCCTCTGGAAAAATACACATCTTATTTTGCTGTAGTCATCAGATGAGTAGCTGAAGTCCTGGCCTTACTATTACCATCCCTAAAATCAGCATGCTCATTCAAGTCTTACTGCCTGAGCCGACCGTAGCAGAGCCCTTGCTGCCACTCAATGCAGGCCTTACTGACACTCTCATGGTTACTTCGACTAAACCTTGTTTCTCCCACCTGTGAACAAACAGGTAGTACAATGTCACATACATGCTGTAGGGGACCATTCCTGGCTAACACCTTGCTCCAGAGAGCCTAGTAGTTCAGGCTGCTACTCACAGGGTAAATCCCAAATCGTTCCCTATGACGCCCTCAAGACATAGAGTAGAATAAAAATGAGACATTCAAGAAACAATCTTATCCTCATCTATCCTTGTACTTCGCTCAGTGCGTGCTGGGTAGGATCTACCATTCGTTATGGGACATGGTCACGGAGATCTTGCCTGTACTTCCAGAGAAGTTCCATGCCAACCTGGCACAAGTTATTCAGGATGGCCAGGACATGGCCAAATATATTTTCAGGGCTGGATATTAACAACTTTTCAGGCAGACCCGTCGATTTAGCGGGGTTATATAAGCCACGCCTGGATGAGGTCCACAGGCATCTCTGGTGATAATCACACGTCATTCCTAGACATTCCTTTTGACAGTCTCGTCTATCTGGTGAGAAGGCTGGTTTCACGCTAGAGCACTTCATATAAAGCCAAACCACAGTGTGCTCACTCAGCCTTTCCATATCTGCCAGGCAGCATCTCCAATGGTTTTGCCCCTTTCCTGGCATCGCCAGGTGCATTGCTTATAGGAGTCACCAAGGCCCCCTCAGTCCTCTCGGGGTCAGGGATCCTACAGACAATGTCCAGGTCTGCAGGGACAGTGAACCTCCAAGTCCCTCTGACAACAGCCCCCAAGACTCTTTAGTTTTCCCTTAGAGGTACATGGTCATCCTATGGGAGACAGAATTAGTCATTTTCTCCAGCGGTGGCAGGCCATAATATCCAACAGGTGGATCCTGCAGGTCATTCAGTGGGGATATTCCTTTCTGTCCCACTGCATGTTTGACTGACATCAGAGTGGCTTTCAGAGGAACATTTGTCCATCTTACTGCAAGTAGTTCAGGCTCTTTTGGCAAAAGGAGCTATAGAGAGGGTCCTGACCTCGTAAATTAAAAGTGGATGTTACTCCAGTTATTTCCTAGTGCTGAAACAGGGCAGAGGCCTTTGCCTTGTTTTAGATCTCCAGCCTCTCAACTTCGTACAGCTGAAAAGAAAAGTCAAGATGCTCACGTTGGCCAATATTTTATCTGCCCTGGATCCAGGACACTGGATGGTAGTGTTGGACCTGCAGGATGCCTTTTTACAGCTTCCTGTCCTGAAGGCCCATATAAGCTACTTGCATTTCAAGGTGAGCCAGGTGCATTTTTAATTTTCTGTGCTTCCCTTTGGCCTCATAAATTCCCCTCAGGTATTCACGAAAGTGATGGTCACAAGCATATCTTCAGGGATTGGGTGTACCAGTCTTCCCCAACCTCGACAACAGGCATTTCAAGATGAGCTCACCACAGTCAGCCATGGATCACCTCCAGATGATGTTGAACCTCCATATATCCTTGAGGTTCTCTAGCAATGAGCCTAAGTTAAACCTGATTCGTTTGCCGGGCCTCCCTTTCATCTCCACCATCCTGGAAACTGTAAGTTATTTGGCTTTCTCTCCAGATTATCGAGTCCAGGAAACTTGGGCTATGATTCCGATGATGGAGCCTCAGTCTTGAGTATCAATTAGAATGGATCTGAGGTATCTTGGCCAGATGTACTCCTCTATCCTGCTCGTTGACCATGTCAGATGGCATATGCAGGCTCATAAGTGGGCCCAGCTCAAAGAGAGCCTGTGAGGTTCCATCCAGGTTTTGAAGGAGACTACAAAAGATCTGCAGTGGTAACTTCTCTACTGCAACTTGAGCAGAAGCAGACCCCTCCCCCTTCCCCACCCAGAGTTGACGTGGTGACAGATGCATCACTGCTGAGTTAGGGATGTCGTCTGGGAGAGGTGAAGATCAGAGTTCTCTATTCTCCAGCAGAGACCCACCTATACATCAATCTGTTGGAGTTGCGGACTATGCCTGTCTTTGAAAGCATTGCTCAAGAGGAAGAGGAAGCTACTTTATGTCCCCACAGCAACACCATGGCAATGTGGTATTGTAACTAGACAGGGGGTAGGGTTCTGGGCCCCTTGCCAGGGGACCCTGATTCTCTACAACTATAACTGAATCACCAGAGCATTTCCCTGATCATGCACCACCTGGTTGGGTCTTTAAATGGCAAGGTGGACAGACTCAGCCGATGATGCTAATGGTAGTTATGCCTGGAGGTGCAGCCCTGCTAAATGCCACACATCTTGTTAGCATAACGTATTTTCGGTAATTTTCCCTCATTACTGCAATGCCTCAGATTGTCATACAAAAGAACCGTGTCCTGGAGTGTGATAAAACCATGTAGTTCCAGTTTCTCGCTTTGCTGGGATGGATGAATAAAAGCTGAGCTTGTTTTTCATATGCCACAAGATGGAGCTAGTGTACAATGGGCTGTAAAGGAATCTCAGTATATTATGATGTGAAAATATTTTGCTATCACAGAAACTCATATGCAAGCCAAACAAACCTCAGAGATTTGAAGAACCAAACACAAAATCACATACACACTTAATTAATGTGAAAAAGCAATCCCTGCTCAAACTATAGTATCAAACCGATGTGAACGTCCAGTCAGAAAACAAAGATTCTAAATAAATGCCAAAAACTGGGTCAGTCCAAACTGCAGCAAAAGAAGGGCCTAATCGGAGAACTGTACATGGAGAAGATCTCTGCTGGGGCCCCTCTCATATCCTGTAGTCGGCCTCAGGTTCCACAAGGCAGAGAACCTGGACAGACTCTGTCACTCGATCATGATCTGATCAGACCATTAATTTGACTGGTTGCCAGCCATGGAGGCACTGGCTTGCTAAGGCAGGGAATCTCTGTTTAATGTATTGTTCTCTGCCACCCCGTCTACAACAGGTGTCCAACCTAGGCTCTGGGCTGTTCTGTGCTACTACTAAGTGTGGGTAACAGTATACTGTTCATGAGAAAATGTCACTCATAGTCATTGAATGTCACTCATAATTATGCTGAAATTATGAAAATGTCACATATAAGCAATCTGAAACCTTGGCAGCTATGGAGGTGTTGCGGGGTGTCTTCCAGCAATGATTAGATCTCTAGCTTGATATATTCACCACCTCAGAGAATGTGACACTTTTGTGTGGAATGCTCTCCCTTAAAGATGAATCTACTTAGGTTGAATCCTGTATGCCCTTCTGCTGCTTTATCTCCTGCATCAGTTCTGAAGAAGACCAGGAACAGTCGGGCACAAGTCATCCGAGTGCTTCCAGTTTGGACCAAGAGAATGTGGCTCCCAGCACTTCTGGGAATGGGAATGAGCATTTGTCCTATAATTAGGCTGCTACTTTGGGAAGACCTTCTGTCACAGCAGCAGGGCAATGTCTTGCACTCGGGGCTTTAAATTTACACCTCAGATGCATGGTGATTGAGTGGCTGCAATTTACTGGATACATTCTCCCACCTGAAGAGGTGGACGTCACCCTTGAGGCCTGGATTGTTGTGGTAAACTCAATATGGACTCATTACAGACCAAACAGTTCTATGTATAGTTGTTTACCTTGCCTTTGACCCAGCAAGGACGTCTGGTAAACACTGTTAAATTTTACGAGTCAGCCTTTTCGGCATTTTTGCATTTACCGGACATGCCAGAAATATTGAAATCACCTGTTGTGATGCATTTTCTTAAAAGCTAAGTTCACATGTTTTCCTTTAAACCCAATTGTAATACCACAAGGGAATCTTAATTTGCTTCTTACTTTACTTATGTACATCCCTTTTGAGCTGCTGAACAGCTGTCCTCCACATCTCCTGTCTCTAAAGACAGATTTTCTCATCATGATAACTTTAGCTCATCACATGATTGAGCTTCAGGCTCTTTCAGTCCAGCCGCCCTACACCACCTTCTTTCAGGAGAAACTGGTGCTGAGGACTAGAGTGGCCTTTTAACAAAGGTCGTGGCTCTCTCACATCAGACAGTCCATCAAGCTTCCAATTTTCTTTGCTCCACATCACCCCTCGCAAGAGGAGGAGAGAAGCATTGTTTGCACCTCAAATGAATGCTGCGCTTTTACATTGACCGTGCTAAAAAATGTTGGGCCCGATTCACAAAGGTAAACTGAGATGAAAGTCTAAATTTACAACTTTCGATATTTAAAAAAGGGAATTTACGAGAAGTAACGTTAGGCTTTTGTCTCAGTTTAATTTAAGTTTTGGTCTTAAGTCTAAATGAAACCAAAATGTATGTTAAACTGAGGCAAAAGTCTAACTTTACTACTTGTAAATACCCTTTGTGAATACCGAAAGTTGTAAAGTTAAACTTTCATCTCAAATTTACATTTGTGAATTTTGCCCATTGTGTGGATGTTCAGCTCTTTGTGGGGTTTCCTTGGGAAAAAGAGGCAAGAAAGTGCAGAAAAGGACTTTGACCAGGTGATAGACCTCTGCATTAAGATCTTCTAGGTGAACCAGCCTCCAGAACAATTAAGGGCCCATTCCACTATGGCCATGGCTGCTACAAATGTGTTAGGAGGTGGAGTGCATATCCTGCAAATTTCTCAGGATGCAATGTTAGCTGTAGCCTCGAGAGCCAGGTCAGATGAGAAGGGTATTTTGGCCATTCAGTATTGCAGGAAATTTTGGAATAACCATCAAAGTCATTTAAGAGACTTCTGGGGCGGTACTGGTTTAGTATCTGTTCTAAAGGTAAGAAATCTGCTGTTAGAAGTATTTATCAGAAGAACAAGTTACTTGCCTTCAGTAACACTCTTTCTAGTGGATACTCTATCTAACCACAGATTCCTCACCATCTGCTGGCCCCTCCATTCTGTTGAGTAGCCTCCATCCCTCTAAAAAGTCCACAAATTAGAAAGCTGCACACTGACAAAGTTAACTGGTGTAAGAAATTGGGTTGTTGGTTGAGCTGTGTGGAAGCCCCACTCAGGCAACAACCACAATCGTTGTCAGGGTGAAACACAAAAAAGTCACAAATTTAACCTATGCTTAACCCGCTGGTACTTGGTACAAAAGCAGTCAGACTTACCTTAGAAGCAATGTGTAAAGTATTCATGCAAGACACAAACAGTAATAAAGTATAAGCACGACAAAAGAAAATTAACATGCTAATTTAGAAAAATAGAGAAAGTTTTAGTGAATAAAATGAAACCGGAATGACAAAACTCCAACCGGTAGAACCAGAGATATTCAGATTTTAGGTTTTTAGTGAGAATAGCACATAAAAGCACAAAACACTTGTTGGGTCATCTGGATGTGCTGGCGGACCACGATGGAGCGAGGGCTAGATACATGGACCAGGTTAGTCCTGCTGAAAAGTTACCATGTCAAGTCTGGCAGGAAGAGTTACATTCACATTGGAGGTGGCTGTGAGGAGCTCAACTTCAGATTTTCCACCTTCTTCTTCCTGGAGGAGCTTCCAGCCAAGGGTCCAGAACTAGGGTGCAACTTTTGGAGATAAGATTCACCTCAGCAAAAGGGCTCGGGCAGGTCCAATTGCAGGGAGGCCTCCAGGAGCTTGTTGTTCCCCGTACCTCACACAGAAGGTCAACCTACTAACCCCTGGTGTCAAGCTGGGTAGCCTGGAATGAAGGCAAGAAAGTACAGTCCTTCAAACAGGACAGCAGTCTTTGAAGCAGCAAGGCTGCCCTTTAAACAGCAAGGCAGTTCTTCTGGCAGCAGGGCCGTCCTTTTGAATCTCCCACAGGTTCAGTAGCACACTGAAGATGGGTTCTGAGGTTCCTATTTTTATCCCTGGTTCCAAACGTTGTGTGGATAGACTTTTTCTCCTTCCCCCCAACACTGGTTCTATAAAGCCCTTCCCTGGCTAGGGCTCCAAACTGTCTGGAGTTACAACAAAAGGCAGGGCAGTCCTGGTGTCAGATTTCTTTGCATGTGCTGGAAGCAAAACCCTTAGAAGTGTAAGTGGTGTAGGATACAGCTTCGCCTCAGCCATTCTGTCAGAAAGGCTCTCTCCCAGCTTCACCCAGGTCCCAATGTTCACTATTTGGGCCCAATACACATTTTTAATGGGAGAGCCATTAAAAGGCTCCGGCAGCTGGAAACCTCTAGAAGATCCGAGAAACTAATGGGCAGTAAAATGTCAACTTTCCATACAATGCTTTACGGCCTACCTTAGGGTTCACTTATAAGTATTAAAATGGCAGGTTTGGGCCTTCCAAAAGGTTTATTTTTCCAGGTCAAAATGGTACTCTAAAACTGCATTACAGACTGCAATGGCAGGCCTGAGATAGGTTTCAACGGGGTAAGTTAGTGGGTGGGACAATGAGTGCTGCAGGCATGCTTGTTGTACATGTATTACCATAAACTAGAGACTAACATTTAAATTAAATGTGAGGCCAAATGTGCCATGTTTTAGGGAGAGAGGACAAACGATTTAGCAGAGGGTAGCAGTGGTAAAGTACTCAGAGTCCTAAAAGCCAACCCAAATGGGTTAAGCAAAGTAAGGGAGAGAAGCCAAAATTTTTGGAGTGACCCTGCAGAGAGGATCAGGTCCAACAATTTGTTTTTGCGCTCTGTGTCCAAGGGTGTGGATGTTGTCATAAATGCAACTGACAATGCACACTTGGGTTGCTGCTTTTATGTGGCTACAACAGAGTCAACATGGAGCCAGATGACACCTACAAGCATACAGGGGCTAAGCTGAAGAAATCTTCAACATCCAGCATCGCCTCTGGTGTTATTTTAAAGGTGAGAAATCTGTGGTTAGATAGAGCATTCCCCAGAAAGAGCATTACTAGAGGTGAGTACCCTGTTCATATAAATCAAAACAATCTGGAGTTATACAACCCTCAATTATTTTTTCACAATAGCAAATTGTGCTAAGTACAGTTGTCTGTACGTTAATGAGATGAAAGCAAGAATCATTATTGCATGACAAAACAAATGTACATATACAGACATTAAGATGCAGATGTATGACCGTTTTTTGCAGCTGAATTCCCATTTGAGACCACAAAATTGGTCTGCCCCATGTACAAACCCTATTTTGCAAGTCTGTAACCTATTACTGTCTCGCAAAATATGGTCTGCGACTCGCTATTAGGAAGGGACATTCCAAAGGCGTCCCTTCCTAATAGCGAGTCTAACTGCAATGTATGATTGTTTTGTGATCGCATTTGTAAAGCACTTGCAGTTTACCACCCACTTCCAGTAGGTGGTAAGTCGCTTGCAAATTGGAGGAGGTCCCAAGGGGACCCATTTCTGAGTGTTTCCGAAAATACTGCCTACTCTTAAAAAATGAAACAGAAACATTTAATTTTTCTTTTTTTAATGCATACTGTTTCCTTTATGGGAAACGGGCTGCATTTAAAAAAATAAACTGCTTTCTTTAAAAAGCAGTCACAGACATGGTGGTCTGCTGACCCCAGCAGACCTCCATCCCTGGGAGTGCTAGCCATTCCTAATGAGGACAAAAAAGCACCTACCTCATGAATATTAATGAGGCAGGCGATTTGTGACCCCATTACGAATTCCTTAAAGTGTCTATGACACTGTTGTACATTGCATTTTTCCTATTTAGAACTTTGTTTCCTAACAGTCTCTGAACAACATGAGGTCTTAATGTTAAATATCCAAATACAAACAAATTTTAACAGCCTTGGTCTGTTTGTCTGTTAATTTTTTAGCTGGCCTCCCAAAAGCACCAAATGTGGCCTTAGACAGGAGTAAGGCATCCAAGGTTATGGCAAACCTCAAATTAATCTGTGCTCAATCCTTAGGTAGCTTGGCAGAGGGTAGTTAGGCTTAACTTAGAGCAAATTGGAACTATAGAGTTTATTTTAATAAATAACTTAAGTCCAAACTGACAAAAATCTAATCATTAGAACCGGAGATATGCAAGTTGAAAGATTTCAATGAAAATAGTGCCAAAAAGCACAATGCGCCAACTGTGGATATCTGGTCACGGCATACTGAGACAAAGTCCCAAGTTCAGGCCATCCATGATGGAGCACGGGCTGGCTGCAGAAAACCAGTTAGGCCCACTGAACAAGAGTACCTTAAATACTGGTTGCAGAGGGTTGTGCAGTCTTGCATCGAGGTTGCGTTGCACAGGCTAGGTGATGTGAGGACCTGGTTGGAGGGTTTGTAATGCAAAGGCCTTAATCTGGGATGCGTAGCGCACCGAATGGTTCCAAAGAAGCTGCATGGTTTGCGATGCAGAGTCCTATGCCGTAGTTGAGGATTCCATTGACGAGGGGCTGTAGGGGTGGGCAGAATTTGCGTAATCGCGCTACGCAAAGCTCCTCGAAATGGTAAAAAATCTCCACGAGCTTGCAAAAGTTCCGCAAACACACGGAATTGCTTGTTCCGCCTATTCGCAATCCTTTTTTCCTGTTCGCAAATGCTGTTTGCGTGCTCAGGGAGAAATGTCTTGCGAACACCCATTTTGAAAGCGCGAACAAGCAAACAATTCCGTAAAGCTGCGGATCACAGAATTTTTGGCAATTCTGCGTTCTCCCCGGAACGCGAAATTACCCAAATTCCACAAGCGCAACGGAATTTACAGCCCAGGCCTACTTGTGATGCGAGAGCCTGAATCAGGGGCTGTCGCTCAGCAACTGTTCTCATAAGGTTGTGAGCTGCGAAGGTGATGCAAACTCCTGGATCCGGGAGAGACCATACAGCAGAGGCATTGTGTTGTTTGTGCTCGGTGCTGTTTCATGCAGCAGAAGAGATGTATCAGTTCTGCTGGGTCGACAGGTGGGTGGCAGAGCAACTTCAGCAGCAGTCCATCCATAAAGTCGGAGGGGCCACACCCTATACCTTTTGGAGATAAAGGGTGTCTGTCAGACCGATCCAAGTTCAGTGTGACAGACACTCTTTATTTTTAGTTCAGGCAGCCATGGGCAAGAGAGCCTGCGCTGAATTTTGCTTGGCTGAGGATGTCACAGCTCATGTGGGCTTGACCGCCACAGTTCACCAAAGGTCCTCAAAGCCCTCTCCTGTGAAAAGGGGGAGCATCAGTATTAGCCTCATACTTGGGCACTTCAGTTTTAAGCTCTGAAGTCCTCAGGGCTACATTTCCATTACTGACAACTCGTCACAGAGTGGGTGGGTTCAGCGGTCTCCCTGACTCCATCCTACTCTGTGATGAAGTAGGTACTGCTGACCTAAGGACAACCAATGAGGGGAGGCAGCTGTCCCAACCTTCTTGACACCTCCGAGGCTCTGCTCCCCAATAGGAGCTGCAGCAGGTAAGTATTGTGCTATAATTGATGGTTTAGTGTGTGCTTGTATGCATGAATGCATGTGTACTTTTGAGTGAGTATTGTGAATGGGTTTGTGTGTACGCAGTCTGCATGTGAATGCATAGATGTGAGTGTGCATGTATGGCCCCCCGCTCCCTCAAAGCTGTACTTACGGGCCACCACTCACCTTCAAGCCCATTTCTAAGGGTCCAGGATTGGGGTGGCACCACTTGGCAGGGTAGAGCTCACAGTTACAGAGTCCTGTTGCTGGTTACAAGAGACTAGCACTTGGAATTACTCTAGCGGTCCTGGGTACAGGATGCAAGTTCAGTCCTTCTCAACCAGGCAAGAGGCCAGCAGGTCAGCACAGCAGGGCACCAGTCCTCTAGGACAGCAGTCCAGAAGAGTGGTAGTCCTTTCAGCAGCTCAGCAGTCCTTCTTTCTGGCAACCAGTCGTCCACAGGTCCAGAAGTGTACTGAAGAGTTTATGTCTGAGGTCCAATACTTTAACCTGGTGCCCACTTTGGAGTGCAGGATGTTTCTTGAGGTTTCCACACCCCTAAAGTGTCAGGCATCACTTTCCTCCCTGTGCTGGCCCCAGCTTGTCTGATATATGCACAAAAACAGTGGTAACCCCTTTGTGAGAGTGTTGAAGCAGAGCGATACAAAAGGGGATGATGGACGGAGCGTTGGAGCAAATCAAACACTCACCCCCAGTCAACTGATCTGGGTTTAATCCATCACCATTCTTTAGCCCACTCAGCCACCCCATTTCAGACATGGCTATATGCAAATCAGTCTGACCCTGTGCCTCATGGGAACAGTCCAGCCCGAACTGCCAAGCCATGTCTTCCATGGACCGGAAACAAGCATCCTTGGACAGGTTTCGGATTCATGATCCTCATCAGCCAGGCTATCTTGAATCCAGTGGCCAAGTGAGCAAGGGACTCACGTCTGAGCATACCCTGCCACACATAGGGCGAACAAAGTGATACAAAAGGGGATGATGGATGGAGCGTTTGAGCAAATCAAACTCTCACCCCCAGTCAACTGATCTGGGTTTAATCCATCACCATTCTTTAGCCCACTCAGCCACCTCATTTCAGACATGACTATATGCAAATCAGTCTGACCCTGTGCCTCATGGGAACAGTCCAGCCCGAACTGCCAAGCCATGTCTTCCATGGACCGGAAATAAGCATCCTGGGACCGGTTTCGATTCATAATCCTCATCAGCCAGGCTATCTTGAATCCAGTGGCCAAGTGAGCAAGGGACTCACGTCTGAGCATACCCTGCCACACTTAGGGCGAACAAAGCAGAGCCATTTTGATGTGCAAGTGTGTTAGGTGACTGCTCTTCCCCTTCGTTCACTCATAGTGGTCCATCCTGTTAACACTTATCTTTCCTTTATCTCACTGTCTGGGAGCAATACACAAAGACCAAGTGCCACATTTACGTAGTTAGGTGACCCAGGAACAGGCTACAGGCACAAAATGTTTAGGACAAGAAAATGTCAACTTTCTAAAAGCGGCTTTTTCTGAATTGTGACTACAAATCCGACTTTATCTTCAAAGAGGACTTTTAATTACAATTACTTAGACACCAAACTCAAACTGTCAACCGGCTCCTAATTGGAAGTTATAGCTGATTTAATGTAATAAAGTACCCCAATGTTATCCTCTGGGCAATGTAGGCCTTATAGTAGTAAAAGTTAATTTAAGAATATTTTACTACCAGGACATGTAAAACTTAAAAGTACATGCCGATCTTGTTCAGTACACTTCAACCTTGCTCTTTGTGCTGTTCAGGGCCTACCCTATGGGTGACCCATATGTATTTAAAAAGAAGGTTTGGGCTGGGCAAATGGTTTATTCTGCCATGTCGACAAGGCAGTTTAAAAAATGCACACTCAGGCAGCAATGGCAGGCCTGAGAAAAATTTAAAGGGCTAATTAAGTGGGTGGCACAATGAGTCCTGCAGATCCAATAGTAAACACTTAGGGGCTCATTAGGATGGAGGATTTTCCGCATCCTCCGGGCCGGCGGAAGCCACCGCCGGCCCGGCGGATGCGGAAAATCCTCTGCGGACCCACCAAAGACCCACCGCCTGATTAGGATGGCTGGTGGGTCCTGGTTTCAGTCCGCCGCTTTTCCACCGCAGTTGGCTCACAACCGCGGCGGAAAAGCTCTAACATGGCTGGCGGTGTCTATCAGACACCGCCAGCCATATTAGGATGGTGTAAAATGTATGCTTTTCCGCTGCGGCTTTTCCGCCGTAGAAAAGCATACGGACCTTCACTTCGGGGGCCCGTTGCATGCCCCCTGGGTGAAGGGGGGGGTGGGGGGTGCACATGGGGGGTACATATGGTACCCCCCTGCATATGCGTGAACAAAGCAGCAGGCACCGCGCGGTGCCTGCCGCTTTGTGCACGCAAATGCGGTGCATGCATTTTTAACATTGCGGCGGGTGCAGCTTGAAGCTGCACCCGCCGCAATGTTAAAGATAAAGAATGTGACCGCCACCCTGGCGGTCACATCCTAATTGCACTGGAGGGACCGCCGCGGCCCCTGCGGACGGTCCCTCCTCCTCTAGGGTGGCGGACGGACGCAAGTCTGTCCGCCATCCTAATGAGCCCCTTAGTTTACAGGCCCTGGGTGCACCTTACTAGGGACTTGCAAGTAAATAAATATGTCAGCTGGGTGTAAGCCAATTTTACGATGTTTAAATGAGAGAGCACAAGCATTTTAGTACTAGTAAGCAGTCGTAAAGTATGCAGAGTCCTAAAAGCCAACAAAACTGGCATCAGAAAACAAGAGAGTCAAGGCAAATGTTTTGGAGATGACCCTGGAAAAAAGGCCAAGCCCAACACCGCTTAACAGTAATAACTTATTACAGTTGGGTTCTGTCGTCATAATGCTTTGTGCCAGAGCCGTTAGCCAAAGGCAAAGCAGGGCATATTATGTAATTAAAACTACAGATTAAACAACAAAAACAAAACCTGGCTTTTCCTTCTTCTACTCTGTTTTTCTAGATGAAGAGTGAACAGCAGAAAGGAAAAATGTATGACAACGTGTCTATTTTTGTGACCACTGTTGGTAATTATAGGAAAGATAGAACCTATCTGCACCTTTCAAAATAGTTTTTTTTAAACCTGACATGATAAACTGATTCTAATATCTTGTTGCAACAAATACCGAAGTCGTTTTTGGTGTTTCTAGCTTCACACTACTGATTCCACTTTTATTCTTCATGTCTGCAAACATCCTATCTCTTTCATTTGAAAGAGCAACCTCACAGTTCCATGACCTTAGATTGGCACTTGGTCTTCAGCCTTCAGCAATATTCTTTTAATGTACGGCAGGGGGTCATTTATCTCATATATTTTCCAATAGGGAGGACATCCTGGAGGTAAGTATTATCTGCTGCAACATAAGACCCTCTGTTCTCATCTGATACTCTGACTCCAGTCCAGTCAATAGTACATATGGCATCCACAGCTTTTCCTCAGTGATGCTCTCTCATGCTACAAACATACCTTAGACATTTAATATTTTTTGATTTAGTAATTTTCAATCAGGCGATAAGATTTTTCGTGGCTGGTAAATATTTGTTATTTTTTACAATCACATTTTATTGTAAATGTATGTTTATGTATGAGTTAACAAATGTGTGTGTTTCCTTTCGATAGCACCATTTGAACGTATTTGACTGTTGAATGAAATTCTCTTTGCCATTCTTCACATGGCATTCCCCGTTTGTTGTCTGTCAAAACTACTTGCAGAGGAAACGTGGCAATTCCACTTTATACCACCCATCAGATGGGAATGATTGGCACCTGAAAGATAATCTCTTGTATCTTGAATATTGAGTGACACTTTTGCTAGGATAACTTTGAGAAATACAAAAGATACATTAAACAGTAATGTCACCATACACTGTGAAGCAAAGCTCCTATAGATGGGGAAATTGCCTATTTAGTCTCAATTTAATGCTTCAGAAAAGAGAAAGGGACATTCTATACTGTACTATATGTGCTAAACAATGAAACTTTAAGTATTATTCTCTAGATATTTTTTATATTTTCGACTGTCCAAAAAAAAGAAACTTTTATGCAAAGAATTGATTTAATAGTTAGGGTTCTACAGATTTTTTGTGTCAATATCCGTCGAAATATATTGTTACTTTCCCAGAAAATGTCGTTTTATTTCTCACTTGAAATCTCGCACGCCGAACAAGGAACTGCAAGAATGTTACTCACGTGTCAATTTCCGCCTATGGCATAGGTCACTGTTATAACTGATTTAAATTAAAGCCGGTTTACACTCCTACGCTGTTTCCACATTTACCGTTGAACTTTAAGACATAGTGGGCAATACGATAACACATTTTACAATCAACTGTGCAAATGTCTAGGATGGCTGCTGGCTCTGCATAACTCATCAGTACAGAATTTAAGTTTTTTTAACCACATTTCACTCATTAGTGAACACATTAACTTATTGTTAAACTTAAAGTTAAAACCATGATATGGCTTCACATGCATTTGACAGAGTGTTTTATTTGTACAACTAAGATAAAGAAAATGCTTTTTGTTAAAGTTATTACCACGTGTGCAATAACTGTTCTATTATATGCACACTATACCTAAATATATCAGTGGCACCTTGACCTAATGATAAAGATAAGGATCCTTCACACCCAGATTAAAGATGAACTTTTGATGGGATACCCAGTTGTTTGTTTGTTTGTTGTGATTGTAGCAGCATTTTATTTTAATAACGTACTGGTGAAAACAATTTCCCTATGCGAATTATTCTTACGTAGATGTCCCCTCCCCTTCCCGATTGGCAACTGATGTCAAAGGCCAAAAATGCATTAGCCCTCAAAGGAGGAAAGGAAGCCCATATCGGTTAATAAATATTGTGCTTTCCTGTTAGTGAAAATTTTAAAAAAGCTATATTTTGCTGTACCTTTGTTCTTTTAATACATTTGAACTCTGTAATCCCTGTTCTCCGAGGTTGTCATTATGTAATTTCCTGTTTCAAACGTGAAAATCGTTCAGGAAATAGAATACCTCCTCAATAGGTTAACTAGGCACAAAAGTCACCCTGACAATATGTCTTAGGCTCAATCCATAAAATACTTCCTTTCTCCTCTGATACCCTTAACCTACCAGATTGTGCATTCTCTCCTGTGCACGTGATTCTACTCTGCCTGTCCCGAACAACAACTGAATTCTAAACGTGAACTCAACATTCAACTCGCTATCCAATGCCTTCATAACCTTGCTTAATAAGGTGAAAACGTTATTTTGCAAAGTTACTTTTTTTCCAAAATCTCTAATCTTTTAGTTGCTGATTACAATTTGTTTAAGACCACACTGAGAATGACAATTTCTTTGACTTTTTCACACTGAGGATATTGCGATCCACCCACAGTCCCAAAACATTACCACATCCTCCCAGAACTATCCTCTTCCCCCTAAAAAAGAAAGTGTATCACTCAAAGATTATCTCTCTAATGATGGGAAGACCCCTGGGATGCCCCTCTCTTGGTCTCTCAGAAGCTGGCAAGAGCTCTGTGATGCAGAAAAACTCTGAGACCCAAATATTTCTAGTTTTG
Organism: Lissotriton helveticus; assembly: GCF_964261635.1. Classification (NCBI taxonomy): domain Eukaryota; kingdom Metazoa; phylum Chordata; class Amphibia; order Caudata; family Salamandridae; genus Lissotriton; species Lissotriton helveticus. Next base: position 728,179,624 of record NC_136061.1, read on the forward strand.
ATATGACCCCCACAACAGCCTCTTCACCTAAAAGTAGAACCTAAAAATATGTCTACTACACAAGTCAGTGGTAAACTGCAAATTGAGATTGTGGAAACCATTGCTGACAAGAACCTGTAGGTCACGACTTTGATGGAAACATGGTTCATTGAAAATACTCAACCCAGCATGAATGTAATTATTCAGCCACATTGCTCCATTATCTAGCTCAACTGAGCTGCGAAAATTGGTGGAAGAATATATTTAATTAAAAAAGGAACTATTTTATTTTGACAACGATGTCAGGATCCCTATGTATATTTTAGTGCCTTATCAGAGAACATAAGTGCTCTGCCACTAAATCAACAAGCCACAATATCATTTCTGTTTGCTGGGGGACGGTAACTCCTAAGGTAAAAACTGCATCCCTATTATCACTTCTAAACTCATTATATCCCACCACATTCACATATCTGTATGATTTGTTAACCCTAACAGTACTTTTTTCTTCCTCTTCTCATCATTCCTGCACAGGAAAGAGTTGATCCAAAACCTACAAAGAACAATGAGTTCATATAGCATCTCATTATTAAGGACTACTTGCTAGATTTGATCCTAAATCAAATGGCCTAATTATTTACAAAAGCATTATTCCTTACCAGGTCCAGTTAGGTCTCAATAATTTAGTGGATGGTTGACCTCTTTTAGTAATAATGGAACTATTCCTCAATAGGTCAAGTTCGGCTTCAGAAATGTAAACCTGAGCTCAACCTTTGGTAGCTGTAGCACAGAGCAGACAGGTGTAATTTAGGAGAAATGTGTAAAGCTTTTATCAGTACCAAAACAGTTAAAAATTAGAAAACACAACACAATAAAAATGTAACTCTAATTTATTAAAATAGATAAAGTTGTCTGAGCAAATGGAGATCTAAACTGCAAAAGTTGGATGTAGGAAATCAGAGATATGATTTTTTAAAGTTTTAGGTGTTTCTAGTGCCAACAAGTGCAAAATGCCAACCACAGTTATCTGGTTGCGCTGGACCAAGTCAAAGCCAAAGGTTAAGGCAAACTGCGATGGAGCCCAGTTCAGATATAGGCACTAGGCTCGTTCTGGCACAAAGGTTTACCTTCTCACTTGTCTCTAGAATGAAAGTTGAAGGTGCTCACTGGGGCAAAGCAGGAGGCTGTGGCATGAGACTAGACAGCCATTGCACAAAGTCCTGGCTAAGCCATTAAATTGGGGTGAGAAAGCTCAAAGGGGCAGAAATTCAAATTTTGCACCCGAGGAAGATCCTTTGCTGAACGGAAACTTTTGGAACCTTAGTCCAGTCAAGATTTCTTCCTCCTGACTTAAAAACATTGTTGAAAGTCAGATCCTTTCAGCCGGGCAAACCAGCAGGTTGTGCCAGAGCGGCAGTGCAGCGGCTCTGCATCCATCTAGTGGTAACCTCAGGTTCTTGTGGCAAAAATCCTTCAACATTTTCTGAGTCCCAGCTTTTAGGGTTAGGCAGGAAGATTACTTCCTGACACTTATTGGGCCCCAGAACCTTAGGAGCACCCCTTTGGGGTTAGTATTCACTTCAGGTGATGCAACAGCTGGGTCCAGGGCATATCCAGTCAGAATTGGTCAGCTTGGCTCTTCTGGAAGGTGTTTTTTTTGCAGCTTTTCTGTCCCTGCAGGTTACCAGTAGGCAAGCCAAGAAGCCCTTGCAGTCCACTAGTACATACTTGGTTCAAGTGAGAACAGGTACAGCCCTTGGGGTTTGTATTCATAGTTTATATCAGGTGCAGTTCTCTTTCTGAAGCCCAAAGTGTTCAGCAGCTGCAGTCCTTCTTATATGTTACTCAGGACTAGCAGTGTTATGCTTGCATTAGCTCACGGGTGGGGGGAAATCCCTAGCCAATAGGGAAAAATTTCCCTTGGGCATCCCTACTGACTTTGACATAATTTACTGGGAGATTACCCCTAAACGATTCCACAGTGCCCTGTTCTGCCAAAATCCAACATGGCAGAATTTCTTTTCCCTGGTCACAGCTCTGGGCTCAACACTGAGGTGTGTCCAGGGAAATGAGGATCTTTCCCTACAAACCAGTTCTGAAACAGGTTTTCCCCCATTAGGATTAGTGCAACTGTGGTTCCTTGGACAATGGCAGAGGTAGGCCTATGGATGAGTTACATCTGACCTTGACCGGGGATGCCCCTTTGAAGCTTGCGCAGTTGGGGGGAACATCCCCCAGGTCATCCTGTCTGGAGGAGATACCATATCCTCACAGCCAAAGCCCTTTTTTCCTTTTCCTGGGAGCCAGTCACACCTCCAGCAAGCTGCCAGATGACAACTGGAGATAAACTCTGGAAAGGGCAATATATGCAGAAAAATGCCAACATTACATGTTTGAGTCCTTGAACCTTGGTTTTAGCTATTCTTAAACTGAAGTCTTGCATTGCAAGGTGTTACAATGTAACCCAGTGCTTTTTTATGGGAGAGCCAGCCTTGCTAAAGGTAAAAATTACTTGGGAGATTTTTCATTTCCTCGTCCATGTAAAACCTAAAAACCCACATGCCCTACTTTATAAATACCACACACCCTGTCTTAAGGTGAAGTTAGGGTTTACCCTAGGAATGACTTATACACATTAAAAAAGAAAAGAAAATGTAGGCATCTTAAATGGGCAATTTTAACAGTTCGAAACACCAGTTTTATAACTGACATGGTGGACTGCTGAGGAGGGTCTAAAGTCATGTTTTACATGTTCACTTAAGTGGTGGCATAATACATGCTGCAGTCCACTAGTGCCATTTAAATTACAAGCCCTGGGTACATAAGGCACCATATACTAGGAACCTACAGGTATGTTAAATATACCAATCTGGGATTAGCCAATTGTAAACATATTATAGGGTCAGCGCACATACACTTGGCACTAGACAGCCATGCCCCAGTGTTCTGAGTACTTGCCAGAGCAATAAAATCTAGCAAATCTTGAATCCTCCATACTGGTAGAATATCATACAAAGAATATATTTTCATATCATGTTGAAATCTCAGATTGCCGCAGCCAAAAACGGACCCTTAAATTAGTGAAATTGATTATTATGCACACTTCTTTAATAATAAACTCAAAAAAAATGTTCACTTCATCATCAAACTCAAACCTTTGTAAGAATGTTGCTGGTCTATTGCTGGCTTACTTAACACTCACAGTGCCTGTTTTGGAGCGGACAGTATTACTGAAATGAGTATCAGTCAAATCCTTGGTGATACTCTGTACCTTTTGAATATGACTAATGCCGTTCTGTTATTAGTACTTAGTTTCTCAGCAGCTTTTGCCACCATCAACCATGATTACACTTTCAAAGACTACATTTCTATTCAAGGAAGTGTACTGGATTTGTTCATATCTGATCTAGCTAATCACACAATGTATCTAATGAGTTCTTTTTTAATCCTGCTCATCTACCACAAAGAGATTTCCAAGGACCTTTCCTAGCTCCTGTACTCTCACTGGGTGGCATCATCAAAGAGTCTGGAATATCTTATCACTAATATACTGATTTCATGAAATTCTGTTTGAAGGTTTGCTATACTGATATAATTTCTTTGCTTGCTTTACTATTGATAGCTTCATCTCAGATTCAACTAAAGATTGTGTTGTTTCTAATTTTGTTTCATACTTCCTCCACCCCATTTTAACACTGGAAGTACTGATATATTTGACTGCAGTCTGACCATTATTAAGCTCCACAAGTTTTGGATTAATCTTTAAAATCAAGTTACTGCAAACACACCAGTAACATGGCTAGATATGCTGATCATGAGCTCTGATTACTCTGGGGGGGAGAGTCAAACTTTTTTGTATTTAACCTGACACCTTAGAAGTAGTCTAAGCATTGATATTCAACAGATATGCTACTGTTATGCCACTCTTGCCCCATATAAAGCCAACCTCCATGCTGCAGAACATTTGGTTATTTAATCTGATCATTGTGTTTGCATTCCCTCTCTACCACTGACTCCCTATTGAGGGCATCACTGCCTATAAAATTGTGTGCTATGTGCATAAACGTTTATGATTCGGTCACTCTTGTGAGAAAGTGGGTTATAAATTTGGGTAAGGGGTACTCTTACCAACTTACTAAACATGTTCTAAATATGTCTTATCACCTTTCTCAATGGAACTGTTTTCAATCCTGGTGCCTGTGGCAAAAGCAGCCAGACATTTCCCAGAGAAATGTGTGTTCAGTTTAAGCAGTGACAGCAATATGTAAGTCCTTTTTTACAACCCAATAAACGTCTGAAATCAATTTAGAACAATAGAGAAAACATGCAAAGAACACCAAATAATAAAAGTTAGATAAGGGGAACTGAAACCTAAATGTTTAAAGCTTTAAGGCACAAAGGGCTAGATGTAGGTGGCTAAATACCGGTCAGTAAAGCTTAAATTCTGTAAATTTCAGCGTTACCGACCGTTAGCCCTGTGCAATGTTGGTATTACCGAATGCCATCGGTAATACCGAATCCGTAAATTAAAGGAAACAAGTTACCGATTCCTTATTTACCTATCGGTCAACACCGATACCTCAAAATACCGAATCTGTAAATACCGAATCGGTAAAAATTCTGTAATGCGATGTAGCAAAATTCGGTAATACCGAATTTGTCCAAATTCGGTATTAAAGAATCAGTAATTACCACTGACCTAGAGCAGGTGGTAGTGAGGTGCAGTGCATAAAAACAGCCCCAAAATGCAACAGTGTGAACACAATGGCGGCCCTCTACGTCATAGCAAGGTGGCTACGTTTGCGAGCAGCAGGACAGAGGATTTGGAGACGGGAAGATCGTGTGTACAGACTGCGTGTCACACTGTTCCAAATGACTGAGCCAGAAATCCATGACAGGTACAGGCTACACCCACACACCATCCTTGACCTGATATGGGAACTGCAACCATACCTGGAGCATCAGACACCAAGGACGCACGCAATACCGACTCATGTACAGGTACTCTGTTGCCTGCACCTCCTGGCATCAGGAAGTTACCAGAGTGTGATAGCCGCAGCAGGTGGTGTGTCACAGAGCTATCTGTCCCGTTTCTTTAACTCCTTTCTGGATGCCATGATGCTGAGAATTCATCACTATATACGTTTCCCCAGCACACAGGCGGAGCCGCAGCAGACCAAGCTGGATTTCTACCAAAAGGCACAGTTCCCACATGTAATAGGATGCATCGATGGGACCCACATACCAATCTGCCCACCTGCAGTTAAAGAATACATATACCATAACCGCAAATCAACTCACTCCATCAACGTGCAGGTGATATGTGATGCAAACTTCATTATTGCTGACATTGTGGCCAAATTCCCAGGGAGTACCCACGACTCCTACATATTCAGGAACAGCGGGATCTATACACGTCTGGCTGCTGGTGAATTCGGAGAAGGATACCTACTAGGTAAATCAATGTGACACACCCTGATGTATACCTTGGATTAGCGTATTGGTGACCCAAAATAATGGCACTTTCTTTCCAATTTAGGTGACAGCGCATATGCCCTCCGGTCATTCATACTAACACCATACCTCAACCCATCCACCCCAAGGGAGAGGATATACAATGCGGCACGTTGTGGAGCGCACCTTTGGACTGCTAAAAAGCAGGTTCCGTTGCCTCCACAAAAGTGGAGGTGCACGTCAGTACCGCCCCATCATCTGCTGTAAAATATTAGCAACATGTGCAATGCTATGCTGCATAACCTTGCCACAAAGAAAGGAACAGCAGTGGAACTTACTTACTCTGAGGACGAGGGTGAGGCCAATCCACTGCCAGAGCCCTGCGCAGCTGGTGTGGCAGCAGCACCGGATGGGAGACACAGACGGGCTGAGATAACACACAACTATTTCTGAGTGAGTAAGGAGACATAGCCAGTTACTGTATTTGCATGATGGTGTTTAATGACCAGTGCACACCACCAAGAACTGAATCAGTCTCCATACACCCATGGGTTACATCACCCATTAATCTACAACCATGGCTGGGTCTATTTTTTGCGCCCACGCGCTGCACTGCCACGTTCCTTGGCCCCACTGTCTGCACTGCCAGTATGTTCCTGGGCAGCGCTGTGGCATTCGCTGCGCCACCTGGTCTCGGTGGGAGAGGGCGTAATGCTACTACGGCTAGTAGCCTCCTCACTGTCCCCCCCTCTGCTCTAGTGGCCACCTTCTCAGTTTGCAGCAGTTCAAGTGCTGAGGTCATTGTGACCATCCCCCTAGCCACATCTTTTCTACAGTGTGCCATCTCCTCCTGCATGGCAATCGAGCGCCTGCACACAAGGGAGGTAGCAGTGGACAGGCGGTTCACCACCTTGGTGTATGCATCAAGTCTCTGCCTCTCCCTGCGCCTAGACAGGCGGTCCTCTTCAAGCATGGTGCAGAGCTGCCTCACAGCCGACGCCACATCACTCATGCCCTCAGACATGGTGTTATTAATCGCACTGATCCCCTTTTCGATGCGATGCATGTGCGCATTCATGTGTGACATCTCCCGCTGCACTGACCGCATTGCTCTCCATTGCAGGCGGCTGGACCTTCAGCATGTTGCCTTCCAGCCCAGCGAACACACTGTCACCTTGGTCCGGGATTGGAGGACTGGCTGCTCTTGCCCTGCGGCACCTTGAGGATGTGTGGACGCAATCTGATGGGGACTCGGATCTTTCCCTGTTGCCATCCTCAGCCACTGTGTACTGTTGGCCCCCTGTGCTTTCTTCCTCCCACACTTCCACCTGCTGGAGGGTAGCCATGGCATGCCTCCTGCCTGACTGTGGTGGTGGTGTTGTTTGTGGCAGTGGTGATGGTGTTGTTGTTGATGGCGGCGTTGTCTGGAGCTCTGGTGATGGTGGGGATGGAGACATTGGTGGTGGTGGTGGGGTTGTGTGCCCTGCAGGCGACTGCTCCTCCTCCTGTTGTCTCCCCTCTGGCCTGAGTGCCTTCCCTCTGCTGAACTTCGCTGCACTGCGAGATGTCTCGCCTGTAAAGACAGAATGTAGATATACTCACTTATCTGGCAGCATTTGCATTGCATTAAACATTATGCCTGCCAATCACACTGATTGTCCTCTGCTTGCTAATTGCTGTCACATCCCTTTGGGTTCGCTAGACTGACTGTTCTGATCATGTGTTACTTATGACTACATCTCCTGTTAGACCTGACATCATTGGCATGAGTCTCTCCTCCATTTTTTCTGTTTGCCTCCTCTGTTTACGATGTTTTTGATGGTAAATGCTTTGGGCACTGTGCCACTTCTGATCAGTGCCACAGTGCAAGTGCTCCCTATGTGAAATTGCTGTATTGATTGAATTCCATGTTTGGCTTATTTGGTTTACTGTCAGTCCCTAGTAGAGTGCACCAGGAGCGCCAGGGCTTGTAAATACAAATGCTGCTAGTGGGCCTGCAGCACGTGTTGTGCCACCCACAGGAGCGGCCTAGTAAAAGTATGTCTGAAGGTCTACCGTTGCTAGACCACGTGCAGTCTGGTACTGTCACGCAGACTGCGCAAGTACACCTACTTGCCAGTCCCTAAACCTTCCCTTAACTTCATGTTAGTCACCCCTATGGTAGGCCCAAGGGCAGGGTGCATTGTAAGCATAAGGTAGGACAAGACTGACAAGGTTGGCATGTCCTAATAGTGAATTACAGCCATATTCATTTTTCACTATTGTAAGGTAACCTGCTCTCCATCAGTTAGAATGGGCTGCCAGGATTATTAATGCTATAATCCTAGCGGGCTCGGGGAGCATGGTGCAATGTCGAGTTTGGTATCCCTGAACTCGGGGTTTAATAACGCATCCGTTTGTGTGGATGGTTTTTGGACTCTGTGTTTGAAAATAGCACTTTTAGAAAGTAGCTATTTTCTTGTCTAACTGTCTACCGGTCTCTGCTGGTTCTGGTGTGCGTGTGACAGGAGCTGGGTGGCTCCAGAGGTCTGAATGAGTCAGTGTGGGGTGAGTGGGGCATTTGCATTGAGAGTAGGGGAAGAGTAGCTCCTGATAGCCTGCCCTGCCTGATACAATGCTGGCTCCGCCCCCCTGCCAGGCAACTGATGACTCTGTGCCTGCCTGGGACTTTCCTGCCCCACCTCCTGCCGGGCAGCTGATGGCCCTGCCCTGCCAGTGACAATGCTGGCTCCGCTCCTGCTGGGCGGCTGAAGACTCTGCCCTGCACAGTGAATAGGCCAGGTGCTTCGGCCTGGCAACACCCACAACAAACCCAGGATGGGGGGAAATTCCCCTGCATGGACAAAGGGATCAAAGCCAAAAAGGGGTATAAGAGAAGGACCCCTGAACCAAGAATTCAGATCACTTCTGACAAGGAAACCTGAACCAAGGACAAGAAGCCTGCTGATCTAAGGACTGCCTACCCCTTCTGCCAGAGTGCTGTTTGTTGGGGGAATCCTGCATTGCTTCTTTATTTTTGCCAAGGAACCAGGAGAGAGGAACTGTGTGTATACTCTCAAACTTTGCTAAGAAAATCTCCAAGGGCTGGAAGAGTGCCAGCCTCCTGTTGAAGTCACAGGGCTAAAGGACTTCATCTGCTTAAAGTGCTGTTTGCTGGAACTTGTGAATCCAGCACCTCTGAAAGAATCCAGCAATCTCGACACCGACGGCCGCCGCCAAATTCAGCTCGACATCGTGAGTATCGGCTCCTGTGTCCTGCTTCCTGGACGCCGGACGCCGGGCCCGATCGACGCCAGCAGCAACGCCAGTGAGTAGTGAGTTCGGCTCCAGCTCCAAGTGACCTCGTGTCTGCACCACTGCTGATCGCATCGACTTCGAGCCCTCTCGACGCCGTGAGCGCTCCTCACTCTTGCAACATCGACATCGACGACGCCACATCCTGCTTCATCTCGTGAGCGCTGCTCCTGCCTGACTTCGGTCGACGCCGCTGCAGATCGCCCCGACTCCGAGGCCCGATCGACGCCGAAGACGCGACGCCGGACATCTCGACGCCGCTGATCATCAAGTGCTTCACTTTTCCAAGGTACTGTGTTGTGGGGGTCTGTGCGACTCTGGGCTCGACGTAGCGCTCCTCGCGGTCGACGCCGAATCTTTGGATTAACTTTGCCTCGACGTCGTGTGACTCCCCTGTGGGTTACATTGTTGCCAAGAACTGTGTTTTAGAGAAGAAGAGTTGCTTTTGATACTAAAGACTTTGTGCTAAGAAGAAACCGTGCTTGAACTATTATTTTTCCTTCCAAGAGTATTTATTAAGATTGTGGTATATTTTTGTCGTTATTTGGTCTTGTGCTAAGCCTTATATAAAAATCCTTATTTTTATAATACTACTGTGTCGTGTCCATTTGTAGTGTATTCACTTTATTACTGTATGTGATCATAAATGCTTAACGCACTGCCTCTGAGATAAGCCTGTCTGCTTTGCCAAGCTACCAAGGGGGTGAGCAGGGGTTATCTAAGTGTGTAATCCCCTTGCCCTGACTAGAAAAGGTGTGTCCCTATTTGTCAGAAGTGTATACCTCTGCCAACTAGAGACAGCCGCTTCTAACATTGGTGGGTCAGCGGTGAGGATTTGAACTTTGCATTTATGACCCATGTGCAGTGATTAGTGTGCGCTACATAGTGAAAGCAGACCATAGCGCAGCCACAATCTACTTGGTTGGATATTCTATTTTTGTTCTCCGCTTTCCTGATTTTTGAAACTGCCAGTTTTGACCATGAGTGATGCCGGAGTCACTACCCCTGCTGTTGTTGTGGAGGAATTTGATAGGAGTAAGATCAACGACTATCAGTTGAAGGATCTGAAATCCTTTTGCAAGCAATTTAAAGTTCCTACCACAGGCTGCAAAAACAAACCAGAATATCTCAAAGCATTGCAGGCCTGGGTAGAGGCCAGAGATCCCTCTGATGCGGTGGTGGTACCGCCTGGGGAAGGGGAGGAGGAGGTGCCAGTGAATGGGCCCACATCACCTCCTGGCAGCAGTGTTTCCTCCAAAGGTCTTTCTCCTGAAGAAAGAGAAGAAAGGGAGAAAGAGCGAGCTTACAACATGGAAATGGCAAAACTTAAGATAAATGGGCAGTTGGAAATAGAGAATGCAAGAGGCAGGAGAGAAGCTGATATGGAGATCAAAAGGTTAGAGTTTGAAAGAGAGAAGTTAGCTTTTGAGCGTGATACCAGGATGAGGGAGTTGGAGCTCAAAGCTAAAGAGTTAGAATTGAATCCCTCTGGTGGCAGCATCCCATCTGTGCCTGCAGAAAGTAGGTTTTATTTTCCCAAAGATGTGATCAAAGATTTTCAGAAGAATGAGGATATTGGTAAATGGTTTAAAGCATATGAGTTAGCATTGTTGGCCCACCGGGTCCCTGAGAAGGATTGGGGAGCGGGGTTGTGGGGTCGCTTTGTGAATGAGGGAAGAGATACCCTGTTAGACATGCCTGTTGAGGATAGGATGTCTTATGCTCACATGAAAGATGCTTTAATGTTAAGGTATGGCCTAACCCCAGAAAAGTACAGACAGGCCTTTAGAGAATGTAAGAAATTGCCTGGTACGACGTGGGTGGAATATGTGTCATATTTTTGCAGAGCCATGGATGGTTGGGTAAAGGGCAGCAAAGTGGAAAGTTATGATGCTCTTTATGATTTGTTTGCTTGGGAGCACTTGTCTAATAACTGTTTTCCAGAGCTGCGCCAGCACCTTATTGATAGCAAGATATCTAACCCTAGAAAACTTGCTGAGGAGGCGGACCGCTGGGTCAGTACCAGGGTCCACAAGGGTCCAGTGGGAGACTCAGGCAAGGGTGGGCAGGGTCCCCAGCAGAAGAGTGGGGGGGACAAGGGTAAACAGAGGGAGTTCCAGAAAGGGCCCCAAAGTAATCCCCAAGGGAACCAAGGGAAGGGTTCCCAGCCTCCCCCAGATAAGAAATCAGAGGCCCCGACAGGTAAACCTGTTCGTAGGGGCCCCATGACCTGCTTCGCTTGTAAACAGGTGGGACACCGGTTTTATGATCCTCAGTGTCCCTTGAAGAACTCTAGTGCACCACCCAGTGCACCACCACGTGCCGCCCCCGTCAGTTGGCGAGTGTAGCCCTGGGAGGGGAGGAGATGGTTGCCCATGGTGGGGAGGGTCCCGCAGAGATGTCCCTGGTCTCTCTAGGAAACATGGAATTGGTCCCTCCACCCCCTCTGCCTAGTAACACTAAGAAATATAGGCAGTGGGTGACCCTTAATGGCCATAGAGTGGAAGCTCTCAGAGACACCGGAGCGAGTGTGACAGCTGTCAAGTGTCACTTGGTGTCCAGAGAGCAGGTTGTTCCCCACGCATTCTACCCTGTGATAGCTGCTGACAACTCTCAGAGAGAGTGTGAGGTAGCTCAAGTTTCCTTTGAATGGGGGGGAGTTTCAGGTACTCTTCAAGTTGCTGTAAGGCCCGCCATGCCTGTTGATTGTCTCCTGGGCAATGATTTGGAAGACTCCCCTTGGGCTAAGGTGGAGAGGGAGACACATTGAAAATGTTGGGTGTGCCAGAGTGGGTGTGTGCAACCACTCGATCCATGACAGCAAGTAAGGGTGTTAATGGGGTTCTGGAGCCTGAAAGTATGGCCCAGGACCCGGCTGTGAAGAGAAGAGGCAGGGGGCGTGGGAAACCGTCCCCCGTAGTTCCCGTGGTCCAGGAGGAGGCAGACCTTGAGGGGTATGCCCTGGAACCCACAGGTGAACAAGTTGCTGAACTGGGAAACCTACCCGAGCTGACCCACTGGCAGCAGGATGGTGGTCCCTCCAGGGAGGAATTCTGTGCCGAACAGAAAGTGTGCCCTTCTCTTGTGGGTATGAGGCAGCAGGCCTCAGCCCAAACCTCAGGTGATCAGTCAGGGTCACATTTTGTTTACTGGGAGAACGACCTCCAGTATAGCGAGCCTAAGGCTGCTGAGCCTGGGTCAGCCCGTGTGCTGGTGGTACCCCAGCGCTTCAGAACCTTCCTACTGGGTTTGGCTCATGACGTTCCTTTAGCTGGACATCTGGGGCAGGACAAGACCTATGACAGGCTTGTCACCAATTTTTATTGGCCTCAGATGAGAAGGGATACAGATATCCATTGCAAGACCTGTCAAACTTGCCAGGCAAGTGGGAAAAGCGGGCGGAAGCAGAAGGCTCCCCTCCAACCTTTTCCCGTGGTCAGTACCCCCTTTAACCGGGTGGGGATTGACATTGTTGGGCCCCTGGACCCCAAGACAGCCCTGGGCAACAGGTTCATCCTGGTCTTGGTGGACCATGCCACACGGTACCCGGAAGCCATCCCTCTCAGAACAGTGACGGCCCCCGTGGTGGGACGGGCACTGATGGGTGTTTTCTCCCGAATGGGGTTCCCCAGAGAGGTGGTGTCAGACCGGGGCACCAACTTCATTTCCAACTATATGAAGTCTCTGTGGAAGGAGTGTGGGGTAACTTACAAGTTCACCACTCCTTACCACCCTCAAGGTAATGGGTTGGTTGAAAGATTCAACCGTACCCTTAAAGGCATGATTATGGGTCTTGAAGAACCAATGAGGCGTAAATGGGACGTCCTCTTGCCATGCCTGTTGTTTGCTTACCGTGAGGTGCCACAGAAGTCTCTAGGGTTCAGCCCCTTTGAGCTTTTGTATGGTCACCCGGTAAGAGGACCTTTGAGTCTGGTCAAAGAAGGCTGGGAGCAATCTGCCAGGAAACCTCCCCAGGATGTATACAGTTACATGCTGGCCTTTAGGAACCAGACTAGGCGCTTCAGAGATATTGCTCAGGCAAATCTGGAGGCCAGCCAGGAAGAGATGAAGCGGTGGTACGACCAGAAGGCCACTCTGGTAGAGCTTCAGCCTGGACAAAAAGTTTGGGTCATGTCCCCTGTGGAACCTTGTGCGCTCAAGGACAGATGGACTGGACCATTTAAGGTTGTGGAGAAAAAGAGCGATGTCACCTACATGGTGGACTTGGAATCTCCCAGGAACCCCTTGCGGGTCCTGCATGTCAACCGTGTAAAGCCCCACTTAGAAAGGTCCGAAGTGGGCATGCTCCTAGCTACAGATGCTGGAATGGAGGAGGAGAGTGAGCCTCTTCCTGACCTCCTGTATGCAAAGGAGCAAGATGGGTCAGTGGATGGTGTTGTCCTCTCTGACACACTGACCCCTGAACAGCAGCAGGATTGTCGCCAATTGTTGGGACAATTCCCTGATCTGTTTTCCTTGATTCCTGGTGTCACTCAGTGGTGTGTCCATGATGTGGACACCGGGGACAGCACTCCTGTGAAGCACAAGGCTTACAGAGTGACTGACAAGGTCAGAGCATACATCAAGGAGGAGGTCTCCAAAATGTTTGCTTTAGGGGTGGTTGAGTCCTCTAGCAGTCCTTGGGCCAGCCCAGTGGTCTTGGTCCCAAAGGCTGCAGCGCCTGGTGCTTCACCGGAACTTCGGTTCTGTGTGGATTACCGAGGACTCAATTCAGTCACCAAGACTGATGCGCACCCCATCCCCAGAGCTGATGAGCTCATAGATCGGTTGGGGGCTGCCCGGTACCTTAGTACGTTTGATCTGACGTCTGGGTACTGGCAGATCGCCTTGACTGATGGGGCAAAAGAGAGGTCAGCATTCTCCACACCAGATGGGCACTACCAGTTCCGGGTTATGCCCTTTGGGATGAAGAATGCCCCTGCCACCTTCCAGAGGTTGGTCAACCAGGTCTTGGCTGGACTGGAGGATTTCAGTGCCGCCTACCTGGACGACATCGCAGTGTTCAGCGCCAGCTGGGGGGAACACTTGAGCCACCTCCAGGAAGTGTTGTTGGCCCTGCGCAGAGCAGGCCTCACAATCAAAGCCAGTAAGTGCCAGATTGGGCAGGGTTCAGTGGTGTACTTGGGGCACCAAGTAGGGAGCGGCAAGGTGGCCCCCCTGCAACCCAAGATTGATACCATCCTGGCATGGGCACCGCCCAAAACCCAGACTCAGGTGAGAGCCTTCTTGGGTCTCACGGGTTATTACAGGTGGTTCGTCAAGGATTATGGTAACATTGTGCACCCCTTGACTTCGCTGACTTCCAGGAAGCAGCCACGACTTGTGATCTGGACTGACGCCTGTCAGACGGCCTTTGACACCTTGAAAACTGCAATGTGCACAGCACCCATACTCCAGGCACCCGACTTTTCTAAAGAATTTGTTGTCCAGACGGACGCTTCAGAGCATGGCGTGGGGGCTGTTCTAGCTCAGGTGAATGAAGAGGGCCGAGACTTACCTGTAGCCTTCATCAGTAGGAGGTTACTTCCCAGGGAACAGAGGTGGAGTGCGATAGAGAGAGAAGCATTTGCTGTGGTCTGGGCGCTGAAGAAGCTAAGACCCTACCTGTTTGGGACTCACTTCCGGGTTCAGACAGACCACAGGCCCCTCAGATGATTAATGCAGATGAGGGGTGAGAATCCAAAGCTGTTGAGGTGGTCCATTTCCCTACAGGGGATGGACTTCACGGTGGAACACCGCCCTGGCACAGATCACGCCAATGCTGATGGTCTGTCCAGATTTTTCCGCCTTAGTGATGAGGACTCCCTAAGGTAAGGGTAGTTCTCCCCACATTTCAGCTGGAGGGGACATGTGTTAGACCTGACATCATTGGCATGAGTCTCTCCTCCATTTTTTCTGTTTGCCTCCTCTGTTTACAATGTTTTTGCTGGTAAATGCTTTGGGCACTGTGCCACTGCTGATCAGTGCCACAGTGCAAGTGCTCCCTATGTGAAATTGCTGTATTGATTGAATTCCATGTTTGGCTTATTTGGTTTACTGTCAGTCCCTAGTAGAGTGCACCAGGAGCGCCAGGGCTTGTAAATACAAATGCTGCTAGTGGGCCTGCAGCACGTGTTGTGCCACCCACAGGAGCGGCCTAGTAAAAGTATGTCTGAAGGTCTACCATTGCTAGACCACGTGCAGTCTGGTACTGTCACGCAGACTGCGCAAGTACACCTACTTGCCAGTCCCTAAACCTTCCCTTAACTTCATGTTAGTCACCCCTATGGTAGGCCCAAGGGCAGGGTGCATTGTAAGCATAAGGTAGGACAAGCCTGACAAGGTTGGCATGTCCTAATAGTGAATTACAGCCATATTCATTTTTCACTATTGTAAGGTAACCTGCTCTCCATCAGTTAGAATGGGCTGCCAGGATTATTAATGCTATAATCCTAGCGGGCTCGGGGAGCATGGTGCAATGTCGAGTTTGGTATCCCTGAACTCGGGGTTTAATAACGCATCCGTTTGTGTAGATGGTTTTTGGACTCTGTGTTTGAAAATAGCACTTTTAGAAAGTAGCTATTTTCTTGTCTAACTGTCTACCGGTCTCTGCTGGTTCTGGTGTGCGTGTGACAGGAGCTGGGTGGTTCCAGAGGTCTGAATGAGTCAGTGTGGGGTGAGTGGGGCATTTGCATTGAGAGTAGGGGAAGAGTAGCTCCTGATAGCCTGCCCTGCCTGATACAATGCTGGCTCCGCCCCCCTGCCAGGCAACTGATGACTCTGTGCCTGCCTGGGACTTTCCTGCCCCACCTCCTGCCGGGCAGCTGATGGCCCTGCCCTGCCGGTGACAATGCTGGCTCCGCTCCTGCTGGGCGGCTGAAGACTCTGCCCTGCACAGTGAATAGGCCAGGTGCTTCGGCCTGGCAACACCCACAACAAACCCAGGATGGGGGGAAATTCCCCTGCATGGACAAAGGGATCAAAGCCAAAAAGGGGTATAAGAGAAGGACCCCTGAACCAAGAATTCAGATCACTTCTGACAGGGAAACCTGAACCAAGGACAAGAAGCCTGCTGATCTAAGGACTGCCTACCCCTTCTGCCAGAGTGCTGTTTGTTGGGGGAATCCTGCATTGCTTCTTTATTTTTGCCAAGGAACCAGGAGAGAGGAACTGTGTGTGTACTCTCAAACTTTGCTAAGAAAATCTCCAAGGGTTGGAAGAGTGCCAGCCTCCTGTTGAAGTCACAGGGCTAAAGGACTTCATCTGCTTAAAGTGCTGTTTGCTGGAACTTGTGAATCCAGCACCTCTGAAAGAATCCAGCAATCTCGACGCCGACGGACGCCGCCAAATTCAGCTCGACATCGTGAGTAACGGCTCCAGTGTCCCGCTTCCTCGACGCCGGCCGCCGGGCCCGATCGACGCCAGCAGCAACGCCAGTGAGTAGTGAGTTCGGCTCCAGCTCCAAGTGACCTCGTGTCTGCACCGCTGCTGATCGCATCGACTTCGAGCCCTCTCGACGCCGTGAGCGCTGCTCACTCTTGCAACATCGACATCGACGACGCCGCATCCTGCTTCATCTCGTGAGCGCTGCTCCTGCCTGACTTCGGTCGACGCCGCTGCAGATCGCCCCGACTCCGAGGCCCGATCGACGCCGAAGACGCGACGCCGGACATCTCGACGCCGCTGATCATCGAGTGCTTCACTTTTCCAAGGTACTGTGTTGTGGGGGTCTGTGCGACTCCGGGCTCGACGTAGCGCTCCTCGCGGTCGACGCCGAATCTTTGGATTAACTTTGCCTCGACGTCGTGTGACTCCCGTGTGGGTTACATTGTTGCCAAGAACTGTGTTTTAGAGAAGAAGAGTTGCTTTTGATACTAAAGACTTTGTGCTAAGAAGAAACCGTGCTTGAACTATTATTTTTCCTTCCAAGAGTATTTATTAAGATTGTGGTATATTTTTGTCGTTATTTGGTCTTGTGCTAAGCCTTATATAAAAATCCTTATTTTTATAATACTACTGTGTCGTGTCCATTTGTAGTGTATTCACTTTATTACTGTATGTGGTCATAAATGCTTAACGCACTGCCTCTGAGATAAGCCTGTCTGCTTTGCCAAGCTACCAAGGGGGTGAGCAGGGGTTATCTAAGTGTGTGATCCCCTTGCCCTGACTAGAAAAGGTGTGTCCCTATTTGTCAGAAGTGTATACCTCTGCCAACTAGAGACAGCCGCTTCTAACATCTCCCATAATGCATTGCAGGTTATGAGTGAAACATGGACTGGAGTGGGAGTACCTATGCCTCTCTGGGGATTGAGGTTGGGGAGGGGGGTGCACAGCATGCTGTGCATGAAGCTTACCTTGTTTGCTGGTAGCTCTGGCAGAGCTGTCTGTGTCACCGATCCCACTCACACTCTCCGGCTGGAGGGTGGACTCCACCATGAGCTCCAGGGCTGTTAGTGCAGGTGCTCTGCTCCTCCCTTCACCAGTTTTGGTAGCCTGCCTCTACCTCTCCGCCATCCTTGCCTTCGCAGTCTTCCTCAGGTCATACCACCTTTTCTTTATGTCCTCAATGGAGGACAGGGTGACCCCGATGGCATTTATCCTGCTCTGAATCGCAAGCCAGATCTGTCTCTTCTGGCACATGGAGGGACTGCTTGCCAAACAGCTTCTCATGGTCCTTGGTGACTTCTTCTATGAGGACCTCCAGCTCTTTTTCACTAAACTTCTGTTTTCGTTTTCTTTCACCTCCATCCTTCTCCCTTTCCTGGTTTGCCATTTTGCAATTTTTTTTTCTTGGCAAAGAAAGGCTGTGTTGCTCCTGGCTCCTCTGCTCACCTACCTGCCTCACAGTCAGCTCCAGGTTCAGTGCAGCTGCCTGGGTGTGGCCACTTCCTGTTTGGGAGGTAATTGGGATGCACAGGATTGGCTGATTCAACAAATTCTGAATTTGTAAATTAGCCAATCGGTATTTACCGATTCGGTATTGGATTCGGTATTTATGAATCGGTATTGGGGTTTTGGTATTTTTTTTTACCAAAACCTTCCTATTCGCTATTTTTTACTGAATATTACCGATTCGGTAATTTTTGCCGAATCTTTTAGTACATCGGAGATACCGATTCCTATATACCGAATCGGTAAAATTCGGTATTAAGGAATCAGTATTTCACATTTTCCTACATCTAGCCCAAAGTAACTAGAAAAAGTAAAGTGTCAATGTCAGGATCTAGTTCACAATTGACCAGGATCTAGGGTCAATGGAGCCGAGGCCAGGTAAGCCAAAGTTGTCACACTGGTCAAAATGTTTCCTTCGGGACTTAGTATACATTTTGGAGCTCAGATTCTTTCAGTAGGGTGAATTCCAAATCAGAATCAGAATAGAATCCTTCAATGTTTGATATGTCATCGTCGAGCTGCCACTGAAGCCATTGGCTTTGATGGCAAATGCCGCAAGCAGGACAAGTCTGGATTCGGTAGCATCCAGTTTTGGTTCACCGCTGGGATAGATTTGCAGCCGTGCTCTGTTCCAATGTTTTACCTATTATCTTTTTGGCTCTCAAAATCCATCAACAGGGTATGGCTCAAAGCTGTAACGAGGCAGAGTGTACTGCCTGGCTGCCATTACCATGAGGTCCACCTGGACCAGTTTTCAGTGAAGCAAAAAACTCTGAGTAGGACAATTCAGGTTTTCTTGTAATGCTGTTGGTAATAGTACTGCATTTGTAATGGTAGTGGGAATAGTATGGAAGATGGTGGTGATCGTTGAAATGGTGGTGGAAGCTGTGTTTATTTATTGTAATGATAGTAGTGATGTTTTTCCTGGTAAAGGTGGCGGTAGTGCTTGTGATGGTGGTAGTGGTAATGGTGTTAAGGTTCATGTTAATAGTGTTAAGGTAAATGTATTGGTGATAATGTTGTGGTAAATAGGGTGGTAGTAGTAATGAAGGTGGTAGAGGTAATCATGCTGGTTGTAATGGTGGGAGTGGTGGTAGGTAGTGATAGTTGTGGGGCAGCTGGCAATGTTAATTATGATGATAATAGGGATGGTGGTAATGGCAGTAGCATTAATGGTTTTTGCTGCAATAGTGGTGGTAAGGAGTAGAAATGTGTTGGTAGAGGGAGTAGTGTAATGATAGTGTGATTATTAAAATGGGGTATTGGTAATGGTGACAGTGTTGGTGGTAGTAAGGGAGTGATGGGTGTGATCTTAATGGTGTTGATGATAATGTCAGAAGTAGTAATTGTTGTACTGGTGGTGGTAATAGTAATGTTTGTATTGGAGGGGGTAGTAGTGATAATGGTGGTTGTGGTAATGTAATAATGGTGTTGGTGGTGATAATGGCACTCCAGCAAGGATAAGTTAAAGCCCTTTATTATATGTAATATTACTCAGCAGCACCTCCTCCGCAATGGCGGAGGAGCGTTGCCCCAATGGCTCAGAGCCAGCAGCTGAAAAAGAAAACAATATGTTGCTATTGTTTTATTTTTTAGCTTTTGGCTCTGAGCCAGTGCATGTAGGTAGGGGTGGGGCCGGGCCATGGGAGGGGAAGAGGAGGAGTGTTGTGAACTTCTAAGTGCCCTTGTCTGTTTGTTCGGCCGTCCAAGGCCGGCCCAACAGACATGGGCACTTATGTTTATGTAACCCAGCTGTATTCTACAGGTGGGTTAGAGAAAGGCACAGACTCTCAGTTTCTGAGCGAAGCATAAAACCAACCCTCTCAGGCCAATCCCCACTCTGCTGTCATAGTATTAAAGCAGCGTCTCGATTGGATGGGGAGGGTGTTGTTTCAGTGACTGCTGGGAGAAGCAGAACGAAGGAGACCCTGCTACTCCAAAGTAGCAGTATCCACAACTGGTATTATTAAAAATATTATGTATACTTTTTTGAGATTACAATAGGCTGGTGAAACAGGTATATCTATTTCTATACTAGACCAAAACAATGATGCACATTTGCATATAGTAATGGATTTGAAATGGCTTATATTTCTGTTTGATACCATATCATATTTATTGATGCACGAATACTGTTGAACTAAATATAATGTTTGATTTTTTTCTTTAAATCAAAAG
The DNA here is from genome assembly GCF_964261635.1 of Lissotriton helveticus. Classification (NCBI taxonomy): domain Eukaryota; kingdom Metazoa; phylum Chordata; class Amphibia; order Caudata; family Salamandridae; genus Lissotriton; species Lissotriton helveticus. The sequence continues at coordinate 728,199,421 of NC_136061.1, forward strand.
TTGTAACCATACTATTTTGCAAAATTTTAACAGTGTAGGTCACAATGAGATCATTGGAGTATGCTTAGTTGGCAACGATGCAGAAAGCCTAGGCCGAGAGCACTGGAGTGAAATGCTGTCATACCCTCGGAAGCCCATAGCTCACTGGCACCCACTTATTGAGGTATGTTTTTTTACATTCCGTTTTTATCATGCCCTCTAATCTGTACTGTCCATTAATGCTCTCGACTCGGAGAAACGAAATTTTAATGATACTAAGAATAAACCTGTTTAAGATATTGTTAAGTTGATTTTTGATTTTTTCTTCAAATGTCAAGAACATAATGGATAACATTGTTCGTCATAAAGTTATATTACATTTCCATAAGTAGTCGCCCCGTCAAAAAACACATGCAAGAAAGGCAGTGGCCTTTTTCTTAATTGTTCCTTACTAGATGTAAGGATCCTCTGATTCCACCACCCGCCCTATCTGCTTGCATGTGCTCAGACTTTTAACAGAACCATAAGAATGTGTCAAGTCTAGGAAAGCAACAAATAAGCTCTCTCTTCTGATACTACCATATTTTTCAGTTAGGATCTTGAGGGCTCAAAGGATCCCCGATCGAAACGCCACTTCTAAAGCCTGCCTGGTTTGTGGGAATAATTTTTAGGTCAAGCATTTGAGACCTCTTGTGTTTACTTATATGTGTATGTACTTTGTGGGCTCTGGAGATCAGCCCTAGGACTTGTCTGCTTCCGCTTAGGGACTCTTTTTTTTTGTTCAACTGCCTTTATTTAACTGTCTTGATAGGAAACAACCACTAGAGGTCAGTAAAATAACAGAATTGCTTTCTACTTAGGGACTTTCTTTTTTTCATTTTTCTGGCAACTGCCTCTATTTAACTCCTTCGCTGCGGCGGCTATTCCGCCGCAGCGCTAACGGTCGCGGGCGGGCGCGCGGCTCACCTGCGCTGGTGACAGAACCGTTCCATCACGGCTCGCGGGTGAACTGTGTTTGTGACGGAACGGTTCCGTCACGGCCCCGCCCGCTTAATGAAACGCGCCGCGCAGGCGCGGCGGCCGGGCCGTGATGGAACCGTTCCATCATAAGCACAGCCCACCCGAGGGGCGTGATGGAACGGTTCCGTCAGTAGCGTCGAAGTTGTTAATTTTCTTGAAAGAAAACAACCAGCAGGGTCAGTAAAATACTTGAATCCTTTTAGCATTCTCTAGATTCCAGTCCGCAGAAATTGCCTCCCACAAGCACCCGTAGAAAATAATATATTTTTTTAAATCTTGTATTTTCAATTATATGACCACTGAAGGCCCTGATTTTATATTAAAAACAGAGCTATGGACTATACCATTTCCCACTGAAAGGCAAAATTTCTCTCCACGTGTTCCCATACCCGGCATGTCACGCAGTTTGGTGCTTACTTTCCCTCATGTTAAAGAACAGTAGATATTTCAGCACCCAGGCTAATGTGCTGCATAGCTAAATTCATATAAGGTCCCAAAGGCAAGACCGATTGCATTTCAAATGCTTGTTTTACGAGGAGCCTGTGTTTCTAGTGTGCTGAAAATCCACTTGCTGGAACATCAAAGGGTAAAAGTCTAGCATCGTCTCTATTTTTTTATACACAGGCATTATAACAACTGCAAACCACCCGATCCTTCTGCATTTCAAGCTTTCATGTATTTTAAATGCAATAAACTGGAGGACTTCTTAGCCCAGTATGTGGTGCAGTCAGTGCCACAATAACACCCGACTGAATGCTAAGAAAATGGCAAATAATAACAGCAAAAATAATCGGCGTGCGCTTATGTTAGGAACACACAATTAGTGCATCAAAAATAGATGCAGGTATCGCACAGCAATACAAATTCACAAAACATTGGACGTGCTCTTCCCACACTTACCTTATTTCCTAACACCCTTTCATGGTTTACATGTTAGGGGATAATTTGTTAAAATGCATCAAGATCTTCATTGTTCGCAGGACAAGTGTAGGATGTGGTGTGTAGTGTATAAGTCATATGTTCAATTAGGAAAACATTTTGGGGCTTATTTACAAGCCTCTTGCGCCACTTTTGTGTCATTTTTTTTCTTGGGAAAAGTGACGGTTGGCGCAAGGGGCCTGTAAATAACCCCCTTTGTTTTAACAACATTGTTCCACCAGTTTCCATAATGTGCTGACTTCATTGCCTACATTAAAACACAGATGTATGAAACTACGCATATGTCACCAATAGAGTACCTTAGAGACAGGCACAAATATGGCTTAATGCACGAGTCTCAAGGGAGTATTGAAGCAGTCCTACTCTTTGCATATGTCTAACTTGAATTTGCACGATTAATACTTTACGTTGATAAATCTTATTGAGAGAGCCTGCTCAAAGTTATCCGATTTTTCCAGAAAGATTCAATTACTTCTAAAGTAAAAGTGCAGCAACCGTCATGGGAAATGTGACATTTCATATGATCTTCCCGATGATTCACTTTTATAAAACTCAAATCACTGACATTTTTTTTGCTCTGCCCTGGGAACCCACTAAATAGTTCCCAGTGTATCTACTCAGCCCCTAAACATGGTGAAAAATTGGGTATCCTCCATTGGTATATATAACTTAAGTAAAACCACAGTACCTTGGTGTCGGAAACACAACCGGGACATAAAGTAAAATATTCAGTCGCGGCCGGTAGTGGGAGTACCGGCCGGGCGGTGACGTGGGGAGGGGGAGGGTTGTGGGTAGTAATGTATGGATTACGGAGTTTAACAAGTAAGTAAACATATAAATAAATAAAATGAATTTTGTTGCGCGCACTGCATCGGATTTGGTGATGCAGTGCACGCAACGAAATTCGTTTTATTTATTTATATGTTTACTTACCTGTTAAACTCCGTAATCCATACATTACTACCCCATACCCTGCCCCTCCACACGTCACCGCCGCGGCTGAAAATATTACCTGTGGGATATGTGTTGATTTACACCGCCCCCGTGAGTAACTTTTAGTATAAATTCAGGCCTGAGAGTGCTGCTCCGAACTGCTCTGAGCAGGTTTATAGCATACATGTGAAAGGAACCAACACTGTGACATCTCAAAAGCATAAGGTAGACTCTAGTTAGATCATCTATGTCATTTATCGAGTCCTAATTACAAGTTGCATGGTACTGGGGCAATGTTTCCAAATGGTACAATTGCATGTAATTTTAGTTTCTGAGCAGTAAAATCACCTCAGTACTGTACAAGTTTGAGTAACCACGTGAAATGGGAATTACTATAAAGAACTGATCTTTCTGGTTGTAAAACCAATTGGAATCCCCAATAATTCCATTTGGATTTATTGCATACATTTACCTCTGAGCAGGTAATACAAGTATTCAGAGCTGATGTATGTGTTTGGGTTGTGGGTGGTAGGAATAGTTTTGGGGGTTAGGAGACAGAAGGGGATGTTTTCCTTTTAGCAGAGGAAGCACTGTATGCTTCCACCGCCGAAGATGGTGGCATAAGACTTGGCTGCTCCTGCAAAAAGAAGTGACACGATAAAAGCCACAACTTTCTTATCTTCTCAGAAGATTCCCTATCGAAGATCTTTCCCTTCACATTGTTCTTCTCACTCTGCAACAAGCAATCACAGTGCTCCAAAATCCTTAATTTGTACTTGTCAGCAGAAGCCAATGATCTAGCTATCACATACACAATTGGGACAAAAGATTTGAGGGTTCAGCATGTTTCTAGAAAACTCAGTGGAGCTCAATGATTGGTAAAGAGGAATGATAACTCTTTAGCTGAGTACACCTCTGAAGATGGGTGGAAGCCTTTAATATGTTCATCCTTTTCTGTTCTCCCAGATGTTATTATTACTTACAAGGCCCCAGGTTGGAATATACCATTAAGGTGTCCTATGATTCTACAATACTATCTCTTATTGTACTTTTACAATTTCTTAATTGGGAGGGGGTCCAATGAGAGCAAACCTGTTGCTGTGTCTGCCTGGGAAAGGACCGAGGTCTTGGATCCTGCTTCTTCCTTGTATCAAAATGGTGTGGGTACTCTAAAGAATCAAACACAGCCGGCATCATGTACTGGTGCAACCTACTCCCCTGGAAGCTGCCTGTAGCAGTCTCAGAGCTTTAGGGCTGACCAGGAGAAAGGCATTCAGCACATTAAAAAATTGGAAATCTTTCCTGTTGGTAGCCCTAAGTCAGCAGTTTTCCTGTGGATCTCCGATGCCTCTAGAAGCTAAATGGAATGTTAATAAACATTAGTTGTACAATTATAAAATGTAATTCCTAGCAATTGGGCTTAGCGAGGCACAACAGTGCTGGTATGTGCTTTTTTTAATCTACAGCTGCCCAACATCCATCAAATGCTAAATGTTTTTTATTTACATCAACTATCAGAGCTCTTTTCTAGCTAACATCCTGGAAAATGTGCTTTTTTCATTCAGATGTAGGTGTTGTTATAGAATCCAGTGGATTAGGTCGGTGTCTTTTTTAAACATTTGGAATTGTAAGGCTTGCTGTTCCTTTCTTTTGGTGTATTTTTAACAATAATGATAACAGATTAGATCACTGCAACACCCCACAACTTATTTTCAGGGTGAATTGAACGAAAAGATGTTTATTTCTGAATCACGCATGAACATTTGTGTAGAAGAATTTTTTGTTTTAGACAGGATGGTCTAAGATGCTACTACCTAGGCCATTCTCATAAGCCACACTACTTCAGATCCCTGATCTATCATACTTTAGGCTACAGAGAGATCAAAGCTAAGTGTTGCCCTATGATCATTTTCTACTCAGTCGAGAAAGTTTTGTCTAAAGTCAGTGGTTTCCATTTCTTTAGAGGGATTGAGGTAATGCTTATTAGTATGTAGGAGATTGTGGGAATTAGTAACCTTACATTATAGTATCTTGGAAAGTAAAGCAAGTTCGAAATGAACTGGCAATTGGTAATATCGTTCGTGGTCACACTTTAAAAAAAATGAAAAGTGATACAGATTCCAGTGAGTTTGGAAAATAACCTTTTGAAATTATCTGCTCAGTGAGAAGCGAAATACTTTAAGACAGTTGGTTGACTCGGGACCAGATCAGTAGGTAAGGAGACTGTGAAAACGAAAATATTGGTTAAATAGAGGACTGAGGAGGAGGGATTCAAAACGTTCAGAGATCATAGTGTTATCCCAGACGTTTGATAAATGTAAACCATGCTACATGGAGGGTTTTGTCATGAGTCTCTATTATGTGGAGCCAGTCATCATCCTCAAATTACACTCACAATCTCACCGTCCACCATCAGCATAAAAAGAGTGCCATCAGTTTTGTGAAAAGGTCCTTGGCCAGCATAAAGTTGGGGCCAGAGAGGATTCCTCAGTAGTTGTTCCACCACACAAGGTATTGTAGGATATCATTAGTGTCAAAGATGTAAAGTCTCCTCTCCAAAATAGATTGGAGGCTGTGGGTTAGTTGCTTGGAGCGCCATGGCTGGAAGGGGTGCAGATGGAATATTTGTGCGGTAAGTCATTCAGACAGTGTATCCCCTCGTTAAGCCAGTAGGACCATTCTATTTCAGTATCTAAAACCCTTACCTGTGCATTCATCCATATAGGGGCCCTACAATGTATCCAGACCAAATGGCCCAACAAAAAGTGTGCCCGATGCCAGGTGTGTTAAGTGGCAGTTAGGACAGCTTCGGTGACGCACATGACAAGTATAGGAAGGGTCTATGCACAGATGTGTCATATGGGAAGCAGAAACAAGGAGGCGACTCACCAATTTCTTCCTTATTGGCATCTCCTTTGGTAATGTGTGCCAATTGTGTCCAGTAGTAGTCAGCTTGAGGGAGGTGGACTCCCACTGAAGTAATGGCATAAACTTTGGATACTTTTATTTGGGGCTTACTATTCGCCCAATCAAAGTGCTGAATGAGACCATCAATCTCTTGAAGTGTAGAAGTCAGGTTTTTGACGGGGAGCATACTAAAGACATAGAGGAAGTATGACATGGCGTGTATTTTTACATCTGGATTCTACCCCACATGGACAATTGCAACTGTGACCAGACAGTCCATTCTGTTTGAATTTTGTCCACGATGGGGGTTATGTTGTCTTGAACCATATTATTTAAACCAGGATTGTGAAGGATGCCTAGATATCGGAGACGTGAAGTGAGTTACTGGAAAGATGATGCACAAAATGAGGCCTTGGTGGCAGACGCTGTCATCGGTATTGCCTGGCATTAGGACCAATTTATTTTGTAACCAGAGAACTACACAAGGGACTCAATCTCTTCCATCAACACTGGTATCAAGGTTGATGAGTCTGAGAGAGTAACCGAAATACTGATGGGAAAGTACACTTCTTTGTGTTCCTGTACAGCAGTACAAATGCCATGGGTTGCAGGGGCCCCTCGAATGGTGGCTTCTAACGGTTGTAAAGCCAGTAGTATCAGCAATGGGGAGAGTGGGCAGCCTTGGTGTATGGTAAATCCACTGAACTTTGGCAAGGAAGGGGTGCCCAATTCTATCATCTTCATGGCTCGAAACAGTGCCATTTCACCCGATCAAATGGCTTTTTTGCTGTCCAAGTAGATGAGTATATTTTCATCAGCGTTGTCCTTAACTTGCCACAATCAGTGAGACAGGATCTTAATTTAAGGTGGTTCTTGAAGAATGGCCCAAGCTGAAAACGCACTTGAGAAAGATCAGTAAGTATAGGGGTGTATAGCTTCAACCTATTAGACAGCAATGGGTCTATAACTGCCCCATGGAAGAGGGGTCTCTGAGGTGTAAGTACGAGAGAAATACAAGCCTCTTGAAAATCTGGGACTGATAGCTGCAGGCCAGCAATTTCTCTAAAAAGATTTGACAGGCGAGGGAGTATCAAAGGTTTCGTGATTTTATATAATTCCATCGGGGAACACGTCTTCCCCGTGTGACTCAAGTGTTGTCATCCCATCAATGGCCTGTTCAATTCCATCTAAAGTGATGCCTCCAATCAGTGCTCTTGAGTGTTCGGGTAGGAGTTTCGGAAGTTTGAGGCTGTCAAGAAATGTATGCATTGCTGTCTGTGTATGTGACACTTTCAAAGTATATAATGGCTCACAGTAATACGTAAACTCTTGTAGAATTTCAGGGGATTAGTCAGAATGGTGTCATGTGCGACAGAATGGCATAGACAGTCCACCCATATTCCGTCCATTTCAGTTGAGCTGTCAGTAGCCAGCCAGTATTCTCCCCATGCTCCTAGTGGCATTGTTTAAGAAGGAAGAGGGCAGATTGCATCAGTGATGTATGGATCTCATTAATACAGGATTTGGCTGAAGATAAGACCCTGAGTAAGCTGTGGGTTGGTCAGGCATCATAATTCAGGATAAGGCCTCGCACTCTGTCCTTGAGTGCACGCCTGTCTGATTCTCTTTGTCATTTAAGGTTTGCTGAGTCTTTCATCATGTTCGCCTACAGGTAGGTCTTACCAGCTGCCACAGTAGGTGAGTGGAGGAAACAGTCCCCTCATTGTCATTCAGATATTTTTTCAGGTAAGAACGCATCCATTCCTTAACAACAGGGGCTCTGTATCTGGTGACATTCATCCAGCAACAGGGAAACAGGGGCTCAAGTGCATTCATGTCAAAGTCTACTATGAAAAGGTTGTGGTCAGAGGTGCTATTAGGTAGACAGAGAAGAACACTAAATGGTGGAGAAGTAGTGCATTGCAAATGAAATAATCTATCCAGGTTCTAGTACCATGAACACAGGTGGTACATGTGTAGTCCTGGTCAATGGGATGGATCAGGCACCAGGGGTCATAGCTTGGCGGTAAGCAAACAAATGCCTTTAAATGTAGGTTGTGTGCCTGCTTGGGGTTGAGAGTGTGTTTAAGTAAGAGTGAGTGTGTGTATGTGAGTGTGTGTGTAAACATGTGTGTGTGAGTGAAAGTAAAGGTTAAATGGCATGTGATGTCACTTCTGCTACCCAAGAGATTTTGGTGAATTGACATTCATGTTCTAATTGCCCCCCAAGTGCACTTTTGATTTCCCAAAGCAGTGTAGTAGCCTGGATAAAGAAGCTAAAAAGTCCATCTTGAAGTCGGTAGAGGTAGTGTAGGGTAGACAAGCAATGTCTCAGATAGTATTTTTAGTACAGCGACAATGTATCAGCCTCCATAATCTATCCAGGTAAAGAGAACATGGGCAGTAATGGATCTGTGAACCAGAACCACCAATCCAACCTTCTTGTGTGCTAGTGGGCTGTCAGGGGAGCTGTCGACCCTTTACACCATCATCAAAAAGTACAGCCCCCACCCAGCCTCTTTTAAGCTTCTTGTTTTCAATTGTTGTTAAGTGAGTCTCTTGGAGCATTGCTATATCATGCTTTTGGGATCTTAAATAGGTAAGTATAATTTTGTCGCTGTATGAAGTGAGTTAAACTGTTAACATTCAGGAAAATTGTGTGTATCGGTGTAGCAATAGGGGAGTGATGAAACAACATGATTGTGTGGTAGGCAGCTGTCTAAAAAATGTAGGTCAGCTATGGCAGGACAGGTATGGAGTGAGCTGGGGGAGCATGTAAGCCTCATGGTCATGTAAACAGTGTGTCCTAGTATTATGTAATTGTGTGTATAAGCATTGGTGGGAGCCCTCGGAGCAGCATGTGAGAAGGTCAGCAGCCATGGGGGTGTAACTGGAGAAAGCAATCACCCCACAGTAAAAGGTTCATTCAATAAAGAGAGCATGCAACCAAACCTCAGGCTGGCGGATATGGACAGGCAGGAGGACATACTGGTGTGGACACCAGGAGGTGGTTAGGCCACACAAAAGGACAAAATGAAAGATAGGAGTGAGAGTAGTAACTCAAGTTCAGCATGGAAATCTAGGTTTCAGCACAAAGCAGGATTTGTCCCTAGGGGGGATAGGAGGATCCTGGTAGGTGTACGTCTTCCTTAGCCCATTTCTGAGTCACTTGACACATGTGATGGCATTTCTGCTGATCATTAGTGGTTGAAGGGGTCTGTAAGAGTGCTGATGATGACGTTGCATGAGCGTGGCTAGTGTCCAAAGGAGAGGAGTCCAGCCTATATGGCCATTGTTCAAGTAGTTCTGGGTATTCGTATTCCTTAGTACAACCGTGAAGGTGATGAGCGTCGTTGCCAGTTCCAGAGGTCCATGGCAAATCTCTCTCTGATGGAATTGGGGTCTTAGAGCCAGGGACTTCTTCCATTTGATTTTGATGTTGTACAAAAAGTCCGCCGATATAAAAAGTTTGTGTTTATTTGTACATGTAGGGGCATATTTCTGCGCCACAGTGATGTCTTGGCAAGCCTGTTGGTGGCAGAGGAAGCAGGACAGAATGGGGTAAGGAGTGTTCCAGGTCGATGGGTATAGAGGCCTGATTCTGGGGGCCCTATGAAACTCCAGGGGTGGATCAAAGGATTGTTTCAAGAAGTCGTAAAAGAAGCAACAAAGGAAATCCGAGTTGTCATCGCCCTCCACCTTCTCCGGCAGTCTCATGATGTGTACATTGTCCCTCCTACTCCTATCCTCTCGGTTGATTAGCTTGAGCTTCATATTCCATATTCCATATTTCTGAGCCCTAGTCTGGTATGCCGTACACCCAAGTCTCCACCTCCTGGAGTCTGGAGTCTGTATCATCCATCCGCTTGTGAAGGCAATGTCTACCCTCAGTGAGTGTACCTCCACAGTTATGGTTGCAATCGCTGTGTTGACTCTGGCTATGGAGGGTTTAATGCTGGCAAGTTCCCTCAGTAACGTGTCCACCACCATGGTGGGGTGTCTTCTAATATGAGAGATCGCTTGGGTGTGGAGAACTCTGAGAAATGTAATGTGTGGGAACCCTTAGTTTCGACATGTGAAGATAGTAGTGAGTCAGAGCCAGTCCACCGACCCAGGAGGCTTTCTCAGAGATGGTCTGTCACCAGAATATTTGGCGAGTAATCGATATGTGGGAGGTGATGGTGCAAAGTCTTGACTGGCGGAGAGCAGGAGGTGTCTCTCATCTCAGTGTTGTCTAGTAATGGGTAGGGTAGTATAAGTGGTGGTGGTCCCGTATTTTAATTTAAGAGGCAGTGTATAGTGCAGCCTTGTAGAGAAAGAGAAGGGTGAAGGGTAATGTCAGGAGTTGTGGGACAATCAGTGGCATGCAGACTTCCCAAGGGCCAAAGCAATCACCGAAGTCCAGGAACATGGATAAGTAAGGAGTGTAGGCCTCTATTTACGACAGTGCCAAGGTTACCATAAACAATTCCTTCAGAAAAAACAGGTTCAGTAAGCACCCAGTCAGGATCAGTAAGTCGTGCCAGGGCCCCAGATGAATTTCTAGTGTTCAGAAGAAGTAGCAACTCTTCTCGGTTCATCAATCGAGGAGAGTAAGGGGGCATTGGAACCAATAATGGGGTAGTCAAAATTGCTAGGGTCTGAAGCGGCATGCACCATAAAGCATGTTGTGGAAGTAGCCTGCAACCTCAATAGCATGGTTACCCTCTGTATTCTGGGTGGTGGGAAAAGTTGCTGCAATGAGTAGGGGGTCAAGCACAATCACCCCAGTTGCTGAAGAGCCTTGGTGCCCAGAAGTGGATCACTGCAAGAATCTGAGTAGAAGAGCACCGTACCAAGGTTATGAAGATAGGTTGCATCCCGGTGTAAACATCCAGTGGCTGTTAGAAGGGGCATCTCTCCTCCTCCTGTGGATCTGTCAAATTTAATGACTTCAGATCCATGTTCTTGGAGGGCACCAAGGCCCTAGCTTGCAAGTGTCATAATATGAGGCCCCGGTCACACGGTATGGTGATAGGCCAAGACCCTCACAATATGGCCATTGTCATTGTATGGAGCAGCATGTTGCTGAGAAAAACTGCTGTAGTGCAGTGCGGCCGTTCAGTCATGGCCGCGGGCTCACTATCCATTCTCCTGGTACCGCTGGTATGCGGGATGGCTGCAGGAGTTGCATGGATGTGGATCCGGCCAACGGGCTGTTTAGCACTAAAGTGGTGCAACCCAGTCAGGGCTGGGCTCTGCCCTCCAGATTGGGTGTTTCAATGACTGAGTCTTTTAACAACGTGGCAGGAGTACTAGCTGCAAAACATAGCAAAACATCCTGTCATGTCATGTTTGTCCAGGACAACACCCCAAAATGGGGGGGGGGCCTTGACTTTGAAAAATAAAGAAAACGTTGTCCTATTGAATGAGAGGTGATTGACCATTATTCTTGCCATTAATTGCAATGGCATGGTGGTAGATGTTGGTGGAATGGATTGGTGGTAAAGATTTGCAGCAGAGGCTGGTAGTAACGGTTTGCTTCAAGTTTTCTGTGTGAAGTTCTTCTTGGCGGCTAAATGACATAACAAGAATGGCTTCTCATGGGTTAGTTCCATGACAGAAGCGTCACATCAAGATAAAAATTGATGGTGAAATGCGTCCCAAACTTTTTCCGATGGAGTAGTTTGAGCCATTTACAGACAGAAGCAATGCTCTCGCAACCACAAGGCAGTGTAAACAGCATATAAACAGTAATAACAATAAGGTAGAAAGCAACAGCAGATCTTATATTTTCAAAATTTCCAAAGACGTTTATTGGATCCACATTCAGCCGACACGTGTTTCGTCGTGTTCAGAAGTGGAGTCAACACGACTCTTCAGGGCTGGTAAATAGACCCAGGCATCTATGGGTCGATGCCAGACGTTGGTATAGTCGAGCGTTGAGTCCTGTCTAAGGATTGATGGGTAGTCAAAGTTTGAAAGATCCAAAGAAACGTAATTCCGGGTTCGGAATACGATCACTTTTTTCGGACGTGGGCGCTCACTGAGGCGCATTGAAAAACAAGACAAAGAGACTAAACACGTGTTAGTGTCTAGCTTCTACCGGGAGGGGATCCAAAACGAGTTAAGGGCTGGAGTTTTCTTGTTCTGTTTATCGTACGTAAGTGGTGCACTGTAGTTTAGGATCCCTCCTCTGTGTGTTCCCGGTCGCCGTGTTCCAAGAACGGACATTTTGAGCCATTTACAGGACTGCATACTGTCCAGAGCTGGGTTACCCCCGTTGCTCTTATACCAAAATCCTCTTTCCTTTATGAAAATTAACCGTAGAATTTCGTACAATGTTTGAGGCTACTAAAGCAGCATTGCATAAGTCATGTGTAGGAGGAGGGCAGCCATGCCAAATTTGAATGATAACCATTATCTTTGCAAATGATTCTCATATATATGAATTGTAATTGAATTTATGTGCTAGGGTTTATACCAATTAACAACTGTGCCATAAAGTCCCTAACTAGTATTTTACTATTCTTCTGAAATAGAATGTTGATGTCTCATCTGGTCTGCTTTACTTAAAATGCCACCCTTTATAATGTAACATCACATAGTCAAATGTGCGTGCCCATGGCGGTTTGAGTGCCAGGACCTGTGCCCAAACCTTTGCTGCGCACTTTAGTGAGTTGTGTACCTAGGCCTGCCCTCAACACCACGCCACACACAAGCAAAAGCTTTGTGCACCAGGGGATTTGGCTGCCACAGGTGAGGGGGTGCACAGAGCCTGTGAATTTTAAGGTGTTGGTATAACGTACGGTAACAAAATATTACTTTATGATGAAAAACCCTAGAAATTCACTGACAAAATCAAAGGTTAGTGTGATGTTATGGTTTGACAGCAGGCCCCGCGTGGAGGAGGGTTATCTTCCTGTTGTTGTTTGGACAAGGGCCAGGCGGGGTTGCAAGTTATAGTTGCTTTAGGGCATGAGGTAATACAGTTACTTGAAATAAATATAACTGATGAATTTCAGTGGTTTTGTTCAATTTAAACAGTATATTTATCTGAAATTTTCACCTGACTATAACTTTCTTCTTACCTTTTGTTTTTGCAGTGAATTTTTAAGTTTGTTTTATTGCTACCTAAGATAATATTACCATACCTAAGTACAGCGTAAATGTAACCTGTGTTTTTTCCAGTGAAATATATCTATCTATATCTCTCTCTCTCTCAATATATATATATATATATATATATTACCAACTGGCAGTCGCAAGTAAGTAATTATAGTCAGGACCATGCGGTCATGGAAAGGGATGCGGTATTCACTCTGGGGGCCCCCTGCGGGCCCTCAGAGTGAAGGAGAGGTCGGGGGTGCACACGGGGCGGGGGGTACCTGAGGTACCCTCCAGCATTTGCATACGCAAGCAGCAGGCACCTCACGGTGCCTGCCGCTTCGTGTATGCAAATGCTTGCATGCATTTTTGACATTGTTGCAGGCGGTGCAGAGTCCCCCGCCCGCCACAATGTTAAAAATGAGGGATGCGCCCGCCACTGTTGCGAGCGCATCCTAATGCCACCATCGGGACCCCGGCCCTTAAGGCGGGCGGTCCCTTTTTCCGATGGGATGGCGGGCGGACAAAGTCCGCCCGTCATCCTAATGGGGGCCCAATGTATCTCAGCCATATGAGAATGAAGTAAGACATTCTCAGTAAAATATGTACTTCCAACAGGAACATCCTGTCAGTTGATTCCTGTGTGTTCTACTGCAGCCTCCCAGAGCATTTTAAAGAACGACTAGAGTGCTAACAGTCTTAATTGTAACAAAAGTGTGGCACACCTGAAGCCACCTTAATTGGATCAAACTGGTACAATTTAAAACATTTAATTTAGAAAGAAACAAATAATGAGGGGTTTCATTTTGCCATAGAAATTATGTTTAGTTTTTTAGAAAGAAAAATTAGGACACGTTTTACATGAGTTCGCAAATATATTCCTCGTCTATTTCATTAAATCATTCCGACATGTAAAGTGAAACATGCACTTTCAACACAAGCAGTAGACTGCCAGTTAACCCCTGGTGGTCAGCAGTTTCCTACAGTATTCTGATGAGCAACTAGAGTGCTAACATTCTTAATTAATGCCAAAATTGTGGCACATCTGACCACCATCTTGATGGAATCTAGGTGGAAAATTGAAAGCATTTTCTACTGATGATAATATCAGAGGGTGCAAAGTGGAAATGCTGCCATTAATGGATGTTTTGTGTGAGAGTAGTGTGCCATTCTTATGCTTAGTTTTGACATTTCCTGACAGTATTGTATCTTTATGATGATGAGACCAAAAATATATTATTCGATCAGCGAACTCAATTGTCAGGTATGTGAATTACATTTAACTTGGAGAAAAAAATTATTGAAATGGTATATGTGTATGTGAGAATGTTATAAGAGAGTATCAAAAAATGTAGCGGAAATATTCGAACTATATGAGGTAATATATGAGTGGTTTTGTGAATGGCTTTATATGTTTAATAATAGATGAGTAATGCGCTTTATGAGTGTATGTGAATGTGACAGTTTGTCTGATTTGCAGACAGGTGTGTGAGAAGTTGACTTTCAATCAGTTGCTTTGAATTAGTATGTTGTATATTTGCTGCTTATTGCAGGGTGTAATTGCTGGTAAAACAAACTGTAGATTAAGAGCGAAACTTTTAGTTAGCAAGTTAGTGTGTATATATGATGTGCTGTTTTCAAGGAGGGTTTTTTTTTAATTCCAGTTGTTGTAGTTTCATTACAATGCTTTGTCAAACAGCTACAGATACACATATACAATCAGTCACATGCCTAGAATCTACTTGTGCATGCAGCAGATTCAAACATGGTTATAGTCACATCTATATTACTCTCTTTTCCCTAAAGAAGGCACTGAGGTCTTTGTTTATAGCCATTTACATAGATATTTAAGAGGCACAGAGATACTAAAACATCACATACCAGCATATTTACTTAAATGTCTCATGGTACTGCTACACTTTCACTTGTAGAGCTTGATTTGCCATATCTTAAATCCAAGTTTCTCTGTGCACAAATCACACGTGTGAGATGCTGTTGGTGTGCTATAAAGCATGCTGATTTGTGCTTAAAAGATGAGGGAAGTTCTTTTCATTTCACTAAGGGGCATATTATCAAGCACGGCGTTAACATAAAAACTACAGCTAAAGCAGCGATAATGGGCTTGATAATACGCCGTAGAGAATTCCCATAGAAGCCCATGTTCACACCAGAACAAGGGCTCCTAAGGGAATTCACAAGGGCGTATTATCAAGCCCATTATCGCTGCTTTAGCGGCAGTTTTCGGCCGCTAAAGCGGCGATAATGTTAATGCTGTTTCTTGATAATATGCCCCTAAGTTACTTGTGTTCTTGCATGCCGCTATGCCATGGAGTTTGCCATTCCTAAAGCAGCTTACATACATGTTCAGAAAAACATAAAGTCTCTGTTTCAGCTATTTAGACAGCTACTGAAGCATGTATAGATTCATTCACTTACCCGAAACTATTAATATATGCAGCAGACTCAAAGGTAGTTGCAGTCGCACCTACATAGCTATGTATTGCCTAACACAGGCACTGAAGTATTTCTGCAGCCTCTTACATACACATTTAGACAGCCATAGAGGTATTATAGCATGCAGTTAGTTATATACCATTCATTGCAGTAATAGAGGTGTACTTCTACACTCTCTCAGATATGTAGTCAAGTACTGACACAATCTTCTCAGCCATGCTGAGAAATAGTATTTCAGAAAGGGTGATTGCTACTACTGCAGACCCTGTCTGTGCACTGTCACTGCAAGCTTTGCTGGGCATGTTATAGGTGTTTTTGAACTTTCAAACCCATGTTTTAGTGCACATAACACCCTTTTAAGATATGCTGTACACATGCCATTCTTTTGGGTTGAATCAGTTACTTGAGCACTTGTAGACCCCTATGTAAAGTACTACATAGAGTATGTATCCCTAAAGCAACTGACATGCATGTTCACAAAAGCATAGACCCTCTCTGCAACCTAATCAGACAGGTACAAAAGCACATATAGATTCAGTCACTTACTAGAAACTACTTATGGCTGCAGTAGACATAAAGGACGATGCAGTCACATGTTCATAGCTCTCTGTTCTCTTACAGAGGCACTGAAATATTTGTGCAGCCACTTACATACACATTTAGACAGCCATTGAGCTACTAAAACACACAGTACCATACCGGTACATTTACTTAAACACCTTATGGCACTCATACAGGTGTACTGCTACACTCACGTATGTAGTACTGACACAACCATCTGAACCATGCAGAGAAATAGTTTATGTATCAATGGTGATGGCTACTAGTGCAAACCCTGTCTGTGTATTCTTACTCCAAGCTTCACTTGGCATGTCATAGGGCTTTTTCAAGTATAAAACCCCACGTTTTAGTACACATCATACATTCTAAAATATACTGTAGGTATGTAATAAAGGATTATTTTTTGTGCTTAAGAGATTGAGACATGTCCTTTTGAGTTTGAATACGTTATGTATGCACTTGCATGGCTCCATGCCAAGTAGTACATAGAGTATGCCATCCCTAAAACAATTCACATACATGTTCACAAAAGCATAGAGCCAGTCTTTCAGTTACAGAAACAGCTACAGAAGCACTTTTACATTCAGCCGCTCACCAGAAACTATTTATGCAGCAGCATAAAAGGTAGTTGCAGTGACACATACTTAGCTTTCTTTTGCCTAACACGAGCACTGAAGTATTTGTGCAGCTACTTACATACACATTTAGACAGCCATAAGAGGTATTATAACAGGCAGTTACATACCAGCACATTTACTGAAACATCTGATGGCACTGATAAAAGTGTACTCCTACATTCTCTGAGCTATGTAGGCTAATACGTGTCAGTTTGTAAGGGGTATTAACTTGAATGGTCAGTAAACATAGTCCCCTAGGCCCTCCTTCTGACAGTTGTTTTTCCGGTTAATACTTGTCAACCATGTACAGAAATAGTCCTTCAAACATGGGTGATGCTTACTAGTGCAGATCATGTCTGTGCTGTCTCACTGCATGCTTCACTTGTCATGTTATAAGTCTTTCTCAAGTGCCAAATCCACTCAAAACCTTATGTGCCAAGTCACTGGCCCAATCAGACACGAATGCGCCCACTAAGACATTTACTCAAACAGTCAGAGACCCACTCAGACCTTGATGCACCCACTCACACACCAAGTGAGATACATATGCAGGTAGTCGCAGACCCACTCAAACGTACACACACCCAGTCAGACACACATTGAGCCACTCATGCACTCAGTCACACACCCACTGGGGCACTCTTACACTCACTTACACACTTACTTTAATTGGTTACAGATAGAAACAGAATTCAAAAAACCTTAGAAATTCACTGAAAAAAACAAAGGTTACAGGGACTATATATTTAGGCTCCCATTTTACTCATACAAAACCAGTGAAATTCAACAGTTATAGTTACCTGAGCTAACTGTAACTTACATCCCGCAATATACTGCCTATGACCTTACATATTACATCACTCATGGCATGGTCGGTGACATCATTGATGGGAAATCAATGTTTTTCTGAACTCCCCATACTCAAGCATAGATACATATATATTTGTATGTTAGGCCAAAACACACAATACTGTTATAGTTAGGATGTTTTCATAGGAAATGCCTTTTTGGTTTGCTAATACCTTTGATTCAGTTTGCCAAATTTTGACAACACTTTCCAAAAAAGTGCTGTTCTTGTGCTGAGCTGCTTCCTGGAGAGTTTCCGGGTGGTCCGTCATGCAGGGGCTGAGAAAAAGGGAGGTCTCAAAACTCAAAATATCCATGTATTTTTTGGAATGGGTTACGGCAAAAACTGGTGAAAAGGCTTGCACCAAATGTGGCAGGAAGCTAGATCTTGGTCCACAAAGTGTGCTTTTTGTGATTAGGTCCAAATCCATTCTGTAGTTGTTTCCATTTGACCATCTTGCTTCAGTGGGAGTTAGGTTCTTGCAGGAGCAAGTGTTTTGATTGGCTGCAACATGAACAAAAATGTTGAGGTAGCCATTACAGGACTCCGGGACTTAGAACCCTGTCCTGAATATATATACAAAAATAGTATAAGGGGGTAGGGTAGAGCATTCCCTGCCCACCTAGCTGTTGTGGGATGGTCCTAGAGGGACAGCTCTCGGGTCCCAAATGAAAAAAAGTTTATTTTTTTGCTGCGGTCCCATGTACTCCAGCATGATAGCTGCAAAAAACAAAAATTGCAGCATCTTTATTTTTTTTATTTTAAAATAACATGCAGATGGGCCAGGTAATTTTATGGGGAGGGTGATGTGCATGAGAACCACCTCTCCAAGCCTATTTCGGCCCGGGTTAATGAGAGGGGAGAGGTATGTGACTCCTTTCTCGGACCCTTCTAAGGCCATGGGGAACCCATTATCAGCGGCCAAATATTAAAATAAAGTGAACGGGTGCATGTCTACCCTCCCTCAAGCGACCCCATCCCCTCGGGCCATTTTCTTTTTTGGGTAGGGGACACATGGTCCCACTCCCTAAGCCTTTACAGGCCCTGGGGACAAAATCTCCAGGACTAGTTTATTTTTAATGGGAAGGGGGCCACGCAGCCACCCCTCAACCCTTTATGTGCCCTGGAGATCCTATCCCTGGGACATTTCTGTTAAGGGGAAAGGATTGCATGGTCCCCCTCCCTCAGCCTTGAAAGGCTTTGGGTCCCCAATCCCCAGGGCTAACTCACTTCTTGTGCTCCTAGGAGCTCCCCCCAGGACAATGTTTCTCTGTCTGTGAGAGTGCAAGTAGAGAACACTTCTGTGCTCTGATCCTGTGTGAGCCTCACAAATACTCCCGCTGGATGGAAACAGGCATTTTTTCCCTGCCCATGATCTTACAGACAGAGAAACAGAGATGGCTCCCGTCTGGCAGAAACATGTAGATATACCTTCTCACAGTGGGTGGGAACCTATGCTGGCACCCACTGCACTCAAAATGGGTACATGCAGGGAGCGGGCGAGGTTGCTGGGTCCCCGGGGCCCGTCTTAGATACAAAAGGGGGGGGCACCTGGCCCCACCCTTCAAAAAGAAGAATTTGCTTCCAGGTGTCAGAGGTCCCCAGGCTTGTAAAGACTCAGCGAGAGGACTCCACACCCCTTTAATAAAATACTTCTCCAGGGGATGTATTTTCCTGGGCCCATTAATGTGGAGTGGGGACTATTCGCTCCCTTTAAAATAAGAATATGGTCATGGGACCTTCAAAGTCTGGGGGAGTTGGGCCGCACGTCCCCTCCCCAATAAATTTTTTTTAAATGATTGGCAGCTCCCACCGGCACTCAAGATGGGTGATGGCAGGAGATTCAGCAGGCCCCACACAGCCCTAACCCAAAATAAGGATTTTGGTGTCCAACCAATCATTTGTTTAATATTGAGGTATACTGTAGGAAGTACATTGGCCTTATGGATGTTAATCAAATATTACTTTATATTTTCTACCAAAAACACACTCACCTAAATAATTGTATTAGGCCCCAGGTGATGGGGTCCCTGTGACCAAATATGACTCAGAAGGGGGGGCATGCACCTCCCTACCTTGATTAAAGGAATGCAGCCACGGGCTGCCATTTTCTTTTGTTTTTTTGCAATCCTGCTGAAGTTCTGCGGGATCAATGTAAAAAATTCCTTTTTTCAATGTTGGCCCCAGGGATAGTTTCTCTTGGTCCCCCCCATGGGGCTTAGGGGGGCAGGGTATCTCTACCCTGCACCCTTATATCATTTGTAAGATTAGGATATGGGACTTAGTCCCGAGTCCTGTAACGGTGGCCAGTGAAATGTTTCTCTTGTTACTGTCGTCCAATCCAAGTGCTCGCTCCTGCGGGAGTCTGACTCCCATGGGAGCAAATTGGCCCAAGGGGAAAAAGCTCTCTGAGCCAATCAGAATGCTCTATTATTAAGCCCTCCTGCATGCGACTCTCAGACTTTACGGTCCAGATATACAAATATTTTTTAAATCTTTACTTTTCTTAAACTGATGAACGGATTTACACCAAATCACAAAAAGCACAATCTGCAGTCCAAGATCTAGCTGTCTGACAAACTGTGATGTGAATCCAATCAGCAGTTTTTGCTCTAGCATGTGGATTGTGCATTTTGGGATCCCACTTTTTTCTTGCCCCCGCTTCACAGATCACCCCGAACCTTTCCATTCACAAATTAGGCAGACAAGCGCACTAGTTTGGAAAGTTTGTTGGAGGTTTGTCAAATGGTGCCATATTTATTAGCAACACAAAAATGCATTTCCTGACCTAACTATAAATACCCAGTGGTGAACCCCATTATAACCTAGCTTTATGACTTGTGATCATTCTGTGTACAAAACAAGAACATTCTAATTCCAACTAGTCTCTATTTTTAGCTTCAACTTGAAGGGAACAGCTTCAACAATATCTTCCTTCCATAAGATAATGTTTTTAACAAAACAAATACCTTTTTTTTGGGAAGGTCTATATATTTTTAAACGAGCCATTCAGTGAATGATGTCACAATGTCTCAAAAACTCAGTAGATGTCACCAAAGAACTTGGGGGCGTATTACCAAGAACGGCGATAAAATTATCGCCGCTTTAGCGGCAGGAAACTGCTACTAAAGCGGCGATAATGGTCTTGATAATATGCTCTTGTGAATTGCCATAGCAACCCAGGTTCTGTTGTTAACCTGGACTGCTACGGGAATTCACAAGGGCATATTATCAAGCCCATTATCGTCGCTTTAGCAGCAGTTTCCTGCCACTAAAGCAGGAATAATTGTATCGCCGTTCTTGATAATACGCCCCATAATGTCTAGAATAATATTTTTGGTGAGTGTTAGTGATGAGGGACTGGGAAAGGAGAACATTTTGAATTATAGAATTGTAACAATGAATAATGGTGGTGTTTTTCATTTAAGGTTTCTGAGTGATGTCAAACTGACAACAAGAAAAATGCTTGATTGTGTATGAAATCACTCAGAACATCAAGGTGAAAAGCATCTCCATTGTTCATGTTTTCTCTATCTATAATATATGTCATGTATGGAACCAAAAATCATCTGACCCTGCTTTCAACTGCTTCACAAGGGCATAGGAGTAATGAAGAAGCTATACATGATATGTCTCCCCTTCCGAAGATTAAAAAAAACTAGCGTTCTACCATCCACCCCACCACCCCCTGAGCTTTCTATCTCCCCACCTCCCAAACTGTGCTCTCTGCTGTCCTTGAGAGTAGAGAACCAGCACTACACTGACAGGCCCTAACAGAGTAGCCAGAAGTTCCTTTATGACAAAGTAAGAATATGAAACAGCTTTTGTTTCCTACCATTGCTATATCTTAGCAGTGAATTCGCAGATTTAAAATCTGGTATTCATGACAGTGGCACTCTTTGAGAGCCATACATACAATGTGGAAGGTAAATGTAGGTACATAATCAAGTATTCCCTTTCCCTGTTTAAAAGACACATTTGACAAGCTACCATAAAACATGTAATATAAAAATACACAATGGATAATAAGTGTAATAGTATCCTGTACTGGCATATCGTAATTCGTGTCGTATTTAAAAATCTCTCTGCCTTTAATCAAATTATTTATGATGTCAGCAGAAACCCTCAATGACAATATTAGAACATCATGCATTGTTATCTTTTAGTTGTCTTTATTCTCTCTATCTCAGAGATTCCACAAACATAAAAGGAGGAGGGAGCACATTGACTAACATACCAACACATATTTTGAACAGTCTTTAGTATTCACCGTATTTGGAACAGCGAGCGCTGTGTATCTCTAGACAATGTTTCAGGATATTTGTCCTGCTTAAGCCTTAAGCCTTCTTCAATAGAGAGTACAATTTGAATTACTGGCAATACTGCTCACAGACTTCTCAGGTTTCTGTTCTACTCCCAGAGCACAGGTGCATCCCAGAGCTCATCAGCCTAACAACTCAGAAAAGAATTCAATCAAAAAAGGTTGAGGGAGGAAGAGAGAGAGAGATTCCCACTTGTTCCCACCCAGCAAGGAAATGAACCAGCACTCTAAAGTTGAAGTTAATGATGTTCTTTGATCAATATATAACAGCTCTCTCAAAATATATATATTTGCTTTCGAGGTTTTTTCCTATTTAGGTTTTGTGGTCTTGTGTATGCCTCATATATATTTAGACTCCTAGATAATCTAAATGAAATACATTTTTATAAATAATTTTTTAGGAATATTTGTTTTACTTGCAATATTAGATCATACTTTATTTTAAGATTAAATTGAAATTTAAACTGTAATATACAATGCCTGCATGTGGGACGGTGGGTATTTGTAGTTAAGTATGGGCCTTGCAAAACAGATGGTGAAATCTGATTAGTGAATGCTATATTATATATTTAGTGAATATCTTCCCATTACAGATTGATTGTTTGTTTCACTACTTGTGTGAAATCCCATTATAAGTCAATGTTATTTTTCACACACAATGAAACAAAACGTTTAATATGCACTTAACTTTCTCTTTCCTGCTTTGAAAAAAATACTACTTCAGAAAACTTCAAAGAACTATGTAATCTTCTTCTATACCGCATTGCAATTGGGGATGAATACATTCAAAAGCAGGAAAAAAACAGAAACAAACTCTGAAAACATGTGCTTCTGAAGGTAGGGATTTAAACCACAAACCTGTGTGCAGCTATGGTCTTGTGGATAAGCATCTGCTTTGGAATCAGGAGATATGATTTCAAATACTTCCATTGCCAAATTTAACACTGCTCATTTCTCTATGAAGAAAATGGCAAATTTTATAGAACATAACTATTAGATAATATTTGTGTTACATTTCTGTATTCCATTTATCTTTTGGAAAAGGGAAATCATTTCTGGAGAGGGGAGAGGCCACCCATTTTCTCTTACTCTCTCCTCCGTGTAATTTCTACCATCTGGAAAAAAATTGAAGTAAATAGGGTATCAACAACTATTGTGTACATACTAATATAGTAAAGAAATGCTATGCATACAAATATATACTCTAAATGGAAATGGTTCTCAAAGCAGGATGCCAAACCGCAATCTGGAAAGTCAATCTTGCCTATTGGTCAAACAGTGGCCTTAAAATACAGATCTTTGCTTGGAATTACTACTTTTATTTTTTCAAACATTGTGCTTGTTTTATTTCTTTTTAGGACATTGCAGTCACAATTAAAACACTTTTGTATTGATAATGTCTGGTGAAATGTTTTACAGATACACAATTACTGTTACTATTACTATTATGACTCCCACCATCATGGTATTATTATTATTATTATTATTAGTACCAGTAGTAGCGATGTCTTTAGTAGTGGTAGGGACAGCATTGTATTATTGTTACTATTTCTAACTTAGATTATCGTTATTATCGTGATGATATAATGTGTCAGAGAGGTGCATGATACAGTCTCCTCACACACCAGTTCTGTTTTATTTGGCAGTAACTAATCACTTGTAAATTGTTTCACTTCATGAAACTATAGTGATGTTAATGTAATGATTTAAATGTTTCTGATAAATTAATCATTTTAAAGACAGGCTGATCACATGGGCAAATGTTATTGATATTTTAACACGTTAATGTGACAATTATTAAATTGATTAATAAAATTCTCTAACATTCGTCACTACTGAGTAAACAATCAAAATCACAACTTCTTGTTTAGACTCATGTCTAAAGTATATTTTAGAGAGTTACAAATAATCATAATCAGAAAGTGAACTCATTCCTTTGTATAGGTAACTGGATGCCAGAAGCCGGGAAACAAATAGTCATTTAAACCAGTTTATAAAGCCTGCCAGTGAGGTCTACCTAATAAAATGTATAAACTCTAAAATAATGTTCTGCACTATTATGAAAAACAGTGCAATTGTTTTGCACTACTGTTGCAGTGTTTAGAGCTTAGGAAATGGAACACAAATTTTTGTCTCAACTTTTCAAATGTCAAAGATTGTGACAAAAAAATTAAATATCAGTTTTCATCAGGTTCTTCGTGGCCATTGTAAGTAATTGAATTATTATTTAGGGTGGATGACTGCCCACCTCAAGAAATAATCACAACCCTTGTCAGTGTCAACCCTCAAAGTCAGTAAACTAACCTAAGCTTAGCCCCCGGCAGCTATGGCAGAGGGCAGACCGACTTAACTTAAGGCAATGTGTAAAGTATTTATGCAGTACAAACGCAGTAATAAAGTTGAAATGCAACACATAAAAATAACAACAGAATTTGAAAAATAGAGTAAAATTATTTAAAACAATTGCACCTAAATGACTTAAAATCCAATAAGGGGAACCTGAGATGCAACTTCATCATTGACTTCATTTCCCACCTAGAGATAGAATCAACAACATTTTCCTCAGCTACCCCATCTTCCATCGCGACAACCACAATTGCATCTACACTACCAACTACCTCAACAGCATGAGCAACATCGGACTCACCCAACTTATCCATGACCTTACGCTCACCCTAGCCCACACGCTCGACCCCATCTTCACCTCCAACGACTAAATCAGGCACAGCCACTCCACAGAACTCACTTGGTCTGACCACTGCACTGTCCACTTCAACATCACTAGCTCACGGACCTCGACACCCAGTCTGCCTAACGCCTCCCACCACCTCTGCAGCAAAGTCTTAAAGAACACATGGATCAACAACCTCAACACTACCTACCCGATCTCCTCCAACAACCTAGACCGGAATGGCAGAAGCTTCAACAATTGGATCACCAACTGCGCTGACAGCATTGCTTTAATTGGCAACACCGCCCACAGAAGGTCCACCAAGCAGGCTAGCTGGTACATTGAAGACCCCAGTACCGCTAAACAACACAGTAAACAACAGAAAAGGAGATGGCACATCAGCAAAGTCACAGCCTTCAAAACTGCCTTCATGATAGCCCTAACTTCTACCATAGACAGTTCACAAAATAGAAGAAAAAAGGCCTTAGCCTCATGCATCGAATCAAGCTCCAGTAACAGCGAAGAACTCTTCAAGATCATCAGAGAATTCTCCATGCCCTCAGCTGCAACAGACAACATTACACCCTCACAGGAACTCTGTGACAACCATGCAAACTTCTTCAGGACAAGATTGCCAACATCTACAGAAACTTCAAACCCAGCCCAAGGCTATGGACTTCTTCAAGCAATGCACCAACCCAGCTACCAAGATAGACATTGGACTACCCAAATGGAACCAGCTCGCCCCACATGACACCACTTAATTCATGAACTCTGTCCGCTCATGGGCCCCAACAGGCCCATGCCCTCACCACATCGTCAACCTAAGAGGAGCCAGAATTAGCCACATACACTCTACCTTGATCAACACCTCAATTATCAGAGCAAACTTCCCCGAAGACTGGAAAAAGGCAGACGTCAATACCGTACTACACAAACCATTTGCAGATGCCAGCGAACTAAACAACCATAGAGCGATTTCCCTGCTCCGGTACCAGGCCAAAGTCTTAGAAAAAGCCATCAACCAACAACTCTCCTCATAGCTGGAACAGAACATCCTGCTCAATTCAATCCAGATGCTGCAGCAACCACAACACTGAAACAGCCCTCATTGCGGCTGCAGACGACATACTAGCCCTACTTCACCGAGGAGAGGCCCCGCCTCTGATCCTCTTAGACCTCTCAGCATCCTTCAATACTGTCTCCCACCCCACACTCATCACAAGGCTGCACAACATAGGCATCCAAGGAGCCACTTTCAGATGGATTGCCTCTTTCCTCACCAGAAGAATGCAAATAGTCCGTCTTCCCTCTTTTACCTCTGAACCCAAGGAAATCATCTGTGAAGTACCCCAAGGATCCTCGTCACATCAAGACCAACTTCCACAACTGCATGACAGATCTCGCAAACTGAATGAAGTAAACTTTTTAAAGCTCAACACGGACAAGACAGAGGTGCTGATTTTTTCAAACAAAAGCTCTCCATGGGCTGCATTCTGGCGGCCCTCAGAACTCGGACCCACTCCTACCCCCACTGACTACGCTAGGAAACTAGGCATCATTTTGAAGAACAAGCTAACCATGATGACTCATGGTCAACTCCGTCTCCTCCTCCTGCTTCTCCATCCTCCGCATGCTTTGTAAGATATTCAAATAGGTACCCCAAAGCTCAAGACGTACCAACAGGCCAGGCCGTCATCTCCAGCCGACTGGACTACAGCAATGCTCTCTAGGCAGGGATCGCAGCTCACCTCCAATGACCACAGCCTATACAG
The DNA here is from genome assembly GCF_964261635.1 of Lissotriton helveticus. NCBI lineage: Eukaryota > Metazoa > Chordata > Amphibia > Caudata > Salamandridae > Lissotriton > Lissotriton helveticus. Next base: position 728,225,531 of record NC_136061.1, read on the forward strand.
AACGCTGCAGCCAGACTTGTCCTGGATCTCCCTAGATGAAACCACAGCACACCGTACCTCAGGGAACTCCATTGGCTTCAGATACAGAATCGCTGTCAGTTCAAATTACTGATCCATGCAAATAAGGCCTTACACAACTGCAGAACTGCTTATTTGAACCACCACTTGAACTGCCTTCAGCCCACCAGACACCTCCACTCAGTTTCCCTTTGCCCCACCCTCACCCCTGCATGTGACGTAGCAGAATGAGAGGGCACTCCTTCTCCTATCTAGCAGCAAAGACATGGACCAAGCTGCCCTTTCATCTACGGACCTCCCCATCTCTGCCAGAGTTTGTAAAGTCCCTGAAGACCTGGCAATTTAGCCAGTCAATTGGATCCTGAGAGCACCTGGATACCCAAATGAGTGACAAGAAGTGCACTGTACGAGCCTAAACCTAGACCAGATAGTGATTTCCCTGGAGCCCATCCTGCCAGTCATTCTCATCAAGGCTCCCAAGGTCCCGGGCCCAGGTGGATTTAGGTTTCTCCTCAATGGGGTTGAGTAACAGACGATCTTCCATTGGAGAGTACACCGGGATTACTGTGCCACTTGGTATGTGGGAGCAAAGAGCATGCTGGAGGCATATGTATTGATATCTCTGGGAGGTTTGTAAGCTGTACTCCTTCTGGAGATACTCAAAAGTATGGATGGCATCCCTCTTCCAGACGTCCCCAAGATAGTCAATACCTATTTGCTACCATCCCTTAAACCCTGTTAGCGTCGCCACTTCCCTCAACAGGTCCCCCTGCCAAAGTGGAGCTCTCCCAGTTAGCTTGCCAGCCCAGCCCTGGAGCCGATTCGCCTCCTGCCAGAAGTGGATGACTACCCTAGTGTTTTCCGACCATACTTTCTGAGGTCTGTGAGCATACAGGAGAGTCTAACAAGTGCCCCATGGCATAACCATTCTGTCTACCCTATAGGCGGGTGCGTCCCTGTCAGTGTACACCCAATCATTAACTACCTGCAATTGTGCCGCCCAGTAGTATAATTTAACATCTGGGACTGCCAACCCCCCGTCGTACACCCCCCTGTGTAATTTGTGTAGTGCTACCCTAGAGGACCGGCCATCCCATAACAAGGTCCACACCGCCTGAGAGATCCTTTTGAATATACTCGTGGGTATCAGATATGGGGTGTTCTGCAAAGCATACAGTAGCCTCAGCAATGTGAGCATCTTAAACATTGCCGCCCTACCCATAAGTGAGAGCGGGAGAGTGCGCCAGTGGGCCATGTCGGCCTGCAGGCGAGTCAGCTGGGGCTCGAGATTCCTCTTGAAGAACTCCTGTCTATCACATGTTATGTACAACCCTAAATACTTGAATCCCTCCAGGATCACCAGTGCAGAGCACCTAGACAGGACTCGAGGGGGAAAATCACAGACTTTGACCAATTAATGGTATAGCCGGAGTAGCTACTAAACAACTTTAATCCCAGGAATTAATTTTGTAGGGTTTTACCTAGAGAGCATTATTACATTTAATATTGTATTCAAATTTCTTCTATGAAACAGCCAACTCTGTTACACCAATACTAGCTTTTGGGGCCCTTTCACTGTAAGGACGTGATGAACATTAACCGTTTATGTGTCATACTTTCAAGTAGCATGCACCATGCCTTATGAGCACCATAGTCTACTTCGGGGTGACTTATAATTACGTAAAAGATAGGTCAAAGGGTTTACTTTGAAAGGTTGAATTTGCAGTTTAAAACTGCACAATCAGGCTACAAATGGTAGGCCTGCAGTCATGTTTACACTTTCACAGTAGTGGATGGCACAGTGGGTGCTGAAGTCCACTTGTGACATTTAACATAAATGTCCTGGGTTCACATTTGTGCCATCGGGACTTATAGGTAAGTTAAATATGCCAAATAAGGGTATTCCAAAAGCATCATGTTGAAATGAAAAGCGGTTTATCACTGATTAGCAGAGATAAATTGTACTGAATTCTACAACTATTAAACAGTAGATGAATCATATGTTTTGTAGTGATTTCAAAATCTCCCTTCTTTTGTGCTGGGCAATTGTGAACGGGAGCACAATCAGTTTTCTCTGCAAAAATGTAAAAGATTGCCTCTTTTATTTAACAGGTATAAAACTACTGCCAAATACATCTTTGCAAAAAAATAATAATAAATAAATAAATATACGTTTTTGTAAAGTTATTGAGAGTATTGTTATCATGGTGGTGTTTTTTTATGCCCTACTTGGATTTTAATTGCTGAAACTGAACTGAATACGCGCGACATTTGTGTCATTATTTTTCTCCACATGGCATTGGGCAAACTATACAAGTTTCTCAAAAGGAACATGTTATACCAAGTTATCAAATAGCCCTTTTTTCAGTGGTGTCTTTTCAGTGTCAATTTGAGAGATTTTCTTATTTACATCAGGACATGCTAAATAAGAAAGGAAGAATTCCTTTAACCCACAAACATTGTGGTACATATGTAAATCTTCAGTGGTTGGCATATTTTAAGGCCTGCTGTCTATATTTAATGCTCTTTTGAGCATGCCATAGCGGCAGAGTTTGATGAGTGAGTGAAGCCTTTTGATGGTGTGAAGGTGACCAGGAGAGTATTTTGCAATGAGAAGTTATTGCTGGTTCTTATCTGAATGGAATGATGTAACACCTTAAAGAGACAGGGCGAGGGTTTCAGTTGGCACTGACATGGTTGTCAGTGTCTGAAAGAAAGATTGAGGATGATGTGCATATTGTGATATACCCCTCTTTCTGCACAACCTTGGAAAACTTTGAACTTGGGTCAATGCTGTTTGAACCCCTCTAAGTCATGCAAGAAAAGGGCTCCCATTATGTAGCCCTCCAGGAACCTGAATGATGTTAACTTTCACAAGCACAGTATTCTATCCGGTCCTTAAAATGGTGGACATGGTGAATGTGTCTAGGTAAAGCAGTATAGGTGGGCACAGATTTCCATTTTTATCCCACCCACTAAGTGCAATGCTGAACTGAATGATGTGGATTCATTAGTCAAGCTGTAGATCCAAATGTACACCAGAAATATTTTGGCATACCCAATATTTTTATGGGTGACTCAAACCATCTATGAGTTGTCCAATTTCTCAAGATTTTCACGGAAAAGAGTAAAATATCCTTAATTAGAATCGACCGTTTCTTTAAAGGAAAGGAGTTGCCGGAGAAGAGTAAATAAAAAAGAGTAATTGAAATAGGTCCTGAGGAATAGTTCAAAGAAGCTCCAAGTAAACCTTTAATGTAAAGAAAATAAAATCTTGCAGATAAATCGTTCGTGTGGAAGGGAATAGCTGTCCTGTATGGCTGTCCAGGCAGTTGCTGTCCGTTGCCTGCATGGCAATCAGAGCCTTGTTGAAAAGCAGCCAATACTGGATTAAAGGCGATTAAATTTCAGGTCTTGTAGGACTGTTCATTTTCTAACGTTTGCAGCAATACCACGAACCACGATATGTTTGATTCGTAATATTCAAGAAACCTTGGAAGCTGTTCGGCCTTTCTTAGGAGGGTGTATACTATTGATGACTTGAGTGACTGAGCCACATTTCTAGTCAATACGAATGGTTTTTGGTGTGAGGTAGTGATTTCCCTATGAGCTGAGAAAAGCTTTTGGTTCATAAGATTACATGGCATTTGATTTGAATAAAGACCCTTTATAATGATTCGCTCTCTAGGCTGGTGTAAAGGAGTTAAAGTTCTGGTGGGATGTAGATTAGCTAGCAGAGCAGCCATATCATTCTGGAAGCTAACCCCCAGATTCATCAAGTCCAGTTTAGCGAGTCCTTAATAGCGAATATTAAGGAATCGCTATTAAAGACTCGCAAAACGGGATGCATGTAGAAATCGCAATATTTTTTGCGATTTCTACTGCTTCCTTATTTGCGATTCTCTAATTGCTAATCGCTAATAAGGAATGGCTTTCCCATTCATTCCTATGGGCCTAACGGCTATAGGAATGAATGGGGAGTCATTCCTTATTTGCGATTAGCAATTAGTGAATCGCAAATAACGAAGCGATTTCAGGGTGCCAGGGTGTCCAAAGGACACCCTGTAGCCCCCCTGAAATGGTAATGTACACTGGTGTTGCGCAAACACATGTCCAAAGGACATGTGTGTGTGTAACATACAACTTAGAAAAATGCACTAATGTGCATTTTTCTAAGTTTTCGCTATTAACCACGTAGTTAGACTTCGCGGTAAATAGCGGCCCCAGATTTCGAATTCGCAATTTTAAAATGGTACATGAATTGCATTTAAGGAATCTCAAATTGAGATTCCTTAAACGCAATTATTCGCAATTTAGCGATTTATAGATTTGCGATTTTTGCATTTGGGATGATGAATCCCAAATGCAAAAATAGCGCTCGCAAAGGGCCAGATTCTCAGAATCTGGCCCTTTGCGAGCCGATTTTGGCTTGATGAATCTGGCCATTAATCCTTTGACCAGAGGGAAATGTTTCCTTTTTGGTTTATATTTCGGCATCCTATAAAGTAACATTTGCAGAGGCTCCATTTTGTTGGTTTCTGGTCTGTATGTTATACATCTAAAGGTGCCACACTAGCGACAGAAAATAGTATGATCTGTTGGAATTAATCGAATTATCATTAGCTCACGAAAGAAATAAATAAAAGGAATCACATATTGATATTTCTTTCATTCATTTTGTGTCAAATGTCAGAATTATGCTATTTAAAATGGTGTTCTCACCAAGGGCATTCTTGTCTAAGATACTCTCACGCCCTCCCTTCCCTATCGCCTCAATTCAACTTCCAAATAGCAGCCGTGGCCATTTCTACTCCTAAAACATAATTCAAAATAGCATGGCTTCTCCATTGTCGATATTGATGACTTGCTATTTTGCACATAGGATATCCTAATCTACACAGTAATTTCCTTCTATTTTATTTTTTATTTTAGACTCGTTTTAATATTCTGTGGAAATGGTTTTAGATGCTCAAGTATCTTCGTGGTTTTATGATGCAAAGGTTTTAATTAACCATGCAAATAGAATAAACTTTGAAACCTTTGACATTGCCATGAGTCTAGTTATCTATTGTGACGGATGTATGACATTACAACGCATGCATTTACCACGCATGCTTTTACATCGCAGTTTTTACAACGCATACCATTACAACGCATAGCGCTTTGGGGTGCTGGATAGTGAATAGTTTAATTTACTATTCCAACTCCAGTCCCCGTGGATAGTAGGGAAGGTGTTGGATAGTAAATTAAATCTATTCCCTATCCTAGAGCGCCCCCCAGCGCAATGCGTTGTAATGGTTTGCGTTGTAAAAGTTGTGATGTAAAAGCACTGCGTGGTAAAAGTTGCGTTGTAAAGGATGTTTCCCATTGTGTACATTAAGGTTACATTTTTCACTAACTGTCAATGCCTCTACATTGGTGATTGATTTAAAGACTAGGGGTCTCATTGAGGGTTTAGTAGGCAGGAGTCCCATCATAAATCTGAAGGGCGCTGTCCTGATATGGTTGTGATTCCTCTGACCTTTAAATTTAATTGAACACCAAGGTTCATAGTAGCAGAGCCTCAGCTGGATCCATTGTCCGAAACCAACAACACAGCAACCCATCACTACAGGGCATCTCTGCCAATGCATCAGAAGGCCTGCACCCTCTAGCTCAGGATTTCAGATGCATATTTTACCTGGACAACCATGCAAGGCATGCCATACCAGAGCAGAAATAATAACATTAGTGTCCCATGCACTAAAGAAATACTCCCTGTGTATCAAGACTATTTTTTTTTTATTTCAGAAGCAAACCCCTGGTTTGATGTGGTGGCCATCCGGCGTTTCGATTTTGCAAAAGTCTATATTCAATGGGTGGTTGCTTGCTGGATGAGCGGTGTGGTTCTACGTCTCCATTGCACTGGTGGGCCACCTGCTCAGGACTTAATCACAAATTATGTCCTCTAGCAATTCCCTCCCATCAATTAAAACAAATAATCAAATCTGCCAATCTGCTCTTGTTTTGGGGATTTCAAACAGGAAGAGGGATACTGAAAGACTTTCAGGATAGGTTTTGTTCCAATGCAGACATTTTTATAGTCATTGGGTGTAGAATAGATTAGACCACCAGCAACAATGATATATCAGGATTTTTACAGCCAACCATTACACCCAAGGTTTGAAATTTTCTCTTTGAAATCCATACACTTTTGATACCATCATGATAAGTTGTGAACAATAATCGGAAAATTGTTGTGACATTCTGGATGCTTTTTTGTTCAAAATTACTCTTATGGAGGAGTCACCTCTAAATATAAACAGCCTCTCTTTTTTCAGAGAATAGCCGAGCACTTAATGATTCTTATTAAATTGTGATGATAGAGTAATAAATTAATCTGACAAATCTTGTAAAGATGTCAAAGTTTATTTACTAAATATTATATTCCACCCCCTGTGGGAAGACTTTTTCCAAACATTGTGTAATTAATCTAATTGGAGCACAAGATTTAGCTTTGAACCACTCTATTGTTTTGGCTGGAGCTCTCAATATTCCAATTTTATAATATTCATCATTGCTCCAATTAGAACAAGAAAGGAGGGCACCAGAGCTCATTTTAAGGTGTTGCTTTTGACTGTCATCTTCAGTCTCACAAATATTTTCTTTCATATTTATATAGAAAACTACTAATTTATGGTCAGCCAATAAGTTGTGTACAATATCGAGGGTCAATACCTTTAGATTTGAGGGAAAAAATTGAAAAACATTTGCAGATAGTTGGCTTCTATGTTAGCCCACTCTCACCAGCCGTTTTACTCTTCTTTAGCACCAGTATTTGGACCAGTGCACTTTTCTACATTTTCACCTTCAACGTAAAATGATAACCCCATGTTTTGGAAATAACCATCTGTCACTATCCAATTGTTGCGGAACCCATCTTTTTGGCATTAAGACACTACTGCAGCTAACCAGTGGTATAGTGGCTGTGCTCTCCCTTCCAAACGTAGTTATATTGGTATACACCAAATTGGCACACCTAATTTACTTGCCCGTCCCTAGTAAATATTGTTACATGTACCCAGGGCCTTTAAATTAAATGCTGCAAGTGGGCTTTCCTTGTGCCACCCACTAACGTAGCACTATACAACATGTCTCAGTCCTGCTATTGTAGCCTCTCATGCGTTTTAGACTGTAATATTGACTTGACAAACTAAACCTTTTGCCATGCCTAAACTTTCCATTTTAATACGTATATGTCACCCTTAAGGTAGGCCCCAAAAGCTCATAGGACAAGGTACTTGGCATCTAAAAATAAGATATATGTACTTAAGTTTTACATGTCCTGACAGTGAAAAAAAATTGTTTTTCACAATAGCTAGGCTAGCTCTCTCATAGGCTAGTGCTGGATTACCTTTTCACACTTAATAAGTGATAACTTCAGTTTGGGAGCAGATAGAGAAATACCTCTTCTGCTTATTTGGAATTTAATTAAAAATACTTGTTAATGATAAAGTCAGATTTTAGGTTACTTTTCTGGAAATAACACTTTTAGCAAGTTAGCATTTTTCTGTTGAAACCAAGAGTGCCCATCTGCCAGTGTCCGGGGTCACTTGTCTGTTAATGGCTTTCCTGTGGTGTGATGTGTATTCTTTCGAAACAGAGAACATAAGGGCCTTAGGTGTGGTGAAGGGTGTTTCTATCCTGAGCAGCATGGCATGGTGGGGTGGACTCAGCACTTACTTGGCTTCAAAGGTTAGCCTGAGGACTGTTCCCACCCCCTTCCTGATTTCTGAGGCTGCCTGCCCTGACACTACCAAATGCAGAACACACATGAGTTTGTGTGTCCTTTGTTACCCTAGACAGATTGGGGCTAGACCCAGGGGAAGAACTTACTTGAACCGATTAGGGTTAGGCAAAGGGAGTGTGTCCCAATCACAGGCTTGCACTCAGTATAAAAGGGCCTCACCCGGAACCTCTTATCAGAACGATCCTGGTCCTAAAAAGATTCAGAAGAAGGACTGCCTGCCATCTGAAGAAGGAAGAATGGACCTGCTTGACTTGAATCCAGGATCCCAGAAGTGACTTCAAGGGTCACTTTGCTAACCTCCTGTTTGAGCTACAGGGACACAACGAACTTCCAGGGGCCTTCCCTGCCACTGCCCAGCTGGCTATCACCAACTGAGCCTTCCCGAGCCTTGGCTAGTGTCAAAATCTATTCCTCCAACCTCCAGACTGCAAGAACACTATTCCAGCTAAAAATCCAGATGTTCTGGGCTCTTCATGTCAGATATGAACCAGCCAGGTCTCCTCCCAAACATAAGTGGACTACATCGAGACCAACATGGGACTTGCATCCGACTGTCAACCCAACCTTTCTGGCTACAGGCTCTGGACTTCACCAGCCTGGTGCTCTTTGCAATGACAACAACATCCCTGTGTTTGTCACCAATGTGAAACTCTGACAAATGTCTAGCCTCGTGCGCCGACATCTGCACCACCAATGTGAAGTTCTGACTGAGGCTCCTCACTTGGAACTGAACTGAGTTCGAAGGTAAACTTTCACCAAGGCGAACCTTGTCCCTGTATCCGACGTGTGCTTCATCGCAATCAGTCTGATATTTTGACTTTGCCCCAGTACAGCGTGACTAGATAACTGCAATTGCCACTTTGTGCTTCTTAAAGCTATTTTTACTCAAACCTTTAAACATTCATAACTTTGGTTCTACTGGCTGGATTTGTGTCATTTTGGTGTCTTTGTATTTATTACATTAACCTTAGTTTTATACATTTGTTTCGGCTTTTTCTTGTGTTGTGTTTTCACTTTATTGCTGTTTGAGTGCTGCATACATACTTTGCACATTGCCTCTAAGCTAAGCTTGACTGCTTTTGTGTCAAGGTACCAGAGGGTCAAGCACACGTTTAGTTAGTGACTTTTGTTTTCTTCCTAACAAGGGTTGTGTTTATTACTTCAGTGGGGCTCTCACCCCTCTCACCTAATAACTCAATTACTTACACCAAGTAAAACTGACATTTCTATATAAAAGTGACAGAAGGTGGGGTCAGCTTACAATTGGTCAAAATAAACTTTTTTTTAAATACACTTTTTTTGCTCCAACATTTTTTTACATTTCCTTATATTACTGTTTACACAAAACACCCGTCAACCGTGCTGTCTGTCAATTTAAATCTCTCACTATGTTTGCAAACTTAAATTTTTTTCACTCAAGAGTGGCAGCCTCTAAATGAATTATTTTTAGCACATATAGGACAAAAAATAAAACCCCTAATTCTGTTTTAGCAATTTTTGTAAAGTATTTGCTGAAGAATTTGTGGTATAGAAGAAACGTGAACTTCCTTGGTAAATGTATGAAAATCTCTTATTTGATAAACAATAATAATATGCTCGATATAAAAGATATATAGCTGCTGTATTTGCTAGGAGTAAATTGGCCCTCACAAAGGTACAACCATATTTTTATTGGCTATAGGTCATGATTGATGATTGGGGATAATAGCGATAATAGCCAAGTTGAGGGTCAGGCCATGAGCACATGTACTGCACTTGTATTATACCAGCCCTCTTTGCATAACAGAACAGCTGGTGAGCACAAGCTGCTCTGCTAAGCATTGGTCCCTTACAGTGTAGGGCTATGTAGGGCTATGTGTGTTTAATGATGGGGCGTTCTGAGGTCAGGGTTTTCTTGCCCCCCACATCACACATGGGACCACGGTGACATGTATGGATAATATTTCATACTCCAGTGTTCATACACTTCATAAACATGAACAGAGATCAATAATTGCGTGAAAGGGTGGAGAATGTTAGGAACTACATCAGAGAATGTCTCACTGAGAATGAGAAAAGATGTGTGAGACTGCCAGATCATAGTTGTGAATGTGTTCAAAGGTGGGAGTAGAATAGTAATGGGGTGGTAGGATGATTGGGTGATAGGTTGCAGGGCAAGCTCATCAATTTGTGGGGTATTTGGAGTGACATTTTGGGGGAAGGCTGAAGCTTTGAGAAGTGAAATGGAGCTTTTGGTAGACTCTTGAAAAAGCTCTGTTGGACGAAATCATAGGAAGTCAGTAGAATTCCAGAGGATGAATTATGATCTTTATGGGTACCCAAAGCAAAGACTTTGATAAGCATAACATACAGACTGGTACTGCAGTACGGTGTCTGGTTAGAACAATGTGTGTGTTGGGAAGGAAACATGGTCAGCTATGTGGGAAGCATGACTAGAAATGTAAGGGAAATTAGATAGAGTTTGAAGAATTGGTCACAGGTAGAGTATTATGGAGGACCAGTCAAGGCTAGGAGGAGAGCAGTTTTGCTTCCTGTAGAACAGATCTAGGCCCTTAATATGAGGTGGTCGGAATATGATGGGGTATTTTACCACATGTAGTAACCGTGGTAAATACCTTCTGTTCTGAGTTTTAAAAGGAAAAGGGGCATACGAAGCAGAAATGGGTTTTAGCACACCAAATGCTGCATGTTTTGCCATTTTTGGTCCTTTTCCCACCATAAATTCCAGCACAGTTGACCTGTCAAAATTGTTCAGGGAAAAACTGCGAGGTTGTGATAATTTTCACACAACTTGAAGTTCCCAAGGAGATCGAAATTTAGCCATTCACTCGTAATTAGAGCCCTAGTGGTAAGAAGAGTATTTATGGGCAAACAGTGAAAGCTGTGAGTGGGCTCCATCAAAGCACATCTGACGGTTACCAAGAAATACTAGGATCTGAAATTAGATTTGTGGAAGTCTTTATATGGCTCATAAAGGAGCTATGCTCCTCCCATATCACTCCGATGAGCAGCGTGCAGTATTAAAGCAGATGAGGAGTGCGAAGAAGGGTAATAGGTTCTTTGGCAAACCCTGTTTACATATATTTGTGGGTGCATTTAACTAAAATGTCATGCAATACACACAAGCAAGCTAAGTTGCTGCACTGCGTTGTGTAAATGGGAGAGAGTAGAATTGCTTCATATTTACAAAGATATGGAGCATTTCTGCTCTCACCCCACCTGATGCACTATGTGCGGCCTAGCGCCAACACAAGCACCCTTGCACCATAGTGCCAAGGTGCCTACGATACAGGTAGGATTCTTTATTGTTAACTAGAGTCCCTCCATAAGAAGATTTTTCAGGAACTGGTGGTTTCTAGTACTACATATATGATTTTCTGCCAACAATAACATATTTAAATTTAGAATGGATTCAGTGTGGTGTACTATGCACTTTTGAGAAGTGAATGCATGAGTCACTAGACAATGAATGCTTAGGAGCTGCCGGGAAGTTTAGGCTGTTCAGTTGCTAGAGCATTGCCATATCTTTCCCCTTTGGATGCAAACAGTGGCTGCATTGCAGCTGCCCAAATGAAAACCCCATTATATCTGCTATTTAAAATATGGGGAGGCAAGCGGACAATATGCAACAAATGTAATTCCAGACCTTTACAATTGAATTATTCCCATAATGTAATACTGTCTGTCTCTCAACTGTCTTCCAATTCATCGTTATGGGAAAAGTTAGTAATTGTAAAGGGATGTAAGGATCATGTAAAGTTTCTCGTTGTAATAAGGTGGAATTATGTTGGCAAGTTTGAACAATGGATGCAAAGTTTTCTTCTTACCAAAAGGATACAGACTACCAGTCAACTTACTTGGTAAAAATTGAAGGTTCATGGTGTTAGTGAAGATACATAGACAGCAGGGCTACTTGAGGCTAAAAGAGAAATATTTAAAAGACAGTTCAGGCCTACTATTATCTAGAATAGCTTCTACTTTTAAACATAAATGGAATGCCTAGGGTGTGGAAAGTAGGACTGCATTGGTACAAGTAGCCAACCGCAACATTCACTTAAATGAAGGGATAAATGAATAATGTGAGGGAAGTCCTCAGGTCTACGTTATTTTCCTAGGAGTTATGTTGCTCAACTCAGTGCTTTGACTTTATGGGCAAGACTATTGATTAATGAAGGACCCTCACTATGTAGCTAATGTATTATTTACTTCAGAAGGGTGTGGTTAAGTGCCTGCTTCTGGATGGGAAAGGTCAGCGTTAGATTAGTAGAACTTGATGTGACTTCCTAATAAGATATAAAGGTACATGGATGTAACTACATCCTGAAGGATTTTGGCAGAAGGCTGGACTGAACCGCATAGCCTTTGCCTACCTGGAGAAAATACCTACTGGGAATTTGAAGAATATCTTGATAACATCATCTGTGCTGAAGTGAGGATAGAACATTAAAATCATACAAGGCCAGAAGGGTTCATCTATCACCATTGGGGCTCAATTATAGAATGGACTGACTTTATTTCTCTTCTGTCTGTCACTTGGTAGGTAGAGAGTTAATAAAGCCCTCTCTTATTAGAAATGGACTCAAAAAGACTGGTTACACCATGGCACTAATGGCCAATAGTAGCTAGTGCAGGAGACCTATTATACAACGCTTATCTTATAAAATAAACTAAGTGTAGGAGCCCAAAGTCTTTCTTAGGGGGAGGTCACCTCTCTCTTCCACTGACTGCTCATTTCTCCTAGTGGTTCCACCAATTTCCTCCACTGGCTCTACACCCAATACAACTGGCGCTAATGAAAGCCACGTGTCACACCTATGCAAACCTTCCTCAAGGAGGATTTTGTGGGGCACCTTTCTAGCAGCATCCCCCTACCTGCCACAGGAACTAATAGACTATTGTCAACATTAAAGTGCAATCATAAATATACTTTTAAACTGGATTGTAAATGTGACCCGCTAAGTTTGCTTAGTGGGACTCTACCTCCATCGGTTTCTAGCTTTGGTAGCACATAAACACAGCAAATGTTTTTAATATGATTCCAAAGCCCTTAGGAAGAAGACCTACACACCAACTTACTATGGTGCACTGCAACTACAAAGAAGGAGAGAGACAGGAGCCAGACTAACCTCCTCCCCTGACACAAACACCCAAGAGTAGACCTGGGCACAACTCCTCTCGACATGTTGTAAGAACTGTCTCCAAACTGTATACAAAGTGTATTGACACTGAGGTCAAATGCCTACAAGGGCACCTCAGGTACACCTGTGAGGTGTCAGGAATAAGTGACAAAAAGAGCCAGGTAAATGGTGCAATGAGAAAAAAAATGAAGAAAATGTAAAGAAACATCCAGTGAAACAGGAAGGGAAGTAAAGGACTCCCTATTAGGAGCAAAGGAGTGCTGGGAAAAATAATTGAAAACGAATGGAGAGCTTCAGTCACACAATGGAAGTTGGAGGTGCAAAGATATGATGAAGGAGAGAAAACAGAGAAGGCATGACTTATGAGGAAATTGAATAGAGGTGTGCGAGCTACTAAGGGCTCAATCTAAATGCCTGGCTCTGACTCGGCTTGACAACCTCTTGAATGCTCGAACCCAAAACGAGCCGAGCCTCATGTTCCACTGCAGCTGAACATGCCTTGTGCCGTGCTGTAAGAGATTTACAGATCGGAGTGATGTTTAAGACCGGTGTAGTACTGTGAAGTCACTCATTAAGCGAATGCTTTGAGTTTGCAATGAAATCGGCTGATTGTTACCTTTAAGCACTTTCACTGAACTATAGGGGGTCTTGACAACTAGCCCCATTGATGTAAGTTCAATACGAGTCTGCCTGCAGCTAGCCCTGCCCTACAGTGATGTATAGTGGGTGAAAGAAAAATGTAACTACTACTCCACTGGCTGAATTATGCAATGTGAAAGCTGGAAACATTGCATCGATATCGGCTTCCACTTGACTACATTGTGTGATCTTAGGTTACTACTTTTTTTGGCATCTGTGCCTCCTTACCGTTAATGATTGCATCCTTCGAGAAAGTTCACTTCTGTAAAACATCTCTTGTTTAACAGACTCCTTACTTCATCCATATTTGCACCCTTGGCCATACATGGCAGGCACAAGACAACTACATTTCCTCAGACTTGGTCCAGCAATGGATTCGTCATTAGTGTAGCTGGGGTGGGGCATGGCTATTCCTAAATTTGTGGTTACAATCTATCGTTTCTAAACTTTTTAAATAAAATACTTCTCATTATAAATTAATTCCCAGTTTTACATTTTGAAGTCTTTTTCGGATATGATTCGATCTGAGTTGCACGACCCTCCTCTATGTCTATGCCCATCCATTTTGTACCTATCATCAATAAGTGCTTCCTTTGACTTTTTTCTTCCTGCCACCCTTTAGATGTGGGCCAGCCAGTAAATGAATAGGGAGAGCTGAGCAAGACTCTGGCATGGCCTAAGCACGGCAGAGGGAGCAACATAGGCCAAATCACATATATGAAAGACTCTGCAAAAGTTCTAAATATTGTGTTTCATTGCAACCAATGGGACGCATTTAAGTTCCACGGAGAGGAGAATGCAGGTGATCATGGACTGGATGGGGAGCACTTTCTGCACATGACATGCCGGACTGCCAGGAGTCGCGCGGCCTGCTGGCCTCCTGCCTCCCTCTGCAGCTGCCCAGCGCAGCATGTTGAATGAGCCCCAGTGCAGGGGCAGCCAGGGACGAATGGGTAGAGTAGCCCAGACAGTGAGTGATGGTGGCACAAAACATGCAACAGCCATCCAGTCGGTGCATTTATTTTGAAATATAAGCCACCTCCTGTTTGCACCGGAAGGTATCGTCACAAATTAAGCACTGCCATTACATCTGAAAGGGCGAGATTTTGATCGATACCTTATATCTATTGATCCAAACCTCGATCTGGTCGACTGAACCTTTATTGCCTGTCTTGGAAGGAAACAGTACACCTATCTGCAAATTAGTTCACCCAAGAAAGGACTCTACTCTCAAAGATCACGGACAACTTCTAGGTTTCAAAAGTTTATTGTAAAGATATAATGAGCTGCAAATACAAGCATCTCAGAATGAGATTCACGAGATACACAGGTCCAATTACATACATGTGCTCTCGAAAAGCCCTCAGACGAGCAACAGAAATCACTAACACAAGTTCTAAAAATAGCAAAGCTATCAGCATAGACGCATATCTCTCCTTCATTTAGGTTGGAGGAAAACAAACACAAGTTAGGCGTCCCTACCCTGTTCTAGATGGTATCCCTACTTAACCAAATCCCAACCTAACAAAGGTGTCAGCAATGAATGACCCCCAAGGGAAGTCACCCACTCTAAGTCTCTTGGTGAAAACCTAAAGTTCTCCAGTCATGACCCCTCACTGCCTACCCATCCGCTCTCTAAAGGGTCCTCAGGTCTCTGCTCTAACTCCACCCAGGGGTGCTGTCCCTAATACAAAACAGTCAACAACATTTGAGACGCCCCTTGCGAAACGCCTCTCACGTGGTGCAACTTCAGGCTTTTTCCATGATGCTTTGTATTGGGCCTCAGACGTTAGAGTTGACCTTGCTTCTCAGTCTCTTCTCCGGCCCGCTGATACCCCTTAAACATTCCAGAACCCTCCTCCAGGTCTGGGCCGTCTACTGAACAGACCTCTATTCATTCACTTATAATTGGATCCCCCCTTTCCTGTTGCAGACAGATATCTGCCGCCAAGAACCCAACTCTCATAGACTTCTAAAAAGGCTTGCAACATTTCTCAGCCCAGACATGTACGTGTAAATCAATGCTAAAACATTTCAGGCCTACAATATTTCACATTATGATTATAGCATTCAATTTCTTCATTTAATTAAAGCATGTTAAAACTCTTATTCTATTATTTAGAAAACATTACTCTAAATCATGGCCCATTAATGCAATGACCAAAAACGTTAAACAATCTGTGTCGTGTAAAGAAACACCTTCCCTTTTAGCTCCAGCTCTGGCCCTGAGGCCTACCACGTTCTGCGTTTTACCACAGACCATCTTATATGTTAACAGCTACACGACATAGATTCAAAATAATCACGTCTAATAAAATCATATAATGTCACACATTTCTGTATTAGTTCCACTTCTACTTAAATCTCTATATTAGCTATACATTTAGAATATAATTTCAGATACTATTAGCACTCATGGCATTTCTCTTCATGAATTATGCTCTCTATAGGTAAGTGTGATGTACTCATATATTTATATCAGTTTGCGCTCTCTCAGTTCCCCCCTTTGATGACCTCTCGGGGTCATCACTAACATTTAAACTGCAGTTATTGCTGGCATTCTCTGCGCTTCCAGAGCTCTCAGGCTCCTGTACTGATTATCTTGTATGGCAGCCAATCTCTGCAACTGTTCTCTTTGGGCCCTTTCTGACCTTCTTGCTCTGTACCATTTGAATACCCTCACCAATCCCCACAATATTATCCCACAGATCAATATTATGATGATAGGCTTTAGGATATACCAAATAAAGCTTTTGCCTAAGGTGGAAAACCACCCTCCAACTGTACTCATTCCGTGGCCCACCTTTTCCCAGACATTTTCTCTACTCAAGTCTTCGATCTCTTTGTGTATATTAGTTATGTTCTTAATAACTTTCTCAAGGGGTTTCGAAAGGTCTGGAATGTAAGTGCAACATTCCTGAACCTTCAAAGCCTTACAGACTCCGCCCTCTTTTGCTAATAAGACATCTAATGCAAGCCGATTTTGAAGAACCATAGCCCTTATCGATTGCATCTCTCCTTCTACCAGCATTAAGGACTGAGCAGTGCTGGCAGACAACCTGTCGACAACTGTTGCCAGTCGTCTAATTTTAACATCATTAAGGATTATTCCCAAAAGAGGGAACATAGCTCCAAAGACATCTCCAACCATTTCTGCATCGCCTAAATCTCTCCTTCCCCTCGATGATGTCTGGCCCTCAATGATCAATAAGTCTTGTGCATGATATATTTTGGGGAAGACAATTGCCAAGTAACATGATCCATACCAGTTGTCAGGTAGTCTCACGTAAGCATTTCTTCCACATACAAAATACACATTTGGAATCACTTGCATTCCCTTCAGGAAATCCTTAGTGTAGTACTCTAAATTAAAAGCATGTTCACAGTCAACTTCACCCACGTATACATTTTCATAATACGTTTTGGCTCGGTGAAGACATAACTTTCCTCTCTGCGCTTTATCTAAAGCTATTGGACCACTACTACCCTTTCTCTTGTGTGACTTCTCTTCCTCGGTCCAATCTAATTTCCCTTGTCCTGATTTTTTCAAAATCTTTTGTCTCCTGTAACGATCATCCACCTGCCCTATGAACTTTTTCTCGACTTCTGACACCTTGCATGTCAGATTATTTCTACGGGCATGTGAAGTATCTAAGGTAATCCAAGGAATGAAGAACTTGGCCAATCTGTCTTCACTCTTCCAGTAATCCCATTTATTCATCTGCTTATAATTCGGGACTTCTGGCAACACAGAATCATAATTGGAGAAATAGTATTCAAAACTATCTCTCTCATAAAATATACTAAGCAATAAGCTACATGTAATGCCATATGTCAGAGGGAGGTGATGATATCGAATTCCTTCATCTACAGACGCAGGCAACTGCATGCAGACGTAGCAATCCTTAACCTCCATGGCATCCACGTATTCATACAAAAGTTTAGCATAAGCATTTGACCTAAAGTCTCCTTGGGACTCGTCTATATGTAACCTGCGGGCTTCTGCAGCCAATAACGCTTTCTCTTGAGTGTTTTCCCTTTTCTCACCTGCAACAGTGGGTGTAAGTGTTACTACAGAATTCGCATCAGTTACCTTTACCTCTTCCTCATGTCCCTTTACATAAGAAATTGTTACCACTAAAGCTATTAATATTATCACTCCTACTATTAGTGTACCTATTATACATTTAGCTCTGCGGTTCGGGGTGCCGGCCTCCATTTCGTCAGACAATCTAGCTTTTCCCTTTCTCTTTGCAAAAAAAGTTCTTTTCCTCTCGTTCCTTTACAGTCTCTTTCAATCCTTTTTTGTCTTTAGAATCCACACAGCTGGAGGCTGACAGCCTTTTTCGCAAAAAGTCCTTTCACAGTTCAAAAAGACAACCCTAGCCCTTCTCCATCCACTCAAGGGGTTCCCTAAAATTCTCTGCTTCCTGGGCGCTAGGTAATCTTCTTTTCTTCTGCTTGCTTTATTTACAAAGTCCTTTAACAATCGACTATTAGATTTGTGGTTGCCGCTTCAATAGCATAGTTCAATATTTCCATGCGAAGAGTATGCTCTTCATGTGCTGTTATCGTGGTACCAAAGTCGGGGAATTTCAATTCTGTAAGAAACATGTGTTTTAACTTGCTGAGGCGGGGAGGTCTGGGGAGCACGAATGTTAGTGACCCTTCTTGTTCGACACCGGGTACCAACAGTTGTATTTCCACGGTGATAATGGGCTCAGAACTGGACACCACCACCGCTCGGATCCTCCCTGTCTCCGGTTTCACAGACATTTGTCGCCAGATATGTCCACTCAGGTGTGGAGTATCTTCTGTTAGGCACACGCACTCTTCTTGACCTCCTTCGGTTCGGTGCCTCAGCGCCCTGAGCACCTTCTTCTGGGTCTGAGTCTTCTGATATCGGAGGAAGGGTTGCTTCTGGAGTTGACCTCAGGCTAGGACTTCTTCTTTGCGGCCAATTTGCTTCTCCACGTGCCCTTCTACTCCTTCTCCTTCTGGTCTGTTCTCGCTCTCTTTCAGACCTGTCAGGGTCAGACTCGTACTCCCAGCTGTCTTCTCCTTCTGTAGCGTCTTCTGTTTCGCTGTTGTACTGACCGTCCTCAGCTTGGTCAGACTCGTTCCCTGCTTCCACTGGCACCTCTACAGCTTGGCTAGCCCCCTCTATGGCTTCTTGGTCCTCAGCTGGACGTCCATCCGAGAGAGGAGCTGTTTCCAGAGGTGCTGGAACCCTTTTCGTATGCGACGCGTGTATCCAGTTGGGCAGGCCTCCCACCTTTACAGCTGTACTTGTGATCAGGATGACCTGGTAGGGCCCACGCCAACGAATATCCAAGCAGCTTCTTCTCACATGTTTCTTCACCAGGACCCAGTCCCCAGGATACAGGTCATGGCAAGGGCCCTGGCACGCTGGAACCTCTGCAGCCTGCACCTGAAGGGACACAGAACGCATGGCGTCAGACAGCCCCTTACAATAGTCCAGGATCATATCATCGGTGATATTTAACAGTGCAGTAGCTGGAATAGATGGCAGTCTCATTGCTCTCCCCATTAACACCTCATGTGGTGACAACCCTGTTCTTCTGTCTGGGGTACTACGAAGGCTCATGAGTACTAATGGCAGGGCATCAGGCCAACTCAGGGTCGTTGAGGAGCAAACTTTCGCTATTCTGGACTTGATCGTGCCATTAATTTGTTCCACAATTCCTGAGGCTTCTGGTCGGTAACTGCAATGGAGCTTTTGGTCTATATTCAGTGCAACACAAATCATCTTCACAAGCTCGCTGTTAAAATGTGTTCCCCTATCTGATTCCAAAAAGGCCGGCACCCCGAAACGAGGGATAAGTTCTCTAAGCAGTAACTTAGCCACTGTGAGGGTGTCGCACCTACGTGTAGGGTATGCCTCAACCCATCTGGAGAACACACAAACAACCACCAGGACATAGCGGAGGCGGTTGCATCTTGGCATTTCAATGAAATCTATCTGCATTCTGTTGAATGGACCTCCAGACCTTCCTATGTGACTTAGTGCAACTGGTGTTCTTTTCCCTACATTCAGCTGCTGGCAGGTCACACAACGCTGGCACACTGCTTCTGCTGCTATTCTAAACTTAGGATTGTACCAAGTCTGTCTAAACACTCTCAGCATAGCATCTCTCCCTAAGTGTACGGGACCATGTATGAGTCTAGCCATTGGACTCACCATCTCATTGGGCAACACTGCTCTGCCGTCTGCTGAGACCCAAAAATGAGTCTCACCCATTCCACATCCTGCCTTTACCCATGTTTCCTTTTCTGAATCAGGAGCATTTTCTTGCATGGTTGACAATTCATCCCAAGTATCAACAGTTTCCAGTATCATGGCTAATTCAGTTCTTACATTTATTCCACCCACATCCACCTCTGTGAAAGAGTAACCTTGTTCTGCGCAATACCGCGCAACTTCATCAGCATATCTATTGCCTTTCGAAACAAAGTCCTCATTTTTGGTATGTGCGATGCACTTTACAACTGCGATACTTGCTGGACATTGCAATGCTTCTAACAACAAGCGCACAAACTCTCCATTGCGAATGGGAGAGCCTGAAGAAGTCATGAACCCTCTTTGAGACCATAACTGCCCGTAATCATGAACTACCCCAAACCCGTATTGGCTGTCGGTGTAGATGGTGACTCGAATTTGATTGCCTGCTAAGCAAGCACGTGTTAGGGCAATAATCTCGGCTACCTGAGCGGAGTTTACTCCTTCCAGGCACCCTGCTTCCACAACTCCTTCAATTGTACAAACAGCATAAGCTGCTCTCAACTGCCCAACTTCGTCTCTTACACATGAGCCATCGACAAAGAAAACTTCGTCTGGGTCGGTCAGTGGCTCATCTACGATGTCGGGTCTGGGTTTGGTGCATAGTTCAGTCACATCGAGACAGTCATGGTCTGTATATTCATCATCATCATCAATATCATTTGGAAGTGGCATTAAGGTAGCAGGGTTCAAAACAGAGCATCTCTTGAGGGTCACGTTCTCTGCAGCAAGAATAACTTGCTCATAGCGCGTGAGCCTGCTATTGGTCAGATGCTGTGTTTTGGTCCTGGTCATCAACAGTTCAACAGAATGTGGCACGCACACCTCTAACGGGTGCCCCATGACGATATTTTCACATCTCTCAATGCTGACACCCGTTGCCGCAACGGATTTGAGACATCCGGGCAACGCTGCGGCTACTGGGTCTAAAGTAGCTGAGAAATAAGCAACTGGTCTACGGGCATTCCCATGGATTTGGACCAACACAGACAACGCACAACCTTCTCTCTCACAACAGTAAAGAAAGAATTGTTTATTGTAATCAGGCATTCCCAATGCCGGAGCACGACACAGGTCCTCTCTCAGCTGTAAGAATGCCATCAAACAGTCTTTGTCCCATGGTACCGGATCACTCACCTCCTTGTGCGTCAGTTTTTGCAAAGGTTTTGCTTTCAGTGAAAAGTTCACGATCCACTGTCGGCAATAACCCACCATCCCTAGGAACATCCTGACCTCTCTCTGGGTCTGAGGCGCATTCATTTTCATGATCGCCTCTATCCTATCTGGTGACACTTTTCGTTTGCCTTTCTCAATTCTGTGTCCCAAGTACTGCACTTCTGTCAGGCAGTACTGCAATTTTCCCGGGGATACCTTATGCCCATTGGCAGCTAGGTGATTTAACAAAGCAATGGAGTCTTCCCTGCAAGCTTCTTCTGTGTCTGACGCCACAAGGAGGTCGTCTATGTACTGGACCAGAACTGACTTCTGGGGCAGCACTAGACTTTCAAGATTTTTCTTCAGAAGCTGGTTAAAGATCGATGGACTCTCTGTATACCCCTGAGGGATACGACACCATGTTAGGACGCGATTTTCCAGCTTAAATGCGAAAAGAAAATGGCTATCTTCGTCCAAAGGGATCGAAAAGAAAGCCTGACAAAGATCTATCACAGTGAACCACTCAGCTTGGAATGGAATCTGAAACAGTATCACTGATGGATTCGGTACCACTGGACAACATGAAACGACTATGTTATTAATCTTTCGAAGGTCCTGCACTATCCGAAATTTCCCATTTGGTTTCTGCAGACCCATAATCGGGGAGTTACATGGACTACCCACGATTTCTTTCAGTATTCCCTGTTTAATCATGGACTCGATCACGGGTTTTATGCCTGCAATCGTTTCTGGAGTCAATTTATACTGGGGTGTTCTTGGGAACTCAGCATGCGGTTTCACTACAATTTTCACTGGGTCCACCCCTTTGACCAATCCAATCTCTTCCCCAGTGAAATCCCATACCTCTGATGCCACTGTCTCTCTCAAATCCCAGGGAAGCTCGTCTACTGTCAAAGTAGGGTACAGCTCCACACATATTCTTGAGTTTGCAACTTTGAAATCTGCATCATCATCATTAGTCAATACCTCCACTCCCTGGGGTGTACAATATATAGTACAATTCAATTTGCACAACAGGTCTCTTCCTAGCAGACACACAGGGCTTGAATCGCAAACCACAAATTGGTGCTCATCGCTGTACTTCCCTATTTTCACCTGTACCGGTTCTGTCAATTGGCTGGTTATTCTCCTGTTTGCGACCCCTACCACCTGTATGGTCTCTCCAGACATGGGCAGGTCTGGAACTGCAGCTGATCTGATCGTGGATCTAGTGGCTCCTGTGTCCACCAGAAATGTCGTAGGGCACCCTGCTACTTCTGCTTCCACATAGGGTCCCCTCTGATCTACCTCTAAGGCTGCCCCAAGGGTGCAGTCTTCTCTTTCCACTCTCTGTCCGGTTAATGGGTCCACATAATAGCATTCTTCCCCTTCCATAAACAGGGGCATTTGTCTATAGGTCTTACCCATACTCCCTACTCGAGGAGGTTGCGGGAACTGGGCTCGGGGAGGAGCCCCCCCCCCTTTGAGCACCTTTCCTTGGTATGGCGTCGCCCCTCTCATAGGTGCGCTCTGGACCTCTTCCTCCTCTATCTCTTGCTCTCCGATCTCTACATTGTAAGGGCACTCGCGTTTCCAATGCCCCAACTCGTTGCACTGGTGGCACCTAGTCGTTTTCTTCAAGGTAGCTATGTCTACTCTGGGTCTAAAGGTAGTACTCTCCTCATTACCCTTGTTCTGACTGTACTGCTTCTTACCTCCTGTACCTGTCCCTTGCTGCTGTTGTTGCGGTCCCCCCTTTCCTGCTGTCTGCAATTGTACCACCATCAGCTTCTCTTTTAGTTTCTTAGCCTTGGAGTCTACCTCATCACAGCAGTACCTGGCATATCTCAGTATTTCATCTAGGGGTTTACTTTGCCAACAAATCGAGTGTTGCTGAATCATTAAACTAATATCCGGTCTCAGTCCCAGGACGAACTTGGACACGAATTGCCCTATGTCCTTTGGATCCATTACATCCAAGCCGCTATACTGTTTAAACGCCTTCAGCAATCTCTCGTAATATTCATGGACTGTCTCTTTGGGTTCCTGTCTCGTTCTGTCTATTCTGACCCAATCTATGTCTTGCATTGGCACTTTTTCTTTCAGCCAAGTCATCACTCTCTCGAATTTTGCCATCACGATCTCGGACGGCCCATTAGTCCTAGCATCTCTCTCTGGCTCCGTTGTGGGCCACTCAGCGCTAACCTTGCATGCTGTCCACAGATCTCCTGGTACTACAATGTCAAACAGCGTGTTCAGATCTATCCATAGGACTTTTGAGATCTTTACAAACCTCTCGACTTGCTTGTACCACTCCACGGGGCTCTCTCGTAACTTGGGGAAAGATGTGGTAAAAGCAGCTAAATCTCCCCTACTCCAAGGGACATGTACATAGCTCCCATTGGCAACTTCACGCAAAGGGTAAGCTTCTATTCCCTGCTGTCCTGGTGTTATACCAATCATGCTTCTTCTGCCGGTCCCTTTCTTGGACCACCTCTCTTCCCATTTATCTAGTGCCCTCCATGTCCTTATTCCAGTAATCAGTTCCCTTATGTGTGTTTTCAGCCCAATCGTTCTCCTCTCATCTAGATCTCGATCTGAGTAATGTAGCCTGTGGTTACCCTGTAATGCTTTGGTTCTTGACAAGTCCACCATATATTTGCCTGCTAGTTCGACTAACTTCTCATGGACTGCTCTCGCCTTTCGTGTGATGTCCTTTGCCATATACAGTATTTCATCCTGTTCATACATTTCCATTCTTTCTAAAGGCAGGGTACCATCTACCATGTCATCCAGATCTGACCTTAAGCTGGAGACATCAAGTCTCTTGGCTTTTATCTCAGCTCGCAATATGTCTTTCGAAGGGGGCTCACTGGTCTCCCTACCATCCCAACTTCGAGCTCTGCGTTTGGGCTCAGGAGAATTAATGGGTGGCCTCCCTTGCTCCCATCTCTCCAGGTCCCATGCTCGGCCATCCGATCTTGGACGGTGATGGAACACGGGCCTTTTATCCCTACTCTCTCTCTGCCCACTCTCGTCTTCTTCTCTCCTCTCACCGCACATCTCTCTGTTATTTTCCCTCTGGTCGCTACACTCCCTTTGCCTCGTATCGCTCAGTATCCGATACGATCCTTCCTGGTTCCCCATATTCCCTGGGCTGCGCTCATTTCTGTCATCACAGGGACTATGGTGCGACCTCTCACAACTCCCATTCTGTTCTCTGGTGGCAGGCACACAGTGTGGACACTTAAAGCTGTTCCTGTACTCTTGCGCTCTCCTCTCCCCTTCTCTGAGTATTGGGCACGCCACCCCTCCACTCCCGGGGCCCCCGTTTTCCAGGTCTGTTCTACCTCCATTCCGGGCCCAATGGGTGACTCCCCTACTCCCTCTACAGTCCCACTCCGGGCTACTCTCCCCAGCCCCGCAGTGAGTTCGTGCTCTGCTGTCCTGACTTTCCCTTTCTGCTTCTGCAGCATTGATGCACTTTTGAGCCTTCACTGCCTCATCCCACTGCTTCATGTACTCATTTAGCTCTTGAAAGGATCTTCGTCCAGATCCCCTCAGATCCATTGGCCATCTAGGGCCCCCAGGATCTCCTCCTGGGTCCCCTGCTGTGTGCTTCGGGGTGCTCCACTCTCTGGGTATCGGCATCTGACTTGGGGAATTAGTGGTATCGTTCCTCCTTGCCTGCTCTGCTCTTTCTCTGTCTTTCCGTTTCCGTTCTTCCCCTTTTGCTCTCTCTTGGTCATATATCGATATTATAGGACCTATGGTAACAGGTACCTGTAGTGCATCTGGTAATGGGTAGGATGTGGCGCTTTCCGTTTCCGGCGCTCTTTGTACCACAAACCTACCGACTACCTGTTGCACCTGACTAGGCTGGAGCAACTCTTTCTTTGGCTCAGGATCCCACTCTGAACTGGGAAGCGGTCTATGCTCTCCTGCATTGCCCCCCTTTTCTCCTTCAGTATTCTCGACCTCTCCCCCTGCTCTATTATACGGGGGTGGCCTGTCTGTCAGTAATCTGTTTATCAGGCTGTCCTCTGTTTCGCTCTCATCATCTTCTTCTAGGGGGCTTTTATTTACTGGCGCCTCTAACACTGGGTACAGTTTATTTATTTCCAAATTATGCACTCTCCATCTTTTAGCATCCGCATCCCACCTGGCATCCTGTACTGCCCTTACCGAGCGTTTCACCCTTTCTTGTCGTCTGTTCATATTCCTTTCATGCGCTGCCCTAAGCCATGCATCAAGGGCTTCAAACTGGGTTGGTCTAGGCAAGGGTCTCTTTGAGGTCATGACTGATTTCAATCGATGTAACACCTCTAATCTGAACGTCCCGTACTTCGGGAACGTCAGTTCCTCGTTTCCTTCAGTAATCTTACTCCACTCTGATATCCAAAGGATCGTATGCAACCCAACATTTACTGCCATATAACGAGCTGGCGTACCCTCCGGCGGGGCTTCTTCCCCTTCATACGATCCTCGCCTCTCTTTCTTAAACAGCGCTTTCAACCATTTAAAACACTTCATAATTATGCGCACAAAATTCAGCCTCGCTACTCTGTTTACTTCCTGATGACAATCCACCAATCCTGTCGCGGCTTTGCTAGCTTGGCCTATCACAGCGCGGTCTTTCTCCTGTTGGCCAATCACGTCGCGACCCTGTATGACGTGTTCGCTAGCTGGCCTATCACAGCGCGGTCTTTCTCCGGTCAGCCAATCACTGCGCGACACCACCTGACGTCTCTTTTCTCCGCTTCGCAGCAGCACCCCTCCTTTCTCAACTCGTCTCCCGGTTATGCATGCGTCCCATTCATACACTGAAAAATGACTACTTCCGACCAAGCGGTCACTTCTCTCGACTGTACGTCCACAGTCTATCTGTAATTGTCAACACAACTGACGAGATGTCTATTGTCTCTCTGATAGGTTACTTACACACACAGTAACTTCCGACCAGCGTCCGTTACTCACGCACTCACTCTTACGTTCCCCCTATCTCGGTCTCTCGGGTGATCAATGGTACCTCATGACCCCCTTCACACTAGTTGACAATTACTCTGGGTGTCCGATACACCCGAACCACTTAAGCTCTCCTTGAACTTAAGATTTCCACCGGTTGCGCGCGCTCACAACCTGTTCCACAGTCACTCTACAAACATTCAACTCCGCCAGACATTACAACATAGATACAATACAAAAACACCGCAATCTAACACGCATAACCCTTTATACTCACTCTCGACCGATACTGCTGCTTTTTCTGTCTCACGTCATCCGGATCTTCATCTGCGGGCTGTTCTTCCGATCATCGATTTCTAGGGGCCTTGGGGTAAGCTAACCTGGCCTAGGTCACCGTCCTCAAGAAGGCAACCATCCTCTATAGCTACCAACTGAAAGGGCGAGATTTTGATCGATACCTTATATCTATTGATCCAAACCTCGATCTGGTCGACTGAACCTTTATTGCCTGTCTTGGAAGGAAACAGTACACCTATCTGCAAATTAGTTCACCCAAGAAAGGACTCTACTCTCAAAGATCACGGACAACTTCTAGGTTTCAAAAGTTTATTGTAAAGATATAATGAGCTGCAAATACAAGCATCTCAGAATGAGATTCACGAGATACACAGGTCCAATTACATACATGTGCTCTCGAAAAGCCCTCAGACGAGCAACAGAAATCACTAACACAAGTTCTAAAAATAGCAAAGCTATCAGCATAGACGCATATCTCTCCTTCATTTAGGTTGGAGGAAAACAAACACAAGTTAGGCGTCCCTACCCTGTTCTAGATGGTATCCCTACTTAACCAAATCCCAACCTAACAAAGGTGTCAGCAATGAATGACCCCCAAGGGAAGTCACCCACTCTAAGTCTCTTGGTGAAAACCTAAAGTTCTCCAGTCATGACCCCTCACTGCCTACCCATCCGCTCTCTAAAGGGTCCTCAGGTCTCTGCTCTAACTCCACCCAGGGGTGCTGTCCCTAATACAAAACAGTCAACAACATTTGAGACGCCCCTTGCGAAACGCCTCTCACGTGGTGCAACTTCAGGCTTTTTCCATGATGCTTTGTATTGGGCCTCAGACGTTAGAGTTGACCTTGCTTCTCAGTCTCTTCTCCGGCCCGCTGATACCCCTTAAACATTCCAGAACCCTCCTCCAGGTCTGGGCCGTCTACTGAACAGACCTCTATTCATTCACTTATAATTGGATCCCCCCTTTCCTGTTGCAGACAGATATCTGCCGCCAAGAACCCAACTCTCATAGACTTCTAAAAAGGCTTGCAACATTTCTCAGCCCAGACATGTACGTGTAAATCAATGCTAAAACATTTCAGGCCTACAATATTTCACATTATGATTATAGCATTCAATTTCTTCATTTAATTAAAGCATGTTAAAACTCTTATTCTATTATTTAGAAAACATTACTCTAAATCATGGCCCATTAATGCAATGACCAAAAACGTTAAACAATCTGTGTCGTGTAAAGAAACACCTTCCCTTTTAGCTCCAGCTCTGGCCCTGAGGCCTACCACGTTCTGCGTTTTACCACAGACCATCTTATATGTTAACAGCTACACGACATAGATTCAAAATAATCACGTCTAATAAAATCATATAATGTCACACATTTCTGTATTAGTTCCACTTCTACTTAAATCTCTATATTAGCTATACATTTAGAATATAATTTCAGATACTATTAGCACTCATGGCATTTCTCTTCATGAATTATGCTCTCTATAGGTAAGTGTGATGTACTCATATATTTATATCAGTTTGCGCTCTCTCACATCATTGGTGCAACCATTGACGATAGAGGTAAAGGGTTCCACTGTTTATGATAGCGTTGATATCTTGGTCTTTGTCTGGCAAACACCTGCCTGTTCAGCAGTAACGCACTGCACATAAATTGGATTACATAAGGATATTACATTTTAAAGTTATTCAAAGTTTTAATGACAGAGAGTTTTTTTTTAATGTTTTTATTGAAAAGTTTTTTTATCAGCAGACAGACATATTCATTATACAGGCAAAAGAGAAGGAAAACACACCTAGGTACCCAATAAACAAAAAACAATCGGTCAAAATAATGCATTATACAAATACAACTTCAATTACACCTGAATTTACACACTAAAGAAAAATACGAAATATAACATACTCATATCCAGTTTGAAATTGGTGCCCAAATTTTCAGATACATCGTTCTCTTTCTCTTGCCCTTAGATTTATAAACCGCGGGCTCCAGATGGTATATGGATAGTAATCTGAATTGCCAGTTGGTAAATGTAGGAGAATCCACGTCTATCCATTGTGTTGTGATGCAGTGCCGATAAACGGACATGCAAATTAAGATAAATCCTGCCTCGGCTTCTTTACCTGGTCTAAGGAGATTTTATAGGGAGCCTAAAATCATCAATTCAGTTGATAGTTGTACTTCAATATGTAAGCTGTGTGTCAAGAAATATTCGATATCCCGAATAAAATGGCATAATTTAGGGCATGAAAAAAACATATGAAGTGCGTCCGCTGCCACTAGTCCGCATCGATTGCATTTATTGCCTCTCGGGGAGTGCCATTTTTCCATTTTTTCCGGGGTATAATATAAATTAAAAATAGACATAAAGTGCTGACTCTTCAGGGGACCATTAAATACAACATTCATAGATAACTCAATTATTCTATCAAGCTTTATTGAGGGTGATCCCAATTTATTTTGCCACCTAGTCTCCCATACCGATAAGTCAACCTCTGTTTTCTCTAACAGCAATTGATATAATGGCCCCAACTTCGATTTTTTATAATTGCTTCCAAGAGTTCTATCCTAATAAATGCAATCAAATCATATGCTCTCTTCTGCTCCAAGAAACTACGTACCTGCAAATATTTACAGAAATCCGAGCGAGGTACTTTGAATTTAATCTCTAAGTAATCAAAGGTGACTATCTGCTCCCCTTGAAAGACATCTCCCAGCCTACAGATTCCAGACCGCTCCCATTTCCTCATCACATGATCCCTAAATACCGCTGGAAAAAGGAGACAATTGTAAAGAGGTGTATAAAAGTTTAAATTATGACATAACCCTATTCTCCTCTTTATCTTCCTCCAAATTTCGAATGCTGCTATCACTATCTTAAACTTCGTTTTTTTATAATAACTTGGTTCAACTCTGCGAACTAAACATTGCTTCGCCTCTATGCCCATCACCATTTCGTATATGGACGGTGTGGCAAATTCTTCTGTTGGATCTTCCTGAAAGAATAAAGGTCCCATATATTTCAAAAGAGATACCCAGTGGTACAGGCGAAAATTAGGCACACTCAGAGGGAGTTTTAGTAGTTTTCTTAGAACACACACATTTCAGTCGGTAGCTCCAACCAGGATAAGAATCAAGATTCCAAGTAGACTAGATTCTGCAGTTTAACCACTAGGCCATGTTTCCATATTTTCATAGGATGTGTTCAAAAGAGATGAATTTTATAAACTTTGTATGGGATTTTGTCTTTCGTTATTTATATGTTGTGTTGCTATTGATGTAATTTGTTTTTATCTATGGTTGAGGAATTTTTCTCTCCAATAATTATAGTAGTATGTAATTATTTCGACAAATGGAAGTTTTATGGACATCGATTGAAATAGGAAGATATTTAATTAATTAATTAAGGGAGATTAGGCTCTCCATGAAATCCTTGGGGTTGGACCTATTCTGGGGAAATGACAGGGTCTCTACTTTTGGGGTGCCGGGGTTCTGGTTGTGAAGGGATCGGGAGCTTGAATGTCAGGATCTGGTAATGTTTATACAAGAGCAGGGGTCGTTGATTGTTTATGAGGACAGAGGACAAGGAAGAAGCACCAGAAGTACAGATTAAAAGTGGGAGAAATTTATACGGACTACAGCATAAAGTCAAAAAATGGGGTCAAAAAGCTTGTCTCAAATAAAGAGTAATAAATATTGTGATAGAATATCAAGACGTGTTTAACACTTTAATACACCATTTCTATTTGACTTTGGTTTCAAAATGACATCAAACGTGGGTGGGTTGAATAAGTACTTTTAGTTTGTTTTCTTTTGTACTACCTACAACCTACATGGGGGAGTGGTAGATTTCATAACCTGTTCTGGTAGGATGAGAATGTTACTGCGAGAATCGATGGCGACGAACGGGATAAGAGCTAAGGGGGAAGAGTCCTAGAATCCAAGTGGTGGCGATGAGGGAAGCTGTAGAGGCAGGACTGTGGTAGGGACACATGGAGCTGATTGATACATAAGGCAGGCCCAGGATGCCCATGTTTGAAGGAATCCCTACCCCACTTCTTGTTTGCTTGTAAGGCATACAAGAGGCCAAGATCAAGGTGGCTAAAACCAGCATGTAGGGAGTTGGGCGTCAGAGACTTTAGGATTGCCCTACGTATCCTTCTAACAGATACATCATCTCTGTATATCGTATGCGGGGTTGCAAAGTTTCTTGCCAGTGCTTGTTTTATATGCACAAGGCTGTTAAATGAAAACAATAACTAGATCATGCCTCAACTTTGAACTTATACGTATATTACTGTAATTGCACTTTACCCCTTTGTAACCATTCATTTTAAATTGTATATACCTTTTTATCGTTTTTATGTTATGAAATAGTCAGAATATTTCTTATAATTAATATTTTATGTCTGGAAATGTTTGTACTTTTATGATATGTATATATCGAATAAAGTATTATTACTTACATAAGGCAGCATGCTGCTTAAAGAAATTTAAAACATAAGGCACCATGCTGAACTGTTACTCTCTTTAAAGTTGTCCTCCCCTCTAGCTGTCTCTTTTTCGCTCTCTGTTTATTGCATGTTTTCTGTTATTTGACCCAAGCACATATATAATAATATTATTCAGTTTTGAAGCATAGGACAGACCTCAAAAGGCCTAGCTATTTGACAGCTGAATGATAAGAGAGCTCCGTCCTAGTGCCGAGCCCAGCTTGCTTGAAGATTGACCACTCACTAATAGTCGAACAGCAGATGGATCTACAATCCGCTCCCAATTCCGAGTGGAAGACCTCAGGATAGGGAAATACCTGCAAAATGTGCATGCTTATCTAGATAAGAAAGCGCCCAAAATAGCATTTTGACACTAATTGTCCCTCTAATGTGTGTTGCCAGGTTTTACGGAGAGTTCTAATTGTGTTTCGGCCCTAAACAGAACATTGTGCCAGAAACAGTATTACTTCCCTAGACGAAATCTGGGCTTCAGTATACTCAAAATACAGTAGGTGGGTATACCGACTAGATGGTCCAGGCAGTCTTTGTCTGCTCACTCTTTCTAGCCAGAGGAATAGCTCATTGAGCACCACAACAAAGTGGGTATTGTTAGGTCACAAGTTTAAATCCTGCAAGCTTTCCAAAGGTCAGTGCATTGAATACCATAAATTAGGTTATTGTAAGGTCTAGTATTTACAGTGCTGATAAATGGTTGAAGTGTGGTATGAAATGCTATTTAAAAGCAAACTTTTATTTTTATGACATCTAAAGAAGCATTTAGAATTCTGAAATATACATTCTTAGCACATCAGAATACATGTAGGGAAGCGAAAAGCATTCCGAACTTAACAGGAACCGATTTTTAAAGTGGGGGACATTGCATTGGGGCAGTCCATGATTTAATTAGGCCTATTTCATTAAAGTACACCTTTTTCATGTATTACTTATTGTTGCAGAAACACCCTGATTGCTTTTTTACTTGAATCTTGCAATGTAAATGTGATGTCTTACTGTTCATTCTGTTTGAAACTTGTCTCTTGAAAGGCATTAAACTATTATTTCTCTTACAGTGGGCTGGACAAACAGCCACGGTTGGAAGCCAAGGCTCATGCAATTCCCTGAAAGGACCACCTTCCCCATGAGGAAAAAGCTCAGCTTGGAATTTCTCCAGCACGGAGAGGACAGATATGAAACCCATCAGGGAAGGAGACACTAAAGACATCCCACTTTAAGGAGTGGGGCATCCTCATGCACGAGGAAAAGAACTTGAATCAAGTGTCTTTTGTTTCCTGTGTCATTTTGTTTAATGATACTTATTTTTTGGCCTAACAAAGACACCACTGAAACTGGAATACCGTGTTCAGTTGCATGCTTGTTTTATTCTTGTTATTTTTTATGCCTATTGCAAACATATTTAAACAACCTGTGTTTCATTGTTATAACATTGGTTTAACTGCACATAACCTGGCGTTGTTATACTTTACATTTCTTGTTCTGGTAGTAGTATTAAGTCCCCGTCTCAAGTCAAATTTATGGAGAGCAAAGGACCATCACATAAAGAAATATATACTTTAGGCCAGACATATTTTGGTATAATATAGTGCATGATTTATTTGCCGACATGATTTTAAGAGACACGGTGTACTTTACATTTCTTAATTTTTATAAAAAATACAGCATTCTTATTATAAACACAAGTGATATGTACTGTGACTTATTTCGATAGCTCTAGTATGTAAAAATACAAAATTGTTCCTAATAAAATTATGTAAGGTATGTTGCAAAGTGTCTTTCCTTTGGATGCAAATGCATTGAAGTATGCACTTCTGTTGCTCCATCATTAGAGATACCTACGTATCAGTCCATCCATCACCCGCCCATCCACTTATCCAAAGGCACTCATTCCACTAATCAGTCTATCCATCCATCCATGATCCATCCATCCTTCCATCCCTCAATTCATAGACCTATACCTCCCCAACACAAACCACTCTTTCCACCGACTACAATAAGTCAAGATCTTTAGTTGAGTTATGCCAGAACACGCCAGCTGCTATATTTGAAATCAAAATTGGTTACCATCTTCTAAGCTCCAATTATAGAAAATAAGCATAGTAGGAGCAATATACTTTTGCGGTGATGTTTTCTTCACTAGATTGATATAGTGCTTTTGAATTATTGTTGCAGAGGACAATGACGTGCATAGCGAATGTTGGAAAAGTCTGTAATAGATGGTCATCTTTACAAAACGGTGTAGGAGATGCTGCAGAGCGCCTCATACGGCATTGCTGCTCTGCAAGCATCTTTAATCATACCAGTATAATGATTGAGAACATAACTGAAAGAGTACAGCTGAAAAGACTAGAGGACTTTCATCATGAAAGATACAGTAAGAAATACAGAGCGTTATGTAGCATGGACTTAAACATGGCTTCTAGCTCAAAATACATGGTATATTCTTGAAAATTACAGTAGGAAAAGCAATATTAGGATTTTGTTTTGCTAGAAATTGGAAACCTGGTGAACGTAAACTTTTTTTTTTTTTTACATTGCTATTAACCTTAAGGATATCCACTGCTCCGTACATGACAGAAAGACAATGGGTACACTGCACCTGGCATACAATTTTCAAAGAACAGGGTGAAATCGAGGTAATTTGTTGCAAGAAAAAGTTAGATCAAGCGAACGAAGGGGCATATCAGCAAGGGCCGGCGATAATTATCACTCAGCGCGCTTAGCGCGAGGATAAATATCGCCGACTAATGCTACATTTTATCGCTGAGATAGCGTGCTATCAGCATCGATTATCTCAACAGCGATAAAATTCCTGGCGCAAGCTTCCATATGTTCAATAATCGCTGGAAATCCAGCGATAATCGCACAAATTATGGCGATAGCTTGATGATAAGGCAGGGCAGACTCAGCCATGATATCCACATTCCATTGGATATCATGGCTAAGTCAGACTGCAAGCAGGCGTAAGGAAAGTAGCGATAAACGCGGTTAGCGATACTTTTCCTATTGCTATGCATGTTAGAATGCAGCTTGATAATTGGAGAAAAGTCGGTTAGCGACATTTCTCCAGTAATTTTGAAATGGAACACCCACTTTGCATCTCATTGGAGATGCAAAGCTGGGCTTTGAGGGAAAGGGCGCTAAGGCAAGGATTCACACGATAGCGTGACCTTGCTGATAGGGAGTTAAGATTATCGCCACTTTAGCGGCAAATAGTGCCGCTAAAGCAGCAATAATGCCCTTGATGATATGCCCCTAAAATATTAGGCAGATGCTAATGTGAAAACCACTTTTATGGGAGAATTTGTTATTTATGTTTTTTGTGAAATCCGTGGCTGAAGAAAGATGAAAAAGTTTATTCTGGAATGTAGAAACTTTCTAAAGAAAAGGTATCATGTATAAAATGAATTTCCAGCCATCACACAACTAAGCAAGACAATGCAAAGCAGTATGCGGTGTCTGCTGTTTGTCATTGATTCAGTATAGCAGCAAGTTGACAGAAGGTATGAATTCACTTATTGTAAATGGAGTGTGGAAACTTGGTGACAGGTGCCCTGTGATTCCATGCACTTCCCTGCTGGGGTATTGGAGTCTAGGATGAACCTGGAGGAATAAAGCTTTTCAGAATCTGCATGAACGTCTGTCTGCAGTCACATGTGCTACTGCCACATGTCTGATGTGGGTTAGGTGGTTGGACCACCACTCCAGATACGACTAATTATCAGAGGTATATCATTAGTGGAAAGAAACCATTAGCCAAGTAGAAGACAAACAAAGGGTAAGGAACTCTGAAGGATATATCTGAGCTACCATGACGCTTAGGGGTATATTCACAAGAACGTGTTCTAAACATCAACAAAAAAAGATAACCACCCTTACACATCACAGCCTATCATGGGAAAATAACCCTGTGTCAACGGGGAATTCACAACAAGGCGGAAGCATGCGATAGGCTGCCGAAACCGCGGCCAATGTCCGCGATACAACCACCTCGACGGAAATAAAAACATAAACCACAACACAAAAAAGTGCGAAGAGCCCATTCGCAATGAGGAAAGCAGAGATAAGCACCGCCAGGCCCGCGACACACACGGCAGGTGGGAATGAGCACAACAAAAGCCTGAAAAAAGAGACAATCCAAACAGAAAACAACAACCAAGCACAATGGAGGTAACCCGAGCCAGCACACAAGCCCCATTGCCAACATAACATTGTACATGGCAGGCCATCTCGGACAAGGTGAATGCAGCCTGAGAGTGGAGGTGGACAATGGAAGAAAACCAGAACATCTGGAATGAAATGCACAAACAACAAGAAACATGCCGACTACAAGTAGGCAGCAATGCACACCGGAGGTGGGAGGTCAGCACCACACCAGGAGCTGGATGACATGGTGGAAATGGTGTCCACCACATCAGTCTGGAGATGGTGGCAGGACTCAGGGACCGGAAACTGCCCAAAACAGACACAACAGGGAGAGGAACCAGCAGGGACCTGGGTGTGATGGGCACAATGGCACACATGCACAATTAATCACAGCACCAGTGCAGACAAACCATGCCCAAGAGCAACAACACCAACCAAGAGCACAAGTCACACAACCCGGCAATATCACACCACAGAACAAGCACAGATGTGAAAACCACACTGCCTGAAGGGGAGAAAGGTGAGCTAAACAGAGCTGAAGGGACATCTCACACACAATGCAGCACACACATAGGAAGCAGAGCACCACAAACTCAAACACAAAGTGGCACAAACACCAACATTTGCACAACCGAACACAGGACACAAGTGCACCCACCTGGTGCCGGTATACGGCCATACCATACGCACCTGGCCAAGCACGGCACAGGGACAAGACAATGCACAAGTAAAAACACACAGGCCTGATGGGGTAGCAATGCACATATGGCAGGGAGTCAGAGAGTCAATGACACACACATTGGCATACAAATCAAGACACAACACAGTTGGAGACAAGTGAAAGTGCGGAATCTTTATAAAGAAGTGCGTGTCAGTACGGCCAAGAGAAGTGCCATGATATACGGACCAATGCAGCAGCATGTCTGAATGAGGAACGTAGGACAGCGCCCATGTCCATCTCGGGGGAGTCCATCACCAACACAAGTTCATGCCAACCCGCGTCGGTTGTCCACACATGGATCATGAGTCCAGGCCAAAGCAGACATGTCCACTGTCATCTTGGGACATGTGACCAGATTCCCAACATGCAACCAGGCATTGGAACAGGTGCAATGGAGCGAGTGCAGCTGCTTAGGCCAAAATCTCCAATGAGCGATCGTCGTCCACCACATCTGAAATGTCGTCAACGTAATCCATCAGCTAACCCGGACAGGTGTGCTGAGTCCAACCACTGGCCCCAATGTGCACTAAAGCCCAATTGGGTAGTGTCTCAATGTGCTCACTGCACGCAAGGACTCCTGCAATCTCCCAGGTCCAGTGTCCAGCCTGCATGCCAAACATCCATGCATGCCATAGGGGGTGCACACACACGTCATAATCCAGGTCAGCTACCGTTATGTTGGAGAGGCAGACATCCGTGGACCACTCGAATATGCACGAGCGACAATGCAACACAGGCTGAACGCAGGTGACGTCCCCAAGGCAGAAGCTCAGCCAGGAACTGGTCCGCAAGACGGCCAGTGGCAGTGCCTCCAGTACATGCAGCAGACGTGCACGGTACAGGTCCATGTGACTGAATCTGGGCATGTGTTCAGGATAGTCTGCCATGGCGTCAGTGGCTCTGCTAGAAGCGGCACAGACTTGCCCTGCGCCAGTCCTGTGGATGAAATGCCACAGCCCGGTGCAATGAGCAGTGTCTGTGTGTAACGGGTGCAGGCTTGAGGTGGGGTGGGAGTACGTGTGAAGGCCATTTCACGCACGCCAACTATGACCAAGGACTACTTTGTGTGGAATGTGTACACATTGATCTCACTTCGGGCAGTGTGTAGTGTGGGAGTCGCAAGCAAATTCCATTGCATCTGTCAGGGGGTGCTGGCCAAATGCCAGTTCCTGCTCGGAGATGCAGATGTGCTACTGCCTGACATTTCAGACAAAGGACCTTTTATCCCTACAGTAACTTCACCATCTGCATGCATACAGGAGATGCACAGGGTCTGGCATGGGTGTGGTGGGATGTCTGCGACCCTGGGAACACTGAGACGCTGGCCTTTGAAGGTGTGCGGCCACTTGAGTGTAGGCCAATGGACCGGACAGGGCGGACAAAGGTGTACAGCCCATAGCTGGCTGGGATCACGCTGCAAATGATCACAGCCAAATTTATTAGCAGGCACACATACTGAGTGACACCTGTGTTGGATGTGTGTGGGGTGTGTGCACACCAGCCGGCAAAGGCTGCCTGGTGCAGTCAGAAATCAACAAAAGTGTACATCGTAAAGGACACAACCATTCAACCATAAAGGCCCCATGACTTCTGCTGCACAGAGTTAGTGGCCCCGGATGCACAGCGGCCTGCACGGGCCTACCGCCACAGGATGCTGACTTGCGGGGCACTGGGGCAGGGTCACGAGTGCAGAGCAGGTTCCCGTAGATATAAAAGGAGCTTGCCATGGAGTGTCTCGCTGTACAGTGGAAGGTGTACCCCCAGGGCATGATGCTGAGTGCAGGACCACGTCGGAACAGTCACTACGGTGGAGATGAATGTAACAGACACATGTCGGACACCAAGTCCGGTCCAGCAGAAAACCACCAGGCCATGGACTCAGATGCCACCAAGATCCAACCAGATAGTGCCCATGACTCATTGCACACAGAGTTAGTGGCACAAGTGCTATTGGGGATGCCGCCTGCGATGAGGCGTGTCCAATGGTGTGGACTCCTCCACATCTTACCCAAGACACCGTTACACATGTGTGACCTACTGGACCGCTGTGTAGGCCTGAGGCAGCAGTCAGCACAGGGCCACAGACACATGGAGTTGATGAGCCCAAGACCACCGTCACAGAGGTAATCCAATATATCAGAATATATCAGAAGAAGGGGTCCCGGACTTGACCAGCACAAAGTCAGTGGCCCGGATGCACTGCGGCCAGAACAGGAACACAGCTACGGGACAGTGACTTGCGGTGCAGTCAGATGGGCCATGCGACCCGAGGTGTATGTGGCGGAGGGTTGGGAGCATGATGCAGAGGGTGGAGGCTGTACAGAAGCAGCAAATGGAGGAGTGGAATGCCACAGCATCGTTTTTGCCGCAAAGTCAGTATCACACTACCTGATGGCAACGACAACCCCAAGTCCATATACTCAGTCGACACCAGAATGTTTTGTAGGTCTCGGGAAACAGTCTTAATGGCACCGGGGCTGAAAGGGGATGCAGTCTGCGATGAGGCCTGTACAATGATGTCAAGTAAGCCATAAATGAATCAAGGCTGAATTCAAATTTGTGTGTGACCTACTCGACCACAGTGTAGGCCTGAGGCAGCGGTCAGCATGGGCAATTCACCGAGTGTCGCCAGCTTGGGTTGGATGGCCCTACCGGCCTGCGCAGTTCAGGTTCAGTTGCACCATAGGATGTGGACTTGCGGTGAAAAGGGCTGATGGCACCAGGTCAGTCGTTGTAAGTGATCGAACACCTCTGTGACTCTGATCCAGCTTTCGTCCGGACTGAAGTGCATCTACCTCTTACTCCTCTCCATACATTCACTGGTGGGGACTCTGCCATTCATTAGTCGTGACTAGTGCTGGGACCGACTGGTCCGCAGGGTAAGCCTGGGCCCTCATTCATGTGTGGCAGGCTGGCGTTGAACAGGGTTAGTGGCACCTCCTGTGGCTGACTGGCATTGAACAGGGTTAGTGGCCCCTCGTGTGGCCGGTTGGCGTTGAACAGGGTTAGTGGCACCTCGTGTGGCCGGCCTGCCATATGGAATTATGCCTCACTGATCGAAAGGTCTCTGGTGCTGTGGCCGCTGCCACTGACTTGGAGTCACTGCCATTCAGGACTCAGGACACAGTTCCACACGTGGGACCTACTGGGCCACAGCAGAAGTCACGGGACTGGTGCTTGGAGCTGGCACCGGCACGTGGTGGGCCCTCTTTGACACACGCCAGTGTAGGCAGTTGAGCGGAGCCTAGTAGGTGCGCTGGGGCAGGCATGGCGGGTCTGGGGACCAGTGGCCCGTTGTGCAGCAGGCGCTCAGGGAGGCAGGCCCCGCCGCGCTCATCGCAGCATTCATGGCAGGCTGAGAGGCGCCACCCTGGCTGATGCGTGGTCCATTCCGAATGAGAACCAAGTCCAGTGTGACAGGCTTTTTGTTCACACCCCTACGCAGGCTTGGCATACGCAGGTCCAACCCACTCCGCATGTGCATGCAGGGGGATGTAACGTGCAACATTTCTGCATTCTAGTCCACAGCCTGTGGGGACATGGTAGCGTCCACTGGCCACTTCACTCCATGCACCAGCAGTTGATCACCACATGGCCATTTCCGTGGTTTGCACTCTGTGGTCTGTCCAGCACCTCCACGCCACATCGGGCATGGAGTAGGTTCACATTTCCTACTCACTTGCCACTCTCACACATGCCTGCTCCATGCTTCTCCTCACATCCTGCTATTGTGTGTCTGTGGTGCCTAGCCGTGGCTGGGTTGTGGGCATGGCAAGGCCGGATTCACAATGGAGTTGAGTTGTGGTGTCCGGTCAGTTGGCATGTTTTGTGTCATATTGGATCTAGTTGTGCTGCGTGCCTATTGGCAGTGTTGTGAGTTGCATGACTGTGGGCGGCAGGTGTGTTTCAGGTGGGTCCGCTATCTTAGTGAACGCTGCCTCTGTGGTGTTCAGGGGGGACGGGGCCTGGGGTGGTTGCGGTTGGTGTTGTGGCTCTCATGGGTATACGTGTTGCATGATCATTGGCATCTGTGAGTCTTCAGGTGTGGCTCTTGGCTGGGCTCCCTTTCATGCTGCAGTAGTCGTCCTGCTTTACACCAGCAATGAGCAGGTGTTAATTCCCTGCTGCTACTGTGGTTTCACGCTTGTTTTTGTTTTGCATCACGGATCTGGAAGTTGATTGTGAAAGTGGTTTTGTGTTTTTTTCATGTGTTTTTGCATGGGAACGCCTACTTTGAATCTCATTAGGGTCAGTTGGTGGTGTCCACCGTGGAGATACATTTTGGGGCAGTTATCCCGGGAATACTGCTATGTCTGCAGTGTGCACCAGCTTGTGAATGGGGTGTTAAATCTAGCTCCACATTTGTTGCGTTACGGTGGGGATAATTCTGAGTTGTGTCCTTGTGAATATCCCCCTTAAAGTCATATGTTATCAGATAAAGCATGGCACATCTCTGTGACATCCATCTCTCCTTTTCAGTTTCTTTGCTGACCCATGGCAGACGTGCTCCGAGTTTCGAAAACGTATATAGGCCTAAATAACTGAAAGTGAAAGAAGAAAGTTACAGAGAGAGGTAGCACCAAAATAACAGTAAGATTAATTCACTAGAAAATAAAAGTCGTAAACAGTGCAATCAAGATGCAACTCTAATTGGAACCTTCCAATATGAATTAAGCAGCAATAAATAAGTAAATGCCATTGGAGAAGTAAAATATTTAGAAAAATGTTTACGCTTTTTAAAAGAAACAAGGCAAATGGGGTTTTGGCGGGCATACATTAGAGGCTTTCCCTGCTAAATAGATGTTATCTCCTCCCTTTCAGGGTATTCCAGAGCACAAGTCACTCGAGCAAGAGTAGGTTGCTTTGAGTTCAGCCTAATTGGGAGCAAAATTGGGCTTGGACAGAGGTCAAGGCATGATGTGAAGTCCTCGTATTCACACTCATTGACTGGATTCCTTTGATAGTCTTTTGGGTAACATTTCTCACTTGGGAGCGAGTCGCTCATGAGTCTAATGAAGTCTGGCAAACCTTTGACACATGGGAGCGCAATAGGTCTTCCTGCTGCGCTGCCGTGGGTCAAAAGAAAAGGGCAGGAATGCGTGGTATCTACAAGTTATGGCGCATTGCTGTCCTTCTCCCCAGCACTGGTGCACAAACATGAACCGTGTGCCAACTCAGACACCCTTGCTTCATGTTGCAAGGGTGCCTGCACTGCAGGAATGATTTTTTATTGCAGGAAGGGACACCTTCCTGCACCAAAAACAATAATTGATGTAGTTTCCTTTTTCTATGCATGCTGCAGAATGCAGCACGCATAGAAAAGGAAAAGAATTAGGAGAAATAAAAGAATTTCTGGCATACAAATTCCACATGTACGCCTCCCCTTGGGAGACATAAATTGTAAATGAGGCCCTGATGTCTGTGGGTCAACAAAGCTGAAGCTATGAGTTGATTTCCTTGGTGTTGTTAAAGAATACCAGAGATGTTCACATTGCAGGTACAGTCCTGCTGAAGATCAAGGCACTATCATCAAATAATAGCATCCGAACCTCTACTTGTCCTAGTCTCAACAATATCTGGTCACATGTTGGCGCATCTCTGTCATTCTGTGGCTTACCGGAATACAGGAACTCATCTTCCACAGTAATCAGAATTTTATTTGAGTTTCTCGTGACAAAGCTATATTTATCTGATTGTTTAAAACGGTCCGTTGTCCCGAATGGGTTAGTTTTAATGGTAAAAAATGTGATTTGTCCACCTTTTGCTTTGGAGCTTAGTCTGTCACAGCTTCTAGGCCGAGCAGCACAAGTGGACTACTGTTTTTTGGGAGAAGTGTGAGGACACAAAATAGTAGCACATTTGATATTATCTATTGAATTAGGATTACAAATGTAAGCCGGTATGCAAGAAAGATCACATTATACAGATTGTCCCCTGAATGACAAGATAGTGTGGGTAAAATCAAATTCAGAGTTGTGCAACTAACCACTATTGATAAACTCAGTACCCTCACCACATGAAATAAATTAATAGCTTTCGCTCATGTCCATTTTTTGTTTATTAGATTTTGCTAAATGAACTGCTGCATCCTCAGAACAGAATGAAATTACATTGTAAACTGAAGTTCACTTGCTGGCTCTGGGTAACGTGTTTTGGACAACCAGCAAACACTATGGGGCTTATTTATGATCCCTTGCGTCACTTTTGCCCCGCTGGTGCGTCACTTTTGCCCCGCTGGTGCATCACTTTTTGTGACCCATCAGCAGGGTAAAAAATGTACCATGTTGCGCCATATTTACAAAGTGACGCATCTAAGTAGATATGTCACTTTGTAAGCCCCTGCCCCACATTATACCTGCGCCTGGTATAATGTATGCAAGGTGGGCTTGTGGACGCAAGTAAGCCTCGTAGAAATGACGCAGTGAAATCTATGAGATTTCACTGCATCACTTCTAGGACGCAAATGCGTCATTATCTTATGCCTGCCTCACAGCAGGCGTAAGACTGACGTGGGCCCATTGAAATGGGACTTGCCCATGTTAAATGGCCCATTTCTGAAGTTGCATCCCTTTTGTGACATACTTCAGCAATGTGTCATTTTTGCACCTACAGATACGTCAGAAATTCTGACGTATCTGTAACCCTTTGCGACATGATACGTCATATTGTAAATATGACGCATCCAGCATGTAGCAAGGAGGTCGCAATGAAAAGTGACGTATCGCTGTTTTCACGCAGCGATGCGTCACTTTTCATAAATGAGGCCCTATATTTCTCTGAGACTAGAAGTGTCGGAAAGATGTAACACTATATTATTTATGTAAATCGGCCATCTGGAAATAAATTACAGATCAAAACGTTGTCACCTATCGCGATTTTTTCCTGTTTTTTTAACATTATGTTGGATCTAAATGATTAGTTCGTTTGGGGGTACCATGAGGGATTTACATAAATGACACCTTGTTAAATTTGCAATTTTGTTTATATTTAATTTTCAGAAACATGTATTTTCTTTGTGGTTACCTCATGGGATTCTCGCTTTTTTCCACCACAAACGGTAAGTAGGTAAAAATTGCAAACAACAGAAAATATTGACAACAACTTTGAAAGAAAGGAAAACCTGTGGTAAAAATATTGTCATTTTTTATTACATCTCTGCTTGTTCCAGAAGAAAATAATCTTAAAAAGTAAGGTGCTTATTTACAAGTCCCTTGTACCGCAAGTGCATCACTTTTTATCACATAAAAAGTGATGCACCAGCGGCTCAAGTGGCTCCTGAATAAGCCCCTAAATCTTTTGTTGATGCCATGTTTTTGGCAAAGCACTTTTTCAATTTGTTTTAAAAAAACATGTTACAATATATCAGTTGCGGCCCGTGGAGGGAGT
Organism: Lissotriton helveticus; assembly: GCF_964261635.1. Taxonomy (NCBI): domain Eukaryota; kingdom Metazoa; phylum Chordata; class Amphibia; order Caudata; family Salamandridae; genus Lissotriton; species Lissotriton helveticus. The sequence continues at coordinate 728,268,601 of NC_136061.1, forward strand.
TACATGGGGCTGAAAGGCGGCTGGGGGAGGAGCAGGGTGGGGTATAGTAAACACTGGAATATGGATGATTGGAGGTAAGTAAACAATTAAATAAATAAAGCGAATTTCGTAGCGCTCGCTGCATCGCATTTTGCGATGCAGGGCGCACAACGAAATTTGTTTTATTTATTTAATTGTTTACTTACCTCCAATCATCCATATTCCAGTGTTTGCTACCAGCCGCGGCCTGTGGAGGGAGTTCCGGTGGGGCAGAAAGGCAGGGCGGGGGGTACTAAAAATCAGAATATAGATAATTGAAAAACGAAGTTCGTAGCGCGCCCTGCATCGCAAAATGCGAAACAGCGCGCGCTATGAAATTTGTTTTATTAATTAAATTGTTTACTTACCTCCAATTATCCATATTCCTGTTTTTAGCACCCCGCCCCGCCTTTCTGCCCCACCGGAACTCCCTCCACGGGCCGTGGCTGTTTACTACCCCCCACCCTGACCCTCCACTGCCCCGCCTTTTCGCCCCACGGAACTCCCTCCACGAGCCGAGCCGCAACAGGCAATATTTTTGACAATTTTTTGTTTCATCCATTCAAATCCATACCTTACAGGGGAGAAAAATGTATACCATTTTGGCCTGGACACCTTTTATTTTAGGTTAATAAGGCTTAACCATGAACTGTTCCGAACATCAAAAGGGCTCGGGGATGAGGGTGCAAAATCCTCACCAGCTAAGGGTTGTAAGTAAGTTTTTCTCCTTTCAAAATGGTTTATTTTGCAAAGTTGTTCTGCTGGTTTTTAAGCTTCAGCAGTCAGGCCTGACGTCATGTTTTCCTGGTCAGCCTAGTTGATAGAATAATATTTGTTGCTGTCTGCAAGTGACATTTCACTTGCATACCACTGCTGTAATTCATTCTCTATACAGTATACCCTTACTGGAAAGTTAAATATGTCAATTTGGGTTTAGCTATTATTTAAGGGGTTGGAGCAGATACACTGGGGACTGGACATAGGTGTCCCAGTGTGAAAAGTAAATGAAATGAAATGAAAAGTAAATTTATAAGAGCGCGGTTGCTGCCCGGGGGCGTCCAAGTGCTGGGAACCAGAATAGAAGGGAGTGACAGCAGTAGCTAGCTAGGATTTTCTGAGGGGGGTTAAACAAAAATGTCTTTAGCTGTTTAGCTAAAAAAAACGGCAGTGACAATCCATAAAAAACGGGGGTGGCCACGCAAAAGATGCACCTTCTTACAGACGGGAATACCCCTTGAATATCCCTGCTTATTTGTGATTCACAATTGGTGACAAAAGAACATTTATAATTCAAACATACATTTCTGACTTGTATAAAGGATTTGAAATATTGTAAAACGTGTTTTGTGATCGCAGATTGTTAGCAATTGGGTTGTAGTTTGTCTGTGGAATGAGTGCTAGTCAAGTAGCCACTACAATTCTAGCCAGGGTTAGAGGCAGGCAAACCATAAATCAACCTGTGCTCACTCTCTGGTCACTCGGCGCAGAGCATTCAGGCATAATTTTAGAGGCAATGTGTAAAGTATTTGTGCAACATTTCAAACTGTTAAAACAGTGAAAACACCACTCAAAAAAGCTCCTCACCAGATCAGAAATATAGGGCCATATGTATCAAAAAGTCATTTTGCGATTCTCAAATAGCGATTTTTTGAGAATCGCTATTTGAGAATCGCAAAATGCTATGTATTTAGGATTTGCAATAAATTTTGCGAATCCTACATATTCCTTAATTGCGAATCTCAAATTGCGATTCGAAATTAAGGAATACCTCCCCATTCATTCCTAAGGGCCGAATGAATGGGAAGACATTTTCAATTTGCGATTAGCAATTTGCGAATCGCAAATTGAGAATGCAATTTCGAGGGTGCAGGGGTGTCCAAAGGACACCCTGTTGCACCGCTGAAATAAGCATGGGTGCACATGTGGCACACATACATGCCCTAAGGGCATGTATGTGCTTCACATAGCACTTTGAAAAATGCAAAAAAGTGAATTTTTCAAACTTGAAATTGGTGGTAATTTACGATTCCTTAAGGCGAAATTGCACTTTTTTGGTGCTTCTTACATTGCATTTAAGGAATCGCACAATTTGCGACTCCTTAAATGCAATCGCAAAATAAGGAATCGCAAATTTTGCGATTCCTTATTTTGCACGCACATTTGCTACATACATTCCACTTAGCACAAATGCGTTCGCAAACGCCTTTGCGAACACATTTGTGCTTGATACATATGACCCATAGCTCTTAATTTAATTAACACGAGACCAAAAAGTCAAAACTCCAATAAGCATAGCTTGAGGTATGAATGTTCAAAGAATAAACTGTAGACTGGTGCTTAGAAGCAATAAGCGCTAATTTGGGATATCTGGTCACGCTGGACCAGGACAAAGTCAAAGGATAAGGGCGACTATGAAGGAGCATGGGCCAGATACAGGTACTCAGTGAGGGTCACTGAACAAAGGTAACTTGATCCTGGCTGCATTGATGATGTGGGCTGCACCCAAAGAGATGCGTCGGTGTCAATCTATACAGTGGGGGCCACGCTTTGGTTCTAATCCGCGCAGCAGTGACAATGTGTCAGCTTCGGTGAGCGAAGAGCTGCAGTGTGGAGATTTGGTGTTATTAAAGATGCCGTTGATGGGGATGCAGAGAGCTTGTGAGGTGGTGGTTCCGATGATGTTGCATAGGGCCAATCCATGCAGTAGAGGTGATGCGCTGATTCTCGTCACGCAACAGGAGTAATGCGCTAGGTCCGATCCATGCAACAGAGGTGATGCTCCAGTTCTAATCCATGCAAAGGTGCTGTTGTGTCGGTTCGACAGAGGATGCATAGGTTTTGCTGAAGAAATACTCTAGTCCCGATCCATGTGACAGAGGCGATGCTCCGTTCTGATCCACGCAACGGCACTGATGCGCTGGATCAACAGAGGACGAATCAGTTTTTCTGTAGCAAGCACCTTAGGGCTCAATTCCAAGGACTCAGAACTGGGGTGGCAGCACTTAGCAAGGCAGACTAACAGATGGCAGAGTACAGGTGCAGAAGCAGGTAAGTTGGAAGTCTTTTGTGTCCCTGAGAATTCAGATCAGGAGGCCAGTCAGCTAGTCCTTGGAGTCTCCCTGGGTTCCTTCTCACCCAGGCAGGGAAACAGTAGGCAGCAGAGCAGCACAGCAAGGCATGAGTCCAGCAAAGAAGCAGTCCAGCTGATTGGCAGGTATTCAGAAGCACAGCAGTCCTTCTACCTGGAAGAATCTTCACAGGACGCAATGTCCTGAAGTGGTGGTGTCTGAAGTCCAGTACTTATACCAAGTTGTGCCTTTGAAGTGGAGTAGACTTCAAAGACAGGTCTTTGAAGTACACCACGGTCCTCTCTCCCTACCCTGGCTCCAGACTCACTACAGGTGCCAATCTACCAGAGGGTGAGCAGAGCATAATTTAGGGTTTGCCTGCTTCTTACCCTGATTAGATTTGTGGTTACTGCTTGACTAGGGCTCATTCCCCGTTCACCCTACATCCAAATATCTAGCATTGGTAATCATCAGTGGGGATATAAATTGTGTTTGTGCAGTGCCATACGGTGACTTGGTGTACACTACCAATTCACATGCAAGACCCTTTTGAATTTTAAACTATCCCTGATTGACATTTTTTTGTTATTCCTCAAAGATCATGTCTCTGGTTGCTGGTTCTATCACTGGAACCATGGAATTTGAGCTGGCCAACTTAGAAACCTATACAGTGGCTCAGCTTAAAGACTTTTGCAATGCAGTAGGGATTCCTGCCAAGAGTGTTACCAAGAAGGTGGAATTATAAAAGGGGCTGGGAGCCTGGGCAGAAGCCCTCTCCGAGGAGAATGATGGTTTGGGAGAGCCTAAGAATGGCTCTTCTGAAGAACCACCTGCAGTGGCTGAGGCTGAAATCACAGAATTTGAGCTCCCAGTCAGAGCAGGAAGCAGTGTCTCTTTATGCGGCCTATCCCCAGAGGGACTAAGGGAGAGGAGGGAGGAGAGATATTCAAGATGCAGATTGCTAAACTAAAACTGGAGCTTGAAGAGAAAAAGACTGCATTATCTTTGAAGGCAAAGAAGGGTGGGCAGAGAGAGCCTTAACAGAGAAAAAACTCTTACTGGCTCATGAACTGAGTCTGAAGGAGCTGGCTATCAAGGCCAGGCAAGCAGATTCCATCAGTGATGGAGGCAGTATACATGCAGGACCTGAAGAAGGAAAAAAGAGTTTGTATACACAAGGATTTGGTGGCAAGTTATGTGCTGAAAGATGGCATGAATACATGTTTTTCTGCTTATGAAGTTGCACTGAAGGTTCACAGTGTTCCTGAGGTGCACTGGGGGGTTGTCTGTGGAAACACATGCCTACAGTTTCGAACGACAGACTTATCTTGTTAGAGGTTGGGGACCAAAGCCTATGAAGGCCATTTTAATTGGCAAATTTGGGCTGACACCTGAGAAGTATCACCAAAGTTGCTGGGAAAGCCAGAAGCTCCACAACCAATCCTGGGTAGATTGTGTGGACCACTCCAGTAAGGCACTGAATGGCTGGGTATGAGACAGAAAGGTTAGCGATTTTAATGGGTAATACCATTTAATCATGAGAGAGCACATGCTCAGTATCTGTTTTCCTGAGATGCGCCAGCACCTAATTGACATTAAGCTGACTGACTCCATGAAGCTTACTGAAGTGGCAGACCTCTGGGCTAGCACCGGATTTTCCCGGATTTGGGGGAGACTCCCACAAAGGAATTCAGGGTTCCCAACAGAAGAAGGGGGGGCGAACATAGAAGTAAGAAGTTCTCAAAAGGTCCCCAAAATAATTCTCAAAGGAATAGAGGTAACCAGTCCCAGTCTGATCCTAAGAAGGGGTTCTCTTTGATCCTAAGACAGGTAAGTTGGAACCCCAATATACTGAGTGCTACAAGTACGAGAACTCCAAGGGTGACTCTAAATGTCCCACGTGGGAACAGCCTCCCACCGATGAGCAGACACCAGGTTTGGAGAGGGTCGCGCGGGAGGAGCAGTCCTAGTTTGCTTTGGGGGATAGACTGAGGTAACCCTAGTTTCCCTGTGGGATAAAGAGATGATGCTTAAAGCCCACGTGCCTGCAAATACTTCAAAGTATAGGCAGTGGATCACCATTAATGGGCCACAGGTGGAGCTTTGCGAGACACAGAAGCCAATATGACTACTGTTCAGTGTCAGCTAGTGTCTGTACAGCAGGTCCAACCAAAAATATTCCACCAAGTCGGAATCATCGACATTTGAGAGTGTTATTTGCTAGTGGCTCTGGTTCTCTTTGAATGGGGGGGTCCAATGATCTCTGAAAGTTGTTGTTCGCCCTGCTGTGCCTGTTGTTTTGTTTGCTAGGGAACGATCTGGAGCACACAGCCTGGAGGAAGATAGAGCTCAGGTCACACTTGGAGATGATGGGATTGCCTGAGTTGGTCTGTATGAACACATGGTCCATGGCTGCCCACTAAGGGAGTCAAGAGCGCCTGGAGCCTGGAACAATGGCCCAGACATCTGTCAAGGAAAGAGGAAAAGGGCATGGGAAACCAGCCTCTGAAGTTCCTGCTGGGTAAGACATTGCCGCCCTCAGTGACCTACCTTTTATTATTATTATTATACAGATTTGTACAGTTCATGACTGTCCAGAAAGGGTTTTGCAGTGCTAAGCTATACCAGATACCACAAGATGGGCATTTGTGTTACCAAAGTTAGAGTAACTCAGGTTTTGAGCTTCTTGTGGAAAACCGAGAGAGAGCGACATGCTCTCAGAGCAGATGGCATGAAAATCCACAGCTTTGAGCCTAAGTAGAAAAGAGATCGACCTCCTTGAATAGTTTTCCTAATTCTGGGAATCACATCAAGATAAAGATTGCTTGAATGCAAAGACCACCTAGGTATATATGGTTTAATCACAGTTATGAGATAGTTGAGGCCAAAATTAGAGAGACAGTTGTGCACATAGCATTATGCTTTGAAGTGAAGGCAACCTTCAGTTGGTAGCCAGTGGAGCTCGTGGAGCAAGTTGGCCATGGAGATAAACTTATAGGGATGAAGTAGGAGCCTGGCCATGGCGTTTTGCATGTCTGAAGCCTTTTGAGCAAGCTCTTTGTGACACCTTGGTAAATAAAGTTACTGTGATCCAGCTTGGAAATGACCAAAGCCTGGTTAACGGTTCTTTGGGTGGAGACAGAAAGACAACCCAGAATTTTCCTGAGCCATCTTAAAATGCAAAAACAGGTGGACGCCAACATGGTGACTTGGTGACTCATAGTCAGTCTGTCATCAAGCCAGACCCCTACATTCTTTACCACTAGAACTGAAGTTGGAACAGTACCCAAAGCCTCAGGCCACAGAAGAGGACCCCAGGTGGAGGAGATTGCTCACCAGCAGAACCTCGGTCTTATTCCCATTCAATTTAATGGAATTAGCGTTCATCCAGAAGACACTTGTGAAAGGCAGCTGTTCAGAGCCTCTGCACTACACTTCTCCTGAGATGACATGGAGACAAGATCTGTGTGTCATTGGCAAATGAAAGGAGAGTGAGACTGCAGTTTGCTACAACATCTGCAAGTGGCTTTACATAGACGTTGAAAAGGGTCGCACCATGAGTGGAGCCCTGAGGGACACCAGATGGTAAAGGATATGGCTTTGAGTAGTGCTAATGGGTGTGAACCTGAAATACCCAGTCTTGCAGGAAAGAGCCCAGCTAAGATAAAGCCATATCTTGCTCACCCATGGCCTCTAGTTTTTGGAGGAGAGTGTTTTTTGCTGAGCGCAGAGTGCCCCCATTATCTAATTGATCGCTCAGATATTCCGACACAGCGAGAAGGGCAGACTCCGTGCTATGGCCTGCTCTAAAGCCCGATTGCTAATGTGCTGACTTGCAACTTGAGGGAGGAATCCTGGTCCACTCTTGAGGGCTTGAGGCAACAGGCTCCAGCCCATGCAGCAGGTGAAGCTTCGGGGGATCACCCATTCTACTGGGAGAATGATATCCCTTATGGCAAGCCTAAGGCTTCTAGTGCTGGGGCAGCCCATGTGCTGGTGATCGCCTAGTGCTACAGGACTTTCCCACTGGGTTTGGCTCACATCTTCTTCACTGGCAGCACAATTAGGACAAGACAAGACTTTCACCAGGCTTGTGAGGTGCCGGGTTTTTAGGAACCCGGTGGTGCCAGGGAATAACACCCGAAGACCTCTGAGTTCCCCTTGTTTCGGACCACAGAAACACGGAGTCTTCTAGTCGCAGTCAGAGATCAAGTTTTATTGATAGCTACCAAGTAACACGTGTCCTAGAAGCACGACAAACACGGGTCATGTGTTCTCAGGAGACTGTTCGTTTTTACAGAACCAGCCTTCTCCTTATATACAAAAATAATAGCTGCAAGCAAGAATTCTTGAGTTTATGATATGGCTATACACATATTTCTACAATAATACGAAAGAGCGAAGTCATGTAGGCAAGCCCGTATTTTAGATGTCCAATTCGTGATAGATTACCTAGCCAGGCCCGGAACTCCCATCAGATATCGATGAAACATCAATAAAGGAAGGTACCACCCAGTCATAAAACTGGCCATAAACAAGGAGTATGGACAGGTGCATGTTTGTAGAAAGCATGGTCTGTATGTAGTGAATGGTTTGAGGAATGTTATGTATTGATGCTATCATACTTGGCCACTGGGCGAGGGGCTGCCCAAACAGGTTTGGCTAAAGGCAATGGAGTCAGTTGGGACAGGTCAGGGGGAAGTCAGGGAAGGTGGACGTGTCCTTTTAGATCAAGCTCGACCTTTAATTGACTTATCATGAGGGCAAGACACAAGATGGATGTCGTTCACAAAATGGAGTCTAAGGGATCGGGACGGAAACTACGATTCGGGGGTGTTAGCATGTCTCGATCATGATGTAAATGCATATGAATGATGTCCTAAACATTATCGGTTCGTCGATACCAAATTCGTCATGGTACGTTGATATTTTGTGACACGGGTATTGGACCTCGATATCGGGATAACAACAGGGTCCAGATTTTCAGAACCACAGACCCTCCTTTTGCCCTTATGTAAGGCAATAATTCATGTTAATCTGAGTCCAAATCTGTATGAAGGAATTCGTGGAGATGCTGCTGTAACATCATTCTGTTGCTCAGTTCGTCCCTTGACACAGGCTTCCGTACACATGAAGTAGCACAGAGGCCACAGAGTGCAGGAGCGCACTGTACACACAGGCAGAACATAAACAGAAGTGCTAAGATCATCCCAATGAAGATCAGTGTTTTCCATCCCCAGGCAGTGATCAGTCCCCAGAACCACCCTAGCAAGGACCAATCTCCTTTTTCCACGTGAAGGGAACTAGATATTTCGTGTAGTTTAGAGATGGCTTGGTACACTGTTGGTGCGTTATCAGGGATGAAAATGCAACAACTAGATTGGATCACTCTACACACACCACCACGATCGGCGAGTATGATATCTAGGGCAACTCGGTTCTGAAGGGTCATAAGTCGATCCGACTGAAGCTCGGTCGTCAAATTGCCAAGTGCTCCGGCCGTTGTGATCACGGCGGATTCGACTATCCTTGATAGCTGGCGAATATTCCTGCTGTTCACCATAGGCCCCCAAAATGGCAGAAAACCCTTTGCGAAGTCAGCGAATTCCTGACCCGCGGTGTCGTCGTTACTCACGACACCTCTAGCTGTCCTTGTCCGATGGTAATCTGCTCGGGCCGTGTAGGTGGGAGGCAACAGAAATGAGATGAAACACGTGCCTGAGAAGTCAGGGGGCAATCATGTATATGCTTGATCCTGGCAGACGAAATACGTGCCTCTGGCTGCTAAGAGTATAGGGGAAGTTCAAGAAGCGAACACATATGTTTCCGTGCATATGCTCTTTCCTAATTGTGCTTTGGGATCCCTACCAATACCTTGTAAACATAAGTGACCTCGGTGGGGTACTATCCAAACTGGGCGGGATTTCTTCGCTGTCTGGCTCTTACTCAGGTAAACCCCATATTTAGTTACGTTCCAACGAGTGTATGGAGTGAGTTCATCTTTGGGGATCGTTAGATATGTGTCGAACTCTCTACTCATGTTTCTTATCCCTGCCACTAGTGCCTTGTTGTTAGAATCGCTTTCAATGGAACCGGTTGGGTATGGTTCTAGGGCGAACAGGAACATGGTCTGGAAAGCCCACAGAGAACCATAATAACTGAATGGCAGGATGAAGTATGGGATACCCTTATCGGTCGTGTGCGGCATGAGTCCGCATATCCAACAGTTTGATGTGTTCATTATGGACTGGTGTTGGTGTAGGAGTTGAATAAATGAGTTATTTACAAATTCGAGTCTTCTGGCAGACTCGTGTTCAGGTAGATGGTGAAAGGAGTGTGGAGAGAGAGTGGGAGGAGGCGTTGGCCGGGTGTCATTTTGGAATAAGGAAACTTGAAATACGAATAGAGCATAACCAGTCAAGAACATTACTATGCTACACAGCATTAAAACATATATTATTAAAAATCTTCTTCTGGACAGTATTGTACACAATTGTCTTTCAAAGTTCGTGAATCTGGCAGGTCTCTCTACCCTTGGAAACTCCATCCTCTACTTGCTGCCCGCGGTGGTAGGTTGGTTCTCCCAGGGAGTGCGCTCTGTTCAGTCCGGGGTAACTCCCTTGGACCAATCAGAACCGTTGACCTAAACGTCCCCAGTTGCACTCCCCAGACTTCAACCGCGACCCTAGCAGCAGAACCGGTAGGCGATTCGAAAATCAAAAATGAGCAAGTTCCCTGGGACGAGAGAGCTGAAAAATCAAAAAAAATTGTTCTTAGGGGAAAAGAAATCACATTAGTTTGCTCTTTTATTAGTCTCTGGGGTTAGATCTCAAGTTGTACCGTCGTTTCCCAGGTACGGAAGTGTCTTCAAACAATGTCTCAGGTTCGGTAGTGTCCAACTGCATAGACGGTGGCACAAGTCCTTTCAAAATACGATCACTCTCCTTTTCGGCGCCAGTCTCTTTTAAACGTGCATCGCTGAAAGGGATGAAACGAGGTATGGATTCTGTTTCAGAGTCGGCAAGTCCTTTATTGACCTACCGGTCGTATGGAAGGGGCAGAGGGACCCGTTTACAATGGGTCCCGTGCACCCAGTTCTTTTTGCCTTCCACCCGAACAGCGGACCTCGTGGAAAGAAGTACCAGGTATGGTCCGGTCCACCTCGGCTGTCCGTTGTTTGTGCGCTGGAAGTTCCGCACCAGGACCCACGTGCCGGGTTTGATGGTATGACCTGGATCGTCAGAGGCTGGCGGAGAGGAACTGTGAACCTGTTGGTGTAAAACACGCAATTTAGCTGTCAATTCGCACAAATAGTCAAGCAGTACGGGGTGTTCTATTTCGCTGAGTTTCTTTGGTCTTGGCACGCCCCAGACGTTGGCTGGGCGGCCAAACACTATCTCGTGAGGGCTAAGTCCTAATCTGGAATGGACAGTCATTCTCGTTGACAAGAGTGCTAGGGGCAAGGCGTCAGGCCATTTAAGACCTGTACTGGCTTGGATCTTGGCTAGCTTGAGTTTCAACGTGCCATTGTAGCACTCTACTAATCCAGCTGATTGGGGGTGATTTGCAGCGTGGAACTTCTGGTGTATGCCTAGACACTCACACACTCTCTTCATCACGCGTCCTACGAATTCACTTCCATTATCACTCCAGACAATTCTAGGCATACCAAATCTAGGGAAGAACTCTTTGACAAGGGCTTTGGCAGTTGTCAAGGCGGTATTGTCCTTAAGGGGGTACGCTTCCACCCACCTGGAAAAGGCGCAAACAACAATGAGCACATACTTTAGATTGTTGCACCTCTCCATGTGGATGAAATCGAGCTGCAAAACCTCGAACGGATACGTTGGAGGCGCAAAATGACCAGCTGGAGTTGGAGTTCCCCTACCGGGATTGTGTTTTAGACATATCATACAGTTTCTGACCACATTCTCTGCATATTTTGGGATATTGCTATTCTGCCATACTGGGGCCAATAGTTTACATATTCCTTTCGAACTGATGTGCGCAATGCCGTGAGCCATCGTTACTACTGCAAGTACGTATGCATTAGGTAATAGCCATCGCTGGTGTTCCGACAATTCGACCCAACAACCATTCGCATCTAGTCTACCCTTACTTTCCCTCCACTCATTCAACTCTTTCTCAGTTGCCTCGGCTTGTATGGATTTCACGCTTTCAATGGTGTCTTCACACATTCCCACATCAGCAATCCATCTAGCGGGACCAGCAACATACATCCGACTCATTGTGTTCCTTGCAGTCTCTTTCGCAACCTCGTCTGCAAATGCATTCCCGCGGCCAACATCGTCCTGAATCTTTTGTGTGCACTGCATTTCATAACGGCAACTTGTAGGGGCAAGGTCAGTGACTCAAGGAGTTCATTAACTAGCTGACCATGTTGTATCTTTGCACCATGTGATGTAAGGAAACCATGTTCTCGCCACAATCTCCCAAAACTGTGAGCCACACCAAAGGCGTACTGGCTGTCAGTGTAGACATTCACTCGCTTTCCTTTTGCTAACACACATGCTCTGGTAAGTGCAATAAGTTCTGCCGCTTGTGCAGAATGGTGGGAAATACGCGCGGTCTCTATAATGGTGTGTAATGTCGTTACGGCATATGCGGCAGTCGTATCACCATTCGGCAGCTTGAAACATGAACCATCAACCCATAAAGTATCGTTGCATTCAAGAAGGGGAGTGTCCTGTAAGTCTACTCTCCCTTTTGTCTCTTCTTCTGTCCTAAAGCAGCAGTCATGGTTATCAATCTTGTCTGTTTCTGTCGGAATGGGTAATAGCGTGGCGGGGTTGAGTGTATCACACCTCTTTATGTGGATGTGACTTGCTAACAGTGTAAGTTCGTAACTCGATAGTCGAGCGCTAGTAAGATGTTGTGTCTTTGTCCTGTTTAGCAAAATGTCTACTGCATGTGGAACCATAACGATCAGAGTATTATTCATGACTAATCCAGCAGACTGTCGAATGCAGACAGCTGCTGCTGCGGTAGCCCTCAGACAACTTGGTAGGGCTTTAGCCACAAGGTCTAGAGTTGCCGAAAAATACGCGCATGGGCGCTGTTTGTCCCCAAAGTGTTGTGTTAAGACTGATAATGCACAACCTTCCTTCTCATGGACGTATAATGTAAAAGGCTTACTGTAGTTGGGGTTTCCCAACACAGGAGCCGAACACAATGCATCACGCAACTCGTGGAAACTCGTCTGACAATCTTCAGACCAGGGCATAGGATTGGGCGTGTCTTTACAGAGTAGCGCCAGCAAGGGTTTAGCTAGTAGTGAGAAATTCGGTATCCATTGTCTACAGTACGATGTAATGCCCAAGAAGGCTCAAACCTCTCTCTGTGTCTTTGGGGCACTCAGTTCTGCAATTGCCTGTATTCTTTCTGGTGTCAGTCTCCTTCCCTCCTTAAACAAGATGTGACCTAGGTAGGTTACTTCTTGTCGGCAAAATTGTAGTTTGGAGAGAGAGACTTTGTGCTTCATGTCACATAAGTGATGCAATAATGATAACGTAGCTTTCTTGCAAATCTCTTCAGTGTCTGCAGCGATCAGCAGATCGTCGACATACTGAATCAGAGTTGACCCATCTGGTAGAACAATGGTGTCTAGTTGTGTTTTCAGGGCCTGACTGAATATCGATGGGCTTTCGCAGTAGCCTTGAGGAGCGCACTTGAAGCGGAAGCTTCGTCCTCCTAAATTGAAACCAAAAAGATCTCTACTCTCCTCGGAAATCGGGATGCTGAAGAAAGCGTTCTTCAAGTCGATCACCGAGAACCAATTTGCTGAAGCTGGAACCATTGTCAATAAACCAGTAATGTCGGGGACAACTGGAAACTGTGGGATAACTACCTTATTCACTTCTCTGAGGTCGATCACGAACCTGTATACAGGCGGTTGTGAAGGATCAGTACGTTTTAAGACGGGCAAAACTGGACTGTTACAAACATTTCCTGTTGTTTGTTCGATGACGTCTTTATCAATCAGGTCATAAACACAATAACGCTCTTTCACATTCACCAGATATCTTATATTGGGGAATACGTGGCAACCTAACGTTGGCTTTCAAAGTTATGACATACGGTGCTATCTCCAAACGACCTACATCATTAGAACCATTAGCCCAAAGTATATCAGGAAGTGATAACAATTCAGTTGGAGTATTTTCCTTTGACAAATACATTTGGGAAACGACCTTCTTGCCTAAAGTGAGTTGTACTCCCAAGGGTGAACAGTACAAAGTCGCATACAACCTTTTTAGTAAATCCAAACCTAACAAGTTTTCACCGCAACCTGTCGTCAAAATGAGGGGTGCTTCTAATTCGCATGGGCCAACAGAAAGGGATATAGGACTAGAGATCGGGTTTCTAACAGGGGCGCCAGAGAAACCTACTGAGACATTCATTTCGCCAGACAAAGGTGCGCCAGGAAGTTTCGAGTGCATAATAGAACTTTTTGTAGCACCAGTATCCAGCAGAAATGGCTCTGACACTCCTGAGGTAATCACCTCGACATAAGGTCCATTCTGATCTACTGGAACTGAAACAACTCCCTCTCTTTGTCCATGGCTGTCCTAGCAATCATTACCCTCATTTTCGTGTTCGGTGTAATAGTCGTCAGCATAGTACTGAGCTGACCTGGACGACGCATTATTCTGTTGGTCAAGCGAATTCTGAGGCGGAAAAGAAGTCGTATTCTGAGTGAGATTTCCACGGCCCCTACCTCTAGGGGCATGCTGAACACCTCTTCCCCTTACACCTGGAGAACCGTTTAAACGTCGCGCAAGGGCCGGACAATTACCTTTAAAATGACCCTCTTCCTTGCAATACGCACATTGATTCAGGCCATACATAGGACGTTGATGGGAAAACTCGTTTCCTTGCGCGTTTCTCGAATACTGCTGTTGTTGTTGATAATTGGGCTGACTAGCCGTGCGAGGCGGATAAGCTTGCTGGAGAAGAACTTTAGTTTTCAAATCTTTCGTCTTCTTATCTGCTTTATCTAGCTCGTCTTTACGCCTATTTTCATAGTACTGGGCTGTAGCTAAAATCTGCGCCGACGTAGAGACAGCCCAAGCACTCTCCGAATCTTTCAGTTTGTTACATAGTTCAGGAAGCAAATTATGTACGAACTTGTCTACAAACAATCTTTGGCCACCCTCGGTAGCCATATCTTGACCACTATGATCGGTGAAAGTTTCCTCAAATCTCGTGAAGAAGTCAGACACATTCTCATCTTTCTTTTGCTTACATGCGGATAGCTTGTCCCAGTTTACGCTCACTTCAGGCATTATTGTTTTCATGTACGCTATAATCCTACCGGGAAGTTCAGCTATTAACGGCTCAGGTTTAAAACCACCGACTTGTCTAGCATCTGTAGTCGCAATGTTCGCCCACGAGTCACCTAGTTCCTGATCGTGATCCGTATGACGGATTTTGCTCCATAAAGGATGTGGAACAACGTTCCCAAACAACATGTCTACATCCGCTAAATTCATTATACATGAGCTTGCAGTTTGCGATAACTCCTTATAATACCCAGTCGGGTTTTTACGAGGGTCAGGTAGTGACTGCTTGAGTGCCAACACTTCCGATCTTTTCCAGGGGACATGTACCCATACACGCTGGAAATGGGGCAGAATTGGCGGTACTGCATTCGCATCACCTTCCCTCCAAACCGGAGGAACCTCTCTCATGGGGTACTGTCTCGCTCTCTTCCTACTAGACGTACCACATTCAGATGATGACCCAGAATTACCACCCGTACTTCGATATGATAATAATATCCCAACTGCTTTTTCGACATCGGGACCTATGATCATGCCTTCCCCAAATTTAAATCGTACATTGCACAACTCTCGAGCGTTGCTCTCTTGACCATTATCTTCCAAATCTTCACACAGAAAAACACACATCTGTTCAAAAACATATCTTTACGTCGGTTCATCCCATTGACGGAAGACGTTCACGACAGACTCTACATCATATCTCGCTGTATCCATAGCCCAATTCCGTGCTAACTTATTCAGTGATTCCCTCTCTTGATAATCAGGCATTTGGCTTCGTAATTGTCTTGGTCCCGTATTAGGGGTCGTTTTAGGCGACCGAAAAAGTGGTGAAGGAATGTTAGTAGCAATGCTGTCCATTTTATGCCAGACGAAAGGTGAAAGCGGAGGAATAACTGGTGGCAGAACAGAGTCACGCAAAGTAGGAACAGAAGCATTCGTAGAGCGAGTATCAGAAGAAATAGAAGGTGTGCTAGGCGAAGTTGTAGGGGGAACAGTAGGAGAAATAGATGTAATCGGTGAGCCTTGAGGAGGCTGCACCAGAGAAATAGAAGCCAGTTGAAGAGCAGCTGGTGAGTGCTGTAAAGGAGCCGGCATAACAGCTACCAGAGGTGCAACTAAAGGTTGCGGAGGTGCTGTGGCATTTTGTGCATAGGGCGGTGGCGAACTTAGCAGATGTGCCATTAATGGATCTTTTTCACGCTCTTTTATTGTTTCTTGCAGAGGAGGTTGTAAAACAGGATAGCATTTATCTATTGCCATTTTACGTTGCCTGTGCAACTGCTCACTTATTTGTTCTTCTTCATTGTCTTTAAATTTTATCGCGGCTTGCATTACTGAAATACCTCTTTCTCTCTTATTTTTCTTTTCTAATCTAATTTCCTTTTGTTTGGCCTCTTTACGCCATAAGCGGAAAGAGTCAAACATCGCCGGCCGGGCTTTCTTCTTGAACAATTTGACCTCTAGATTATCTAAAATTTCTGAGTCGAAACTACCATATTGGGGCCATTTTAAAACACCATCCTTACGGGTGTATTTTATCCACACTTCATTATATGCGATAGGACCTACGCAGTGCTTTACATAGAGCTCATACGTTGGAGTTCCAATCGGAGGAACCGGACAGGAATCCTCTAATCGGGAGTCCTTACTATAACCAAGACAAAACAAGTTTCCAAGTCTGCTAAAAGCAGGCATCTTCGCTCACTAGTCTAGCTTCAAACTTCAAAAGATTATCTATTACGATATTTCTCGTGAAAACACGAGTCCTTCGGCTTTGGGGCTTGCAAGTACCAAATCAAGTCGTATCTCAAGGATACCAAAAACTAAGGACAAACTAAGGACTGGGAGACGCTCCACTTATACTTAACTGAAGTATTTGAAGATCTGTGACGGCGCTAGAAGACTCGTCTATCGTTTCGCTCTACCAAGGATCACTGGGTCCAAAACAAGGCGATAGTCAGGGCAGCAGTCCTTCGTAGCCGTCGGGACGCGGGGAACCTCGCAGCAAAGACCTTCGGAACCACGTCGACATACAGGGGTCGCTGAAGTGGCTGGCCGTCCTCCGGAATTTTCACACGAAGCTCCTCACGAACATCTGGCTTGGACCGTCGCCGCTTGATACCGCCCCGAGTTGGGCGCCAACTGAGGTGCCGGGTTTTTAGGAACCCGGTGGTGCCAGGGAATAACACCCGAAGACCTCTGAGTTCCCCTTGTTTCGGACCACAGAAACACGGAGTCTTCTAGTCGCAGTCAGAGATCAAGTTTTATTGATAGCTACCAAGTAACACGTGTCCTAGAAGCACGACAAACACGGGTCATGTGTTCTCAGGAGACTGTTCGTTTTTACAGAACCAGCCTTCTCCTTATATACAAAAATAATAGCTGCAAGCAAGAATTCTTGAGTTTATGATATGGCTATACACATATTTCTACAATAATACGAAAGAGCGAAGTCATGTAGGCAAGCCCGTATTTTAGATGTCCAATTCGTGATAGATTACCTAGCCAGGCCCGGAACTCCCATCAGATATCGATGAAACATCAATAAAGGAAGGTACCACCCAGTCATAAAACTGGCCATAAACAAGGAGTATGGACAGGTGCATGTTTGTAGAAAGCATGGTCTGTATGTAGTGAATGGTTTGAGGAATGTTATGTATTGATGCTATCGTACTTGGCCACTGGGCGAGGGGCTGCCCAAACAGGTTTGACTAAAGGCAATGGAGTCAGTTGGGACAGGTCAGGGGGAAGTCAGGGAAGGTGGGCGTGTCCTTTTAGATCAAGCTCGACCTTTAATTGACTTATCATGAGGGCAAGACACAAGATGGATGTCGTTCACAAAATGGAGTCTAAGGGATCGGGACAGAAACTACGATTCGGGGGTGTTAGCATGTCTCGATCATGATGTAAATGCATAGGAATGATGTCCTAATCATTATCGGTTCGTCGATACCAAATTCGTCATGGTACGTTGATATTTTGTGACACGGGTATTGGACCTCGATATCGGGATAACAACAGGGTCCAGATTTTCAGAACCACACTTGTCTCCCACTTTTATTGACCCAGAATGAAGACAGTCTGAGATGCATTCTGTAGGTCCTGTCCCACCTGACAGACAGTGGCAAAAAAGGGAAAAACCAAAAAGCTCTCCTGATACCATTAGCAGTCATTGGCACCCCCTTTGAAAAGGTGGGCATCAACATCATTGTACCCTTAGCCCCCAAGACAACCACTGACCGACGCACTAACTTCATGTCCGTGTACATGAAGTCCATGTGGGATGAGTGTGGTACCACGCCCTATCTCTCCCAAACCAATGATCTTGTGGAGAGACTTAACAAGATCTCTAATGGCATGATTATGTGCCTACCTGATTCCATAAGGCATAAGTGGGCATCCTCTTCCCATGCCTTCCCTGTGCCTACTTGGAGGTGCCACAGAAAGGAGTAGGGTTCAGCCCCTTTGAACTCCCTATGGCACCCTGTTAGAGCACATCTGAGCCTTGTCATGGAGGAATGGGTGTAAGCTCCCCAGAACCTCCCACCCCCAGGGTGTGGTCAGCTACATACTGGCCCTCCGCAATCTGATGCATATCTTCTGGAAGAAGGCAAAATGCAATCTGCCAGAAGGCCATGAAGCTCTGGTACGACCAGAAGGCCACTTTGGTTTAGTTTCCGCCCGGCCAGAAAGTGTGGGTCATGGAGCCAGTACAGCATTTCCAGACCGCTGGACCAACCCATACAAAATCAAAGAGTGTAAGGGGGAGGCCACCTACTTAGTGGGCCTCCAGACCCCTTGGACTCTCTAAGAGTGCTCCATGAGAACAGGCTCAAGCCTCACTTCGAGAGGTCCCAAGTGAGCATTCTCCTCATGACAGATGAGGGGGTGGAGGAGGAGAATAAAACACATCATCATTGCTACGCAGATCAGGGTCAACAAAACACTACCACTGCAGGGACCGATACCGATGCATTGCTTTGTCTGCACCCCGCATCTTCAACTTCAACCCAGCCGGGATCAAAGCTCTTTTGTTCAGCGGGCTTCTCTGGGTCTCGGTATCCCCACGCTCCATTGTGGTCGGCGTGAACTTTGGACTTTGTCCTGGTCCAGCACTACCAGATATCCCAAGTAGGCCGTTATTGCTTCTATGTGCTAATTTACAGTTTATTCTTTAAAAATTCTACCTCAAGTAGTACTTAATAGATTTAAATTTGTCATTTTGGTCTTGTTTGATTTATTAAATTATTTTCTATGTTTCTAAACTGGCGTGAAATCTTTTTGTGTGGTGTTTTCTCTGATTTATGAGCCAAACGATCAAATTGACAACACTAAAACCATAAATGACAGTGTCTTCAATTTTAAATAATATCTTGATGAGGTGCTTAGTATTGGATTCATTCGGCCATTCCATTCACCAGCCTCTTCTCCTCTGTTTTTCGTACCAAAACAGGGGGGACTTGTGTGCTCATATAGATTTTAGAGCCCATAGCAAAGTAACCGTTAGGAACTGTTACCTAATACCCCTCATTCCCACTCTTCTAAATTAAGTAAAAAATGCTACTGTGTTAACTAGATTTACGGGGGGGCCTCTCATTTAGTGAGGTGGATGAGTGGAAGACAGCATTTTGTACGAAGTATGGTTTGTATGAATATCTAGTTATACCCTTTGGATTATGCAATGCTCCTGCTGCCTTTCAATTTTTCAGCCATGAGGTTTGAAGGGAGCTTTTTGATGTTTGTGAGGTGGCCATATTGATGATATTTTGATAGACTCCTCTTCTATGTCAGAGCATGAGAAACAATTAGAGTTATTCCACAGCAATTACCTGATAACAACTTGTTTGTACAATTAGAAAAATGTGAATTTCATGTTCCTAAGCTCTCTTTGTTGTGGTATATACTGTCTGCAGAGGGAGTTGGTATGGATCCTCAAAATGTCTCAGCCATTCCGCAATGGAAGACCCCAAATTCAGTGAAGGAAGTGCAAAGTTTTTTAGGGTTTGCCAATTTTTATCTGCGGTTTATGAACCACTTTTCTACCTCGGTGGGTCCAATAAAGCAGCTTTTAAAAAAGGGAGTGTTTTTTTATTGGAATGAGCCTACTGAACAGGCTTTTCAGCAACTAAAGAATGCTTTTGTCAGTGCACCTATTCTACAGCATCCTGATACCACACAGCTGTTTACTGTAGAGGTCGATGCATCTAATGTAGCGGTACGCGGGGCTCTGTCACAAAGAACCAAAGATGCAGGAGTGCTTTGTCCATAGCTTACTTTTCACACAAGTTTACACCTGCTAAAGAGAACTATTCTGTAGGGGACAAGGAATTGTTGGCAATTAAGAAGGCATTTGAGGAGTGGACAGAGTATTTGATGGGGTCTTTACATACCTTCACAATGATCGGAGCCCATAAAAATGCTTCCACGTCAGGGAAAGGAAGGACACCTTCTCAGATAGTCCCCGCTCACCCCCTCGGTAGCTTGGCACGAGCAGCCAGGCTTATCTTCAAGGCAAGTGTGTAAAGTATTTTCAACCATGTTCTCAGTAACACAATGATGACACCACAAATGGACTCCACACGAGTTTCATAAAAACAAGTATAAGTTTATATAAAAAGATATAGGATGAGACCACACAATATAAATCCAACATATGCGTATTTGTAATGTTCCTCCTGCCCGGTTATTCATCCAGCCAGCCCTTGTAAGTTCTGGCAATATTAACACCTTGACCACGGCGCGAATTCCGTAGTGGTGCTGGAATTCTAATCAGTGGCCGTCCTCTGCACACACCCACCATCATGTGGGATGGACCGGGGCCTTCCGCAGCATCGAAGGGGTTAATGAACAATTCTAAATGATCCACTGCAGTCCTAATGAAATGCTATGCAGTTCATAATTTAAGGATCAAGCACTTTGCAATTTAAAAATACTGCTGTTCGTTATGCAACAATCAAGCAGTTCGTAATGCCAAAATAAGGAAAATGTGTAACGCAACAATCAGGTAGTTCATTATGCAACCTAATGCAATGCGTAATGCAACAATCAGGTAGTTCGTTATGCAAAAAAGGGTCAATGAGTAATGCAACAATCAGGCATTTCGTAACGCAGAAATAATGCAATGCGTAATGCAACAATCAGGTAGTTCGTAATGCAGAAATAATACAATGCGTAATACACTAATCAGGTAGCTCGTAATGCAGAAATAATGCAATGCTTAATGTGACAATCATGTAGTTCGTAATGCAGAAATAATGCAATGTGTAATACACTCCGGCACCAATCACGGTGCTTTAGGCAGTCTCTCCGCCACTTGTACTGGCTTGCGGTCAGCTTCCGTCAACAGATGCCGCCACACGGGTATGATGTAAACCAAAGTGCAGCTCCGCACTGCGGCCCTGGTACTGCCCCGGTACTGCCACTCCTAGGCAAGTATGGGCCGTGATACGAGCCGAAGCACAGGCTCATGCTGCAGGAATGGGAGAAGCCGAGAGCAGCTAGACACGTTACCTGAGGCGTGGAACCTTGCTCTCCTCTTCCCGTAACTTGGGCCTCCGATGCAATCTTTGTGGATTGCGGACAGTGGAACTCGGGCTCTCCCTCGACAGGGTTGGTTTGAGGTCCCGCTCTGGCAACGGCGGGTTCGGGCCAGCAGCTCAGCTCCTCTGGAGCTGCTGGTCCAGGCCATTGGTGCTACGAAGATCTCAGGCTGCAACAGGGCACACGCACACAGCGTTGCTGGGACTCACTTGAACTTCGGGTGCACGATAACAGGGAAATCCTCACGAAGGCCTCAGGCTGCACAAAGCACACGCACACAGCGTCGCTGAGACTCACTTGGACTCCAGATGCCAGATAACAGGGCAATCCTCACAAAGGTTTCAGGCTGCACAAAGCACACAAAAGAGCGTCGCTGAGACTCACTTGGACCCCGAGTGTGCACGATAACAGGGCAATCCTCACAAAGGTCTCAGGCTGCACAAAGCACACGCACAAAGTGTTGCTGAGACTCACTTGGACTCCAGTGCACACGATCACATGACAATCCTCACAAAGGGCTCAGGCTGCAAAAAGCACACACACACACAGCAACGCTGAGACTTGCTTGGACTCCAGGTGCCCACGATCACAGGGCAATTCTTACGAGGGTCTCAGACTGCAAAAAGCACACGCACACAGCGTCGCTGAGACTCTCCTGGAAACTTTTGTGTTCCTGAGTTTCTGCAACAGGGAGCTAGCTCACCTCGGGCCCTTGGGAACAAGTTACTTCAGGACACAGCACACAGCATAGTCTTTTCAAGTAGGGGGACATAGCAAACAGCAAAGTCCATTTAGCCTCTCCTTAGTTAAAGCAACAAACTGCAGGCCAGCTCCAGAAAACACAGCAAGGGTCAGTCCTTTCCTTCAGTCTCTTCAGCTGTTTCTTCCTTGACAGAGGTTCCTCTTGACCACGTAGTAAGTTCAATCCTTTTCAGTCTTGATCAATCCCTTTCTCCAAAGTTCAGGGGCTTCAGCTCTCATAGTTAAATGTCTTTCAAGTCTTTTGTGTTCAGGGGGGCACTGACCCCTGTTCAAACCAGTTCTGGGTGCCTCCCTGCCAGTGACACCTTCTTCCTTTGATTAATAGGGGTCTAGATGCTCAATCACTCAGCAGGAGATGAGACCATTGCTTTGTGGCAGCAACTCAGGCCTCTTCACCTCTAGGGGCTACTCTTCCCCCATACACTCCAGATGCAGGTCAGTCTGTTGTTGTCTCCTCCTCCCCTGGGTCAAGACATTCCCCAGATCCTATCACTTTCAAATCCAGACAGTCAATCCACAACCAGACAGAGACACACAGAAAAGAGTGGTTTCTAAACGCACAATGCAAAAACCACCTTCATAAAAAGATGTGTTAATACATTGTGAGTGCAGGCACACTAAACTTCACCTCTCCATCTTAAGCCTTTGGGAAGATAGGCTGAAAAACATATTACACAGCCTCCCGATTCTTTCCTTTGGGCAAGATGGCCTTCTAACAGTGAAAAACAAAATGGAGAGTATTTCACTGTCAGGACATGGTACACACCTCAGTACATGTCCTACCTTTCACAGGCACTGCACCCTGCAGAGGGGGTACATTGGACCTACCATAGGGGTGTTTGATGTGCATTGAAAGGGAAGGGTAATGCCTGGCAAGTGGGAGCACTTGGCAGGACAACATGGCAGTTTAACCAACTGTGTGCAGGCACTGCACTGGCAGGCCTGAGTTCTCTCTTTTAAGGCTGCTTGTCTGGGTGGCACAATTAGTGCTGCAGACCCTGTAGTATAATTTGCATTACCAGCCCTGGCACAAATATTGCACTTTACTAGGGACTTTGCTAGTAAGGCAAACCAATCATGGACAACCAATTATTATTACACTTTACACAGGGAGCACTTGCACTTTGACACTAATTAGCAGTGGCAAAGTACCCAAAACATCTAAGTTGGCAACACCATGTCAGAAAAAAGGTCTAGGGAGAAATCAAAAAGTTTAGGGAACTTTAGCCAAAAAGGGCCAAGCCCAACAGTGACATACACAGATTTTAGCAGGTCATACGGCAAAAAGAATTCCTAGAGCTTTTACAAGTACATTTTGGTGCCTACTCTAGTCTCATACACTAAACAATTTTTACAAATGTAATGTGTGTGCTCAAAGAAAAGATGTACATCAAGCCCCTACTGGAACGTTGACATGAATTCCTACACCTCTGCCCCCTGGGTTACTATTTCCATGGATTTTATTGTAGATCTTCATAAGACAGAAAAAGGTTACACTACAATTGTGGTCAAAGTAGACTTGTTATCCAAGGTGGCACATTTCATTCATTTACATGGTTTACCATCCTCTTTTTAAAAAAAATGTTTATTTATTTTTAACAAATGACAAATGGTCATGGCAAGTACAAAGTAATACATAATAAACAACAACAAAACCGAAAAACAAACATGATTCACCTTTACCTACAGGAGAGGAAA
Source organism: Lissotriton helveticus (assembly GCF_964261635.1). Lineage (NCBI taxonomy): Eukaryota > Metazoa > Chordata > Amphibia > Caudata > Salamandridae > Lissotriton > Lissotriton helveticus. The sequence continues at coordinate 728,291,990 of NC_136061.1, forward strand.
GAAGAGAGACAAAGACACAGAAAAAGAAAAGAAGAAAAGACAAAGAAAGGAGAAGGAAAAGGAATTCCTGCAAAGGCAAAGAAAGCGCAAACATTAGATGAAGGGAATCTAGAGAGAGCTACAAATGTAAATGAAGCCAAGAACAGACATGTTTACCCTGTCCAGCTAGAAATTGACAACCATATTTTCCTCCCCATTTCCTTTCTCCTACTTTCTTTCAATCTGTATACAGCTGATTCCATATTGTAAATAGCTAACAGCTTAGCCCGCCAAATGATGAATGTAGGTGGATCAGGACTGACCCATTGGGAAGTGATGCATTTTCTAGCAATAGCCATTGAAATAAATACAAAGCCGCCTTCAAATATAGGCCGGGACCTACTAACCTGGCTCCCTTCTACCCTCAAAATAATCAAATTGGATGTTATAAAAACCGTTATGTCGAGTATCTGGTTCAAGAAAAATTCGGTGTCTTGAAGAAATTTTGCAAGTTTGGGGCAGGAAGAAAACATGTGAATCATGTCAGCAGCCCATGCCCCTCACCTGCCAGTAATTAAAATCTGGTTGGCATATTCCAGAGATAACTCTACGTCAATGCTTTCTTTACCAAACTACCTTCCCATCTATTAGTCTGGGTAGACAGGTCATCAGGGAGCCCAGCCAACAACATTTGATATATTGTCCCAATACAAGATCTATTCCCTACTATATCAACCAGGGGTATTTTTCTCCTATTTGTATCTGATTGTGCCATGGTTTTACCCAGGAAGCTCCTGATTTGCAAGAATTTTAAAAAGTGTTTTGTTGAAAGTCCAAACTTCCCTTATGAATTGGAGAAGGAGGCAATTGCTCCCTCAAGGCAGATATCACCCAAAACATTAATCCCTAAGTTTTCCCAACTGGACATGGTTAAATCATGAAAAATTGTGGGTAAAAGGCCATATGACGAGAACGGGCTGTAAGCGTTAATATTCGAGAAACCAAACTTCCGGCGTATCTTTTTCCAGATAGAATAAACAGATTGAATGGTTTTAAATTTAGTTTTCTTATAATACCTCGGCTCTAAAAATGTTACTAGACATTGACCAGCAGAATCGCCAAGTGTATCCTCATATATAGTAGGTCTAATAGCATTGGGAACTATTGCATTATCCCCAACCAGCAATAGGCCCATATGTTGTAACAGTGCAGCCCAATGATAAAGAAGCAAGCTGGGGAGCCCCCATCCCCCCCTGAGTCTGGGCAAGATCACCCATTTGACTGCTCTTCTGGCTGTGCGATATCCCCATAGAAATCTAACACATACCCTTTCGGCCTTAGAGATACTAGAAGTCGGAAATTCTAGAGGTATGGTCCGAATTAAGTATAGGAATTTAGGGCCAGATGTAGGAAGCCTAATACCGGTCGGTAACGGCTGAAATTACCGAATTTCGGCCGTTTCCGACCGGTATTAGGCTTTTCAGATGTAGGGGCCAAATTGTAGGATTCGGTAATTTACAGAATCTGTAATTTAAGGAATCGGTAAATTACCGAATTCTTAAAATACCGATTCTGTAAATTGCTTGATCCTTAATGTAGGGAGCATTCAAATGAGTGCTTTTCTCATTTCAGGATTCGTTATTTACCACCAACAACAAGTTGGTGGTAAATATCGAAAACTGTGAAAAAAAGCTATTTTGTGCTTTTTTCAACTGTGCCATGTGGCAGACATACATGCCCTTAGGGCATGTATGTGTGCTACATGTGCACCCATGCACTATACAGGAGTGCAACAGAGTGTCAATGTGACACCCTGCCACCCTTGTAAGTCTACCCCCTATTACCGATTCGGTATTTACCGAATCGGTAATTCTCATTCATTCCTATGGGCCCCAGGCCCATAGGAATGAATGGGGGATACCGAATCGGTAAATACCGAATCGGTATTTACCGAATTTTACCGATTCGGTAAAATTTACCGAATCATTTGCTACATATCATTTTCCGATTCTAAAATACCGAATCGGTAAAATTCGTTATTTTAGAATCGGTAAATGATATTTACCTACATCTGGCCCTTAGTCTTGTTGTTGGGCCAATGTTTAGCTCAGGTATATGCTCTACTGATGCCATGATGTTGACTCCTAAATATGTTGCTACAGATACAGTTGGAACATCTTCCGGAAGTGCAGTAGCGGAATGTAAAGTCAGGGTTTAGTGAATGTTTAGTTTGTATCCCGAGACAGAGGCGAATGTTTCTGCTGACTCTTTTAATGCCGGAAGAGCAGATCTTATATTGGAGGTGAAAACAGCAATGTCATCAGCATACCCTAATATTTTATAAGCGATACCGTTGGCCATAACTGCTTCAATCAATGTATTTGCCTCAAGTTTATTCAAAAAGGCATCTATATAAAATGCAAATAATAACGGAGAGCAGGGAAACAGGAGTAAACAGAGAGTCATATTTATGGCCAAGTCACGCAGTGCAGGCTACAAGTCACTTTGCTATGCTGCACTGCGTGACAGGAAAAGGGCAGCAATACACCATGTTCAAGGCAATACAGCACATTCCTGCCTTTTCCTCTGCACTGGCTCCCTTTTGGCTGCATAGTACCATCACAGGCACCCTTGCCCCATGTGCAAAGGTGCTTGCATTGTAAGAAGGGGTGTGTTTTTTTGTAGGAAGCAGCACCTCCCTGCACAAAAACCATCTATGAGGCATTTTTATCTTTCAATGTGTGCTTCAGAATTCAGCACACATAGAAAGTGGAAAAAAAGGAGGAGAAATGGACATGTTTCTCTTCGTGACACCTCACCTGGGAAGGCGTATGTTTACGGTGCATTGCCAGATCTGCCACTCCTGGTAAATCTGAGAATGTGTCAAAATCCATGGATGTTGTATGGACATGCCTCCCTGGCGAAGAGTAATGCAAAGCAGTTATTTGCACTTCATTGCCTTACTTTAGATTCATGAAGCCATTAAGGCCCACGCCAGGTGGCCTTGTGTGGCTTCATAAATTTCATTTTTAATTTGAAGCACATTGCATTGTGCAAGAGTGACGCACGTGGGCTCGTAAATGTGCCCTTAAATTCTTACAGGGCTGTTGTCTTCTGCTAGCTTTTGTATCCTCTGTTGGGAAAGATCTTGAGATAGAACAGCATAATTGGAAAAAGAGCATGGAGAATCTTCTGGGAGCTCAAAACGTCTGTGGTGGATCTTCAATAATCTTTCCCGCCCCCACCCAACCAGACACAGAGTTACAACTACAAGCCTCTCCTGGTACCTTTTAAATGTGTTTTCCATGCTAGTGGTGGCTCTCAATAACCTTCCAGAATAGTAATGAGATTACCGGGAATGTAGTGGAATACAAACATGCCTGGTTCTGCCAAATACTTAGAGGAAGCAGTGTTCAGAACGGCAGGAATTAATATTGTGTTTAATTATAGAAGCAAACTTAATTGACAGTCTCTGAGGAAAGACACCCACTTCACTCAGCTAAAACTGTTATGAGAAAAAGGGATGAGATGGTAACTTTCAGAAACCACCTCACTGCTAAAATCTTAAATTACATTTCGATCTCAAATGTGTAATTAAAAATTCTGAGCACACCCAATGCAAGGCCCTCAATCTGTATCAGGAAGAAGATGCTTTGCTGAAGTGAACTGCATCACATCACGTGAAGAGACACAGTGGCGCCTTTTCTAAAGTGTTATCTCTCCTTGAAACTGGAGCACCCGCATATCAAGTAATGCATTCAGGCCAAAGAACGTATAAAACTCGGTTATGGCTGCTATGATGGGATTGTCGTCGCCAAAATGAAGGCATTTATGTGGTGTGATTGATTTTTACTATATATCTTCTCCTTTATTCTCGTTCTCGGCTGCTTGTCTTCGGTTCCCAGCAGTGTGCTGGGAGGGGATCCCTGCCAGAGAACCAGCATTACAAATGCCACTGTTTGTTAAGGACGCTTGAATAGAAAGCTCTTTGGAAGGGGCAAAGCAAGTCATGCAGGTTTTCATAGCATGCATAATGTATGCGCTCATGCATTACGAAGAGGCGCATCCTGATGCGCTCCTCAAACACTACTTATTCCGAGGAGTCCTAACAGCAGCACAAAGTGGGGCGCTCCGTCTTCCGCCTTCCTGCGGCCTAAAACAAAGGCCGCTCGTGATGACGGAAGCACCAATCAGAGAGAAGCAGGGCAGCGCGAACAAGAGGCGGTACCTGTTTATGTTAACAAGGTGCTATTTCTGCTCGAGAGCTGCATTAGCACGAGGCCGCCGCCTGCAAGTACAGAATCGCAGCCCGTCTAGTGTGAAGCTTTTTTGCAGGCTCTTATTTCTTCAGGGTTTTTTCCCAGTGATTATTTTAAACCATAGTGTGTCCATTAACCTGTTTCTTTTTTTGTTGTTGTTGTCATTAACCTGTTTGTTGAAAGGCGAAAAGTATGTGGTGGGACCATGATGCCGCTCGACTCCTTCACCAAAGGTAAATGATAACATGGACTTTAAAGGGTTAAATGTGTGCCACGGAACAAACTCTCGTTGAATAGGCATTGTCCGCTTTACATACTTGTTTTCCTCCGTGAAGTCATTGCAACCTGCAATATCTAAGATAGCAAAAAGTGTTTTCTTAAGTCAGTTTTTTATACCATATTGCATTAATAGCATGGATTTTTTTTTTTACCTTTGAGCTATTATAAAAATTGGGGAGTGTGCATTTGTTAGGATGCCTTTTTTTCCAAGCTACCAAAAGACAAGGGGCCCGATTCATAAACTTAGAGGTTTGATCAAACCTTAGGTAAAACGTCTAAGTTTACCTTTGTGAATCGGACCCTCTGTGATTATATGCTAACTAAGACTGGTTATTTGCTACTACACACGCTAATGGCTGGCTATGTTCATTCTTCTAGCCTGCAGGGCCATTCCATACATCACCTCTGCTACATTTGAATCGCTCAAAATATCTCTGTCTCTCGCAACATTACGTATCAACAAAGCACATATCATCCTCCAAAGTAAAAAATAAACTTCTTAAATCAACTGGCTGACGACATAGCCCACAACAACATGCATATCTCAACACAGACTGGGGTGACGTGACAAGCAAACACTACATCATACTAAAAAGCTTACCTCCCTTCTACAGTTTAAAACAACTGACATATAAACCAACACAGAGCGATGGATGTATTCTTCATATCACATGTGCCAATTCGTCCTGAGTCTACTTTCATGATCCCTTTCAGGTGTACAGGTCTGATCACTACACTTCTCTATTGCTTTCGAAATGAGTCAGAGTACCATGTCATCCAAACCACTAAATAAACCCCAGATAATCTGGGTACGACCCAGTTCACTGAAGACAGCATGTCTGATACCTTTGCATTCAGCTTGTCCCAGCTAGACGCATCAAAAGACATTGACATGATCATCACTGATGAGACATAAATCATTTGAGATGTGTCTGACATCACTGCACCACCAAAACTCAACAAATGTTACTCCAGATCTTGCCACCCGGCACCCTGATTTTCAAGCGAACCTTACATTTAAAGGAAAATGCTACACAATGCAGAAAAAGCCTTGTGATCAACTTTGTCCCAATTCTCCAATCTATACATATATCTATCTGGAAAAACTACAATTTGCACCCATCGGCACAGAACTTAATATTGCTGGCCAGCATTTTCTATATCTATCAACACAGATTGTGAAGCCACTTCATCATCCTTCTGCACAGGAAGTGACATTATTGCATTTTCCATCATGCATCTGCTCAAGAAGTGACATCACTTTTTACCTTCTTCCTGCCACAGTAAACTCTTCGGGTCATCCCAAAACCCAGACATCCCCAGCAAAGGACGGACACAGACAAGGACTTTGCAGGTTGGGGCTGCTAGGGTGTGAAAGAGCCTTAAGTCAGAAACGTTTGTTCCAGTGAAACTTACAAGGTAAGATATAGTAATGTACCTCACCCAGCACCCCATATTGCAGAGCCTCATGATCACACCTAGATGTAGGCGACCGAGGCACTTACATTCACACAATGCATAAACCCAACTTTGCACACATACCACTAACTACCACACACCCTAAAACTACAGAAAATACATTCTAACTCATGCTCATTTGTGCTCACTCTGTAGCACTCAATGCACCAGACATCACAGACCTCCTAATCTGTTGCAGGCTTGATGCCCCCTTCATCACAGAAATATGTTTCACTCTCACATCTTCAAATACCCTTCTTACAGACTACAGCATCCATCATGTGGACCGTACACATAAGAAGGGAGGAGGCCTCGCTGGCATTCGTAAGTCCGCCTACGCCTGCAGTTTTGGCAAGTAAGTAACACTCAAATCCACCTGACATCTCAACTACAAACCTCGTGGGCAGAACAAGGACTTTGTAGATGAATTATCATATCTCCTTACAACCACATGTATTAGACATGCCTCTAACAGCCTCTTGAGTGTCTTCAGCCTCCCAGACAACACAAGCTAAGAAAAACAAAAAACTCTCTTCAACCTCCTCAGTATACTCAACATGGTACAGCATGTCACACAACTAGCACACTCCAAAGGGAACATCTGAGACCTTGCGTTCTCAACATCGCCAACAGTCCAATTCTGCAACAAATTGGAGTATTAGTTGTGAAGGGTGAAAACCCACATAAATTATAGTCACAAAGCGCCATATATAAACCTGTGCTTAAAGCCCTGGCAGCTGTGGCATAGAGGCAACGTGTAAAGTATTTATGCTGTACTCTAAAAGTAGTAAAGTGAAAATACAACACAAGAAAAATCCCAAACCAATTTAAAAATTGAGAATATTTTAGTAAATAAAATGCCCCAGAACAACAAAATCCAATTAGTAAAACAGGAATTATGAATTTAAAATTTTAATTTTTTAATTTACAAATAGTGCCAAAAAGCACTACCAACAACCGCGGGCAACTGGTAGCATTGGACCAGGACAATGGTAAGATTTAATGCCAACCGCAATGGAATGCTGGTTGGATACTGTGACCTGGTCTGTTCTAGTGATAAAGTTACCATGTTACTTAGAAACTTTTAAGGAGGTAGAAAGTCCACAGTGGGGTCAGGCAGTTGACGTGATCTGAGGATTGGCTCGAAGACGATGGAGGGTTGATGACCCGCAAGGACACATAGTCAAATGGAGGCTGCTTGGTATCGGGCCCAGTGAAATCGTCAACAAAGGTGGTTGGCTTTGCTCGGAAGCTACTCAGCATTAAGTCTGGTGAAAGTTGTCAGTCTGGTGCTGCTCAGCGTCAAGTCCAGGGAAGATGTTAGTTGGTGTCAAATCCAAGTGAAGCCGTCAATGAACGTTGCCTTCGTCGATGCTTGGCGTCGAGTTGGGTGAAGCTTTCGGTTAGACAGGGAGGTGTACACTCTGACTATGGCAGATGGTCCAGGACCTTAGGGACAGTACTTGGTGGCCATGACTCACTCCCATAGAGTCATAAAGAAACCAAAAGGAATCCACCTTGGATAAAGCGAAATGAAGATAGTATTGTATCACTATTTGTGAATTGTGTGTCCCTACTGATGTATAGGGGAGCATAATGCTTTGTTAAATAAACCCTCACCACCAAAAGGACCCTTGGTGGAATGCTTTATCATCGGGTTCTTCCCGCCCCCCTGCAGGATAGGGTGTGCTACGACCGACGAAGATGTGGGAGCACTTAGTAGTGAATATACTATGTGTAATGCAGGAGTGAGAGTGGAAGGGTCAAACGTGTAGACACATAATTCACAAACAGTGATAAAATACTTTGGAAGGATATCTTCATTTCACTTTATCCAAGGTGGATTCCTTTTGGTTTCTTTATGGCTTATTGAGGAGGACGAGTTCACTTTCTATTTCCTTTACCTCTTCAGTCCCTCCTTTGTTTATAGTATAGTTCACTTCCATAGAGGCCAGCAGAGAGGACTCGATAGGTCCACTTGGGACTGGTGTAGGAAATTATCATCATTTATGTGGTATTCCCCAAAATTGTAATCTTCTTTAACTGACTATCATTTTATCGGCCATAGTACTCTGCACGCTTTACTCCTGCTAAGCGATGGCAAAGTAAGCGTTACTCCTGGCAAAGTGCTTTGGCTGTCCCCTTTAAATATATTAAAATTGGCATACAGGTCATTGGCACATTTATTATATTTATTAGTCCTTAGTACAGCGTACTACATGCACCTAGGACCTATAAATTATACACTGCGAGTGGATTCTACAACCCAGTAAAGTAACGCTATAAAGCATGCCTCCAGGCCTCCCTTTGCAGCCTGGGTGTGCGGTTTTAAATTGCCACTACGCACTGGCAAAATAAACCTTTTGCCAGGCCTAAACCTTCCATTTAAAACACTTATGTCACCCCTAAGGTATACCTTATTGCCCAATAACAGTATATAGACAGTGGTTCTGCCATGCCATTTGCAACTACTTATACTTTTTTCTTGGTGAGTCCACCGTTACTTAATACTGACAATCAATGTTACATTGAAATACATCAAAATAAGATAATCACAACGGAACTCAGGACTGCAAAAATGTGAACATTATATTAAAGAATTGTATATGGTGATATACATATCAATATTCAGAAGACAGGACAAATGTATAATCATTAAATTCTACAGACAAATGTGCTTGAAACAGTACATAAAATTGAACACAATGGAACATATAGACACTTAACAAGAAATAACATAAAAACATGAATAGTTCAGGTGTCCAAAAACACTGTTGTTTCCCAGGCAGACATATGTTTTTGCATCCTAACATAGATGTGCCTGCTGGGAAATGGAGTACTTATTCATAGTATTGCCCAATAAAGCAGGATGAAGGGTTGAAAGTAGGACATGTAGAAATTAATTTTACACATGTCCTGACAATGAAAACAACACAAAAGCTCTTTTTACTTTGGCAAGGTACGGTGCCCCTTAGGGAAACACTGGTTTAAATTATATCACCTAATAAGGATAAATTTGGGCTAGAAGCTGCTAAAAACGAAAAATATAATGCAAGGACTTATTTTGATAGTGATTCAAAGTTAAATTCCATGGTGAAATCAAATTTTGACTAAGTATGTTGTAAAATGCACCTTTAGAAAAGTTACCTCTCCCTGACTAAACCTCTGGAGGCCTTTCTGACAGTCTTTAATTGTCACCTGACTGCTGGTGGCTCTCTTGTGGTGAGATGTGGATTGCTCCTGTCCCAGCAGATGAACCTGGTACCAGGCCTGGCCCCTTCCTTTGTCCCTCTAGTTGGCCTGGCTACAAACTGAGTGCGAGGCAGAGGTGCACCGGGACCGGTTTGCAGTAACCTCATTGGAGGGTTTGCCTATTATCATAGCCACACCTCTGGGTATGGCCAGGAAGATATGACTATGGGAAGAAAGGTGCTGCCTCTCGAGGGGTCTGTGTTCTGTCTGATCCCAGGAGTGAGTCCCATACAGGTATGTTTCAGCTTCTTCAGAACTTCATACCACTGCAAAAGCTTCCCTCTCAATTGCTACTCCCCTTTGTTCCTCAGGAAATAACCTCATGATGCTGAAGGGTTAAGGTTGATCCTGACCCTCATCAATTAGCTGTAGGAGAACAGCTCCCATTCCATGCTCTGAAGCATCTGTCTGGACTAGGAATTTCTTTGGGAAAGAATTACTTAGTCCCTGAGCACTCGTGATGTACAAATAGCTTCCTTCAGGGTGCTGAAAGGTTTCCGACACATCTCTGTCCAAATCACTAAGCCCGGGCGGAGCTGGCGTAGTGCTGCTATGCGGAGTTCAACAGAGTTGGAAAAAACTCCATGGAACTACCCTCCATTCCGCTGCCCTCCACCCTCCCAAATTTAATTATTAAAAAAAGGCACGTACCTGCTGGGGCGTCTACATTGTCTCTCTCTCCTCGCTGTCCTCGCCGTCCTCGTCCACGGAAAGCCCTACATTGTAGGTCATGCATGAGCGCATTCGCGGATGGTGAGGAAGAGGAGGAGAGAGAGACCATGGCAAGTAGGAGGCAGCCCGAAGACACCCCAGCAGATAAGTACCTTTTTATATATATATAATTAATTAGGGAGAGTGGAGGGGCTTGCTAACTCCGCTCCACCAAGGAGTCGGAGTTTTGCCTGAACTCCCGGTTCTCAACAGAGCGCGGAGTAGGTAAAACCCTGTAAACTCCACTGGCGAAGCGGAGTTCTCTGCGTGGGGTTACAAATCACCTATTTTGGATGTTTTTTGGAAATCTGCTCTATTGATAGGGTGACAACAGTGCCATACCCCTTTACAAATCTCCTGTAATACCCAGTGAAGCCTGAGAACGCTCTTACCTGGGTCTTGGGATGTTTGCAAACACAGATGGTCTGAGTCTTGGGCTGAGCAGGGGCGTAACACAGGCCCCCGCATCGCCCGCGGTGCGGGGCCCCCGAGCTGCAGGCTGCCCCCTCAGCACAGTACTTGGGTCTGAGCGATCCTGATCAAATCTGGAGTGGGGTCTTCTCTGTATACAGTGCAGGGGGACCCCTCAAACTTTTGTTACGCCACTGGGGATAAGGGGGCTGCACACGGCCTCCACTGACTTGGTGGCCCAAGTATACAAGTGACCCCCTGCCCTGTCTGGCAATTAGTGGCCTTAATAGTCAGGCCTGCCTGATGTAGGGCTGGAAGCATTCCGGGAGCTGGTATAGGTCCTCATTTCAGCTAGAGTTGAAAACAGCAATCTCGTCTAAGTAGGCCACAATGAAGTTCTCAAGCCTAGCCAACACCCAGTTGAATAGCCTCTGGAAGGTAGCAGTGGTATTCTTTATTCCAAGGGGCATCACTTTGAACTGAAAATGTCTCTCTGAGGTGAAGAATGCAGACCCCTACTTGGCCGTCTCAGTTAGGGCAATCTGTAAAGAACCTGACATCAAGTGAAAAGTAATGAGGAACTTGGCAGCTCCCATCTAATTAATGAGCTCATCACCCCTGGGGATAGAGTGATAATCATTCTTTGTGACTGAATTGAAACCACTTTAGTCCACACAGAACCTCAGTTCTGGGTTGGGGCAGCTTTGGGTGCCACTGGACTGGACCCGCGACTTCACAAGGGCTAAATCACCTACAAATCCAGCATCTTCCACACCTCCTCTTGAATGCTGGCTCTCATTTTGTACAAAAGCCTGCAAATATTATTTTTTAGTGGCATGCTGTCCCTCATGTTTATATCATGGGTACACCAGTCAGTGAGCTCTGGGGTAAGTGAGACTAGAAGGGCCAAATGCTCCAGCAATTGGCAACAGTCCCTTTGTTGCTGTTTAGTCAGGGTAGGGTTAGAGGAAAGAATAACACCTTTCAACGACCTATCTTGCTCCTTGACCGACAGGAGGTCTGCAAAAGGTTCACTCTTCCTCTTCACCACTGTCAACAAGAGCATTTTGAATTTATACCTCTCAAAGTGGTGTTTGAAGCGGTACACACGGTGAGGGGTTCCTGGATGCCTTGAGGTCCACCAGGTAGATATACCCCCTCTTTTCGTTTTCACCTCGTAGAGCCATGCAAGGCCCAGGGCTCCACAGGCTCCTTCACCCATGCCTTTTGGCCAGGCTGATACTCCAGACTTCTGGTCGTACCATTGCTTCATGACTTCCTGGCTGGCCTCCAAGTTCCCAGAGCTCTATTTCTAGAAGTGCGTCCTCTGATACCTGAAAGCTAACATGTATCTCTCTTTGAGCCCATTGGTCTGGGGTGGTATGGTGTGCACAACGTGTAGGTTACCCAACTCTCATCCCACATTGGCTTCATGTACATGGGCATCAAGGCAATGACCCTGTCAGGCACAACCTCCTTGGGAACACAAACATGGATAAATATACCCATCAGTGCGGTGGCTACCACAGGTGCAGTAACTGACCTCAGGGGTATTGCTTCAGATTACTGGATAGCATGACCCACCAAGACTAGAATAAACATTTTGCCTAGGAATGCCTGGGGTCCAGAGACCCCAAAATGTTGATCCCCATTCTTTCTGCATCAGGGAATGAAATCCGAGGATCCTTCCACTTGACCCCATTACTTCCCCAAACCCTAGAAGGTAGGACAAGACCTACAGAATACATCTATGTGGATACTCCCCCATGGCTTTGAAAAAGTGGTTTGTTGGCTGACTAGCGTATGAACCCTGGTCGAGAAACAACCACAATCCTTCTCACAGTGAGGCAAAAGCCAACCCTAAATGAACCTGTGCTCAAACCTCCAGTTGCTTGGCACAGAGCAGTCAGGCTTAACTTAGAAGCATTGTATAAAGTATTTGTGCAGCACTTCAAACAATAAAAAAGCAAAAAATACCACAAGTTGGAAAAATAAAGCAAATTTGAATATATACATGACATAAACAACAAAAATCTAATTAGTAAAACCAGAGTTCTATTTTTTTAAAAAGATTTAAGTGTAAAATCGCACCAAAAAGCATTAAGTGCCAACCAGGTATATGTGGTCATGCTGGACTGGGTCAAAGTTACACTTTCAGGTCGACCGTGATGGAATGCAGGTCGGCAACAGTCTCCTGGTTAGGCTCGCTGAAAGTCAGTGCTAAGAGTCCCATTTGCAGTGGAGGGGGCAGTGAAGAACAGGGACTGCTCCACGAGCGGTTGCCGACGTAGCGCGAAAAGCAGGCAGGCATTACTGGAGCTTTGTATTGGCTGTCACAGCAGCAGTCGATGCTGGAATGCACAGAGACAGGATGATGGAGCTTTGTGCTGAATCGCAATGGGAGCAGTGAGGTCTTGGTGAGACTGGACCCGTTCATGGTTGCAAAGAACCCCTAAGCTTGAATTCAACTCCAGTGAGCCACACCAAGTGTTAAGGACATGAAGCACAACACTTGCAGGTCAGGAACTCACTACAGCTGGGTCCAAGGATGTTTAGGAGACTATTATGTCCCTGAAGCTCAGATCAGGAAGCCAGCAGACTTGTCATTTAAGTCACTCTGGGGTTATGGGTTCAAGATGAGATTGCAGGTCCAGTTCTTCCTTCCCAGGCAAGAGGGCATCAGGTCAGCACAGCAAGGCAGCAGTTCCTTCATAGTAGGATTTCAACAGAGTGGCTGTCCTTTCAGCAGCACAACAGTCCTTCTTCTTGGCAGAGTACTCAGAGGTCCAGAAGTGTAATGAAGAGTTGGTGTTTGACATACAGTATTTATACACAGTTGTGCATTTGAAGTGGGGAGAAACTTCCAGAAGCATGCATTTGAGGTGCACAGATGCCCTGCCTTTCTGGCCCTGCCACCAGACTAACAACATGGAGTATGCAGCCCTTTGGGTGGAGACAAGACACATCCTATTCAAGTGTGAGTAGGGCTGGATCCAGCACCTCTCTCCGATCCTGCCAGTGAATGCCGATCCAGCTACACCTAAGCTCCCCACTGTGTGTGTCTAGGAAGAATAAAGCAATAAACACATAAATCATGGGTGGAATGCAGAACAAATCAGCCATTCACCCAAAGTCAAGAGATCGGGGTTAAATCCATCATTCTTTTGATCACCATACCACCACAGTTTAGACCCTCTATAGGCAAATCAGTCTTGACCCTCATGGGAACAGTCCAGCCCACACTGCCAAGCCAGATCCTCCCTGTACCGGAAACAAGCATCCTGGGATCTGTTTTGGGGCATAACCCTCCATCAGCCAGGCTAGCTTGAATCCAGTGGCAAAGTGAGCCCGGGACACACGTCTGGTCATATCCTGTGTACTTAGGGAAAGAAAGCAAAAGACAAACAATTGATGGATGGACTAAGGAACAAATTAATTAGGAGATCCAGTTTAAATCCATCGTTCTTTTGCTCACCATGCCACCCCAGTTTAGACCCTGCCATATGCAAATCAGCCTTGATCCTGCTCCTCATGGGAACAGTCCAGTCCGAACTGCCAAGCCAGGTCCTCCTAGGACCAGAAACAAGCATCCTTGGACTGGTTTTGGGGATATCACCCCTCATCAGCTAGGCTAGCTTGAATTCAGTGGCACCGTGAGCCCAGAACCCACATATGGGCACACCCGGTGCACTTAGGGCAAGAAAGCAAAGGACTACACAAATGATGGATGGAATGTGTAACACATCAAACATTCATCCCAGTCAAGAGATCTGGGTTAAATCCATTGCTCTTTTACTCACCATGCCACCCCAAATTGGACCCAGAAATTTGCAAATCAGTCTTAACCCAGATCCATAGGGGAACAGTCCAGCCTGAAATGGCAGGCCAGGTCCTTGCTGGACCAGAAACAAGCATCCTGGGACCAGTTTCGGGGAATCACCCCTCATCAGCCAGGCTAGCTTGAATCTAATGGTACAGTGAGCTAGGGACCCACGTCTGGACATACCGTTGGCTACACTTGCACATCAGAAACACACTGCCCCATCACACTCTCAAAGTGTTTGACACTAGTCTTTTGTGCCCGCAGACAAGCTAGGCCCAGGTCAGGGAGGCAGGAAATTCCAAATCCCTCTGGGAGTGTAAACCAACAGAACCTTTTCCTACTTCAAAGCAGGCACCAACTATAAATTATGGACCCTCAGACGCAACTCTTCAGTGCACTGGACATGTTGAAAACTTGGAAGGACTGCTGTGCAGCCCTGCTGCCTCAGTGAAAAGGACTGGGTCTGCATCTTTAATCCAGGACCACCAAAGGGACTCCAATGTAGAGCTGGCTATCATCCTTATAAGGACCTCAGGGACAAAGAGGGTCCAACCATTTTGAACCCTAGGCCTAGATTCTGCCTGTTGTAAGTCTTGTCCCCTAAGTGGTGACACCGAGTACTGGACCCCTGGAAGCGGACCTGAAGGTGCTCTGCCAGGCCATCTGTATTCTTGTGGGCAGAACCGATGCAGCAAAATGCATCTCCTAGAAGTTCCGGATCTGAACCGATTCTGCATGATGCATCCTCGATGCTGCACAACACATCCTTGATTCAAGACTCCAAATCACAGCTATGCAGCTCGTCAGAACCACCACTGCGCTACTCATCCTTCATCGCATCTTGCAGCTCCTCGGAAATGCCGCTGCATGATGAATTTTCGATGCGGGATCTCGCAATGATCTGCAACCATGATTTATGGTACTGTGTTTAGCAGGCCTAACCTGATCGTTGTATTTGGCCTGCACACCATCGTGGTTGGTCTGACCTTGTGATTGTGTCCCGGTCTGATGTAACCAGATTATCCCAGGTGGCACTTTGTGCTTTTAAGCACTACGTTTTACTTAAATCTTTAAAACTGTATATCTCCGGATCTATTAAATGATTTTTGTTTTGTAGGTCTCAAGTAACTTATTACATTTTACCCTATTTGTCTAAATTGGTGTGGTATTTTTCTTATGTTGTATTTTTACTTAATTAATGTTCCAAGTGCAGCATAAATACTTTACATATTGACTCTAAGTTAAGCCTGATTGCTTTTGTTCCATGGCTATCAGAGGGTTAAGCACAGATTAATTTGGGGTTACTTGTGACTTCACTCTGACAGGAATTGTTTTTGCTGCTTGAGTAAAGTCACACCCCCTCAACTAGTAACCCAATTTCCTACAGTAAGCAGTTGTATTTATTGTTCAAAATGGCCACCTAATGCAAGTCACATACACTTGATAATATTTACCACAGTCACGATTTCAGCATTTATATAGTAAAAAAAAATCCAGAAAAGGGGTGAAGGTCATGATTAATATTGTTATGAGGGCAGTTCCTGGAGTATTGTGGAGTGTTGGAAAAGACATCCTGCAGCAAAAGCATTGGCACATTTTGAAATTGCTACTCACAATTTCAAAGTGTAAAGTCTGGAGCCACGCAAGGTGTGACATAAAGATCTGTTTGCAACAGACCATAGACAGTATGAAAAGTAAGTCTACCGTAGCACTGAGCACAACCAAATGCATTGAACATTTGGGTGCGTTGATGTTGGGGCTGGATGTAGGAAAGGCTCATGGCTGAGGGTAAAGATTGTGAAGTTCCTTGACATTTCCACCTCAAAAGTGTGTCATACTATTAAAAGCCTTGCTGAAAACACAAAACGTAAATACATTAAGGAGATCAGTTGCACATTTCTTAACTGTTTTCTTTGAATTGTTGTGAGGGGTCAGAAAAAAGAATTTGGGGGCATATTATCAAGGACCGGTGTTAAAATTATCGTCGTTTTATCGGCAGGAAACTGCCGATAAAACGGCGACAATGGGCTTGATAATACTCCTTTGTTAATTCCCATAGAAGCCCATGTTCTGATGTTAAAATGGGCTTCTATGGGTATTAACAAGGGCGTATTATCAAGCCCATTATCGCCGTTTTATCGGCAGTTTCCTGCCGATAAAACGGCGATAATTTTAACACTGGTCCTTGATAATATGCCCCAAGGTTTTTAGAATTCTTAAATCAAACAAGCGCATAGCTGAAGACACCCAGAACAAAAGAGCAAGAACAGACAAGTGATCAATAGTACGAAATGTCACAATAATGTCACAATAAACAGATTATAAATGATGAAAAAGGCCAAATAATTTGTTTACCTGAAAGGAAAAGTGAATGTAATTTAATAAATGTACCAGTGATCAATAGTATGAAAGGTCACAGAAATGGAATATAAAATGACAAAGAACAAACCCCTCTTTAAGTTGGGAAGGAAACGACATGAATAAATTAGAGAAGGTTAAACATGAGTCCAAAGATGAAGCTTATCATCACATTATGACCCAATTCAGAAGGAACATGTATGTTTACTTTGAGTGGTTAATACAAGAAACCTTCAGTGACTTTAATGAGTTTCCTTATTTTGTTTTAAATAGCACACAACAGTTTGAATGTAGTAGAGCGTGAATGTAACTTTCATTGACCCTTAGAGTTTTCACATTTTGTTGAACCTTTCTCAAGCATCACTGCACTTATCATTGAAATTGTGTCAATTCATGTTGTGCTTGGATTTTAATAGTTTATCTGCGCCATCTGAATGCCATAGTACTCCAGTTAAAAGATTCAGTAACAGTAACACAGTATTTAGATTTGCTTCTTCAGGAATTAGGTTGCATGTGCAAGGTTACAAAAAGCATGCATAAACAATTTCACACGCCTTCACAAAAGCAGACAGAGCAAAACTGTTGTTTGAAAAAGCATAGAAAATCCAACCTTTAGAAACTGGTTTTGATCACCCAGTTTCCTCTATTTTAAACATTGATTTGCATTTCTGTGAAATCACTCTTTACAAACCATCCCTTCCCTTCCCCTTTTTTCCCAAAGTCAAGTCCCTTCTTTCAGGAAGGAGGGTGTTGTACTGCAAATCCATGTTATTCCTACTCCACCCCACCCCATTCTTTACTTCTCCTTTTTGCTTGATATTTCCCTTTTCAGTATTTTTTCAAAGCTGTTGAAGCCGTCTCTCTTCCTCACACCCGTCTTTCTTTGTTGATGTATGATGGAACAACACATTCCGTTGTAACGCATACCGTTACAACACAGCTGTTACAATGTGAATGCCATTACCACACATAACCTTTATCATGCATATTTTTACAACAATTATGTCTTTACAACATATGCTGTTGCAATTAATTTTGTTGTAATAGCATGAATGTTAAAGGCATATGCGTGGTAAAGGTTTTCCCTGATCCCAGCCCTGACCCCTAAAACCAGCCCTAGTGAACCCCCACCCCCATCCCCCCTGGGTCCTCAGCCCAAACAAAACACCAACCCCAGCCCTGACCCTTAAAATCTGAACCCGGCGCAACACCCGTCCTTCAGCTCCTTACTAAAAAACCTGGCTCCAGCCTTGAGCCCTAAAACCGAACCCCTGGCGCAACCTCACCTTGCTCCCTGCCCTTAAAAAAAAAAAGCTGGTCCCAGCCCAAAGACCTAAAACAGGCCCCTGGCACAGCCCCCAGCACATAAAAACGAAATACTCCCAGCCCAAAGCCCTAATGAGGGACCGACCCTGAAAACTCCACTGCCCCATGCCCTCTTGTGCAATTCCCCTTACTTTACAATGAAGCAGATCTTCAAGGCTCAGGCGCAGCTGGTTTTTCCCTAAAGAGGAAGCGGAAGCGTCTCTTCGTCTCCTATAACGATGCTGATTGCCACACATATGCCTTTGCCACCTGTACCATGCATATCCCCCTACCACCAGCGCCATGTATATGCCCTTACCGTTCATACCTTTTGTTAGAACTGGGGGTCTATAGTTGGCTGAGGTAAGTACCTTAGTACAAATAGGGACCCTTGCTTCTAGTCAGGGAAAGGAGGGACACTCTCTTAGATAACCCCTGCTCACCCCCTGATAGCTTGGCACGAGCAGCCAGGCTTAACTCGAAGGCAATGTTTAAAGTATTCGCAACTACACAGTGATATCACCACAAATGGACACCAGACTGGTTTTTATAAAAATAGTGGTATCTTTATCAAAAGGAATATGATGAGACCAAACAATAGAAATCCAAAATACGAGTATTCGCAATATTTCACTTTGCCAGTTATTAGGCCACAATCACTTATAGGTTCTTGCAGTATTAATGAACAGTTCACAATGATCTCCTGCAGTCCTAATGCAATGCTATGCAGCTCGTAATGCAGTTCGTAATGTAGTGATAACACAGTCCTTAATGCACGTACTAATGCAGTTCATAACGCAGGAATAATGCAGGTCGTGTTGCAAAAATAATGCGATTCGTAATGCAAGAATAATGCAGTTCGTAATGCACGAATAAGGCAGTTAGTAATGCAAGAATAATGTGATTCTTAATGCAAGAATCAGGCAGGTAGTAATGCAAGAATAATGCGATTCATAATGCAAAAATAATGCGATTCGTAATGCAAGAATCAAGCAGTTCGTAATGCAAGAATAATTAGATTAATAGTGCAAAAATAATGCGATTCGTAATGCAAGAATCAGGCAGTTCGTAATGCAAGAATAATGCAATTCGTAATGCAAAAATCAGGCAGTTCATAATGCAAGGATAATGCGTACGCCAATCGGCCCGGTCAACTCAGGCCCCTACTAGGCCCCAACACCAGAGACAACGGTCATGAGCTTACAAGGGCGGCCCCGGTGCTGCTGGGCAGGTACAGGCTGCTGTGCAGCGGGAGAGAGCTCGGAGTACTCCTGTACTCCTGCATGCCTCCCCAGGCAAGACATGCTTGCGGCTCCCGACCGGAGTCTAAGCCTTACCGGGGGGGTGCACTGTCTCGCTTTGTCTCTCTCCCCGCTTGTCGGACGTCCTGCTGAGCAGCCTGATGACATTCAGCTCCATTGTTAGGCACTACTGTAACTGGACGGGTTACAACGCTTCCTTCTCCGTCATTGATGATCTTGGGCAGATTCCTCTTGGTAAACCACGATCATGATCCCGTTCACCTTACAGCTTTCTTAGCTTCAAGAAATCCTTTGGCACGTTGTGGCTCGAGCTGGCGACAGTGATCCTCACTCACAGCCTCAGTTAAGATGACGGCTCGTGCCACAAACGGCAATACAGCAACGTGGACGATGTTTCACGCTGCAGGGGCATTGCGTTGACGGGGTGTAGGACTTGGCCTTTTTGGCTAATGTTCCCTAAACTGTTTGCCGTATGGTGTCATTGTATTCTTTATCTGTACATAACTATCTTATGTTGATATTTTCTAGCTTCTTTTTGTGGTATATTCTGTAATGTCAGATGTCCTCTGATGTTCTTCATTTATAGGTTATATACTTTTTCTCCCTCCCTTTTAAATATCCTTATCTTTTTCTTTTAATATACATATTTCTACCTATTTTTCCGTTTTCTATAAATATTTTTCTGTTTTTATATCCTTCCTTTACTTGTAATTTTTTTCTTCTTTATTTCTGTCATTATTGTTATGGATTTGTAATCATAAATAGGCAATTCATTAAATGCTACACTCTTGTGCACTATATATATGTATTTGTATGGTTCTTATGTGTGTTATATCTTAGGGTAGATTGGTATAGGGTGTGGTGTTGAAATAGTATGTATATATATGTTTTTCAAATATTAGTTTTGAGCACAGTATTGTGATTATAAATGGTATTTTGTGTCACAATTTGCTACAGGAAGAGCATGTTTTTAAACTTTGTCATTTGTATTTTTGTATTATGTGTGTATAGTTGTGTAATTGTATGTGTAAATATGGTAGTCTATGTATGTGTTGTGGATTTTTATGTGATGTAAATTTCAGCCCCGATGAAGTTCCTTTGAAAAGAACGAAAATCGTTGGCTGATGCCCTTTTTTTATTTGTGTCACTAAGAAGAATAAAAGAAACTTAAAAGACCAACATAAGAGAGTGAGACTTCATTTCTGGTGCTCCCTCCATGATCTCTAATGATTGGTATGTTTTCCTTACTAGTAAAGTCCCTAGTGGTGTGCACTGTGTGTGCCAGGGCTAGTAATGCAAAGGCGCGCAGAGAAGGGAACTCAGGCCTGCAGTGTAGGGCCTGCGCGCAGCTTGCTAAGTTAGCATGTTGTCCTGAGAGGTGCAACCACTTGTCAGGCCAGACTTTCCCTTTTACATACAAATTGGGCACTCCTGTGGTAGGTCCTGCATAATCCCTGGGCAGGGTGCAGTGTAGGTAAAAGGCAGAACATATACTAAGGTGTGTTATGTCCTGACAGTGAAACACACTCCATTTTGCTTATTCACTGCTGAAAGGCCATTCTGCCCATAGTAAAGAATGGGGGTGGCTGGTTGTTGTGTTTGTTAGCCTAGTTTCCTGTCAGTTTATAATGGAGAGGTGAAGTTTAGTATGTATGAACTCACAGTATCATAACACATTCTTCTGTGAAGGTGGTTTTGTCACAGTGTGTTCAGAAACCACTCTTTTAGAAAGTGGTTGAGTTTTGTGCTCTAAGCATTTCTGTGTGTTTCTGCTGAAATATGGATTGTCTGTCTGGATATGGAAGGTGAGAGGAGCTGGGAGAGGTCTTGAGCCAGGGAGGGGTTGAGATGGCACCAGGCTGCCCTGCATATGGAGAGTAAGGGGAGGAGAAGCCCGGGAGGTGAAAAGGCCTGGGCTGGTGCTATAAACCAATTGAGCCATCTCCTGCTGAGTGATTAAGGATCCAGACCCCCAGTGTCAAAGGGAGAGAGGGGACACTAGGAGGGAGACACCAAGAACTGATTTTAAGGAGGGGTCAGGGACCCTTGAGCACAAACAAACTTCAAAGACATTAAGGGGTATAACTATGAGAGCTGAAACCCCTGAACATTGGAATGAAACAGAAATGGATTGAGACTGAAAAGGCTTGGACTCAATCTGTGGTCAAGAGGAACAGCTGCTAAAATAGGAGCACCTGAAGAGACTGTTGTGGAAAGACCAATCCTTGCTTTGTGATCCGGGCCTGCTCTGCAGTTTGCTGGTCTAACCAAGGGAGATGCTGTTGGGACTGTGCTTGGAGGCGCTGGGTCCCCCTGCTCAAAGCAGACTGTGCTTTGTGCTGTGTCTTGTAACCCCAAGGGCCCGAGGTGAGGTGGCTCCCTGTTTGGAAATACAGGATCATAAAAGTTTCAGGAGAAGTCCCAAGCAACGAGGTGTGCTTTTGCAGCTTGTGACCCTCAGAAGTTGTGCCTTGTGAACGTGGGCACGCAGGAGTAAGCTGAGTCTCAGATGCGCTGGGTGCGTATCGTGGTGCAGGCCAAGGCATTGGTGAGGAGCGCCTGGTCGTTGTGTACATAGGGAGACGAAGTGAGACTCGTATGTGCTGGGGGCGTGGTGTGGTGCAGGCCAGGGCATTGGTGAGGAATGCCTGGTCATCATGTGCACCGGGAGAAGAAGTGAGACTCAGATGCGCAGAGTGCATGCCGTGGTAAAGCCAGTGCGTTGGTGAAGAGCACCCGGACATCGGGAGCACCGGGCAAAGAGCTGAGACTCGAATGCCCGGAGTGCGTGTCGTGGTGCAGCCAGGGCATTGGTGAAAAGCGCTTGGACATCATGTGCACCTGGAGAAGAGGGGAGTGCGTGTCGCAGGGTGCGTGTCGAGGAGCAAGCAGGGCGCTGGTGGAGACCCCCGGGTAATCGTGAGTACCAGAGAAGAGGCAAGTCTCGGACGCGCAGTGCCCGTGTCGAGGGGCAACCTGAGGCACTGGTGAGTGCCTCGGTAGGGTGTGCACAGGGTGTGCACCGAATTGTCTCCACAGTGCTGAGGTCGGGTCTCGGTGTTCACTGAGACTGCCAGAAGGAGGGCCAAGTCATTGGGCCCTCAGAGTAAAATAGCAGTGGCCTGGACCGGCAGCATTGTAGGAGCTGAGCCACCGGCATGAGTTCACGACTCCCCATGACTGAGAACTGGATTAAGGCCCAATTTGCCGAAGGCGGAGAGAAGAGTGGGATCGCACCCCCGCAGGTAACGTGGATCACCACCTGGGGTGGGGTGCAGGCCCAGAGGGACACTGTCTTGGCCTCACGCTTCTGTCGGCTGCGCGAGCCTGTTGCTTCGGCTCGGATCTCGCCCTGTGCTGGCCTAAGGAGGGGCAGTACTGGGGCCGGAGTGGGAAGCAGTACTTTTTTTGTTATCATTGATCCATATTGTGGGCACTGTTAGCGGAGCACCTAAACTGTTATATTATACTTTGCATTATTGCTGCTAACAAACTATCGAACTGTCGTATGACGCCTGACCTCATTTGTGCCTGACCAACTACATGCTTGGTGCGCTACGCACTGCGTTATTTTTCCATTGCAGATTACCCAATTGTAAGGTGGTGCATTGCATTATTTCTTCATTGCACAGTATCTGATTGTAACGTGGCACAGTGCAATATTTCTTCATTGAACATTACAGGTTTGTAGTATGACGCATTGCTTTGTTTCTTTCTGGTACAGGGCATGCTGGTAGTGATACGCATTGCATTATTCCTTCTATTGCAAAGTACATGACTGTGGCGCTACGTATGGCATTGTTTCTCTGTTGCTCAGTAAACGAGACTATCGTTACGCATTGCAGTATTTGTTTTCTTTTGCAATGTGTGTGATTCTAGCAATACGACTGGCCTAAACTTTTGGAAACGGTTAGAAGTGAGCTTAACTGTTGGTTAGAAGCGGTGGTTGGGATTAGAACCTACCAACCCACAGGAAAGAATACTACCCATTCTTGTATTTTGATTTTGTATAGTGTGGTCATATCATATAACTTCTTATATATAGTTTAGACTCATAAAAACTTGTGTGGAGTCTATTTGTGGTGACATCATTGGGTTACTGTGAGCGTCGTTGCACATACTGTACACTTGTGCCTTGGAGAAAAGCCTGGCTGCTCATGCCAACCTACTAAGGGGGTGAGCAGGGCTATCTCAAACGGTGTCCTTCCTTAGCCTAACATTGAAGCGAGGGATCGGGGACTCCCACCTCCAGCATTTGGTGGCGGCGGTATGCGATAAGGATCCCCCATTGGTGGCCATCCTCAGCAGGAGCCTGTCCAGTGCCAGTAACTAAAGTCAGAAATCTCTGCTTTATGTTTGATAATGAGCTGAACTGGGATGCACAGATCAATCAGCTGTCATCAGCCTGCTTTTTTTATGCTCAGACAGCTGAAAAAGAGCCTTCCTTTCATTCCTCATATTCTGAGGAAAACGGTGACAATTGCCACAATTCTGTCGAGAATTGACTATGGCAATGCTTTGTACCTAGGAGCCGGGGTAAGACAACTGACCAAACTGCAATCAATCCAAAATGCGGCGGCCAGAGTCTTACTTAACTTACCGAAATACCATCCGACTTCATCTGCCTTGAAACAATTTCACTGGCTTACGGTACGAAAGCGCATTGAGTTTAAGTCACTCTGTCTGGTTCACAAAGCTCTATTTGGTGGTGTGGCAGAGGATGTGCAGTCCTTGTTTCCCCGGTACACACCTGCACGTGAGTTAAGATCAGCCACGCTTAGGTTGGTCAAACTTTCCAAGATAAAGAAAGTAAGATGGGCAGGAAAACACTTCTCCTTTCTTGCCTCTAAATTATGGAATTCAACCCCTGTCCTTCTGAGAAAGGAGTTGAACAGAAGAACGTTCCGCAGGGAAATTAAAACTTGGCTTTTTACTCAATAATAACCTATGATTGCGCTGTGTTCTGCTCAGTTTTTCTGTAGCGCCAGGACGCCTCGGCAGCAGTGCGCTTTACAAATATTTTCATTCATTCATTCATTCACTTCCAACACGGGGCTCCTCGTAAACAGTACCACAGACCACATGGCAGTCTCAGGCGTGCAAAAGCACTACGCACCAAGCGTAGCTGAGACACAGTTGGAAACGTTCATGTTCCTGAGTTTCCACAACAGGGGACCAGCTCTCCTCAGGTTCTTGGAGACACGCTGCTTCAGGACACAGCACAAAGCAAAGCAAAGTCCTCACAAGCAGGGGGACACAGCACACAGCAAAATCCCTAGTCCTCTCCTTAGTCAAATCAGCAAGCTGCAGGCTAGCCCCAGAACACACAGCAAGGACAGTCTTTCTCTTCAGTCTCTTCAACTGTTCTTCTTTGGCAGAGCCAAGTAGGTTCAATCCTTTTTCAATTGGGATCTCAGTGTGGATTTTACAGGTTTCAGCTCTCACGCTTATACAGCTAAATGCCTTTGAAGTCTTTGTGTTCAGGAGGCTCTGACCCCGGACAAAAACCAGACCTGGGTATCTTCCTGCCAGTGCACACCCTCTTCCTTTGGTAGTGCAGGTCTGGACCCCAGATGCTGAGCAGGAGTTGGAGCCATCCTTTTGTAGCAGAAACACAGCCCTCTTCACATCCAGGGGGGCTACTCCTCCCCCTCACTTCAAATGCAGGCCAGCCTCTTGCTCTCTCACCTACCCCTCTCTGAGGCCAGGACACTTCCCAGACCCTGTCACATCCAAACCCAGATGGTTAATACACAAACAGGCAGAGGCACACAGGATGGTTTAAGACAAGAAACCACGCACTTCTAAAAATGTGGTTTCTAAGCACACAATTTAAAAACCATCTTGACAAAAAGATGTGTTATTAAATTCTGAGTTCAGACACACTAAACTCCATCTCTCCATTGTATGCCTATTGGAAGATATGCTGGAAACCTGTGCCACAGCATTCCCCATTCTGTCCAAGATGGCCTTGCAACAGTAAAAAACAAATTTGGCATTATTTCACTTTCAGGACATGGTACACACCTCAGTAAATGCCCTACCTTTCGCATACACTGCACCCTGCCCGGGGGGGGGAGGCGGGGGGTAACTTGGGCCTACTATAGGGGTGTCTGATGTGCATAAAAAGGGAAGGCCTGGCAAGTGGGTGCACTTGTCAGGACAACAAGGCAGTTAACAAACTGCACACAGGCACTGCAGTGGCAGGCCTGAGATCTCTTTTTAGGGCTCCTTGTGTGGGTGGCACAATTAGTGTTGCAGGCCCACTAATAGTGTTTGCATTACCAGCCCTGGCAGACATAGTACACTTTACTAGGGACTATACTAGTAAGACAAACATACCAATTATGAACAACCAATTACCATAACACTTTATACAGGGAACACTTGCACTTTGACACTGATCAGCAGTGGCAAAGTGTCCAAAGCATCTAAGTCAGCAACAATAAGTCAGAAAAATGTCTAGGAAGAAGGCAAACAGTTTAAGGAACTTTAGCCAAAAAGGGCCAAGTCCAACACCTTTATAACATAATTAGTTGTAAAGGCATGTGTGATAAAGAGATGTGAAAATATATGGGGTGTCCCTTACTCTTGCAGGACCAAAATGGCCTGCACCTCAATCTGGTTAACCTGTATATCTCCAAGTACTCAGGGTTTGGGACCAGACTCAATGGTTTTACACAATATTCATTCTTCAATATATGATACGTTGACAGACTATATGTATTATTTCTGGGTTACACGTGTGTGCAATCACAAGTTAAAATTACAACAACAACTTCGTCTGATATCAGATATATGAATTTATTATTCCTGAATACAAAAATATTTTTCAAAACAAATTTTGCAAAAAATTTTTGGACAAGTCACATCTTTAAAAATACATATCTATGTGGTCAACACAATTTTATACATGGTTCATAGTTTAAAAACACATTTAATACACAGTAAAAGACGTTTAAAATACACAATTGAAAAAAGTCAATACAAAAGAATCACAATTTTTAGTCGACGCAGCGTTTCGGTTTTTCTTATCTCACACCTTCTTCAGGACTGATTCTAGAAAGATTTTTATTAAAAAACAATAAGATTACTGTTTGTTGACCGATGTCATGTTTTTAAATTACATCATTCATTTTGTCCCTAACTCTAACTCGCCCACACTCTTTCCAAGCGTATCACATTTTGTAGAGATTTATCTAAAATACAGGTCTGTTCTATTTTTCTCCCCTTCTTTATTCACTGTTTATTACACTTACAATTTTTACATCAAAACAAGATTTCATACATGATTATCAACCCCTATTCAGGTACTTCGGAGATATACAAGTATTTCTGTGACTTAGGGTTCACGGGTGCTCGTAAGACACATATCATATCTATTGCCTTGTGTCTATTTGGGTATTTATCCCACCATGGAGGTATATCTCTCTCCGATAAGTGCCCAATACAATCGCCTTACCTTTAAAGCTAATCTTTTAGATTAGTTCCACCTAAATTTGTATATCTCCGAAGTACCTGAATAGGGGTTGATAATCATGTATGAAATCTTGTTTTGATGTAAAAATTGTAAGTGTAATAAACAGTGAATAAAGAAGGGGAGAAAAATAGAACAGACCTGTATTTTAGATAAATCTCTACAAAATGTGATACGCTTGGAAAGAGTGTGGGCGAGTTAGAGTTAGGGACAAAATGAATGATGTAATTTAAAAACATGACATCGGTCAACAAACAGTAATCTTATTGTTTTTTAATAAAAATCTTTCTAGAATCAGTCCTGAAGAAGGTGTGAGATAAGAAAAACCGAAACGCTGCGTCGACTAAAAATTGTGATTCTTTTGTATTGACTTTTTTCAATTGTGTATTTTAAACGTCTTTTACTGTGTATTAAATGTGTTTTTAAACTATGAACCATGTATAAAATTGTGTTGACCACATAGATATGTATTTTTAAAGATGTGACTTGTCCAAAAATTTTTTGCAAAATTTGTTTTGAAAAATATTTTTGTATTCAGGAATAATAAATTCATATATCTGATATCAGACGAAGTTGTTGTTGTAATTTTAACTTGTGATTGCACACACGTGTAACCCAGAAATAATACATCAGGTTTTAAAGTCTTTATTTCGATTATTAAAAGAATCATAAAAGACAATTTTACAAGCAATAATTAATTGACATTAAATACACATACATTAAAAAGGAATTAAACAGTTTGTAGACAATCCTGAGTCAAGTTCCCTAAAACAAAATTCCCCAAATAGAATGTAATTACAAGTAAATTCATGCTATCCAAATTTAAGCTACTGTTTTGCCCTGAGTATCCACGCCCAACCCAGATATTTGGCAATACACACTGTGATAATTTCCAGTGTGTTAGTTTTTAATACATGGATAGCCTCTTCTGATTTTCTTATGGGCAGTCTCTGAAAGAGTGGTTTTAGCCATTTGATCCTTGGTTCATGGTATTTAGGACAAGCAAACAGAAAATGGCCCTCTGTTTCTTTCTGGCCTGGGCACCATTTGCATTGATCCGTGGTGCTAGAGGACCAATTTTTCGTGAAGGTATTCAACGGCAAAGTGCCCACCCGGAACTGGTGGAAGAGTTTCCTGTCTAGGGATTTGGAAACCGTGTCCCAGTAGTGTTCACGTATGGGGTCCAACTTAAAACAAAGAAACCTACCAGTAAGACTAGTAGAGCAGGAGGCATTTATTCTGTTCATGCGAAGCGTGGACCAGTACAATTCTTTAAATGCCTGTTTGGTTGGAAAAATACTAACAGCTGGGGAAGTCCAAAGGTACTCTAAGCCCATGTCCGTCAAAATCAATTTAACCGTTCGGAACCAGGGAATTTTGTCCGATCCACTGATTGCCCTTACTTCTACTACCCCGTTTGCAAATAGGGTGAGGTCGGGCGAGGTCCATAGGCGCCTCCAGAAGGCAACCAGTCTGAATCTGGCCAACTCGTTAATTGGAGGACATCCTAAATCCAAACAAAGGGGGATTGAGGGGGACGACTGTGGCAAACCAACCAAGTTGCGGAGGAACTTACACTGTATTTTAAACAGGCCCTGCAAATCCATATGACCCCACAGATCCGCACCATATAGAATTGCAGGGTTAATTTTGGCATCGTAGATTTTGAGGGCTGGTGTGACCCGCTTGGTAATAGATTTCCTTTGCTCACTCAGTAAACAGCCAGTAAGTCGTGCAAGTTTAAGATGTTGGGCATCAACTTGTGTTTTCCATTTCAAACGACTATCTAGCATAACCCCCAAGTATGTCATGTTCTCAACTTGGTCCAGCTTGACCCCTCCCATACTAACTGTACTCCGGACAGTGCGGTTCTTACTTAAGACCATAAATTTGGTTTTCCCAACATTCACCTTGAGGTCGCTGATGACACAGAACTCCTCAAAGCGGTCCAGGGCCCGCTGTAGGCCGCTGCGTGTTCTGGAGAGGAGTAAGGTGTCATCAGCAAAGATGAGCATTGGGAATCGCTGTCCTGCCAGCATGGGAGCATCAGTTGGGGTCGATTCAAAGAATTTTACGACTTGGTCAATAAACAATAGGAAGAGAGTGGGTGCCAAAACACAACCCTGGCGGACACCACGGGTGACTGGGAAGAGTTCTGTCACCTGGCCCTGGTCACCCCATCTTACCCTTGCAAAGTTGTCCTTATGCATTTTAATTATCAAGTCAAGCAATTCGGTTGGCATCCCTAGAGTCTTCAGAACTCCCCACATTTTCTCCCTCGGTACAAGATCGAATGCGGACTTCAGATCGATGAACGCTGCAAAGATGGTACCGCCGCCAAGCAGCACCACCTTCCAGTAGATCAGACAAAATCTGAACACCTGGTCGATGGTGCTGGTTCCCGATCTGAAGCCCGCCTGCATTGGGGATAGGATGTCCTCCATCTCAATCCATCCTTGGACCCTGCCCAGGACCATGCGAGCGATAAGTTTTTGTATGGAGTCAATAAGACTAATCGGGCGATAATTACCCGGACTAGACCTATTGCCCTTTTTATAAATCGGCAGGATCTCCGCCCCCTTCCAAGATTTGGGTAATAATACATATAGTCTGTCAACGTATCATATATTGAAGAATGAATATTGTGTAAAACCATTGAGTCTGGTCCCAAACCCTGAGTACTTGGAGATATACAGGTTAACCAGATTGAGGTGCAGGCCATTTTGGTCCTGCAAGAGTAAGGGACACCCCATATATTTTCGCAATTTCCCCCTGGTCCCACATAACCAGTAAGAGGGGGCCTCCCATCACTTTTTTTACTTCTTAACTCGGCTAGTAAGCTGGGGAGGCATTCGTGTCTGGCACACAAACATAGACTACGCTTCTTTGCATCCGTCAGTCGAAATTGAGATAAAGACGAATGGAGGGCATTAAAACATATAGTTTTTCGGAAGATCAATTTAATAATCTGATACATAAATCATCCAAAAACATCACCACGATAAGATTAGATAAATCTGATGAGGAACAGTGGAGAACACTATGGAACCTTAAAAAGAAAGTAGTACGAGCCGAGTTACATGCGGACTTTTTAGTCGAATACTGTAAGAATGGGATTATTCCCAAGGGGCTACAGATTACTAATGAGCCCGGGATTTTTATCACAAACAGAAAGTTCATAGAAAATTGGACTTTGGTGGCAAACAGATGCAGCCGCGACTGGATGCTCTTGATTATCGAGACGGCTCAGGAAGTTTTGGTCTATGAAAGAAAGGAAATTGAGGATCTGGAGGCAAAATTAAATGATAGCTCAGCCCTAGAAGAGGCCAAATCTAAACTTCGTGATATACAAAATGATGTGTCAGGGTATAGCGATTACTTGGCGAACAAAAAAAGCAACAAACTCAAAAAAGACATTGCAGCCTATAACCCCGAAATAGTATATCCCTATTTACAGAAAGATTTTTATGATCGTCCTAGAGAGCAGTACCAAACACGCAAACCGTGGCAGCAACAACCACGCAATCACTCTAAGAAAAGAGTGAGGTTCTTCGATACCTCGTATACAAGCTCGGAATCAGAGGGAGAACAAAACAATGAGGCGAGAAATACAAATGAGAGAGACACCTCAGCAGGTCCAAATAAAGAAGGCTTATCTTTTTTAGAACAGCGCCATCAAAACCATGGACAGCAGAAAGGGAGGGGGAGGGGCCGAATAAACTACAACCAACAGGGCCAATACCCTCAACGTCCCAGAACAAGGAGTCAAAAGAATTGGGACTAAATCAACAACATAAAGCGGCTGTCATTAATCTATCACCATACAATCTTACACCGACTCAAACAATGCTTTTAGAGAAAGGACTAGGATATGCATTGTGCTCTCCAATAGATAGGTACTCACTAGAAAGGGACTTGCAACAATTCTTTAGAAAGATTAGACTGAGCGTCTTGTTTGAGGGCAGGGAAAGACACCCCAGTTCCAACAAATCTGGTCTGAAAAATAAATCTGGATGGACTCCGACCCTTAATATGGTCAACAAAGACATAGAAACATTCGAAAGAGTAGTGGATAAAAGCATAGACTCTCTCCTGAACCAAAAGAACTGGACCAACTTCAATCTCAACAAAGCTGAAAATGATGCATTAAAAACGCTCGAGCAAAGAGAGGACCTAACGATTAAGCCCGCCGACAAAGGCGGTAGTATCGTAATAATGGCTACCACAGACTATCAGAATAGAATGAACAAATTATTGAACAAAACGGACCACTATAGCAAAACCAATAGAAACGAGTGGTCCAACTTACAAGATAATATCCTAAGACTACTGCAACACGCCAAAGATGATGATGTCATATGCGAGGAAGAATTTGCCTTTCTAATGAATAACAAACCCATCATTCCAGCTCTCTACGGCCTTCCCAAGGTTCACAAAGATCTAGAGAACCCCCCAATGAGGCCTATAGTATCGAGCATAGGATCCCTTACTGAACCACTCAGTAAGTACGTGGATATATTTCTCCAACCCTTAGTGGTTGAACAAAAAGCTTACATCAAAGATACCACCTCGATGATTAAGAAAGTAGAGTGCCTTCATTTTAATCCGGAAAATCAAATCTTAGTGACTCTAGATATAGAGGCGCTGTATACAAACATCCCGCAAGATAAAACAATCAATATGATAACAGATATGTTGAGCCAAGAGGGACAGGATTTGACGACACATCACCAGTTCATTGTAGACTGTATCAGAATAGTCCTCAAGAACAATATATTTCTATTTGGAAAAGACCTCTACAAGCAGGTCAAGGGCACGAGCATGGGGGCTACCTGTGCGCCGAGCCTGGCCTGCTTGTATGTCTCTAGGTTCGAGGAACAACATATCTTTAATCAAGCAGCGCCCTTCTTTGAAAATATTAGTGAATGGTCCAGATATATAGATGATATTTTCTTTATCTGGACCGGAGAAATGACCATGCTACTTGAATTTTTAGAATGGCTCAATTTGGGAGACACTGATCTAAGATTCACGTCACACATAGACCGGGAACAGTGTGAATTCTTGGATATCATCATTAAACACACAAATGGTAAACTCAGTGTTGAACTATTCACGAAAACAACAGATAGAAACACTATGTTACATTACAACAGTAACCACCCCCCATGCCAGAAAAACAATATTCCGTTCGGACAGTTCCTGAGGTTAAAAAGAAACTGCACCGCCTTAAAAGATTATGAGAAACATGCCGAAGTACTCAAAACCAAATTTTTAGAAAGAGGATACCCAAGAAGGTTGGTACGACAAGCTTATAAGAGAGCAAAGTACTACAACCGTGACAGTTTCTTTGAAGAAAAAACATCAGTAGGAGACAAAGCACAACCTCTGATATTTGTTACCAACTTTAGTCAAGTTAGTAACAAGGTGAAGAACATAATAAACAGGAACTGGCATCTTATTTCCAATAAAACATCCGAGAGAATACCAAAACCCATGTTCTCCTTTCGGAGAAACAGAACTATCCGCAATAGGTTAGTGCATACCTACAGAGATGGCACCAACCAATCACAACCATGCATCAACAACGCACCCCTGCCCAGCGGTACCTTCCCGTGCCAGGGATGTGTAAACTGTGGAAATATCATTAAAGGGAATTCCATTAAGACTAAAAATACAACAGTAATGATTAAAAGCTTTACTAATTGCCGTACAAAGAACCTTATATATCTAATACAATGTCCATGCAAACTATGTTATATAGGCGAAACATCTAGAGAAATACGGACCCGTCTTAATGAGCACAAATCTGCAATAAGAAATCACAAGAAAGGTGCTCCCCTAGTAGAACACTGGGTAGCGGCAGGTCATAAGGTAGAAGATTTGAGCTGGTGCGGCCTCGAAACTGTAACTTTAAATCTAAGAGGAGGCGACAGCAATACAAAGAGAAAAAAGAGGGAACAATTTTACATGTCCAAATTCAACAGTGTGAGATGTGGACTAAACAGTAAGGAGGACTGGGAAAGAATTATCCAATAACAAAACTAAAATGTCAAGATTATGGTTATGGAAATTCCCGGTAGAATTTTATTTTTATTCTTATTTTTATTTTTATTTTTATTTTTAGACAACTCAGGGTATTGTAATTACCATCTCATTTTAATCAGACGCACCTCTGAACATATGACTTAGAACTGCTACAGAATACATTGCGGTAACACGGAGAAGCGCTTGAACTATAAACAGTGCGTGCGAACGCGAGTTTTCTGACCATCTGACAGATTTCCAATGGACCAATCAGGTGTGGGAAGTCTGTAAAACCAAAACGTCATGAAATTCCCGGTATGACTTTAAAGAGAATAGACAACTGATGATCATGAAGATACCGGTTCATTTAAACTAGACGGCTTTAGAGAATATATAATATATAACTTAGAACCATTACAGAATACATCGCGGTCAAACGGAGAAGCGTTCGAATTATAAATAAGGCGTGAGAACGTGAGGGTTTTCCAACCACCCAATAGGCTTCTAATCGACCAATAAGGTGCGGGAAGCCACGAAATAAATCGGAAATACAGAAAGGAACGTAACCATAGCAATGGCGTCTTCTGTGGGGTACCCGAGTAAGGATAGGCCAGAGTATAACCAATCAGAACATCATATTGAGAACAACGTGATACCATGGTGACAGCGTTCATACACTCTGTATCCGGGCAATGGTAGGATAGAAATTGCCCAATCCGAACACAGGAAAGAAACAACCAATGAGACAGTGGAGCTTAAAAAGAGACAAATAATCGCTGCGAAAACAGCAAGAACCCGCAAAGAAACCGAAGCTAGATACGGAGCGGACGCCGCTGTGACGAGGAGCAGGGAGGCCGAATACAATTGTAAAAGTAAGTCCTTGCAGTAGTATATCGTAGAATAAGGGGCATACTACCAATAGGAGAATAGAATGGGGTGGTAGCTAAACATAGTAATAAGAATTGCGCAACGGCATGCCAACAGATGCTAACTGAACAGAGCAAGTGATAAAAACGAGTCTAAAGTCTAGAAACTAAAAATAAAAATTAAAGTTTAAAAACAAAAACTGTCTTAGTCCCAGGAGGATGTATTATAAATAAAGCGAACCAGTAAGCTAAAACCACAGATTAAAGAATGTAATATTTTAGACTAAAATTCTTTACCAATTAACTTTATAGAATACAGTGGGTTTAGAGGAGCAAGAAGGACAATTAAAATCCAAAGCTTCCTGCAGTCGACGATAATTGAGTGAAAATCGCGACATCAGTCTGAACCACTAACAATTAGGTGAGTACTAAGGGGTAAAAACTGTCTTAACAAAAAGTCTTACCAAGAGTTCATTTAAAGAATGACACTATGTTTATATTTGTAGGACTCTTCACGTCCTGCAATCTAACGGTGGCTTCCTCGCACAGTGTGGAAGAAAAGATCCTGAATCAGATCAGGTACATATATAAGAAAACACATGCTTGTACACTATGCCACAAGAAGGATGTAAAATTTATAGTAGTATATCTACGCCTTCTTTTCACTACAGGAGATATTTGAAATCGGTATGATGCATGACTACCGGCATCAGCTCTGATAAGACTGGGGCACAAAAACAGCACCAAAAATTTAGGTGGAACTAATCTAAAAGATTAGCTTTAAAGGTAAGGCGATTGTATTGGGCACTTATCGGAGAGAGATATACCTCCATGGTGGGATAAATACCCAAATAGACACAAGGCAATAGATATGATATGTGTCTTACGAGCACCCGTGAACCCTAAGTCACAGAAATACTTGTATATCTCCGAAGTACCTGAATAGGGGTTGATAATCATGTATGAAATCTTGTTTTGATGTAAAAATTGTAAGTGTAATAAACAGTGAATAAAGAAGGGGAGAAAAATAGAACAGACCTGTATTTTAGATAAATCTCTACAAAATGTGATACGCTTGGAAAGAGTGTGGGCGAGTTAGAGTTAGGGACAAAATGAATGATGTAATTTAAAAACATGACATCGGTCAACAAACAGTAATCTTATTGTTTTTTAATAAAAATCTTTCTAGAATCAGTCCTGAAGAAGGTGTGAGATAAGAAAAACCGAAACGCTGCGTCGACTAAAAATTGTGATTCTTTTGTATTGACTTTTTTCAATTGTGTATTTTAAACGTCTTTTACTGTGTATTAAATGTGTTTTTAAACTATGAACCATGTATAAAATTGTGTTGACCACATAGATATGTATTTTTAAAGATGTGACTTGTCCAAAAAAGTTTTGCAAAATTTGTTTTGAAAAATATTTTTGTATTCAGGAATAATAAATTCATATATCTGATATCAGACGAAGTTGTTGTTGTAATTTTAACTTGTGATTGCACACACGTGTAACCCAGAAATAATACATATAGTCTGTCAACGTATCATATATTGAAGAATGAATATTGTGTAAAACCATTGAGTCTGGTCCCAAACCCTGAGTACTTGGAGATATACAGGTTAACCAGATTGAGGTGCAGGCCATTTTGGTCCTGCAAGAGTAAGGGACACCCCATATATTTTCGCAATTTCCCCCTGGTCCCACATAACCAGTAAGAGGGGGCCTCCCATCACTTTTTTTACTGATAAAGAGATGTGCAATGTAAAATCATGCATGGTAAAGGCTATGCATTATAACAGCCATGATGTAATGACTGTTTCCCTTTCTTTATACCTGCTTGACCTTTACCCCATTTCTCAAACCTCCATTATCTTTTTCATACTTGCCTTGTATATTTCTTTGCTTTTCTCTACAACTTTTTCCTTCACTTCAGCTTCTTACTTTCTTGGTCATGGTAGACAGAAAACAATATTATTGTAACGCCCATACAGGAAGGAGCTGAGGCAGAGGAACTTGTTTTCATGTAATGCTTTGGCAGGATTCGTCAAATGGCATCAAAGTAATTAGCTAAAAAAACAACACTCTATCTATTGAAAATCTGACCTATAACTACACTGTCGCGACCACCACTGTCAAAAATAAATATAATTATATACATATGTGTACATGTATGCATCTATACTGATATTCACTGAGAAAAAAAAGGCTACAGGAACGATATAGTTAGGTTCTGAATTCACTTGTACAAAATCATTGAAATTCAGCAGTTATAGTTATCTGAGCTAACTATAACCTAAGCCGCCACAATGCACTGCTTATGACCTCACATATTATACCACTGATGACATTGTAAGTGGCATCACTGATGATTTTATTGATGATACCTCATGGCTGTATGGGTGGGAGAGTGAGCAGATTGGGAGTGATTGTATGGATGTATGAGTGGGTATGTAAGTGGTTGTGTTGGTGTGTGAGTGCTTATATGGGTGAGGGTGTGACTGTGTTGAGAGGCTGTATGGGTGAGTGAGCGGGTGTGTGAGTGGTTGTATAGGTGAATATGTGTGACTAGCTGCATGTGTGAGTGTGTGGCTATGTGAGTGACTCTATGGACGATAGACTAGTAGTATGAGTAGATGTATGGGTGAACGAGTGGTTGTGTGATTGGCTGTGTGAGTGAGTGGGTGTGAGAGTGGCGTTATAAATGAGTGAGTGGTTGTGTGAGTACTTGTGTGGGTCTGTGAATGGGTATATAAGTGGTTGTTCTTGGTGGGTGTACGAGAGACTGTATGGAAGTATGAGTGATTCTTTGGATGACGTCATCAGTGATGTCATTTGAGATGTCATCAGTGATGTCACTGCACATGTTATGAGTGATGTAACATGTAAGATCATAAGCAGTGCATTGCGGGGGCATAAGTTATAGTTAGCTCAGGTAACTATAACTGCTGAATTTCAAGGGGTTTGTTCGAGTTAAATCAAAGCCTAACTATAACGTCCCTGTAACCTTTTGTGTTTTCAGTGATTTTCTAAGGCTTTTAAATTCTATTTCCCAACTATAGCGTCCCTGTAACCTTTGTTTATTTTCAGTGAATTTCTTTACATTTTTTAAAATTCTATTTCCTACCTATAACTCCCCTGAAGCCTTTAACTTTTTCAGAGAATTTCGAAGTTTTTTAAATTTTATTTCCTAACTATAACCTGTAACCTTTGAATGTGGGTGTCTAAGTGGCTGTATAGGTAGGTGTGTGGGTGGATGAGTGACAGATTGGGTCTCTGAGTGGGTGTGTGAGTAGGTTTGTGGATGTGTGATTGGTTGTGTGGGTCTCAGAGTGGGTGCATGAGTGACAGTAGGGGTGTGTTCATGGCTGTGAATGTAGGTGTATGAGTGCCTGTGTGGATCTGTGAGTGGGTGCATGAGTGGGTCTATGAGTGTTTCCATGAGTGGGTCTGTGACTGGATACATGAGTGTTAGAGTGGGTGCATGAGTGTCTGAGTGGGTCTGTCAGTCAGTGCGTGAGTCTCTGACTCTGCCTGTGAGTGGGTACATGAGTCTCTTTGAAAGTCTGTGAATGGTTGGATGAGTCTCTCAGTAGGTGATGAGCGGGTGTTTAAATGTCTGAATGGGTCTGTGAGTGGTACTTTGAGCCTATGAGTGGGTCTGTGAGTGTGTGACTAAGTATTTGAGTGGGTCAGTCAGTGGGTGTTAGTCTCTGAGTAGATCTGTGAGTGGGTGCATTAGTCTCTGAGTGAGTAAGTGAATGGGAACATGAGTGTCTAAGTGGGTCTGTGAGTGGGTGGATGAGTATGTGAGTGGCTCTGTGAGACTGTGTGAGTCTCTGAGTGGGTCTATAAGAGGGTGTGTGTGTCTGTGTGGATCTGTGAGTGGGTGCATGGGTGTCTGAGTGGGTGTGTGAGTCTCTAAATTGGTCTCTGAGTGGGTGCATGATTGTGTGAGTGGTGGGCCATTCTCTGAGTGGGTCTTTGAATATATGTGTAAGTTTCGCAGTGGGTCTGTGAGTGGGTGAATGAGTGCTTGAATTGATCTGTGAATGGCTGCATGAGTGTCTGAGCGTGTTTCTCAGAGGGAGCATAAAGCTTTCAGTGGGTGGGTGAGTGGGCCTTTGAGTGTGTGTGTGAGTGCATGAGTGGGTCTGTCAGTGGGTGCGCAGTAAAAAAAGTTGGAGGCACACGGGAGCAGGTTCTCATGCCAGCTCTAAATACGACAGTCCTCCTGTTCAGCTTGCCTGCAGTCTGCTGCCCTCTGCTACCTTCGGTCTTGTGCCTCCTGTGCTCCTGCCCTCTATGTTGCCTTTATCTGCTCATTCTGCTGGTTCTGCCGGTTCTTGTACCCCCTTCAACTCACTGCTGCCCTTTATTCTGACTCTTCTTGTTAATTTCTGCCCTCTATTTTGCCTCTTCCTGCTCATTTCTGGCCTTTATTCTGCCTCTTGCTGCTGAATTCTGACCTCTATTTTGCTTCTTCCCATTTGTTTCTAACCTTTATTTTGCCTCTTTCTGCTCACTTCTCACCTTTTTTTGCCTCTTGCTGCTCATGGCTGACCTTTATTTTGCCTCTTTCTGCTAGTTTCTCACCTTTATTTTGTCTCTTTCTACTCGCTTCTGACCTTTAATCTGCCTCTTTCTGCTCATTTCTCACCTTTATTTTGCCTCTTGCTACTCATTTCTGACCTTTAGTCTGCCTCTTTCTGCTCGTTTCTTGCCTTTATTTTGCCTTTCTGCTCCTTTCTGACCTCTATTTTGCCTCTTTCTGCTAGTTTCCCACCTTTATCTTGCCTCTTTCTGCTAGTTTCACACCTTAATCTAGCATCTTGCTGCTTGTTTCTCATCTTTATTCTGCCACTTCCTGCTCATTCCTGACCTATAATCTGTCTCTTTCTGCTTCCTTCTGATGTTTATTCTGCCTCTTTCTGCTTGTGATGGACATTCTGCCACTTTCTAGTCATTTCTCACCTTTATTCTGCCTCTTTCTACTAGTTTCTCCCCTCTATCTTGTCTCTTTCTGCTTGTTGTTGACCTTTATTCTGCCTCTTTCTTCTCATTTCCCACCGTTATTTTGCCTCATGAAGCTCTTTTCCCCTAGGACCATGAGGGGAGCCTCACCGCCTCCACAGTCCCAGCCAGCTCCCCGCCTCCTGCTGAAGCCAGCATTGCTCTTGCACAAAAGGAGATGCTGGAAATGTGGCTCCCTGCATGCAAGAGCAGTTCTTTCATCTCTTACCCTGCCTGCATGCTTGCACTCCTACCCCATTTGGTTTTGTCGGGTGCCCCAAATGCGCTACCACGCTACCACCCTACTGCCTGCGGACGTCAGACCTCATTGTGGCCTTTCCCCTGCCATCATGCAAAGAACAATAGTCGGACACTGAACAAGGCGGCTAGTTGGAGTGAGCAAACACCCTGGAGCATCGGGTGTTATTGCACTGGGGCAGAGGTTACTGGTTTATGCCGCGCGGCAGAGAGATACTAATGCTCATGCCTACACAAGTGACCGCGCACAGTATGGCCTCATAGCCAGTTTCTTGCTGACACCACCCTTCTGAACAGGGACAAAATACAGATGGCAGATGCGATGTAGCGAAGCGGAGGCTAGCAGGACTAATTGAAAGGTGACTGCTGGGGTTAGACCTGTATAAAAAAGGTATTGCTTATCAAACTGATGTTGTGAACACTGAAGCTGGGACTCTTAGCTGTTGTGGCTTGCCTCACACATTGTTGCATCAACTGGGGAAGTTGAAAGAGCTTATGACGCCACTGATCCTAGTGCCTCTGAGTGAGTTGGGAGGTCTCCCCCCTGCACACTCAACTGGGAAGAGTTTCACCTACTGTGTTGTATGCCTCAGGAGGTGACAACCTTATCAGCAGCTAGCCGACGGACATAGGGGAGGGGTGTGGCGCCTTGATTCAACGAGAAGCGGCGACATTGGAGAGAAGGCGAACATACTCTTGTTTTTCCATGGGAAAGGTGGATAAGTTGCAACCTAAGCTCCACTTTGAACAGCAGAAGTCCAGTAACTGAGAGCAGGACTCTGCAGAGGGCCCGAACGTGCACAAAGATGACCCTGTCACTGCGGAGGGAGATAAGCAAAACCTGTTGCACACCAAATGAAGAGAGTACAGAAAAGATGTCACAATGGACATATAAAAGTTCAGGTATCCACATTTGTAGACAAAGGAAGACGAAGGGTAGTACGACTCCTCTTTTATTGCTATGGATGGCCAGCCGACACGTGTTTCGTCGTAAAGCAAATACAATACTTTGACGACTCCTCAGGGCTGTAGTAGAAGGATACAGTACCACAGGTCGCTTTGCCGGTGATAATTCCGACCCGGCCCCGCTCGAGACCAGGTTGAGTAATTTCCAATCGTAGTATTGGCTTGTTCAATCACAGTATAATTTCCATACGATTGGCTTGTGAGTGGAGTGTTTGGTGTTCTTAGTTGGCTTCTCTGAAGAGGTATTGTGAGAAAATAAGGCATCACCTTGTTCGGATATGGAATATGTATAAGCTCATCAGCGATATCCCCGAGTCGCGGGAGAAAAAGCCGGCAGGACGAGTGCTCCTGCACAGTGGTTACGGGTGCGGAGGGAGATATTTACGCTATATTGACTTTGATGCAAAAAAGCTTACAAAAGAATCTGTCCACTATAGACAGCAAGATAGATTCTCTGGCACTGCGCATGGACCGTCTGACAGAACGTATGGATAAACAAGTGGAGCGACAAGACATGCCGGAACAAAGAGTCACAGAGGTGGAGGAAGCCCAAACAGAAATGAACTCAGAACAGAAACAAATGGGGAAACTGCAGCTCACTCTACAGGATAAATTCAAAATCAGAGGGAAATTACCTGGCCACCAATTCACATTACTGCTTTCTTATTCAGCAGCTTTTAGGATACAACACAATCTGTTATTGTACCTTACTTTACTAGTTGCATGTTATTTAAATCACCCTCAAATACCATCATTTTTCTTTGATGCATTCAAAAGATACATAATCCATTTTTCAGAAAATAATTCATCAACAAAGTAAAACACATTTCTGCTCAATATAAAAAAACATTAAACTACACTCTACAGGATAAGGCAGAAGACCTCAAAGCTCGCTCCAGGAGAAGTAATATACAAATTATGGGCTTTCCGGGGTCCTCCAATGTGGGCAATATGGAACTTTTTGTTGTAAAGTTACTGGAGACACTGTTTGGTCGTGATTCGTTTTCCACAATGTTTTTAGTTGAACGTGCACACCACTCGCTAGGTCCCAGAACCCCCCTGGAGTGGCACCAAGGACGATCATCACAAAATGTTTCAATTACCGGGACTGGTATGAGGCGTTGAAAGCAGCAAGAGAAAAGCAAGCACACCAATATGAGGGGTCCGAAATCTCGCTGTATCCTGATTCCACGATTTGTGTGCAAGAGGCACGCTGACAATTTGCACTGTTGAAGAAGCAACTTCGGGAACAACAATTGGACTATACCATGCTGTACCTGGCGAGACTAAGAGTGAACAGACAGAGGCATACTTACATACTTAAGTACATACTTATATACTTACATCTTCACAGACCGTGAAACTTTACAAAAAGTCCTGAAGGAATGGGCAAAGGATAGATCTCTCCAGAAGACTTCGCCTGTTCATGAGGGGGCTAGAGGAGGCGACCTCGACGAGCAAGATTGAAGGCTGAATTATTGTACTTGTCAGATAAGTTATTGCGGGATGGAGGCAGGTAACTGTACAGTTCAAATACGTGCAGAGGTTTGTTGAAGAAATTAGCGCAAAGTGGTACGGAAAGAGTATATGACAGCTAAAAGGGTACTGAACTAAGTACAGTTCGGTAAAGAACTACATAGAGACATGTTAAGTTAAGTTTTCCTTAGATAGGGAGCCTTATGGTACTAGCAAGTTAACATGACAATGCTTGTTTGAAGCACATTACTTGCTGGATGGTGAATGGTCAAGCTGTCACACTTGGTGCGTAAGTAATGTGCAGAGCTCAGGCAACATCTGCCCTAGTGTGTGAACCACAACCTGGAATTTTTTCGTTTTCCTTTTTGTTTGTTGGTTGGAATAGTTTTAAATGAACGAACAGTAGAAGTAAAGGGATTGTTAGCGGGATTCCGCCAATGCAAAGTTGGGATGTGCATGGTGTGAGAGGGGGGCTTGAGAGAGAAAACAGTACAGACCGGGTTTAAAGTAACCTGTTGCACTGCAGCGCAGGTAGTTACACAAGCGTCAGCGGTCTGCGATTGATGTTTTTTTTTACCTGTATACATGACACAGAAACAACCCAATATGCTTAATATACTGACCTGGAATGTCAGAGGTCTAAATGACTATAGAAACTTTCGATGAAGAAAGTTCTGGCATATCTCACCAGACATATTATTGATATTGTGTTATTGCAGGAATCCCACCTCCCGCTCAACAGTAAAATACTTAATTGCAGGGGGTTACCTGGTAACGTATATGTGGCAGGGTTCACACCTTATGCC
Source organism: Lissotriton helveticus (assembly GCF_964261635.1). Lineage (NCBI taxonomy): Eukaryota > Metazoa > Chordata > Amphibia > Caudata > Salamandridae > Lissotriton > Lissotriton helveticus. The sequence continues at coordinate 728,333,973 of NC_136061.1, forward strand.
CTGTGCGTCATTACTTGGATGAACCCAAAGTCAGGTCTGCAGATTCGGCCATTTGAAACGGATGGCGACGGGAGATATGTTATTTTGAAATGTAGCGGGAAAAGGCTAGTTCTGATTATTGTTAACATATATGACCCAAATTACGAGATTATTGGGAAGATCCGACAGCCGGGGATGGCATACCAATTATGGGGTGGGGACTTTAACTGTGGTTTAAACCCACATTTGGACAGGTCGGGAGGCCCGTAAAGTTGCCCAACGGCTCGAACAATCACAGGGGCGATTACGTAATTGGATCTATTAGATGTCTGGAGAACGAGATCCCACAGCAAGGGAGGGTATACCCACTACTCTACATACCATAACCTACATACACAAATTGACTATTGGTCGGCTTCTGGGGATTTGTACCTGAGGGTCCGGGATTGTGCAATATTGCCTCGCACTTTGTCAGATCACTCACCAGTGCTCTTGGAGAGTTCAGGCAAACATATCCCACCTTTCACATGGAGATTCCCCTTTTACTCCCTATTAGACTCTGTTTTTAAAGCTGATATTGCGGAAGCGATAGAAAGTTTTTTCGAACACAATATAGGGTCTTTAGACACTGTCGCGGTTGTACGGGAAACTTTCAAAGTCTACATTAGAGGAATCGCTATGACTAAACACTCGGGTGTCCTTCGGGTGCTGAGAAAACGACTATCAGACTTGTAGGACAGACTACAGATGCTATAAAGTAGGCTACAATCCAACGTAGATGATCAGGCACAGGGGGAATTCCAAGAACTACTTAGCAAGTTTCATGACATAGCTGACTCAGAACTAAAACACTTAGGCAAGTATGCAACGACCCGCACATATGGAGAAGGCAAGGTACCAGACTCAGTCCTGGCTTCACTACTAAGAAAGCGTAGGGAGACAGCAGAGGTAACAGTAAATAATGACAAACAGAGTGAACCCATTACAACACCACTGGACATAGCTGACAGATTTAGGCACTATTATTCTACATTGTATGCCTCTAGAGCCGGAGAGCTGGATGCCCAGATTTTAGATTACTTGTCGCACATCAAACTCCCTTGGCTGACGAATGCACACAGGGAATACCTCATGCGCCCATTAGAAGCAGAAGAAATAACAACAGCTCTATCAGGAATGAGAGCCGGCAGCGCTCCAGGCACAGACAGACTAAAGGTATCCTTTTATAAGGAGTTTAAGGATTTATTCACTTCAAATCTTAAAATGCTGTTTGAAGAGATCTATGAGAGTGGTCAACTTCCCCCGTCCATGAGAGAGGTTCTTATTGATGACATTTTGAAACCAGACAAACTACCAACAGAGTGTGCGTCATTCCGCCCTCTGTAATTGTTGAATGTCGACACAAAGCTGTACGCTTAAATACTGGCAAATTGCTTGACCCAACTTGTTCTGTTGCTGGTTGCTCTAGAACAGGCAGATTTCGTTCCCAGTAGGAACCTGACGTATAATTTAAGAACAGTATTCTGCGTGATTCAACATATTAAGCCAGAAGTGCAAGCTGTTGCAGTGTTCCTTGATATGGAGAAGGCATTCGATTCAGTCCAGTGGTCTTTCATGGGACACGTTTTGACACAATTAGGGCTGGAGGCATATTTCTTCAAATGTTGGGCGTTCTGTACAATAATCCGACTGCTAGAACAAAAATAGGGGACATGGTAACAGATACCATATGCATCACCAGAGGGATGGGTCAAGGATCCGCTCTCCCGATCCTCTATGCACTGACCGAGGAACCGTTGGCCTGCATGTTGCGGGAATACCACAGATACAGAGGTATCTGGTTCCCGGGGTATGAGTTAGTTATATTCACGTACGCAGATGATACGCTGCTTTACATTCGAGATCCTGAACACAATCTGTCCCTTGTCCTGCGCGAGGTAGTCAAGTTTGGCACATTGTCTGGTCTTAGGGTTAACTGGACTAAGTCAATCATATTTCTTATCATTACTGCCACTGTGCAGTTTACCCCTGAGTTCCCGTTGCAGTGGACGACAGATCCAGTGTGCTACTTGGGAGTAAAAGTGCATACAGGCTCGAGGGTGGTGTTTCGTGAAAACTATGGAGCCACAGTCAGAAAGTTGGAAGACGACATAGAGTGTTGGATTAGACTGTCACTCTCATTGATGGGTAGGGTCTCAATCATGAAAATGGTTGTGCTACCACAGTTTTTGTTTCTATTTGCTAATATTCCGACGGTCCCCCCTAGCTCTTTCTTTGGCACGCTTACATTGCTACTACTCAGACTGGCCTGGGCTGGGAAACATGCTAGCATTGCCCTATCGGATGGGTGGTCTTGGGACTCTGAACCTGTATTACAGGGTCCCACAGTGTACACATGCTCATTTTTGAATTCATGGCCCTGCAGACACACATCATATCCAGGTTGAGAAAGCAGTCGCAATGCCGCTTCCATTGCCATCACTTTTATTTAAACCTCCGAACCGCAGAACTGGGACTCAATCAATTTGACTGTACATGCATGGCACCATCTTCTTAAGTTTCAAGCTGGAGTCATATTATATTCCCCATTGGCTCCCTTCGAATGGTGTCTTTGGCTACCTGCATGCACGGATAGGGGTGTAACTTGGGCACTGAATGCTATAAATATTACAAGGATTGGGGAACTGTTTGATGAGGGTGTGGCAAAGACGTGGGATGAAGTGAAAGGACAGGGTCAACATAACACAGTGTTACATAGATTCCAATCTCACAGAATGAGTTACTTGTTAAAAGAAATTCTGGGAAGTGACCTCGCTGAGCCACCCGATGTCGCCCCACTCACATTCATGATAAAGACAGAATTGCTGGTGCAGATTGTGTCTAGGTTATATAAATCAGCACAGGATTATTGGGGCAACCATTGTACTAAAGCCCGACTAGCCTGGCAGACAGATTTGGGGATGGATATAGACAACGGAATGTTGAGGTACTGCTGTGAAAGTATGAAACGAATATCTATGAATGGCCGGTATAGGATGATCCACTTTAAGTTTCTTAATAGAATATACTTTACCCCTGAAAGATTAGAAAGGTATGGGCTGAGAGACACAGCTGAATTTGACAGATGTTGTATCACCCGGCTGATTTCTTTCCTTTAGCATGGTTGCGCCTGGGTATTGCAAACTTCTGGGTTTTAATATTTTAGACAGTGGTGGAAATCACTGAAGAAAAACGTACTCCAGACCCAGCACTGGCACTACTGGGATATTCTAAACGCCTTCCTAAATCTGTCAGACGTCTCATTGACATGAGACTGATAATGGCGAGACGAAGGGTGGCAATTTGCTGGTCCTGTGGCCCAATCCAACTATAGACAGCTGGTCGAGAGACTTGGTGTACTGTTACACACAGACTGAAAACTATAGTAAACACCTGCCACCACGTAATCGTCCTAAGAATTTTTGGGAACTATATAGAGGACTGCTAAAGACAACAATGATGAAAGTAGGGACGCTTGTGTTGAGAAGTAGCACTAAGGGAGCCTGATGGATAAGTGAAGACAATTATGATATGCCCCAGGTTTGCCGCATTGCTCTATATCTGTGCAATTCCTATATTTGATGTCAGCATGATTTAGGCTGCAATATTTCTTTGGGACTGTCATAGTATTCTATAGGATAATTTGGGGGCATACCCGGTGAAAGTAAATGCACTCCCGCAATGTGACACTAAGAAGTATGAGGAATGTTCAAAGATCTGTTGTAATGTTAGTCATGTATGTGTACTTAACATGAAAAGTCTGTGGGGCCTATTCTCTAGAACGTGTGATAACTATTGCAAAAGTAACTTAACACAACTTCCAACATCGCAGTCTATCTCTGGAAAATGACGCCATGTTAACAAAGCATTCTCAACATGGCGGTACCATGCAATAGTCTCCAGATAACGTGTCAACTGACCTCGTTAAAATCAACGCCACACCGCAAAAATTCAAAATGCGTACGCAATAAATCTTGCAATGAGGCCAATTGCTGTACAAAAAGCACCGCGTCTGGCAGTAAAATGCACTATAAAAGCAGAGTAAATAAACAGTGCGATGACAACGTGCGAGCACAATCCCACAGCTGTGACGCAGAACAAATGACCATTGTCCACATCAGATAGGCATTTCCCCACAAACAGGCACAATGTACATTGACATGCATTCAGTATGTAACCTGCGCCAATGCATAAAGAAACCTGGTACACACTGTGAAATCGCATCTCCCCCTCACATTGCAGAGGGATAAACAACACCCCCTGCACACCCACGTGCCATGTCCATGATCAAACAAGAATGAAAGCATGGACTAATGTAGGGGCAGTGACTTCCCCTTATATACAGGTTGCCCTTGTCTTGGGACTTTCACAGGGTGCCTCCCTGCATCATGGCGGCATACATCAGAGCACAAAAGAATCCCTGTTGTCGCTTGTAGGCCACAAATGACAGCCAAAATGGAATGAATTGGAACACCTGTGAAATGTTGAAGACTGGGATACCGTAACATCTGACACACACAGAACTGGCAGTTCGAATACATAACAGCATAAACAGCCTCACTGCACAGAGGTGACACACCCACCAACCATTAACAAATTCCTCAATTGACAGCACAACATGTTGCACCCACACTTGTCTGAGTGAAGTGCATGTACAGATGAGTGACATGCTTGCAGGGAATGTGTATCAGAATGCTTTTATTAGCACATGCAGTGCCTGTGGTCAGTCTACGTACTGTGCCATTACTGCTAAGGACCCACACAATGTGATGTCAACCAGAGAAGAAATTGTCAATGATGTAGTCCCTATGAGCTATTCCTGCTGTGGCTGCAGTGGGGTGTGGTCCACCTGCCTCATCTTCATCATCATCGTCCGGTGCATCTGGCACTCGTATCCATGGGGCTTTGCTGCGTACACATATGTTGTGCAACACACAACATGCAATGATCACCTTGCACACAAGGTCTGGGCTATACAGGAGCTCACCGCCTGTGATGTCCAGACACCTGAAACCTGACTTCAACACGCCAAATGTCCCTGGTGTGTTTGTGGGCAACATTGTCCTGCCTCTGGGCCTGTGTGTTCGGGGCTCAGAGGGGTGTCATCTTCCAAGCGCAGAGTGCATATCCTTGGTCACCTGTGACAGTGCAGAGAGACATGAGTCACAACTACGTACTGCACGATGTGTTGGCAGAGTCACTGGTTCATTGGTGTGTGATATGTGTGACTTAGAGATTCCTGTATGATATGTACTGCGTGTTGCAAATGAGCTGCATCACTGTGTAATACGTAGCCTCACTGTTGCACCTCCCTCCGAGCACATTCACTGGTGTGCGCAGCACGATTACATCACATGCACCCCTAAGGCACACCAATTGACATGCCTGTCTGTGCATGTCTACAAGCCTGAGTATGACACAGTGAATGTTGCTGCGCAGAATGTGGCCAACCATGTGTGTGTAGGCCCATTGCAAGGACAGGGCTGACATAGATGTAGAGCACCTGCCTGGCTGAACTCGACATGCAGTTGAGGGTACATCTTTGGCTCATGCTGCACTAATAGTGACACACACAACAGTTGGCATGTGTGATCCCTGACCCCGAGCAGGCATGCTCTCCCCATGTACCCCTTCGGCCGACCACGCACACCGGGGACATGCTACATAGCAACATTGTCGATTGCGTGACGAGTGGGGCAGACACTACAACAGAGACACACGCATCAGCCACATCCTTGGCAAGGTCCACACTGAACTACACGCAGATCCTCGGTGGAGGAGCCACACCCCTACACAGTACTCTGTACGCCTGTCCACCCCGCTTACGCTCACATGAAGATACGACACGGTTACATTTCCCAGGTCTACACCCCAGCCTGCGATGACATGGTTTCACATGCTGTACACAGCACAATGTAATGTGGAATGGCCCCGGTCCCACATGCATACATAATGACCACACGGACCCACTGAGTGAGTTTGTGGGACTGGCTACGGGCACATACGCTCTGCCCCTTTTATTGCCAGGGTCACATCTCCAGTGACGCCTGTGCTGTATGGGTGTAAGTGTAAGCCACCACTCAGGGGTTGGTTGGTGCTGGCAAAAACCACAACAGTGAGCAGACAATCAGCAGTCCAAGGTACGGACATCATGGATCCCTGACTTAAGCAGCGCAGAGTTTGTGGCCCCGGATGCACAACGGCCGGCACAGGCACACCGCCACGGGACGGTGATTTGCGGTGCACTAAGGTAGGGCGACACGAGCTGAGCGTGTACTACTCAATGTCCAAGGAGAATGTCGCGGAGGGTTGCGGGGGACAGTGTAAGGTATCCCTCCAGGACATGATGAGTCGGGAGGAAGCAACCAGGTACAGGCGAATTGCGGCATTGAATGCTACAGACTCCACTTTTCCACCTGGTCAGTATCAGCTCCATGTAGAGGAAGACAACCTCCAGCCCATGGGCACAGACGCCACTGACGTACAAACAGAGATCGCCCATGAATTTCAGGGCACACACTCAGGCTCAACAGAGCTGGAAGGGGATGCAGTCTGCGATGAAGCCTGTACAATGGGTGTAGCACGGTTACAACAAATTTTTTACAACGCACTACCATTACATCGCAACTTTTACCACGCAAACCATTACAACGCAATGCGCTGGGGGGCGCTCTAGGATAGGGAATGTATTTAATATACTATCCAACACCTTCCCTGCTATCCACGGGGACTGGAGTTGGAATAGTAAATTAAATAATTCACTATCCAGCGCCTAAAAGCATTATGCGTTGTAATGGACTGCGTGGTAAAAACCGCGTTGTAAAGGCATGCGTGGTAAAAGCATGCGTTGTAGTGACACCAATCCGTACAATGAAATGGACTCTGCCATGTAGAGAGCAAGACTCAGTTCAAAATGTGTGACCTACTCCACCGCAGGGTGTGCCAGGGTGTGCCAGTGCCAGCGGTCATCAGGGCCCACGGCCATGTGTGGTAGGTACGCACTCCATAGTACGCACTCCATAGCGTCAGTAACACCAGTGCAGTTGTTGGTAGTGTCCCATCACCTCCGTAAAGGTGACCCTTTTCTCCTCCGGACTGAAGCGCATCTTCCTCTTACTCCTCTCATTACGTACTGTGACATGTACACTGCCATGAAGAAATCAAGACTCAGCGTCAAAAATGCGACCTAGATGGCCGCAGTGTCAGACAGAGGATGCTGTCAGCAAGGGTTAACCACTGTTCAGCCATCTCCTCCTGGATCTCTAACACACAACGTTGGAATGGCATGTGTATTAGATTTGTGGCTGATAGAGGTAGTGGCACCACAGCCGAGCGGGTGTGCATCCGGCGACAATGCCGTGTCCTGTCTGTGACGGACTGCATTGGATTGGTGTGAAGCCTGCAGGACCGCAGTGTAGGCCGAAGACCGCAGTTAGCAAGTGCCCACAGACACGTTTTGTGCACAGCATTGGTGGCACCAGATTGAAGGGAGTATAGTGACATAACCTCAGTCTTAAATAATGTACTCTGCCATGGTGTAATCAAGACTCAGTTCCAAATGTGTGTCCTACTTGTCCACTGTGTATGCCGGTGGAGTACGTCAACGAGAATGGAGTTCATCTGGCCTGTGGCGCGGAGGCTGGGTAAGACCCGAGGAGGCTGCCAAGGTCATGGACCTCGGGCTTGGAGCTTGCACCTGCACGTAGTGGGCCCTCTTCGACACACGCCAGTGTCAACAGTTGGGCATTGAGGCCTGGGTGCGCAGGGGCGGGCAAGACTGGTTCAGGGACCAGCGGCCAGGGGTGCATCAGGCCCACAAGATCACAGGCAACACCACTCACGGCAACAGCATCGACATCATGGTGGGGTTAGAGGCGCCGCCCTGGCAGAGACGTTGGGCATTTCGGAAGAGGACAGGACCACACCCAGAGTTACATGCCTTTTATTCACACTCCTACGCTGGCCTGGCATACGCCCCGCCAGCCCACTCTGCTCACACTTACCGGGGGGACGTGACAAGCTACATTTCCATGATCTCCCCAACTGGTTGGGGTGACATGGTTGTGCTCACTGTCCACAACACTCCAAACACCAGCGGTGTGTGTCGACATGGATATGTGTGTGTCTGCAAACTGCAGTCTGGCCACACATCCATGCCACACTTGGCATTGTGTACCTTCTCATTCATGGGTCGCTTGCCCCCTTCGCACATGCCTGGATCCCACCTCTCCCCACAGCCTGTTATTGTGTGGCTGGGTGCCATGCTGATGTTGGCTCATGTACATGGCTAGCCCGGGTTACCACAGTAAGTTGTGCTGTTGTGTCTGGTAGGTGTGCATGTTGTTTGGCATGTTGTCTGTGAGTTTGTAACTTGTGCATTCCCAGAGTTGCATGATTGCAAAGTTGAGGTGTGTGTTGTGTACATTTGGTACTTACCAACGAGCAGAGCATTTGCGTAGGTGCCATCAGCCAGTTGATGATGGACAGTCGGAAGATGAAGGAATCAGGCACACTGCCTGGGCAATTGGCGACGACATTGGTGAAGAGCCCTCAGTGGTCCACTATTGCCTGCAGATTGATGGAATGTGTGTGCTTTGCCTTGCTTGGTATCCAGTTGTTCCTGTGCAGTGTGGGGGAAGCATAGGTATTTGGGTACCAAGCTGATGATGGCATCCAGGACAGGTTTGAGGAACTTTGATAGGGCTGGCAGTGATACTCCTCTGACTCTGGCGGTTGTTGGTTGGAAGGAACCAGATGCCAACAGGTGCAGCACAGCCAGCAGCTTTGTCTGAGGTGGGATGTTGTTTGTCCGCTGTGTTGGTACCATCAGCCCGTGGGCAATGATATTCAGGATGCGGAGGATGGTTGTCCTTTTGAGCCTGTAGTGGGCAATGACATTCTCTGGTGTTAAGTCTGTGAGGCTGGTGCATTTTCTGAAGGTCCGCGGTCTGTGTCTGCACTGCCTTTGTGATGGTCCAGGGGGTGGTGTGGGGAGAGCCCGGGAAGTGGTGGCGGGCCTGGGGGTAGGGGGGGCCGGTGTTGTGGGCCTGTTGGGGTTCCGAGCTGCATGATCAGTAGCTCCATGACATATGTTGTTCTTCAGGTGTGGTTCGGTTCCCTTTTCTGGTGCCAATTGCCGTCCGACTTTACACCAGGTCAGAGCAGGTGTTAATTTCCTGCTTCTAACGTTCCTTATCGCATGTTTTGTGGTCGTATTGCCGATCAGGCTGGTCGTTTAGAACGTTGCGTAGTAGTGTCGTTGTGGTTTTTTGCATGGGAACGCCTACTCTCCATCTCATTAGCGATAGTTGCGGGGGTCATCTGTGACTATGTGTTTTGCGGCTGATATTGCAGGTAAACTGGTGCTATGGGCTGTTAGCACCAGCTTGTGATTGGGGTGATACATTTAACGCGACTTTAGCTGTGATAAAGTGCCGTTAACTCAGCGATAAATCCTTGAGAATATATCCCTCTGTATTTTTGTTCGTTTTTTTGTTGCTTTGTAAAGAAATTCTAAATAAAAATATTTAATAGAAAAAAGGCATTTAAAAATACACCGACATCCACAGTGTAGCCACACATAATACACATACACCAACACATGGGTGGACCAAAGGAAAGGTACAGTTAGAGGGACAAATGCACACAGACAAACCTAAATAGAGAGACGCATTGTTAGACCACATTGGTGTGGGTTTCCCCTGTATTTTTGCCTTTGCCTCTTGTTGTTTTGCTGTGTGTTGGACTTCGTTTTGCTGGTCTAGATGCTTTGGGCACTTTGCCACTGCTGTGCAGTGCCAGTGTGCAGGTGCTCCCTTTGTAAATTATTGTTATGGCTTGGTGTTTCAATGATTGGTTTATTTGATTTACTGTTAAGTCCCTAATACAGTGCATTGTGGTTGCCCAGGGCTTCTAAACCAAATGTTGCTAGTGGGCCTGCAGCACTGATTGAGCCACCCACACAAGCAACCTTCCAAAGGTAATTCAGACCTGCCACTGCAGTGTCTGTGTGCAGTCTAGAACTGCCATGTCGACCTGGTAAGTGCACCCACGTGCCAGGCCCTAACCTTCCATTTTTCTTACATGTTGGTCAACCCTAAGGTAGGCCCAAGGTACCCCTGTGGGCAGGGTGTCGGTGTATGTGAAAGGTAGGACATGCCCTGATGTGTGTGGCATGCCCTGTTAGTGAAATACGGCCAATTTTGTTTTTCTCTATTGTAAGGCTATCTGCGCCTATAGGATAGAATGGGAAGTTTGTGTGTAACATCTCATAAGCATAACTGCCCATGAGAAAAAGATAGGAAAATACATTTTGATATGACTGAACTCAGCATGTTATAATGCATCTTTTAGTGAGGGTGATTTTAACATTCTGGGTTTGAATATGCCACGTTTAGGAAGAAAGTATTTTCTTGCCTAACCATCCTGCGTGCCTCTGCTAAGTTGTGTATTGACTGTCTAGCTTTGGAGTGACAGGGGCTTGGGATGTGCATTCTGTTCAGACAGCCACTTGGGGGGATTTGAGGTGTGTCCTGCCTTTCCGAGGTGAGTCAGGGCTGGGCTGAATAGACCTGGGCTGCATTGAGAGTAGAGAGAGGAGATTTATTTCACACCTGAATGGGCCTGGTCTGCCGAGGATAATGTGGTCTCCACCTCCTGCCAGGAAGCTGCACCAGAGAGGACAGAACTGGTTTTGGCTTGGCAAAGAGCTTCTTTGCATTAGAGAACAAGGAGATATACAGTATAAAAAGAGGGGCCCAGACTCCAGACTATTACATCACTTCTGGGAATCAAGAGGAACCTTTGCAAAGGAGAAGAGCTGGAGAAACTGAGGAGGAATATTGCCCCTGTGCTGTTTGCTGTCTGGGGTTGGACTGCAGTGGCTACTTTCTGCCAAGGAAAGGGAAAAGGACTTTGCCGTTTGCTGTGTCCCCTGCTTGTGGATGATGTCCAAGGGCTTGAAGAAGAGCTTGCCTCCTGTTTGGAAGGATTAGGGACACAGAGACTTCACCACCAGCTCCCCTGAACTTCCTTGCTGGGAGTTCTGACCTGCTAAGAGGTGCCTGCCATTGTTTTGGACCTCTGTAGGGTGTTGCCGCTGGGAGCTGGAAAAGTAACACAACTTTGAGAAACACACCACATCTGTGCTTGTTTCCAACGCATCAGCGTAGAAATCGTTGCAGCACCTGCCCCCAGCTTGAGAAATTGCTGCACGCAGCATCGAGTGCTTCGATCTCCGAAATCTGAGATCACTGCACTGATTCAGACACAAGCTCTGCTGTGCGGGTGCAAGAACCCACGCATCGTCCTGGATCGTCCCATTGCATTGAGGCACCAGGTATGTCGCATGGTTAGGGGATGCAGTAAGAAACCGTTGCATCACCTCCCCATGCAGTAAGAAATGACACATTATCCCCTCTCCCATAAGGAACCAACGCATCTCCTCCCTTGCGCAGCAGTAAAGAACAGACGCATCACCTTCCCTGGAGCAAGGTACCGACGCATCACCTTACCTAACTGCAAGGAACCAAAGCATCACCTTCCCTGCGACCCTTTTTCGTTGGGTGCGTGACGCATCCAAGGTACTTTGTGTGAAAAGTGTTGCATCTGCAATTTGCTTTGAACTGAACTATTTCTATCATTTCAAAGTCATATTTGTATTACTATATTGTGGATTTTTGTCATTTTGGTCGTGCTTGGTTTAGATAAAGATTACTTATTTTTCTAAACTGGTATGGTGTCCATTTGTAGTCTTTTCACTGTATTGCTGTATGTGTTCACAAATGCTTTACACCATTCCTCTGAGATAAGCCAGTCTGCTCCTGCTAAGCTACCAAGGGGGTGAGCAGGGGTTATTTTAGAAGTGTATTCCCCTTACCGTGACTAGAAGCAAGGGTCTCTATTTGGACAAAGGTACCCACCTCTGCTAGCTAGAGACCCCCATTTCTAACACCCTTGTACATGACATGTTTAGCACCTTTCCTATTTTAGAATAGGGTTTCTTTTCTTTATGGAACATGCTTATTTTTTTCTAATCAATTCATGCATTACCTTTTTTTATTTTTGTGATTTGGACTTTCGATGAATTTTGATTGTATACTGACCTAAATAGATATGTGTGCCTAATCCAATCCAACATTAACTTTGTTTTTTCTATATTTATTTATCTTCGGAGTGCAAATTTGTATAATTTTAGCATTTGCTAACAAAAGCTAGGGCCAAGTTGCAGCATTTTAAAACACACACTACTGCTGCCTCTACACAATATATTCTTTGAGGTTGATTATACATGTTTAAATGTAAGTGAGGAAAATGTTTAATTGGAACCTATTTTTCATATCTGAACTCTCTAAAGCTGTCCTGAATGTGTGTGTATACTAACCGCTGACTTACCAAAGTGGCAAATTTATAATTAAATGTAGAACTGATTTTCATTTTGTTTTAAATGCACCTCGCCAGGTTGTACTAACAAGTGTATCTTAGCATGTTAAAAAAAAATGTGCATGTAAGTGGGGAAAATATTTCACATTATCTTACGTTTGACATATCTTGGTGTAACTTCACTGCTGTCAGTCTCGAACAAGGGGATGCTAGCCGTCGCCCTTATAGTCGAGCCGCTCTTCTATCCTGGAATCCGGGTTCTCATGCAGGTCAGAAACATTGCGACTTGGCATTTGATAGCGTTTGGGGGTGCCCTGACTGCAACTTTCATCTCCCTTCTCTCCAGCCTAAACCAGACTTGACGGTTCAGCAAGTGCTGACCGTACTGGCAGCCTTGATTAATGCACGTTCTATGGTGAAACATGCAGCTAACATTTTACGAACTTATAACTGACTACAATCTAGACATCCTGTTTATCACAGAAACGTGGCTCAGGGAGTCCTGCGCACCGGTGGTCAAGCTGGACGTCCCTCGAGGTTACCGTCTAGCTCGGGCTGACCGCAGTACGAGGAGAGGGGGAGGTACTGCTGTGGTATTTAGGGAAGCATGGGCATTTGTATGTGAAAAATCCACGACGTGTTGGAGGGAGAAGTTTTTGATTTCTCCTTCATCTTGACGCCCCATTTTACGTTAGGGGGAACTTTGATCTACCGCCTGCCCGGGCAGATTGGGTCATTTTTAAAGTCTTTAGGCGAGTCCCTGGCGGAGCGAGCTCTTCGCTTTCCCAGATTTCTTCTCCTTGGGGACTTCAATATCCATTTAGACTCCCCGGGGACCCCTGACACATTGGCCCTTCTGGACCTCTTTGTGTAACTCAGCTGACCCAGTGGGTTTCCAAACCCACTCACTCGCAGGGTCACGTGTTAGATCTGGTGTGCTCCAATTTTGCACTTGATGTAAAAGATCCTCTGCCGGTGACTTGGTCAGACCATGCCTTGATCACCTTTTCATGGGCCATGAGCAAGCCGTCTCGCCAACCACCTCCTCCCTCAGGGTCTCTAGCCCGCAAGATAAGCATTCCAGGACTGGTGGAGGCCCTGTCTCATTCGCAGGTAGCCCCGGCCGAGGATCTGGAAGAGCAAGTTGACCAATTTAACGCCTGGGTCAGCCATGGGGTCGAATCCATCTGCACACCCTTGTCTAGAGCACACCAGCGCGAGTCGCCCTCTCAACCCTGGTACTCGTCTATGCTAAAAGATCTGAACCTGAACTGAAAGAAGTTGGAACGGCTATGGAGGGCGGCTTACTGCCCGCTAGCCAAATCTAAGCTCCGCTCATCTCAGAGAATATATTACACAGCGGTGAGGAATGCAAAAAGCGAGTACTATGCATCTAGAATTATGAAGGCTGATAAAAATGGCAAAGAGATCTTTGCCATCGTACAAAGCTTCAGGTCTCCCCGAGTTGAGCTAAAGTCCATCCCCGTCTCCGCAGGTTGGTGTGAGGAACTTTCGTCTTTCTTCATTAATAAGATCAAACTTATTGAAGAAAGCTTAGACTTGTCTGCCACCCCACCTCACCCTCCACCTGATTTCACGATCTGTTCCCCCCTCAGTAGGTGTCTCTCCCAGTTCGACCTGGTAGAACTGCCAGATATTCTTACCATCCTCAAATCACTAAAATCAGGATCTCCCTCAGATCCCTGCCCTGCCAGGGTTCTGGCCGGAGTGGCTGATAATACAGGCATGGAAGTCACAGACATGGTTAACAGGTTGTTGCAGTCAGCAACGGTGCCGAGACAATGGAAGCAGGCTAAGCTCCTTCCACTATTAAAGAAACCATTGGCAGATCCGCTTATAACGGCAAACTTCCGGCCTATTTCCCTGCTACCAGCACTGGCCAAACTCTGTGAGAAAGTGGTCTTCCGCCAACTGAATGCTTTTGTTGAAGACTCGGGGGCTCTCCACCCAGCGCAGTCAGGTTCCAGATCATCATTTAGTACAGAGACTGCCCTTGTTGAGGTGACGGAGGCCATCAGGGAATGTCTGGATAAGGGCGGCAGAGCGGCTCTAATTTTATTGGACCTCTCTGCCGCCTTCGACACGGTACCTCACCAGCTTCTCTTGGCGCGCCTATCATCCATCGGCCTCTCCGGGTCAGTGTGGTCATGGTTGGAATCCTTTCTGAATTTCCGCTTCCAGCCAGTTTGGATGCCCCCTTACTCTTCTTCGGCCAGAGAGGTTCAGACGGGGGTCCCTCAGGGCTCGACGTTGAGCCCGCTTCTTTTTAACATCTACATGACCCCACTGATCTTCCTGGCTGAAGAATTGGGCGCCAAGATTATGGCCTACGCTGACGACACCCAGCTTTTGTTTACCTGGGATGACTCGAACGTCGGTACAGAAGTGGCACAAAGATGCCTAGCCGCCGTGTTTTCATGGCTTGCCAAAGCTAAATTAAAATGTAATGAGGGGAAATCAGAAAATATATTATATGGGCAATTCCCCTCTCAGTTTACAGAAGCTTTGTGGCCCCCTGATTTTCCTCGTCCTACATCTGAGGGAGGCCCAGCCAAGAACCTAGGTATTTAGTTTGAAGCAGACCTTAGGTTTACAGAGCATATAAAAAGACTTACGGGTGTCTGCTTAGGGACCCTCAAGTCCTTAGGCAGATTCTTTCCTTTGCTCCCTCAACCTGCCACGGAGATGGTCGCACCGGGCACTCATCTTGTCTCGCCTGGACTACGCCAATGTGCTTTTTCTTGGCATCCCGGCATATCTGGTTAACAAGTTACAACTTATTCAGAATGCTGCGGCGAGACTCCTCCTCGGCATTTCTAAGCAAACCAGCATAAGATCACAAATGTGCTCGCTCCATTGGCTGCCGGTGTGCTAGAGGGTACAGTTTAAGGCTTTTGTCTTAACTCACAGAGCCTTGCACGACTCTGGCCCCTCCTATATCAAGAAGAGGGTGGCCTTCTACATTCCCCGACGATCCCTAAGGTCAGCTGCCCAACGACTGATGGTAATCCCCTACTTACGTCGAGCTAGGATGGGCGGACAGTCTCTTTCGATCAAGCAGCCATTCTTTGGAATGCCCTCCCCATAGCGCTGCGTCACACTCCTCAAAACACACCTTTTTAAACAGGCCTACTAATTCGTCTTTTCTCGCCATCGGTTTCTACTGCATCGCGCCAGGATACTGAAGAGTAGTTGTGTGCGCTATAAATTCCAATATAACATAACATAACATAACTAAACCTTTGCACATATATAGCTGCTGTCAATAAACACATATTTGTGTTTTGGGCAGACAACTTCAGCTAATCTGTAAGCACTATTTTCCACGAACTACAATAGCAGATAGCTAGGAACAAAAGAATGAATCCGGGGTGGGGGGGTAGGGGCTGTGGGAGGTTTGAGCACATGACAAAAAGGACTATATACAACTGTTGGCAAAAATTGAAGATAGTCTGAACAAGGCGAAGGAACAGGGTGCTATTGTTGAAAGCAAGGATGTTTGGTAAACTTGGATGTCTGTTTATGAGAGCCCTGTGTAACTATGGCACCACGTAAAGTGGTGCATGCATGATGCAGGGCTCTCGTTTCGATTTATAAACCACACATAGTTACCCTGCCTGGCTTTGAGTGCCCTCATAAATCATGAGTAAAGGTATTCAGCACAAATCGCTACGTCACCTGAATCTGCACCAGGGTAACGTTCTATGGCCGTTGTTGTCGGTTTTCCCACGCAACACCCATGGGATTTACGCTGCCCCAGATTTATAAAGTAAAATACACAGCTAGGAGGTTTTTTTCGGTATTCCAGAATTTCAAGGCGCACAACCAGAGTACCCGCAAGGTAATGGTAAGAGTTATTGAATAGTTAGTATAGGCAATGAGGCGAACGGTAAATCCTCACAACCGTTCAGGGATGGACCAAGATTGATCCATACGAAACATAAGAAAACAACAGTGCCCCTGCGCTATACAATATAGATATGTAATTTTTTAGTGTTAAGAGTATCAGTACTATTGGTAGAAAAACATTAGAGCACCACCAAAATCAGTATGACATTTAAACAGTTGGCGAACAGGCTTGACAAAATAGAAGTATCAATCAGTTCCGTTGTATAGCGCAGGGGCACTGTTGTTTTCCCCAGATTTATAAAGTGATGTAAACCTGAGGAAGCACAAATCTGTATGCCTTCCAAGCTGAGGCGTAACGAGGAGAAATATGTTCCTTTTTCCTCGTTTTTTCCCCTTTCTATTTGTGTTGCATTCTGCAGCACACATTGAAAGACGAAAACTCCTTTTAGGATTAGGAGGCTGCTGAAATGGCGCCACTGCAGGGAGGAAGAACAGGATGCACCTTACTGCTTAATTACTGCTCATTCCTGCTCTTTCCATTTGGCGTGGAGCAGTACAGTAAGGTGCCTTGCTGCGATGCTCTACACCTACATCCCATAAATAAGCCCTTTAGTGTGCACCCGAAGCAATCTGTGTTTGTCCATCTGCACATGCATCACAAGAGAGGCATGGTAGACTAGGAATAGGTTGTCCCTGTAGTAAAGACAATAGGACATCACCATCAGATCATCATAGCCATGATGAGAGAGACTTTACAATGGCACTCCAAAAGCATAAAAATGCAGTACAGAGTTAATAAATGGATTTATTGTTTGAAGACTTTAATGCACGGCATGTAACCTGAAGGAAAATAAGCCATGCTACAAGGATAGCACAAATGAAAACAAATATTGGTCAAATTAAAGATAAGGAAATCAAATAAATGTATAGTTTGAGGAAAACTGAATGAAGAGGCAAACAAACTGCGATAAAGAATAACCATTTTTAAACGAGAAATCAGTTCAGCATGTATGTTTGCAAAGTGTATGCCCTCCCCTTTTATCAACATTGCAAAGTTGAAGGGATGAGTGGGCCCAGTTGGGTTGTAACCAGAGACAGTAAGGCCAATCAGGGATTTCTTCAATTCATGCGTTAGTGGGGGAGCCAACAGGCCAGAGTTAATATCAGAAAATCGAAGAAAGGCCTGATTTAACAAGTACACCTTCAAAGCTGTCTTAAATAGTATAGAAGAAAGAATTATTTTCATTTCTGGAGGCAGAAAACGGCATATAAGTAGAGCTGATGCTGTTAAAGAAATATGCCCTCGAAAATCACCATGTACATGTAGATTGGGATAAAGGGGCCTGAAGGCTATGCACCATGTCTAATACAATTATACAGGTCATGGAGGGGAGATGTGCAATTTAACTATGATTGGAAAAATTTGATTAAATGTATTTATCCTCATATTGCAGCCTGAATGAAAAAAAAAATTAGGGCGCCAAGAGGAGACTGAAATCGACCAATCAGAAGAATAATACTGTTATCCAGTAATTAAAGAAGGGGTTAAATAAATCAATATTCAAAATTCCATCTTTATTGGATTCTCTTTCTTTGAATATCTAGATACCCAGGAGCTGCTTTATGAAAGGCTTGCGCATATTTTGATGCTTCGACAGCGCAAACATCTCAATCATATCTATGACGCAACGCTAAGTCACTCTGCGTGGCCTCATACATATGGAGTAAGACAAAGCAGCACAAGTTGCTGATTTGCTTCACTCTGCATCAAGGAGGCATTCCATGGGTATTACAGTGGGTTTTTCTACGTAACTCCCATTGACGCTGACCCAGCTTTACTTAATCATGCAAACCTATGGCACCAGCATAACCTTACACCTCACCAGACCAGGTGTGAGAAGGAGAAATATTTTTATTTCTCCTAGTTTTTTCCTCTTTCTATGTGTGCTGCATTCTGAGGGAATTGCCTCTCAAGATTGCTTTTGTGTAGGAAGGTGCCCCTTCCTGCACAAAAACAATCCTGCCTGCAACAAGGCACCTTCGAACCATGGTGCCAGGGTGCATACATTGGTGCAAGGCAGCAAATTGTGCACCAGCGCAGGAGGAAAGGACAGCAATGCACCATATTTCATAACTACGGTGCATTCCTGCCAATTCCTCATAAATAAGGCCCCCAGTCTTTTCACCAAAGATAACTCCTCTGTGAAGCAGGCGTTGAAAAAAAGAAATGTTTTTACATCTTCAAGCTTTTCTGGCTTTGCACGTGTACTGAACTGTAAAGCACAAATACAAAGCGGGAAATTAGCACCCCCCCTAATTCGACCTCTCAATCCCCACTGGCCTTCCAACTGACATTATCCACCTGTTCAGATTGAAAACGTCAGTCTTTTTCTCCCTGACATCTAGGAAACCCACTTATAACTTGTCCTTGTATCACCATGTTTATGTGATTAATTCACCATTCCAGGGAGAAAACTCATAGTAGCCGGTGGTGCATGGATCAGGGAATGCTTCCCTCTAGTACAATGGCCCCAAAAAACACAAAAATGAGGTAGTAAATATAACAGATTCAGTTTCTTATATGCACTTTTTGATTCCGGCTTTTCTAATAGTGCTTAGTGAGTAGAAGATTCACTTTTTGGGGATGGTGATATATGGAGTAACAGTGTCGCTAACAAAATTATTACAACTAGTAAAATTCCTAGGCAAGCCTTGTTTTGGTCATGTTCTCCTGGTACAGGAGTGACGAAAGAAGTGTGATATGCTGAAAGGGATGAAGATTCCGGTGGCACTGTAATGGTAAGTATAAATGATACAGCCTGCAAAAGATTCATTTAATGAGTTGTAGAAATGATGGAAATCTCGCTTGGATCAGAAGACAATGCACAGTGGTAAGATTAGAATATATACACAAACAAATAATTCAGAAATTAGCTAATGTAGAAGAGTGCAACCACATCCCATAAGAAGGAGATAAAGATGCATATGGGAATCAAAGCAACAAAAGAAGTAAAAGAAACACATACATTGAGGCAGCTGGATGAAAGCTCAAATTGAAATTTAACAAATTGTTATTCTATACAGTTCCAGAAATCACTTTTCATACTTGTGTGAACTCATACCTGCTATTAGGGGACATATATTAGTAACTCTGGTCAGTATTTACAATAAGTGTACTTTGAGCCAGTGATATAAAGGTGATTTCTTTCTGTGCAGAAAAGATAATCTTTGACTCTGCTGGTTACTTGCAATGTTATATCTGTGTTTGGTTCCATGGAATCAAATGAGAGCCTCCAGGATTAATGGGCAGACAGTGGTAAATGGAAACATAACTAGTACAAGACTGGTAGTTTGGAACGAGTGTACAGCCTCCATTTTAGGACATCCTCATTCCTCACTCATCATCCCTACTTCTCATCCATAATTCTCATTCATCATCACTACTTCTCTTCCATCATCCCTACTTTTAATTTCTCATCCCTGCTTCTTAACCCTACGTCTCATCCATCTTCCCTACTTTTCATTCACCATCCCCAATTCTTTTCCATCATTTCTACGTCTTATCTCTTATCCCTGCTTTTCATCCCTGCTTCTCATTCATAATCCCTACTTTTCATCCATCATCCCTATTTCTCATCCATCATCCTTACATCTTGTTCATTATCCCTACTTCTCATCCATCATTCTTACTTCTTATCCCTACTTCTCATTCGTAATCCCTGCTTCTCATCCATTATACTTACTTCTCATCCCTACTGCTCATTCATCACCCCTACTTCTCACCCGTCATCCCTACTTATCATCCCTACTTCTCTTCCATCATCCTTACTTCTCATCCTTCATCTCTATTTCTCATCTCAAGTTTGCAATCATCATCCCTATTTCTCATCCATTACCCTTTCTTCTCATCCATCATCCCTACTTCTCATCCCTCTTCACTACTTCTCATTCCTACTTCTCATCCATACATCTCATCCATAAACCCTACTTCTCACGCAACACCCTTACTTCTCATTACTGCTTCTCATCCATCAGACCTACTTCTCATTCCTACTTCTTATCCATTATTCTTACTTCTCTTCCATCATCCCTACTCTTTAACCCTCATCACTGCTTCTCACCCCTCGTTCTCATCCATTGTCTCTACTTCTCATTACTACTCCGCATCCATCATCCCTACTTCTCATCCTTCAGCCCTGGTTCTAATCCCCACTTCTCATCCATCATCCCTACTTTTCATCCATCATTCTTACTTCTCATCCCTATTTCTTATCCATAATCCAACATGTCACCCATCATCCCTACTTTGCATTCCTACTTCTTATCCGTCAACCCTACTTCTCATCCATAATCCATACTTCTCATCATCATCCCTACTTCTAATGCATCTAATACATCATGCATTATCCACTCTTCTCATCCATCATCCCTACTTGTCATCCATCAATCATAATCTCTAATTCTCATCCATCATCTTTACTTCTCATCCTTACTTCTCATCCATCATCCTTACTTCTCATCCTTCAGCCCAGCTTCTCAACCCCACTTCTCATCCATTATCCCTACTTCTCATCCATCATTCTTACTTATCATCCCTATTTCTCATCCATAATCCATAGATGTCATTCATCATCCCTTACTATTCATTCCTACGGCTTATTCATAAACCCTACTTCTCATCCATAATCCATACTTCTCACGCATCAGCCCTATGTCTCATGCATCACATACATCTTGCACCATCCCTTCTCATCCATCTTCATTACCTCTCACACATCATCCATCATCCCTACTTCTCAGCCCAATTTATCATCCATCTGGGCCTGGTGGCTTAGTAAACTAATGCATCCACTCCAAGGGCCTGTGTTTGACCTCATGGTCACAGATTCGAATCCCATGGGTCCACTTAGCCTTTAATCCCTCAGAGGTCGATAGAATGAGTACAATGAGTTGGGTAACAATAGAAATCTGTTATTCAGTTCCAATATACCCTTGAGTGAACTTTACAAAGACACGTTATGTTATCATCTATACTTCTCATCCCTACTTATCATTCATCATCCTATTTTTTATCCCTTGTTCTCATGAATCAGCCATCATCCCTACTTCTCATCCTTATTTGTCATCCATCATCCCTATGTCTCATCCCTACCTCTATGCTACTTTTCATTCCCCATCCCTCAGTGGTACCAACACACTTTCAATGTTGTGAAACGCACTTTCACACTGATTGGTTGGCAATAGCCAATCAGAGGTAATAGAGAAGGTTACATTCTATTGGTCTAGCCACTGCAAAACAGCCTCCTCATTGCACACTGTACAGTTTGCTTCTAGTGGATCCAAGGCAGTAGAGCATTTCATTATTTAAGCATTTTCTATTTACACAGGCCTCTGCAGGAAGCATTGATGGTTTGTGAAAGACAAAGGTTCTTGGCTTAGGCCATAAATCAGCACTTGGCAGGGGTTTAAAGATCATCAGAAACCTTGTCTGTTTTCAGTTTATTAGTGTAGCAAACACAATGTTTAAAATCAAATCTTAGAGACAGGGTAATACAGTTCATAAGAAAACATTTCTGGTTTCAGTTTTATTTGTAACAAAGAAAAGGTTTTAGTCTGATGTTTCCTTTAGCTCTAAGAGTGGTGTTATTTTCTTTCCTTGCAGTCTGCAGATTTCAGGTGATGGGCTTCAGTTATGTGGGAAACCAGGAACAGCAAAGCCTGGACAGAGTTGTTACATATGAAAATAAAACCAGAATAGCTTTCACAATTAACTGTATAGCCCTCTCACCAAGTGTTGCTTTATAGCCCAGATGGGAGGCCATTGTCTTCCCACACCATCAGAGTTTTCCTCAAACGCCTATGTAAACAGAATAGAATCTACTTAAATAAAACAAAATGCTGAACAGGCTTGGATTCACTGGGAGCAAACATCAGTTGTACTTCCTCTCTCTTGTCCTTAACCAACATGTGCAATGATAGCGCATGTACTTCAGTGTCTAAAACAGAAGTAGGGATTATGGATGATGGATAAGAAGTAGGGATGAGATATAGGGAAGATGGACGTAAGTGAGGATGATGAATGAGAAGTAGGGATGATGGATGAGATGTAGGAATGATTGATGAAAATTAGGACTGATGGATGAGAAGTACGAATGAGAAGTAGGGATGATGGATGAGAAGTAGAGATGATGGATAAGAATTAGGAATACGAATTATAAGAAGTAGGGATGATATATGGGAAGTAGGGATGATGGATGAGAAATAGGGATGATGGATGAGAAGAAGGGATTATGGGTTAGAAGTAGGGATGAGAAGTAGCAATGATGGATGAGAAGTAGGGATGATGAATGAGAAGTAGGGATAAGATGTGTAAGAAGTAGGGGTGATGGATGTGAAGAAGGGAAAATGAACAACAAGTAGGGATGATGGATGAGAGGTAGGGATGAAAAATAAGTGTCATGGAGAAAAGCAAGGATGCTGGAAGAGAAGTAGTGATGATGGATGAGAAGTAAGGATGATGGATGAGAAATAGGGGTGAGAAGTAGGGATGAGGAGTGAGGAATGAGGATGGCCCAAAATGAAAGCAGTAGAGTTCACATGTCATGGGAATTAGGATCAACTGTTTCTTCCCAAGTTTTTCCTACCAGAGAAATGGGGCCTGATTACAAGTGAACCATTAAATTGCATGTTCTGCCCAAACAAACTGTTCACAATTTCAAGTTTTTGCAATATTTAATGCACCAGGTGAGATAAAGATCAGTTGTTTTTCATCAGGTCAAACCCCTCAAAATTTTACAAGGAGAAAAAACAGGTATTTACTGGCACATGCCTGTGTGGAAAGCAAGAACATGTACATGTCATGCCTTGAAAGCTCAGAGTAACCTATAATTATTTTATTGCAAACATTTCAATGTTAGATTTTTATAGGAGGTGATTAATGTTACATCTGACAAGCTCTGCATTTTATCTGGCCCACAGTGTTTGTTATAAAGGAAATATTCACATTCACTTTCAAAACCTTTGCTTGTATACAGATCATAGGTCTGATGCAAAAACTAAAAACCCTGAAAATCACCAACTTTGATGACTAACATAACCCTGACTCCCTCAATTCTCCACCCAGGAACTCACACATGGTGTCACAGATGACATCAGAAATGACATCTATGATAGCATCAATTAAACTGCAATGGCAGCAGGGGCACACAAAACAGAGTCTGGACAGAAATGAGGCTCTCTGCTCACAAATTATGGGTAGAGTCATATGAACAGAGTAAGAAATTGGGTTACTGGTTGAGGGGGTGAAACCCTACTTAAACAAGAACCACAATCCTTGTCAGGGTGACGGCACAACTTAACCCTCAGGTAGCTTGGCACAGAGAAGTCAGGCTTCACTCAAAGGCAATGTGTAAAGTATTTGTGCAACACTTTAAACAGTAAAACACCACTAGAGGATCCCACACCAGATTAGACAAATAGAGTAGATTGTAATAAATAAAACAGGACCAACATGACAAAAATCCAGCCAGAAGGACTGGAGATATGGAGGGTTTAAGACTTCAGTAAAAATAGTGCCAACAAGCTGAAAGTACCAACTGTAGATATCTGGTTACATCGGACTGGGACAAAGTCACAGGTTCAAGATAACTGCAATAGAGCGTGGGCTATAGGGACCCAATTAGATGCACTGATGAGAGTACTGTGGAACAGAATTCCTTTTTCCGGAATTGCTAACATGATAATTGTTAGCATGATGTAGCTGCATTTACGTATATTCATAGTTTATGTATCATTTGATCTTAGTTATGGAAAGTAGTTTTTGTTTCTTACATATAGGTTAAGTTGCATAGTAGTTAGAGAAACTATACTAACGCCATTTTGTATTTGTCGACTCGGGCCTGGGTAGTGATCACGTGTTGTTTTTCTGTTTTTTCTGAGCGAGCCCCAATTAGTTGAGTTGCAAGACAGCTGAATCCTTGATGTTCTCTCCGCTCAAAGGCCAAAGGTCGCATCTGGCTTTAAAGGTGATAAGCACATTCTTGCCGGCATCGGGCTGTTACTCCCATGTACCGAGACGAAAGGGAGTTTCCCTTTCTGACCTTCCCATAATAGCAGAAACAGACTTCAGAGCAGGATTTGTGTGCCATATATGGTTCTTCCTTGAGATCTCAGACCTATTGGTAGGTTGCCAAATATGGTTGTTTCGTGTAATGTAACTAAGGTATAAAGCATTTGTCTCATGTGTAAATTGGCAGTCTTCTCGGAGCACTGATTGGGTGTGGACGAGGGGGCTCCTCTGCGCAGAGCCTTTTTGTTAATAAACTATTGCCTTTTCTTTACTGCCAACTGACTGGTTATTTGGTAAGAGTGGTTGGGCTATCAGTAAGTGTGGCCCTTAGGATATTTTCCAGTACTACAGTTGGCGACTCCGCGTTTGGGGTCGTCCTCCCGTAATACGGGATGAAATAAGGGGGAGTGCTCTGGTCGAGGGGGTGGGCTGACTAACGATTTTTGCTGAACTCCGCTCTCGCGATCAGAGAGCCCCCAGCTGCTAGTGACCCCTAGCCAGAGTCCTACGGGTGTAACCCAGGAAATGATCCGAGATGATCTTCAGGAGTGGGCAGTGGAGAACTCGCAATCCTACCTGAGTGCACCAGGTGAGTGTATTAGTTCGTTGTTTATGGATTGTGCCATTAAGCGACGTTTTGGAAACAGTTAACTGAATTTTGTGGTTTGGTGGTCGGCGTACCACGAGGAGTTTTGGAGATCTGACGGGACAGCATTGAGGATGCACGGGCAGAGGCTCCGCGGACTTGTTTGGTGAATAATAGAGGTTATAATCAGATGCCTTGGTGTGGCATTTTTGGTTGGGCCCACCCGGTAGAACTGCCTTCGGAAAAGCCCGTGGTTGTACCTGGGTGACTTCTGGACACATCTGAAGCGGCGCTAAGGTAGCAGGCTCGTTCAGAATAGTCCTGAAGGTGAACCGGGAAGATTGTGGGATGGTCTGTAGGCCGGTCTGCGGTTAATTCCTGTCTGATGACCTCTTGGTAGTCTCCGGACTGCCTGTTTTCTTTGTTTCTGTTTGGTCCGGTGGCTGGAGGTTCACAACTTCTCTATGAACGGGAGTCGACGGGCTCCGTTCTTTGGTAGTTTCATATCAATTGAGAATTTGAAAAGAAAAATGTTTTCTTTTTTTATGTGAAAGGTTGTGTGCTTAAACTTGTCTGAGGGTGAATGAAACATGGCCATGTTCTGATTGTTTGTGACGAAGTGTGAAGAGTGATCACTTAAAAATGTCCTGTTTTAGTAAAATATGTTTTGAATGTTGTTGTCGGCGGAAAAATACCAGATTAGATGGAAGTCAGCCTGCCCCACCGGAAGGCAGTCCAAATTTTGATATGTATGTAAAACATGGCCTCACACCCATTTTATTTAGCAAATATACCAAGGATAATGAAGAATTACAATGGCCCGTAACTGGGTCTTTTGATGAAAACAAAATACAGTATTTACAGGATCGTTTGTTCTCTAAAAGAAATCTTCAGGGAATGTTTGATTCCTTGCGATTATGGCAAAAAGAGGCAAAACGTCGCCAAATTAGGGAAGAGAAATTATTAAAAATACAGAATGGTCAGACCATTACTCAAAAGGCTATGACATATGATGAAGAACATACTGAGAAAAAGATAGAATGTTTAGATAGACAGTTCCGATTACAGGCCGATAAAAGTTACATAGCTCAACCTGAGGCGGAGGATGAAATGGAGGACTTATTAGATACGCGTCCCCCACCCCCATATGCTCCACAACGGGTGTATCCTGCGATACCTCTGGCCAGTGCCCCCGGTGCACCTATGGTGTTATCGACGGCCCCTGTGACCCCTGCCACTACTATGGCGACAGGGACCGTTTTTACTCCTTCCTCTACGATGGCTACTTTATTGACAGACGACTCATTGGCCCATGTCATGTCCCCAATGATATTGACCTCTCTTTCGTCTTCCGTGGTTTGGCCTTCCCAGTCAGCCATTTCAACTCCCGCCAGGATAGATTCGACCCCCTCCCATGCTCCCGGGATAGGGGCGTTCGACGATTATATACACGTGCTGTTGTAGGATGTAAGGAAAAGCAAATTGTGATAGATCAGGCGTCCCAGTGGGTATGGAATGCTATTTACACTATTGAGGATATTTGGGGAACTATAAAGGATTATGAACCGGTTATGCAGCAAAATGCGCTAGAAACTATGGCTAATCGGCTGATTTCTCTATGGGAACAATGTTTCGAGGATAGGAGGGCTCCGCAGGTCCTATATGATATAGTGGGCCCATAAGTTTGAACTAGGACAGGAACATGTATATGGGAACCTGGTCACCAGTATGCGATATCGGCTAAGATTATTTACAAAATGTCCAACATGGGATTCTCAGCATCCCATGCGAGAAGTCCATCCCATTTACCATCCTGAAATTCCGGAACTTAAAGATAATACCAACCAGGTTATCCAGGCCGTGTTGAAGCCCGTTTTCAAGAACAGTGGGTATATACTCCTTGGAAGAGAAGTGAGGTCCTTTCCTTGAAGTCTCATTTACTTGACCCGCGTAAAAATCCCACTACCTATTACAAAAAACTCACTGAAGTGGCTTCTTCAGCTGTGATGACTTTGGCTAACATAGAATTCTTTTTTGGACTGTTGATTCCAGTTGATGTTTGGTGCCAGGTACATGACCAACCTCACGCTAACGAGTTAGGGGGAACGTGGGAGCAATTTAAGGTCTAGGATGGGGAAAGGAAACCTGGAGATAAACCTAGAGCCGAGATTTTGGCCCTTCCAGGCTGAATAATTACATATATGCACACCCTAATCTCACCCCGAAAGGTAGATTGGGATAAATTGACTGCTTGTAAACAGAAAAAGGATGAAAGTGTATCGGATTTCTTTACTCGATTTGAAAGCGTGTTTATTGATTTCAGTGGACAGGATTTATCGGTAGAAGGGAGAATAAGATTGTTTGTTAATCGATTCGTGACTAACTTGTTGCCGGAAATATCAGCAAGGCTCCAGGCTGCAGAAAGTACTTGGACCACCTCTACTCCTTCAGTCATATTAAGTATGGCTCAATTTTATGAGCATAGGGAGAATGAGAGTAAAGACAAATCCGATAAAAAGACTAAGGATCTTAAAACTCGTGTATTATTACAACAAGTGGCCAGGGGACGTGGAAGGAGTCCAGGGGGAGTGAGGGAGTTTGTTCCAAGAGGGGCAGGGACAGGACGAGGAGGAGGAGGTCCGGCCGTTCCTTTGGGCCAGAATCAGTGTGCTTATTGTAAGCAGGAAGGGCACTGGCGAGCTCAGTGTCCTTTCCTTTTACCACAGAACGGAGCAGTAGGAGGCAGAGGTAGAGGCAGGGGACACGGTGGCGTTGATCGTGGCGACATGAAAAGGGACAAAGTGATACAAGGTGATTCCAGAGGGAAATATTTTGATAATCCTAATGGGAGGCAGTATTACAACGAAGATTATGGAATGGATGAATCAGATAGATATTTTTGTGCATAGGACAGCCACGGACAGAGAAGGGGCCAAGTGTCAGTACCCGTGGACCAGAAGGGGCCTTATGTTACCGGACAAATAATGGGAATTTCTTAAAACTTTTTAGTGGACACAGGTGCAATGAATAGTTCGATCGCTCGTTCATTGGTCCTAGGGGCTGCTCTGTCCGGGCATAATAATGTTTCAGTTGAATTTTCTGGTATTGCAGTGGTAAACCCCATTTCGAAGCCACTCTCATTTACGATAGGTCCAGTTACAGTAGATTCTCCATTTTTGTTGACATCGCAATGTGGGGACAATTTATTGGGATTGGATTTGTTAAAAAAGATGCATACCAAAATTTATTGTTCACCGGATGGAGTATATTTGACTGTTAATCACCAGAACAATGTATTAAACAGAATTTTATGAAAAACGGGCAGCTCCCTCCGGAGCTGGCGGCCGTTCCTTCCACGTTGTGGGCAACCGGTGATACTGATGTAGGTTTATTGAATATTTCACCAGTTTCTATTACTTTAAAAGCGAATGCTCGGTTGCCTCGTATTCCACAGTATAAAATCTCCCCTGCAGGTGAAACGGCATTAATGTCAATAATACAGGATTTGAGAGACAAGGGTGTGGTGGAAGAGATAGCTTCCAACACCTGTAGCAGCCCTATATTACCGATTCTGAAGAAGGCTCCTATAGGGAGCAGTCCTGATTACGCAGATGCGTACCGCTTTGTAATTGACCTCCGAGAGGTTAATAAAGTAGTAGTACCACAATATCCAGTGGTCTCGGATATTACAACGATACTTACAATGATTCCCCCTACTGCTAAATTTTTCCCAGTTATTGATTTAAAGAATGCTTTCTTTAGCATTCCCGTACATCCTGAGAGCAGACATATTTTTGGTTTCTCATTATCAGGCCGCAGCTTTAGATTTTGCCGTGCTCCTCAGGGCTACACAGAAAGACCTAGCATTTATAGTCAGGCTTTGAAGGTAATTTTGAAAGAATTGATCCTGCCTCCCGGAAATGTTCTCCTCCAGTATGTTGATGATCTCTTGGTGGCGTCTGATAAGGAGGAGGGCTGCAAGGAGGCTACTGTTAAATTATTGTCCCATCTGGCGGGCCATGGAAATAAAGTATCTCTTTCTAAATTTCAATATTGATGACAGGAGATGACCTCTCTTGGTCATCTACTGTCGAAAGAGGGGAAGAAGTTGACTCCCGAACGTGTGTCTGCTATTTTTAACATGCCTGTTCCTCGTACTCAACGAGATGTTCGTGCATTTCTTGGCATAACCTCATACTGTCGCCAGTGGATTCCTAATTTTTCTCTTATTATTAAACCACTGTTATACTTGATCACGAAAGAAGTGCATGAACCCTTACCTTGGACGGATGAGTGTCAGAAAGCTTTTGATTCTTTGAAAACTGCTCTTTGTTCTGCACCTGTCTTAGGAACTCCTGGCTACCGAAAACCTTTTGTACTTTATGTGCATGAGGTAGACGGTTGTTCGCTTTCAGTGTTAACGCAAGGATTTGGTGGTAAGCAAAGCCCTTGTGCTTATTTTTCGGCAGTATTGGATCATGTCGCCAGAGCACTTCCTAGCTGTCTGCGGGCTACTGCCGCAGTGGCGGTGGCCATTAGGCAGTCGGAAGGACTCGTGCTAAATTCTGATGACACAGTGATGGTACCGCACGCTGTGGACATGCTTTTGAATAAAACAAAGACACAGCACCTTACTAGTGCACGTCTTACTGGATATGAATTGACTTTGTTTGCCCCCATATCACTATAAAAAGATGTGGCACTTTTAACCCAGCCACGTTACTACCCCTCCCTTCAGATGAACCAAATAATGACATACATAATTGCATATTTCGGACAGAAGAAGAAATGAAGGGACGGGTGGACCTCACAGACACGCCCCTATCTGAACCCCAAGGGGAGTTGTTTGTGGATGGCTCTTGTTTTAAGTTACCAAATAGCACCACGACAGCTGCTTACGCAATTACCACGCTGCGTACGGTAGTTGAAACGTCTCGAGTTTCCTATCATTCTGCACAGGCAGCTGAACTAATAGCCCTGTTATGAGCATGTGACCTAAGTGAGGGATTAGTGGTGAATATTTATAATGATAGCCAATATGCCTTTGGCGTGGCTCATAGTTTTTGGGAAGCTGTGGGCTGAAAGAGGATTCTTTACTTCCCATGGTCAACG
This sequence comes from Lissotriton helveticus, assembly GCF_964261635.1. Lineage (NCBI taxonomy): Eukaryota > Metazoa > Chordata > Amphibia > Caudata > Salamandridae > Lissotriton > Lissotriton helveticus. The sequence goes on from NC_136061.1 coordinate 728,364,008, forward strand.
AATACACCATGGCCCCCTGATATTAAGGTTGTTGAATGCGTTGACTTTGCCACGAAGGGTGGCAATTGGTAAGTGTAGTGCCCATAAAACCATAGTGGATACCGTGGGAGAAGGGAATGCTTTCGCTGACCAAATAGCAAAAGAAACTGCTAAATCTAAAATGTCCCCGATGTATGTACATTCAGCCAGGTGGGTGGAGGAGTCTGATATATTTGATAATACCATGGAAAGTGTCTGAGAAATACAGGAGGAAGCTACCCCTGCTGAATTGGCCCGATGGGAGAATGAAGTAGGGAGATTGGATGATAATGGTTGTTGGATTGATTTAAGTGAAAAACAACGATGAATGCTTCCTAATGCTTTTGTTAATGCTGTAGTGACTATGGCCCATGGGACTGCACATATAGGAGCGAAGGGGATTTGTCAATTATTGGACCCAGTTTGGAATAATCCCAATATTTCTAAAACGGCCACTCATCTGGTTCAACACTGTATGGTTTGTCTACGACATAATCATGGAGGAAGAGAACCTGTTCTTAGTGGGAATTTCGCACCACCTTCTTTACCTTTTGAGGTTATCCAAATGGATTATATCCAACTGGAGAGAGTGAATAACCTGAAGTACGTCCTGGTAGTGGTCTGTGCATTCAGTAAATGGGTAGAAGCTTACCCTACCAAGGAAAACACTGCACTGGCACTGCTAAAGTGCTAATCAAATAATATTTCTCTAGATATGAGGTCCCTCTGGTCATATGGTTCGACAACGGGACAGATTTTAATGCTGATCTTATCAGGCATATTTGTAAAATATAAAACAGAAATTTCATGCTGCTTGACACCCTCAGTGCGCTGGATGGGTTGAAAAATATAATGGGATTCTGAAGTTAAAGATGGCTAAAATTCAGGAGAGTATGGGGTTGCGGTGGCTAGACACGTTGCCTCTTGCTTTAATGTCCTTACGCATGACCCCCCATTCCCGTTTAGGTCTGTCCCCGTAAGAGGTTATTTTTAGACGACCAGCTAATGTATGGGGTGTTCCTCGTCCGAGAAGTTTTAGAGAAATAGATTATCCAATGATGACAGATTATTTGTATGCATTGACTAAAGACCTTCGTTCTATCCACCAACAGGTATCTGATGTATTGCAGTCCCTGCCGGAGGGTTCGGGACATTGTTTGGAGCCCGGCCGTGGGTAATGGTAAGGAATTATCAGCGAAAATCGAGCCTTGAGCCCAGGTAGACAGAACCGGTGCAAGTTTTATTGGCCAGCCGAACAGCAGTGAAGGTGACTGGACGGAAGCACTGGATCCATGTTGCTCATGTAAAAAAGGTGCCTCTTCCCCTTCCTTTTGATTGCCCGAATTCAGAAGGAATATTGACCCAGGAAAGTGAAAGAGCTCCTTGTGTGGTTCCTTTTTCCGACGCCCAGAAAATTGAAGGGCAAGAAAGGGAAGCAGAGGGTACGAGACAGGCTGCATCACCGAGTGCGGAATTGGCCTCTGAATCTGTTGCTCCAGTTGTTGAACGAGAAGTAAATGGAAAATGTGGCACCTCGGATGCTTCCTCATCTGTTTTGTTTAATGATCAGGAATTGCCAGGTCAGGCTCAATAGAACCTACGGCCCACAAATCGACACGGTACCCCCAACAATTGGAGGAGATAGGTAAAGACTTTAGTAACAAGGGTTTGCTAGTGACGTTTGGGGGTACTGAGCAAGACACTTGACTGAACCCGTTGAGAGCTGGAACTTTGTGTTGCTCTGTTCAGAAAGAAAGACTGAGAAGCAAAGAAACGGGGCCAAGGTTGTAATTAGAGAAGATAACCGACAAAAGGATTTATTCTTTTGATGAACGATAGGAGCCTGCCTGTGAGGATCTAGACGGACACAGGAAAGAAGCACCCTCTGGCAGGACGGACTGCACCTTTTTAGAATAGTTTGGACACTAGTTGGAAGGTATCCTTTTGGTCAATTTATTCCTGAGGAGGAGCGTCCCCTTGCTCCTCGATATTTGCCCATTTATGTACCTATGTTTTCATCATGGACAACCAGAGTGAAGGTTGCTTTTGTGATAACCACTGCAATGTTGTTTATCATAATAATGAGTGTATTTTTATATTTGGAATATCATCACCCCATGCATACTATTATAGGGACCCCTACCCCGCCAATAGAGCACCATTTCTTTACGTTAGCTCCTCACAAAGAAAGACATCGTCAGACCTACGTTAAGAATGTATTTGTAGAAATTTTGCATCAGACTCACAGTGCTACCAATACGACAAATTGTTGGGTTTGTGGTCTATTACCCTCTGTAATGCATCGACATGATCTCTTTATCTCATTGCCATTATCCTATTTAGGAAGCTGTGATGCTTGGTTCAAATTATTAAGTATGATGTACTTACATTACACTGTAGATACCTCTCGATATACCGAGAGGGATTATGAGATGATTCTGAATTATATAGAAATACATCAAGGTTTTGACCCGCAGGGAAATAATGGAGAAGGGTCTCTAGACCCCAAGGCTTGCATGAATATGTATACTGACTATGAGAATGTTACATGGTTGAAAACGGAGTATTTCCAACATTTTCAAGATCGAAATGTTACCAATGATAAGCCAATCCCTGTGCCCATATTAAATAGCACCTCTGCGTTTTGTATACAGGGAACAGGACATATCTCTGTAGGAGACAGTCGGTGGAATTACACCTTTCGATTACGTACCTTTAGTATTCCACCATTGATAACACCCCCAAATGTCTATTTTGTCTGTGAAGAGAATGCCTATACTTGGCTTCCTCGGGGGTGGATGGGCCGTTTTTGTTTATCCTTCTTGTATCCACCTGTATATATAGCCCCCTCTGATTATCATAAGGATCATCGGTTAGATAGACAAAGGACCCTAATAACACATGATAAAAGAGAATTGGACATGTCTGAAGTAGATCAAACTGATACCCCAGAGCAGCATTTCGTTGATATTGTAAAAGGAGTGTTTCCTATTTGGGGACCTATAATAACTAGTAAGGAGGTGAGGCGATTATCCAGAGTGGTGGAAAGAGTCATTAATACCACTGCTGGTATATTGACGAATCTGACTGTAGAGCTTCAGGCTACGAGACTCGTCTCTCTTCAAAATCGTATGGTGTTAGACGTCATACTAGCAGATCGAGGAGGAGCTTGCCGCATCATCGGCAGCTCCTGTTGCGTATATATCCCTGACTCCGCCCCCTCTGTCCATTTAGCTATTCAGAAGTTACACCGATTGGCAGCAGAAATACATACGGATACAGGAGGATGGTCCCTTACCGGCTGGTTTTGGGGCCTATTGTCACTTGGGGATGGAAGATCCTAATGGTCTTAGTAGGTATAGCGGGTATCATTTTTACATGCTGCTTATGTATACATTTTGGACCTGCCTGCTGTTCTTATTACGCCAGGAGAGTATCCTCTGCCCTGGTACCGTCACCCTCAACAAAGGAAAAATCTCAGAAGGTGCAACAGGAAATTCGAGATTTGATGCAGATAGATGAGGGTATCTTTGAGGATTAATTTAGCTACATCACGCTAAAAGAGCGGTTCTATGGAACAGAATTCCTTTTTGCAGAATTGCTAACATGATAATTGTTAGCATGATGTATCTGCATATATGTATATTCATAGTTTATGTATCATTTGATGTTAGTTATGGAGAGTAATTTTTATTTCTTACATATAGGTTAAGTTGCATAGTAGTTAGAGAAACCATACTAACGCCATTTTGTATTTGTCGACTCGGGCCTGGATAGTGATCACATGTTGTTTTTCTTTTTTTTCTGAGCGAGCTCCAATTAGTTGAGTTGCAAGACAGCTGAATCCATGATGTTCTCTCCGCTCTAAGGCCCAAGGTCGCATATGGCCTTAAAGGTGATGAGCACATACTTGCCGGCGCCGGGCTGTTACTCCCATGTACCGAGACGAAAGGGAGTTACCCTTTCTGACCTTCCTATAATAGCAGAAACAGACTTCAGAGCAGGCTTTGTGTGCCATATATGCTTCTTCCTTGAGATCTCGGATCTATTGGGAGGCTGCCAAATATGGTTATTTTGTGTAATGTAACTAATGTATAAAGCATTTGTCTCATGTGTAAATCGGCAATCTTCTCGGCGCACTGATTGGGTGTGGACGAGGGGGCTTCTCTGCGCAGAGCCTTTTTGTTAATAAACGATTGCCTTTTCTTCACTGCCAACTGACTGGTTATTTGGTAAGAGTGGTTGGGCTATCGGTAAGTGTGGCCCTTAGGATATTTTTCCAGCACTACAGTACCCTAAGTCCCGGTTGAGGAGCACTGCGAGGTCCTGCATGGAGGGTGTGTCATGCAGCCAAGGGTCGATTTGGAGGTGCTGGGGAGCTGCAATGTGAGGTTCTTCATCATTGTTGAGGATCACGTCAACAAGGGCTTGCGATGTGAAGTTTAGCATCTAGGATGCATAATCAAGGCAATGCATCGGTCCAGAGGAGCTGTGAGGTTGCGATGCGAGAACCTGCAATGTCTTTGAGGGTGCCGTAGATGAGAGACTTGCAATGCAAGGGCCTGCGTTGAGAAAGCTTTGTACAGGCAGTGGTTCTGATGTGGGCTGCAAGATCAATGAGGAGTCCTTGCATCGGGAGAACCCTTGCAGCAGAGGCGATAAATCTGTTCTGCTTTGGTTCGCGCCGTTGAACAGAAGAGATGCGTTGGTTTATCTGTGCTGGGCTGGCACAGCTCCATTAGGCGCACTGTGCATGGCAACACTCATAGATAGAAGAGTCCAGGTGCTAAGTTCAAGGTTGCAGCAGCGTTCTTTCCCTGAGGCTCTAGTTAGGAGGCCAGCCAACTAGCCCTTTGAGTCACCAGGGGTTCCTGGGTAAAACAGATGCAGCTCCAGCCCTTCTCACCTAGGCACAAGGGCAGCAGGTCACCACAGCAGGGCTGCAGTCTTTCAGAGCACCAGTCCATCAGCATGGTAGCCCTTTCAGCAGCACAACAGCCCTTCTTCCTTGCAGACTACCCACAGGTCCAGTAGTGTTCTGATAAGTTGGTGTCTGAAGTCCAATATTTATACCTAGTTCTGACTTTGAAGTGGGGAAAGCTTGTAGTGGGCTCCCTTTCAAGTCACCAAGCATCCTGCCTACCCTGATCTTGCTCCTAACTAACTACATGCGAAATGCAGCCCTTTAATTGGAAGCAGGACACACCCTATTCAAGAGTACGTAGGGCTGTGACCAGCTCCACCCTCTGGTCATGCCAATGATGACCCATCCAGGCACACCTATATTTGTTATTGTGTGTGGTTGTCTAGGAGGAATACACAAAACCCAACTGTCAGCTACACCTAGTCATATGGCCCAGAGGCAGACTACAGGCACTAAATGGCTAAGACAGGAATACGTAAACTTTCCAAAAGGGGTGTTTTCAACATTGAAGCTCAAAATCTGACTTTATCATAAGGGAGAAATTTTCATTACAATTCCAAAGACACCATATATTAACTGCTTGCCTGTTCCCATTGGGCACCACAGTTTATTAAATATAATAAGGTGACTTTAATGTTTTCCTATTGGAGAGACAGGCCTTACAGTAGTAAAAGACCGCTTTAGGAGTCATTTACTACCAGGACATACAAAACATAAATATACATGTCCAGCATTTTAAATACAATACACCTTGTCCTCTCTGCTGTCCAGGGCCTACCATAGGGGTGACTTATATGCATTAAAAAGGAAGGTTTGGGTGCAAAGGATTATTTTGCCCAGTTGAAATGACAGTTTTAAATGCACACACAGGCTGCAATGGCAGGCTGAGGCATGTTTAAATGGCTACTTAAGAAGGTGGCACAATAAGTGCTGCAGTACCACTGTTAGAATGTAATTCACAGGCCCTGGGTACATGTAGTACCACGTTAATAGGGATTTATGAGATAATTTAAATATGCCTTTTGGGGATACATCTATGTTACCGTGTTTTAAGGAGTGAGCACATCCACTTTAGCACTGGTTAGCAGTGATAAAGTGCAGCAAAAACCAGATCAGTGAAAATGGAGGAAGAAGGCAAAAAAGCTTTGTGGAAGACCACCCTAAGGCTGATAGTTCTAACAACCAGTATAATAATCTGTGAGTTGTCGATAGCCTATATCTTAATAGCCTCCTTCCAGAACTTAATTCACAGGGCTGCACATTTGTGCCCAGTGCACTCTTGGGGTGAGGACTTCTTGCACAGCCTGGTCAAATCTTAAACTCAACACCTATAGACCAATCGATATGGTTGAACAATGTACACTGTGTGCATTGGGATTAAAGTGTTTTATGCAGGCCAGAAGTGCATGCTATGATCAAGGCTGTGAACCCAGATCACACTAAGCATTGCCATTGGCTCTTTATGTATCAGTGAAAAGCATTCAGCATGGCCAAAAGCCCGGCCCTAAGCCCAGAGCACAATGGTCTCCTTCACACTGAGCTCTTAGCATAGTAAACTTCACAATGAACTAAAGGTTTGTGCAATGCCAGAGACTGCTCTCAGAGCACAATGTCAATGGTGATCACGCATGTGAATTGACCTGTGATATCATCAATGATATAATCTTTGATGTTTTTATTGACATCATGCTTGAGATGATGATCAGTGCACAAGAAAGAGTTTGTGATGCTCACATAACTGGTGATCTTTTGGATCACTCTCTTTTGAAATTTAGATGTTGCCATAATGTCCTTTCAATTTATGTTCCTTAAAGAGGACGTTGTGCTTTTAGGAGATTGGCAGTGTTTGTGTTTCATATATATCGGTGTATCTTAAGAAGTGAAGGCAGTGATCAATGAGATAGTACGTAGGGGCTAATATAGAGTTTGGCTTCTGTGTTACTAAACTTCAGGTTAACTACCCAATTATGAGGTCAAAGACCTGCTAGATTTCTGCCAACATATTAACTATGATGGCTATTGGTAACCATTGACACAATGACCTTGTACCACTAGACTATTAGGTCACAATGGCTGTAACCTGCACTATATCGGGCAGGTCTAACACTATTGAGGTTCCCTTCTAAAAAACGCTGTATGAGATACTGTTGACCCAGGAAGAAATATTTGCAAAACCTCCCTGAAGTGTAGGGTCACAACTTCTTGAGCACACAGTATATTTTTGTCTTTTAACAACAACCCTCTTCCTCCATTTAGGTGGTTTTAGAGGTGTTTGAAATTTCTGCATGTCACATAAATTACAAGAAATCTACCTTTTTGCCTTAATTACTGGTGAAAATGGATTCTTGTATTTTCACCCAAATTTCCAGTTTTGCTGTAGAACTGGGACTCTTCTCCCCTGTTGTGCCTTTTCACGTCTTTCCAGGGAACAACGTCCAAATTTCTCTTGCTGTGATCCTCGATTTCACTGTTTCCTCACATTTGTATGCATTTCTTTCATTTCCGAGGCATTTCTTTTGGGATCCTCTTTAGGTTCTGGTTCTGTCCCCTGGTATTAGTACACGAAATTCAGGGGTCAACCTTTAATCCACGTGAAATAAGGGGCTATATTAGGTACAAAGAATAGTAGTTACTAGCAGAATCAATAAGTCCCCTGGTATTAGTCACCTCAGTGCCCAGGGGTAGCTTGTTGGCCAACACAACCAACAGCAGTGAAGTCACATTCTAGTTCCCTTCGCTGGAATGTGGCATACAGTATTTCAGATCTCACTATGCTGAGAGCTACAAAATGCCTGCTCATGAATAATGGGCGAGGACAGAGAATGCAGTTTGTCAGCATCAACAACAGCAACAAGCTTTGAAGTTACCTTGCCAGTTGCTCACAATTATCTCCAACCACAAGGCTGCTGAAGGTAGCCTGCTTGCTTTTCTGAGCGTGTGATGTAGCTATTGCAATTTGTCCACACTTTTGCATATGTGGTGGCTGTGGTCCGGGGGAGTTGGTGTGGCGATGGTGAAGCACATTATGCTAGCAGTTTTCTATTTACATTTGTTGCTTTGCTTGTGCCTTGAGGTTTTCACACTTTTGACTTGGTAGGTGATTTGGCTGTGAGTGTTCACAAAACATGTCTCTTATCACATCTCTTACAGCTGGGGTGTGTTTTAGTCTATTTTCCCTCTAATTTTGCTTGTTTTCCCTGGGTTTTGAGATTTCTACTATTTTTTGCTTGCTTTTTTCCCTTGCTTTTTGGAAGTAGTGCTACCGTTTTTCTCTATTACCATAATATTACTTAATGACCATTTTTCTTTGGTTTCCTCTAGCCACTCAATCACATCAGCAAAGGCAAATTGGAAAGGAAATAGCGCAAAACTGGCATTTGCTGACATCATGAGTAGAGGTGGGTGTAACTCTATTAATTTGTTGTAGCGTAATTATGCGAAAAGACAGCATAATTACAGGAGATTACGCTGAATTACATGAGGAGCGTAACATAGTATTTAGCACTATTTTTTAGCATAAATGGCATTCTTGCTCCAAAATGGACAGAGGATTCATGTTGTGCTTAGAAAATAGTTTGATTGATTGATTCAATGTACTTTATTTGATGCATCTATACAAATAGTACAAAGCACAATAAAACCCAATAAAACTTACAATACAAATAGGAACAGTGCCACTCTTTATCAAATAGGTTTTTAGGTCATGGCTAGTATGGCAATATTTAAATACAAATATTAGGAGAAATCTCATTTCAATCCCCTGGGCCATATTAAATTATATTAGCAGCTCTTTTAAAGACTCCTGCATTGCGATTAAAAATCTTCCTATTGCACATACAAGATTTAAAAATCTTATATTTATCAATAGACTAAGCGCCTGATCCCTATCAATAATCGTATAAGCAATAAAAAGAGGTTTTAAAAACTCCTTCCATTCATCTAGGAACCACAAACTGTACAACTAAATATGTGAGCCACTGCATTTTACTTTTAGCCCACGTGTACACAAGCCTGTTCATTTCTCATAGCAATTTTTTTCTTCCTAAATGCAATGCATGAGTTAAGACCAACTCTAAATTTAAATACAACATTTATAAGCTTAGGACTTGACAGGGACTCAATATAACCCCTCTGCACAGCACCCACTGAACCAAAAAACATTGCTACATGGTCATCCTTTGCCACCTACTCGGAAGAAGAAATTGGTAGACTGCTCAGTACTGTGAAACTAGCCAACCACCCCACGGACCCCCTTCCTGCCAACGCTGTCAAAGACCTTACATCGTCGCTCCTCCCACTTTGGACTAAAATTATCAACAGCTCACTTCAACAAGGGACCATCCCCGACTCCCTGAAAGTTGGACAAGTCACACCTCTACTAAAGAAACCTACTGCCGACCCCTCTGATCTAAATAATTACCGTCCCATTACCAACATTCCGACTCTTGCCAAATTGCTCGAAAAATGCGCACAAACTCAATTGGCTAGACACATTAATCAGTTTGATCTACTCAACATCCATCAATCAGGCTTCAGAGCGGACCACAGTACAGAGACTGCTATGATACACATAATTGACGACGCCCTCCAAATCCTAGATCAAAACGATACCTCCCTCCTGATCCTTCTTGATCTCTCCTCTGCATTCGACACCGTCAAACATGAGAACTTACTTGACCTATTAAATTCAAGAATGGGTATATCTGGAACTGTGCTCAAGTGGTTCACGTCCTTTCTACACAACAGAACGCAGAAATTCAAGAGTAACAACTTGATGTCTTCTCCAATACCGGTAACGCTAGGCGTCCCACAAGGATCCTCCCTGTCCCCAACTTTGTTTAACCTAGTTATGGAACCTCTCATCACCCTGCTACAAGCATCCAATGTTCAATTCCACATGTACGCCGATGACACTCAACTTTATCTCAAAGTACAATCACCCAAAGACATTATGCTCTTGGATTCAACGATCAGAAGCACCCAATCATGGTTGGCTGCTAATCACCTCAAGCTCAATGCACTTAAAACAGAGTTCCTCTTGATCTCACCTCCTGCGAAGATCACTAGCACTCAAATCTGGCTTAAACACCTAACCGCACTCAATGTTCAGCCCACCATTGTGGACTCAGCAAAATCTCTAGGCATAACACTTGACACCAACCTCAACATGCAGGAACACATCAACAAAGCAACTAAAGGGGCGAACTATCAGATCAATACCCTAAGGAAACTCAAACCCTTCCTTCCAGCCAAAGATTTCCAAACTGCGGTACAAGCTCTAGTCATCCTTCGAATAGATTACGGCAGCATCGCCCTCTGCGGTCTCCCCCTAACTACCACGGCACCCATAAGAGCTTCTCTAAACGCTGCAGCGAGACTCATCACCGGTTCAAGAAAGCACTCACACATTTCCCCTGACCTGAGAGCCCTGAACTGGCTGCCTTTTGAAGCCAGAATTCATCTGAAAATCGCCTGCATCATGCACAAGGCTGTCCACCTGAGCTCACCCGGATACCTCGCCCAAAAGCTGACGATTTCCGGAGGCTCTAGGAACACCAGAGGCACAAACAACCTTCTGCTAAAGCCCCAAAGATTCCGCAAGGAAAAAACGTATAAACGCTCCTTCTCAGGAATGGCACCCAGGATCTGGAACTCACTCCCCCCTGAAATCAGACTCATCTCCTCTACCATGCTTTTTAAGAAAGAAGTAAAGGCTATCCTCATGGCTAAATACACTTTAATTATTACTGGGGACGATATTCACAGACGGTGCACCATTCATTCTTACTAATCTTTTTTTGCATTTTTGTATGACGCATGTTATTGACCTGCCTGAGTGTTTACGCTATCAATTATTTTGCACTTGTATCATTATTGATGTATCTGGCTGACTATGCTCCCACATGTATCTTCCCCACCCCAATTGCTATTTTACTCACACGTTGTTCCTTTCGTCTGTAAAGCGCTCTGATATCTGCAAAGATCTTGTTCGCGCTATATAAAACTTTCAAAATAAATAAATAAATAAAATAAGGGAACATATTATCATTGCTCCAGCCTTTTACCATGAACTGGGAAGACGATTTGCTCCTCAGATAAAGTAAAAGATTTGCTCCTCAGATAAAGTAAATCTTCCCACTGAGCTTTTTTACTTATATTAGCATGTAGCTCCTGTTTGGGGATATGCTCCCCCATCTTCACTGTTCTGGCTGTAATGATAGTTTGACACAGATGCTAGCTAGCCTGCTTCTAACTTGGGATGCCCAATTCAGTTAACTTTCCAATATTTCCCTTTTACAAAGATCTGATATTTTAAGGGTCCCTTCTCTACTCAATCTCTGCCCGAACCTCAGTGTAGCTTGCAGCCCCTGAAAACTCCAGGCTGTAAGTTGGCATTCTGCCCTCGGAGCCTAGATCATAGTTGATGGTGGGAGACCAAAGAACTGTTTCACATATTTACCCTCCTCAAGATTCCAACCAATTTACCTCTTAAAGATAGTACCTCCAATCCGTACTGAAATTGTGGGTGGACTATTGCATTAAAATAGGGCATAGAGATGGGCCTCCATATTTCTGCTTGAACTGTTTTAGGCCGCTTACTGAGGAAAGTGCCTTTGCTTTTAGTTATTGTATGTGGTCCCTCTATTTTAATTTGGTATTGAACCACATACTCAAATATTTATATTTGTCCAACAGCTCAACTTTGACCTCTCCCAGTTGGCAATTAAAAACTCCCTTCTCTTTCCCCAGCGCCAGTATTTTAGTCTTTTCCAAATTGAACATAAGGCATTTCTTTAAAAAATAATTGTGGAAAGCGTCCAACTGTTATGATGTGTTAAGAGAACAGTGTGTGATTGTATGTGTCAAAGATAGCTTTATTCGATACCATAAAAAGGATCATATAAGCACAGCATAAAAAGCATACAAATTTAAAATACAATTTCATAATAATACAAAAAATGGTAACAATTTTGAAATAAGACAAGCAAATATTTATGAAAATATGGGGACAGGAAAAAGGTGCAAGATAAAGCTTTCTCTATCCAAGTTAATTTATCTCCGTAATAGGGTATAATACGGTTACGGTTAAAGTGCAAGAGTGCAGCGCAAAGTTCATTCAAGCCGTGGAGGATCTACATCTGATTATGAATTTTAGGAATTTAGATACAGCTCTTATGATCATTTCGTCCTGTAATAAAAGAATTTTAAAAAGTGCCGGTCTGCACTGTCTCAAACCCCAAAGTTTTAACAATGGAATTAGGTATCTTTTTCTTCCCCATTCAAAAAATTTACAAAAAAGAATACAGTGAATTGTGGACTGTACAGAATGATTATCACATGGGCAATTAATTAAGTTTTTTGACCAATCGTTAATTGTTGGGAAGGTGACCATCCGAAAATAAATACCCATTCTCAAGCGTGCCAATAGCATTCTATCGTAACTGGCCAGCTCGGGAGACAGATAGAGCTGCCAGCCAAAATCCTGCATTAGTGAATGATGATGCAGGACTGAGGTCTTCTTCTCGTCCATTGTCCAACGTTGATCAGCCAAATAGACAAAACATTGTTCTTTTAGCATTTTTCTCGATATCGAGGAGAGAGATGCTGGCGTATTAAAAAATTCCTGATGTCCTATATTTATTAGGAAATCCTTCACATAAGAAAGCCATTGGATGTTTTTGGACCCATCATGTCGCATACAGTCTCTGATAATTGCCCTGTTAAAATCAGTTTCGACAGAGGTCCAAATTTTGTGCCACAGCAACACAGGGCTGATCCTAATAGTATCAGATATATAAGGCATGGCCAGTTCCATGTGGCAGACGTAAGTTGAGGTAGATCTGGGGACAGCTAACAAGTATCTAAGGAAATTATTTTCCTTCAACTGGATTTCGTGACAGTCTGCAATGCCCCAGATACCAGCTCCATAGGTCGCAGTCGACACGCATTTAGCTCTATAAATATCGAGCAGAATGCGAGTTGCTCTACCTCCCAGTTTGTTAGCAAACTGTATGAGTACCCCAATGGCACGTGAAAAAGCTAGGCACCTGGTAGTTTTAGCTGTAATCCATGTCCCCTTTTATTAAAAACAACCCTCAGATAAGAAAAGGTATTAGTATTTGCTATCTCTGACTGGTTTAAAAAGCTATTACAAGCAACCTTTTTTTTTTAAGTGCAGCACATGGTAAAGGTTTTCCCAATATTGATTTTCAGGGCCCCAAATTCCATAAATTCTGAGAAACTACCTAATGCCTACTGGAGGCCTAGTTGGGTTCTTGCCATAATAGCCGCATCATCTGCATAAAGCAGAATAGGGACTACGGCACCTTCAATTTGGGGGAAATCCATAGCCAATTTTCTTAGATGGTCAGCTACATTGTTAATATAAAGGTTAAAAAGAAAGGGAGCAAGGATGCAGCCCTGCCGTACACCCTTCTGTATTAAAAAAAAATTGTGCATTCACCTTTCTTGCCATGGCGCACCCTTGCCCCAGCCCCCCTGTATAATTCCTTGAGAAAGTTACAAATATTTACATCAAATCCCAGGGTTTCCAAGGTATCCCATAAAACATCGTGGCTCAGAGAGTCAAACGCCGAACTGAGATCAACGAATGTTATGAATAAGTTTCCCTTTTTGGCCGTCTTGTATTTTTCTATCAACATCGACAAGTTATGTCCTTGTTCGATGGTACCCAGACCTGGCTTGAAACCATATTGAAATTTAGATAAAATACTCTCCTCAGTGGCCCATATCTGTAATCTGTTTAAAATAACTCGACCTGCAATTTTCATTAGGAGTCGAGCAGGGAGATGGGGGCGATAACATTTTGGATCATTTCGATCTCCCTTTTTAAATATGGGTACTACAATCGCATCCTGCCAAGTGGAAGGAAAACCGCTGTTATTATAGCTATTTAACACGTTGGTCAGCAGCGGTGCCCAAAGAGGAATGTTTGCCTTAAAAATATCAATAGGAATGCCGTCTGGGCCTGGGGCTTTACAGTTTGAGCTATCTGCAACGGCCAACTCTACCTCTTCTAACGAAAAGACTATATCCAATGGGAAGAACGATTGGGTAGCAGGCTCCAAAATATCAAGCTGGTCAATGCTAGTGCTACCCAGGATGACCAGATCGTCCTTCTTGTAGAGCTCTGTGAAATGATTGACCCAAACAGTCTCCTCAATGGCGATCTCCATGGTATCGCATTTCCTCTCTGCAGAAAAAAAAGGGGCATTTACTGCACGACAAAAGGCGGTGTTATCCCTCAAAGAGGATGCCTTGAGCAAGGCTACCCAAGCTGTCTCTTTTAGTTCCTTTTTTCGTTTCTGCAGCGCTAATTTGTAAGTTGCTCTTGCAGACTTGATATCTTGGGAATTTCTAGGGACGCTCTTTAGGATATTCTTTAAGTGGGAGTGTGCCCTACTGCATTCGGATTTAAACCACCCCTCAGCCTTAGGGTTACCCCCTCCCCGTATAGTTCTCGTTAACTTACTACTGATATGAAGAGTGATGTTTTGAAAAGTTAACGTATCCTCTTTGGGATTTATGTTTTCCCCGAGACAGATCATAAAGTCTAATAAATGATCTGTTAACAGACTTTGAAGAAACCCTATGGGGTCCACCTTAGTCCACTTTATTGAATAGCCATTAATTCTATTCAAAGCGATCCCATGGCTGTACAGGTTATCCATTACATTAGATTGTTGGCCACATTTTTCGCCCCAACTAAAAGTTGAGCTAATAGGGAAATGGTCACTAAGAGCAATGTCCTCTGTTTTGAACGTTATAACATTGCAGTGATAACTTGTAGTGATCAGGGTATAATCGATCACTGACTTGGATCCCCTGCCGTTAAAGGTTGGTTGAAACTTTTCCTGGGGGATACAAAGCTCATTTACAAAACCTAGGTCTTGTTCAAATATCAAGTTGTTGAGCAAATTTCCCAGCGTGGAGTGCTCAAAGTGGGAACATGGATCTCCCTTCAGATTAACCATGCCGCATATATCTAGGTTTCCGTGGGGACAGAGGTGGCAATTAAGGTGGAAAAGAAGGTGCGGTACCCATTCAAATGGATCTCAGACTGTTCCCAGCATTCCTGGAGACAAATTACATCAAAATTATATATATAGGCTAGGAAAATTGGATCTTTTACTTTGATGGACAGGCCCGCTATGTTCCAGGAAGTCAAAATCAACCTGCCCCTATTTACATCTGGTGGAAACTCTGCTCCCAACGATGGGGTTATGTTCATCAGAGGAGGGATTTCTAATACGTCTCCTGTTATTGCTCCCTCGCCCACCGTTAGTTCATCAAGGTAATTAGGACTGATTCTAAGAGTTACATCTGTTTCTACAGTAAAGTTGGTCGGTGGATCAGCAATGATGTTTGACTCTGTCGTTATTGGGCTTATATTTAGGACAACAGATTTGTCTTTCAACAACTGGACATATTGGGTGTTTAAGGAAGCATTTATAAAACCAATGGCTGTACTATTAGATTTTGTAGTACGTACACCCTTTCTTGTTGTCGGACTAGTATTTGGTGACTGTCAATCGACCACATCCAAACAGCTAAACCTGCTTGTGGTCATAAAGCCTTCCCAGTCTTCTCTATATTCTGAGTCCTTGATGGGCCACCTCCCCCTTGCCCTCCAATCCCCGCCCCGCTCACACTGCCCTATTCTGTGCCAATTCTCATGGTAATTTACCTCACAGGTAGGGCGATTTCTCGAGGGGTAGAAGGAAGAAAGTCTTTTAGTTTGGATTCCCTCAAGGGTGTTTTGCGTGTTCCAAGAACATATGTGCTCGGCCACGTATGGATCCTCAAAATTGATCAGGACGCAATCGCCCTGAACCGTTTTCCTCTCATGACCCACCCAAGGTACCCTGCGTACCGTTAGAATCTTGCTTGTGCGGTGGGGGGGTAGGGGGCGGTTAGAATTGAGCCAGTGTTGTACCTTATTTACTAGAGACCAATTTGGTTCTTCAACGGCGTCACCCAATTCTGGTACTCCGGTCATGACTACAACGTAAGGGTTTGCCTCAGGTGGCAAATTTACAACTCGTGCCCTATTAAGTGGCCCTTTATTCCTGGACTCTCTAGATGGTAAGGTATTCGCCCTCGGTGATGTAGTCACCACTCGTGGGGGAGGACCACAAACTTTGGGATTGTCTGCAGTTATCTTCTATGGGGCAGGTATAGTTTTAGGTTTGGTGGTGGTTGCTGGGGCTGACAAGTTTTTAGCTACCGGGCCTGCAGGTTTAGTATTGATTTGTTTGGTACCCCCTACTTTAGGTGCTGCCAGGGATAAAGTATTTTTAGGCAGAGCACCTAAGTTGGCTATCAGCTTTTCAATGTTAGATAATCTTGTCTCAATCGGGGATAAAGAAAGTTTAAGGAGCTCCCCCACCTTTGACAAGAGTATACTATCATCCTTATCAACATTAACATTAACACTCCTCTCAGCTGAGTTGATTGATACCACTACCGCTTCAGAGGTGGTACCCTTCTTTGATGCAGCGGTGCTTAGGGGATCGTTATCTACCTGCAAGGTTTGGACAGTTTCACCCCAATTTCCTTTACGTATTTCACCCCTGCCCTTGGGTTTTCTTGACTTAGGAATTTTAGGAATTTTGGGCATTTTAGGAATGGCCCCCTCCCTCCTCTGCCTCGACTGGCTTGGGATTTTCTCCTCCTGAGTGAGATTTACATCCAATGTTGGAGTTTTTTCTAATTCCAAGCTGATTTGGGAGTCTGATAGGATATGGGATGCTGACAGGTCGACCATGTTGGGCAGGCTATAACGCACAGCACGAGTGTCAGTCAAGTCGGTAACCCTATGCTGTTCAGGGGTTTGGCTGTGGCAAGAAGGCCCAATGAAGATCTTCTCGCCACAGCCAAATCCTGAGACACTCTACGCTCCAAGTGAACAATTTCTTGGTCAATAAATGTGTTTGCCCTGATTATAAAATTATCCAGTGTGCCCGTTAAAGAGGCTCCCCCTGCCGCCGTTTTACTTCTGCTTCCGCACGTACTCATGGTCTAAAAAAGCAGAAGATCCACTGTCACAATAGATAACTATTAAAATAACAGTGTGAGTAGAAGGAGTTTATGGCTAAAGATGAGAAGGGGCGGGAAGAGGACCAGCTACGACCTAATCACTCCGCACAGAGTGCTGGTCCTCGCAGTCCCGTCCCCTCGACAGCCTATGGATATTAGTCCGGGGGCTAGTTTTGACACTGCTACAGTTCCCAGGAGCAACAGGGACACAGGGACAATGTTCCTTGAGCGTCAGAATCACGAGGGGAAAAAAGAAAAGATTTTGCGTACAGTCAATAGCCTGGGGCACTATGATACGCTCGCGGCTAGACAGGTAAGAAGAATCCAGAAAAACAGTCTTATATTATGGACTAAACCCAGGTGAGTGGTCGGGAAGAAGCCTGAAGTTCATACGGGCGTCACAATTAGGCAACAAAGTCCTTACTTGATTCGTAGTCCGAAGCAGCACAGCAAAGAGACGGGCCCAGCCCAGCCTTGACCAGCCGCGGACGGCCGCAGACTGTCCCGCCCTTGTCCCGGGCTTCTTCCGGCGCGTCCCACGCGCGTTCCCGCGACGCGTGGAGTGTGTCCGGTTTTAAGCACCTCCTGGCACTGGAAATTGCGTGCGCGGCTTGGGCGCTTTGCCCCCTGGGAGTTGCAGTCCTCCTCTCGGCGGCCGCGATGGTGTGAGACGCGGCGGCGGGAGGACTGCAGGACAGGATCCAGGGAGGCTGCCAGGTAGAAGGAAGAACGAGGAAATGCCCAGGTAGGTTGTGGAAGACACCCGCTCCACCGGGAGTGTGTCCGGTATTAAGCACATCCTGGCGCTGGAAATTGCGTGCCCCCTGGGAGTTGCATTCCTCCTCTCGGCGGCCGCGATGGTGTGAGACGCGGCGGCGGGAGGACTGCAGGACAGGATGCAGGGAGGCTGCCAGGTAGAAGGAACAACGAGGAAATGCCCAGGTAGGTTGTGGAAGACACCCGCTCCATCGGGAGTGTGTCCGGTTTTAAGCGCCTCCTGGCGCTGGAAATTGCGTGCGCGGCTTGGGCGCTTTACCCCCTGGGAGTTGCAGTCCTCCTCTCGGCGGCCGCGATGGAAATGCCCAGGTAGGTTGTGGAAGATTGTATGTGAAGAAATAAAGACGTACCATCCAGAACACTGTATGTGGCAAATTCATTTGCATGCCCCCGGGCTGGAAAGAATGCTACAACTGGTAACGAGTTCAGGATATGTGCCCTAAAGAAGGGAGACTGCTCTCCCAGGAATTTTGCATTGTTGCAGAAAACTCCTCATGTGTGGCATGTGTGCCCAATTCGATGAGAAGCAGTTTGAAGGTGGTGTGTGTGTAATCGAAGCCCGCTCCAGCTCATACACGGCCCTCAAAGAAATGGAGGGCCCTGCAGATGTGTGCATTAGAAAAGCCCACCAGAAACCCACTAGTAAGGCCAATAGAAGAGATACAGTGCCACAACATAGCACAGAGCCATCATCAATATAAAGCAAAGCCCTAAAGGCAGCTACGACCTGGTACAATGCTATAGCAATGATAACCAGAGCCATCATCATTGCAAAGCTAAACGCAAAATACTTTCAACTCTATTGAATTTTTACTTCTATAACTCTTTCTCCCAAAATATTTTGCCCCGTAGCTATTTTACTGTTCCCAATAGTGATGCCATTAGGAACTTGTCCATTTTGGCAAGCATATTTCAGGGTGCTTTTCCAGCCGATATAAAATGTGCAATGACTAGAGCGAACAGTAATGTATTTTTTTAATGTGAATAGAAATTCACCAATAAGTACATGACTGCAGTCCCCTGACTACTCATTAAAATGTTTCAGCCTGGTTGAAGGCAGAGTTTATGTAGCTTATTTAAAATGCCCAGCGATAAAAGCAAAAATGGTGTGCAGTTCAAATTCTGTAGATTGCACGGTAAGATCCACATCTACATTTCAAATCAAACAAAAAATGGTGCTTACCCTGTAGTCTATCATGCAGTACAGGGAGCTTTGCTTTTCCTGAAGCTAAAAATGTGTTTTATGTATTATCTCTATGTGTATTAAAATGCATGTCTGAAAACATAGGAGGAGAAGATGCAACTAGGAAAAAATCAATAATCCTATAAAAGGAAGACAAATCAATGCAAAAAAACAGGGGGGCTTATTTATGAGCCCTTGTGTCACTTTTGCCCCGCGGGTGCGTCACTTTTTGTGACGCACAAGCAGGGTAAAAAATGTGCCATTTTACGTCATATTTACAAAGCGGCGCATCTAGGTAGATGCGTCACTTTGTAAACCGCTGTGTCTCATTATACCTGCACCAGGTATAATGTATGCAGGGTGGGGGTTTTGATGCAACTAAGCCTCGTAGAAATGACGCGGTGAAATCTACAAGATTTCACTGCGTCACTTCTAGGACGCAAATGCGTCATTATCTTACGCCTGTCTGACTGACGCAGGCACAATTAAATCGGACTTGCCATGTAAAATGGCCCATTGCTGAAGTTGCGTCGCTTTTGTGACACACTCCAGCAATGCGTCATTTTTACACCTACAGATACATCAGAATAACTGATGTATCTGCAACTCATTGCGGCATGATGTGTCGCAAGGAGAGCGCAATGAAAAGTGATGCATTGCTGTTTTGACGCAGAGATGCGTCACTTTTCATAAATGAGGCCCAAGGTTCGCAATGGCAAGTGGCATGAAGAGGCATCACATTGTGAAGTATTATGTTTTTATGCTGTGTTGTTATGTTATGTTATACCTTTAAGTGCTGAGCGTTCTCCCTCAAATGACTGACCACTTTGTTGATGTTTAGAGCAGTTTCCAATTTAGATTTAAAAACAGTTTTTTCCAGAAATGTTATTTAGGCCAATTTTGCAATCTTTTTTTCTTTAACGTAAGTTGGGGATTACAACGATATGCAAGGTTTGTGGGTTTCCCCAGAAAGACCTGAAAATATAGCCAAAATTATGATTTTGTTCACATGAAACAAGACAAAAGAAGTGCTATACAAAAAAGTGTTTGTTTTTTAAAATGACATTAACAAACTGTATACTGTGCTCTGGTCATCTTCCAAGCTTTCAGAATTAGGCAGAGAAGAAAAACATATTTTGTCACCACCATATTTACAGTTTTCGAAGTAATGGTCAATACTTCTGTTTTTACCTACTTGCTGTTTGTGTGGAAAGGAGGTGTGGAATCCCTTGGATAAACACTAAGGGGCCGATTACAATGCAACCCGGAAAGGCTTTGACCGATGGTCGAAGCGTTCCGGGCTGCACCATAATCTGCCCCTTGGTTTACTTTCCTACCGTTGCATTACAATGCTGGCATTCAGAAACTAAACTGGACCGTCATTCCTGCTGGCTTCCAACTCGCTCAAGGAGCCTGCTTGTAATTCCAAAGGGCGGGCCTTTCCGCCCTTGGGATTATGATGCACGGTTTCCAGCATAGTTTCCATGTCGGCCTGTCCGACGTGGAAACAATGTCAGAAAGCATGTTTGTGGGGGCCGCAGCAGTGCCCCTTGTGTGTGTGGCCTCTGGTCAAGGGCCAAGGGGGCACTTACCCCCTGTTGATCCCTGCACCACGTAGCATGACCCTTGAGGTGCCTGCCACGGGGTGCAGGTATGAACCACACCGTCCATTTCCCTATGGGAGCATGTATTTCAGCTGGTTTTAGATATAATTCATTCTCTCATGGGGAAATGTAAGAATGCACCAACACTGTGTTTGGTTGCATCGTAATTAGGCAGTTGTGACTGACGACCAGAGGTCGGTCGGTCCCAGGACCGAGCCGGTGCTCAACATCATAATTAGGCCCTAAAGGTTAAACATTCTTGAAAATTATACTACATTCTACATTTTACAAGTTGCAGAATTTGTGTAGATTGCTTAGGCTTATCAATGATCCTGGCCATAGTGCTTGTTGGTTGTCAAAAAGCAAAAGATTCACAAAGCCAACAACTAAGCTTTGTCTACTAATGATTTCTCATAAGTTAACAATCATTCACCAATTCTTATAAAGCTACTAATTATTCAAGCTCAGGAATAAAAGCTGCAATTTTTTTTAATGTGTCTGTTGGAAGGTGGAATATTGGTAAAAGTAAGTGTGCACCTACCACTAGCAATAAGGCCACCAATGCAATATAAGGTCCAGTCAAGGTCTCACTACATTAGCCTCTGGCTTAACCCTTGGTACTTGGCAGTGAGCAGGTAGGCTTAACTTAGGAGACAGGTGTGTAAGGCATTTAAAAATACCAATACATTAAATAAGTTAAAAACAACACACAACACAAATCCACAACCAATTCATAAAATCAGGAAATATATTCATGATTGAAATGACACCAAAGATGAGATAGGCATTTTTGAAGAATACATACTTTCTAGTGCTTCAAAACATATAGCACCAACTTTACAAAGTCAAAGTTTGAGGCCTACCATGATGGAGCCCTGGTTGAATGCACTAAGCGGGAGGCCCAGTCAAAATGTTACCTTTGCACTTAGATATGTTTCTGGAGGATTTTCTCTCAACGTCAAGAGGACCTCTCCAGCAGGCTGGATTCACAGCGACTTCATCTGCTTGGTCCTGTGGAAGCCCCATGTCAACTCATGGAAGGTTTGAGCTCCATAGCTTTCAGTGGGACAAACCTTAAATCCAGGTGGGGTCACGGTCCGAGGTAGTCGGCTTGACCCTCGACATCAAGCAGGTCATCTTATGGAGTTTTTTCCAAAATTTGCTCCAACCTCCTGGACTTCTTTCTGAATTTCCTCCTGGGGGTTCAATATATCCAAAACCCATAATCCAATGGTCTTGAGGCTCTGAGATGGATATTGGAAGTTTGGGCTACAGTTCCCACAATGCACTTCGCCAAATCCTTAGAAGTTGACTGGTCTTCTTGGGGGAATAGTGCAGGTTAGCTCTGTTAACCTGTTGCTTTCAGGGAGTCCATTTCTCAATCCTTCTTGAAGCAAGGCAAAGTCCTCAGGGCTGTAGTACCTAGTGTGCAGCAGGAGCAGTCCTTCAGGGGGCACTCCTTGGGGTGAAGACCAGGGCTCCAGCAGGGTAATCCTTCTTGTAGTTTTAGGCAATAGATCTAAGTTGCTAAGAAGCTCTCACATATTTATCCAATGTTCTGGGGCAACAAGCAGGGGGGGCACTCCTTATCAATGGGATACAGGGTGACACCCAAAAGCATGACAGCTTCCTTCAAAGTGTGTCATTTTCTTGTCCAACAAAGCACTGCACGTTAAGATTCAATATGGGGAATTTCTCTCTGTGGGGGTAAGTGCTGGCTAAGCCAACTCACTGGTGTGGCTCATTTCCCTTTCCAGACGTCCTGAAAATTTCACTCTAGGTGCTGCCTACTGGCCATGGGGTACAGGAAGAGGGGATAGACCTGGGTGGCATTCCTTACTCCCCTGCTCTCTTTGAAGCCCGGTTTGAGTTACCCAGCCCCATCCTGGGCTGTTCTCTGCAGCTGCAGAGCTCCCCCATCAGATATCCTCTGTCTCTGTGCAGGCCACTTACAATTCATCAAAGCAGTTTGGCTAAGCCTGTTAAGGACTGGCCAATCAGGAGAGGCTGGATTTTGGCTCTCAGAAAAGATAGTTCTTTAACTTCTGTCCTGTATTAATTATTATTATTATTATTATTTTGCTTATTGTATAGTTAGTTAAAACCATAACAATTTTACATAAGACAACATCCCACACTCAAAAATTTAAAGGCAATTTAACATATTACAGAATAAAAATAATCATGGGCTGTATAAAAAATAACCAATATAAAAATCAGTTTGCAACATGTGACAGCTTCACTCATACTTCCTTGTTTTACTCGCTGAGCATTCTAAAATACCAATAAAGTGCATTTATGATAACGTCTATCCTGTATTAGTTATCATAAATTCAAAAGTGGCAAGTTGTTGGATTTAATCAAAGCCAATCTTTTGTGTCCTTGAAACATTATTTTAGCTTACTCCAGTCAATAGTTACACCGTATTACAGTATTCCCATGTTGGCATTTGGACGTAAAAGTGCTACAATGGGGAAAAAAATAATTGTTTTTTTTTCACTTACCAGGGCACATAAACATCTTTTAAAATAAAACAGCTATTTTTACATGGCAACCTACCCTGCGTGCACCTAGGGTAGATCTTAGGAGTTTATTATAAGTAAAAATAAGCTAGTTTAATGCTGTGGAAGTACCTTTAAATCGAAAGTCGAATTTGCATGTCATCTCAATTTAAAAGCAGCTTGCAAAGAAGGGCTGACTTTTCAAAGGACAGCAGGAAACACAGCAGTGCACACTTAAGTATCTCAAAGCTGCTGGGCCTCTAGGCCACATGGCCTGCCATATAGAAGGGACTTACAGGTAGACTGTCAAGACTGAGTGTTGTTACACTGAAGATTTTTAATCGGAGCACTGGCCCTGGGCCTGGCTAGCAGAGCCCAGGGTGCAATCTGAGTCAGTTACCACCAGTTTTAGTAAAAAAATAGAGGTCATCAGGGTAAAAAGAATGACTTTCTCACAGTGCCCAAGAATCTCACAACAGGAATAAGAGTTATCAATAGGACTCTGAATGTAGGATTACCCATTCTATCAGGTGATTCTGATTGTGTTCTTCAAAATGTGTTTTTGGTGCACACTGACTTGCAATTGAAATGTAAAAATATAAGTAAATTCAATAGATAATGTCCTACCGCTCTGCATTCCCATATTGCTCCTGATAAAAAAAGGCATTCTACTTGTGTTCAGTATCCAATTGCATAGAACAGGAAAGGTCTCAAAATGCAATTATTTTAAGAGAGGATATGGAGTTTGGATAAGCTAGACTATTGTGGTGGTAGTTGTATGCTGTCGTTTGGCACAAGGTTAACTGGCACCCAATTAATCCTACCAAACCTAGACATGCTTGAAAACGCAAGACACATGGGACTCCAGGGTGATGTGATTTTCCTAGATCCCACCAAGGAATCTAATCACAAGGTCTCGGAAACATCCATCATTGGGTGAAATCTAAAAATATCCTCACATTCCGGTGAGGAAAGTTACAGAATCTCCAAGGAATGAAGCATGTCTACCACCCAGTATTTCCATACTTCTGCCAATAAAAACAGTACCACACTTGTATGGGTAGGCTTTTCACCTTTGAATAGAAGCACCTCAAAACACACCATGGAAGCTTCAAGAATTTTGCTTCAAAATCCCAAACTTCCTGGGATGTTTGTTGCTGTGGTTTTTGCACCTGGGTCGGCCGGCACCCATTTAAGCCTGCCAAACTTTAGATATTTGTGAAAACTTGTGACTTTGGGAGTCCAGGCTGGTGTGGCTTACCTGGCACCCTATGCTTTTTTTAACCAGAATGCCTCACAGGCCATTTTTTGATGAAGTTACAGAATTCTATAACATTTCTGTCAGTGAAAGTTATGGGATCTGCAAGGGATGACAAAAATCCAACCAACCAAAATCTCCACACTTCTCCCCAGAAAAATAGTACACTACTTGTTTGGTGGGCCTATAACCCAGGAAAGGAACAAAACCAACAGTGAACATTTTTATAAATTTGCTTTGAACTTATGTTGATTCTTGGGATATGGGCAGAGTCGTTTTAGGGCATGGGCAAAGTGACCTTTCATGGGGCCCCCTGATTGAGCCATCTCTATTCTGCAGAGACTCCTGCCCTGATGACCTCCACCAATTCTTAAGCAGATTGTTTCAAATATTGTTTTCCTTTACTTTATTTTCAAAGTGGGTGATGCATGAGAGTCTATAACAAACATTTTGCAGAGAAACATTGTGTTTATGTTTCATGCAACATCCATAAAAAGGTTTATTTTAGATCAAAACAGGACCTCACATATTCATATGTCACCGAGATTCTTTGCATTGATATTAGTGAGTTGCTACTGTGTTACAATATTGAAAACATAGGTCATTATCTCTAAATATTAGATGTAAACACATTTAGAATTTGGACCATTGTGCCTGTGCACTGTCAGTGACTTGGTCAAAGAGGGCACAAAAGAGCTGTAACTGCATCATACATTTTAAACTGTTCGCATAGGGGCCCCCAGAATACGTTTGGACCAGGGCCTCCAAAATCCTTAAGATGTCCCTGGATGTGGGTAGCTGTGGTTTTGGTAATTGAGTCAGTTAACACTCAGGGAAAACTATCAACGTGGATGCCATCACATTTTCCTACCCAGAATGCCCTGCAAATGTTAAAGTATACGTAAATAAACAACATTTCCTTATAATTATGTGACAGGATATTTGAGAACTTGCTGCTAACAGCAAAGTGTCACCATCATGCATTGCCACCCTTCTCATGGTACCCCGAGTTTATATTTGGGGTTTACATACCAGATTGAAATGGCTCAAAACTGGGACTTTGTGAAGTAACTTGGATATCAATGTAGTCTTCACGTGGATACAGTTTTGGCCCATACCTGTTATGGAATTAGGCCCATCGAGAGGCCCTGGAAACTGCCTGGTAAGAACACCTGCTGGATTTCCTTTGGTCTCAGAATTTGCAAGGGTTTTTAGGGATCCATGAGTGTGACAGAACCTAGTTCTGAATAATACAGCCACTGAACAATGGAAAGAGAATGGGAACTGGATGTTTGAAGTATATTCTGTGTCAGAAAATATACAGGGATCCACACAAGCCAGATCATGCTGGATATCCTGGCCCTCAAAGCTAAGGATGTTTTCCTTGGAGCTGGCTGACCCCCAAGACCTATTGCTATTGCTGTCCCCCAAGGATAAATAGAGGTAACTGGCATTCTTTTGAGTTGCGTTTTGACACATTGGGGTCGATTAGGATGGCGGACGGAAATGGGTACTGTCCGCCATGGTCGGGGAAATTTTACTCCCGGCTGCGCCGCGGAGATTCCGCGGTTGGGATTAGGATAATCATGTCACGAAACTCCGACCGCGGCAGACGGATCATAACAAACACCATCCGCGGTGGACGGAACACATCTAACTCCGTCCGCGGCGGACAGAGCCCAATGAACAACCACCGCCGCGGCGGAAATGACCGCGGAAAAAAACACATGTACCGCCATACCTGTGAATACTCCGTGTCCGCAATTAGGATAAATCCGCCTGTACCACGGAACGCACAGCCATCCACGTCCGCGGCGGAAAGAATGCAACGATAAACAGTGCATCACTGCGGAAGGCCAACACGCACAACATCCCTAACGTCAAACAAATGTCAGAAAGTGTACCGCAAGTCCAAAGCAAACACACGAACATTGACAACGCCCCCCCGATACACCAACACCAAGCACAAGCCACCATGACATGCCCCAAGTACCCAATAATGCACACTAGTCAACACGCCCACCTACCACCTGACTGCCAACAACCATTGAGACACGACTATAAAATGACACCCACACACTACCACAATCCTTTGCATCACAGCATTGCTGCTAGCAAGAGGCCCTAATCGAGATACAGCTAACTCACATAGAAGACACACAACCACCACCCTACCACACCCACCACACAAACACCCACCACACAATTCCTACACATCACACACCACACACCTGCACCCCCCAACTCACTCAACCCACACACTGAGCACCACACACCATGGCACCCAAAAAAAAAACTAAATTGACGGAGACCGAGTTGAAGGTAATGGTAGATGAAATCATCCGTGTTGAGCCCCACATCTTCGGGGCCCAAGTCCAGCAGACGTCCGTGGCGCAAAAGAACCACATGTGGGACAGGATCGTCACTTGGGTGAATGCGTCAGGGACCGTGCCGAGGACGAAGCATGACATTCAGAGGCGGTGGCATGACCTGAAGACCCGGGTGAAAGTCATCCGCGCCAAAAACTATGCAAGAGCCAATCATACTGGCGGAGAAACACCCCCGGAACCCATACCCTTCACCGATTGGGAGGAGAAGGTGCTGGTGATACTTCACCCAGAGAGTCTAGACGGACTTGATGAAGGAGAAGAGGCTGGTAAGTACAAACCAAGCCCCACGATCAGTACGACATGGTCAGGCTCACACAACTGAGAAGACACATCACCTACGCCCCAACCCATGCACGTCGGACACCTACTCACAAACATGTACATGGCTACCAACAGGCCCCCATGTTCACGGGGAGGGTGGTGGAGGTGGAGGGTGGGGTGTGTGAGAGGTCCAAACTACAACTCCCAACAGGCCCCCATGTTCACGGGGAGGGTGGTGGTGGTGGAGGGTGGGGTGTGTGAGAGGTCCAAACTACAACTCCCAACAGGCCCCCATGTTCACGGGGAGGGTGGTGGAGGTGGAGGGTGGGGTGTGTGAGAGGTCCAAACTACAACTCCCAACAGGCCCCCATGTTCACGGGGAGGGTGGTGGTGGTGGAGGGTGGGGTGTGTGAGAGGTCCAAACTACAACTCCCAACAGGCCCCATGTTCACGGGGAGGGTGGTGGTGGTGGAGGGTGGGGTGTGTGAGAGGTCCAAACTACAACTCCCAACAGGCCCCCATGTGCACGGGGAGGGTGGTGGTGGTGGAGGGTGGGGTGTGTGAGAGGTCCAAACTACAACTCCCAACAGGCCCCCATGTTCACGGGGAGGGTGGTGGTGGTGGAGGGTGGGGTGTGTGAGAGGTCCAAACTACAACTCCCAACAGGCCCCCATGTTCACGGGGAGGGTGGTGGTGGTGGAGGGTGGGGTGTGTGAGAGGTCCAAACTACAACTCCCAACAGGTCCCCATGTTCACGGGGAGGGTGGTGGTGGTGGAGGGTGGGGTGTGTGAGAGGTCCAAACTACAACTCCCAACAGGCCCCCATGTTCACGGGGAAGTTGGTGGTGGTGGAGGGTGGGGTGTGTGAGAGGTCCAAACTACAACTCCCAACAGGCCCCCATGTTCAAGGGGAGGGTGGTAGTGGTGGAGGGTGGGGTGTGTGAGAGGTCCAAACTACAACTCCCAACAGGTCCCCATGTTCACGGGGAGGGTGGTGGTGGTGGAGGGTGGGGTGTGTGAGAGGTCCAAACTACAACTCCCAACAGGCCCCCATGTGCACGGGGAGGGTGGTGGTGGTGGAGGGTGGGGTGTGTGGGGTGTGTGCGACAGGAAACAGAAATGTCTACAAATCTATATGAACATGTAATGTCCACATTACTGACCAGCTCTATCTTGTCCCTCAGGTGATCGTGAACTGACTGGGGAAACCAGTACCCGGCCGCAAGCCTCGCCTCCCACACATACCGGACTCTCTGGTGACGATGACACAGGCAGCTCCGGTGCAGAGGATGGAGCGGGACCAAGCACACAGCCAGGGCCATCTGGCTCACAGGGACTCCCGGGCCCGACAACCGTCGCATGTGTGACTCCAGCGACACCTGCCTCTGTGATCTGCAGAGTCCCCACCACCACCACCACCACCACCAGTACCACCAGTACCACCAGTACCACCAGTACCACCAGTACCACGACTCCTGCCTGTGCCACCCAGCCTAACCCAGCGCACGACGCAGGTCCATCGGCCTCACACCCAAGCAGGGTGAGTGGGCCACAAAGGAGAGAGGCGACGGGACATCAGGCAATCAGGCGACCCACACTCCGCCGTACAGAGGAAGGACAGCTACCCCATTATTATTATTATTATTATTATGCGTTCTTATATAGCGCTCGATTACCCGTAGGCATCTCGGCGCTTGCCTTGGGAACCCGTCCTGGCCTCCCCAAGGTGAAAGCCAGGCATCCCGCCGCGGGGGGGCCGTAGTGGAGATTAAGCAGGCTAATGCCCAGAGCTGCAGAGTGTGAACCCTTGATTCGAGTAGGCACCGAAACGAGAATTATCAAGTCCGTGGATATTTGGGCTCAAGACCCTGCCGCGTCGGGAATTGAACCCTGGTCCCGGGTCTGACCTCTGCTTCAGGGTCTGCCTCCTCTAACCAGTGAGCCACACTTCTCCCATCCTGTGGCAGAGTCCCTACAAGCCCTTGCCAGGTGCCAGGCGTCATACGACCGTTCCCAGGAACATGCAGATCGTGCACACCAGGACTCAGTGGACAACACCAACATGTTGCGCGAAATCTCGGGGTACCTTGGCCAGATAGTGCACATCATGGGCCAGCAGACAACAATGTGGAGGGAATGGATTGCCCGGAACAACCCCCCCCTCCACCAATTGTCGTAGCGCCACCGTCACCTCCGCCTCCACCGCTGCCACCACCACCTGTGCCCCTGGCGACGGATGTGGCCCATGAACAACCTGCACCCCCAGCACCTCAGAGACGAAGGGGCCGCCCGAGGCTGGAAGTGGGTGAGAGCAGTGTTGGAGCGCCATCCACACGCTCCAAGAGGGGCCGCCAATGACTTTGTCACTGCCTGTGCCAGACATTCACCCTGCAAAGTATCCTGTCCCACATAGACAATCATTGCCACTGGTCTGCTGGACTAGCCTGACACCCCCCAATGTGGTGTCAGCACGGACATTTCATCTGCCATTACCTTCAACTCCAACTCCCTCCCCCCCACTTACTTGTAAATATTCACCAGCACAAAAGCCCAACCTGTAAATAAATTTCACTTACACACTCAATGATGTTTTGCCTCCATGTTTATTCACATGATTGCCTTCAGAAACAGACGTAAACAGGTTCAGGGATACTAGTCGTACATGATCATGGCGCTGCGGGAGTGACCTAGGGAAAATCAGAGACAGCAAACACACGTCAGGAAACAGATTCACACACATCACAACACACTGCACAGCAACATTACACAAACTACACTCATCACTAAAGCATGGGATGAGAGGACACACATCATGGAGACTTGTATGTCCAAAGAAATGAAGACACACATATGCAACCATCACAAACAAGAACACACAGCTGATGCACCCCACATCCACACAACACCAGCAAACATACATAAGGCATTGTCAACTGGCACAAGAGGTAGTTACTCACATTCAAGGGAAGTAGCGATCAATGAGCTGGCGCCTCTGGTCCACACCTTCCTCCAAACCACTATCCTCATCAGTCGACATGGGTGGGATGGGAGGCCGAGGAACTTCTTCGTCTTCAGGGTCCAAGAGCAGTTCAATGTCATTGCGCACTGCCAGGTTGTGGAGCATGCAGCAGGCAATCACGATCCTGCATACTTTTCCTGGTGAGTAAGGCAGGGCCCCTCCGGTCTTATCCAGGCACCAAAACCTAGACTTTAGCAGTCCAAAGGTACGTTCGATCACTCTCCGTGTCCTTCCATGTGCATCATTGTAGCGCATTTCACCCGCTGTAGTAGGATTACGTATGGGACTGAGGAGCCAGGGCCGGTTTGGGTACGCCGAGTCGCCTATGTAGGGGGATGACAGACACAAACATCACAACAAGATATGGTGGGTACCCCATGCCACACAGAGATCACAAGGGTCCCCACTGCACACTCACCAACAAGCCACGCTTGACCGGGTCGCAGATTTGCCATCAGTTGGGGGACAATGCTGCTCCGCATGATGTGGGCGTCATGTGCGGAGCCAGGAAATCTTGCACACACATGGGAGATGATGTTGTTTGCCAGGCACACCACCTGCACGTTCAGCGAATGGAAGTGTTTGCAATTCCTAAAAACCTGCTCACGTGCCCGTGGTGGAATGATAGCGATATGTGTGCCATCAATTGAACCCACAACGTGTGGTATGTGGCCCAGTGCATAGAAGTCTGCTTTGACTGCTGCCAACTCTTCCGGCCGTGGGAAATGTATGTAGTCATTCTTGTACAGCATCATAGCTGTTAAAACATCCCGAAGTACCGTGTTGAACATGGACTGTGACATCCCCCCGGCTTATCCAACTGTGTACTGAAAGGTGCCAGTAGCAAAGAAATGTAGTGCCGCCATAACCTTTGCAGTGGGTGTAATCGAACCAGGATACGTCCTACGTGGCTGCAAATGAGGAGACAATTGTGCAACAAGCTCCATCAACCGACGTCGATCCAGCCGGAATTTCCTAATCACCTCCTCGTCAACCATATCCTCCAGCACAGTGTATGACCGATGCACATTTGGAGCCCTCCTGTGTGGGAGAGAAATGTAACTTGGGTCAACTTACAAATGACGCATACGTGTGCAACTCCATCACATGTGAGCCAACATTAGCAACAACAAATTTTCTAGGGAGAATGGTCATATGTGTGACATCTCTGATAGTCTATACAATACGGAGTGCCCCTTTAACAAAGTGCAGCCACTTGCAACAGGAAGTGTGTCAACGCAACGTAGTCACATGTGAACCTTACTGACAATACGTGTGTCTTTACCCTAATGTTTAGTAGCCACATCACAGACACACATGCAAGTGCATGCACACAAATGATAATGATACACACACACCATGCCATCATGCACCAATGCCAACACCAATAATGTTGTGCATACAGTAATTACATGCATGGTGACACAACGTCCAAAACACATACACTGAATGCATGTGTACCACCACCACTGTAGTCACCTCGCCAGAACCACACACTGACAACAGATGCATAATTTGGCCATACAGCGGTGATGTACTGTGTAGTTGTGAAGATGTAATAACGTCTGTAGGGTCACACCCGACGTCAACACGTCCAAATGCACATCTGTTGCCCATTGTGTGCCCACCGATGGGCATATTATGGACACACATGCAATAGTTTATGACATATGACCTTTCCCTATCACGCTCACAACCCTCATGACGCAACTGCACACAACACATCACGGTGCAGCGTCTGACAAGATAACATAATTGGCGCCGCCATGGCGGTGCACAACTTCCGCTACTTCCCAAAGGCCATACGCGGCCAGCGTCCCTCTTCCCATCCGGCCGGTGTACGGTGGATGATGCAATGTGACTGTAAGAGGGGACATGAACTGGCATGTCCATTGAGTACATCTAAAGGGTGTATAGGCCTGCACCTCCCCCACAGTACGTACACCGCCATGGTGGCG
Organism: Lissotriton helveticus; assembly: GCF_964261635.1. Lineage (NCBI taxonomy): Eukaryota > Metazoa > Chordata > Amphibia > Caudata > Salamandridae > Lissotriton > Lissotriton helveticus. The sequence goes on from NC_136061.1 coordinate 728,395,961, forward strand.
CCAGTGATAGAACATTGTTGCAACTGAAGCATCCGTGCCTGAAGCTTGCACGTGCGGTTGCCGATGTGTGCCCGTGACGGTCTGTGCACATGCAGCCAATGGGAAGAGGGCCGCTGGCCGCATATGCCCAATCGAAAGTAGCGGAAGCAGTGCACCGCAACAACAGGGCCAGTCATTGGCCCATTTCACGAACACGCTTCCAGGGCTGACCAATTGCTGGCGACGTATGCCACTGACACGTGCTGAGGGCCCTATATATGTGTGTTGGCCAAAATCACACATCCTACCCTGGGGACCAGTGCTGCCTGTTCACCTCGACCTGCTGCTGCTGCTGAGCTGACCACCGACTGCTGCCTGTGACCATCACCTCGAACTGCTGCTGCTGCTGAGCTGACCACCGACTGCTGCCTGTGACCATCACCTCGACCTGCTGCTGCTGCTGAGCTGACCACCGACTGCTGCTCTAGTGCCATACTCCGTGATCTTGCCATGTCGAGAGGCAAAGAGATCCGGTCTCGTCCCTTCACCGCCGCGGAGCTTGATGTCCTCGTGGACGGTGTGCTCCGCAACTATGGACGCCTCTACGGCGCACCCGGACGGGTGGTAAGTGCAGTGTGGGACATGTTGGTGTGCATGAGGGGGCCAAATAATCCTGCCTACTGCAATCTTAGCTGTGTAGTGTGGGCTCGACATATGTTCCGGATTGTGCATGGCTGCTGACAGATACGTGTTGCCCCTATGTGTATGACAGGCCAACTGTCCACTGACTTACACCCTTTTGTCTCCCATCATGGTAGGTCAAGCTGCACCTTCGCAAGGACGTGTGGAGGAGCATTGCACGGGAAGTACGGGCATTGGGGGTGTGCAACAGACGACATACACACAGCCACAAACGCTGGGACGACATTTCAAGGCGGAGCAAGAATGTAGCGGAAGTGACACTGGGGATGATTCCAAGGACGCCCCGTCTGGCCCGACGCTCCATGACCCCTCTCATGCACCGTATCATTGCAGTGACGCATCCTGAACTGTCCGAACGTCTGAGTGTTGATCAACAGCAAACTAGCGGTGAGCATACTGTCTGTGTAGGAAACTTGTGAGTGCAATGCATGTATTGGTGCACAGACACAGTATTGAGTTCCGTGTTGCGTATGTATCTCTGTGATGCCATGTTGGTCTCATTGGGTGGGTGTCATTTGACATCCAGGTCCGCCATGTTGACACGCCAATTGCTTAGTAGTTGAGTGTTGAAGCACATCCCCTAGTGGTCCATGGCCCCATGGCAGGAAATGTGTGCAGATGTACCTGCTCCTGCCCTGTCCGCATGCTGTACATGTGTCACGGCCACCAACGCTTATGTAATGTGAGGATGACTGGTAGAGGTGGGCCGTGTGCAGGGTGGGGGCTACAATAACTTTGTCAGCTATGGAATTTGGCAATCCTTGTCCTTCTGTACGTGAGTGTGCCCATGACTTACACCTCTTTTATGTGCATTTCAGCTATGACAGAGGACAATCAGCCACAGACGGAGGAGATTAGTCGAGGAAATGAGTCCGGGTCAGACTTCGCACACACGCAGACTGACACAGAGGAGGGCAGCGCCGGAGAGGGGGGCAGGACCGTCCCTGAGGACTCACATGTGGAGACACCATCGTCCTCATCTTCGGAAACTCTTGGTGAGCCTGCACTGTTGTCACAGACTGGGAGTGGGCAATCATCACCTTCTGTCGGAAGACAGCACACAGGGCCCACACTTCCGCCAACTGCACCATGTACTGTTCGTGGCCGCAGGAGTAGGGGGAGCAGAGTGGCGTTCGGTGCAGGCACCGCTGCCCCTGCCACGGTGAGCCAAAATGCACTGTGTGCTGAGGCCGTTGATCTGCTGCGACAGCTGTGTGTGGGGCAGACCAATATGACAAATGCTTTCCAAGACCATGATAGGAAGTTGGGGCAGGTGGTGGCATTCATGGAAGGGATGCATGGCGATCTTGCTGGTCTACACAGGACAGGGGAGTCATTGGCAAGTAGTGTGTCGTCTGCAATAGTACAGTCGCATGGACAGGGTGCTACTTCTGTTTCCCCATCTACACCACTGGATGTCTCAGGGGGTAGTGATTATTCTGAGCAGGACTCAAATACAGGTTATTGCACTAGAAGCAGCGTCAGACAGCACGTCAGGGCACGCAGGGCACAGACCCCATCCCCTAGATCAGCTAAATCTGTTCACGAAGACAACGTCAGATACACTGGAGTACACACACACGATCCACAAGTGTTGTTGGGGGACATGCCTTCAGGAGCTACACAGGCATTCAACACAAAAGGTACTCCCAAGGCAAGGGATACTCACAAGTCCATGGACTGTCCCTTGGACAAGGCCACTCAAAAGACAAAGGACCATCCTAAGAGCAGGGAGACTCCCAAGGGCAGGCCCACAACAGAGGAAAGGGACCCTCCCAAGGACAAGGACAGTCAAAATACAAAGGCACCTCCTAAGAGCAGGGAGACTCCCAAGGGCAGGCCCACAACAGAGGAAAGGGACCCTCCCAAGGACAAGGACAGTCAAAAGACAAAGGCACCTCCTAAGAGCAGGGAGACTCCCAAGGGCAGGCCCACAACAGAGGAAAGGGACCCTCCCAAGGACAAGGACAGTCAAAAGACAAAGGCACCTCCTAAGAGCAGGGAGACTCCCAAGGACAGGCACACAACAGAGCAAGGTCCATCTCCCAAGGCCAGGGACACACACAGAGAGCAGGTGTCTACTGGAGACAGGTACACCACAGACGACAAGTCTGCTGGCAGGAACAGGGCGGCGACCAGGGCACAGGCAAAATCCAGAGACAACACTCCACCTAAGGATAAGGCACATCCTACGGACAAGGCTTCTAGCATGGACAATGGCGCAATCAAGGACAGGCATTCTTCACCCCTGGCTGCACTGAGGCTGATGTTTTCAACTGAACGCCAAACAGATGTCTCCGCGGCGGAGTCCCCCCATACCTCCACTCCCATCCAGCCCAGTCAGAAGCAGAGGAGGGAGTCCCCTGTTGTTGCATCCCCATTACACATGAATCTGAGTCCAGGCGGCAGGCACACAGCAAACGACAAGCAGGCTCCAGCACGTCCCCAGAAACCCGATCCCCGGCTGCAGATGCTCCACCTATGGTGGGTGATAATTCTTTAGAGTCCCCACCACTTGGCAGTCCTGTTCTGTCCAGGGTACACTCACACAAGAAATGCAGACACACACCATTGACACCTGCCCACCCCGATGTCGCTCAAGGTCAGCTATCCCCAGCTCCCAGGGCCACCCTGCCTCCTGGCCCATACAGCCCTGTGGCTCATCATTTCAGTGGTCCCAGTGCCGCAGGTGCAGTTGACTCTCATGTATCGGATAGTGCCACTGTGTCTGTTGTTGGCTGTCATGCATCATGTAGTGGCACAGTCTCTGTTGTGCCCTCTCCTGTTGCAGGTCCTGGCAGTGTATCTGGGTCTATGGCTCACGTGTCAGTGAGTAGATCTGTGGCTGTGTTGCACACTCCTGTTTCTGGTGCTGGCAGTCTGTCTGGGTCAGTGGGTCACGTGTCAGTGACTACATCTGTGGCTGTGTCTCACATTCCTGTTGCTGGTGCTGGCAGTGTGTCTGGGTGTGTGGCCCATGTGTCTGTCACTCGGGCTGTGGCTGTGTCTCACACTCCTGTTGCTGGTGCTGGCAGTGTGTCTGGGTCCGTGGCCCATGTGTGTGTCACTCGGGCTGTGGCTGTGTCTCACACTCCTGTTGCTGGTGCTGGCAGTGTGTCCGAGGCAGGTAGTTCACGCAGTCCCCCTGATTCTGTGATGTGAGGTGCTGATCACTTCACTCAAATGTTATTTCACATGGTGTGTCCATTGAGAACTGCGTTGCACTCTTGTGGTCCCTGGGACGGGTTGGTTGGGACACGTACTTGTGCTGCCTCTGATGTAGCTGCTCTGTACTCCACAATGCCCTGTTGATGTTCTGATACTGCATTCTGCCCTCTGATGTGCTGCCTCTGATGGACATGTTCAGTGCTATGGACAGTTGATGCACTTGGCCCCTCTCACGTGATGCCTCTGATGGACATGTTCAGTGCTATGAGTTTTGGAAAGAACAACGGTGGAGGATTCCCATCAAAAAAGCACCTGGTCAAATATTCTCCCAAAATTAGTTTAGACCCACATTATAGTGCATGGGACAATATGTGTGCACACTTCAGTAACACCCACCGTTACAATGTTGGTTCAAAACATGAACTATGAATTACTTTAAACAAGGTCAAGGTGCACCACTTTAGAGTTTGCATGAACTGACAACTTTGATGAGGTTAGCAGCAATGATCACATTAGTTGTTACTTGTGTTCTTTAAGAGTTCTTTTATTGAGTTCAGTTGTAAGTAACAATCACACACAGGAGCTACAGCCGACGCGTTTCGTCCTCTTGGGACTTCTTCAGGGCGAAGTGAAAAAATAGACTAGTGTCCTTGTGTCTTCTCCCGTGACTATCAGGGTGCGTGGAGATATCTGTAACGATTTGTTATGCTTGATAGAGCATCCTGTTGAACAAAAAGTTCTCTGTGGAGGAATCTCGTCTGTCCGAGTCGTTCTTATTACTGGACGGTATATATCTATTTGTGGTCTGTACTGCCAAAATTCTCTTGAAAGGGTATTTCAATATTGTACATATAAATATCATCAAGAATATGGATGATGATCCAAAAAGAGCTGGAACCAGGGTAGTAGAAAGTGTAGGTTTTAATCTGGCTATCTATTATAGTTGGCTTGTTGTAAGAAAAGGGGTATTAAACCTTCTGCTTACGCACTCTTAATAAAGTGAGCTAAGGCATCCCCTGGTTCCTATATCCACCTGCAGTACAACGTCCTCCTCCGTCAAGTAGCAGCCAGTTCAGTGCTATGGACAGTTGATGCACTTGGCCCCTCTCACGTGCTGCCTCTGATGGACCTGTTCAGTGCTATGGACTGTTGATGCACTTGGCCCCTCTCACGTGCTGCCTCTGATGGACCTGTTCAGTGCTATGGACTGTTGATGCACTTGGCCCCTCTCACGTGCTGCCTCTGATGGACCTGTTCAGTGCTATGGACTGTTGATGCACTTGGCCCCTCTCACGTGCTGCCTCTGATGGACCTGTTCAGTGCTATGGACTGTTGATGCACTTGGCCCCTCTCACGTGCTGCCTCTGATGGACCTGTTCAGTGCTATGGACTGTTGATGCACTTGGCCCCTCTCACGTGCTGCCTCTGATGGACCTGTTCAGTGCTATGGACTGTTGATGCACTTGGCCCCTCTCACGTGCTGCCTCTGATGGACTTGCTCTGTACTCCACAATGCCCTGTTGATGTTCTGATACTGCATTCTGCCCTCTGATGTGCTGCCTCTGATGTAGCTGCTCTATACTCCACAATGCCCTGTTGATGTTCTGATACTGCATTCTGCCCTCTGATGTGCTACCTCTGAGGTACCTGCTCTGTACTCCACAATGCCCTGTTGATGTTCTGATACTGCATTCTGCCCTCTGATGTGCTGCCTCTGATGTAGCTGCTCTGTACTCCACAATGCCCTGTTGCTGTTCTGATACTGCATTCTGCCCTCTCACATGCTGCCTCTGATGTAGCTGCTCTGTACTCCACAATGCCCTGTTGATGTTCTGATACTGCATTCTGCCCTCTGATGTGCTGCCTCTGATGTAGCTGCTCTATACTCCACAATGCCCTGTTGATGTTCTGATACTGCATTCTGCCCTCTCACATGCTGCCTCTGATGTACCTGCTCTGTACTCCACAATGCCCTGTTGATGTTCTGATACTGCATTCTGCCCTCTGATGTGCTGCCTCTGATGTAGCTGCTCTGTACTCCACAATGCCCTGTTGATGTTCTGATACTGCATTCTGCCCTCTCACATGCTGCCTCTGATGTACCTGCTCTGTACTCCACAATGCCCTGTTGATGTTCTGATACTGCATTCTGCCCTCTGATGTGCTGCCTCTGATGTAGCTGCTCTGTACTCCACAATGCCCTGTTGATGTTCTGATACTGCATTCTGCCCTCTCACATGCTGCCTCTGATGTAGCTGCTCTGGTGCCCACTTTGCCCATGCTCACGCATACACTGTGATTATACCCCTATTATGTGCAATAAAGGTAGTCTGTCAAGTCTCGTGGTTTGTCGTTGTCATTCATGCTTGCATACTACAAATGTGTATTTCTATTTGCTTCTCATCAGTGGTTTGGGTAACATGACACTCCCCCTCCCTACGTCACGACCCTTGCAGGTATTCCCCTCCATGCAGCCAATGGTTTGTGCCTTACCTGCGTCGGCGTCGATGGTGGGCCAAGACTAGGACGTGGTGGATCGCGAAGAGCATCGGGAAAGCGTGTAGCGCTGGGTCCATGGTGGCGAGCAGCTTGTGGTGGGTCTCTCTGCTATGTCTCTTTTCTTCGCTGTGGGGAATCCGCCGTGTTCAGACAGGTTGTATTTCCGCTGCGGTTTTATGTGTATTTTCCGCCATCTTGATTTGGGGGACGGTCTTAGACGGCAGTACGTACGGCGGAGCCTCCGGATGTGTTCCGTCCGCCGCGTGGTCGTGTGTAGTTCGACGGCGGTGTGTGCTTTTCCATCGCGGACGGAAATTTGACACGTTTTCCTATCCTGATATGGCGGACGGAGTGTCCGCGGCAGGCGGTCACGGAAAAGGCTTTTTCCGCCTACTCCAGGGCCGCGGTGGCTCTTCCGTCCGCCATCCTAATGAGCCCCATTGAGCGGCAGAGAGTGAGTAAATTCCTGAATCTGCCTCTCAACAGATATTATGACAGCTAGGTTGCAGGGAGATGGGTGCAGCCCAATGGCAGAAGGGGTAGTCACTCACCCCATTCATCTAAAAAAACGTCTGGTGTCTGGTAATATTCTGCTCCCATGGGTTGGGGCGATCTGAAATTAATTTCCCCTATTTGTCAAACTAGGAGATAGAAAGAGTATCTGGGCCAAGGGTAATCGTTTAAACCACTGTCAGGCTGGCCTATCCTCACCTATACTTCTTTCACTGCTATTTCCCTATTGGTCTAGTAGACTCTTTGCTTCCTCCTGGAGGGCAGAATTACTGGGCTTCTGAGCTAGAGGTGTGTGTTCTACACTCATCTTATTCAGGCCCGGACTGGCCATAGCGGGTACCGGGCAATCCCCCGGTGCACCGCAAGGGTGGGGGCCGGTTTTTGAGCCCCTGTGGGCCGATTGTGTTACAGGGCCATTTTGCAGCATAGCTGCACTCCAGCATAGCTGCAAAATCGGCCCTGCAACATAATCGGCCGAAAACCGGCCCTGGCAAAGCGCTCGGCGGCACATCCAACCTCCCCCCGAGTGGGGAGGGGGGCTGGCCGAGCACTTTGCCAGGGCCGCTTTTGGTTCCCAGTCCGGCCCTGATCTTATTCCTATTTTATAATAAACTCACTACTGTCTAATGGGTGTTCTGCTCCCGGAGTGTGCCGATTGGGGAAGACCCCAGTCTCCTTCCAAAAGCAGGTGCAAAAAGAGTGCATTTGCCCCTGGGCTGAGGAGGTGTGGTCCTATGATAGGAAGAGCCAGCCCCCAGCACATTAAAAAAATAAACATAACCTTCAGTGTCCTAGTGAGCTTTCTGCCATTCTGCCCCCAATTAGCACTGGAAAAAAATCTCAGGTTTTAAGGGAGGATTTAACTTCAACCAAAATTCTCTGGATCAAAGTTTCAATGCATTCCCAGCATTGACAGATTTCAAGTGTCTGGACGGAAAGTGGTGGCAAGGTAAACGTAGGGAGGAGAATATCGGTAAAAGAGCTGCCCAAGATCTCACAGTCAGAAAACAATAAGGATCAAAGGAGTGAAGCTCTGCACAAGGTAGCAAAGAAAGTCAAAGTTCAGAATCAACAAGGACTCATGGGACAATTCAGCATTCAGAATAGCTAAAAACTCAAGGCATTCAAGACATACAGCTAACAACATTAATAGTAAAGGTTAGTTGGGTTAAACACTTGAGTGCTCCACACAGTCACACTGATGCTCAGTATGCTCCTCGGCCATGATTGCCGTTAAAGGTATTTACTGCAAAATATCCATATGTAGGATTGACATGCAAGAGCAGAGTCTTTGGAGCTTATAATTTTGGTGATGTAAGTGGCAATATAAAGAGAATACACACAGTGGGCGACAACGAGTGTACAGCTAGGCTCTCATCTGTGCCCAAAAATCTTGGAGCTCGCAACGAAACATGAAAAGTGGTAACAGCAAGGGTGGTAAACTAAATACACAACCATATCACTACATGAAGCTACAGAGGAAGAATGCTTAACATGAAAGAAAGGAGAACATAAGCAAAAATATGCAGAAAGGAAGCAAATATTTCACAATTGCAAACAAAAGCAGTTGGGAAAAGAATTTAGAACACTGGGAGCTAAAAAACAGGGTCTGGTTGAGGACGGCATAGAAAAGCACAACTACACAAAATTGTAGAAGTTCAATCAGTGGCTGAGCTAATAGGGGATCAAGGGGTTTTATGCCCCCTTGGCTTGCCCCCAGGCGAAGGAGTCTGTGGGCTGGTATTTCCAAAATGCATGCATTTAAAAATGAAATACAAACAATTTATTTTCAGTAACAAGCAAAGTACCCTGATTTTCCATATGAAAATGATTGCATTTCACAGCATAAATGCACTGGATTTCATAATAGTTTCCAGCCACTGATATTTATTTTGCAGTGTCACTGCTGCTCAACCGCCCAGGCCAGGTTAAGATTCAGGCGGGGAGAGGGCAACGCTAAGAGGAAGAGTGCAGCAGGTACATTGTCGCTGTAACCGAGACAGCTGTTGCTTCTGTGTGTTGGTTAGCAACATCCACTGCTGCAAGGAAGAGAAAGGAAGCAAAAACCTTTAGGTTCGGCTAATAGTGCCTACTATAGTTCTCAGGAGCTAACAGTAGGGCAAATAACTGCTTGTCAGCTGCTTTAACTATATGCATCTGTCCTTTTGCTTAGGCATTACTTTAAAACAGTGTGCGCCCTGTCCCCCTTTTCTTGCTTTCTCTCTGTATTTACCATTTTTTTCTCTTTCTTCCTGTGTCTTTTTTTCTCTACCTCTTTTGCCATTTCTTTCTTTTCTATCCTGCCTTCGTTCTCTTTTTCTTTATTTTCTGTCGTTTAGTCTTTGTTGCTGCCTTTTTTCCTACTCCAGCTTTTCTTTCGTTCTTTCAATTTTCTTCCCCTACTTCTCTCTTTTTTATTTCTTTATTCTCCCCTTTCTTTTTTATTACTCATGTTTCACTTTCTATAATTTTTCTTACTTTGCCCTTCCTTCTTTACTCTTTCTTATTTATCTTTATTTACTTCTTCTTTGCTTTTGTTCATTTCGCTATCTATCTATCTATCTATCTATCTATCTATCTATCTATCTATCTATCTGTATGTCTGTATATATGTTGGTTTTTCCTTTTATCAGGACAAAGCTATACTTCTCAAATGAGCTCTAACTAGAGCAAAACACATATGTCAGTGGTTGCTTTTCTTCATTCCAGTTTGAATTGCATTGTATTTTACCAGTCTAAAGCTGTTATACTGTGCCTTTAGTAGCAAAAGGATTTTGCCATTTTTCAGGTCGACATGTATGGCACTTGCTAATCCTATCATAACAAAAAAGAGTGTCTGGGGGTCAAACAAAGAAAAACAGTGGTTCCTACGTGTCTATAACTATGTGGCGCAACAAAAGGTGACTAGGAAAAGGTGGTAGTGTAAATGTATAGACGAAAACACTACATTCCTTGAATTAGGAAAAAAGTACCCATCAGTTTTCTACTCGGCTAATCCTATGCTTAAAGACTTTGTAGTAAAAATGGCGAAAGCCTTTGTAAGTCTCAAGCTCGGCATAGATCTCACTGTGATAATAGTATGCTTCTAAACGCGGCTAGAGAAACAGACATTTGAGATGGATAGATAAGTTATTGACAAGTAATAAATGCTCTTCCTATGGAAACAAGGTCCTAACTGTAACTTTGTACAGCAGTTATCGTTACTTGAGCTGTAACTATAACTTGAGGGGCTGCAATGCACTGCTTTTGACCTCACATATTACATAACTTATGACGTGGTCAGTGACATCACTGATGACATTTCAAATGACATCCCTGATGACATCTCAAATAACATCACTGATGACATCATCCACTGAACCACTCACTTGCACCTCCATACAACATCTCATAAACCCACTCACACATAACCACTGACATACTGATTCACAGCCCCATACAAACTTTCACACACCTTCGCAGAGATCCATAGAGCCACTCACACATTAACTCACCCATGCAGCCACTATATATATATATATATATATATATATATATATATATATATGACTTTGTTGTTTACAAGCTTACCTGCACTTGTTCACTCTCCTACATAGGGAGTACAAAGCTACCTGCCAATCAGCGCATTCTGCAACATATAAGAGCTATAGAACTTCGGACATGAACTATCCTGTGGCCCGCCATTTCAAAGCAGTTCATGATAAAAAACTTAACGATCTGAAATATACTTTGCTGTGCTCTGTACCAAACACTGGAAGAGGTGGGGATCGTGAAAGATCACTCAGACAAAAACAGGCCTACTTTATCATGCTACTGGATACTAGATCCCCTAATGGGTTGAATGCGTATGATGAACTGCATCATTTCCTGTAATATATTATCTGATTATTACTGATGTATTTGATTGCTTTTGCCCTAGTTTTATTTTCTTTGATTCTATCTGTAAAGTTTACTGATAAAATGATCTCTATCAACGATGAAGCTACATGTAAGATTAGATGTTCATGATGAACTAAGTTTTTGGTTTAGGTTTTCTCTTTGGGCTTTCTTGCCGCTGATTGTTGTTTTTATTTTTAAGTTTCACTTAAGTCAGCACTCATATCGACCACAACCTTTGACCATAACATTGAATCAATCATTGGAAATATGGGACTATGGAATTCGCAATCTATTGGCAATTATGTAATCTCTTTTTTCAATGCACTTGCATTTTTATAAGCACGATATTGAATACTAAATAGTTTTTTCAACTGAGCAATTTTAGTGTTATGTTGGTGGAGCACTATGCTCTCCTTTTGTGCTAAGTTACATCAAGTCTGAAAAATTCTCTTTTCATTTGACTGCAATGATTAATTTGCCAATATGATGTGATTGTGTTATACTTATATTTTAAGTTTATCACTTACTTAGAGCACTATGCTGCAATTTTTCTTTCTTTTTCCCTGTTGTGGTATTTTACTGCAATAACATTTCCTGGTTGTATATATGAGGTCTACATCGTTGTGTACCTTTGCGACCTGTTTCTTTAGGCGCATTGGCTTTTATTTTGTACATATTGTATCCATTTGCTCCTATCGCGTCATGTGACCAAGCTCCGTTCGCGGAGCGAAACGCGTCAGGGAGAGCACTTGCTCAACTACTCTGCAATAAATTCTTCTGCACTGCTACACTCCATGGTGTTTGGCGTCTCTTACTTGATTTGGAAAGTGAGAGAAGTTGTTGAGGAGAAGGAGGTCTGTGCCCGACTTTGACCGCAGTCATCGGCGGTCGGGTTTTCTTTGATATATATATATATATATATATATATCAAACACAATTCTGGCTCAATTTCTCGTGGTCCTCTGGCGCTCTCTCCACCGGTGTCGGGCTACTAAGCAGAGCCCCGCTTTCCAATTATTGCCACAAATCCCTCAGAGAGAGAATTAGTCCGCACTCACAAAGAGATTCTTCCCAATTTACCTTTATTAGTCAAGGTTATTCAGCAATTTCGGGTTATAACCTCCCTTACAATTACTCACCAATTCATCCACTCACATACCCATTCACTCAACCATACAGCCACTCATGTATGTTGTCACTGACCCACACAGAAACATATGTACCTGCTCAGTCACCCATTCAGGCACTCATGCACCATCTCATTCACCATTTCCAGCCACTGACCCACCCGTACACCCACCCATACAGCCACTCATTCATCCTCTCATTCACTATTTCAGCCACTTACATACCCACTCACCCACACAGATATTCACCCAGCTGCTCTCTTACTCGTGCACCTTCTGACACACCCACTCGCTCAACCATACAAAAACTCACACACCCACTCACTCATGTATACATTCTCTCACATACCCACTCACTCTTCTCTACACCACTGACCCAACCACTCACTCACCCATACAGGCACTCCGACAGCCACTTAACTTAGTATGTATGTTTAACACTCAGTAACTTTGAGAAAACACGCCCAATCACTGGATGATGGCATCAGTAATGTTATCAGCGATGTCAATTAAGATGTCATCAGTGATGTCAGTGATGTCACTGACCATGTCATGATTGATGTAATGTGTAAGGTCATAAGCAGTGCATTGCAGGGGCGTAAGTTAGAGTTAGCTCAGCTAACTATAGCTGCTGAATTTCTCTAGTTTTGTACTAATGAAATATGAGCCTAAATATAACATCCGTGTAACATTAGATTTTTTCAGTGTTTTTAATTCTATTATCTAACTACAACGTCCCTGTAACATTTTTTTGTGAAAAAATGCATATATATATATATATATATATATATATATATATATATATATATATATATATATATATATATATATATATTCACTGAAAAAACCATAGGTTATAGACCATATATAGTTCGGAATTAGCATTTACAAAACCTTGAAAATTCACTGAAAAAACCATAGGTTATAGACCATATATAGTTAGGAATTAGCATTTGAAAAACCTTATTTTACTCACACAAAACCATTGAAATTCCATATATAGTTAGTTGCACTAACTATATATCGCGCACCCGCAATCCACTGCTGATGATGTCACATATTACATCATTCATGACATGGTCAGTGACATCACTGATGACATCACTGATGACATCTCAAATGACATCACTGATGACATCACTGATAACAACATCCAGTGATTTTATGTTTCTGTAAAGTTTAAATATGTCTTACATATTGAAGAATGAGTGGATGTATAAGTGTCTGGACGAAGGATTTAGTAGGTGCATGACTGACTGTATGAGTGAGTGATTAAATGTGTCTCACTGAGTGCATGGGTTAGTGACTAAACTGTCTTAATTTGTGCATCATTATGTCTGTTGTTCTGTAAACTGCTGCATGTGTTGATCAGTAGCTATATGAGTAACTATATGGGTTATTGATTGATTGTCCAAGTATTTGTATGGGAGACTGAGTGTGTGTGTGGCTGGCTGGGAGGTGTGTGACTCTGTGCAGATCAATGTGTACTTATATCAATGATTGTATAACAAGGTAAGTATGTGTTAGTATATGTTTGAAAATGTAAGGTGCTCTATGTTTAACTGTATAGACAAGAAAATGGAAGTGTGATTGATTCTTTACAGGACTGACTAGGTGTGTGAGTAACTCCATGGATGAGTGGCAGAGTGTGAGTGTCTGTATAGGTGTATGAGTGCATATGATAGTGTTGTAAAGATGAGTGATTGTATGTATGAATGATTGTATGGGTGAATGAGTGAATGTGTGTGTAGACGTAGGAATCAGTGAGTACATATGTATTAACTAGTATTGGTGTGTCAATGGTTTCAAAAATTATACTCTGTATTTAACACTGGGTGAAACAGAGGTTATATTAAAATGTGAGGAGATGCATTGTATTGTCACATGAATGATATCATCAGTGATATGGTCATTGATGTCAAATGAGATGTCATCAGTGATGTCATCAGTGATGTCATTTGAGATGTCATCAGTGATGTCATCAGTGATGTCACTGACCATGTCATGAATGATGTAATATGTGACATCATCAGCAGTGGATTGCGGGTGCGCGATATATAGTTAGTGCAACTAACTATATATGGAATTTCAATGGTTTTGTGTGAGTAAAATAAGGTTTTTTAAATGCTAATTCCTAACTATATATGGTCTATAACCTATGGTTTTTTCAGTGAATTTTCAAGGTTTTGTAAATGCTAATTCCTAACTATATATGGTCTATAACCTATGGTTTTTTCAGTGAATTTCAATGGTTTTTTAATAGCAAATATCATAAGCTGTCGAATGTCAAGTACGTGGTAAGTGAAAACATTTTCGTGTTTATGCACACTGATCTGCTTTGAATGGTGCCCCCCCCCTCATTTCTATTAGGAGTACTCTCTCTTTGCACATAGTGAAGGGTAGTTAACGCAGGCCTTTGCCCCCGTTGTAATACGTCGTGCCTGCTTCTCTCTCCATTTGATTGATTGTTATCCAAGTATTTACTGTTTTAGAATTGGTTCTCTTTGGTTCATCCTCTATTTACAAACAAACACAGAGTCGCAATACTCTGTTTAGTCTTTGCAGATAACGAAAAATCGTGTAAAAAAAAAAGAAAAGGAATCGAGCAAAATCAGTAGGCCACTAATGGGATCTCTTTTTGACCTCGCTAAAATAGAAACAACCCCTCATGACAAATACAAAACTAGTGAAATGAACTGAACTCCACACAATGATGGCTGCAAAACAGCTCGGCTCTGCCACCCACCCCGCCCAAAATAACGATAAAGAGCGGCTGCCATGATTGGTTGCGGAATGGCCACGACGGAGCTACGAAATGGTACTGCTCTCATGCTAACCCCAGCTTCAGTCTGAAACATCCAGAAACACTGTAGACTACCAATTCGATCAGTTCCGGTAGCGCCCCAATGTAACCCGGTAGAGAAGAACTAGCCCTCCCCTCTTTGACTGATGGTTCTTGTTGCCTGTCCCTTCTGTTGTCATTTAACAGAACTATTTAGCCTGCTGAAAGGGGTTGTGTTCCGACCGCTGGTTGGTGGAGACATTTTGACTATATTCTGGACCTGCGTTGTCGCGTAATGCGTCATATGACGCGCCGCGTTAGCGCATCCGGAAGTCATCCGGGGCGCGCAGCGCGTAACGTAAGCATAACAAGTCATGTGACTTGTTAATAAAACTTTTCATTGGTTCATTTTACTTTTCTTATTCTAATGATGAAAGGCTTGGTCATATGACCTAAAAATTACGCTTTTTATTACTTCCGAACATTATTTTTTCTTAAATATATGTTATAATGTTCCAGGCTAATGTACTTTCCCGGAAAATTTACAACTGTCCTGCAAGTAAAATATATTCTTTTTTCGAGAAAAAGAGCGTTTCTTCGTCCCATGACGGAGCCGTTGAGCAAAAGAGGGTCGACCTGCTGTCTTAGTCGCCGATACGCCTGAATATGAGATTCGTATCGATCACTTTATGTTGCAGGAATAGAAAACACAACAGCCCTTGACCATTTATCTTTACTGCGTTCCTTCGTATTATACCTTTTACCCTTCATGTAATTGGTCTGCTTTATTTCACTTGCCTTTTAATGATTCTAAAACAGTGACTATTATTAAAAACTTTACCAATGTATATACTACTACCATGTTTTCTTTTAAAAACCTTTATTGTGAAAATTTCATTATACAAATACGAGCCTATAACCACGTGGGCCGGCCACGGAGCAAACTGTAATCGTATATGATGAGTAGACATTTACACTGTAGAGGAACGTAACGGGCGGGCCATTAGGTTGCAAGAACTAAGGTGTCTAACAGTTACGGAATCGGTGGACGTACATTTTATAATTAAAATACGACAGGGCCAGTTACAATAAAATTATCTAGATATACATTTGCGGGCAAGTACCATGGGTGACGTTAAGTCGAACTTTCAATAGTACAGTAATCAAGAACACATCAGAACTTAATATCAATAGGGATGTCGAAATATTCAATCAATTCTCGTCCCCGCCCGCCATGTGCTTCAAAACTGCATACGTATCTCGTGATTTCAAGGTTCTGCAACCAGTACACAACAAGGAGTTACGAGTCCCATTTATTCCGGCGCCATTTTGGGCGAGGACGGGCAGGTCCAGGATATAGTCAAAATGTCTCTACCAACCATCGACTATGATGATGTTCATATGCTGTATTTATTAGAGTAACACTCATCTGTCCACATGAAATTAATTTGCCACAATCTAAACATGTCATTTTAATCTTTCCAAAGTTCTTCTAAATATTTGGGACCGTTTCCCTTGCCTCTGATGCTGTCAGTGCCACTTCTTTGATGAATGTACTAGCAGGTCAGAGGTTCTCCTCCAAATCTCTCTTTTATGCAGCACTATAATTAATTGGTGCCACCTCTCCATATGACGATGCATGGTATAGTTACCATAACTATATATTTTTTCGGTTCCTCTGGAGAGTTCATCGTGGCAGATGAAGCGTGTAACGTACCGGGCATTTACCTTTTTTTGCATGTACAGGAAAGGAAAAAAAAATCGAGCGTCCGAGTTCTAAGGTGTCCCAGGGCCATTTTAGTGGACCAGGCCCAAATCCAAAGAACAGGCCGCCATTTTGAGAGTCCTGTTGCAGCCGCCTGTCGCTGTAGCATCAAGAGCAGCCGAAACTCAGCTGAATGGCAACTGAAACGGTAAAGGGGCGCCCCACTACAGCAGACGAGCCTCCACCTAGGAAGGCCCATTCACGCCGCCTCCCCCCCCCCCTTCGGGCACCCCACGCCGTTATTCGGAGCAGTATTGTAGGATGGCCACACCAGTGCGGCAACTTGCTAGACATCACCTCGGTGGTAACCGAATCTCAACGCCTTGTGGTGTCTTCTATTCAGAAAACATTGTTATGCTGCCTTCGACCTATTCGCCGCAAGTGCGCACGCAACTCAGCTACATAGCTTGCTAGACACCACCTCGGTGCTAACCGAATCTCAGCGCCTTGTGGTCTCTTCTATTCCAAAAAAATTGTTGCGCTGCCTTTGGCCCCATTCGCACATCGGTCCGCTACTGACGCCATCTCACAGGCTAATGGGGCGCCCCACGCCGAGTTTCAGCATTGTAGGATGACCACACCTGTACAGCAACTTGCTAGACATCACCTCGGTGCCATCCGGATCTCGGCGCCCCACTGCAGATGAAGTGCCTCTCAACTATGAAACCACCACGGTGACATCCGGATCTTGGCGCGTTGTGCTGCCTTCGGCCTATTCGCACATCGGTCCGCTACTGACGCCATCTCACAGGCTAATGGGGCGCCCCACGCCGAGTTTCAGCATTGTAGGATGACCACACCAGTACAGCAACTTGCTAGACATCACCTCGGTGCCATCCGGATCTCGGCGCCCCACTGCAGATGAAGTGCCTCTCAACTATGAAACCACCACGGTGACATCCGGATCTTGGCGCGTTGTGCTGCCTTCGGCCTATTCGCACATCGGTCCGCTACTGACGCCATCTCACAGACTAATGGGGCGCCCCACGCCGAGTTTCAGCATTGTAGGATGACCACACCAGTGCACCTTACTAGACACCACCTCGGTGCCATCCGGATCTTGGCATCTCAGCGCCTTGTGGTGTCTTCTATTCAGAAAATATTCTTGCGCTACCTTTGCCCCATTCACACATCGGTCCGCTACTGACGCCATCTCACAGGCTAATAGGGCGCCCCACGCCGAGTTTCAGCATTGTAGGATGACCACACCAGTGCAGCAACTTGCTAGACATCACCTCGGTGCCATCCGGATCTTGGCGCCCCACTGCAGATGAAGTGCCTCTCAACTATGAAACCACCACGGTGACATCCGGATCTTGGCGCCTTGTGCTGGTTCCGGCCTATTCACACATCGGTCCGCTACTGACGCCATCTCACAGGCTAATGGGGCGCCCCACGCCGAGTTTCAGCATTGTAGGATGACCACACCAGTACAGCAACTTGCTAGACATCACCTCGGTGCCATCCGGATCTTGGCATCTCAACGCCTAGTGGTATCTTCCATACAGAAAATATTGTTGCGCTGCCTTTGGCCCCATTCGCACATCGGTCCGCAACTGACACCATCTCACAGGCCAACAGGGTGCCCCACGCCGACTTTTACCATTGTAGGATGGCCACACCAGTACAGCAACTTGCTAGACATCACCTCGGTGCCATCCGGATCTTGGCATCTCAGCGCCTTGTGGTGTCAGTCAGAAAATATTGTTGCGCTGCCTTTGGCCCCATTCGCACATCAGTCCGCTACTGACACCATCTCACAGGCCAACAGGGCGCCCCACGCCGACTTTTACCATTGTAGGATGGCCACACCAGTGCCACAACTTGCTAGACACCACCTCGGTGCCATCCGGATCTTGGCATCTCAGCGCCTTGTGGTGTCTTCTATTCCGAAAATATTGTTGCGCTGCCTTTGGCCCCATTCGCACATCGGTCCGCTACTGCCGCCATCTCACAGGCCAACGGGGCGCCCCACGCCGACTTTCAACATTGTAGGATGGCCACACCAGTGCGGCAACTTACTAGACACCACCTCTGTGCCATCCGGATCTTGGCGCGTTGTGCTGCCTTCGGCCTATTCGCACATCGGTCCGCTACTGACGCAAACTCACAGGCCAACGGGGCGCCCCACGCCGACTTTCAGCATTGTAGGATGGCCACACCAGTGCTGCAACTTGCTGGACACCACCTCGGTGCCATCCGGATCTTGGCGCGTTGTATTGCCTTCGGCCTATTCGCACATCGGTCCGCTACTGACGCCGCCTCACGTGCCAACGTATTTTCTCCGCATTTTATACCCTATGCCGCATAACAGGTCATGTGACTTGTTTATAAAACTTTTCATTGGTTCATTTTATTTTTGGTTTCCTAATGATGGAAGGCTTGATCATATGACCTAAAAACAACACTTTTCATTGGATGAAAACTTTTTTTTTCCCCCAAACGATGAAAGCCCCACCTTGTTTCTGGATGTTTCAGACTGAAGCTGGCGTCAGCATGAGAGCACCACCATCTCGTAGCTCCGTCGTGGTCATTCCGCGATCAATCATGGCAGCCGCTCCCCACCAGAAGCCTACAGGAGTCGGGGGCCCCCAAAACTTTTGATGAATCCTCAAGGCGGAGGGGACACTTTCGAGAATGGGGTCCAAGACCTAGCAGACAAGCGTCCGATTTCCAAGGTGTCCCAGGGCCATTTCAGTGGACCAGGCCCAAAAAGGAAACAGCCTGCCGCCATTTTGAGAGTCCTGTGACAGCCGCCTATCGCTGCACCGCAAGAGTGGGCGCAACTCAGCTGAATTGCGGCTTTTGACACAGTGGACCAAAAACGGACGGAATGGCAACTGAAACGGTAAAGGGGCGCCCCACTACAACAGATGACACTCCACCTGGAGAGGCCCGTTCACGCCGCCTCCCCCGGGGCGCCCCACGCCGTTATTCGGAGCAGCATTGTAGGATACCAAAACCAGTGCGGCAACTTACTGGACATCACCTTGGTGCCATCGTTCTGCTGCCTTGGAACTATTCGCACAACAGTTTGCTACTGATGACCCACCCCCCGCGACGCCCCACGCCGGAAATCTGGACGTTGTGCTGCGTTGGGACTATTCGCACAGCCGACCGCTACTTCGTTGTTTTTCCCTAAAAATGTTTATATGTTATTACTGTTTTTGTTTTCTTGTATATATTTATAAGTTATTAAAGTTTTATAATCTTACTACTTTGTCAGAGTGCTATATATTTTTAATGTGACACATAATTGTAAAAACTTTGATGTACAAAGAGTCATCCCTGGAATCTTCCGCTTCAGGCTCGGTCCCCTCCCCAATCACAATACAGGATGGTTTTCAGATAATAGGAACGCGTCTGCTGTGACGGATCTCATCGAGTGTGGGCCTTGATCTACTATAACTCCTTTGAAGAGGGGTGATTCTTTACAGCTGGGGCCATAAACTACATCTGCAGGGCTAGCTGATACCCTAGGACCGGCCTGGACAATCGGACACAGAGGAAAAGGAGTGTCAGAGGGTGCGGTAGTGAATAGGGCGAAAGGGAGGTGTCGGGCGGGCACAGGGTGTGATTCTCAGGGAAGAGCAGCGCAGATGGGGGGAGGTTTATTACCCATGCATAAGACAGAGAGCGGGGGTGACCACTGCCTGGGGGAGATGCTTGCGAGGGTGGGGAGCCATGCTAAGGATCGACAGCGTGCACAGAGTGGGTCTGGTCAAGGCATCTAAAATGGCTGCCGTGCACGACAAAAGTGTGGCATTTGAAAAAAGACAAGATGGCGCAGACAATGTTTTTCAACACTTCCTGATTTCCTTCGAATCGAACGTTAACAGACGTTGGGGCATATTACCAAAGTTAAGCGATATTTATCCCTAACGATGCTTAGCAACGATTTTTTTACCGCTAAGCATCGTCAGAAATTATCGCAGATAAACCTTGCTATTATCAAGGTTTATCGCAAATACGATAAAAAACGACCGCAATGCATTAATATCGCTGAAAACTCAGCGATATTCATGCATTACCGAGCTAATGCTCTTAGCCATGTTATCCACCTCCCATTGGATAACATGGCTAAGAACTGCTCAGGGCAGGTGCTAGCTTTTGGAGATATTCGCGCTTATCGCGAATATTTCCAAAAGTTGATAATAGGAGATAGCGATGTTAGCGACTGTTTCCAGTCGCTAACATCTTGGCATGCCCACTTTGCATGTCATTAGTGATAAATATCACTCACATGCAAAGTGGGGCCCAAGATGGTCGCTATCTCCTACTAGCCGTCGCTAACTGGTGTTAGCAACAGCTAGGTAATACAGATATAATTTTATCTCCGCGAAGCGGAGCGCTGGTACAGATATATATCTTGTTTTTGAACGTTAATTTCTCAAAATCCACTGAAGCACATATATTGAGACCTAGCAAAGGCACATCGAGCTACCAGTCCCTACAATTTTGCCAAGTTTCGTGCAAATCCATTCAGCCGTTCGATTATTATTATTATTATTTTTTTTGCCCCGCGGGGCCCTTTTAAAACCTCCACATCAAACCTAAGAGGTCAAGGAGGATCTACTATGCCCCCTTATGGTCATTTGCCCCTTCGCTTTGGCCTCCTCTTGTCTCTCGATCCTACCGAGAGACAAGATGGCGGCCGCTACGGACTGTTTGCAATGTTTACAGACGCCGGAGAACCAATCAGCTTCGCAAACCTCCGTTACGCGAAGCGGAGCGCTGTTACAGATATATATCTTTTTTTGAACGTTAATTTCTCAAAATCCACTGGAGCACATATATTGAGACCTAGCAAAGGCACATCGGGCTACCAGTCCCTAATATTTTACCAAGTTTCGTGCAAATCCATTCAGCCGTTCGATTATTATTATTATTATTTTTTTTTGCCCCGCGGGACCCTTTTAAAACCTCCACATCAAACCTAGGGGGTCAGCGAGGATCTACTATGCCCCCTTATGGTCATTTGCCCCTTCGCTTTGGCCTCCTCTTGTCTCTCGATCCTACCGAGAGACAAAATGGCGGCCGCTACGGACTGTTTGGAATGTTCACAGACGCCGGAGAACCAATCAGCTTCGCTTCACAAAGCTCCGTACCGCGAAAAGTCCGCGAACCGGAGCGCTGCCCGGTCCGCTGTTACAGATATATATCTTTTTTTGAACGTTAATTTCTCAAAATCCACTGGAGCACATATATTGAGACCTAGCAAAGGCACATCGGGCTACCAGTCCCTACAATTTTGCCAAGTTTCGTGCAAATCCAGTGACTGTATTTTTCTGTAAAGTTAAAATATGTCTTGAGTGGATGTATAAGTGTCTGGATGAAGGATTTAGTAGGTGCATGACTGACTGTATGAGTGAGTGATTAAATGTGTCTCACTGAGTGCATGGGTTAGTGACTAAACTGTCTTAATTTGTGCATCATTATGTCTGTTGTTCTGAAAACTGCTGCATGTGTTGTTCAGTAGCTATATGAGTAACTATATGGGTTATTGATTGGTTGCCCAAGTATTTGTATGGGAGACTGAGTGTGTGTGTGGGTGGCTGGGAGGTGTATGACTCTGTGCATAGATGTGTGAGCAGTTGATTCACTAGATGTATGGGTTCAAAAGTGCATGTGGAAACAGCTGTATGGGCGGTTGACTGTGTGCATCAGTGTATTGGTGAGTGAATGGATATCTCAGTGCTACATGTCAAAGTAAGTACATATGTAAAACACAGTACATGTGAGACTTGACATATATAAATAACTGTGCATAAGAGCCAGTGAATGTGTGAGTGGCTGTATGCATCATTGTGAACTTGTATCCAGGATTGTATAAGAGAGTAAATATGTTTTAGTATATGTTTGAATAAGTAAGGTGTGTATAACTGTATAGTTGGGAAAATGGAGGTGTGATTGATTGTTTGCATGACTGACTAGGTGTGTGTGTAACTTCATGGATGAGTGACAATCTGTGAGTCTGTGCTTACACTGAGTGTATCTAATGTTATATTAGAGTCTGAAGAGGTTCATCGTATTATCACATGAATGATGTCATCAGTGATGTGATCAGTAATGTCAAATGAGATGTCATCAGTGATGTCATCAGTGATGTCATTTGAGATGTCATCAGTGATGTCATCAGTGATGTCATTTGAGATGTCATCAGTGATGTCATCAGTGATGTCATCAGTGATGTCATCAGTGATGTCACTGACCATGTCATGAATGATGTAATATGTGACATGATCAGCAGTGGATTGCGGGTGCGCGATATATAGTTAGTACAACTAACTATATATGGAATTTCAATGGTTTTGTGTGAGTAAAATAAGGTTTTTTAAATGCTAATTCCTAACTATATATGGTCTATAACCTATGGTTTTTTCAGTGAATTTTCAAGGTTTTGTAAATGCTAATTCCTAACTATATATGGTCTATAACCTATGGTTTTTTCAGTGAATATCATTGGTTTTTTAAAAGCTAATATCTATAGCTGTAAAATGTATTCTTCTTTAAATCAAAAAATATATTTTATATATTTATTAATAATTTTTTTTTAAATATTTTTTTTGTTTCGCTCCCGGTCCGCGAACCGGGAAGCTTTCCGTTAGCTCAAATTGATGCCGCGACCCGGTCCGCGAACCGGTAAGATATCAACATAGTGACGGTATCGCGTTGCCGCGTAATGCGTCTTATGACGTACTGCGTTAGCGCACCCGGAAGTGCCCCGGGGCGCGGACCGAGGCGCGAAACGCAGCTCCCCGGAAGCGATCCGCGGCGCGGCGCGAAAGCGCGATGTATCGCGTTGCCGCGTAATGCGTCTTGTGACGTACCGCGTTAGCGCACCCGGAAGTGTCCCGGGGCGCGGACCGAGGCGCGAAGCTCAGCGACCCGGAAGCTAACCGGGGCGCGTACCGGGGCGCGTAACATGAGCGTGAGAGGTCATGTGACTTGTTAATAAAACTTTTCATTGGTTCATTTCACTTTTGGTTTCATAATGATGTAAGGCTAGGTCAGGTGACCTACAAATACCACTTTTCATTGGTTGAGAAGTATTGTTTTTCCCAAATGATGAAAACCCCTCCTTCTTTCCTCACTCTGACTTTCATCATTGTGAGAGGAAGACCTTTACTACTATATGAGAAATGGCTTCATTGGTAGCTTCAGCTGGTGCACCCCCACCACCACCTCCACCTCCTCATGGGAAGAGAGGACCACCTCCCCAGGTCATTACCAACACTGAGGAGGAAGATGAAGAAATGGATGAGGAGGGAGAAGAACCACAGTTCTTAGAAGAGGTGCCCCGGGTTTCCAGAAAGAAAGCCAGTTTCATCTGGCAGTTTTATTCGATCCCTCGTGGCTAAAAAAAAGTCAATGCGAGGTATGTCACCTGCCTCATATGCAAAGAACAATTATCAAGAGGGACGGACAAGAAATATAGTTATGGAAATCACACAATGCACAGGCACATGACAAGGAAGCATCCACTAAATTACAGCCGGGCGGAAATAAGGGATATGCAGGACAATCCAAGATCAACTCCTGTGGCCAGACCAAGAATACCAATTTCATTAACACCAGAAGAGGCACGGGAAACTGTGCCAAATATACAAGAAAATTTTGGCCACATGATACACTCTTGTATGCACTGTCGTGCGTTGTTAGCGTGTGGCAACATGAGCATCAATGCACTCAACCTGGCGTATGAACACCATGATTGCCCTAACCGCCCCCAGTAATTTTTTTTTTGCTCCTGTTGAGCCCTTTTCAACGCCTGTTTTTTGTTGTTTCCCCCCCCCAAAAAAAACCAAAAAAAATATAAAATCGTTCAAAAAATACAAAAAAAACAAAAAATGTTCAAAAAATAAAAAAAAATATAAAACAACAAAAATATTTTAAAAAAAGTTCTTTTCAGAACTACCTTCCCTTTCAAAAAAAATTGCTAGAATGTTTAGCACTCTGGCAAGCTCTATTTCTTTTGGTTCGCTCCCGGGTTAGCTTCCCGGTACGCGGACCGGGAGCTAACCAAAAAAAAAAAAAAAAGAGTAAGTATAAGGAAAGTAAACAGAGAGTGATGTTAAAAGAAAGACAGCTATAGGGAGTAAAGAAGAGATACTGTTTAATAGATCTATTTACCGAAGAAAAGACGGAAGAGGGTATAATTGTGAAAAACAAAATAGATAACGAAGTGAAAGAAAAAAAAAGAGAGTATAACATTAACAAAGAAGAGTTTCTTGGAGAATGTGAGTGAATGTTCAAAATAAGATTAAAACATGAGGAATAACAGAGAGAAAAAATAGAAAACAGAAAACAAAAAATAACAGAAAAAGATTAATTGAAACAGCAAAGAAATGTAAGTAACATAGAGCCATATCATCAACATAGGCAATAAAAGTTTTGCAGCTTTTATTGGCAGAAATGTGTCGCTAAAGCTGCTTTTGCGGCAGAAAACTGCCGCTAAAACCACTTTTGCACCAGTTTTCTGCCAATATAAAGAGAAATAATTTTATTGGCTGTGTTCATAATATGCCCCTTAGTGTGCTTCAACTACACAGAGAAAGCATTATGAACAAGTAGTGATAGAGTGATCAGTCAAAGACACTAAGAGTAATAGAGATGGAGTGAGTGAACAAGAGTGAGGAACTATGAGAAGAGAGGGACTGAGAAAAAGAGTGGAAGGAGTTGAGTAAGTAGGTAATAGAGAAAGGAATGAGGGAAGTAGCAAAGGCAGGAAACTGAGGGTTAAAGAAATGAAGCAGTGGAACTAATAGTAGGTGAATGTGATAGAAATGTAACGAAAAGAGTACAAAGCATTTACCTTATAATTGTCGTTAAATTACTCACTTTTTGTTTTTATACTTTCAATCTGTGAAAGAGAGAACAAACATTTCAAAAATATTAAAACATGTATTTAAAAATTACAAAAGACAAGGGAAAAGATTGAAGGACAAACAGTTTTTCAACAACTTTGACACTTACAGAAGCTTCTGCTTCTCCAGGCCCCCTACACAGTCCTAAAGATATACATTTTAAACTAACAGTATCTTGATGCAGATGAAGTGAGGCCTATCTTAAAACATGGTGCATCTTTTGCATTGCTGTTGTCTCAGAAAAGTGTCGCAAGACACTAAAATTTTAAATAATTGCTTCAGGATGCCAATAAGATGTGTCCTATCCAGAGGTTTGTTTGAGGTGAGGCCTACTCAGGGTTGCAGATGAAATTTCGTGTTGTTGAAGAGAATAGAGGACATAATACATGTGAAGGTCTACCAATGAAGTGAGTCATGTCCACTGCACTCTTGAACAAAGTCCAAACCTCCTATGTTTCCCTGGACAGACCTAAACTTGATCTGCACAATGTGATTCGTAATGATAGGAAACACAGGTGATGTAATTGAAATACGTGCAATTTATTTTGCTCATTTCACAATCACATCACTTGTGTTTCCTTTGCTTAGGTATCTCATTGTGCAGATGTAGTCTAGCATATGAAAGAATACGCAGAAGTGCAGCACTGCATGCAACAACTTTGACACTTACAGAAGCCTCACCTTCTCCATGCCTCCTACACAGTTCTACATATACATCATAAATGCAAACAGTACAGAATTAATTATACATGTTAAATGGTTTATTTTTGCTGTTCTCAGAATGTATCAAAATTCACTAAAAACAGTGACTTGAAGGTATTCATCATATAACAGCGGGGAAAAAAAAACACAATCAAAATGATTGTGTTTAAAAAACCCATACAACATAAGAAATCAGAATTCAGAACTCCTTAAAGTTAACTTACTTTCCATGACGTCAAAGTATGTCCTATGAACAGCTTACACTCTTTTGTGCTGTTATTACTTTCAGCCCGCCACTTTCTGAAAGAAAATCTCCATCGTTTTTAAAAACATGTTACATGCAATAAATGACTTCTTGCTCTCTACCACAAGTTTCCACAAGGCCAAATCTTGTCAGACCCATTTATAACTCTTGGATTTCTTGTAAGCCAATCCCGTCATTTGGCATTTCCGCAACTTTCAGAATTAAAATGTTGAAGATCATTTTCACAATCCTGGAATAGTAATATCTTCCCCTTCTTGCTCAGTCATGTTCTACATTTCCTATGACACTGATACTGCTTACTATGAAGCAGACTTACACTAACTCTATGACTACTACAATTATTTAATTCTCTACATCACTTTCAATCACAAAGCAATGTAAAACAGTAGACAGCGTTGCAGACTTACATTCCCTCTACTCTATGTTTTGATTGGCTGCTTCAATTAGCTTATAAAAAGAAATAGTTTTTCTGAACTCATTCAAAGTGCACTTATTTCTCCATGACGTCCAGTCTTATGGTTAGAAGTTATGTCTCTGAACTACACTTATCCTCAAGGCCAAATTGTTTAGGAGCCATTAGAACTTCTTGAAATTCCACAGAGCACATCCCAAGATTATTTCCCTAAAATTTTGGTTTTAAAAACACCAGGTAAGAGTTTTTAAGGTCATACGGCAATTTTTTTTGAAAATTAAAACAGAATCGTTGCAGAATGACCAGCCATTTCTAGACTTTAAATAAGCTGTGTAATGTCCTGATGTTATTGAAGGGCCGTCATGATATATAATTGCTGCAGTTACAAAAGTCCTTCCTGATATTGACAACTGCGAAGCTACAAAATTTTTAATTAAAGTTGTCAATTTTGTTCCATCAGGCCTACATCGTTGGAACATTAAAATGACATACTGGCCATATGTTCGTATAAATAATGTGGACATCATTTCAGATTTACATTGGCTACACTCCATGTTGTGATCAGCTGCTTTTACTAGCGTATTAAAGGAGACTGATTTACTGTCTGGCAAAGTTAAATATATAAATCTTTCTGAGTCTACACTAGTAGTACTTGATACCATACAGTTCTCGCAGTCATGCTGCCATTGATAAGAAAGCCCAAACAGCTGATCTACATCTACACCTTCAGCATGCAATACATCAAGCATATACATTAAAAACTCCTGACAATCTTGCTGAATATTTTGAGAGAATTGTGTTTGGCCTGAACATCTGTCTAACAGATTTCGAATTTCAGACACACTTTCTATGTTTCTTCTATCAGTGCTACATTTCTCTAACACAGAATTTAACAAACTGCAAAATCTTTGATCAGAATTGACCACAATCTCTTCTTTTACATTTTCTAGAGAAAACAAAACATTAACCACTACATTAGCATAGCAGTTGACACCAGAACTGTTTTCAAATTGAAAACCAACAACATCTTCCACAGAATCCTTTTTGTTTCTGCTTGTAATTTTAGGTTCATCGACTTTTCGTCTTTTTGCTACAACCTCCCCAGTATTGGTCACATTTCTTCGTTTCCGGCCTACCACACGTTTCTCAAACAAAGGATACTGAGGCAAATGTGGCGCATACTCTCTTCTTAACCTATTGTATTCCTTAACACAATCTAGATCTGCACAAATGTTTGTGACATCACACTCAATCAAGTACAATCCCGATAAAGTTCTAACTCGTGACAATGCCACATATGCCATACCCTCCTTGAACACAGAACTGCCAATATTCACCAATGCACAGTCTACACTTAAACCTTGCGATTTATGGATTGTCACCGCATATGCCAAGCAAACAGGAAACTGCTTACGGCGAACATATAAGTCTTTTACAAGCAAAAATCTAGCAGAGCAACAACCAATTAGCTGTACTTCCTCAATGCCATCAAATTTAATTTTTAAAAATTCAATTCCATCTCTATTTCTGTATTTTACAAAATCAACAACATTACCCATTGATCCATTTACCAGACCTCTTTCAACATGTAAATTCCTTCTTAAAATTATACGGCAGTTCAAGCACACATTCAGAGTCTTTTCAAAACCTGCAGTTTTAGATATACTCTTCTCTAATGAATCCAATTTTGTTTTCAGATTCTCGGACAAAATAATTGTTGATCCCATATGCTCTACTCTGTCAATAGCTTCCAGTTTCACAATCTCTTGCTTTTCTAAATGCAACATTTTGTTGTTGAATTTGGCACATTCTGCAAGAGTTGGCATCAAACATATTCCAGATTTCTTATCAGTAATTTTCTGAAAAATATTCTCAGGCACAACATCTTGTTCTGGATATAAATTTGATAGTAATCGTGCATGTAAAGCTTCTTTCCCATGCTCGGTCACTTTTCCAATTCTAACATCTTGTAGAATAGTCTTGTAAACTTCATCCTTCGCCTGACGCATATTTTCATGCAGTTCAGCATAATTGAAGTTTAACCATATATTGACGTTGCCAATGCTGCCTAGGCACTTCCTGGTATCTTCATGCGTGAGCATTTTGAACACAAGTTGCCCTTTCACTGGTGTCAGCTGCAGAAGATCTCCGAAAACAATGATGTGTTTGCCACCAAATAACACATCATACTCTGTTTTGAGAACTTCTTGCATTCTCAAATGCACAAAGGCAAGCATGACATTGGAAACCATGCTTACTTCGTCAATGATAAGAAGTTTCATTTTCCTCAAGATTCTTGAAACTTCAAAACAAGCATCTCCAGATAGCTTGTGATATTGTAATTTGTTGTCATGCTCCACTGGCAGCATCAGTAAACGATGTAAAGTAATCCCTTTAATGTTATGTGCTGCCAGTCCAGTTGGAGCGGTGACAACACAAGACAGCGATGACTCTGTCCTTTCCTGCAAATAGCATGAAATTGCTTTAATGAGGAAACTTTTTCCAGTTCCCGCTTCTCCACTCACGTACAGTCGGACAGGCTTCAACGACGTACATGAGCACTCTTTCTTGTCATGACTTAATCCATGATCAATTTGCATGGTAACTTCGTCATATATTTTCCTCTGCTCAACGTTGAGTTGTCTTTCCAACTCTTCTAAGTTAACCGCATCCTCCTGAGCATGTGCCATGGCTCTTTCCACTTCATTCATGGCAGTGCCAGCTTCATTTTCGATAACAGGTCCTCCTAGTGGATCCTGACTCAATGAAGCAGAACTCTGACTGTCCTGAGAACTGTCTCTGGCAATCTCGGCTGCAATCGTTGCTTCCTGCTCAATTTCCGCATTCAACATTTCTACATATTTGGGAAAAGCAGGACATTCTATTGTCTCCTTGGCGGCATTGAAAGAGTCTTCGTAACAGAGGAAATCTCCAAGCAGTTCCTCTTCTGCACGCCAAGGCTTGAAAAGTTGCAAAAGTGCTAAATAGAAAAACTCCTTTTTTTCAGGAGATTCGCCACTCAATTTTCGATGGTTTACCAAGTGGCATTTTCTTTGCTTGACCAGACATCCCTCACTTCCTATTACAGCATACACTCCTTTCTCAGTATCTTCTTTGATGTTCCTCTTGAATATGTAATTTTGAAGAACCTCATACAGACAAACATTGTCGAGGTGACTGCTTCTATTTGGATAATATGTATCCAACATGTTGGTCTTCAAAATGCTCCTTTTCCGCCAAATACTCAATTTCCCGCACAGGTTTCAGAACTCGATTACGCGTTGCAGCAAGACCAAGACTCGCCCAAACGATACTCCTGGACTTGGCATAGAGACTTGCTGAAGACAACCGGTCAGAGCATTCGTAAGCTCCAATTTCTCGATGCGACAACATCTTCAGACTGAAACTGTACAACTTCTTGCTGAGGCTCTTTTCATGGGAAATGTCCTCCCACATATCCTTCAATTCTGTCTTCTCTTTTTTGGTTATGTAAGACGTCACATACCGAGCCACAGCCATACAGTTATCAGCCACAAACTGTATATCCATGTTAGCATTCCACATGGACAAAATCACCGGGTTGTAGTCGTTGATGTACTTGGACTCTTCGTTCCTCTTCAAATTGTATGTGTTTTTAGGTGATTTCTTCATGACATTATGTCGCAGCGAAGACATCAAACTGTTTACTCTTCATTTAGAAATCACCGGTCGTGGAAAGCCGAAACGACATTTGGTGTAGAACTTGTCCTTGTTTCGGAATTTACGACGGCAGTACTTTCCACATCGATGGCTTTGGAAACGCAGAACTTTTTCTCTTAGGCTTTTCTTCTCCTTTGCGTTTGGAACAGCACACGTAGAATACTGTTGGATGAAACTCATCACTGAGTCTTCTGGATCCGTTCCAAAGCTAGGTGCATCCTTGATCCACAGCAACATATGTATATGAGGAGCACCTCTTGCTTGGTACTCCTTTCTCCAGAAGAAATCCAACACCTCTCCAAGAGGTGGATTCTTCTTATTCATGATGAAAGACATCATAGCTTCAAATCTATGATTGAAGTACCTACATACATTGACTGGATCCAAAGAGCACAGTTCTCCGGGTGTCTTGAATTCGATGTTATCTACGTTAGCATTTGCCTCTCGTAGAAATTCAAGTAAGTCTTCCCAGCCATACTCGGCACAGCTCAGAGTGAGGAACCATGTGGGAGTACCTAAGTTCCTCAGCATACATTTTAAATCACCATGACGACGGTACCAGTACTCATTAGTACCACGCTGACACGCCATGAGATTAATCAGGTGAGAATCCAAAATACTGTCTTGGACATTGACTTTATCCATAAAGTCACTTGCCGAGATGTTTTGCATGTGTATACCACTTTTCAAGATGTGGTTCACTGCATATGACAGTCCAGACAGATCGCTTTCAAACAGGAGATGAAACAAATAGGGAATGCATTGTCGAAACCTAGCATCTCCTGCATACAATCGCAAAGTCCGGTATTCAGAAGCAGGAATTTGATGAGGTCGCTCATCATATCTTCCTCCCTGACCTGTTGGAAAAAGCTGTGGGAAACACCGAGCTTCCAAACTTTCCTCCCAAACACTAATGGGACTCCCTTTGGCTCGTTTCATTTGAAACAACTCAATAGCATTCCCCATGACTTCCTTGGAATGCAAAGGATGAACACTATAATGTTCATATATTTCTTCACTAGTAGAGGGTTCTACTTTCTCAATTTGACCAGCACACAAATCGCTATCCTCTTCCTCACTTACTTCCTCTTCTGCAACATATACATTCTTATAGTATTTATTATTTTTTTTCAAATACAATGTTGCCTTTTTAACTTTCCTAACATCTACTAAATCTTGCCATATTTTCTTATTCTTTGTCGGAACCCCATTAACTAAGATAACCAGAGGTTCCTCTTCCACTTTTTCTACTCCAATTGTGTTAATGTTTTTCTTCAAATCTAGAGGCAAATAAACAACTCTTCCCTTTAATCCTCTCTGTAAATCTGATGGAGGCAATTTCCCTGTCTTTGGCTCCATTCTTACAATAGCCTGAAAGGGATGGATACTTTGAATCAAAATAGATTCATAAGTATTTAAATCCTTCAATTCAGAAGGAATCTCAACCAATTCCAGATTATTATGAACTGCTCTAGCAGGCATCTGGTTTTGATTTAATTTGCAACAACAATAAGTACACACACGTTGATCGAATCCCAAATCAAAACAATTTTCTACCATCAAGTATGTTGCAAAATCCTTCCATTCACTATTATTTTCCCTTTCACTTTTTGCATATAAATCCACTAACTTAGTCTGATTCTTATAATAAGTGCGTCGACAACACACACAAGTGAAATTAGGCCTCTCACTTGATTTCACCTGAAACGTCGCAATTTCCCTCTGGAAATTATCTGTACTGGAAACCTGTACAGTATCTTCCATATTACCCTCTTCTTCTGGGTCAATTTCAACATTCTCCTCTTTACTTCCAAAGTAACAAAACTCAATTTCTTCACATATGTTCTTCACATCTATTTCAGAACCATGCAAAAGAGCAGCGCATAATTGATTAAGCATAATTGCTGGACTCTTAGCATAATACAACATTCTAACTAATTTCCTCACTTTATTATGATGCACTGCTAGCATCCTGAAATGATGAAAAACACTCTGGCATACTCTCCTGGAAAGACAAGCCAGTGAATGACCATGCAAACCTGTCACTTCTCTCACTCTGCAAGGATCTAATTCTTGCAACAACCTTATTTTCTGCTTCAAACTTTTCTTATTAAATGACCGTACAAAATCACAAAGCAAATTGATGGAATCCTGTCGCACACTACAAATACTACTACACTTCCAGGTGTACACAGGACCCTTAGCACGTCTTCCTAAAACCTCATTACCTAACACCTCTTCTGTCTCTGTTGTCACAAGTTTTTCTTTTTCAACTGGACAACCATCTTTCACTTCATAAGCACGACCACTGGTGTCAACTGCATGCACCAAATCATTATCCTGGAAATAACTCTCCTCATTAAAAAATGCCTCACAGCTTGAACTATGCATCCATTCTCCAGAAAAAACTTCACAAAAATTACTACGATTAACTATTCTCTTCCATCTACTATTTCTTTTGAAATCATAAATTGCCTTGTTTAGCTTCCTAATTCTATTGATTATCAAAATAAATAACTTACGTTTAATTTCAAATGCCTGATCAATAACTTTCTCAACTTTTTTTTTTCTCTTATAAAAAACCAGTTTCTGTTGACCTTTCTTAATATTTTTTAACAAATTGCCAATTATCCTGTTGCGGAACATTCGTTTATGAATGTCCCTAAACTGTTGTTTCCTTCTACTATCATGCACAGAGTTATCTCTTGCTCTAGCAGTAACATTTTTGATTGGCCTTTCCTTTCCATTTGATTTGCTTCTCTTTTTATGGACTGAAACATTTTCTGTAGTAATATTTTTTTTACTACACATATTTCTTATGAAATATTTTGTGCTCTTACCCGGTGCTTTCTTCGTGACTTGACAAATCTTTTTGTTAGAGGACTGCTGCTTATTTTATTTCACCTGCTGTCTTTGACGTTTTGCAGCCTTTCTCTGTCTTTCTATTGTTGGCATGGTGAAATCTTGAAATGATCTGCAGTTGAATCTGTGGTAAAATATAATAAAAAATGTTATTAACCATTATTACCAAACAGTAAATCAATAACAGTGATCAAAAACTTAACACACTACTTGACATTTTAAATAGAAGATTTTTTAGTCCTTGGCAAATTTACAATACAGAAATAGCAGAAAAGAAATGACATTTATATTTATGTTACCTGTGCTATTTTATATGTGAATCTGATCTAATTTTATGAGCATATTTTAATATTTTATTGAA
Organism: Lissotriton helveticus; assembly: GCF_964261635.1. Lineage (NCBI taxonomy): Eukaryota > Metazoa > Chordata > Amphibia > Caudata > Salamandridae > Lissotriton > Lissotriton helveticus. Next base: position 728,429,543 of record NC_136061.1, read on the forward strand.
GACACTACACATAACCTGTTTTTGAAGGTGTCTTTATTTTTAAATTAAACGGTTTACATTTTTACTTTTTATTAATTATACATTTTAAAAATAAATGTTTATATTTCCATAGGCTCAAGCAGGTCAGCTTCCCACCCTATGTCATATAATTCGGACAAATCTGCATCCTCATCACGCTCTTCTTCATCCTCAGGATTTAAATCATCCAATGGATCAACATCCACTGATGTTTCAATTACAAGTTCAATGATGAGGTCAAAATCAACTGATTGCAGATTGTCGCTCATGTTGATGTTGTCTTTATCTTTAAAGAAAGATAACAACAATGAGATGTTGCAGAGTAAGAGACAAATCTCAGAGATTATAATAGTAAAATTGTTTAACAAGAGTAATATTTTGCAGCTATTATTTAGCCATGTCCAGCAATGCTGATCAGGTGAAGACTATGTCTAATTTTTCAGTGAACAGGACTCATCTCTTCTTAACCTTGGATAAGCCTCACCGACTCTGTGTGTCCTGCACATACTTAAATGTAAAGGGGCAGATTTATGTTAAATGGCACATCCCCGGGCATGCACCAGTTAACGTGCACCGCTGCTCTGCCACCCATGGTGTGCCGTATTTACAATCAGATAGGAGAAAGCTGCGTCAAAACCCTGCGCCTGCTTTAAGCAGGCATAGGTCTTGATGCAACATTGTGGAGATGGGGCACCCCTGAGCCTTGCTTGAGCTGCATCGCACTTGCGATACAACTCCAGCAATCACTACCTTTACAGCACAGATACATCACGCATCTGTGCCATTTTTGCCCCATGATGCCCCGCATTGTAAATGCAGCACACCATGGGTGGCGGAACAGCGGCGCAGGATGACTGACACATCCCTGGTGATGCACCAGTCATCATAAATCTATCCCTAAGCTTCTTATCTTGTTACAGATGAACCGCCATATGTACCATCAAACTATTTAGCATTTCCTAAATAGCGAATTTTAAGGAATAAATAGCAATTCTTTACCATTCCTAATTTGCAATGAGCAAATTGCTAATTGCAAGTTACCCATTCATTTCCATGGGCTAGGAGCCTCATAGGAATGAAGGTTTAATTTGCGATTAGCAATTTGCTCATCACAAATTAGGAATTTTTCCAAGGGTGCAGGGGTGTCTCAAGAACACCCTGCTGCACCCCTGAAAAAGAAATTTGGGGGCATATGGCACACATACATGCCCTAAGGGCATGTGTTGGCGTCATATGGGACCTTTTGTTTTTTTGAAAAAAAGCTTTTTGAAAAGAATTCACAAATTACCACCAATTTACCACAATAGTTTCCAAATCCTTAATGTCATTTTTTACATATTTTTTGTTTGATACATTGCATTTAAGTAATCGCAAAATTTGCAAATCCTTCAGTGCAATCGCAAAATAAGGAATAGCAAATTTTGCTACTCCTTATTTTGCATCAAACTTGTTTGATACATACCATTTGTCTAATTAACATTCGCAAAGGCCGAAATTCGCAGAATTTTGATCTTTGCGAATGCTAATTAGCTTGATACATATGGCCCCAAGTGAGGCCTGTCTTGCAACATGGTGCATCTTTTGCATCACTGCTGCATTGGTTTCATGAGGTACGTTTTTTTTACACCATGACATATCTGCCTAAATGCATCAATTTGTAATTTTGTCGCCTCATAGCAAATCTTTTGCACCGCCGCTGCATCATAAAAGTGACGCACAGTGGCGCAAAAGAGGCATACACCTATCATAAATCTGTCCCTAGCATTTTAAATGATTAATCCAGGATGACGATAAGGTGTGGCCTACCCAAAGGTTTGTTTAAGGTGAGGCCTACTCAGGATTGCAGATTAAAGTTACGCTTGATGAAGAATACAGAGGAGATAATACATGTAAAGGCCTACCAATGAAGTAAGTGATTTGCACTTTATTTCGCCAGTCATCATAAATGTATCCCTAAGCTTCTTATCTTGTTACAGATGAACCACCATATGTACCATCAAACTATTTTGCATTTCCTAAATAGCGAATTTTAAGGAATAAATAGCAATTCTTTACCATTCCTAATTTGCAATGAGCAATTTGCTAATTGCAAATTACCCATTCATTTCCATGGGCTAGGAGGCTCATAGGAATGAAGGTGCAATTTGCGATTAGCAATTAGCTCATCACAAAATAGGAATTTTTCCAAGGGTGCAGGGGTGTCTCAAGAACACCCTGCTGCACCCCCTGAAAAAGAAATTTGGGGGCATATGGCGCACATACATGCCCTAAGGGCATGTATGGGCGTCATATGGCACCTTTTGTTTTTTGAAAAAAAAGCTTTTTGAAAAGAATTCACAAATTACCACCAACTAGAAGTTGGTGGTAGTTTCCAAATCCTTAATGTCATTTTTTTACATATTTTTTGTTTGATACATTGCATTTAAGTAATCGCAAAATTTGCAAAACCTTCAGTGCAATCGCAAAATAAGGAATAGCAAATTTTGCTATTCCTTATTTTGCATCAAACTTGTTTGATACATACCATTTGTCTAATTAGCATTCGCAAAGGCCGAAATTCGCAGAATTTTGATCTTTGCGAATGCTAATTAGCTTGATACATATGGCCCCAAGTGAGGCCTGTCTTGCAACATGGTGCATCTTTTGCATCACTGCTGCATCAGTTTCATGTGGTACGTTTTTTTTACACCATGACATATCTGCCTAAATGCATCAATTTGTAATTTTGTCGCCTCATAGCAAATCTTTTGCACCGCCGCTGCATCATAAAAGTGACGCACAGTGGCGCAAAAGAGGCATACACCTATCATAAATCTGTCCCTAGCATTTTAAATGATTAATCCAGGATGACGATAAGGTGTGGCCTATCCAGATGTTTGTTTAAGGTGAGGCCTACTCAGGATTGCAGATTAAAGTTACGCTTGATGAAGAATACAGAAGAGATAATACATGTAAAGGCCTACCAATGAAGTAAGTGATTTGCACTTTATTTTGCCAGTCATCATAAATGTATCCCTAAGCTTCTTATCTTGTTACAGATGAACCACCATATGTACCATCAAACTATTTTGCATTTCCTAAATAGCGAATTTTAAGGAATAAATAGCAATTCTTTACCATTCCTAATTTGCAATGAGCAAATTGCTAATTGCAAATTACCCATTCATTTCCATGGGCTAGGAGGCTCATAGGAATGAAGGTTGCAATTTGCGATTAGCAATTACCTCATCACAAAATAGGAATTTTTTCAAGGGTGCAGGGGTATCTCAAGAACACCCTGCTGCACCCCTGAAAAAGAAAATTGGGGGCATATGGCACACATACATGCCCTAAGGACATGTATTGGCGTCATATGGCACCTTTTGTTTTTTGGAAAAAAATGCTTTTTGAAAAGAATTCGCAAATTACCACCAACTAGAAGTTGGTGGTAGTTTCCAAATCCTTAATGTCATTTTTTACATATTTTTTGTTTGATACATTGCATTTAAGGAATCGCAAAATTTGCAAATCCTTCAGTGCAATCGCAAAATAAGGAATAGCAAATTTTGAATTAAGGACATTTTAAGTCATTTCCACATGTGCAGTGTTTTCAAATTATGATTTGAAAATCGTTTTTGGGGAAAAGTAATGGTTTGCAAATTTATGACAAGGACATAATGGTGTATGCTTCTCTATAAGGCATTTCAGTGTCTCTGATGTCATTTTTCCCATATTACATTATAAGACCTTTCCCCATGGAGCACATTCCTTGTAAATATGCTCCCACCTGTGCATGGTGAATTTAGATTTTGACTGTTTGAGTCACATAGCCATGTTAAAAGTGACCCAAAAAAATTGCAAACGCTTTAAAAAAACACATTCATGTGTCTTAAGGACATTTTAAGTCATTTCCCCATGGACAGTGTTTTGTAAGTGGCGCAAAAGAGGCATACACCTATCATAAATCTGTCCCTAGCATTTTAAATGATTAATTCAGGATGACAATAAGATGTGGCCTATCCAGAGGTTTGTTTAAGGTGAGGCCTACTCAGGATTGCAGATTAAAGTTACGCTTGATGAAGAATACAGAGGACATAATACATGTAAAGCTCTACCAATGAAGTAAGTGATGTCCACTTCATTGCGCCAGTCATCATAAATGTATCCCTAAGCTTCTTATCCTGTTAGACATCAACCGCCATATGTATCATATAACTATTTTGCATTTCCAAAATAGCGAATTTTAAGGAATAAATAGCGATTCTTTACCATTCCAAATTTGCGATGAGCAAATTGCTAATTGCAAATTACCCATTCATTTCCATGCGCCAGGATGCCCATATGAAAGAAGGTGCAATTTGCGATTAGCAATTAGCTCATCGCAAATTAGGAATTTTTCCAAAGGTGCAGGGGTGTCTCAATAACACCCTGCTGCACCCCTGAAAAAGAAATTTGGGGGCATATGGCGCACATAAATTTTAACAACATTCCTTTACCTCAAAAACGATTTTCAATTCATAATTTGAAAACACTGCCCACAGGGAAATTACTTAAAATGTCCTTAAGACACATGAAAGTGTTTTTTTATTGCCTTTCCAGCATGGTTGGGTCACTTTTAACATGGCTATGTAACACAAACATTTAAAATCTAAATTTGCCATGCACAGGTGGGAGCATATTTACAAGCAATTTGCGCCACAGAGAAAGGTCTTACATTAAAATGGGAAAAATAACATCAGGGACAGTCAATTGCCTTATAAAGAAGCATACACCATTATGTCCTTGTCATAAATTTAAAAACAATTCCTTTTCCCCAAAAACGATTTTCAAATCATAATTTCAAAACACTGCACATGGGAAAATTACTTAAAATGTCCTTAAGACACATAAAAGCGTTTTTTAATTGCCTTTGCAGCATGTTTGTATCACTTTTAACATGGCTATGTAACACAAACATTCAAAATCTAAATTTTCCATGCACAGGTGGGAGCATATTTACAAGCAATTTGCGCCACATAATTCATAATTTTCTCCTTAAAGCACACTATTCTCTATCTAAATTAAAGAAATATTTTCTCACCTTAGCAAATACTTTGAGTTTGAAAACAGTCTCAGAAACACACCAATTTGTCTTCAGCAGAGCAAAAGGTATGCACTCCAGAGTCTGCAGCTATCAAAAGCACAGAAATGCTGTAATTCTTCACACATATCTCTCATGTCACCCAATCAAAACTCTTCCCTCACTTTTTTTCAAATGAAAACCCTTCCCCCCTCTGCCCTTTCTGCCTTTTCTGCATGGCAACCACCTCTTGGAAGACTTCTGGTGTTTGCAAGTTCACACAACAATGTTGCAATTGAACTCTGAACTCTCAGTGCACCTGCATATCCAGTGCATTCTTTCATTTAATGATTTTTTATTGACCATTCAAAATACATCTTTAAAATAACTCATCCGTGCACCCTAACTTTCTGTTTTCAGCAATCAAAATCCACCAATCACTGTTACTGCTTCATGAACACAGAAACTCCACAGTTTTTTTCATTTTAAACTCTCATTTTTTCAACTGCCATTTCATTGCCACACTTCATCTGACTGCAGGAGAACCTTCTCTCACCATGTTTTCTGTCTGGATTGTTGGACATAGTTATATTCACTGGGCTCAAAGGTATGCTGAAAACAGGAATTTACCTAACCTCAATTTACAAGATGTGGAAATTAAGTGGTTTGGCCACAGAGGATTAAAATGTCACCAATTGATACCATTGGTGAAAACCTTTATGCATTTGCCCAAACCTGACCTGTTAATTGTGCACTGTGGAGGTAATGACTTGGGCACTTTGACTGGTGTAGGTCTGGAAATGCTTTTAAAGGACACCTTTGAGCAATCAATGGCACTTTTTCCTCAGACTGCCTTGGTATATTCAAATATATGCCAAAGACAGAAATGGAGGTGGTCAAACCAATTTTGTCCACAAATTGAGAAGTCGAGGAAGCATGTAAACAAATCTGTTTCAGCTTACATGAGAGACCATGGAATGGGCTCCCTGTACAACAATAACTTGCGTTACTACATGCAAGATATCTACAGAGGAGATGGAGTTCACTTCTCAGATGAGGGCAACAGAATTTTCACTCTGAATTTAAGAATGTGCATTGGTACCTACTTATAAGTACCTAAATGTACCATAAACCCAAAAGCTCTTCTCAGAGCTACCCTACATCTGATCACTCACAATTGTTATTTTTCCTCTAACTTTTTTCACAAATTTTCAACAAAGTACGCTCCCTGGGACGCTACCCGGTACGCGAACCGGGAGCTAACCTCGCGAAATTTAAAAAAAAAATGTTTTTTTTTCGCACATATAAGCCTCCTCAGCCACCCTCACAAAACCTAGGGGGTCAAGATAAGTCTACCGTGCCCCCTTCTACCCATTCTGAACATTATTTGCCCTCCATTTTGTATCTTAATTCGACCGAAACACAAAATGGTGGACTCCCGTAACGCTTAAGGTTCGCGAACCGGGGCGCTCAACGGTTCGCGTACCGGGTCGCTCCCTGGGAAGCGCACCATCAAAAAAGGTGGGAAAGTAGTTCACAGAAAAGCCACTGGAGACAATTTCACCAAATATAGATTAGCTCATACTACATACCAATCCCTACCATTTTCACAAATTTGATTGGAATTCCATTTAGCCATTTAGCCTGTAGACCTCTCTAAATACCGTGAGGTAAATTACTTCACAAAACACATCTGAAGTGTTGGAATTGACAACCAATTAATATGTTACTTTCATTTTCTACTTTTTTTACCTGACATTTCATTGGTTATATGCCTGAATATATATAAAGGAAGAGAAGAAAACACAGCCATTTTGACTACTACTTCTTGGTGTACATTTCAATAGGATTTTCACTAATTCCTTCAACTTCTTTCTAAAGGTAAGTTTTTATTTTTAAAACTGAAGTATATTGTGCACTATAAGTTAATATGGTAAAATTTTTCTGATAGTTATATACTATCCCTCTGTAGTAGTTATAGATTTAGATAGACTTCTCTGTTATAGTTATGGATGGAGTTAGGCTTCTCTTGTATAATTATGAATTTACTTACGTTAAATCACATACACTTTTTTATATTCCTACTTCCACTCTGATACTATACACTGCCCAAAGATAAATTCACTGATAAAAACTGCCTATCTAAAATTAATCCCAACAGTGCCCTATCTCTACTAATATATATTTTTTTAATCTAAATTTCAGGCAAAATGGAAGGCGAACAGAAAGTTGAATTTCAAATTGTCCTGCAAGAGAGCAGCCAAGAAATCGTTGATGAAAATGATATTGAATTTTTCGATGAAACTTTAGACAAAGAACTACTGCAATGTGTACAAGCAGTAGATAACCTCCTTGAAAATGAGGACATTTTACACCCTCAGAGACTACAATGTATATTCAATGATAATTATGAAATTTCTGACAATGAAATGTTAGAAAGTTTAATAAATTATGAAACACAATCACAATAAAAAAAATGCTTAAAAAATAAAGAAAATAAAAAATAATCAACAAAACCAACAATCAATTAACATACAGCATTTGAAAAGTCTATCATTCATTTTTCATTGTAGTACGCTGCCTAGAACGCTTCCCGGTTCGCGGACCGGGCGCTACCCACGCAAAAAACAAAAAAAATTTTATTTATTTTTTGCCCCGCGGGGCCCTTTTAAAGCCTCCACATTAAACCTAGGGGGTCAGGGAGGATCTACTATGCCCCCTTATGGTTATTTCCCCCTTTGTTTTGGCCTCCTCTTGTCTCTCAATCCTACCGAGAGACAAGATGGCGGCCGCTCCGGACTGTTTAGAATGTTGACAGACACCGGAGAGCCAATCAGCTTCGCTACGCGAAGTTCCGGTACGCTTAAGGTCCGCGGACCGGAGCGCTGCCTGGAGCGCGCTTACAGATATATATCTTTTTTTAAACGTTAATTTCTCAAAATCCACTGGAGCACATATATTGAGACCTACAAAAGGCACATCGGGCTACCAGTCCCTACAATTTTGCCAAGTTTCATGCAAATCCATTCAGCCGTTCGGGCTAAAAGGGAGGCCAACCGCCCTATGGAAAATTGCATGGGGAAAACACGTTTTGGGACCCCCCTTTTTTCTCGGCCCCCCCTTGACAAAACCTCCCCAAATTTCCAGGGGCTGCTCAGAAACAAAATGTTCCATTTTCCAGAAAATTTCAGCCAATTCCGTCCACAAACGCCAAAGTTATATATATATTACCTACTGGCGGTCGCCAGTAGGTATATATAGTTAGGATTTTTTCTCTATGGGATTTTTGAAAATTCTATGTCTAATAACTTTGGCGTTTGTGGACGGAATTGGCTGAAATTTTCAGGAAAATGGCACATTTTGTTTCTGAGCAGCCCTTGAAAATTTGGGGGTGGTTCGTCAAGGGGGGGCCGAGAAAAAAGGGGGGGTCCAAAAACGTGTTTTTAACATTGAGTTTTCCATAGGGCGGTTGGCCTCACTTTTAGCCCGAACGGCTGAATGGATTTGCACGAAACTTGGCAAAATTGTAGGGACTGGTAGCCCGATGTGCCTTTTGTAGGTCTCAATATATGTGCTCCAGTGGATTTTGAGAAATTAACGTTTAAAAAAAGATATATATCTGTAACAGCGGACCTGGCAGCGTCCCAGGACGCGTACTTTACGCGCAACGGAGCTTTGTGAAGCGAAGCTGATTGGTTCTCCGGCATCTGTCAACATTCCAAAAAGTCCGTAGCGGCCGCCATCTTGTCTCTCGGTAGGATCGAGAGACAAGAGGAGGTCAAAACAAAGGGGGAAATAACTATAAGGGGGCATAGTAGATCCTCGCTGACCCCCTAGGTTTGATGTGGAGGTTTTAAAAGGGCCCCGCGGGGCAAAAAAAAATAATAATAATAATAATCGAACGGCTGAATGGATTTGCACGAAACTTGGCAAAATATTAGGGACTGGTAGCCCGATGTGCCTTTGCTAGGTCTCAATATATGTGCTCCAGTGGATTTTGAGAAATTAACGTTCAAAAAAAGATATATATCTGTAACAGCGCTCCGCTTCGCGTAACGGAGGTTTGCGAAGCTGATTGGTCATTCTGTCACTGGGCTATAGTTGGGCTACATCTGGCTGATATTTGGGCTACATTTGTTTTTTTGTGTGTCTGGCGGCCATCTTTGGGCTACATTGGGCTACATTGGGCTTCATTGGGCTACATTGGGCTACATTTGGGCTCCAACATATATATAGGCCAATGTAGCCCAATATATATTTTTCAAAGTTAATTTTCGTAAAAACCACTGGAGCATATATCTTGAGACATAGCAAAGGCACATCGGGCTACCAGTCCCTACAATTTTGCCAAGTTTCGTGGAAATCTATTCAGCCGTTCGAGCTAAAAGTGAGTCCAACCGCCCTATGGAAATGAAGGAAATGAATGGGTAATTTGTAATTAGCAAATAGCTCATCGCAAACTAGGAATGGTAAAGAATCGCTATTTATTCCTTAAAGTTCGCTATTTAGGAAATGCAAAAAACTTTGATGATACATATGGCGGTTCATCTCTAACAAGATAAGAAGCATAGGGATACATTTATGATGACTGGCGCATCACCAGGGATGTGTTAGTCATTCTGTGCCGCTGTTCCGTCACCTATGGTGTGCTGCATTTACAATGCGGCGCATCATGGGGCAAAAACAGCAGAGATGCGTGATGTATCTGTGCCGTAAAGGTGGCGCATTGCTGGAGTTGTATCGCAAGTGTGATGAAGCTCCAGCAAGGGTCGGGGGTGCCCCTGTCGCAGGGTTTCTGTTCTCACACAGAACTGTGGACAGAGGATTGGAACCTCGGCGAATTAGGGTGTCCCAAAACTCACGTTAGTAATCAAAAACTCCTTAGCAAGCTAGGTACAGTGTCACATTGGATATAACAAACTCTGAGGGGTATATTATCAAGGGGTTTATCTCCGCTTTTTTGGCTTTAAAAGCCAAGAAAGCGGAGATAAAATTATCTCCCTATTACCAAGCTGTCGCTAACACCAGTTAGTGACAGCTAATAGGAGATAGCGACCATCTTGGGCCCCGCTTTGCATGTCAGTGATATTTATCACTAATGACATGCAAAGTGGGCGTGCCAAGATGTTAGCGACTGGAAACAGTCGCTAACATCGCTATCTCCTATTACCAACTTTTGGAGATATTCGCGCTAAGCGCGAATATCTCCAAAAGCTAACACCTGCCCTGAGCAGTTCTTCACCATGTTATCCAATGGGAGGTGGATAACATGGCTAAGAGCATTTGCTCGATAATGCATGAATATCGCTGACTTTTCAGCGATATTCATGCATTGCGGCCGTTTTTTATCGCATTTGCGATAAACCTTGCTAATAGCAAGGTTTATCTGCGATAAAAATCGCCGATGTGCGGCGATAATTTTTGTCTCTAAACAAGTTAGAGACAAAAATTATCGCTAGTTGTTGGTAATATACCCCTCAATGTTTAGACAATCCAGAATATGAACTTATAGTACCTCAGGATACGTGGAACTCATGAACAGTCGGTCGTTATATATTTCTTAGAAACCAGAACATGGAGTTAAGAAGAACACATGTGTATTTGAAATGTTTATTTACTAATGCCGTCTTCTCAGGCGTAGTATCTTAGATAATAGAAGTACACATATTATCAGTAGCAAAATTACCAGCATAGTTACTAGTACATAAAAAGCGAATGGTGATAGTATGTTAACATGCTGTAAATGAATAAGAGTTAGCAACACTTATAAGCAGCCGCGGGCCGTGGAGGGAGTTACGGTGAGGCAGGGAGGCGGGGAGGGGGAGAAGCAGGGTGGAGAATACAAGTACACATATTATCAGTAGCAAAATTACCAGCATAGTTACTAGTACATAAAAAGCGAATGGTGACAGTATGTTAACATGCTGTAAATGAATAAGAGTTAGCAACACTTATAAGCAGCCGCGGGCCGTGGAGGGAGTTACGGTGGGGCAGGGAGGCGGGGAGGGGGAGGGGCAAGGTAGAGAGGGCTCCACCCTGCTTCTCCCCCTCCCCGCCTCCCTGCCTCACCGTAACTCCCTCCACGGCCCGCGGCTGCTTATATCTCACCCTCCCTAATACACATATTATATTATTTGCTAAGAAGGTCTCTTTGTGTTGGTTTAGGGCGTGCCCATACTTTAGTGTCTTAGATTTGAAGGAATCACATCAGCATACACCAGCTCTCTCTTCATGTGAACCGCATCAACTGTTGTGTATGTGTGTTCGGCAAAGCAATATAAAACCCGCCTCATGCCCAGAATTGGCAGAAGTTGCACTTATGTTATGAGTATGAAGTCGTGGAGATCAGACCTCATAACAATTCTGTATCGTGTTGTTCTTGAAACTTTAGCACTCGCTGTACAGATATAGTTTAACAAGCAAAGCAGATAGTAGAGCAATAACATATTATTCTCATGTAAACCACGATGAACTACTAGGTGGAAAGCTAAAGCAACAACTAAGTGTCGTGTGCAGAAGTTGCAAAAAAGGAAAAATGGCGTTTAAACCGGTAATGAGCCCATGCTAACTTAACACGGTGTAAAGATATCCAGGACCTAGATGACACCTCCCCATGATCCGGAAACGAACTGAATAAGATAATAGAAGTGCCATCTCATGAGAGCAGATTGCAAGTTTATATGTGGACGGTCCGCAAGGTAAAGCATTAAAAACTAGGAAAATTTAATGCTAAAGAAAAATAAAACAGCCAAGTACTTTATCGAGTCTTAAGCCAATAGGCAAGGTAAATAATAAAAACTTGACAAATAAGTCAATGAATTGTCAATGAAATGCTAGTACTCAGCATATCAAACATGAAAAAGGTCTTTGACATAACTGTGTATGCAAAATAAGCTGCAACAGCCTCCAATAGGAAGTCACCGTCTTCATCCGAAAACAGTTCAGCCATCCAATTTAAAAGCGGAAAAGAACATACGTGCTCTCCCAGCACCGGATCCTCTATCACCATCAGAGGACAGCTCGGTGGGTTTTCAAGAAAGCTCTGTTCCAAGAAAGACTGTGCTGCCGCCAGTAAATTCCAGGGACCAAGTAGTCCATGCATCAATGCCACAGCCATAATCCTTTCGCCAGGACAAACCAACTCGTGAGTAATGATAGGAGTCATCAGCTGATTAAAGTCGACGTCAGGAGAAACCGGTCCGCAGAGACACAAATCAATGGCCCAATTGAAATCACAGGTCAGGCAGTGAAATACAGGCTGGACACAGGTGAAGTAGGAGAATCGAAAAGATAATCCATATGCCGTACTTAATATCGCCAACGGCATTGTGCCATAATATTCTAGCATGCGATTGCGGAACAGTGTCAGCAGCTGCAGGGTGGGAGGTTGCATAGGAGGGACATCCATATTTAAAAATGTAAAAAAGCACAAGAGCGTCCGCTGGTAATGCAAGTAAAAATGCCAATCCACGAACCAGAGTGGAGAAAATAGAATGAAAGGAAGCAGGGATGACTCCAAAGATTTTCTCAAATGAAGTCACGAGACCACTGGTAACAACTTTAAAAAAGTGCGCCAGGGTCTTTGTGGAGGATGCGTTAAAGATAGTCGGAACCATCTTGCTGAAATTGAAAGGCAAATCTGAATTAAAAGTATTCCTTTTATCGTAACAGTAAGTGAACGGGTTATTTGCTGCAGAAATGTTCTATTTCCTCCCACACATGAACATAGGGAGTTTTCAATCTGGCCACAAATACCAACCTTGGGACAGATTTCAACGGCATGGCAAGAATAAGAGCTCTTTTGTCTCAGAGAGAGGTGGCCTTGAGTTCGGCCCGTGAAACTTTCGTGCTTCACATAGCGAACACCCGTACAGAGGTGCAGACCCTTTTCAATTAACTCAGAACAATCTTCATTATTGAGCATCAAATAACTACCATTTTCCAACAACTTGAACGTGGGGATGATAGCAGGAACTGGCGTGCCTTGCAACACGGAAGCCATATTTGGTCGGTGTTTGTTGCATGAACTGTGTAACTGTATGTGCCTACACATTAGTGAATGATCTGGCGTCTCAGTGCATTCCTCTCCATTCAGATAAACTTCTTGATCATCTTTGAAACATCTGTATGTGTATGGAAGCGACCAGACCTCATGAAGAAAAGCACTACCTAAAGGTTCATAACGACCTATTGGTATATATTTCATACAATTTGAAAACTTATATAAAGCAAAAGGCAGCGTTATTAAACCGTGGATAAGGCACGTTGCCAAAAAACCCGCAATCCTCTGCTGATGATGTCACTGAGCATGTCATGAATGATGTAATATGTGACATCATCAGCAGTGGATTACGGGTAATAGTATTTCTAGTTTACTCCCCTATAGCTGTCTTTCTTTTAACATAAGTGTCTGTTTCCTTCCCTTATACTTACTGTTTTTGGTTCGCTTCTAGTTCGCGTACCGGCGAGCGAACTGGGAAGCGAACTAAGAGAAATAGAGGTTGGCACAGTTCCAAATATTGTACCAATTTTTTAATAACGGGGAGGTAGTTCTGAAAAGAACTTTTTTTTTTATTGTTTTTGTTGTTTTATATATTTTTTATTATTTTTCGGAACATTTTTTTACTTTTTTTGAATTTTTCTGAAGTTTTATATTTTTTTGGGTTTTTCTTGGAGGGGGCAATGAAAATGATTCATTGTAAAGGGCTCAACAGGAGCAACAAAACAAAAAAAGAAGTATTTATTATTTTGGGCGTTTCGTACAAACTTGCATATGATAGTCAATAGCTCTGTTGATCAGAGTGATGCTTTTTTCTCCGTAGGAAATGAATCCATCGCAAAATACGCAGGTGTGTTTTACTTCACCAAATTTCATTTGTATATTTGGCACCATCTCCCTGCCCTCTGGTCCCGTTACTTCCGGTACAACAGATCTTCTGGCCATAATAGGGAGATTATCTAGGTCGTTCCGAAACTGTGCAGCACTGTAGTTGTTAGGATGCCACCTAGTCATATGGCGATGCATTGTGTAGTTTCCGAAACTGTATTTTTTCTCGGTTCCTCTGGACAGTCTATCTTGACATATAAGGCAAGTTACGTATCTTGCATTTACTTTTTTCTGACCTTTGGGAATTTTAAAAAATTGCCAAATGAAGTTTTCTTTCCGGTGAGACGTCCTGGGCTGCTCAGGCAAAAACTGCCTCTCTTCGTGCTCGTCGTCCTGTTCCTCTTCTTCTTCTTCTTGTTGAATTATAACTTGAGCAGGTGGTCCACTCTTCCTTGGATGTGGTGGAGGTGGTGGGGAAGCACCAGCTGAAGCTACTAAAGAAGCCATTGCTCAGTGATCACAAAGGGTCTTTCTCTCACAATGATGAAAGTCAGAGTGAGGAAAGAAGGAGGGATTTTCATCATTTGGGAAAAACAAGAGTTCTCAACCAATCAAAAGTGTTCATTCTAGATTATATGACCTAGTCTTACATCATTAGGAAACCAAAAGTGAAATGAACCAATGAAAAGTGTTATTACCAAGTCACATGACTTGCTGTGTTTACGTTAAGCGCTTTGCAGGGCCTCCCGGTTTGCTTCCAGAAACCTGCGCTTTGCGACTCGCTTCGCGTACCAGTTCGCTAACGTAGCACGTCATATGACGTATCACGCGACAACGTGAAACGTCATGCGGACGGGAGGCGTCACGATGTTGTTTTCTAACGCGGCACTTGCGGTAAAGAAACGTTTACCGGCTCGCGGTCTATTTCGCGGCATCAAGGTCAGCTAACGGGAAGCTTCCCGATTCGCGAAGCGGGAACGAAGAAAAAAAAATATTTTAAAAAAAAATTATTCATAAACATATAAAATATATTTTTGGATTTAAAGAAGAATACATTTTACAGCTACAGATATTAGCTGTTAAAAAACCAATGAAATTCACAGAAAAAACCATAGGTTATAGACCATATATAGTTAGGAATTAGCATTTACAAAACCTTGAAAATTCACTGAAAAAACCATAGGTTATAGACCATATATAGTTAGGAATTAGCATTTAGAAAACCTTATTTTACTCACACAAAACCATTGAAATTCCATATATAGTTAGTTGCACTAACTATATATCGCGCACCCGCAATCCACTGCTGATGATGTCACATATTACATCATTCATGACATGGTCAGTGACATCACTGATGACATCACTGATGACATCTCAAATGACATCACTGATGACATCACTGATGACATCTCATTTGACATCAATGACCACATCACTGATGATATCATTCATGTGACAATACAATGCATCTCCTCACATTTTAATATAACCTCTGTTTCACCCAGTGTTAAAAAGAGAGTATAATTTTTGAAACCATTGACACACCAATACTAGTTACTACATACGCACTCACTGATTGCTACGTCTACACACACCTTATTTATTTATTTATTTAATTTCTATCGCGCGTTATAACCACAGGGGTCTCTAAGCGCTGTTTATCCAGATGCGTAGTAAGGTTCGGCGGGTAAATGATCTTAGCAGTGCGACTGAAAGCTACTCCAGGCTTGCTTGAACAGAACCGTTTTTAATTTTTTCCTGAAGGCCAACAGATTGCATTCCTTCCTTAGTTCTGGAGCTAATTTATTCCACAGAGCAGGGAGTGTATTAGAAAAGGCACGCCCCCCCATCGTGGTCAACTTAAAACGATGTTGAGAAAGGAGGGTAGCCTCCGACGAGCGTAAAGTCCTGCTCGGCGTATAGGGAGATAGGCGAGATTTCACATATTTTGGTGCATTGCCATAAAGCACCTTGTGTACAATGCACAGTCCCTTGAATACGACCCTCTGCCGAATCGGGAGCCAGTGTAGCTCCTGCATCAGTTGGGACGAATGTGCCGTCCTAGGTTTTTTATAGATCAACCTGGCGGCATCATTCATTACCCCCTGTAGCTTATCCAGCAACCGCTGGGGTAGCCCGATGTACAAGGAGTTTCCGTAGTCCAGCCTAGCCAAAATTATGGCTGAGACCACGCGTCTCAAGGTGGAAAATGAGAGTAAAGCTGAAATTTTCCTCAGTTGTCGCATCAGGCCAATGCAGGTACCCACTACCGTCGAGACTTGTTTTCCCATGGAGAGCTTCTCATCCACGTACAAACCCAGACTTTTCACTGCGGCCGCTGGTTTTGGTGGTACACCCAGCTCCACAGGCCAGAATTTCTCGTTCCAGGGGTTGCCCGTGATGGAAATGGGCAACACTTCCGTCTTATCCGGGTTAATTTTTAAGGAGTTTTTAGACATCCAATTAACCGTGGCTTTAAGTATGTCCTGCAGCCTGGTAGACGCTCCTGGACCATCATCCAGCCGAATGATTATCTGGGTGTCATCGGCGTAGTTGTATACTAAGCAATCCATCCTGTTTAGGAGTGCAATTAAGGGCTGTAGGTATGCATTAAAGAGTAGGGGCGACAGGGCAGAGCCCTGTGGGACCCCGCAGGTGATGGGTGCGGAGGTGGAAAGCAGGTCCCCCAGCTGAACTCTTTGTGTCCTATCCTGCAGGAAGGATGTAAGCCATGCAAGAGCGGAGCCCCTGATACCAAAAGATCTCAACCGCGACAGAAGTTGTTCATGACACACGGTATCAAAGGCCGCGGAGAGATCTAATAGTACCAGGGCACTCGATGTTTTTTTGTCAGCCCTACTCCTCAGTTCGTCCAGGATTGATAGCATAACTAGTTCCGTGCTATGATTAGCACGGAACCCTGCCTGATTAGCCTCCAGCAGGTTGTTGCACTCTAGATGTTTTGAGAGCACCGCCAACACATGCTGCTCGGCCACCTTAGCCAGGAAAGGCAGCTGTGAGATGGGACGGAAATTCTTTAAACATTTTGTGTCCGACCCAGGTTTTTTTAATAGCGGGATCAGGCGGGCCTCTTTGAAAGCTAGAGGAACCTGTCCTGTAGAGAGGGAAGTGTTCAGCAAATGCAAGACTTCATCCTCGATGCCTGATAGTGCCAGCTTAAACACTTCAGGGGGGCATGGATCCATCAGGGAGCCGGATTTAACTCGGCCAGTGATTGTAAGTAACTCCTGTTTTGAAATTAAGGGGAATCCAACTAACGGGATGATGTCCGATGGGACCGTAAGGTCGGGTGGACAGGAACATTCGAGGGATGTAGTTGCAGCAATTTCACCCAGAATATCGGAGATCTTATTGACGAAAAAGTCCTGGAACCTCTGGCAATCCTCCTGCACGAACTCAGTGCTTTGCTCTTTGTTAGTCCTGAGCTCATTCACCCATACAATCATTCATACATACAATCACTCATCTTTACAACACTATCATATGCACTCATACACCTATACAGACACTCACAGTCTGCCACTCATCCATGGAGTTACTCACACACCTAGTCAGTCCTGTAAAGAATCAATGACACTTCCATTTTCTTGTCTATACAGTTAAACATAGAGCACCTTACATTTTCAAACATATACTAACACATACTTACCTTCTTATACAATCATTGATACAAGTACAGATTGATCTGCACAGAGTCACACACCTCCCAGCTAGCCACACACACACTCAGTCTCCCATACAAATACTTGGGCAATCAATCAATAACCCATATAGTTACTCATATAGCTACTGATCAACACATGCAGCAGTTTACAGAACAACAGACATAATGATGCACAAATTAAGACAGTTTGGTCACTAACCCATGCAGTCAGTGAGACACATTTAATCACTCACTCATACAGTCAGTCATGCACCTACTAAATCCTTCGTCCAGACACTTACACATCCACTCATTCTTCAATATGTAAGACATACTTCAACTTTATAGAAACAAAAAATCACTGGATGTTGTTATCAGTGATGTCACTGACCATGTCATGAATGATGTAATATGTGACATCATCAGCAGTGGATTGCGGGTGCGCGATATATAGTTAGTGCAACTAACTATATATGGAATTTCAATGGTTTTGTGTGAGTAAAATAAGGTTTTCTAAATGCTAATTCCTAACTATATATGGTCTATAACCTATGGTTTTTTCAGTGAATATATATATATATATATATATATAACCTACTGGAGGTCGCCAGTAGGTAGTATAGTTACAACCTAGTTTCCATAGGAAGAGCATTTTTTGATTTCCTTATAACTTAGGCGTTGTTTAATAAATCTTTATGAAATTGTCCAACTAGTTGCATTCATTAGGTCAGCTCCTATCGTGAAAGTTTGAGGGTGCTTCATCAAGCGGGGGCTGAGAAAAAAGGGGGATCCCAAAACGCAATTTCCCCATGTTAATTTCCATAGGAAATTTTGCAACGAGCTACAGCGCGAACAGCTGAACGGAATTACCCCAAATTTAACAGAAAGTTAGAGCATGGTGCAGAAAGTGAATTTTTTTTAAATGGTGTAAATCCGTTCAGTAGTTTTTGAGAAATTCAAAAAATAAGAGTCAAAAAATCAAATTCCCATAGGAAACTTTGAGCAAGGCTACAGCTGAAACTACTGAACGGAATTACCCCATATTTGGCACAAAGGTAGTGCGTGGGTCGGAAAGAGACATTTTTTAAATGGTGTAAATCTGTTCAGTAGTTGCTGAGAAATTAGAAAAATAAAATTTTCGATATCTGGGCAGGAGGTACACTGTGATTGGCTGCCAACACTCCAAACCAGGAAGTTTTGGCAGCCATCTTGTGGCTTGGTTGAAGCAAGTCACTAGAAAACAGAGAAACAAAGGTAGACAACAAGAGAAGGGGCAGATTAGAAACATCCTGACCCCCTAGGCCTGGTTAGGGTGTCCCAGGAGGACCCAGAGGGCCCTAAAAAATAAAAATAAATTAACAAAATTTGCGTAATTGGCGCTGGGGTCGTGGGTTCCCGTGTTTTATTTTAATGAGACCCGGGCAGGTTAGGTCCCACGGGCATTTCTTAAAAAATAATAGCGGGGGCTCGCTGGGGCAGCGGGTGCTTGCTGGGGTCCCCGCAGTCTCGGGGCTTCACTCATGTTGGGAGGGGGTTGCGAAGCCCCCCTCCTGGAGCTCTCCATCTGCTTATAACTTTGGCGTCTTTTGACGATTCCTTACGAAAGCTTCTCTTTTTTGATGAAAGTTTAGGGGTGATTGGTCAAGGGGGGGCTGAGAAAAAAGGGGAGTAGGAAAACGTATTTTCTCAATGGATTTTCCATAGGAAACTTTAGACAAGGCAACAGGTCAAACTGCTGAACGGAATTACGCCAAATTTGGCAGGGAGAAAGGTCTTGATCCAGGAAGCGTGGTTTTGATGAAATGGTGTAAATCCGTTCAGTAATTTCGAGACATTAAAGGGAAAAAATATATATATATATATCTGTGCGGTGCCTTACTCCAGAGCACTAGCTTGCGTCTGATTGGCTGCTAACTCTTGCAGCAGGAGGTGTCCTCTGATTGGCTGCTAACACTTGAAACCAGAAAGTGTTAGCAGCTATTTTGTGCATCGCATTGAGTGAAAATATAAAAGAAAGGTTCCTGGGGCAATTTAATATAGCGGAGCTCTGTGTAATGATGATTTGAACGCAGTGAAGTTTTAAGAATTATTAACAATAAAGGAGAAACAGTTGAGCACCAGGCAGCACGACTTCCACTCCAGGACACTAGTAGGAAGATAACCCTTTCACGCTCCCTTTGCCCAAAATCACCACTTTGAAGGTATGCCTTTAGAAGCCAGTCCATCATCTTGCAGCTGTCTAACTTTGCGAGCTAGTACGCTGCTGGGCCTGTACCTCTGCGAGCTACTACGCTGCGGTTCCTTTGGGAGCGTACGGCTCGTAGTTCTGCCTCTGTGAGTTGAGCTGACTGGCCCAGTTATCTCTCTGCGAGCCTGGGTACGGACTGTTCATAAATCTCACTATATGAGCATTGAAAAGCCATTTTGTGATTCAGTCCGTCAGCTGGCATCTGTCTGAGGCATTTCTGAAAACATACCAGAGCTCTGTCTGTGGGAGATACTCCTTTCATGCTGCCTCTCCCCACATCAGCAGGTAACGCACCCTCTTCCCACATCACCAGCATACCGTCAACAGCCTTGTTGGGCCCGCAAGTCTCCCTCTGCGAACCACTGGTGGGCTCGCAGCTCTTCCTATGCGACTTCTCGGGCCCGCACTTTTACGAGCCAGCCCGCCGGCTTGCAGGTCTCTGAGAAGAGATGCAATGGAGGCAACGAAGATGCAGGTCGGACACCCAACACTACTCCGACATCGCCCAGCAGCAGCTCCTTGTCCGCCATCCCCGCTCACCCCCCACAAACAAATGTGACAGGAACGTTTTTAAATGTGGAGCCTAACAAATCAGCTGGGGTTGCAGTTTTAATCAAAAAGATGCTTGTGAGGTTGGACAAATAAGAATCTTAGTCATGTATGGATTTACATATATAACATTTATAAAACATTTTATTAAAACAAAACAGCAATAAATAAAACTATGTGGGTAAAATATTTTATTAAAAGAAAACAACAACAAATAAAACTATGTACAGCCATGGTGTGTCATCCCTCGACAATTTGTGAATCACATCCTGCAAGACAAAAAGGAGAGAGAAAGCGAGGAAGAGTGAGATACAAGGAAGCTAGAAAGAGAGAAACAGTGTGAAAGAGAGGAAGAGAGAGAAAGAGTGAGAGAGAGAGGAAGAAAGAGAGCGAAAGAGAAACTGGTAGAGGATGACAGAAAGAAAGAGTAAGACAGAGCTAGAGAGAGAAAGAGAAAGAGAGAGATACAAGGAAGGGAGAAAGGTAGAAAGAGGAAGAGAGGAAGAGAGAGAGAAAGAGAGAGAAAGAGAGAAGGAGTGAGAGAGAGGAAGAGAGAAAGAGTTAAACAG
This sequence comes from Lissotriton helveticus, assembly GCF_964261635.1. Lineage (NCBI taxonomy): Eukaryota > Metazoa > Chordata > Amphibia > Caudata > Salamandridae > Lissotriton > Lissotriton helveticus. The sequence continues at coordinate 728,450,459 of NC_136061.1, forward strand.
TGTGAGAGAGAGGAAGAGAGAGAGAGGAAGAGAGAGGGAAAAAGAGTGGGAGAGAGGAAGAGGGAGACAGAAAGAGTGAGAGAGAAGAAGAGAGAAAAGAGAAAGAAAGAAAGAAAGAAAGAGAGAAAGAAACAGTATGAAAGAGAGGAAACGAGGGGCAAACAGTGTGAGAGAGAGGAAGAGAGAGAGAGGAAATGGGAGAAAGAAAGAATGAGAGAGAGAAAGAGACAGAGAAAGAGAGAAACTGTGAGAGAGAAAGAAAGGAAGAGATGGAAAGGGAGTGTTGATACTGGAGAAAATCTTCGCAGCTCACCTTTGTGTCACCGGTGTGTCTCCAACCATGTGCCGGGACATAGTGCACCGTCAAGTTTAGGTATCTGAAAGATAGTATACAATTAGTAATTGCTGACTATATACAACTGCACACGGGTAATTCTCTGTTTCGGCTTTGTGCACCCAGGCTACTACATCCCACCCACTTCCACTGCCCAGAGGATTCTAACAGCCGCTGACCTGGCCTTCTATGGAAATTCTCAAGGGCATATTATCAAGCCACTTATCACTGCTTTAGCGGTAAAGTAGCAATATTGGGCTAGTTTGGGCTACTTTTTAGTTGGCTATGGGCTATAGAAAGCTTAAAAAATCTGACAACACTGGATGCGAGTGTCAGTGTTGGAGTGCTACCGTCACCAGGGTTGCAAAAGCCAAAGTGTCACTCTGTGAGTCAAGTCCCACAATATGGCCAACATGGAAGGTACGGGGAATTACTGACCCTATATTCATCCGTATTTCCACACAAGAAAGATGGTGGACTTGAGCTATCTGTGTAGATATGAATGTTTATTGCACATTCAGTGTAGTGTTGCAGCTGTAGCAATATAGGGCCATGGAAAGTTGAAGTTTCAGTTTTTGGCACATGGAGGGCAGGCAATTAGAGACACGGTCGTTGTCGGAGTTAGGCTGTGACAACATATATACTTATACAATCACTCCGACAATCCTCACACACTTATAAATTCAGTATATACTCTCCTTGCAGTACTCTAATGATGCAGTCTCTACGTACGTACTTGTACAATGACCGAGACAAAGTTACATAACAAAAGTTTTCCCCCACTGTCAAAGGTAAGATGATTGCATACGCTGTCCAGAGCACTATGTAATGTGGTAGGGCCTAGGGGCAGCATGTTGCATACATAATGAACACACGGACACAGATAGATAGTGGAACTGGGAACGGCCACGTGCGCTCAACTCCTTTTTATTACCAGGGTCACATGTCCAGTGACGTCTGTGGTGGATGCGTGTGGGGTGACTGCAAACCAACCCTCCGGGAATGGTTGGTGCTGGCAACAAGTACAACAGTTATCATTGGATCAGACACAGACACTCAATCATAAAGTGTCAATGATTTGTGCTGCACTAAGTCCCAGATATAAAATAATACAGTAAAGATTCTATCGTAAAGGATTCATGACTTGTGGTACACTGAGGTAGGACAGCAGATGTGAAATTATGCACAAAATATTTGATCAAAATGGGTTGTAGTGACCACTCCACATACGTGTTTGTAATTTCAGTGAAAATGTATTGGTAACTTCGTCCAGCTATAAAGAAAGGTGCAAGTACGATCTCTGCCACATTACAACTGGCATTGTAACGTTCTCCACCTCTCGTGTGCAGTAGTCAGCATAGACATCGAGGAATGTTTTTAGTCACTTCCTCTTGACAAAGTTCGAGGACATAGAGTACAATTCTCTCTGTAATAAATAAAACATGTTTCAATTTAAATTGTGAACTCTTCTGACCGCAGTGTAGGTGTATGGAATAAAAGATGAAACATTTATGGAATACACAGTCGAAATATGTAGGTTTCAGGGTCGTTCAGAGGATCCAATTTCTCAATGTGAAAGCATTTTCAAGCTGAAGCTGTACAATTTTTTGCTAAGTGTCTTCTCCTGTGAAATTTCCTCCCACATTTCTTTCAATTCTGTCTTCGCAGACTTGGCAATATATGACGTGACATAGCGAGCAACAGCAATTGAGTTAACAGCAACATATTGTAGGTCCACATCTTCAAAATCACTGGATTGTAATCATTAAGGTACTTTGATTCTTCTGTTCTTTTTATATTATAAGTATTTTTGGATGATTTTCGAGTGATAGTATGCCTCACTGCTGACATAAAACTGTTCACTCTTCCTTTCGATGACTCATGGTGCACTGAGTTACTAGTACCTTTGGCGCTCAGCGTGTAGGTATCCTGCAATGATGCGTGTCCGAGGAAGCCGCACTCGGATCAATGTCTTTCTGTCAATTGAATTCTACCTCAATACCACCACATGGCGATAACTCATGGTGCACTGAGTTAGTAGTACCTTTGGCGCTCAGCGTGTATTACCGTTAGTTGTTGTTTTCATTTGTGACAAAAAAAAATTTGTGGAAGCTATTGCTGGAAAGCTGGGGATATCGGCTGTTTTCACTAGGTTTAAAATGAAGTGATAATTTAAAATCACTGAAAAACTATAGGTTTAAAGAAGATTATAATTAGAAATTAGCCTTTAAAAATCCACTGAAATTCACTGAAAAAACCATAGGTTTCAGGTACCTTATAGTTACAAATTAGCATTTAAAAAACCTTTGGAATTCACTGAAAAAAACATAGGTTTCAGGGACGTTATAGTTAGTTGGACATTTCACTCATATAAAACCATAGAAATTCTACCGTTATAGTTAGTTGAGCTAACTAAAACTCGCGCCCCTGTAATTCACTGCTGATGACTTCACATTTTCCATCATTCATGACATGGCCAGTGACATCACTGATGACATCACTGATGACATCTCAAATGACATCACATTAAATCCTTTTATTTTACTTTAGTATAGTTTTGTGGACTTATGCACTAATATGATGGAACATGGAAAGAGGATCCAATTTTCCAAGGCCACTGGGCTTGAATTAGTTTTTTCCAGTCCCAACCCCCGTTCCTTTATTCTAACCAGCGTATATTTCACAAGGGCACTAGACCGAATATACGAATAGTGATGGACAGCGCTGTATAACTGTGTGAGGAAGCAAGTTACCTTATTTTTCGGTAGCAGCACTAGACCGTAAGCATCAACTCTACCCCTTTACTCTTCACCGTCTATTTTGCTTTAGTAGTGGACCTTTTAATTAGGTGTCCAATACGTTGCATGTCGGGAATGATTTAAATGATGAAATGTTTTTTAATTAATTTCCTCTTGCATAATATGATGGTTAACAATTGGCACTGAGATATGGCAATTTATGTCAACATGTTACAGTTTAATATTGTCTGTATGACTATGCAATACATACCTTTCTAAGATGTCAGCCATTTGGAACGTAAATCGGGAATGGGTAATGGTTCCTCTTCTATGTCAATGTTATTTAAGCACGTCACTGTGAAGCTGGTAAAATCGTGTGATCAAGAAACAGGCTTGTCTCGAAAAGCGTAGTGGTTCTAAGAAAATAAACTTGTTTTGCAGTATCCCGTGACTTCCGAGTGTGCGTTATATCGTACGGATTTGTGAATATATATATATATATATATATATATATTGTAAACAATGGCCTTGCAGATTGGTAGATCACTCGACGGCGCTCATGTGTGATGCAGCCTCCCACCTTACTTCACATCATTTTTCGTTTTTGCCCAACGCGTTTCAAGGTAGAAACCTCTTCTTCTGGGGCCTGGGGCTGTGAATGAAAAAACATCTGAGTCTCGCATACCATTTCCGGTTTTATTTCATTCTTGCACCTCCCTCCAATGATGTATGGCACAGTTCAAGGCATTATGGTGCATGATGGGACATTTAGTTCTCAGTGCGAGAGTCAGATAGTAATTCCATGTTTATTTCACCTTTTTAGTTCATATTGTTACCTTAGTAGGTTGTTTTTCATTCAGGCAGGCTTAACCGGAAATGGTATGTGAGACTCAGATGTTTTTTCATTCACAGCCCCAGGCCCCAGAAGAAGAGGTTTCTACCTTGAAACGCGTTGGGCAAAAACGAAAAATGATGTGAAGTAAGGAGGGAGGCTGCATCACACATGAGCGCCGTCGAGTGATCTCCCAAGCTGCAAGGCCATTGTTTACAATATATATATATATATATATATATATAGATATATATATATATATATATATATATATCTATATATATATATATATATATATATATATATATATATATATATATATATAAACACGAAGTTTGCCTGCAAAAGGAAGGAGCCCACAAGCAAGGTGAAATCACGGCTTTTTAATCCTGTTGGGAGCAGCAGTGAAATGGATGCAAATTTCCAGCAACAAGCATCAAAGTCCAGCCTGACGCGTTTCGTAGCCTTACTTCATCAGAGGCTTGGGCTTGTACTCGGAGGCAAGCATTTTTATCAGGCAGCAACATACTTCCCGCCTCAGTGGGCGTTGCCAATCAGATGGCCTTGTGGTCTTGGTAGTCACCTGTCTTACTCGAGTGAGTAGCCTGCCCCCAAGCACCTAGATATTGTCACAATAAAACCCGAGTGGGGTGTGCTGTTATGCTTCTCAATTCAAAGCTGTCCATAGTCTGCCAACAAGTGCCCCATTGCTTCCATACCGGTGGCGTTTTTAGGCGTCTCCATGGGGGGCCAGCAAGCCCCAGGGCCTCCCTCCGCGGCTCAGGCTCACCGCTTAAACATAAACACGAAGTTTGCCTGCAAAAGGAAGGAGCCCACAAGCAAGGTGAAATTACGGCTTTTTAATCCTGTTGGGAGCAGCAGTGAAATGGATGCAAATTTCCAGCAACAAGCATCAAAGTCCAGCCTGATGCGTTTCGTAGCCTTACTTCATCAGAGGCTTGGGCTTGTACTCGGAGGCAAGCATTTTTATCAGGCAGCAACATACTTCCCGCCTCAGTGGGCGTTGCCAATCAGATGGCCTTGTGGTCTTGGTAGTCACCTGTCTTACTCGAGTGAATAGCCTGCCCCCAAGCACCTAGATAATGTCTCAATAAAACCTGAGTGGGGTGTGCTGTTATGCTTCTCAATTCAAAGCTGTCCATAGTCTGCCAACAAGTGCCCCATTGCTTCCATACCGGTGGCGTTTTTAGGCGTCTCCATGGGGGGCCAGCAAGCCCCAGGGCCTCCCTCCGCGGCTCAGGCTCACCGCTCAAACATAAACATGAAGTTTGCCTGCAAAAGGAAGGAGCCCACAAGCAAGGTGAAATCACAGCTTTTTAATCCTGTTGGGAGCAGCAGTGAAATGGATGCAAATTTCCAGCAACAAGCATCAAAGTCCAGCCTGACGCGTTTCGTATCCTTACTTCATCAGAGGCTTGGGCTTGTACTCGGAGGCAAGCATTTTTATCAGGCAGCAACATACTTCCCGCCTCAGTGGGCGTTGCCAATCAGATGGCCTTGTGGTCTTGGTAGTCACCTGTCTTACTCGAGTGAGTAGCCTGCCCCCAAGCACCTAGATATTGTCACAATAAAACCCGAGTGGAGTGTGCTGTTATGCTTCTCAATTCAAAGCTGTCCATAGTCTGCCAACAAGTGCCCCATTGCTTCCATACCGGTGGCGTTTTTAGGCGTCTCCATGGGGGGCCAGCAAGCCCCAGGGCCTCCCTCCGCGGCTCAGGCTCACCGCTCAAACATAAACACGAAGTTTGCCTGCAAAAGGAAGGAGCCCACAAGCAAGGTGAAATCACGGCTTTTTAATCCTGTTGGGAGCAGCAGTGAAATGGATGCAAATTTCCAGCAACAAGCATCAAAGTCCAGCCTGACGCGTTTCGTAGCCTTACTTCATCAGAGGCTTGGGCTTGTACTCGGAGGCAAGCATTTTTATCAGGCAGCAACATACTTCCCGCCTCAGTGGGCGTTGCCAATCAGATGGCCTTGTGGTCTTGGTAGTCACCTGTCTTACTCGAGTGAGTAGCCTGCCTCCAAGCACCTAGATAATGTCACAATAAAACCCGAGTGGGGTGTGCTGTTATGCTTCTCAATTCAAAGCTGTCCATAGTCTGCCAACAAGTGCCCCATTGCTTCCATACCGGTGGCGTTTTTAGGCGTCTCCATGGGGGGCCAGCAAGCCCCAGGGCCTCCCTCCGCGGCTCAGGCTCACCGCTCAAACATAAACACGAAGTTTGCCTGCAAAAGGAAGGAGCCCACAAGCAAGGTGAAATCACGGCTTTTTAATCCTGTTGGGAGCAGCAGTGAAATGGATGCAAATTTCCAGCAACAAGCATCAAAGTCCAGCCTGACGCGTTTCGTAGCCTTACTTCATCAGAGGCTTGGGCTTGTACTCGGAGGCAAGCATTTTTATCAGGCAGCAACATACTTCCCGCCTCAGTGGGCGTTGCCAATCAGATGGCCTTGTGGTCTTGGTAGTCACCTGTCTTACTCGAGTGAGTAGCCTGCCCCCAAGCACCTAGATAATGTCACAATAAAACCCGAGTGGGGTGTGCTGTTATGCTTCTCAATTCAAAGCTGTCCATAGTCTGCCAACAAGTGCCCCATTGCTTCCATACCGGTGGCGCTTTTAGGCGTCTCCATGGGGGGCCAGCAAGCCCCAGGGCCTCCCTCCGCGGCTCAGGCTCACCGCTCAAACATAAACACGAAGTTTGCCTGCAAAAGGAAGGAGCCCACAAGCAAGGGGAAATCACGGCTTTTTAATCCTGTTGGGAGCAGCAGTGAAATGGATGCAAATTTCCAGCAACAAGCATCAAAGTCCAGCCTGACGCGTTTCGTAGCCTTACTTCATCAGAGGCTTGGGCTTGTACTCGGAGGCAAGCATTTTTATCAGGCAGCAACATACTTCCCGCCTCAGTGGGCGTTGCCAATCAGATGGCCTTGTGGTCTTGGTAGTCACCTGTCTTACTCGAGTGAGTAGCCTGCCCCCAAGCACCTAGATAATGTCACAATAAAACCCGAGTGGGGTGTGCTGTTATGCTTCTCAATTCAAAGCTGTCCATAGTCTGCCAACAAGTGCCCCATTGCTTCCATACCGGTGGCGTTTTTAGGCGTCTCCATGGGGGGGCCAGCAAGCCTCAGGGCCTCCCTCCGCGGCTCAGGCTCACCGCTCAAACATAAACACGAAGTTTGCCTGCAAAAGGAAGGAGCCCACAAGCAAGGTGAAATCACGGCTTTTTCATCCTGTTGGGAGCAGCAGTGAAATGGATGCAAATTTCCAGCAACAAGCATCAAAGTCCAGCCTGACGCGTTTCGTAGCCTTACTTCATCAGAGGCTTGGGCTTGTACTCGGAGGCAAGCATTTTTATCAGGCAGCAACATACTTCCCGCCTCAGTGGGCGTTGCCAATCAGATGGCCTTGTGGTCTTGGTAGTCACCTGTCTTACTCGAGTGAATAGCCTGCCCCCAAGCACCTAGATAATGTCACAATAAAACCCGAGTGGGGTGTGCTGTTATGCTTCTCAATTCAAAGCTGTCCATAGTCTGCCAACAAGTGCCCCATTGCTTCCATACCGGTGGCGTTTTTAGGCGTCTCCATGGGGGGCCAGCAAGCCCCAGGGCCTCCCTCCGCGGCTCAGGCTCACCGCTCAAACATAAACACGAAGTTTGCCTGCAAAAGGAAGGAGCCCACAAGCAAGGTGAAATCACAGCTTTTTAATCCTGTTGGGAGCAGCAGTGAAATGGATGCAAATTTCCAGCAACAAGCATCAAAGTCCAGCCTGACGCGTTTCGTAGCCTTACTTCATCAGAGGCTTGGGCTTGTACTCGGAGGCAAGCATTTTTATCAGGCAGCAACATACTTCCCGCCTCAGTGGGCGTTGCCAATCAGATGGCCTTGTGGTCTTGGTAGTCACCTGTCTTACTCGAGTGAGTAGCCTGCCCCCAAGCACCTAGATATTGTCACAATAAAACCCGAGTGGGGTGTGCTGTTATGCTTCTCAATTCAAAGCTGTCCATAGTCTGCCAACAAGTGCCCCATTGCTTCCATACCGGTGGCGTTTTTAGGCGTCTCCATGGGGGGCCAGCAAGCCCCAGGGCCTCCCTCCGCGGCTCAGGCTCACCGCTCAAACATAAACACGAAGTTTGCCTGCAAAAGGAAGGAGCCCACAAGCAAGGTGAAATCACGGCTTTTTAATCCTGTTGGGAGCAGCAGTGAAATGGATGCAAATTTCCAGCAACAAGCATCAAAGTCCAGCCTGACGCGTTTCGTAGCCTTACTTCATCAGAGGCTTGGGCTTGTACTCGGAGGCAAGCATTTTTATCAGGCAGCAACATACTTCCCACCTCAGTGGGCGTTGCCAATCAGATGGCCTTGTGGTCTTGGTAGTCACCTGTCTTACTCGAGTGAGTAGCCTGCCCCCAAGCACCTAGATAATGTCACAATAAAACCCGAGTGGGGTGTGCTGTTATGCTTCTCAATTCAAAGCTGTCCATAGTCTGCCAACAAGTGCCCCATTGCTTCCATACCGGTGGCGTTTTTAGGCGTCTCCATGGGGGGCCAGCAAGCCCCAGGGCCTCCCTCCGCGGCTCAGGCTCACCGCTCAAACATAAACACGAAGTTTGCCTGCAAAAGGAAGGAGCCCACAAGCAAGGTGAAATCACGGCTTTTTAATCCTGTTGGGAGCAGCAGTGAAATGGATGCAAATTTCCAGCAACAAGCATCAAAGTCCAGCCTGACGCGTTTCGTAGCCTTACTTCATCAGAGGCTTGGGCTTGTACTCGGAGGCAAGCATTTTTATCAGGCAGCAACATACTTCCCGCCTCAGTGGGCGTTGCCAATCAGATGGCCTTGTGGTCTTGGTAGTCACCTGTCTTACTCGAGTGAGTAGCCTGCCCCCAAGCACCTAGATAATGTCACAATAAAACCCGAGTGGGGTGTGCTGTTATGCTTCTCAATTCAAAGCTGTCCATAGTCTGCCAACAAGTGCCCCATTGCTTCCATACCGGTGGCGTTTTTTGGCGTCTCCATGGGGGGCCAGCAAGCCCCAGGGCCTCCCTCCGCGGCTCAGGCTCACCGCTCAAACATAAACACGAAGTTTGCCTGCAAAAGGAAGGAGCCCACAAGCAAGGTGAAATCACGGCTTTTTAATCCTGTTGGGAGCAGCAGTGAAATGGATGCAAATTTCCAGCAACAAGCATCAAAGTCCAGCCTGACGCGTTTCGTAGCCTTACTTCATCAGAGGCTTGGGCTTGTACTCGGAGGCAAGCATTTTTATCAGGCAGCAACATACTTCCCGCCTCAGTGGGCGTTGCCAATCAGATGGTCTTGTGGTCTTGGTAGTCACCTGTCTTACTCGAGTGAGTAGCCTGCCCCCAAGCACCTAGATAATGTCACAATAAAACCCGAGTGGGGTGTGCTGTTATGCTTCTCAATTCAAAGCTGTCCATAGTCTGCCAACAAGTGCCCCATTGCTTCCATACCGGTGGCGTTTTTAGGCGTCTCCATGGGGGGCCAGCAAGCCCCAGGGCCTCCCTCCGCGGCTCAGGCTCACCGCTCAAACATAAACACGAAGTTTGCCTGTAAAAGGAAGGAGCCCACAAGCAAGGTGAAATCACGGCTTTTTAATCCTGTTGGGAGCAGCAGTGAAATGGATGCAAATTTCCAGCAACAAGCATCAAAGTCCAGCCTGACGCGTTTCGTAGCCTTACTTCATCAGAGGCTTGGGCTTGTACTTGGAGGCAAGCATTTTTATCAGGCAGCAAAATACTTCCCGCCTCAGTGGGCGTTGCCAATCAGATGGCCTTGTGGTCTTGGTAGTCACCTGTCTTACTCGAGTGAGTAGCCTGCCCCCAAGCACCTAGATAATGTCACAATAAAACCCGAGTGGGGTGTGCTGTTATGCTTCTCAATTCAAAGCTGTCCATAGTCTGCCAACAAGTGCCCCATTGCTTCCATACCGGTGGCGTTTTTAGGCGTCTCCATGGGGGGCCAGCAAGCCCCAGGGCCTCCCTCCGCGGCTCAGGCTCACCGCTCAAACATAAACATGAAGTTTGCCTGCAAAAGGAAGGAGCCCACAAGCAAGGTGAAATCACAGCTTTTTAATCCTGTTGGGAGCAGCAGTGAAATGGATGCAAATTTCCAGCAACAAGCATCAAAGTCCAGCCTGACGCGTTTCGTAGCCTTACTTCATCAGAGGCTTGGGCTTGTACTCGGAGGCAAGCATTTTTATCAGGCAGCAACATACTTCCCGCCTCAGTGGGCGTTGCCAATCAGATGGCCTTGTGGTCTTGGTAGTCACCTGTCTTACTCGAGTGAGTAGCCTGCCCCCAAGCACCTAGATATTGTCACAATAAAACCCGAGTGGGGTGTGCTGTTATGCTTCTCAATTCAAAGCTGTCCGTAGTCTGCCAACAAGTGCCCCATTGCTTCCATACCGGTGGCGTTTTTAGGCGTCTCCATGGGGGGCCAGCAAGCCCCAGGGCCTCCCTCCGCGGCTCAGGCTCACCGCTCAAACATAAACACGAAGTTTGCCTGCAAAAGGAAGGAGCCCACAAGCAAGGTGAAATCACGGCTTTTTCATCCTGTTGGGAGCAGCAGTGAAATGGATGCAAATTTCCAGCAACAAGCATCAAAGTCCAGCCTGACGCGTTTCGTAGCCTTACTTCATCAGAGGCTTGGGCTTGTACTCGGAGGCAAGCATTTTTATCAGGCAGCAACATACTTCCCGCCTCAGTGGGCGTTGCCAATCAGATGGCCTTGTGGTCTTGGTAGTCACCTGTCTTACTCGAGTGAGTAGCCTGCCTCCAAGCACCTAGATAATGTCACAATAAAACCCGAGTGGGGTGTGCTGTTATGCTTCTAAATTCAAAGCTGTCCATAGTCTGCCAACAAGTGCCCCATTGCTTCCATACCGGTGGCGTTTTTAGGCGTCTCCATGGGGGGCCAGCAAGCCCCAGGGCCTCCCTCCGCGGCTCAGGCTCACCGCTCAAACATAAACACGAAGTTTGCCTGCAAAAGGAAGGAGCCCACAAGCAAGGTGAAATCACGGCTTTTTAATCCTGTTGGGAGCAGCAGTGAAATGGATGCAAATTTCCAGCAACAAGCATCAAAGTCCAGCCTGACGCGTTTCGTAGCCTTACTTCATCAGAGGCTTGGGCTTGTACTCGGAGGCAAGCATTTTTATCAGGCAGCAACATACTTCCCGCCTCAGTGGGCGTTGCCAATCAGATGGCCTTGTGGTCTTGGTAGTCACCTGTCTTACTCGAGTGAGTAGCCTGCCCCCAAGCACCTAGATAATGTCACAATAAAACCCGAGTGGGGTGTGCTGTTATGCTTCTCAATTCAAAGCTGTCCATAGTCTGCCAACAAGTGCCCCATTGCTTCCATACCGGTGGCGTTTTTAGGCGTCTCCATGGGGGGCCAGCAAGCCCCAGGGCCTCCCTCCGCGGCTCAGGCTAACCGCTCAAACATAAACACGAAGTTTGCCTGCAAAAGGAAGGAGCCCACAAGCAAGGTGAAATCACGGCTTTTTAATCCTGTTGGGAGCAGCAGTGAAATGGATGCAAATTTCCAGCAACAAGCATCAAAGTCCAGCCTGACGCGTTTCGTAGCCTTACTTCATCAGAGGCTTGGGCTTGTACTCGGAGGCAAGCATTTTTATCAGGCAGCAACATACTTCCCGCCTCAGTGGGCGTTGCCAATCAGATGGCCTTGTGGTCTTGGTAGTCACCTGTCTTACTCGAGTGAGTAGCCTGCCCCCAAGCACCTAGATAATGTCACAATAAAACCCGAGTGGGGTGTGCTGTTATGCTTCTCAATTCAAAGCTGTCCATAGTCTGCCAACAAGTGCCCCATTGCTTCCATACCGGTGGCGTTTTTAGGCGTCTCCATGGGGGGCCAGCAAGCCTCAGGGCCTCCCTCCGCGGCTCAGGCTCACCGCTCAAACATAAACACGAAGTTTGCCTGCAAAAGGAAGGAGCCCACAAGCAAGGTGAAATCACGGCTTTTTCATCCTGTTGGGAGCAGCAGTGAAATGGATGCAAATTTCCAGCAACAAGCATCAAAGTCCAGCCTGACGCGTTTCGTAGCCTTACTTCATCAGAGGCTTGGGCTTGTACTCGGAGGCAAGCATTTTTATCAGGCAGCAACATACTTCCCGCCTCAGTGGGCGTTGCCAATCAGATGGCCTTGTGGTCTTGGTAGTCACCTGTCTTACTCGAGTGAATAGCCTGCCCCCAAGCACCTAGATAATGTCACAATAAAACCCGAGTGGGGTGTGCTGTTATGCTTCTCAATTCAAAGCTGTCCATAGTCTGCCAACAAGTGCCCCATTGCTTCCATACCGGTGGCGTTTTTAGGCGTCTCCATGGGGGGCCAGCAAGCCCCAGGGCCTCCCTCCGCGGCTCAGGCTCACCGCTCAAACATAAACACGAAGTTTGCCTGCAAAAGGAAGGAGCCCACAAGCAAGGTGAAATCACGGCTTTTTAATCCTGTTGGGAGCAGCAGTGAAATGGATGCAAATTTCCAGCAACAAGCATCAAAGTCCAGCCTGACGCGTTTCGTAGCCTTACTTCATCAGAGGCTTGGGCTTGTACTCGGAGGCAAGCATTTTTATCAGGCAGCAACATACTTCCCACCTCAGTGGGTGTTGCCAATCAGATGGCCTTGTGGTCTTGGTAGTCACCTGTCTTACTCGAGTGAGTAGCCTGCCCCCAAGCACCTAGATAATGTCACAATAAAACCCGAGTGGGGTGTGCTGTTATGCTTCTCAATTCAAAGCTGTCCATAGTCTGCCAACAAGTGCCCCATTGCTTCCATACCGGTGGCGTTTTTAGGCGTCTCCATGGGGGGCCAGCAAGCCCCAGGGCCTCCCTCCGCGGCTCAGGCTCACCGCTCAAACATAAACACGAAGTTTGCCTGCAAAAGGAAGGAGCCCACAAGCAAGGTGAAATCACGGCTTTTTCATCCTGTTGGGAGCAGCAGTGAAATGGATGCAAATTTCCAGCAACAAGCATCAAAGTCCAGCCTGACGCGTTTCGTAGCCTTACTTCATCAGAGGCTTGGGCTTGTACTCGGAGGCAAGCATTTTTATCAGGCAGCAACATACTTCCCGCCTCAGTGGGCGTTGTCAATCAGATGGCCTTGTGGTCTTGGTAGTCACCTGTCTTACTCGAGTGAGTAGCCTGCCCCCAAGCACCTAGATAATGTCACAATAAAACCCGAGTGGGGTGTGCTGTTATGCTTCTCAATTCAAAGCTGTCCATAGTCTGCCAACAAGTGCCCCATTGCTTCCATACCGGTGGCGTTTTTAGGCGTCTCCATGGGGGGCCAGCAAGCCCCAGGGCCTCCCTCCGCGGCTCAGGCTCACCGCTCAAACATAAATACGAAGTTTGCCTGCAAAAGGAAGGAGCCCACAAGCAAGGTGAAATCACGGCTTTTTAATCCTGTTGGGAGCAGCAGTGAAATGGATGCAAATTTCCAGCAACAAGCATCAAAGTCCAGCCTGACGCGTTTCGTAGCCTTACTTCATCAGAGGCTTGGGCTTGTACTCGGAGGCAAGCATTTTTATCAGGCAGCAACATACTTCCCGCCTCAGTGGGCGTTGCCAATCAGATGGCCTTGTGGTCTTGGTAGTCACCTGTCTTACTCGAGTGAGTAGCCTGCCCCCAAGCACCTAGATAATGTCACAATAAAACCCGAGTGGGGTGTGCTGTTATGCTTCTCAATTCAAAGCTGTCCATAGTCTGCCAACAAGTGCCCCATTGCTTCCATACCGGTGGCGTTTTTAGGCGTCTCCATGGGGGGCCAGCAAGCCTCAGGGCCTCCCTCCGCGGCTCAGGCTCACCGCTCAAACATAAACACGAAGTTTGCCTGCAAAAGGAAGGAGCCCACAAGCAAGGTGAAATCACGGCTTTTTCATCCTGTTGGGAGCAGCAGTGAAATGGATGCAAATTTCCAGCAACAAGCATCAAAGTCCAGCCTGACGCGTTTCGTAGCCTTACTTCATCAGAGGCTTGGGCTTGTACTCGGAGGCAAGCATTTTTATCAGGCAGCAACATACTTCCTGCCTCAGTGGGCGTTGCCAATCAGATGGCCTTGTGGTCTTGGTAGTCACCTGTCTTACTCGAGTGAGTAGCCTGCCCCCAAGCACCTAGATAATGTCACAATAAAACCCGAGTGGGGTGTGCTGTTATGCTTCTCAATTCAAAGCTGTCCATAGTCTGCCAACAAGTGCCCCATTGCTTCCATACCGGTGGCGTTTTTTGGCGTCTCCATGGGGGGCCAGCAAGCCCCAGGGCCTCCCTCCGCGGCTCAGGCTCACCGCTCAAACATAAACACGAAGTTTGCCTGCAAAAGGAAGGAGCCCACAAGCAAGGTGAAATCACGGCTTTTTAATCCTGTTGGGAGCAGCAGTGAAATATATGCAAATTTCCAGCAACAAGCATCAAGGTCCAGCCTGACGCGTTTCGTAGCCTTACTTCATCAGAGGCTTGGGCTTGTACTCGGAGGCAAGCATTTTTATCAGGCAGCAACATACTTCCCGCCTCAGTGGGCGTTGCCAATCAGATGGCCTTGTGGTCTTGGTAGTCACCTGTCTTACTCGAGTGAGTAGCCTGCCCCCAAGCACCTAGATAATGTCACAATAAAACCCGAGTGGGGTGTGCTGTTATGCTTCTCAATTCAAAGCTGTCCATAGTCTGCCAACAAGTGCCCCATTGCTTCCATACCGGTGGCGTTTTTAGGCATCTCCATGGGGGGCCAGCAAGCCCCAGGGCCTCCCTCCGCGGCTCAGGCTCACCGCTCAAACATAAACACGAAGTTTGCCTGCAAAAGGAAGGAGCCCACAAGCAAGGTGAAATCACGCCTTTTTAATCCTGTTGGGAGCAGCAGTGAAATGGATGCAAATTTCCAGCAACAAGCATCAAAGTCCAGCCTGACGCGTTTCGTAGCCTTACTTCATCAGAGGCTTGGGCTTGTACTCGGAGGCAAGCATTTTTATCAGGCAGCAAAATACTTCCCGCCTCAGTGGGCGTTGCCAATCAGATGGCCTTGTGGTCTTGGTAGTCACCTGTCTTACTCGAGTGAGTAGCCTGCCCCCAAGCACCTAGATAATGTCACAATAAAACCCGAGTGGGGTGTGCTGTTATGCTTCTCAATTCAAAGCTGTCCATAGTCTGCCAACAAGTGCCCCATTGCTTCCATACCGGTGGCATTTTTAGGCATCTCCATGGGGGGCCAGCAAGCCCCAGGGCCTCCCTCCGCGGCTCAGGCTCACCGCTCAAACATAAACACGAAGTTTGCCTGCAAAAGGAAGGAGCCTACAAGCAAGGTGAAATCACAGCTTTTTAATCCTGTTGGGAGCAGCAGTGAAATTGATGCAAATTTCCAGCAACAAGCATCAAAGTCCAGCCTGACGCGTTTCGTAGCCTTACTTCATCAGAGGCTTGGGCTTGTACTCGGAGGCAAGCATTTTTATCAGGCAGCAACATACTTCCCGCCTCAGTGGGCGTTGCCAATCAGATGGCCTTGTGGTCTTGGTAGTCACCTGTCTTACTCGAGTGAGTAGCCTGCCCCCAAGCACCTAGATAATGTCACAATAAAACCCGAGTGGGGTGTGCTGTTATGCTTCTCAATATATATTACCTACTGGCGGTCGCCAGTAGGTATATATAGTTAGGATTTTTTCTCTATGGGTTTTTTGAAAATTCTATGTCTAATAACTTTGGCGTTTGTGGACGGAATCGGCTGAAATTTTCAGGAAAATGGCACATTTTGTTTCTGAGCAGCCCTTGAAAATTTGGGGGGGGTTCGTCCAGTGGGGGCCGAGAAAAAAGGGGGGTCCCAAAACGTGTTTTTAACATTGAGTTTTCCATAGGGCGGTTGGCCTCACTTTTAGCCCGAACGGCTGAATGGATTTGCACGAAACTTGGCAAAATTGTAGGGACTGGTAGCCCGATGTGCCTTTTGTAGGTCTCAATATATGTGCTCCAGTGGATTTTGAGAAATTAACGTTTAAAAAAAGATATATATCTGTAACAGCGGACCGGTTAGCGCTCTGGTTCGCGGACTTTTCGCGCAACGGAGCTTTGTGAAGCGAAGCTGATTGGTTCTCCGGCGTCTGTCAACATTCCAAACAGTCCGTAGCGGCCGCCATCTTGTCTCTCGGTAGGATCGAGAGACAAGAGGAGGTCAAAACAAAGGGGGAAATAACTATAAGGGGGCATAGTAGATCCTCGCTGACCCCCTAGGTTTGATGTGGAGGTTTTAAAAGGGCCTCGCGGGGCAAAAAAACCCCAAAATAATAATAATCGAACGGCTGAATGGATTTGCACGAAACTTGGCAAAATATTAGGGACTGGTAGCCCGATGTGCCTTTGCTAGGTCTCAATATATGTGCTCCAGTGGATTTTGAGAAATTAACGTTGAAAAAAAGATATATATCTGTAACAGCGCTCCGCTTCGCGTACTTTTCGCGTTACGGAGCTTTGCGAAGCTGATTGGTTCTCCGGCGTCTGTCAACATTCCAAACAGTCCGTAGCGGCCGCCATCTTGTCCCTCGGTAGGATTGAGAGACAAGAGGAGGCCAAAGCGAAGGGGGAAATGACCATAAGGGGGCATAGTAGATCCTTCCTGACCTCTTAGGTTTGATGTACCATTTTGCCAAGTTTGGTGTAATTCCGTTCAGCCATTCAGGCTGTAGACGTATGTAAATGTCCTATGGAAAATTGCATGGGGAAAACACATTTGAAAGTGTTGAAATTTAGAACCAATTAAAATGTTACTTTGGTTTTGTATTTGTGTGTGATGAAAGTTAATTGGTTATGTATATATGTCAAATGAGAGGAAACCACAGCCATTTTGTGATACTACTGTCTGAGGTACATTTGTGAGGAATTTTTGGTGGTGAATTTCTGGTGTTTGATTTACACAGTACTAACACTTCTGCTACTTTTAAAAAGGTGAGTTGTTAATTTGTAAGGGGAACTATGTTGTACACTTGAAGATAATTTGAAAAATGTTTTCTGTTATTTATTTGCAGTCCTTCTGTTATACTAAATACTTGATGAAGTTAGTTTTATATTATGTATTACTAAAAACGATAAATGAAAGTGATTATTTTTTTCTGCAATTTACAGCAAGCAATTTCAAAATAAAATGGCTCACAATGAAGAGACCGTGGCAATTTCTTTTGAATTGTCCACTACATTGATTGAAATTGAGAGCACCAATAATGAAATATTGTCACAAGGAGGACATGACTTGTATGATTCCATTAGATTGATTGAAATGGACAGCACCAAGAATGAAATATTGTCACAAGGAGATGACTTGAATGATTCCACTACATTGATTGAAATTGAGAGCACCAATAATGAAATATTGTCACAAGGAGGAGATGGCTTGTATGATTCCATTAGATTGATTGAAATGGACAGCACCAATAATGAAATATTGTCACAAGGAGGAGATGACTTGAATGATTCCACTACATTGATTGAAATTGAGAGCACCAATAATGAAATATTGTCACGAGGAGATGACTTGAATGATTCCACTACATTGATTGAAATGGACAGCACCAATAATGAAATATTGTCAGAAGGAGGAGATGACTTGAATGATTTTTTTGATCAATCTCTTGATGGCGAATTTATCGAGTGTTTGGAGACCATAGAGTTACAAGAATCATCATTGCAGACTTTTAATGAGGAGATTCCAGATGAGATGATTGAAGAGGAAATTACTGATGAGGACATGTTACTAGTTGTTTCAAATTTAGAAAATTCTGAAGAATAAATTTATATTTAGAAATCAAAAATTGTTTGAGACATTATTTATTTTTATTTTTAATTTATGAGGTTGTAGCGAAGTGATTGTAGTATAAAATGAGACTTATAGTATAGAGTGCAACATTTTTATGTTACATGGTAAGTTTACTCATATTTACTTCCCTTCTGCCACTATATTATCTCCAATGTGTATTTGACATCTCTTCTTCATCTCCGGCCTCCTTTCTCTCACTGTGTGTCTCCGATGCATCTTATCGCTGCTATTTTGTGTAATTACAGAAGAGAGTAAAATAAAATAGTTCGGAACGTGAAAAGGGGGCAAAGTAGAGTACTCCTCACCCCCTAGGCCTTTTTAGGCGGTCCCAAAAGGATCAGTTTCTGCTTTCCTGAGAGATTATGGTATGAGTTCCATATACCACAATAACTTGCATTACAACATGCAAGATATCTATCTCCTATTACCAACTTTTGGAGATATTCGCGCTAAGCGCGAATATCTCCAAAAAGTAACACCTGCCCTGAGCAGTTCTTAGCCATGTTATCCAATGGGAGGTGGATAACATGGCTAAGAGTATTAGCTCGGTAATGCATGAATATCGCTGAGTTTTTAGCGATATTCATGCATTGCGGCCGTTTATTATCGCATTTGCGATAAACCTTGATAATAGTAAGGTTTATCTTCGATAATTTCTGACGATGCTTAGTGGTAAAAAATTGGTTGGTAAGCATCGTTAGCGATAAATATCGCTTAACTTTGGTAATATGCCCCAACGTCTGTTAACGTTCGATTCGAAGGAAATGAGGAAGTGTTGAAAAACATTGTCTGCGCCATCTTGCCTTTTTTGAAATGCCACACTTTTGTCGTGCACGGCAGCCATTTTAGATGTCTTGACCAGACCCACTCTCTGCACGCTGTCGATTCGTAGCATGGCTCCTCACCCTCGTAAGCATCTCCCCCAGGCACTGGTCACCACCGCTCTCTGTCTTATGCATGGGCAATAAACCTTCCCCCATCTGCGCTGCTCTTCCCTGAGAATCACACTCTGTGCCCGCCCGACACCTCCCTTTCGCCCTATTCACTACCGCACCCTCTGACACTCCTCTCCCTCTGTGTCCGAATGTCCAGGCCGGTCCTAGGCTATCAGCTAGCCCTGCAGATGTAGTTTATGGCCCCAGCTGTAAAGAATCACCCCTCTTCAAAGGAGTTATAGTAGATCAAGGCCCACACCCGATGTGATCCGTCACAGCACACGCGTTCCTACTATCTGAAAACCATCCTGTATTGTGATTGGGGAGGGGACCGAGCCTGAAGCGGAAGATTCCAGGAATGACTCTTTGTACATCAAAGTTTTTACAATTATGTGTCACATTAAAAATATATAGCACTCCAACAAAGTAGTAGGAATATAAAACTTTAATAACATATAAATATATACAACAAAACAAAAACAGTAAAAACATTTAAACAACGAAGAGACCGTGGCAATTTCTTTTTAATTATCCAATAGATTTATTGAAATTGACAGCACCAATAATGAAATATTCTTGTCAGTAGCGGTCTGTTGTGCGAATAGTTCCAAGGCAGCAGAACGCGCTGAAATCTAGATGGCACGAAAGTGATGTCTAGTAAGTTGCCGCCCAGCAAAAAACGGCGTGGGGCGCCGCGGGGGTGAGTGAGTCCAGTAGGCACCACAGCTATTCTTACCGGCATTGCAGAATTACTGCTGGGGACAATGCCTGTGCTGTAGCAGGGTCACAGCAGAAACAAAAAGGATTCTGTTGAAGATGTTGTTGGTTTCAATTTGAAAACAGTTCTGGTGTCAACTGCTATGCTAATGTAGTGGTTAATGTTTTGTTTTCTCTAGAAAATGTAAAAGAGGGGGAGGCAGTCCAAAGTTCCGTTAAAAGGGCAAAGGAAAGGATCGGTGGTTTGAACTATCAGTCAAAAAGGGGAGGGGGTGCAATAATTTTTCCTACCGGGTCACACTGTGCTTTCACCGGAAGTGAGGTCTGCAGGATTGTAGTAATTCAAAGTGAGGCTGGCGCCAGCATGGGAGCGCCGACGTCCCGCGGATACAGTTTCGTCACTCCACGGGCGATCATGGCAGTCATTCCCCATCGGGGGTCGGAGACTCCCGCGGCTCCTCTAGAATCTTCAAGGTCGTGGAGGACTACGGTGGTGGAGTCAACCAGTGACCGGGCCATTTCTTTATGTTGGGCCCGCTCTTGCCAGGTCGACAGCCATTTTGAGAGTTCGGCAGCTACCGGCGATCGCGGGGTCACATGAGCGGACGGGCTCCACCCTGCCGGGCGAGACGTTGCAGCATGGCCACAGTGGCAGAACCGTTATCTAGGTCGTTCCGAAACTGTGCAGCACTGTAGTTGTTAGGATGCCACCGCCTGGAGCGCTGAGGGTGCAGCTGGGAAGCCTCCACCTGGGGAGGCGGGAGAGGCCTGTTCGCACCGTCTCTCCCTCCCAGTGCACCCCACGGCGTCTCGCTTGAGATTTGTTATGGCCGGACCAGGCGATGAGGACGAGGGGGGGGTCGGAGGCATGTGCAAGACATCCCCCTCCAGTGTTGTCGCAGCCATTATAAAAGAAAGAAGTGTCCCGTCCGTCTTCGGGCCGGGCTTCCGGTGGATGTCGGCCGGACGCCCCTGGCTCTGGCCCCATGAACGGGTTTCTTGGTTTATCGGCTGCAGCCGGATCCCGTCGGCCTCGGCCCCCCGACCGTTGGTGGTCGGACCGGAAGAGCATGTGGCGGGACTACCTGCAACTCTCAAGGGCCACCGCGGCCGGACTGGGAGAGAGAGGGGAGGGTCGAGGAGACATTCCCCCCCCCTGCAACTGTTCAGCGTTGTAAAGGCAATCCCCTGGCCGGGTCCCGCTGGTCTCGGCCTCTCCTCCGGCTACACCCTACGTTAGGATCTCCTGGCCGAGGCGTGGCAGCAGGACCTGCCTTATATGGGCTGCTCCCGGCTGGGCGTAGCCGGAACCCTGCCCCACCTTGGAAGTTTCCAGAGTGGGGGTGGATGTTCTACTGACTTGCATTTTCCCTAGTCTATCGATTTTTTTGGCGTGGCAGGCGGTGGGACAGCGAGGGGTGATTTGGTTTCTCTTACTGTTTTTCTGGTCTCTCACCACTGGCATATTTTAACGTTTTCTTGTTTCTAGGACATTAATAGGTTTTATCATTACGTTATGTTATCGTTTCTTTGTTCGTTGTTTAATAAAAGTTCATGTTCATCAGTGGCCTACTGATTTTCGTTTTCCTATTTTTTTCTTTCCAGGTTGTTTCATGGTAAAGTTTCTGTTAACAGGATACAGTGATCACTTCGTTATTATTGCATATGTCCTTTTCACTAGGGGTGCTCTCTGGTCGGGCCAGATGACGTATCTCTAGTAAATGGTCCGGGTGAAAAAGGTGCATCAATCAGTGGGGAGTAGATAGGCATGACAGATTACAACGGGGGAGAACGGTCCGCATTACGTACCCTTTCACTACTTGCAAAGATTTTCCTACGTTTATTTGCAAACAGGGAATACCTCCAAAAAGAACTAATTCCCAAACAGTCAATGTTCGGACAATCAATCAATCAATGAGGAATGAAATAGGTACGACGTGTTAAAGGCTTGCGTTACCTACCCTTCACTATCTGCAAAGGGAGATAGAATATTCCTATTCTTCCTCGTTTGCAGGTAGAGAAGATCGTTAAGAGAATTAACTTCGAACAATTCAATGCTCGATTGAAACAATCAACAAGGGGTACTGTGAACACAAATGAACGCCGCTTATATACATACGCATTGCTATTTTCAACAGGTTGTTCCTAATGTTTCTATTTTAGCGAGGTCAAAAGAGATCCCATTAGTGGCCTACTGATTTTGCTCGATTCCTTTTGTTTTTTTACACGATTTTTCGCTATCTGCAAAGACTAAACAGAGTATTGCGACTCTGTGCTTGTTTGTAAATAGAGAATGAACCAAAGAGAACAATCAATCAAATGGAGAGAGAAGCAGGCACGACGGATTACAAAGGGGGAAAGGGCTGCGTTAACTACCCTTCACTATCTGCAAAGAGAGAGTACTCCTAATAGAAATGAGGGGTGGGGGGCAGCAATCAAAGCAGATCAGTGTGCATAAACACGAAAAAAAAAATTCTTACCACGTACTTGACATTCGACAGCTTATGATATTTGCTATTAAAAAACCATTGAAATTCACTGAAAAAACCATAGGTTATAGACCATATATAGTTAGGAATTAGCATTTACAAAACCTTGAAAATTCACTGAAAAAACCATAGGTTATAGACCATATATAGTTAGGAATTAGCATTTAAAAAACCTTATTTTACTCACACAAAACCATTGAAATTCCATATATAGTTAGTTGCACTAACTATATATTGCGCACCCGCAATCCACTGCTGATGATGTCACATATTACATCATTCATGACATGGTCAGTGACATCACTGATGACATCACTGATGACATCTCAAATGACATCACTGATGACATCTCATTTGACATCAATGACCACATCACTGATGATATCATTCATGTGACAATACAATGCATCTCCTCACATTTTAATATAACCTCTGTTTCACCCAGTGTTAAAAACAGAGTATAATTTTTGAAACCATTGACACACCAATACTAGTTACTACATACGTACTCACTGATTCCTACGTCTACACACACATTCACTCATTCACCCATACAATCATTCATACATACAATCACTCATGTTTACAACACAATCATATGCACTCATACACCTATACAGACACTCACACTCTGCCACTCATCCATGGAGTTACTCACACACCTAGTCAGTCCTGTAAAGAATCAATCACACTTCCATTTTCTACTCTATACAGTTAAACATAGAGCACCTTACGTTTTCAACCATATACTAACACATACTTACTCTCTTATACAATCATTGATACAAGTACACATTGATCTCTACAGAGTCACACACCTCCCATCCAGCCACACACACACTCAGTCTCCCATGCAAATACTTGGGCAATCAATCAATAACCCATATAGTTACTCATATAGCTACTGATCAACACATGCAGCAGTTTACAGAACAACAGACATAATGATGCACAAATTAAGACAGTTTAGTCACTAACCCATGCACTCAGTGAGACACATTTAATCACTCACTCATACATTCAGTCATGCACCTACTAAATCCTTCGTCCAGACACTTATACATCCACTCATTCTTCAATATGTAAGACATATTTTAACTTTACAGAAACATAGTCACTGGATGTTGTCATCAGTGATGTCACTGACCATGTCATGAATGATGTAATATGTGACATCATCAGCAGTGGATTGCGGGTGCGCAATATATAGTTAGTGCAACTAACTATATATGGAATATATATATATATATATATATATATATATATATATATATATATATATATATATATATACATATATATATATATGTATGTATATATATATTCACTGAAAAAACCATAGGTTATAGACCATATATAGTTAGGAATTAGCATTTACAAAACCTTGAAAATTCACTGAAAAAACCATAGGTTATAGACCATATATAGTTAGGAATTAGCATTTAAAAAACCTTATTTTACTCACACAAAACCATTGAAATTCCATATATAGTTAGTTGTACTAACTATATATCGCGCACCCGCAATCCACTGCTGATGATGTCACATATTACATCATTCATGACATGGTCAGTGACATCACTGATGACATCACTGATGACATCTCAAATGACATCACTGATGACATCACTGATGACATCTCAAATGACATTACTGATGACATCACTGATGACTACATCCAGTGACTGTATAATTCTGTAAAGTTAAAATATGTCTTACATATTGAAGAATGAGTGGATGTATAAGTGTCTTGATGAAGGATTTAGTAGGGGCATGACTGACTGTATGAGTGACTGATTAAATGTGTCTCACTGAGTGCATGGGTTAGTGACTAAACTGTCTTAATTTGTGCATCATTATGTCTGTTGTACTGTAAACTGCTGCATGTGTTGATCAGTAGCTATATGATTAACTGTATGGGTTATTGATTGGTTGCAAAACAAACAAAAGAAACCTGGTCAGAATCGCTGTGAGTATGCCATGTTGAGTCTGAGACCATGAGTCCATTAATGACACTGTAGTGATATCACTGGGCTAGAAAAATTCCCATCAGCCCACCCATCTGGTGGTGTATCGTCACGTGGGAGATGTATCATAAATCCAAATCTTCAAGCAACTGAGATTGATGCAAAGAAGGATTTTGAAGATATTAAAGACCACAGTGATTCACTCGTGATGCCTAATGGGGTGCAGTGCGTGTGAGAAAGTGAGACTGTGTGATAAAATTGACTCAAAAGGACCAAAAATTCAGTTTATTCAGTATGGTACTATGGTCAAAACTAAAAACAATGCCTCAATAGTTTTAAAAAATAATAACTAGCCCGAGGCATAGTGCATATTGGTCGACATGTTTCAGCTAGATGGACAAATGGTCCTAGCTTTCTTCAGGACCCGGTGAAATACTGCGACTGCAAATTTACACAATCAATAATGTACTTATAGTGTTGAGTTTGTACAACAATAATGGATAAATCCTACCAGTTGTTCTGAGCCCAGATGTATACTGGTGGCAATCCAATCATAACGTCTATCCTAAAGCAAGATAGAAAAATGTACAACTCAATTAGTGTGAAGAATGGTCTCAAGGATAAACAGACACACAACAGACACACTCACAGTACGGTAGAGAAATTCTCGCCGCAACACAGTAGTTGTTTAAAATACCACTGGAAAGGTGTATGAAAATCACCGCAAATTAACAAAATAACTAAACTCACCCAGCATTATGTGGAATAATGCCTCACCTCACCCGGTCACCCACTCGGGAAAAGGGAGGCCCGCTCTGTCAGAGAGGAAAAAATCAAGAGACCTCAGAAAAATATAAGGGGTACTTGAGTGCAATTAGTCACTATTCATATATATTCTACTGACAAAACCTAGTCATTAAAAAGGAGATTCAACCTCAAGGAAACCTGGCAGTAACTATGCAAGGTGGCTATGATGAACTGGGGGAAAAAGTGATCTTGTAGTATAAGTCAAGACCACCCCAAACAAATAGGTATTTATGCTTAAAGAAGATATTTTTGAAGTGTAAGTCAAAAATACCCCAAGCAGATAGGTATTTATGCTTGAAAGGGTATTTAGACAAAATCCAGGTACAATGCCATAATATGGAGTGGCTAGCCAGAGTCCCACCTCAAGCGTCTTACCTGTCCGTCGGTACCTCAGTGTTGGCATCCGAGAGGGAGTGGAGGTAAATGACGGACAGGCGCATTCGTCTATATATAGCATGGTTAAGTAGTAATGAAATGCAGCTGTGTGGAAAGACGCGCTAAATCTCGCGTTGTAGAAGTGCGCTATACCCCATATACATGCGCGCTGAAGGAGAGTAAAACAGTGTACTATACACTATGCCCATGCGCGCTGAGAACAATCTCTACGATGTTAGCGTCAGCTATAATCAATGCTGTGCGCATGCGCAATGCGAAAACACTATTTCATCACGCAAGCGCAAACCGGCTACTAGTGCGAGTTCGCGCCAGACAGTATACAAGCTAAACGCATGCGCAGTGGGTGGCGAGTATTGTGCGCATGTGCGCAGAAGATGACGGGCGTCAACACGGACGTCAAAAAAGCGAGGAACCAACTAAAGTGCATCCAAGCTGTATTGGCAAATCACCATTGAAAAAATATTGCCGGTGAAGTGGATAGAAATAACCACCAGACAATAGGGTGTGTGTCAATGGCCAACAGTTGTCTGTATAATAAAATACACATGGTTGTTTACCCAATGAAGGGAATGGATCTAGCTACCAGACAATGAAACAGTGTATAGATAGCAAAAGGGTACCTGTGTAAAAATACATTAAATTGTTCACCCAATGTTTTGGACAACACAATAATATAATGATACTTAAATAAAAATCCCACACAGAGTATATCACTTGTGAGACTCAATCAAACCAGTCATATGCTCTATAAACTGTTATACGCAGGTTCTCACTCACAATTGAATGATAAAGTTCTCAAAATTACATGGACCAATACCTGGACGTAGATAGTTACAATGATGTCCACGGTATGTCGTCATTAAGTCCCTGGATGTGGCTCTTAAGAAGGAAAATCCATTTTTGTTCTTTCCTAAATAGGAACTTGGATGTATCATTGATGTGAGGAGGGATGAACGGCTGCTCAAGGATTAGCCATTTCATCTCATCGGCTGAGTGTCTTGCATCTAAGAAATGGTTCGTCAGTTTAGTAGCCTGTTTTCGACACCTGATGGTGCTCTTATGTTCCCCAATTCTTAATTTAATCTTACGGGTGGTATAGCCAATGTATTTAAGGGAACATGGGCAGATGATCATGTAGATGACATTGTCAGTGTTACAATTCGTATGCTTCCTAAGAGTCCATACTTTGCCTGTACCAATGTCGACTGTTTTGGTTTTGATCGTCTGTGGACAAGCACTACAAGACCCACACGGATAGTGACCGGTAACCGGTGGAAGATCCCACAGGTTAACCGATTTTTCACAGATTGACGTTCTGGGCCTGGTGTGGACAAGGGTGTCCCTCAGACTAGGTGCTCTTTTGAATGAAAAGAGGGGTTTGGGGATGTTGGCACTAGTAGTGTTAAGGATACCCCAATGTCTACGGATTGTACGTGCTAACAAACGTGAGTCGTTCCATAGGTGGTTTAGGTGGCCTTTTCTCAATAAGTGCCTCACGATTGTTGTTTGATGCACGTTTCCATGCTCTCTTAACAAGGTTGCGAGGATATCGTCGATCTTGTAATTGGTTGGCTAGCACATTGGCATGTTTATTGAACAACTCTCTAGAGGAGCAGTTTCTCCTAAGTCGGAGAAACTGACCCACTGGGAGATTGTCCACTAGGGAACGAGGATGGTGACTCTCAAAGAGCAATAGCGAGTTCCTCGCCATCGGTTTTGTGAAGAGCTCACTCTGGAGTCCACCAGATTCTGGAAAGATGTAAAGATCTAGAAAAGAGAGTCTATCGTGACTATACTCTAACGTGAAATTCAGATGTTCATTTTGTTCATTGAGCCATAGATGGGTCTTGTAGTGCTTGTCCACAGACGATCAAAACCAAAACAGTCGACATTGGTACAGGCAAAGTATGGACTCTTAGGAAGCATACGAATTGTAACACTGACAATGTCATCTACATGATCATCTGCCCATGTTCCCTTAAATACATTGGCTATACCACCCGTAAGATTAAATTAAGAATTGGGGAACATAAGAGCACCATCAGGTGTCGAAAACAGGCTACTAAACTGACGAACCATTTCTTAGATGCAAGACACTCAGCCGATGAGATGAAATGGCTAATCCTTGAGCAGCCGTTCATCCCTCCTCACATCAATGATACATCCAAGTTCCTATTTAGGAAAGAACAAAAATGGATTTTCCTTCTTAAGAGCCACATCCAGGGACTTAATGACGACATACCGTGGACATCATTGTAACTATCTACGTCCAGGTATTGGTCCATGTAATTTTGAGAACTTTATCATTCAATTGTGAGTGAGAACCTGCGTATAACAGTTTATAGAGCATATGACTGGTTTGATGGAGTCTCACAAGTGATATACACTGTGTGGGATTTTTTATTTAAGTATCATTATATTATTGTGTTGTCCAAAACATTGGGTGAACAATTTAATGTATTTTTACACAGGTACCCTTTTGCTATCTATACACTGTTTCATTGTCTGGTAAAGATCCATTCCCTTCATTGGGTAAACAACCATGTGTATTTTATTATACAGACAACTGTTGGCCATTGACACACACCCTATTGTCTGGTGGTTATTTCTATCCACTTCACCGGCAATATTTTTTCAATGGTGATTTGCCAATACAGCTTGGATGCACTTTAGTTGGTTCCTCGCTTTTTTGACGTCCGTGTTGACGCCCGTCATCTTCTGCGCACATGCGCACAATACTCGCCACCCACTGCGCATGCGTTTAGCTTGTATACTGTCTGGCGCGAACTCGCACTAGTAGCCGGTTTGCGCTTGCGTGATGAAATAGTGTTTTCGCATTGCGCATGCGCACAGCATTGATTATAGCTGACGCTAACATCGTAGAGATTGTTCTCAGCGCGCATGGGCATAGTGTATAGTACACTGTTTTACTCTCCTTCAGCGCGCATGGATATGGGGTATAGCGCACTTCTACAACACGAGATTTAGCGCGTCTTTCCACACAGCTGCATTTCATTACTACTTAACCATGCTATATATAGACGAATGCGCCTGTCCGTCATTTACCTCCACTCCCTCTCGGATGCCAACACTGAGGTACCGACGGACAGGTAAGACGCTTGAGGTGGGACTCTGGCTAGCCACTCCATATTATGGCATTGTACCTGGATTTTGTCTAAATACCCTTTCAAGCATAAATACCTATCTGCTTGGGGTATTTTTGACTTACACTTCGAAAATATCTTCTTTAAGCATAAATACCTATTTGTTTGGGGTGGTCTTGACTTATACTACAAGATCACTTTTTCCCCCAGTTCATCATAGCCACCTTGCATAGTTACTGCCAGGTTTCCTTGAGGTTGAATCTCCTTTTTAATGACTAGGTTTTGTCAGTAGAATATATATGAATAGTGACTAATTGCACTCAAGTACCCCTTATATTTTTCTGAGGTCTCTTGATTTTTTCCTCTCTGACAGAGCGGGGCCTCCCTTTTCCCGAGTGGGTGACCGGGTGAGGTGAGGCATTATTCCACATAATGCTGGGTGAGTTTAGTTATTTTGTTAATTTGCGGTGATTTTCATACACCTTTCCAGTGGTATTTTAAACAACTACTGTGTTGCGGCGAGAATTTCTCTACCGTACTGTGAGTGTGTCTGTTGTGTGTCTGTTTATCCTTGAGACCATTCTTCACACTAATTGAGTTGTACATTTTTCTATCTTGCTTTAGGATAGACGTTATGATTGGATTGCCACCAGTATACATCTGGGCTCAGAACAACTGGTAGGATGTATCCATTATTGTTGTACAAACTCAACACTATAAGTACATTATTGATTGTGTAAATTTGCAGTCGCAGTATTTCACCGGGTCCTGAAGAAAGCTAGGACCATTTGTCCATCTAGCTGAAACATGTCGACCAATATGCACTATGCCTCGGGCTAGTTATTATTTTTTAAAACTATTGAGGCATTGTTTTTAGTTTTGACCATAGTACCATACTGAATAAACTGAATTTTTGGTCCTTTTGAGTCAATTTTATCACACAGTCTCACTTTCTCACACGCACTGCACCCCATTAGGCATCACGAGTGAATCACTGTGGTCTTTAATATCTTCAAAATCCTTCTTTGCATCAATCTCAGTTGCTTGAAGATTTGGATTTATGATACATCTCCCACGTGACGATACACCACCAGATGGGTGGGCTGATGGGAATTTTTCTAGCCCAGTGATATCACTACAGTGTCATTAATGGACTCATGGTCTCAGACTCAACATGGCATACTCACAGCGATTCTGACCAGGTTTCTTTTGTTTGTTTTGCTATTGTAAGGGCCTAAGTAGCCTTGGTCGTTAAATCATTGCCCTCTTTGACCCTCCCCCACCTCGTGTTTTTCAGTATTGATTGGTTGCCCAAGCATTTGTATGGGAGACTGAGTGTGTGTGTGGGTGGCTGGGAGGTGTATGACTCTCTGCATAGATGTGTGAGCAGTTGATTGACTAGATGTATGGGTTCAAAAGTGCATGTGGAAACAGCTGTATGGGCAGTTGACTGTGTGCATGAGTGTATTGGTGAGTGAATGGATATCTCAGTGCTACATGCTAAAGTAAGTACATACGTAAAATACAGTACATGTGAGAGTTGACATATATAAATAACTGTGCATAAGAGCCAGTGAATGTGTGAGTGGCTGTATGGATCATTGTGAACTTGTATCCAGGGTTGTATAAGTGAGTAAATATGTTTTAGTATATGTTTGAATAAGTAAGGTGTGTATAACTGTATAGTTGAGGAAATGGAGGTGTGATTGATTCTTTGCATGACTGACTAAGTGTCTGAGTAACTCCATGGATGAGTGACAGTCTATGAGTGTCTGTTTACACTGAGTGTATCTAAGGTTATATTAGAGTCTGAAGAGGTTCATCGTATTATCACATGAATGATGTCATCAGTGATGTGATCAGTAATGTCAAATGAGATGTCATCAGTGATGTTATCAGTGATGTCATTTGAGATGTCATCAGTGATGTCATCAGTGATGTCATTTGAGATGTCATCAGTGATGTCATCAGTGATGTCACTGACCATGTCATGAATGATGTAATATGTGACATCATCAGCAGTGGATTGCGGGTGCGCGATATATAGTTAGTACAACTAACTATATATGGAATTTCAATGGTTTTGTGTGAGTAAAATAAGGTTTTTTAAATGCTAATTCCTAACTATATATGGTCTATAACCTATGGTTTTTTCAGTGAATTTTCAAGGTTTTGTAAATGCTAATTCCTAACTATATATGGTCTATAACCTATGGTTTTTTCAGTGAATTTCATTGGTTTTTTAAAAGCTAATATCTGTAGCTGTAAAATGTATTCTTCTTTAAATCCCAAAATATATTTTATATGTTTATTAATAATTTTTTTTTTAATACTTTTTTTTTGTTCGCTCCCGGTTCGCGAACCGGGAAGCTTCCCGTTAGCTCATCTTGATGCCGCGACCCAGTCCGCGAACCGGTAAACGTTCCGTTAGTGCAACTGCCGCGTTAGAAATCAACATCGTGACGCGTCGCGGAAGCGCGACGTATCACGTTGTCGCGTAATGCGTCTTATGACGCGCCGCGTTAGCGCACCCGGAAGTGCTTCGGTACGCGAACTGAGACGCGAAGCGCAGCTCCCCGGAAGCGATCCGCGGCGCGTCGCGAAAGCGCGACGTATCGCGTTGCCGCGTAATGCGTCTTATGACGCGCCGCGTTAGCGTACCCGGAAGCGCTCCGGAGCGCGAACCGAGGCGCGAAGCGCAGCGACCCGGAAGCGATCCGGGGCGCGTTCCGCAGCGCGTAACTTAAGCGTAAGAGGTCATGTGACTTGTTAATAAAACTTTTCATTGGTTCATTTCACTTTTGGTTTCATAATGATGTAAGGCTAGGTCAGGTGACCTAAAAATAACACTTTTCATTGGTTTAGAACTATTGTTTTTCCCAAATGATGAAAATCCCTCCTTCTTTCCTCACTCTGACTTTCATCTTTGTGAGAGGAAGACCTTTTTGGATAGTTGAGCAATGGCTTCATTAGTTGCTTCAGCTGGTGCACCCCCACCACCACCTCCACCTCCTCATGGGAAGAGAGGACCACCTCCCCAGTTCATCAGCAACACAGAGGAGGAAGAGAATGAACTAGAGGAAGAGGAGACAGAAGGACCAAAGTTCTTACAAGAGGTGCCCCGGGTTTCCCATCGGAAAGCCAGTTTCATTTGGCAGTTTTTTAAAATCCCTCGAGGGCAGAAGAAAGTAAATGCTAGGTATGTCACCTGCCTCATTTGTAAAGACCGATTATCTGGAGGCACTGACAAAAAGTATAGCTACAGTAACTATACAATGCATCGTCACATGACCAGGTGGCATCCATTGAACTACAGCCAGGCGGAGATACGTGACATGCAAGATAACCCAACAACAACTCCTGTGGCCAGGTCAACATCACTGATATCGTTGACAGGAGCAGAGGCACGGGAAACCGTGCCAAACATACAGGAGAACTTTGCTCATATGAAATTTACTTGTATGTATTGCGGTGCATTGCTGTCATGTGGTAACATGAGCATTACGTTAATCAACTTAGCTTATGTAAATCACAATTGCCCTAACCGCCCCAGACAGTAATTTTTTTTTTTGCTCCTGTTGAGCCTTTTTCAATGCCTGTTTTTTGTTGTTTCCCCTCCATCAAAAACAAAAAAAAACATAAAACTGTTCAAAAAATACAAAAAAAACAAAAAATGTTCAAAAAATACAAAAAAATATAAAACAACAAAAACATTTAAAAAAAAGTTCTTTTCAGAACTACCTCCCCTTTCAAAAAAAAATTGCTAGAATGTTTAGCACTCTGGCAAGCTCTATTTCTTTTAGTTCGCTTCCCCGTTCGCTTCCCGGTTCGCGAACCGGGAGCGAACCAAAGAAAAAAAAAAAAAAAAAAAAAAAAAGGAGAGTAAGTATAAGGGAAGTAAACAGAGAGTAATGTTAAAAGAAAGACAGCTATAGGGAGTAAACCAGAGATACTGTTTAATAGATCTATTTACCGAAGAAAAGATGGAAGAGGGTATAATTGTGAAAAACAAAATAGATAAGGAAGTGAAAGAAAAAAAGAGAGTAGAACAATAACAAAGAAGAGTTTCTTGGAGAATGTGAGTGAATGTTCAAAATCAGATTAAAACATGTGGAATAACAGAGAGAAAAAACAGAAAACAGAAAAGAAAAAATAACAGAAAAAGATTAATTGAAACAGCAAAGAAATGTAAATAACATAGAGCCATATCATCAACATAGGCAATAAAAGTTTTGCAGCTTTTATCGGCAGAAATGTGTCGCTAAAGCCGCTTTTGCGGCGGAAAACTGCCGCTAAAACCACTTTTGCAACAGTTTTCTGCCAATAAAAACAGCAATAATTTTATTGGCTGTGTTCATAATATGCCCCTTAGTGTGCTTCAACTACACAGAAGAAGCATAATGAACAAGTAGTGAAAGAGTGATCAGTCAAAGACACTAAGAGTAATAGAGACGGAGTGAGTGAACAAGAGTGAGGAACTATGAGAAGAGAGGGACTGAGAAAAGGAGTGGAAGGAGTAGAGTAAGTAGGTAATAGAGAAAAGAATGAGGGAAGTAGCAAAGGCAGGAAACTGAGGGTTAAAGAAATGAAGCTGTCGAACTACTAGTAGGTGAATCTGATAGAAATGTAACGAAAAGAGTACAAAACATTTACCTTATAATTGTCGTTAACTTACTCACTTTTTGTTTTTATACTTTCAATCTGTGAAAGAGATAACAAACATTTGAAAAATATTAAAACATGTATTTAAAAATTAGAAAAGACAAGGGAAAAGATTGAAGGAGAAACAGTTTTTCAACAACTTTGACACTTACAGAAGCTTCTGCTTCTCCAGGCCCCCTACACAGTCCTAAAGATATACATTTTAAACTAACAGTATCTTGATGCAGATGAAGTGAGGCCTATCTTGGAACATGGTGCATCTTTTGCACTGCTGTTGTCTCACAAAAGTGACGCAATGGCAGCGCAAAAGAGGTGCACAATCATCATAAAACTGTTCCTAACATTTTAAATGATTGTTTCAGGATGGCAATAAGGTGTGTCCTATCCAGACGTTTGTTTGAGGTGAGGCCTACTCAGGGTTCCAAATGAAATTTCGAGTTGTTGAAGAGAACAGAGGACATAATACATGTGAAGGCCTACCAATGAAGTAAGTCATGTCCACTTCACTCTTGAACAAAGGCCAGACCTCTTCTGTGTCCGTGGACAGACCTAAACTTCATCTGCACAATGTCATTCGTAAACTTAGGAAACACAGGTGATGTAATTGAAAAATGTGGAGTTTCTTTTCCTCATTTCACAATCACATCACCTGTGTTGCCTTTGGTTAGGTATCTCATAGTGCAGATAGAGTCTAGCATATCAAAGAGTACATAGAAGTTGAGCAGTATATACAACAATTTTGACATTTACAGAAGACTTAGCTTCTTATCTTGTTGGAGATGAAATGAGGCCTGTCTTGCAACATGGTGCATCTTTTGCATCACTGCTGCATCGGTTTCATGTGGCACGGGTTTTTTACAGCATGACACATCTGCCTAGATGCATCAATTTGTAATTTTGTCGCCTCATAGCAAATCTTTTGCACCGCCGCTGCATCACAAAAGTGACGCACAGTGGCGCAAAAGAGGCATACACCTATCATAAATCTGTCCCTAACATTTGAAATGATTGATTCAGGATGACGATAAGGTGTGGCCTCTCCAGAGGTTTGTTTAAGGTGAGGCCTACTCAGGATTGCATATCAAATTTATGCTTGTTGAAGAATACAGAGGAGATAATACATGTGAAGGCCTACCAATGAAGTAAGTCATGTCCACTTCACTCTTGAACAAAGGCCAGACCTCTTCTGTGTCCGTGGACAGACCTAAAATTCATCTGCACAATGTCATTCGTAAACTTAGGAAACACAGGTGATGTAATTGAAAAATGTGGAGTTTCTTTTCCTCATTTCACAATCACATCACCTGTGTTGCCTAGGCTTAGGTATCTCATAGTGCAGATGTAGTGCAGCATATTAAACAGTACCCAGAAGTGCAGCACTGCATGCAACAACTTTGACACTTACAAAAGCTTCAGCTTCTGCATACCCCCTACACAGTGCTAATTATATACATTTTAAACTGATGGTATCTTGCTGGAGATGAACTGAAACCTATCTTACAACATGGTGCATCTTTTACACAAAAGTGACCCACAATGGAGCAAAAGAGGCGCACGGCCACCATAAATCTGACCCTAACATTTTAAATGATTGTTTCAAGATGCCAATAAGGTGTAACCTATCCACAGATTTGTTTCAGGTAAGTCCTACTCAGGGTTGCAGATGGAATTTAGGTTTGTTGAAGAATACAGAGGAGATAATACATGTGGAGGCCTACCAACGAAGTGAGTCATGTCCACTGCACTCTTGAACAAATGTCAGACCTCCTCTGTCTCCAGGAACAGGCCTAAACCTCATCTACACAATGTGATGTGGAATGTTAGGAAACACAGGTAATATAATTGAAAAACGTGCAATTTTTTTTGCTCATTCCACAATCATATCACCTGTGTTTCCTTTGCTTAGGTATCTCATTGTGGAAATGTAGTCTATCATATGAAAGACTACGTAGAATATGAGCACTGTATGCAACAACTTTGACACTTACAGAAGCCTCTCCTTCTCCATGCCTCCTACACAGTTCTAAATGTACATCATAAATGCAAACAGTACAGAATTAATTATACATGTTAAATGGTTTATTTTTGCTGTTCTCAGAATGTATCGAATTTCACTAAAAACAGTGACTTGAAGGTATTCATCATATAACAGCGGGGGAAAAAACCACAATCAAAATGATTGTGTTTAAAAAACCCATACAACATAACAAATCAGAATTCCGAACTCCTTAAAGTTAACTTACTTTCCATGACCTCGAAGGATGTCCTATGAACAGTTACACTATGTTGTGCTGTTATTACTTTCAGACCGCCACTTTCTGAAAGAAAACCTCCATCGTTTTGAAAAACATGTTACATACAATAAATGACTTCTTGCTCTCTACCACACGTTTCCACAAGGCCAAATCATGTCAGAGCCATTTATAACTCTTAGAATTCTTGTAAGCCAATCCCGTCATGTTGTATTTCCGCAACTTTCACAATTAAAATGTTGAAGATCATTTTCACAATCCTGGACTAGTAAGATCTTCCCCTTCTTGCTCAGTCATGTTCTACATTTCCTATGACACTGATACTGCTTACTATGAAGCAGACTTACACTATCTCTATGACTACTACAATTATTTAATTCTCTACATCACTTTTAATCACAAAGCAATATAAAACAGTAGACAGCATTGCAGACTTACATTCCCTCTACTCCATGTTTTGATTGGCTGCTTCAATTTGCTTATAAAAAGAAACAGTTTTTCTGAATTCATTCAAAGAGCAATTATTTCTCCATGACGTCCAGTGTTATGGTAAGAAGTTATGTCTCTGTACTACACTTATCCTCAAGGCCAAATCGTGTAGGAGCCATTAGAACTTCTTGAAATTCCTCAGAGCACATCCCGAGATTCTTTCCCTAAAATTTTGGTTTTAAAAACACCAGGTAAGAGTTTTTAAGGTCATACGGCAATTTTTTTTTGAAAATTAAAACAGAATCATTGCAGAATGACCAGCCATTTCTAGACTTTAAATAAGCTGTGTAATGTCCTGATGTTATTGAAGGACCGTCATGATATATAATTGCTGCAGTTACAAAAGTCCTTCCTGATATTGACAACTGTGAAGCCACAAAATTTTTAATTAAAGTTGTCAATTTTGTTCCATCAGGCCTACATCGTTGGAACATTAAAATAACATACTGGCCATATGTTCGTATAAATAATGTGGACATCATTTCAGATTTACATTGGCTACACTCCATGTTGTGATCAGCTGCTTTTACTAGTTTATTAAAAGAGACTGATTTACTGTCTGGCAAAGTTAAATATATAAATCTTTCTGAGTCTACACTAGTAGTACTTGATACCCTACAGTTCTCACAGTCATGCTGCCATTGATAAGAAAGCCCAAACAGGTGATCTACATCTACACCTTCAGCATGCAATACATCAAGCATATACATTAAAAACTCCTGACAATCTTGCTGAATATTTTGAGAGAATTGTGTTTGGCCTGAACATCTGTCTAACAGATTTCGAATTTCAGACACACTTTCTATTTTTGTTCTATCAGTGCTACATTTCTCTAACACAGAATTTAACAAACTGCAAAATCTTTGATCAGAATTGACCACAATCTCTTCTTTTACATTTTCTAGAGAAAACAAAACATTAACCACTACATTAGCATAGCAGTTGACACCAGAACTGTTTTCAAATTGAAAACCAACAACATCTTCAACAGAATCCTTTTTGTTTCTGCTTATAATTTCAGGTTCATCGACTTTTCGTCTTTTTGCTACAACCTCCCCAGTATTGGTCACATTTCTTCGTTTCCGGCCTACCACACGTTTCTCAAACAAAGGATATTGAGGCAAATGTGGCGCATACTCTCTTCTTAACCTATTGTATTCCTTAACACAATCTAGATCCGCACAAATATTTGTGACATCACACTCAATCAAGTACAATCCCGATAAAGTTCTAACTCGTGACAATGCCACATATGCCATACCCTCCTTGAACACAGAACTGCCAATATTCACCAATGCACTGTCTACACTTAAACCTTGCGATTTATGGATTGTCACCGCATATGCCAAGCAAACAGGAAACTGCTTACGGCGAACATATAAGTCTTTTACAAGCAAAAATCTAGCAGAACAACGACCAATTAGCTGTACTTCCTCAATGCCATCAAATTTAATTTTTAAAAATTCAATTCCATCTCTATTTCTGTATTTTACAAAATCAACAACATTACCCATTGATCCATTTACCAGACCTCTTTCAACATGTAAATTCCTTCTTAAAATTATACGGCAGTTCAAGCACACATTCAGAGTCTTTTCAAAACCTGCAGTTTTAGATATAGTCTTCTCTAATGAATCCAATTTTGTTTTCAAATTCTCAGACAAAATAATTGTTGATCCCATATGCTCTACTCTGTCAATAGCTTCCAGTTTCACAATCTCTTGCTTTTCTAAATGCAACATTTTGTTGTTGAATTTGGCACATTCTGCAAGAGTTGGCATCAAACATATTCCAGATTTCTTCCCAGTAATTTTCTGAAAAATATTCTCAGGCACAACATCTTGTTCTGGATATAAATTTGACAGTAATCGTGCATGTAAAGCTTCTTTCCCATGCTCAGTCACTTTTCCAATTCTAACATCTTGTAGAATAGTCTTGTAAACTTCATCCTTCGCCTGACGCATATTTTCATGCAGTTCAGCATAATTGAAGTTTAACCATATATTGACGTTGCCAATGCACCCTAGGCACTTCCTGGTATCTTCATGCGTGAGCATTTTGAACACAGGTTGCCCTTTCACTGGTGTCAGCTGCAGAAGATCTCCGAAAACAATGATGTGTTTGCCACCAAATAACACATCATACTCTGTTTTGAGAACTTCTTGCATTCTCAAATGCACAAAGGCAAGAATGACATTGGAAACCATGCTTACTTCGTCAATGATAAGAAGTTTCATTTTCCTCAAGATTCTTGAAACTTCACAACAAGCATCTCCAGATAGCTTGTGATATTGTAATTTGTTGTCATGCTCCACTGGCAGCATCAGTAAACGATGTAAAGTAATCCCTTTAATGTTATGTGCTGCCAGTCCAGTTGGAGCGGTGACAACACAAGACAGCGATGACTCTGTCCTTTCCTGCAAATAACATGAAATTGCTTTAATAAGGAAACTTTTTCCAGTTCCCGCTTCTCCACTCACGTACAGTCGGACAGGCTTCAATGACGTACATGAGCACTCTTTCTTCTCATGACTTAATCCATGATCAATTTGCATGGTAACTTCGTCATATATTTTCCTCTGCTCAACGTTGAGTTGTCTTTCCAACTCTTCTAAGTTAACCGCATCCTCCTGAGCATGTGCCATGGCTCTTTCCACTTCATTCATAGCAGTGGCAGCTTCATTTTCGATAACAGGTCCTCCTAGTGGATCCTGACTCAATGAAGCAGAACTCTGACTGTCCTGAGAACTGTCTCTGGCAATCTCGGCTGCAATCGTTGCTTCCTGCTCAATTTCCGCATTCAACATTTCTACATATTTGGGAAAAGCAGGACATTCTATGGTCTCCTTGGCAGCATTGAAAGAGTCTTCGTAACAGAGGAAATCTCCAAGCAGTTCCTCTTCTGCACGCCAAGGCTTGAAAAGTTGCAAAAGTGCTAAATAGAAAAACTCCTTTTTTTCAGGAGATTCGCCACTCAATTTTCGATGGTTTACCAAATGGCATTTTCTTTGCTTGACCAGACATCCCTCACTTCCTATTACAGCATACACTCCTTTCTCAGTATCTTCTTTGATGTTCCTCTTGAATATGTAATTTTGAAGAACCTCATACAGACAAACATTCTCGAGGTGACTGCTTCGATTTGGATAATATGTATCCAACATGTTGGTCTTCAAAATGTCGGTACTGTTTGGCTCCTTTTCCGCCAAATACTCAATTTCCCGCACAGGTTTCAGAACTCGATTACGCGTTGCAGCAAGACCAAGACTCGCCCAAACGATACTCCTGGACTTGGCATAGAGACTTGCTGAAGACAACCGGTCAGAACATTCGTAAGCTCCGATTTCTCGATGCGACAACATCTTCAGACTGAAACTGTACAACTTCTTACTGAGGCTCTTTTAATGGGAAATGTCCTCCCACATATCCTTCAATTCTGTCTTCTCTTTTTTGGTGATGTAAGATGTCACATACCGAGCCACAGCCATACAGTTATCAGCCACAAACTGTATATCCATGTTAGCATTCCACATGGACAAAATCACCGGGTTGTAGTCGTTGATGTACTTGGACTCTTCGTTCCTCTTCAAATTGTATGTGTTTTTAGGTGATTTCTTCATCACATTATGTCGCAGCGAAGACATCAAACTGTTTACTCTTCCTTTAGAAATCACCGGTCGTGGAAAGCCGAAACGACATTTGGTGTAGAACTTGTCCTTGTTTCGGAATTTACGACGACAGTACTTTCCACATCGATGGCTTTGGAAACGTAGAACTTTTTCTCTTAGGCTTTTCTTCTCCTTTGCGTTTGGAACAGCACACGTAGAATACTGTTGTATGAAACTCATCACTGAGTCTTCTGGATCCGTTCCAAATTTAGGTGCATCCTTGATCCACAGCAGCATATGTATATGAGGAGCACCTCTTGCTTGGTACTCCTTTCTCCAGAAGAAATCCAACACCTCTCCAAGAGGTGGATTCTTCTTATTCATGATGAAAGACATCATGGCTTCAAATCTATGATTGAAGTACCTGCATACATTGACTGGATCCAAAGAGCACAGTTCTCCGGGTGTCTTGAATTCGATGTTTTCGATGTTTCCATTTGCCTCTCGTAGAAATTCAAGTAAGTCTTCCCAGCCATACTCGGCACAGCTCAGAGTGAGGAACCATGTGGGAGTTCCTAAGTTCCTCAGCATACATTTTAAATCACCATGACGACGGTACCAGTACTCATTAGTACCACGCTGACACGCCATGAGATTAATCAGGTGAGAATCCAAAATACTGTCTTGGACATTGACTTTATCCATAAAGTCACTTGCCGAGATGTTTTGCATGTGTATACCACTTTTAAAGATGTGGTTCACTGCATATGACAGTCCAGACAGATCGCTTTCAAACAGGAGATGAAACAAATAGGGAATGCATTGTCGAAACCTAGCATCTCCTGCATACAATCGCAAAGTCCGGTATTCAGAAGCAGGAATTTGATGAGGTCGCTCATCATATCTTCCACCCTGACCTGTTGGAAAAAGCTGTGGGAAACACCGAGCTTCCAACCTTTCCTCCCAAACACTAATGGGACTCCCTTTGGCTTGTTTCATTTGAAACAACTCAATAGCATTCCCCATGACTTCCTTGGAATGCAAAGGATGAACACTATAATGTTCATATATTTCTTCACTAGTACAGGGTTCTACTTTCTCAATTTGACCAGCACACAAATCGCTATCCTCTTCCTCACTTACTTCCTCTTCTGCAACATATACATTCTTATAGTATTTATTATTTTTTTTCAAATACAATGTTGCCTTTTTAACTTTCCTAACATCCACTAAATCTTGCCATATTTTCTTATTCTTTGTCGGAACCCCATTAACTAAGATAACCAGAGGTTCCTCTTCCACTTTTTCTACTCCAATTGTGTTAATGTTTTTCTTCAAATCTAGAGGCAAATAAACAACTCTTCCCTTTAATCCTCTCTGTAAATCTGATGGAGGCAATTTCCCTGTCTTTGGCTCCATTCTTACAATAGCCTGAAAGGGATGGATACTTTGAATCAAAATAGATTTGATGAAGCAAAGCTTCGCATTTGCGACTTGCTGTAGTCATGAACCTCGCCCATGTGTAACCAAGTAATAATTTGTACTTCTTACTAACCTTTATTTCATGTTTAAACGAGGTAAATGAAGCTTGCACATGTGTATTTCTAATACGATTAATTCGAGTCAATAAAATGGCCGCTGCTTTGAAATAGCTTCTGCGCATGCGTCAGTCACACTCACGTGTCCTGACGTGTTTGCAGGTTTGGAGGGAAATAGTTGCGCATGCGTAATACATAGTTTTGGCAATAACGTGGTACTGCTCGTGCCATTGCTCTTGTGCCTGTGTATATGTAGCTAACATTTAGACTGCATAAGTATAATTTTTGGTGATAAGTTGAAAGTACAAAACCAATGATGTGTTTTCATAACGTTATTTCTATGTATTAATTTGTTCTCGCTTACTTTTCATGTACCGCGGGAAATGGGGGTCTGACTGAGCCGAAAGCCATCTTGGAGGTCCTTTCTGCGCAGGACCGTCCGTCTGGGGAGAAGTCAACCTTGGCTGGTGGAACTCAGCCAGCTGGCAGGGATGGGCAAGATGCTCCTGAGAACTGACCTGCGAACTCAGCAGGACGGAGTCATGTGTCCCTATTCTGAAACAATGTTAATTTGTCATTGTATTTCCCTGGACTTTCTCATGAGAACCCCAATCTCGCTAGGCGGTACCCAGAGATGCAAAGTAGGCATCGAAATAGTGTGTTCTGATTGGTGTGTTACCCAAATCCTATCTTAGGACCAATCCAAATTGAGGGATTCTGACACTTTGCAACATTGGGGGGTGGTACACCGTCCCCAAACTGTATATCTACCCTGGGTTCACCTAGGGAAATTGTCCGACTTGTCTGGTTTAGCTGACCTGTCACTGACCCATCGCACTCAATAGGTGACTGAAGATACAGAGAGCTGCGGAGCACTCTGTCCGAAA
Source organism: Lissotriton helveticus (assembly GCF_964261635.1). Classification (NCBI taxonomy): domain Eukaryota; kingdom Metazoa; phylum Chordata; class Amphibia; order Caudata; family Salamandridae; genus Lissotriton; species Lissotriton helveticus. The sequence continues at coordinate 728,492,048 of NC_136061.1, forward strand.
TTTGACCATAGACTAAGGTTTTACTAAACCTTAAAGTGCTGGCGGAGCACTTTGCTGGGAGTTTGCTGACCCAATCGGGGTCTTGATCGATAGCTGCAGAGAGGGTGGAGCGCAGGCGTTGCTTCCGAACTGCGGGTGCTGGTCCTGTCCTGAGGGTTTCCTGTCCTGTCCTGAGGTCCTGTCCTGATTCCTAATCTGAGGGTTTCCTGTCTTGTCCTGGGTGTCCATTCTGCACCTGCTGTCCATTGAGGGATATCCTTCCTTGAGGGTTTCCTGTCCTTAAACTGACCCGTGGCCAGGGTTTGGTTTTCACACCAGTCTAGGTAAATATTGCTCTGAAATCGTTTAAACTTGCACCTTTCTATTTTCTGTCTTTTGCTTCAATAAAGACACACCTTTGCACATGTTGATTTTTCATGCTTTGCCGCAAATTATTGAAATGTAAAGTCATTGCATATTTTCATATCGTTTCCCATGTTACCCTACCTGTTAGAAATCATATTTTGCATTGCAGTTTGTCATTTTCTGATATGGTCTAGAACGGCTTTTCTTAAACTGTCCAAAGAACTTTTGCCCTAAATGCATAGCGTTTCCTGTTGCATCCCATATTAGCATTTCCATGATTACCCTGACTTTATTTCTCTATAGTTATGTACTTTTCATTATCTTGATTATCGATTGTCTTATCCTTGTAAATCTAATGCTTACTGAGAACGAACTTTAGATAAAGACTTTAAAACTTCCAGTTGTCCGTGGTCATTTTACAAAGGTATTGAATGTCATTTGAGTTGTATTTTGCTGCCTTTCCTTTTACAGCTAGCTCCCTGATCCATTGTGGTCATAGGTACCCGTGTCGGTCGATGGTAAGTCGGGTACGCTGAGGAATAACAGTAGGGAATTCACACAAATTGGTAGCAGCCCGTGAAGTCACCCGGTCAATGTATATGGTGAATTGAAATATATGGGCCCGAAGCCGGAAGCGGCGAAATTATTGGTTGGGTGACCTCGCGCGCTCTATCAGTTTTTTCTGGTAGCAGAGGTATGGTTAGGGACTATTTAAAGGTTAGGTAGGATTAGTTAGTCTAGTCAAGTCGGTAGCTGCTAGTATATTAATGCTGCTACAAGAGCGGCCGTTCCGAGGGACCTGATCATTCTCTTGAGAATACGCTGCTTTGAAATTTATGAATTGTTTTATCATTGTTATTCTTGGTCTTATATTGTTATATGTATTAATCCATGCATTTGTAAACCGTCTCGTTCAATGTTGTCCGAACTCCCCGGGGAATTGAATGGCAAAGTGGTGAATAGAATCCATTTGCCTTGAGGTCGCAGGCTCAAGGAAAGTTAGGTGCAGGTTAGGTACAACCGGGAAGCACTAACTAGGGTTTTTCTGAATACGTGTGTGAATAAATGTCAGTAATGAGGTTCATTGGCAAAATTCCAATAGTGGCGTAACCTAGTAAGGGTCACATCGGAAGAGTAGCAGGTTCATCGGAGCTTGGGTGAAAGCAGAGGGGTCCGCTGGGAAACCTTAGACTCGGATATATCCCAGAGAAGTGGATGAGTTTAGGGAAGTAACGGGTTCACTGATGCTAGAGTGAAGGGTAGGCGGAAGAGATCTACCCGCAGCGTGTGAAAAGTAAATGGAAGTAGTTTACTTGCAGTAAAACAAAACTCTTTTTCTGTCTAGACACTTGAGCACTGTGGCGAATGTGTATTCGTTGTAAAATAACTAAGCACTAGCACTTTAGAAAGAAAGAAAGTTTCCGTTACCTTGTGAAGGGAGGGAGTCAGCCGCGAAGCGTCTCTGACGTCACTCCGTGCCGCGCTGGGATTGGTAGAAGCAGCGGGCGGGTAGCGGGGCTGGAATTGTGAAGGAGGGGTGAGCGCCGAAGAGTGAGAACTGTCTCACGAAGGGGCCGCGCACCCATTGGTCGAAACTATTTGAACGCGTGCACCCCATTGGTCGCACGGAATTGCAAGACGCGTTCTGATTGGAGGTAACTTTGTAAACAAAGTTAAGCATAGAAATCATATGTGGCACTCGTATTGTCCAGAGACTAGACCCGATCCAAGAAGCCAAGGGTTTGAAAGGGATCAGTGGAAAGCCAATAGATACGATATTATGTATTGGACTAAGAGAAAAATGTCCCTCGTAAATAAGGTAAAGAATTACTTCAAAACGGACAAACCGATTAAATCAAGAGAAGACGTTATTGTCCCACCACCCAATACTCCCGCCTCTTTCATGATGTTTGATCAAGGGTACAATACCTGTGTGTGGTTGGAAAATTGGGTAAAGTACACAAAAGATGACGGAATATTGGCCTTTCCGTTAGACGGTACCTTCAATGGTAGGATTTTATTTAATTTAAGAACCCGAATGAATGAATTGCATCCCAGACCGAGACTAACGCAGTATGAGGCATTAGAGGAATGGGAGATTGAGGCTTTCGAAAGAGAGAAACCCCGAATGGACAAAGATCTGACCAAGTGGTACCCAAGGCTGAAACAAGAGACCCGGGATAAAAAGATGAAACAGTGGAGACAGAGCATGATTGTTGAAGGTCTGTTTCCCATGATGCCAGCATGTACCCCTTCGGGGGAAGAGAAAAAGACAGAAAAGTGTAAGCATTGGGGAGCTCTTGGGGAGTCAGACGATGAATTATTAGATGACATCTTTACGAGAAGTCCGCCCCCTTATAATGAGGGAGCCCGACCTTCCAGTGCAGGAGAAAATCCCCAGCGTCCATCTATTAAAGAGGAGGACAGATCCCTAAGTAGGGGGGGAGGTTGTCAGATACCGCCCTATTTTGAGAATCCCGGACCCGCGGAGGTAAGAGATATATATCCTGTGTGTGCCCGTGAGCCCGGAGGAAAAATATTCCAGCAAGAGAGTCTTGTTCCCCAGACATCTTTATGAAAACGAAGAAAACCCATTAAGTTCAGGAATGCCCTTTTTACAGCCTCCATATGAGGGAGAGCGCAGGTCATTTGGCATGGGAACTTTGTTCCCAAAACCAAATTATGGTGGAGGACCAAGTGAAACGCATCCTACTGCCCCGAGTTTTACCCCTCACCTGACCCCACAGATAATACCTGACCGAACATTAGGAAGAGTACTAGATGAAAGGGAGCAAGAGGTCCTAGCTAGACAGAGAACAGAAATAATTCAGAAAATCTCCCAGTTAAACACCAGTCCTGAGGCTCTGACTATTCCAGTAACAATTGGACCAGTGGTTCCGTTATATGGGAATAATCAGGGAAGCCCAAACCCTCCAGTTATTAACCCAATCATGGCCCCACCAAGGCAGGAGCCCCTACTGATAGACGATCAGTCCAGTGAGTGCGAGTCCGAAGTTGTGTTCTTGGACCTGCCAAACAAACAGACCGGGAAGGGAATGCAGAAGAGGCATAATCCTTTTAATGCGAAAGAAATTAAATTAGAATCAACGTCAGGTACTAAGAGTGTCTCTCTGGTAACTCCGGAGGAAATTGAAAATTGTAGTCGTGAATTAGAAAAGCAGACTCCGCAAACGAAACCTTTAGACCTCTACAAACTGAGGGTAGAAATAGAGGAATTAATGGCAGGAAATGTGGGATTAGACAGATTAAATACCTACTCTGAAGAAGAGTTGCTGTTTATGTGTAAAAGCCTTACCAGAAGTACCAGAGTGCTCCACGAAAAGCTGACAGACACTGCAGCTAGTATGGGGGTAGATATTTCAAGGTCCAAGCCCTTGCAAAAACCCTACAGAGCTGAATTCTCAGACAAAGATATAGAGAACCTTAATGTGTCAGGGAAAAAGTTGCAGATTAAAGAGTTGCTAGCAATTTTGCAAAAGTGGGGAGACGTGGAAAAATGGATAAGCAGGTGGGCACGAAAGAAAGATGAGGCTCGATCCAGACAAGCGACCCCTGAGTTCGCTTTGAGAGAAGTAGACAAGCCCGAACAGTTATGCCCCATGCGTGAAGTACCAGGTGGGAGGTATGTGCACGTTCCATGGTCCAGGCAGGATATTGTGTCCTTTACTAACGATTTCCCGAAATTGCGCGAAAAGCCAGTTGACTGGTACCGGCAGGTGGAAAGGTTCGTAAAGGTGCAAAAATGCCTGTGGAAAGACCTGGATGGATTTTTCGATATTGTGGTCCCGGTAGATCTATGGACCGAGTGTAAAATAGCCATAGCCTGGCCTAGTGAGGAGTACCCGAGGGACTCTAACACAGGGGAACCATCGATTGAAGTGATGAAAAAATATGAACAAGTAATTCAGCATTTGAAAAATAAGGTGCCCGCAAAGGAAACTGATTGGACCAGGATAGATAGAACGACGCAGGAAAGAGACGAGACAGTGCACTCCTATTATGAAAGGCTGTTGCAGGTGTTTAAAACCTACAGTGGTATAGATAACATCGAGATGAAGGATATGACGCATTTCATTTACAGGTTTGTAAACGGTTTAAGACCCGAAATTTGTCAGTGGATAAAGGATAATAAAATCTGTTGGCATACAAAAAAGGTAGACGAGGTCCTACGGTATGCAAAATACTGTGAGGACGAGATGGCAGAAAAGAAAAAGGCTCTCAAGGAGAAGGTTATGTGGGCTCAAGTGAAGCTCGCAGAACAGCAGGAAAAACAATTGAGCAACATGGCCAAGAACACTCAGAACCAAGGTCCTGGGGGTGGGGGAGGAGGTAAGCCCCGGCCCAAAATGAGCAGAGAAGAGGCTATGAAGAAATTTCCCTGTCACCAGTGCGGAGAAATTGGACACTGGCGAAACGAGTGTCCTTATTTGCCTGACGATAACCCCAAAACACCTGATTTAACTCCACAGACGCAGAAAGAAAGACCAAGAAAGACTCAACCACAGGTAAAAACGATTCAGGTGCCCCGAGCTCCAAAGCAAGTGTATAAGGGAAAATCCATGGAGGGTGAGGAGGTAGAAGTCTGGGAAAGCTATGAGAACAGAAATGCAGCAACTTCGCAGTATTTGTTAAACGATACCTTCCTTTGTGATGACCAGTACTGACGGGGCCTGAGAGGGGAGGACGAGGAGTGCGTACTTGGCGCCTCCTTGCCGGTAGACCAGTCCGGACCATACATTGAAGGAAAGGTTGACGGAAATGATGTCACTTTTCTGTTGGACACTGGTGCTACCCGTTCTACTGTGAGAACAGTGGACGTTCCAAACCTACCCCTCTCGGGAGAAGCCATCCAAGTAGCGGGTGTATCTAATCAATTGATTAGTACTCCTGTTACCAAACCAATGGAGATATCAATTGGAAACTTTAAGGAAATGCATAGATTTGTCGTTTGTGACACCAGTCCAGTGAATTTACTGGGACGTGATTTGCTGTGCAAAATGAACTGTACCATCTTTTGCACACCAAAGGGAGTTGAAATTCAGACCCCAGATGAAGATGGCATCTATAAATTAATGCTTATCAGACCTGACTCAGAGATTAAACGAATGACTATGCAGGATTTGCCCAAAGAACTCCAAGAAGCAGTGAAGCCAGAAGTATGGGACTTTACTGGGAAGGATGTAGGGTTAATGAAAAACGTGGACCCCATACAGATAGCAATCAAGGATAATGCAGTATACCCCAATACTAAACCCTACAGAATGAATGCCGAAGTGAGAGCAGGTGTTACCCTGGAAATACAAAAATTGCTAGAAGGAAACATCATACAGGAAGTATTGAGTAGCCCATGTAACTCACCGATTATGGGCATCAAGAAGCCTAGTGGCAAGTACAGAGTAGTGCAGGACCTACGGAAAGTAAACAAGATAGTGGTCCCCTGCTGCCCTATTGTCCCGAACCCAGCAGTGATTCTGTATCAGATTCCCTGGGATGCTGAGTGGTTCACTGTGATAGACCTGTGTCATGCATTCTTTTCCATTCCCTTGCATCCAGATAGCAAATTTCTTTTCTCATTTGCCTTCAATGGTCACGTGTATGTCTGGAACAGGGTCCCCCAAGGGTACACAGAGAGCCCCTCTATCTTTAATCAGATCTTGAAAAAATGTTTGGAAACTTTGGTCTTACCTGGAAACTCTGTCCTAGTGCAATACATTGACGACCTCTTGGTGGCGTCTAAAAGTCATAGGGATTGTGTGATTGACACCATTGCCCTACTGAATCACCTGAGTGAGAAGGGACATAAAGTGGCCCCTGAGAAATTACAGTTCTGTACAAATTCAGTGAAATATCTGGGGCACCAGATAGAGAAAGGCGTCAGAAAGGTAACGTCAGAAAGAGTGAGAATAATTCAAAAGATGCAGTTACCCCGTACTCAGAAAGAGATCAGAATGTTCCTGGGAGTGATAGGATACTGCAGGCAATGGATTCTGGGATTTGCAGTCCTAGCCAGGCCTCTGATAAAAATGACCAAGAGAGGAACACCGGATGTGGTACAATGGGATGATGAAAGCTTAACAGCCTTCACAAAACGACGGGATTGTCTGTGTACAGCCCCTGCGTTGGGAATGCCAGACTATTCTAAGGAATTTGCCCTATTCTGTGACACTCGCGATAATTGCGCGTTGTCAGTCCTAACACAAGAACATGGCACAACCAGAAGGCCTGTGGCATATTTCTCTGCCACCCTGGATCCAGTGGCTGCTGGATTACCAGGATGTCTGAAAGCAGTAGCTGCTACCTGCGCAAGTTTAGAGCAGAGTGAGTCCATTGTCATGGGACATCCGGTAACTGTGTATGTTCCACATGGAGTGGTAATTTTACTGACCAGAACGAAAACTCAGTACCTCACCCCTAGTCGGCTGACTAAATACGAGAGGATTCTTGTGGGTGCTGCAAATGTAAACATTGTCAGGTGCAGTATTCTGAACCCCGCCACTTTGCTCCCCGATCCAATGGATATGAAAGATGGGGTGGATGATGAGCATAATTGTATTGATTTAACAGAATTCAGCACCAAACCACGCCCAGACATTAAAGAAACACCTTTGCCTAAACATGACTTAGAATTATTTGTGGATGGTTCATGTCTAAGACATGAGCATGGAGGCCTGAGTGCCGCCTATGCGGTAGTCTCCTTAACCAAAATTGAAGAAGCAGGTTATCTATTTGACGTAAAGTCTGCACAAGTAGCCGAATTGATTGCTATGATAAAAGCTTGCAAAATTGGGAAAAACTTAAGCATAACAGTGTATACTGACAGTCAGTACTATTATGGAGTTGTGCATGACTTTGGCCAGTTGTGGCTACAGAGGGAGTTCCTGACTTCATCAGGTACCCCTATTCGAAATGGAAAGGTTGTTCAAGACCTTTTAGAGGCAATCCAGTTACCAAAGGAACTGGCAGTGGTAAAATGTGTTGCTCATAAGAAGGGCATGGACACTGTATCACTGGGAAATGATTTTGCTGATCGAGTGGCCCAATGGTGCGCCAGAGATCGATATATCATAAATCCAAAAAGAGGGGGGCCCGGAACCAGCTGCCAACTTCAAGTGTTTGAAGAAGTGCCTACTTGGGATGAAGTGAAAGAGTGGCAGCAGGCGGCACCTTGGCAAGAGAGAGAGAAGTGGAAGGAAGACAGGTGTAGACCAAGACGTGTGGATGGTGTCATCTTGGGCCCAACTGGTATGCCTGTGTTACCTAGACACTTACTTGGCACAATGGCGAGATTGATACATGAAGGATCACACATTGGTAGGGACGCCATGATTCTAGTGTTCCAACAGACTTGGTACAGTAAAAAGTTCAGGAAAGTAGCAGAGTCCCTCTGCCAGAGGTGCCTGCCATGTCAAAGGATGAACGCAGGCAAAAGAACTGCGGTGGAACTGGGAAAAATTGGGAGGTCAGGGGGTCCCTTTGTGAGAATACAAGTTGATTTCATCACCATGCCACGTTGTGAAGGGAAGCGATATGTCCTTGTCATGGTCTGCCTATTTTCGAAGTGGGTGGAAGCTTTCCCTACTCCCCAAAATGACGCACTGACAGTAGCTAAGTGTTTACTAAAAGAACTGATACCTAGGTTCGGGGTTCCAGTCACTATTGAATCAGATAGAGGCCGACATTTTCAGAATGATGTAATCGACGAACTCTGTAAGGCCTTTGGAATCACACAAAAGCTTCACTGTGCGTACCGTCCAGAGGCTTCTGGAATAGTGGAACAAATAAATGGAACTATCAAAAACAGACTAGCAAAACTGTGTGATGCATCTGGCATGACCTGGGTGAAGGCCCTGCCCTTGGTCCTGATGGGACTCGGAAGTGTTCCCGACCACAAGACAGGCCTAAGTCCCCATGAAATCCTGATGGGAAGAGTGATGAGACAAGCATGGGTACCAGGAAGCAAACTGTTGAGTATTACTGATGATTTGGTGCTTGAATACTGCAAGAGATTAGGTGACCAAGTGCGTTCTATCTCTCGCCAGATCGGAGAAGACGCCATCCTCAATCCAACGACTCCTCTCCACAAACTGGTCCCGGGGGACTGGGTCAAGATAAAGAAGCATACTCGGAAGAGCTGCCTGGAGCCAAGGTGGGGAGAGAAGCGTCAGGTGATCCTGGTAACAACCACAGCAGTAAAGTGTGCAGGGGTTCCACATTGGATACACGCCAGCCACACCCAGAAGGTATTACCAGACGAAGGGCCTGAAGAAGAAGGGCGTCCAGCAGAGGACTCTGCAGGAGCCAGACCAGAAGTAGCTGACGACGTACAGCCCAGTACCAGTCAAGCTGCAGGATCAGCAGACGTTGGCCCAGGAATAGTTGATGACGAACTACCCAGAGTCCAGCCTGCTGAAGGGGTCCAAGAAACTGAGCCAGAAGTAGCTGAAGACGATCTGCCGAGCATATGGCCAGAGGAGTGGATACCATTGATTGATCTCACCGAAGACCCCATTCGAACAAGAGAGCGACTTTGTGAAGGTAGAGAGTGGACTAGAGAGGAAAAACAAGGCACAGGCGAAGAACCTCAGGATCTTGAGATTCACATCAAAACTGAGGAAGGAGAAGGTCAGACAGGGACAGAACAAGTGATTGATACTCCTCCACTGACTCCTGATGTCGAGAAGGGACAGACTAGACATAGCGTAATAGTTCGAGCAGAAGAAAATCAAGAGATCGAAGTGCTTGAACAGGATCAGATAGGATTAGAAGAACGTGTTCAGGAAACAGAAACAGAGACTTTTGAAAAACAAACGCAAACCTGTCCTGAACAAGGCCAGATTAGTAACCAGGCAGAAGAAATAGATGCTAGCCCTGGAACTAGTCAGATAGAAGGGGAAGAAACTGAAACAGAATTGCCACAAACTAATGAAAACAAAAGGGCAAGAGAAGAAAACGAAGTCTCGGTGCCAACTAAAAGACTTAAGAAAAGAAAGCACATTGAGCCTGGATACATAAAGAAATTGAGACTGAGAATAAAAACAGTAGAAGAAAAATGTGCAGAAGAAAGAAGAAGTGCTCGCATAGCAGTACAACCAGAAGATACCTCCAAGAGGAGGAATGATCGAATAAAAAGACAAAACAAAAAGTACAAGTCTCCTGAATGGACGCTCGTTTTAGAAGAATTTGAAGATCTTGATATAACTGACGAGAGCGACGGAGAGCCAGTCGCTGAGTACTCTGCCGAAGAAGAAGACGAGCCACCGTGAATTTGCACAAAAGTAAGCTACTGGTGTAAAGACACAAAGAGGGGTCGAGAAACTTCTTCTGAGCCAAAATGTCTGATTCAAACGTGAATGGTAGACCTAGTTGCAGTCGTTGCAAAACATGCTGCAAGGTATGTGTATGTAGTATAGTTATACTGATATTACTCTGGATAGGACTAACAGTTTTCATTCCTTTTACGGTGAGCAAAAATACTAATATTGACCCTACTGAGATTGTAAATACTGAGACTGAAGAACTAACAACACAAAGTGTAGCAATACATGAAAGAGCACTCAGACAAACCAAACGAGACTTAGAAGCATCAGATGAGGGAGGACTACATTATCATGGAGTAAAGAATAAAACGCATTTAAATGTTTTCGCAAACTTGTTAATACACTATGTAGAGACTATGGAAATTGAAGATTGCTATGTCTGCATGAAGCTACCTACCTCTGTAGCTGAAGGCGTGACATACCATCACCTGCCCCTAACATATGGAATTTCCTGTAGCATTTTAGCTAGCTTATTTTACAAAAGAGGACCGTTACAGTACTATTACTCAAACAATGACGCGATTTTTTCTGAACTCCCTATACGTGGGAACTTGAATCCTGTACATACTAAAAGTGACGTTACTCGCTATATGGGCGAATACTTTCTGACTATAGGTAATATAGACATAGGTGACGCACACAGAGATAACTTGACCTGTTCTTTGCGTGAGCAGGAAAAGATGTTCCTGAACATGGCAGAGAAAAGGAGAATAAAAATAAAAAGAAAGGCAGATGACGAAACTCAGAAAAGGCCAAAATGGGCTGAGAACATGGAAGGCACCTCAAATGGTGGAGCGGGTCCTGCTCTGTTGCTGGATTTTGAAAAGAAAGGAAAGCTATGTCTTCACCGCGAGAAGATTAGCTACTATAATAACATTTTCATTGGTTCCAGTGAATGCGAACATAATTACAAGGTAATTGGAGGTTGGGGTTTCAAAAATGGGTCAGAGCCTGTGTTTCCTGGAATTTATTATATTTGTGGGGACAAGGCTTATTTCAAATTGCCGGATCACTGGTATGGAAGCTGCTACTTTGGCATTGTCTTCCCGAAAATATACCATGTGAACAAAGTTGCTGGAAGCAGTGAAAATACTAATGGCTTAGTGCGTAGTAAAAGAGAAAGCATAGGTGAAATAATGGGTAGTATTTTCAGTGCACTGATACCTGGAGTGGGAGTGGTTCTGAACACTCACAGAATTTGCAAATTGTCCACTATAGTGGATGTGCTGTCTACTGACACAGCTCATGGATTTCTGCTGGTCAATACTGAAATGGTTGCGATCAGATCAATGGTTTTGCAGAACAGACTTGCTCTTGATACCTTATTAGCAAAAGAGGGCGGAGTCTGCCGGATGTTGAAGGCGCAACATTGTTGCACTTATATTCCGGACAAAAGTGTGCAGCTCAAAAGATATGTGAAAAACATTACTAATTTGGAAAGGGAACTCAAACCACTCGAGGTTGACAGTGCCTGGAAGAGACTGGTAGATGGTCTCTCAAATGTAGGTCATTGGTTTGCTAGCTTAGGTAAAAGCTTATTGTTTAAGGTACTGATGCCAATTGGAATTATAGGTCTTATCCTATTCTTCATATTTGTCTGTTGCAAATGTCGTAAGCACACCCGAAAGCATCAAGTGAATGCGAGAGGAGTGAAACGAAGTGTGGATGAACTTGAATTAGAGGAAATGAATAATCAGATATACAAAAGGGTGAAGAATTCTCACCCTACCAAAAATGAGAGAGAAAAGCTGAATAGCTTGCTGGAAGAGATAGAGCTGTATAAGGTGTGATAAGTTGGCATCTGGTTCCATTTATTTTGTGATGATAGTAAATATCATCAAAGAGGGGATTGATGAAGCAAAGCTTCGCATTTGCGACTTGCTGTAGTCATGAACCTCGCCCATGTGTAACCAAGTAATAATTTGTACGTCTTACTAACCTTTATTTCATGTTTAAACGAGGTAAATGAAGCTTGCACATGTGTATTTCTAATACGATTAATTCGAGTCAATAAAATGGCCGCTGCTTTGAAATAGCTTCTGCGCATGCGTCAGTCACACTCACGTGTCCTGACGTGTTTGCAGGTTTGGAGGGAAATAGTTGCGCATGCGTAATACATAGTTTTGGCAATAACGTGGTACTGCTCGTGCCATTGCTCTTGTGCCTGTGTATATGTAGCTAACATTTAGACTGCATAAGTATAATTTTTGGTGATAAGTTGAAAGTACAAAACCAATGATGTGTTTTCATAACTTTATTTCTATGTATTAATTTGTTCTCGCTTACTTTTCATGTACCGCGGGAAATGGGGGTCTGACTGAGCCGAAAGCCATCTTGGAGGTCCTTTCTGCGCAGGACCGTCCGTCTGGGGAGAAGTCAACCTTGGCTGGTGGAACTCAGCCAGCTGGCAGGGATGGGCAAGATGCTCCTGAGAACTGACCTGCGAACTCAGCAGGACGGAGTCATGTGTCCCTATTCTGAAACAATGTTAATTTGTCATTGTATTTCCCTGGACTTTCTCATGAGAACCCCAATCTCGCTAGGCGGTACCCAGAGATGCAAAGTAGGCATCGAAATAGTGTGTTCTGATTGGTGTGTTACCCAAATCCTATCTTAGGACCAATCCAAATTGAGGGATTCTGACACTTTGCAACATTGGGGGGTGGTACACCGTCCCCAAACTGTATATCTACCCTGGGTTCACCTAGGGAAATTGTCCGACTTGTCTGGTTTAGCTGACCTGTCACTGACCCATCGCACTCAATAGGTGACTGAAGATACAGAGAGCTGCGGAGCACTCTGTCCGAAATTTGACCATAGACTAAGGTTTTACTAAACCTTAAAGTGCTGGCGGAGCACTTTGCTGGGAGTTCGCTGACCCAATCGGGGTCTTGATCGATAGCTGCAGAGAGGGTGGAGCGCAGGCGTTGCTTCCGAACTGCGGGTGCTGGTCCTGTCCTGAGGGTTTCCTGTCCTGTCCTGAGGTCCTGTCCTGATTCCTAATCTGAGGGTTTCCTGTCTTGTCCTGGGTGTCCATTCTGCACCTGCTGTCCATTGAGGGATATCCTTCCTTGAGGGTTTCCTGTCCTTAAACTGACCCGTGGCCAGGGTTTGGTTTTCACACCAGTCTAGGTAAATATTGCTCTGAAATCTTTTAAACTTGCACCTTTCTATTTTCTGTCTTTTGCTTCAATAAAGACACACCTTTGCACATGTTGATTTTTCATGCTTTGCCGCAAATTATTGAAACGTAAAGTCATTGCATATTTTCATAACGTTTCCCATGTTACCCTACCTGTTAGAAATCATATTTTGCATTGCAGTTTGTCATTTTCTGATATGGTCTAGAACGGCTTTTCTTAAACTGTCCAAAGAACTTTTGCCCTAAATGCATAGCGTTTCCTGTTGCATCCCATATTAGCATTTCCATGATTACCCTGACTTTATTTCTCTATAGTTATGTACTTTTCATTATCTTGATTATCGATTGTCTTATCCTTGTAAATCTAATGCTTACTGAGAACGAACTTTAGATAAAGACTTTAAAACTTCCAGTTGTCCGTGGTCATTTTACAAAGGTATTGAATGTCATTTGAGTTGTATTTTGCTGCCTTTCCTTTTACAGCTAGCTCCCTGATCCATTGTGGTCATAGGTACCCGTGTCGGTCGATGGTAAGTCGGGTACGCTGAGGAATAACAGTAGGGAATTCACACAAATTGGTAGCAGCCCGTGAAGTCACCCGGTCAATGTATATGGTGAATTTAAATATATGGGCCCGAAGCCGGAAGCGGCGAAATTATTGGTTGGGTGACCTCGCGCGCTCTATCAGATGCAGAAGTATTTAAATCCTTCAATTCAGAAGGAATCTCAACCAATTCCAGATTATTATGAACTGCTCTAGCAGGCATCTGGTTTTGATTTAATTTGTTACAACAATAAGTACACACACGTTGATCCAATCCCAAATCAAAACAATTTTCTACCATCAAGTATGTTGTGAAATCCTTCCATTCACTATTATTTTCCCTTTCACTTTTTGCATATAAATCCACTAACTTAGTCTGATTCTTATAATAAGTGCGTCGACAACACACACAAGTGAAATTTGGCCTCTCACTTGATTTCACCTCAAACGTTGCAATTTCCCTCTGGAAATTATCTGTACTGGAAACCTGTACACTATCTTCCACATTACCCGCTTCTTCTTGGTCAATTTCAACATTCTCCTCTTTACTTCCAAAGTAACAAAACTCAATTTCTTCACACATATTCTTCACATCTATTTCAGAACCATGCAAAAGAGCAGCGCATAATTGTTTAAGCATAACTGCTGGACTCTTAGCATAATACAACATTCTAACTAATTTCCTCACTTTATTATGATGCACTGCTAGCATCCTGAAATGATGAAAAACACTCTGGCATACTCTCCTGGAAAGACAAGCCAGTGAATGACCATGCAAACCTGTCACTTCTCTCACTCTGCAATGATCTAATTCTTGCAACAACTTCATTTTCTGCTTCAAACTTTTCTTATTAAATGACCGTACAAAATCACAAAGCAAATTGATGGAATCCTGTCGCACACTGCAAATACTACTACACTTCCAGGTGTACACAGGCTTCTTAGGACGTCTTCCTAAAACCTCATTACCTAACACCTCTTCTATCTCTGTTGTCACAAGTTTTTCTTTTTCAACTGGACAACCATCTTTCACTTCATAAGCTCGACCACTGGTGTCAACTGCATGCACCAAATCATTATCCTGGAAATAACTCTCCTCATTAAAAAATGCCTCACAGCTTGAACTATGCATCCATTCTCCAGAAAAAACTTCACAAAAATTACTACGATTAACTATTCTCTTCCATCTACTATTTCTTTTGAAATCATAAATTGTCTTGTTTAGCTTTCTAATTCTATTGATTATCAAAATAAAAAACTTACGTTTAATTTCAAATGCCTGATCAATAACTTTCTCAACTATTTTTTTTCTCTTATAAAAAACCACTTTCTGTTGACCTTTCTTAATATTTTTTAACAAATTGCCAATTATCCTGTTGCGGAACATTCGTTTACGAATGTCCCTAAACTGTTGTTTCCTTCTACTATCATGCACAGAGTTATCTCTTGCTCTAGCAGTAACATTTTTCATTGGCCTTTCCTTTCCGTTTGAATTGCTTCTCTTTTTCTGGACTGAAACATTTTCTGTAGTAATATTTTTTTTACTACAGATATTTCTTATGAATGTTTTTGTACTCTTACCCGGTGCTTTCTTGGTGACTTGACAAATCTTTTTGTTAGAGGACTGCTGCTTTTTTTCATTGACCTGCTGTCTTTGACGTTTTGCAGCCTTTCTCAGTCTTTCTTTGGTTGGCATGCTGAAATCTTGAAATGATCTGCAGTTGAATCTGTGGTAAAATATAATAAAAAATGTTATTAACCACTATTACCCAACAGTAAATCAATAACAGTAATCAAAAACTTAAAACACTACTTGACATTTTTACATAGAAGATTTTTTAGTGCTTGGCAAATTTAGAATACAGAAATAGCAGAAAAGAAATGGAATTTATATTCATTTTACCTGTGCTGTTTTATATGTGAATCTGATCTAATTTTATGAGCATATTTTAATATTTTATTGAAGACACTACACATAACCTGTTTTTGAAGGTGTCTTTATTTTTAAATTAAACGGTTTACATTTTTACTTTTTATTTATTATACATTTTTAAAATAAATGTTTATAGTTCCATAGGCTCAAGCACGTCAGCTTCCCATCCTATGTAAATGTAAATGTAAATGTACAGGTATTTATATAGCCCAAATCACCGAGCGGTTTCTAAGCGCTTGCTTAGGGAACCCGTCCTGGTATTCCCCTGTGAGATAACCCCGGCAGGGTATCCGCAAGGTGAAAGCCAGGCATCCCGCCGCGAGGGGCCGTTGTGGAGATTAAGCAAGCTATTGCCCAGAGTCGCAGAGTGTGAACCCGTGAATTGAGTAGGCACCGGAGCGAGAATTGTCGAGTCCGTGGACATTTTAGGACTCAAGACCCCGCCGAGCCGGGAATTGAACCCTGGTCCCAGGCTGACCTCTGCTTCCAGGTCTGCCTCCTCTAACCGGTGACGTCGTATGTCATACAATTCTGACAAATCTGCATCCTCATCACGTTCTTCTTCATCCTCAGGATTTAAATCATCCAAGGGATCAACATCCACTGATGTTTCAATTACGAGTTCAATGATGAGGTCGAAATCAACTGATTGCTGATTGTCGCTCATGTTGATGTTGTCTTTATCCTTAAAGAAAGATACCAACAATGAGATGTTGCAGAGTAAGAGACAAATCTCAGAGATTATAATAGTAAAATTGTTTAACAAGAGTAACATTTTGCAACTATTATTTAGCCATGTCCAGCGATGCTGAGGAGGTGAAGCCTATGTCCAATTTATCAGTGAACAGGACTCATCTCTTCTTAACCTTGGATAAGCCTCACCGACTCTGTGTCCCCTGCACATACTTAAATATAAAGGGGCAGATTTATGTTAACTGGCACATCCCCAGGGATGCACCAGTTAACGTGCACCGCTGCTCTGCCACCCATGGTGTGCCGCATTTACAATCAGATAGGACAAAGCTGCGTCAAAACCCTGCACCTGCTTGAAGCAGGCATAGGTCTTGACGCAGCATTGTGGAGATAGGGCACCCCTGAGCCTTGCTGGAGCTGCATCTCACTTGCGATACAACCCCAGCAATGCGCCACCTTTACGGCACAGATGCGTCACGCATCTGTGCCGTTTTTGCCCCATGGTGCGCCGCATTGTAAATGCTACAGAAAAGGGGGTGGTGATGAACAGAGTGTCTGAATTAAGCAGACCACTCTTACCCAGTCCAAAGATCAGGGCTTGATCCATCACCGTTATTTATCTCACTGCCCCATCCCAGCTCAGAACCTGGCTATATGCAAATTAGTCTGTCCCTGGCCCAGTGCATCATGGGAACAGGGCAGACCAAACTACCAAGCCAATTCTTCACCAGAAAGGAGACAAGCTACCGGGGACCGGTTTCTGGCATTTCAGCCTCTTCGGCCCGGCTTGCTTGAATCCTGATGGAGCAGTGAGAAAGGGACTCATGTCTGAGTATACCCTGCCACACCTATAGTGGCCAAAAACGATACAGAAAAGGGGGTGGTGATGAACAGAGTGTCTGAATTAAGCAGACCACTCTTACCCAGTCCAAAGATCAGGGCTTGATCCATCACCGTTATTTATCTCACTGCCCCATCCCAGCTCAGAACCTGGCTATATGCAAATTAGTCTGTCCCTGGCCCAGTGCATCATGGGAACAGGGCAGACCAAACTACCAAGCCAATTCTTCACCAGAAAGGAGACAAGCTACCGGGGACCGGTTTCTGGCATTTCAGCCTCTTCGGCCCGGCTTGCTTGAATCCTGATGGAGCAGTGAGAAAGGGACTCATGTCTGAGTATACCCTGCCACACCTATAGTGGCCAAAAACGATACAGAAAAGGGGGTGGTGATGAACAGAGTGTCTGAATTAAGCAGACCACTCTACCCAGTCCAAAGATCAGGGCTTGATCCATCACCGTTATTTATCTCACTGCCCCATCCGAGCTCAGAACCTGGCTATATGCAAATTAGTCTGTCCCTGGCCCAGTGCATCATGGGAACAGGGCAGACCAAACTACCAAGCCAATTCTTCACCAGAAAGGAGACAAGCTACCGGGGACCGGTTTCTGGCATTTCAGCCTCTTCGGCCCGGCTTGCTTGAATCCTGATGGAGCAGTGAGAAAGGGACTCATGTCTGAGTATACCCTGCCACACCTATAGTGGCCAAAAACGATACAGAAAAGGGGGTGGTGATGAACAGAGTGTCTGAATTAAGCAGACCACTCTTACCCAGTCCAAAGATCAGGGCTTGATCCATCACCGTTATTTATCTCACTGCCCCATCCCAGCTCAGAACCTGGCTATATGCAAATTAGTCTGTCCCTGGCCCAGTGCATCATGGGAACAGGGCAGACCAAACTACCAAGCCAATTCTTCACCAGAAAGGAGACAAGCTACCGGGGACCGGTTTCTGGCATTTCAACCTCTTCGGCCCGGCTTGCTTGAATCCTGATGGAGCAGTGAGAAAGGGACTCATGTCTGAGTATACCCTGCCACACCTATAGTGGCCAAAAACGATACAGAAAAGGGGGTGGTGATGAACAGAGTGTCTGAATTAAGCAGACCACTCTTACCCAGTCCAAAGATCAGGGCTTGATCCATCACCGTTATTTATCTCACTGCCCCATCCCAGCTCAGAACCTGGCTATATGCAAATTAGTCTGTCCCTGGCCCAGTGCATCATGGGAACAGGGCAGACCAAACTACCAAGCCAATTCTTCACCAGAAAGGAGACAAGCTACCGGGGACCGGTTTCTGGCATTTCAGCCTCTTCGGCCCGGCTTGCTTGAATCCTGATGGAGCAGTGAGAAAGGGACTCATGTCTGAGTATACCCTGCCACACCTATAGTGGCCAAAAACGATACAGAAAAGGGGGTGGTGATGAACAGAGTGTCTGAATTAAGCAGACCACTCTTACCCAGTCCAAAGATCAGGGCTTGATCCATCACCGTTATTTATCTCACTGCCCCATCCCAGCTCAGAACCTGGCTATATGCAAATTAGTCTGTCCCTGGCCCAGTGCATCATGGGAACAGGGCAGACCAAACTACCAAGCCAATTCTTCACCAGAAAGGAGACAAGCTACCGGGGACCGGTTTCTGGCATTTCAGCCTCTTCGGCCCGGCTTGCTTGAATCCTGATGGAGCAGTGAGAAAGGGACTCATGTCTGAGTATACCCTGCCACACCTATAGTGGCCAAAAACGATACAGAAAAGGGGGTGGTGATGAACCACCCCTTGTTGTAAATATTTTTGTCCACCCTAAGCGTGGAAGGGTATACTCAGATGTGAGTCCCTTGCTCATTGCACCATCAGGATTCAAGCAAGCCGGGCCGAAGACGGCTGAAATGCCAGAAACTGGTCCCCGGAAGCTTGTTTCCTTCCCAGTGTAAGAATTGGCTTTTGTAGTCTGGTCTGCCCTGTTCCCATGATGCACTGGGCCAGGGACAGACTAATTTGCATACAGCCAGGTTCTGAAACTGGGATGGTGCAATGAGCTAAAAAACGGTGTTGGATCTAGCCCTGATCTCTTGACTGGGTGAGAGTATTCTGCTTAATTCAGAGACTCTGTCCATCACCACCCCTTGTTGTAAATATTTTTGTCCACCCTAAGCGTGGAAGGGTATACTCAGATGTGAGTCCCTTGCTCATTGCACCATCAGGATTCAAGCAAGCCGGGCCGAAGACGGCTGAAATGCCAGAAACCGGTCCCCGGAAGCTTGTTTCCTTCCCAGTGTAAGAATTGGCTTTTGTAGTCTGGTCTGCCCTGTTCCCATGATGCACTGGGCCAGGGACAGACTAATTTGCATACAGCCAGGTTCTGAAACTGGGATGGTGCAATGAGCTAAAAAACG
Organism: Lissotriton helveticus; assembly: GCF_964261635.1. NCBI lineage: Eukaryota > Metazoa > Chordata > Amphibia > Caudata > Salamandridae > Lissotriton > Lissotriton helveticus. Next base: position 728,511,277 of record NC_136061.1, read on the forward strand.
GTGTTGGATCTAGCCCTGATCTCTTGACTGGGTGAGAGTATTCTGCTTAATTCAGAGACTCTGTCCATCACCACCCCTTGTTGTAAATATTTGTGTCCACCCTAAGCGTGGAAGGGTATACTCAGATGTGAGTCCCTTGCTCATTGCACCATCAGGATTCAAGCAAGCCGGGCCGAAGACGGCTGAAATGCCAGAAACCGGTCCCCGGAAGCTTGTTTCCTTCCCAGTGTAAGAATTGGCTTTTGTAGTCTGGTCTGCCCTGTTCCCATGATGCACTGGGCCAGGGACAGACTAATTTGCATACAGCCAGGTTCTGAAACTGGGATGGTGCAATGAGCTAAAAAACGGTGTTGGATCTAGCCCTGATCTCTTGACTGGGTGAGAGTATTCTGCTTAATTCAGAGACTCTGTCCATCACCACCCCTTGTTGTAAATATTTTTGTCCACCCTAAGCGTGGAAGGGTATACTCAGATGTGAGTCCCTTGCTCATTGCACCATCAGGATTCAAGCAAGCAAGGGCCGAAGACGGCTGAAATGCCAGAAACCGGTTCCCGGAAGCTTGTTTCCTTCCCAGTGTAAGAATTGGCTTTTGTAGTCTGGTCTGCCCTGTTCCCATGATGCACTGGGCCAGGGACAGACTAATTTGCATACAGCCAGGTTCTGAAACTGGGATGGTGCAATGAGCTAAAAAACGGTGTTGGATCTAGCCCTGATCTCTTGACTGGGTGAGAGTATTCTGCTTAATTCAGAGACTCTGTCCATCACCACCCCTTGTTGTAAATATTTTTGTCCACCCTAAGCGTGGAAGGGTATACTCAGATGTGAGTCCCTTGCTCATTGCACCATCAGGATTCAAGCAAGCCGGGCCGAAGACGGCTGAAATGCCAGAAACCGGTCCCCGGAAGCTTGTTTCCTTCCCAGTGTAAGAATTGGCTTTTGTAGTCTGGTCTGCCCTGTTCCCATGATGCACTGGGCCAGGGACAGACTAATTTGCATACAGCCAGGTTCTGAAACTGGGATGGTGCAATGAGCTAAAAAACGGTGTTGGATCTAGCCCTGATCTCTTGACTGGGTGAGAGTATTCTGCTTAATTCAGAGACTCTGTCCATCACCACCCCTTGTTGTAAATATTTTTGTCCACCCTAAGCGTGGAAGGGTATACTCAGATGTGAGTCCCTTGCTCATTGCACCATCAGGATTCAAGCAAGCCGGGCCGAAGACGGCTGAAATGCCAGAAACCGGTCCCCGGAAGCTTGTTTCCTTCCCAGTGTAAGAATTGGCTTTTGTAGTCTGGTCTGCCCTGTTCCCATGATGCACTGGGCCAGGGACAGACTAATTTGCATACAGCCAGGTTCTGAAACTGGGATGGTGCAATGAGCTAAAAAACGGTGTTGGATCTAGCCCTGATCTCTTGACTGGGTGAGAGTATTCTGCTTAATTCAGAGACTCTGTCCATCACCACCCCTTGTTGTAAATATTTTTGTCCACCCTAAGCGTGGAAGGGTATATTCAGATGTGAGTCCCTTGCTCATTGCACCATCAGGATTCAAGCAAGCCGGGCCGAAGACGGCTGAAATGCCAGAAACCAGTCCCCGGAAGCTTGTTTCCTTCCCAGTGTAAGAATTGGCTTTTGTAGTCTGGTCTGCCCTGTTCCCATGATGCACTGGGCCAGGGACAGACTAATTTGCATACAGCCAGGTTCTGAAACTGGGATGGTGCAATGAGCTAAAAAACGGTTTTGGATCTAGCCCTGATCTCTTGACTGGGTGAGAGTATTCTGCTTAATTCAGAGACTCTGTCCATCACCACCCCTTGTTGTAAATATTTTTGTCCACCCTAAGCGTGGAAGGGTATACTCAGATGTGAGTCCCTTGCTCATTGCACCATCAGGATTCAAGCAAGCCGGGCCGAAGACGGCTGAAATGCCAGAAACCGGTCCCCGGAAGCTTGTTTCCTTCCCAGTGTAAGAATTGGCTTTTGTAGTCTGGTCTGCCCTGTTCCCATGATGCACTGGGCCAGGGACAGACTAATTTGCATACAGCCAGGTTCTGAAACTGGGATGGTGCAATGAGCTAAAAAACGGTGTTGGATCTAGCCCTGATCTCTTGACTGGGTGAGAGTATTCTGCTTAATTCAGAGACTCTGTCCATCACCACCCCTTGTTGTAAATATTTTTGTCCACCCTAAGCGTGGAAGGGTATACTCAGATGTGAGTCCCTTGCTCATTGCACCATCAGGATTCAAGCAAGCCGGGCCGAAGACGGCTGAAATGCCAGAAACCGGTCCCCGGAAGCTTGTTTCCTTCCCAGTGTAAGAATTGGCTTTTGTAGTCTGGTCTGCCCTGTTCCCATGATGCACTGGGCCAGGGACAGACTAATTTGCATACAGCCAGGTTCTGAAACTGGGATGGTGCAATGAGCTAAAAAACGGTGTTGGATCTAGCCCTGATCTCTTGACTGGGTGAGAGTATTCTGCTTAATTCAGAGACTCTGTCCATCACCACCCCTTGTTGTAAATATTTTTGTCCACCCTAAGCGTGGAAGGGTATACTCAGATGTGAGTCCCTTGCTCATTGCACCATCAGGATTCAAGCAAGCCGGGCCGAAGACGGCTGAAATGCCAGAAACCGGTCCCCGGAAGCTTGTTTCCTTCCCAGTGTAAGAATTGGCTTTTGTAGTCTGGTCTGCCCTGTTCCCATGATGCACTGGGCCAGGGACAGACTAATTTGCATACAGCCAGGTTCTGAAACTGGGATGGTGCAATGAGCTAAAAAACGGTGTTGGATCTAGCCCTGATCTCTTGACTGGGTGAGAGTATTCTGCTTAATTCAGAGACTCTGTCCATCACCACCCCTTGTTGTAAATATTTTTGTCCACCCTAAGCGTGGAAGGGTATACTCAGATGTGAGTCCCTTGCTCATTGCACCATCAGGATTCAAGCAAGCCGGGCCGAAGACGGCTGAAATGCCAGAAACCGGTCCCCGGAAGCTTGTTTCCTTCCCAGTGTAAGAATTGGCTTTTGTAGTCTGGTCTGCCCTGTTCCCATGATGCACTGGGCCAGGGACAGACTAATTTGCATACAGCCAGGTTCTGAAACTGGGATGGTGCAATGAGCTAAAAAACGGTGTTGGATCTAGCCCTGATCTCTTGACTGGGTGAGAGTATTCTGCTTAATTCAGAGACTCTGTCCATCACCACCCCTTGTTGTAAATATTTTTGTCCACCCTAAGCGTGGAAGGGTATACTCAGATGTGAGTCCCTTGCTCATTGCACCATCAGGATTCAAGCAAGCCGGGCCGAAGACGGCTGAAATGCCAGAAACCGGTCCCCGGAAGCTTGTTTCCTTCCCAGTGTAAGAATTGGCTTTTGTAGTCTGGTCTGCCCTGTTCCCATGATGCACTGGGCCAGGGACAGACTAATTTGCATACAGCCAGGTTCTGAAACTGGGATGGTGCAATGAGCTAAAAAACGGTGTTGGATCTAGCCCTGATCTCTTGACTGGGTGAGAGTATTCTGCTTAATTCAGAGACTCTGTCCATCACCACCCCTTGTTGTAAATATTTTTGTCCACCCTAAGCGTGGAAGGGTATACTCAGATGTGAGTCCCTTGCTCATTGCACCATCAGGATTCAAGCAAGCCGGGCCGAAGACGGCTGAAATGCCAGAAACCGGTCCCCGGAAGCTTGTTTCCTTCCCAGTGTAAGAATTGGCTTTTGTAGTCTGGTCTGCCCTGTTCCCATGATGCACTGGGCCAGGGACAGACTAATTTGCATACAGCCAGGTTCTGAAACTGGGATGGTGCAATGAGCTAAAAAACGGTGTTGGATCTAGCCCTGATCTCTTGACTGGGTGAGAGTATTCTGCTTAATTCAGAGACTCTGTCCATCACCACCCCTTGTTGTAAATATTTTTGTCCACCCTAAGCGTGGAAGGGTATACTCAGATGTGAGTCCCTTGCTCATTGCACCATCAGGATTCAGGCAAGCCGGGCCGAAGACGGCTGAAATGCCAGAAACCGGTCCCCGGAAGCTTGTTTCCTTCCCAGTGTAAGAATTGGCTTTTGTAGTCTGGTCAGCCCTGTTCCCATGATGCACTGGGCCAGGGACAGACTAATTTGCATACAGCCAGGTTCTGAAACTGGGATGGTGCAATGAGCTAAAAAACGGTGTTGGATCTAGCCCTGATCTCTTGACTGGGTGAGAGTATTCTGCTTAATTCAGAGACTCTGTCCATCACCACCCCTTGTTGTAAATAGCATTGTAAATGCAGCACACCATGGGTGGCGGAACAGCGGCGCAGGATGACTGGCACATCCCTGGTGATGCGCCAGTCATCATAAATCTATCCCTAAGCTTCTTATCTTGTTAGAGATGAACCGCCATATGTATCATCAAACTATTTTGCATTTCCTAAATAGCGAATTTTAAGGAATAAATAGCGATTCTTTACCATTCCTAATTTGCGATGAGCAAATTGCTAATTGCAAATTACCCATTCATTTCCATGGGCCAGGAGGCCCATAGGAATGAAGGTGCAATTTGCGATTAGCAATTAGCTCATCGCAAATTAGGAATTTTTCCAAGGGTGCAGGGGTGTCTCAAGAACACCCTGCTGCACCCCTGAAAAAGAAATTTGGGGGCATATGGCGCACATACATGCCCTAATGGCATGTACGGGCGTCATATGGCACCTTTTGTTTTTTGGAAAAAAAGCTTTTTGAAAAGAATTCGCAAATTACCACCAACCAGAAGTTGGTGGTAATTTGCAAATCCTTAATGGCATTTTTTGCATATTTTTTGTTTGATACATTGCATTTAAGGAATCGCAAAATTTGCAAATCCTTAAGTGCAATCGCAAAATAAGGAATAGCAAATTTTGCTATTCCTTATTTTGCATTAAACTTGTTTGATACATACCATTTGTCTAATTAGCATTCGCAAAGGCCAAAATTCGCAGAATTTCGGCCTTTGCGAATGCTAATTAGCTTGATACATATGGCCCCAAGTGAGGCCTGTCTTGCAACATGGTGCATCTTTTGCATCACTGCTGCATCGGTTTCATGTGGCACGTTTTTTTTTACAGCATGACACATCTGCCTAAATGCATCAATTTGTAATTTTGTCGCCTCATAGCAAATCTTTTGCACCGCCGCTGCATCACAAAAGTGACGCACAGTGGCGCAAAAGAGGCATACACCTATCATAAATCTGTCCCTAGCATTTTAAATGATTAATTCAGGATGACGATAAGGTGTGGCCTATCCAGAGGTTTGTTTAAGGTGAGGCCTACTCAGGATTGCAGATCAAAGTTACGCTTGATGAAGAATACAGAGGAGATAATACATGTAAAGGCCTACCAATGAAGTAAGTGATGTCCACTTCATTGCGCCAGTCATCATAAATCTATCCCTAAGCTTCTTATCTTGTTAGAGATGAACCGCCATATGTATCATCAAACTATTTTGCATTTCCTAAATAGCGAATTTTAAGGAATAAATAGCGATTCTTTACCATTCCTAATTTGCGATGAGCAAATTGCTAATTGCAAATTACCCAGTCATTTCCATGGGCCAGGAGGCCCATAGGAATGAAGGTGCAATTTGCGATTAGCAATTAGCTCATCGCAAATTAGGAATTTTTCCAAGGGTGCAGGGGTGTCTCAAGAACACCCTGCTGCACCCCTGAAAAAGAAATTTGGGGGCATATGGCGCACATAAATTTTAAAAACATTCCTTTACCTCAAAAACGATTTTCAAGTCATAATTTGAAAACACTGCCCACGGGGAAATGACTTAAAATGTCCTTAAGACACATGAAATTGTTTTTTTAAAGCCTTTGCAACTTTTTTGGGTCACTTTTAACATGGCTATGTAACTCAAACAGTCAAAATCTAAATTTACCATGCACAGGTGGGAGCATATTTACAAGGAATTTGCTCCACGGGGAAAGTTCTTTTAATTTAATATGAGAAAAATAACATCAGAGACACTGAAATGCCTTATAAAGAAGCATACACCATTATGTCCTTGTCATAAATTTTAAGACCATTCCTTTTCCCCAAAAACGATTTTCAAGTCATAATTTGAAAACACTCCACATGGGGAAATGACTTAAAATGTCCTTAAGACACTTGAAAGCGTTTTTTGATTGCCTTTGCAGCATGTTTGGGTCACTTTTAACATGGCTATGTAACGCAAACATTCAAAATCTAAATTTGCCATGCACAGGTGGGAGCATATTTACAAGCAATTTGCTCCACAGGGAAAGGTCTTACATTAAAATGGGAAAAATAACATCAGAGACACTCAATTGCCTTATAAAGAAGCATACACCATTATGTCCTTGTCATAAATTTTAAAACCATTCCTTTTCCTCAAAAACGATTTTCAAGTCATAAATTGAAAACACTCCACAGCTCCTATGCACAAAAAAACCCTGTCAGTACTAATACTTCACATTTTCTCCAATTACAATTTCTCAAAGAAACAAAATCTATTTGTAAACCACTTGAGACAAAGCAACATTTGAAAAACACAACTTTCTTCATAATTTTCTCCTTAAAGCACACTATTCTCTATCTAAATTAAAGAAATCTTTTCTCACCTTAGCAAATACTTTATGAGTTTCAAAACAGTCTCAGAAACACACCAATTTGTCTTCAGCAGAGCAAAAGGTATGCACTCCAGAGTCTGCAGCTATCAAAAGCACAGAAATGCTGTAATTCTTCACACATATCTCTCATGTCACCCAATCAAAACTCTTCCCTCACTTTTTTCAAATCAAAACCCTTCCCCCCTCTGCCCTCTCTGCCTTTTTTTGCATAGCAACCACCTCTTGGAAGACCTCTGGTGTTTGCAAGTTCACACAACAATGTTTCAATTGAACTCTAAACTCTCAGTGCACCTGCATATCCAGTGCATTCTTTCATTTAATGATTTTTTCTTGACCACTCAAAATACATCTTTCAAAGAACTCATCCATGCACCCTAACTTTCTGTTTTCAGCAATCAAAATCCACCAATCACTGTTACTGCTTCATTAACACAGAAACTCCACAGTTTTTTTCATTTTAAACTCTTATTTTTTCAAGTGCCATTTCATTGCCACACTTCATCTGACTGCAGCAGAACTTCCTCTCACCATGTTTTCTGTCTGGATTGTTGGACATAGTTACATCTATTGGGCTCAGAGTTATGCTGAGAACAGAAATTTACCTAACCTCAATTTACAAGATGTAGAAATTAAGTGGTTTGGCCACAGAGGATTAAAATGTCACCAATTGATACCATTGGTGAAAACCTTTATGCATTTGCCAAAACCTGACCTGTTAATTGTGCACTGTGGAGGTAATGATTTGGGCACTTTGACTGGGGTAGGTCTGGAAATGCTTTTAAAGGACACCTTTGAGCAATTGATGGCACTTTTTCCTCAAACTGCCTTGGTATATTCAAATATATGCCAAAGACAGAAATGGAGGTGGTCAAACCAATTTTGTCCACAAATTGAGAAGTCGAGGAAGCATGTAAACAAATCTGTTCCAGCTTACATGAGAGACCATGGAATGGGCTCCATGTACAACAATAACTTGCGTTACTACATGCAAGATATCTACAGAGGAGATGGAGTTCACTTCTCAGATGAGGGCAACAGAGTTTTCATTCTGAATTTAAGACTGTGCATTGGTACCTACTTATAAGTACCTAAATGTACCATAAACCCAAAAGCTCTTCTCAGAGCTACCCTACATCTGATCACTCACAATGAATATTTTTCTCTAACTTTTTTCACTAATTTTCAACAAAGTACGCTCCCCGGGGCGCTACCCGGTACGCGAACCGGAAGCTAACCTCGCGAAATTTTTAAAAAAAATGTTTTTTTTCGCACATATAAGCCTCCTCAGCCACCCTCAGAAAACCTAGGGGGTCAAGATAAGTCTACCGTGCCCCCTTCTACCCATTCTGAACATTATTTGCCCTCCATCTTGTATCTTAAGTCGACCGAAACACAAAATGGTGGACTCCCGTAACGCTTCAGGTTCGCGTACCGGAGCGCTCGCCAGTTCGCGTACCGGGGCGCTCGCCAGTTCGCGTACCGGGGCGCTCCCCGGGAAGCGCACCATCAAAAAAGGTGGGAAAGTAATTTACAGAAAAACGACTGGAGACACTCTCACCAAATATAGATTAGCTCATACTACATACCAATCCCTATCATTTTCACAAATTTGATTGAAATTCCATTTAGCCATTTAGCCTGTAGACCTCTCTAAATACCGTGAGGTAAATTACTTCTCAAAACACATCTGAAGTGTTGGAATTGACAACCAATGAAAATGTTACTTTCATTTTCTACTTTTATTACCTGACATTTGATTGGTTATATACCTGAATATATATAAAGGAAGAGAAGGAAACACAGCCATTTTGACTACTACTTCCTGGTGTACATTTCAATTGGATTTTCACTAATCACTTCAACTTCTTTGTAAAGGTAAGTTGTTATTTTTAAAACTGAAGTATATTGTGCACCAAAAGTTAATATGGTAAACTTTTTCTGATAGTTATATACTATCCCTCTGTAGTAGTTATAGATTTAGATAGACTTCTCTGTTATAGTTATGGATGGAGTTAGGTTTCTCTTGTATAATTATGAAATTACTTACGTTAAATCACATACACTTTTTTATATTCCTACTTCCACTCTGATACTATACACTGCCCAAAGATAAATTCACTGATAAAAACTGCCTATCTAAAATTAATCCCAACACTGCCCTATCTCTACTAATATATATTTTTTTTATCCAAATTTCAGGCAACATGGAAGGCGAACAGAAAGTTTCATTTCAAATTGTCCTGCAAGAGAGCAGCCAAGAATTAATTGATCCAAATTATATAGAATTTATGGATGAAACTTGGGACCAAGAACTACTGCAATGTGTGCAAGCAGTAGGTAACCTCCTTCAAAATGAGGACATTTTACACCCTCAGAGATTACAAACTATGTTCAATGAAAATGACGACATTTCAGACAGTGAAATGTTAGAAATGTTATTAAATTTTGAAACACAATCACAATAATAAATAATTGCTTAAAAAATAAAGAAATTAAAAAATAATCAACAAAACCAACAATCAATTAACATACAGTATTTGAAAAGTCTATCATTCTTTTTTCCTTATAGTACGCTCCCCAGAACGCTTCCCGGTTCGCGAACCGGGCGCTCCCCACGCAAAAAAAAAAATTTTTTTTGTTTTTTTTGTTTTTGCCCTGCGGGGCCCTTTTAAAGCCTCCACATCAAACCTAGGGGGTCAGGGAGGATCTACTATGCCCCCTTATGGTCATTTCCCCCTTTGTTTTGGCCTCCTCTTGTCTCTCGATCCTACCGAGAGACAAGATGGCGGCCGCTCCGGACTGTTTAGAATGTTGACAGACACCGGAGAGCCAATCAGCTTCACTTCGCAAAGTTCCGTTACGCGTACAGTACGCGAACCGGAGCGCTGCCCAGAGCGCGCTTACAGATATATATCTTTTTTTGAACATTAATTTCTCAAAATCCACTGGAGCACATATATTGAGACCTAGCAAAGGCACATCGGGCTAACAGTCCCTACAATTTTGCCAAGTTTCGTGCAAATCCATTCAGCCGTTCGGGCTAAAAGTGAGGCCAACCGCCCTATGGAAATTAACATTGGAAAAACACGTTTTGGGACCCCCCTTTTTTCTCGGCCCCCCCTTGACAAACCCCCACCCCAAATTTTCAGGGGCTGCTCAGAAACAAAATGTTCCATTTTCCTGAAAATTTCAACCAATTCCGTCCACAAACGCCAAAGTTATTAGACATAGAATTTTCAAAAATCCCATAGGGAAAAAATCCTAACTATATATACCTGCTGGCGACCGCCAGTAGGTAATATATATATATATATATATATATATATATATATATATATATATATATATATCACATAAAGAAACTCCATTTTGCCGGGGGCCTCCGACTCTGCAGGGCAGGCTCTGCTGACAGGAATGGAAATCCTGTTGTTTGGAATTACGCCACAAAAAGATGCAAAACCACGCCACCGGCTTACTTTCAGGCTGACTTTATTCGTCAAAATGGCACATCGCGCTTTTTCACTCTTTCTCTCCTTACGCGTTTCGGCGGACTTCCGCCTTGATCACAGGTGAGTGAAATGATGCTGTTAATTTCCAAGTGGTCACATGGCCCTTGAGAGTAACTACGGGCCCCAGAATGCACCAACGGCAGTCCATACCACAACGTGACATGGTGCATAGGTAGTTCAGCTAAAATAGAATATTTTGCCCAAAATGTCACGAAAATAATAGGTGCAAGTCTTTAAAGTATAAAGTCGCAAAGTGCATGCGCTGCCACAGTCAATATTTGTGCCTGGAATGCGGTGACACCAGAGAGGGAAAGACTCCCTCATCTCCCTTTCTCGTACCCATCGCCAAATATCCTCGGAAGTCCCATGGCTGGTGCTTGGGCTCGAGCGTGTCATGCCCCCTCCATCAACATCACATAAAGAAACTCCATTTTGCCGGGGGCCTCCGACTCTGCAGGGCAGGCTCTGCTGACAGGAATGGAAATCCTGTTGTTTGGAATTACGCCACAAAAAGATGCAAAACCACACCACCGGCTTACTTTCAGGCTGACTTTATTCGTCAAAATGGCACATCGCGCTTTTTCACTCTTTCTCTCCTTACGCGTTTCGGAGGACTTCCGCCTTGATCACAGGTGAGTGAAATGATGCCGTTAATTTCCAAGTGGTCACATGGCCCTTGAGAGTAACTACGTACCAAGAATGCACCAACGGCAGTCCATACCCCAACGTGACATGGTGCATAGGTAGTTCAGCTAAAATAGAATATTTTGCCCAAAATGTCACGAAAATAATAGGTGCAAGTCTTTAAAGTATAAAGTCGCAAAGTGCATGCGCTGCCACAGTCAATATTTGTGCCTGGAATGCGGTGACACCAGAGAGAGAAAGACTCCCTCATCTCCCTTTCTCGTACCCATCGCCAAATATCCTCGGAAGTCCCATGGCTGGTGCTTGGGCTCGAGCGTGTCATGCCCCCTCCATCAACATCACATAAAGAAACTCCATTTTGCCGGGGGCCTCCGACTCTGCAGGGCAGGCTCTGCTGACAGGAATGGAAATCCTGTTGTTTGGAATTACGCCACAAAAAGATGCAAAACCACACCACCGGCTTACTTTCAGGCTGACTTTATTCGTCAAAATGGCACATCGCGCTTTTTCACTCTTTCTCTCCTTACGCGTTTCGGAGGACTTCCGCCTTGATCACAGGTGAGTGAAATTATGCCGTTAATTTCCAAGTGGTCACATGGCCCTTGAGAGTAACTACGGGCCCAAGAATGCACCAACGGCAGTCCATACCCCAACGTGACATGGTGCATAGGTAGTTCAGCTAAAATAGAATATTTTGCCCAAAATGTCACGAAAATAATAGGTGCAAGTCTTTAAAGTATAAAGTCGCAAAGTGCATGCGCCGCCACAGTCAATATTTGTGCCTGGAATGCGGTGACACCAGAGAGAGAAAGACTCCCTCATCTCCCTTTCTCGCACCCATCGCCAAATATCCTCGGAAGTCCCATGGCTGGTGCTTGGGCTCGAGCGTGTCATGCCCCCTCCATCAACATCACATAAAGAAACTCCATTTTGCCGGGGGCCTCCGACTCTGCAGGGCAGGCTCTGCTGACAGGAATGGAAATCCTGTTGTTTGGAATTACGCCACAAAAAGATGCAAAACCACACCACCGGCTTACTTTCAGGCTGACTTTATTCGTCAAAATGGCACATCGCGCTTTTTCACTCTTTCTCTCCTTACGCGTTTCGGCGGACTTCCGCCTTGATCACAAGTGAGTGAAATGATGCCGTTAATTTCCAAGTGGTCACATGGCCCTTGAGAGTAACTACAGGCCCCAGAATGCACCAACGGCAGTCCATACCACAACGTGACATGGTGCATAGGTAGTTCAGCTAAAATAGAATATTTTTCCCAAAATGTCACGAAAATAATAGGTGCAAGTCTTTAAAGTATAAAGTCGCAAAGTGCATGCGCTGCCACAGTCAATATTTGTGCCTGGAATGCGGTGACACCAGAGAGAGAAAGACTCCCTCATCTCCCTTTCTCGTACCCATCGCCAAATATCCTCGGAAGTCCCATGGCTGGTGCTTGGGCTCGAGCGTGTCATGCCCCCTCCATCAACATCACATAAAGAAACTCCATTTTGCCGGGGGCCTCCGACTCTGCAGGGCAGGCTCTGCTTACAGGAATGGAAATCCTGTTGTTTGGAATTACGCCACAAAAAGATGCAAAACCACACCACCGGCTTGCTTTCAGGCTGACTTCATTCGTCAAAATGGCACAACGCGCTTTTTCACTCTTTCTCTCCTTACGCGTTTCGGCGGACTTCCGCCTTGATCACAGGTGAGTGAAATGATGCCGTTAATTTCCAAGTGGTCACATGGCCCTTGAGAGTAACTACGGGCCCCAGAATGCACCAACGGCAGTCCATACCACAACGTGACATGGTGCATAGGTAGTTCAGCTAAAATAGAATATTTTGCCCAAAATGTCACGAAAATAATAGGTGCAAGTCTTTAAAGTATAAAGTCGCAAAGTGCATGCGCTGCCACAGTCAATATTTGTGCCTGGAATGCGTTGACACCAGAGAGAGAAAGACTCCCTCTTCTCCCTTTCTCGTACCCATCGCAAAATATCCTCGGAAGTCCCATGGCTGGTGCTTGGGCTCGAGCGTGTCATGCCCCCTCCATCAACATCACATAAAGAAACTCCATTTTGCCGGGGGCCTCCGACTCTGCAGGGCAGGCTCTGCTGACAGGAATGGAAATCCTGTTGTTTGGAATTACGCCACAAAAAGATGCAAAACCACACCACCGGCTTACTTTCAGGCTGACTTTATTCGTCAAAATGGCACATCGCGCTTTTTCACTCTTTCTCTCCTTACGCGTTTCGGCGGACTTCCGCCTTGATCACAGGTGAGTGAAAGGATGCCGTTAATTTTCAAGTGGTCACATGGCCCTTGAGAGTAACTACGGGCCCCAGAATGCACCAACGGCAGTCCATACCACAACGTGACATGGTGCATAGGTAGTTCAGCTAAAATAGAATATTTTGCCCAAAATGTCACGAAAATAATAGGTGCAAGTCTTTAAAGTATAAAGTCGCAAAGTGCATGCGCTGCCACAGTCAATATTTGTGCCTGGAATGCAGTGACACCAGAGAGAGAAAGACTCCCTCATCTCCCTTTCTCGTACCCATCGCCAAATGTCCTCGGAAGTCCCATGGCTGGTGATTGGACTCGAGCGTGTCATGCCCCCTCCATCAACATCACATAAAGAAACTCCATTTTTCCGGGGGCCTCCAACTCTGCAGGGCAGGCTCTCTTATATATATATCATTTACATACATATATATTACCTACCGGCAGTCGCCAGTAGGTCGTTATAGTTAGGACCAGGTTTCCATAAGAAAAGCATTTTTTCATGTGCTTATAACTTTGGCGTAGTTTGACGAATCTTTGCGAAATTTGCCAAAAAGTTTTCCTTTTCTGATCAGCACCTATCTTGAAAGTTTGGGAGTGATTGGTCAAGGGTGTGCTGAGAAAAAAGCGGAGTCCTAAAACATGTTTTTTCAATGCATTTTTCATAAGAAACTTTAGACAAGGCTACAGGTCAAACTGCTGAACGGAATTACGCCAAATTTGACAGGGAGAACGGTCGTGGTCCAGAAAGCACACTTTTGTTTAAATGGTGTAAATCCATTCAGTAGTTTTTGAGAAATATTGAATATCGTCTAACAAAGTGACTATGTCACTTTGTTAGACGAAATGTAATATTATGTGGGAGGGCGAGTTCTGTACCTGTGCGTGGAAAATGATTAATGTTTAATTGGCTGAGGTGTTTTAACAAAGAGCTCAATATTCATTGGCTGTGAACAATTGCAAGTAGAAGTGTTGCCAGCTATTCCCTCCCCCTGCACGGAGTAGCAAGGACATCTAATTGGCTGACATGTTCCAAGCAGGACCTTCCCAAGCTCAATGTTGATTGGCTGTAAACCATTGAAAGTAGAAGTGTTGCCAGCCATTCCCTTCTCCTCCACGGAGTAGAAGGGACATCTGATTGGCTGACGTTTTCCAAGGAGGACTTTCCCAAGCTTAATGTTAGTTGTCCGAAAATCATTGAAAGTAGAGGTGTTGCCAGCCATTCCCTTCCCCTCTGCGGTGTATCAGGGACATCTCATTGGGTACCGTGCTCCAAGGAGGACCTTCCCAAGCTTAATGCTCATTGGCTGTGAAGCATTAAAAGTAGAAGGAAGTGCTGGGAGCAATTCCCTCCCCCTCTGCGGAACACCATGGACATTTTATTGACTAAAGTGTTCCGAGTACAAGTTTGCTCCTTATTGGGTGGTAACGATTCACTGTTGTCAGCCATTTTGTGATGCACTTCAAAGGAGTACGGGAAAACAAAGTAGTAGAGGAGAGGGTAGGAACACTATTAACGCTGTACAGTGGTCACAAGGTGGTGGACAGGGATTGTGAAGGTAAAAATAGTTTTTTTTATATTTTAAGGGCCATTTATATAATTGGTGTTGGGTGTTCAAATCACGGCAGAAAAATAACAAAGTGTTTTGCGGTCCTCTTTTCATTAATTTTGCGGGTGGGATAGTTCCCAGGAGCCTATTTAGTTATAATATGGCATTTACTTTTCTGACAGGGAGGTTTGGTTGCGCAGCAAAAATTTCAGTCTAGGTTTGAAACAGTTATATTTAAGCAATTACAAATAAACTTTCTTTGGAAACTGAATTCATAAAATATCAGAAAAGCGTGGCCACACTCTCCCTTTTTTTCTGATATAGTTTGTAAAAGTTTTGCCCTATATTCTTCATAATATAAGAGTGCATGAGTTACTTTTAGGTAAAGTCGATAAGAAGTGCTACAAGAAACACTCCCGCACTAAAACATCTGAGGTCACAAGAACAATAACAAGTAAAAAACTGTTAAACTCAAATTACTTTATATTACATAGAAATGTACACTTTATCCTTTTTTACAATTTCTATTCTGTGCAATTCGGGAACTTTCTGTCGTAGTGCTGAGAGGTTGCTCACTGCTTCGCTAACAAATCACATACTTTTTTAGGAATATATCGAATAGTAGTATAATAATATACACTACTGATCCTATATATTCTATAGGGAGAAGGTGAATAGGAACCGCAACTGAGAAAAATTGAAATTCCTAAATATCATTCACAAATGTAGGGTTTATCAAAGGTGTTCACTAAGAAAGTATGTATGCAAAGTATCTTTTTTGAGACTGCAATTTCGAAAAATATTGTCACTGTAAAAATATCTGATCAAGTAAGTTATAAAGGTCAGTAAGCTGTGTTTCAGATGGCTTACTCCTGGTGCCCACAAATCTCCAATTCCTATGTGACAACATGATACTCTATTACAATGTAAAGAGTGTCACTGTTGTTACACAAAAAGGAAAAGGAAAATAGAGTTATGAATACAAAACAAGATCAAAAATGAAATACTTTCCAGCGGTGAAGATGTTCAGAGTTTTATTTCTCTGGAACTTTGAAGTGTTTCATCTTCGCGGCAACTGGTCATAAACTCCTCTGAGATCATAATGACTGTGAATATTATAACATCCATTGTGACAGTATATGATTTCAAGGGGGAAACACAGTAACAACCAGAAGCTGGTGACGTTACGTATAAATCTTTAGTCTCCTCACCGACCGGTCATCAACACCTTTGAAGTCAAGTACAGTGTCAATATTATAGTATACAAAGTCTCAGTATATGAGCTCAAAGGAGCCAGAAAAGGAGCAATGTTTGCTGTAATCTGTCTGTTTCTGAAAACAAGCTGCTGACGTTACAGAAAAAGGCAAACACAACCAATAACACTTTTTTCTAAATACAAATGTTTAAATATTTACAAATAGCTACATATTATAAATATATACTATGCCATAATCAAACAACTTACAACTCTGGAATTTGCTTTGTTGCCGCAAAACAAGAATCCGACACTAGAAAAGGGAACCTGCATCACTAAATGGACACGGGTAAATAACTCGCAAAAACGAAACTAATCGAACAACGGGTATAGTTTATATACTTTTTGGTTATTAAGTAGTCTATGGAAGGAAGATGCGGCTCCGCCCATTTAGATGTCACGTTTTACAGTTCACACATGCTCACGTTTTAACTGATAGACTTCTGCACATGTTGGGAAAAGTTAAAAAATGTGAAGTGATAAAGGTTTCGATTTCGATCCTAACACATATAAGGTCCTTAATATGTACATACGTTGGAGAGGTTAAAAACTGTTAGCCGGTAAACCGTGTCATTTCCATTCTCATGACTAAAGCATGTATTAATTGCCGTAATTCTAAATAGAAGACATCAAAAAATTATTGTTCACAATTGAAGAACAAAAAATATGTGCTAATATTTCTCATCACTATGGTTTTAAATAAAAAAATGCCAGCATTTGTAAAGGGTACAGCTACCCCAGGAAAGGTGTTCCAGCGCTTAGGGGCATCGGGAAGATTAAGCAAGGTGTTGTCCACAGTGACATAGTGGTGGGCTAACGTGCCTCTGGAGCCGGGAATCCAACTGTGAACGCTGTTGTTTGAAGTCAGGTATCATAGCTGATGCGTCACACTTTTTCCACACTTATATGTTAGTTACTGCTAATTAAGTTTTAAACATTGTTAAACTATAACTTATAACAGACCACTGTTACAGTTACTTTTTCACTACAAAAAGTATGCACGTCTTTTTAAAATTTTCTTAAAAACAATATAGGTTTCAGGGACATTGTAGTTAGAAATTAGCATATATAAAACATTTGAAATTCACCGAAAAAAACGTAGGTTTTACAGACGTTATAGTTAGAAATTAGCATTTAAAAACCTTTGAAACTCACAGAAAAACCATAGGTTTCAGGGACGTTATAGTTAGCTGGACATTTCACTTTTACAAAACCATAGAAATTCCACCGTTATAGTTAGTTCAGCTAACTATAACTTGCACACCTGCAATGCACTGCTGATGACGTCACATATTACATCATTCATCGTCACTGATAACATCACTGATGGCATCTCAAATTACATCACTGATGACATCACGGATGCCATCATCCAGTGACTGTGTGTTTCTGTAAAGTTTAAATATGTTTTATAAGTATGCCAAGATGTATTGTATAATGAGTCGGTGTATAAGTGTCCGAATGGAGAATTTAGGAGGTGAGTGACTGATTGTATAAGTGACTGATTAAACGAGTCTAACTGAATACATGGGTTAGTGACTAAACTGTGTGAATGTCTGTATCAGTCTGTCTGTTGTGTACGCTGGTACATGGGTTTGGTCAGTAGCTACATGAGTGTCTATATGCGTTATTGATTGTTTGCCTGAGTATTTGTATGGGAGACTGAGTGTGTGTGTGGGTAGGTTTGAAGTACGTGACTCTGTGCATAGATGTGTGAGTGGTTGATTTACTGGGTGTCTGGGTTCAAGAGTGCATGTGGAAAAAGCTGTATGGGTGGGTGAGTGTGTGTATGGGTGTGTTGGTGAGTGAATGGATGTGTCAGTGGTGTGTGTGTAAGTAATTACATATGTAAAAGGCAGTATATGTGAGTGATGGTGTATATAAATAACTATATGTGAGAGTGAGTGATTATGAGAGTGGCTGTATGAATGAGTGTATACTAGTATCAGTGATTATATAAGAGAGTATATATGCGTTACTATCTGTATGAATTAGTGAGGTGGTGTATATAACTGGATAGGTGAGTAAATGGCAGTGTGATTGATTTTGCATAACTAACTAGGTGTGTGAATAACTCCATGGATGAGTGGTGTTGTGTGAGTATCTGAATAGGTGTATGAGTGCATATGATAGTGTTGTATTGATGAGTGATTGCTTGCATAAGATTGTATGGGTGAATGATTAGGTTTAGGTTAGTTTATTGTACAGTTAATAAAAACTCACAATTTAAAAACTTACAAATATGTAAAAGAAAACCATAGTTACATTTGAAATGTAAAAAGAGTGGGTAGGCTCACATGTTAAGATCATAAGAGTCACGATTTAGGTTTGGTAAAGGTTGTGAGGGTTTAAAGAAACAAAGTTCTCCGAGGAAGTTAGTACTTACAAATATGTAAATGAAGACCATAGTTACAATTAAAATGTAAGAAGAGCGGGTGGGCTTGCATGTTAAGATCATAAGAGTCACGATTTGAATTTAATAAAGGTCATGAGGATTAAGGAGACAAAGTTCTTACGGATTAAGGAGACAAAGTTCTCCGGGGAAGTTAGCACGGCTTTGGCTTGGCTAGTGCTTCGGGTAAGGCCTGTGACTGTTTCATAAGTCTATTAGCCACTATGTCGAAAGATTTTGTTAATCTACAGTTTAGCTGAGTCTCTTCTGGATTAAAACATAGCATCACAGCCTGCCTGCAACTTGTTATGCCCTTCTGGTTCCATAGGACCCGAAGTAGGGAACGCCTTATGTCCAAGAGGTTTGTACAGATACAAATGATGTGTATGAGGTCCTCTTTTCCTAATGAGCAGAGTCGGCAACAGTTTGCTGAGCTTTCCCTTTTCCAAGGTGCCAAGTGGGGTAGTATGGGTATGTTGCCAAGGCGCATGTTCAAAAACGTGTTTTTTGTTTTCTGTGTGAGGCACGTTTTTAGGTACTCTTGTGGCTTAAGAGCGCTGTAGCCTTTCAACACTACCCATCCATGGTCTCTCTTAGCTAGGGTGTCTTTGTCCTCAATAGATGAAATCATCTTGGTGAGTTTCGGTACCACTTTTTTAAAGGTGCCAAGGTCTGTCGATGACTCCCAGAGGTTTGTTAGTCCCAAGGTCTCCAGTGATTCCTTTAAGTAATTCCTTGCAGGTGAGTTGTCTCTAATGGACAGTTCAGTCCAGAGTTGGGCATTTAAGGATCCATGGTCGGCGTCTCTAATTTTCCGCCAACTTTTTATGTATGCGTCTCTTCTCTCCACCATTTATTTCTGTAGTCTGAATTCGAGGTGGATTTAAGCGGGCGATGTGTAGGTGGGTAGATGGAATATTGCCCAGTATACTCGGCTGATGGTATTGTCTAATGTCGTGGAGTCTTTACCTTGCATGGATTCACTGCCATAAGTGAGCATGGGCTGTAAGCGCGCTTTTATCACCTGCAGGAAGGGGCCCAATTACCGGTCTGGGAGAGCTTTCTGCAAGGGCTTTATCGACAGATGGAATGTCGTGCCCTTCCGACGAATGGACTCTAGTTGGTGTTTAAAAGAGCCTCTGCCATCTATTAGAACGCCTAGGTATTTGTAAGAGGTTACCTGGACTAACCTCTGTCCATCCAGAAACCATGCAAATTTCCATTTTTTGTTGTATTTCGTTGTCATGACTTTTGTTTTGTTTAAGTTAATCGTTAGTGAGTTAGTTATGGAGGATGCATTGGTATTGTCCAGAAGATGTTGGAGGCCAATGGGCGACCGGCTAATGAGGACCAGGTCGTCTGCATATAAGAGGTTTTAGAGTGTGGTGTTGCCCAGCCGCGGGGCATGGGATTTGGCTTTCTCCAGTTCGCCGCGAAGATCTGCGAGGAAGAGGTTGAACAGCATAGGGGCTAGGACGCAACCTTGTTTCAATCCTTTGCTGGTGCTGATTTGTCTTGAAAGGTGCGTGCCGGAGCCCAGTTTGATCTTGACCTAGGTGTTAGTGTATAGCATTATCAGCTGCTGTAGAAGTGGGACTGGAAATCCCCATCTGTCCAGCTTCTGCCAGAGTTTATGCCGGTCTACGTGGTCAAATGTGGCGCTGTAATCGATGAAGCACAGAAATAGTGAGCTCTTAGTGGGTTTTACCGCGTCTGCCAAAAGAGTTAGCGCCATGATGTTAGTTGCAGTACCCTGGCCACTGCGGAATCCAGTTTGGGTTGCTGGGATGATGTGCTTTGCGGTTGCCCAGGATGTTAGATCCTCCAGGATGAGGCCCGCATAATACTTTGCCTCGGTATCGATTAGGGCTATGAGGCGATAGCTGCTTGGGTTGTTCCTTGCACCCTTTTTATAAATCGGGCTTATTATAGAGCCTCTCCAGGATGTTGGTATTGTTGCTGATTCCCTTAGTTCATGGAAGACTGGTGTCAAGGTGTTGCTCCAAAAGTCAACGTCTTGTTTGTATAATATTGGCGGGATCCCATTGGGGCCGGGAGCCCCCTCAAGTTTGCCTTTTGAAGTTTGTGTTTTGATCCTGTCCGCTATTTCTGAGTGTGTATTTTCCACTCTGTTTGCAGTTGGGACGAGTATTGTTGTTTATTCCTCTTCTAAGGTTGCGATGTAGGGCAGGGATGATTTCCTTGAGTGGACATGAATCGCTTCGTTATTAAGTGTGCTGGTCTTGTCGGATCTCTGATACGATCCATCTGTCCAGAGTCCCCCTCTGGACTTGTACGCCTCTGGAGTAACTGTGTTAAAGTGAGCTGATAAGTTGTTTGCCCAGTCGGATTCAGATATGTTAGAGTTGATGCCATTGTGACCTGGCTGTTGGAGGCTATGGATTAATTTCCAGAAACTGGAGCTGTTCTTCTGTTTCGAATTGTATGCAATTTTTAACCAGAGGTCTTCGTTCAGTTGCCTTTTCCTTTCCCAGGTCTTATTTTTTAGCTGTGCTTTTAAGATGCACAGCTCCTTTTGAGGGACTTCATTGTTTGGATCTTTTCGGAGCTGCTTAAGAGTCTGGTTTATTTCTCGTTTTATGGTTTTTATCTCTGGTGTTGTTACTTTTCCGTATGTGATCCGTGATGTGTTCCCTTTTTGGATTTTTAGCTCTGTGGCATGTTTTGCTCCGAGTTCCATTGCAAAGTCTTCCCAGGTGTCTAGTGGGTTTATGTTTGAGCTAGATATCTGGTGCATGATTGTTTTTGCACTGGTTGATAATTCCTCAGCTTCGTTAATCTTACACCTTATTCGTCTATAGTTGAAGGTGTATTCTGTGCCGATACATCTTCTTTCCGTTTTTTTTTTTTCCTGCAGGATGTGCCTAGTTTTACTTCTAGTGGCAGATGACCGCTTTGGGCGCTGTCTCCTACTTTAAACAAGCTGATTTTTTCAAACAATGGTAGTGTCGCAAGAATGAAGTCGAGGTGTGAGGAAGTGCTTGAGGAGTAATATGTTGGTACTGGTGGGGTGTCCTCTGCAAATCGTCCATTGAGTACTCTCAAGTTTAGCTGCTCGAGGTCTTTTAATAGCTGAATTGAGGTTTTTGTATGTTTGTTTGAAGAGGGAATGGACTGGTTTGGGATTTCCCACACAATGTCCATTTCCTTTGTCATGTGGTCAATTAGTTTTCTCCAAAGAGGTAGAAGTTGAAGTCACCTGCCACGAGTATTTTCTCCATGTCCCTTTCCTCCATGAGTCTTGCCAGTTCACTGATGAGTTCCCTTGACCCCGATTGTCTGTGCTTCTGATGTATGCATGTGTTTATGATGTATAACGGTTGGGTGACCTTGTTGTTTATGGTTGTTAGTGTGCCTGTATCGCATTTGGAGAAGTGATGTTTGCACTTATTTCTTCCATTGTTCCAATAGTTGATATTGAGGCGAAGGACGCCAGGCCACCTGAGCTGTGGCTGTACAGGGAGTCTCTGGTTGCCGGATGGATTTGAGTTGGGTAGCCTTGTAGTGGTATATTATTTACTTCCCAGGTTTCCTGGAGTAGGATCAGGTCAAATGATTTTAAATAGTTTGATATTTCGGGGTCCTCCAGTTTGTCTGAGAGACCGTTGATGTTCCAAGTGCATATTTTGATTTTGAGGGGGACAGCAGAGTTGGTGATTGGGGCAGATGCTCTTCACTGACGAGTTCCCTTGACCCCGATTGTCTGTGCTTCGGATGTATGTATGTGTTTATGATGTATAACTGTTGGGTGACCTGGTTGTTTATGGTTGTTATTGCTAGTGCCTGTATCGCATTTGTAGAAGTAATGTTTGCACTTATTTCTTCCATTGTTCCAATAGTTGATATTGAGGCGAAGGACGCCAGGCCACCTGAGCTGTGGCCATACAGGGAGCCTCTGGTTGCCGGATGGATTTGAGTTGGGTAGCCTTGTAGTGGTATATCATTTACTTCCCAGGTTTCCTGGAGTAGGATCAGGTCAAATGATTTTAAATAGTTTGATATTTCGGGGTCCTCCGGTTTGTCTGAGAGACCGTTGAAGTTCCAAGTGCATATTTTGATTTTGAGGGGGACAGCAGAGTTGGAGATTGGGGCAGATGCTCTTTGTCAGTTGGTATCTCCTGCAGGTATAGTACATGTTATTGTTGTTCTGCATGTTTCAAATTGATAAGTAATTAGATGTTGCAGATTTGGTGGATTTTTGTCCAGTCCTGGGGAGTAACTACGTGCTCCTTTCAGTATTGATTTGGTTGTTTGAAGGCATTCTTGTTTCCTTTCTTCAAGGAACAGGGTAGGATAGGCTGGCCTTTTTCCTGCATTGAGCTTTATTCCCCACTGGGAGAATCGGAGTGATTCCTCCAGAATTAAGTTTGCTACATCGTTTGTTATCCATGTGGTCTTTGTTGTTTCATTACCATGTGGATAAGGGGCTGAATGAAATTCCATTGCAAGCAAATCTGTTGTATTAATGTTTTTTAGTTTGTCGATTGAATTGATAAGCCTTAAAATGTTGCCCCTATTTAGGGTATCCACTCTTCCTCTAGATTTGAATTCAGGAATGAAGAGAATTATATCCGACTCTGTTTTCCCTGGGGACAGTGTTTGCTGATGTGTATGTTGCTCGTTTTGGTTAGCCCCGTGTGGGGGTTGAGTTTTGGTTGTTGTGGCACCGCAATTGAAACTCGCCCCCTGTGGATGCTCCTTGGTCTGTCCACTAGCTGCTTTGGTTATGCTTAGTTTCCAGGGGATCCTCATTGGTTCGTGAGTAGTGGCCTCGGTACTGTGGCAGGTGCATTTTTTGGGGAGGTCGATAGTTGTAACCTCTGTGTTGGCTATGGCAGACTCCTCTAGGGCCTGCATTACTACCTCCGGGGCCAGTTGCATTATTGCTACTAGTCGGTCGCTTTGACCTTTGTTTACTCGTTCGTGGAGGTTGCTGGGTGATGGGTTGTTTGTTTGGCCGAGGGGCTTCTGCTCTGTCTGTTTGCTAGTGTTCTCTTTGGAGGGTATCAGCTGCGGTTAGTATCTTTGCATCTGGTGAGGTTTTGATGTGGAGGTAAAAGATTTATGTGTTCCGTGTAGTGCTTAGTAACTCCGAGCAGCTCCTTGCCCCCCTGTGTGGTTAGTTGATGATTCTCATCCGTGCAGTCCTCTTCTGCCGACTTTCTGTTCCTACCCTTTCTTTTTTGTTTGCGGCGGGCACGCACATTCGTTGGGCTCCCCAGTGGCTCAACCCTTTCTCTGGTTAAGGTATTCTGAGGAGACTCTTTTGGGTTTTGGTGGCTGGCGCCCCTGCGTGATGACTTTGTGAATGTCGTTGCAGGTTCCTAGTGGCCTTTTGTTGGGGGTTAGACTGTCAGGCCTAGCCTCTGTTGTGGAGAGCTTTGTGATGTTTGATTTTAAGTCCTCCAAGAGGTTACCCAGCATCGTGGGTAGTGATGATAATTTATCGATGATTGGTGAGCAGACGCAGTTTATTCTTTCAATTTGAGTTAGTTTTGCTGACTCTTGTCCTCTTTTTATGAGGCCATTGAGATCTGCGAGTTTTCTGTCCCTCCCCATGGTGGGCTGTGCTAGCCTTTGCAGAACAGTCAGATGTAGGTCTAGTTTGTTAGATTGGTACTGAAGTGCTGTTGACGACAGCTGAATTGTGTTAAGTAGGGTTGCCCAAAAGGTGTTGGTGGGGTCTCTAGTCCCCTCAGTGGGCTGATGGAAGCTCTCTTCACTGGTGCTGTTTGTGGATTGCTTGACGTTATATGATGCCACTAGGTCGTTCCATTCTTGTGATGTCAAGAAGGTCATGTCCCTGTCTGAGATGTCATCGGTGATGTCACTGATCATGTCATGAATGGTGTGATATGTGACGTCATCAGCAGTTCATTGCGGGGGCACGAGTTATAGTTAGCTGAACTAACTATAACGGTGGACTTTCTATGGTTTTGTACGAGTGAAATGTCCAACTAACTATAACATTCTTGAAACCTATGGTTTTTTCAGTGAATTACTATGGTTTTTTAAATGTTAATTTCTAACTATAACGTCTGTAGAACCTATGTTTTTTCAGTGAATGTCTGTGGTTTTTTAAATGCTAATTTCTAACTACAATGTCCCTGAAACCTATATTGTGTTTAAGTAAATTTTAGAAAGTCGTGCATACTTTTTGTAGTGAAAAACTAACTGTAACAGTAGTCTGTTATAAGTTATAATTTAACAACTTAATTAAAACGAATTAACATATGGTGGAAAAAGTGTGATGCAGCAGCTATGATACCTGACTTCGAACAACAGCGTTCACAGGTCGATTCTCGGCTCTAGCGACATGTCAGCCCACCACTATGTCACTGTGGGCAACACCTTGCTTAATCTTTCTGATGCCTCAGAGCGCCGGGACACCTCTCCGTTGGTTGCTGTACACTTTACAAATGCTTGCATTTTCTAAATTTAAAACCATAGTGATGGGAAATATTAGCAGATACTTTTTTTTTCTTCTATTCTAAACAATATTTTTTTTTATATCTTCTTTAGAATTATGGCAATTAATAGATGTTTATAATCACGAGAAAGGAAATGTCACGGTTTGCCGTGTAACAGTTTTTAAGCTCTCCAACATATGTACATATTAAGGAACTTATACTTGTGAGGATTGAAATCGAAACCTTTACTGCTTTACATTTTGTAACTTTTCCCAACATGTACACAAGTGAAACAGTGAAAACGGGAGCACGAGTCAACTGTGAAACGTGATATCTAAATGGGCGGAGCCTCATCTTCCTTCCATAGACTACTCAGTAACCAAAAAGTATATAAACCACACCCGTTGATCCATTAGTTTCGTTTTTGCAAGTTATTTACGCATATCCATTCTGTGTTGCAGGTCCCCTTTTTGCGACAACAAAACATATTACGGAGTTGTAAGTTGTTTTATTATGGCATAGTAGATATTTATAATACGTAGCTATTTGTGAATATTTAAAGATTTGTATTAAGAAAAAAGTGTTATTGGTTGTTTTTGCCATTTATATGTAACAACAGCTTGTATTGAGAAACAGACAGAATAGAGAAAACAATGTTCCTTTTCGGGCTCCTTTGAGCTCATATAGTGTGACTTTGTATATTATAATATTGACACAATACTAGACCTCAGAGGTGTTGGTGACCCGTTGGCGCGAAGACTAAAGATTTGTATGTAACGTCACCAGCTTCTGCCTCTTACTCTGTTTCCCCCTTTGATAATATACTGTGAATATTTATATTATACTATTCACAGTCATTATGATCTCAGAGGAGTTTATGAGCCGTCGGAGCGAAGACGAAAGATTTCGAAGTACCTGAGAAAAAGAGCTTTGAAGATATTCACCGCTGGAAAATATTTCGTTATTGATCTTGTTTTGTGTTTATGACTTTAATTTTCTTTTCCTTTTTTGTGTGGCATCAGTGACACTCTCTATATTGTAGTAAAGTGTCATATTTGAACACAAGAGGAAGTGGAGATTTGTTGCCGCCAGGAGTAAACCATCTGAAATACAGCTTACTGACCTTTATAACTTACTTGATCAGATATTTTCACATGGAGAATATTTTTTGAAATTGCAGTTTAAAAAAAGATTGTTTGCATAGATAATTTTTTACTGAATACCTACATTTCTTAATTGATATTTTGGTATTTCTCTTTTTCTCTGTTGTGGTTCATATTCTCGTCTCCCCATAGAATATATAGGAATAGTAATGTATATATTACTACTTTCCTATATGTTCTTAAAAGAGTATGTGACCTAGTAGCATAGCGGTGAGTGACCTCTAAGCACTACAACAACCTCTTCCCGACTTCTACAGAATAGAAATTGTAAAAAAATAATTTTTTTGTTGTGCTCCTTATTCTTCTTCTGTGGAATACTGTAAACTCACCCTGTACATTTTAATACTTTGAATGTATAGTACTTCAAAGAGGTTGGAGATCTATCTGTGCGAGACATTAACAACATTTACTACAGTTATTTCCGTTGATAACTTATTACCTCACAGTTTGTAACACTGCTAATATTTTATAAAATAGTAATTCCTAAAAAGAAAATTGTATACCTAGTGCTTCATTTAATGTTTTGATGAAGGGTACATTTCTAGGTAATATGACGTCATTTGTGTTTAACTGTTTTTTACTTGTTATTGTTGTAGTGTCCTGAGATGATGTAGTGCTGGAGTGTTTCTTGTAGCACTTCTTTTCTACTTTATCTAAAAGTAACTGATGCCCTCCTATATTAACAAGAATACGGGGCAGAACTTTTACAAACTATAGGTGACAAAAAAAAGGAGGGTGTGGCCAGGCTTAAAGGATATTGTATCAATTTCATTTTTATTTGTCATCCCTCTGATATATACAGCTACACTTTCCTAAGAAAGTATATTTATGATTGCCTACTAAAAACGGTTTCAAACCCAGACTTAATTTTTTGCAGCGCAACCACACCTAACATTTTGCTACAAGGAAGTAGCACTACCCGTGACAGAAGTAAGCACCGCACTATAACTATACATTATAAGTAAACATTGCTCCTGAGAAGTAGCCTACTCAGAACCTTATTTAAATGAAGACAGCAGCAGCACACTTTCTTTTTGCAACCCCCTCCTCTATATTATAATATTTGTTCTAAAGATATAGCACTCCCCGTCCTGTGAAGTATGCCACCCGCTGACTAAATAAAAAGGAGACCGCAACACAGTCATTTTTCCGACGTGATTTGTAGGCCCCACGCAAATTATATAAATGGACCGTAAAATATATATAAAAATATTTTTACCTTCACAGTCCCTGTCCACCACCTTGTGACCACTGTACAGAGTTAATAGTGTTCCTACACTCCCCTCTACTACTTATTTTTTCTGTACTCCTTTGAAGTGCGTCACAAAATGACTGACAACAGTGAACCATTCCCACCCAATAAGGAGAAATCTTGTACTAGGAACATTATAGTTTCTGTTTTTTTTTCCTGGTGTTGCTGCCCGTCACGGACCTTGCTCAGGAAAACGCCACCTTACTGTAAATAACATCGACCTCTCGCGGCCCCCGCTGCGCGGGAGCCGTTCGTCCTGAGGTCAATGAGGAAGGATTTATCACTCGCTGGACACTGAGCCCCTGAGCCAACTCGGGACTGCGAGGACCAGCATCCACAGCGGCGCTGACTAGCCGCAGCTGGTCCTCCTCCCGACCCCGCCCCTCACCTGGTTAAATCAGAGTGGGATTCCACATCCTCCGGTTTCTGTTGTTTTATTTCCCTGGTGTTGCTGCCCGTCACGGACCTTGCTGAGGAAAACGCCACCTTGCTGTAAATAACATCGACCTCACACGGCCCCCGCTGCGCGGGAGCCGTTCGCCCTGAGGTCAACGAGGGAGGACTTATCACTCGCTGGACACTGAGCCCCTGAGCCAACTCGGGACTGCAAGGACCAGCATCCACAGCGGCGCTGACAAGCCGCAGCTGGTCCTCTTCCCGACCCCGCCCCTCATTATTTAAACATATCCCAGAACGCGCACGCGGGACGCGCGCGGGTCGGAGTCCGGGTCGAAGCCCGAGCAAAGGGCGGGCCGTCTACGGCCGTCCAAGGCCGAACTAGGCTAGGCTGGGCCCATTCTCTTTCAAGTTTGTCATTTTACATAAATTTTTAGTTTTAGTTAACTTATATAAATACATTGTGTTTTAGATTTGTGGGGCACACAGTGTGAGTAACCGTGAAGATGGCTGAAAGGGAGAGTAGAATTAAAACTGCGAAAGGGGCCAAGCAGCTAACAGATACTCTGGACGATTTTATTATCAGGTCTAATACCGTAATAGACATGGGAATAAGTTTAATGGTACAGAGAGTATCTCTGGATCTAGTAGCTGCAAGGAGAATGTCCCAAGACCCTGCAATGAGTAAAAAATCTTCTCTGGGTAATATTGCATCAGCCAAAACTCCAGAGCGAACAAATGGTCCTATTCCCATTATAGTACAGGTTGATGTTCATGAGGATATAGACCGAAATGCACATGCAATGTCTAGTGCCCAAGTGCCACCTGAACATGTCATTGACATTACAAATACTAGTATGCTAGTTGAAGCTGGGTTAAGCACTGCTGTAACTGTCGATCAGGAGGTTAGTGGGATGAGACCACCGAAAGACAACTTCGAGGCAGGCGGGAGGGTGCAGTCTCAAAAAGGAAACGTCCCAATACCACTGCACAAGCAAGGAAAAAGTTTATAGCTAGTAAAGCAAAGGGTCGTAGGGAAAATATTAATTTAGCAAGAAATGAGAGAGAAAGGGATAATACTAACTTAGTAGGTAATGGGAATGAGGTGGTTACACAAGAATTACAGAGTGTGCAAGGAGAGACAACAAGTAATGTTGATGCAGAGGTACAAGAGAATCAGCGAGATACATCTGCCTCTTGCACATCTGCCTCTTGTAATTTGGGTGAATTGGGGGTAGAATGTGTGCTGGAAGGAAGTGAGATCTTGTTAAAAAACATTGGGGGAATTATATAAAAACGTTTACGTCCCCTTGAAATTAGGATAATGTCCATGGAAAATCAATTGATCGAGGTTGAGAAAAGCCTCCTAACACTGACAAGTCTTGGTGTAGTGGGCTCCTTGTGTAATCACACTGTAGCAGCTCCCCAAGTATCAATGCCAATCACAGTATCTAGTAGTAACCAACCCCTGGCTTCTCTACCACAGAAAAGTAACATTAGTAGTAATAAAAATGTCCCTAGCACCAATGCTAAAGCAAATAAGCCAATTCCAGTAGTTGCCAATGCTGCGGTAAAAGAAACTCCAGCTCAGAACACTGTTCAATCAGTTAAAAGAAACACCAATCATGTTAGTAGTGGTACTAAGACAAACCAGCAATGTGCTGGATTTCAATTAGAGAGGAAACCCATAGGAGGCTATATTAACCTTCCACCAGATGCTAGCCCTTATGTAGTTGTAATGACTGGGGTCCCCGAGCTAAGTAACCCCCATGTGGAAACCTTTTTTTTCACTTAAAAATAAGGTTTCCCAATGGTTAAACGAAAAAAGGCCACTACCAAATTGAATAAAGAGTCCTATTTTAATGGTTCGTAGAGTACCATGGATAGGTCCGACAACTAAATCTATAACTGGTGACTGCGTGGTTGTCACGTTTGAGGACCCATGTACTGTTCACCATATCTGCACATGGAACTCTTACGGGGGGAAATCTTCCATTGAAACGAGACCTCTTTCTTTTTTTTACCCACCCAGAATTCGACCAGAGGGGGGGAGATTGGTAAATGTTTGGCCAAATGTCACAGCGTGAGTTCAGTGGTTGGGGGCCAGTTAATTCAAGGTCAGTCAACCCAAGGCCAGTTACCCCAAGACAATGGATGGGGGTACCGACATACAATAGATTTAGTTGCTTAGAGTCAGTAGACTGACTATTGACCAATATGGGTAGCACCGATACAAGGGAATCAAGTGTGGAGAATAATGGAGAAGTATTACTACCAGTAGCTGATCAAGGAGAATTGGGAAAGGAGTACGGTCCATTAGCAACTAGGTCGCAGATCTTAGACAATGCTCCCATAGATGGGGGGACTGCCTATATTAATACTTATATTAACAACATCAATGATAATGCGATCTCTCTGGATGAACAACTTACAGGGTCAGTAGCTTTAAAGGTGAGGTCTCCATGCCTTGAGTCATCACCAGCAATTGGTAGTAATGGCAAAACTCTGAACCTAGTCTCATGGAATATAGCTGGTGTGGCCAAGAACTTGAGGGATACTGAATGGGCAAAATATATACACTCAAACGACTTTTGTCTCCTTCAAGAAACGTGGCTAGTTGATACCCCACACAGGGTAGGGTATAAGTCATTTGGTATTGGAGCTGTCCCTTCCCCACGGGGGAGACCGTCAGGTGGATTAATTACTTGGGTTAAGGTAACCTTAAGGATCCGGGTTGACACAATAGATACTGGTACACCAGACATTCTAGCCCTGAAAATTACAACTAGCAATGAGAAATTGGTATATCTTATTAATATATATATTAGACCAGGACCTTCAACTAAGGAGTCACCTACTATGGTTAAATTAGATTCCCATCTAAATAAGATAATTGGCAAAGAGGCGGTCATCATAGCAGGTGACCTAAATTGCAATTACGAACCTGTTATAGGACTGAGCGAGGTATTCGAGGAAGAAGATCAAGCTAATAATATACCCTTGTTAGACACTGTGAAACCTGCCGATTGCTCAGTTTTGGCAGTCAAATTTTTAAGGTTAACAGTCGAGCATGGTCTTAGGGCCTGTAATGGGCGCCTCCCCTCGGATATTAAGAAAAAATCTACCTTTTTTAGACATAATAGTAAAAGCAACCTAGACTTTGTAATTGTTTCCATCTCCCTCTGGCAGTATATGGTTGATTTGGATGTGGGGACTAGGACTGAGAGTGACCATTATCCGCTGAACCTGGTAATAGAAGAGCACTTGTTTGTGGGGCATGTGAATAAAACTACATCTAATTTAGGGGTGTCTCTAGGAGATGATATGCTGATAAGCAACACTAGACGAGCACTCAAGTGGCCCTGTATCCTGGAGCATGAGGAAACTCTTACAGAAATCTATTTCCAATTTGGGAGTTCCATTGGAGCTCTTATAGAGTTCCCGTCTGAGACTAATAACTGCTCAGATTTTTTGGCCCTCCATAACGAGCTTTTTCAAAAAATAAAAACCTTGGTGACTAAAATACCAAAAAAAAGGCACAAAATTAATTTAACCAGTCCCATAGTAAATCTTGGTATGGGAAGTCAAGCAGGGAATCAAAGTTGAATCTCTTGCTGGCAATAAAAAATAAAGGCCCATTTGAAGTAAAAGCAGCAAGAGTAGCTTATAAGCAGCCTCAGTTAATTGCAAAGAAGGAGTGGGAAGAGATTAGTTGGGCAGATATGTTGGCAGCCGCAAAAACTAGAGATACCGTAGGATTTTGGAGTTTGGTTGCCAACGGAACTCGTGCAGGGAGGGTCGTTAAGGATGTATATCTGGATGAACTCACTTGGGTGAACCACTTCACGACCCTATATAAAAAGTATGAAGGGAATGCTATCAATATAACTGATGAAGTACCATGGCAAAGGCATCCTAGGACCAAGCTAGAGTTTTCAATTAAGGAAACAGAGGTGGCAATTAATGCTGTGAAACGGGGGAAGCGCCAGGCTTAGACAAAATACCGGGGGACTTGTATAAGCACGACCTTTTGGTATGGGTTCCGTACATAAATTATTTATGCAATTCGCTCGCCTGCAGCTTAGACTTTCCCGATAGTTGGCCGGGAGCTGAAATAGTTTTAATCTTTAAAAAGGGCGATCGGTCGGTGCCATACAATTACCGGCCTATTAGCCTGATGGACATTCTCCCAAAAATGTACTCAAGACATATTTTATCTCGAGTAAATGAGTGGCTAGAAGAGAAGATGGTCCTCACGAACCTTCAAGCAGGATTCAGAAGCAAAGTGAGTACCATCGACCAAGTATTTAGATTCTGCTGCCTATATTGGAAATATGTCCGTATTAAAAAGGGCCACTTATACGTCGCCTTTGTAGATCTATGGGCGGCGTTTGATTTAGTGCCACAAGGTCTATAAAGGCCAAATACAGACTGCCTTTGCCCAGCACCACCACCTTCAATACAAGAGGGCCTATATTTAGGAAATAGAATTAAACGAAACCTTAAAAATTCACTAGAAAACTAAAGGTTACAAGGATGTTATAGTTATATTATATAAATTCAAGTGTTGGAGTTATGTGAAGGAACTATAACTCGTGCCCTAAGATAACTGTAACTCACATCCTCACCATGCACAATTTTCTCATCAACAATTTTCTGCAAATGTTACAGTGGGATTATCAATGATGTCAGAGAAAATGTAATAATAGTTGTAATATCTGGGGTAACTAGCAGTGCATGGCGAGGGCACAAGTTATAGTTAACTTAGGGCACCCTCCATGGTCCATTGTTCTGCCACTGCCCTCCATTTAGCTTGATACCCCTGCCCCCTCCTCCTGCCCTCCATTTCCCAATTTTATTCCCCACTATTGCCCTCCTTCTTGCCCTCTGTGCTTAGCTTGCTGCCCCAATCCTCCTTACCTGCCCTCTGATGTCTGCTTTAACCTACTTACTCCTTTTCGCTCACCATATTCCATGGACCTGCCACTGTCCCTCCTATCTATTCTGAGTGCTCTATTGAACTGGCACTGTCTATCCCAGCTGCCTAGCTTGGTCAAAAGACTGCCGCCTGCCCATGCCACCTCCACCCTCGCTGTCTGAGTTCCATGCCCCTATCTCCTCCCTCCTGTTCTCCATGGTTCATTTTGCTGCCACTCCCTTCTGCCCTCTATGCTCTGGTGTTCTGCATCTTTTCCTCATACCTACCCTGTGTGCTCTCCTGTAAAGCCCCTCTCCCTTCCCTCTCTGGCCTGTGTCCAGCCCCTTCTGTCCTCCATTGTCCTTAGTGCATGCCCCTGCCCACTCCTTCTGTGCTTATCCTCCATGCAATTTCCCAGTGGGGATTTAAACATGACTACAGTCCTAACAGCTCAACAGAATTACACAAAAATTAGCAGAAATTTAGCATGTGGTCTAGAAAGAGCCCTGTTGGTTATTTTGTGTTAATCCATTCAGTAGATTTTGAGCTATTAATAGGAAAACATGTTGTATATTTAGAGGCATGAACCCTTATCAAACACTTCATGAAACCTCGTAATTCCACGTGCCAAAAGCAATGTTTTGATTGGGTAGCCGCATCCAGTGTAGACAGCTGCAGCTGACAGTTCTTATGAATGGGACACTATCCTGGGAGTTGAAATAAGTAGTGGAAGTTACAGAAGGGGTCACGGTAGAGGCTCTCTGACTCCGTGGGTAGAATATATAGGTATATTAGAGACCCCTTATGTGAACAAGATGTCAAAAAATATTTTTTTCTCCATGTGCAATATTTATGAATCCATCGCAATGCTCAGCATGCCCCTCCCATGTAACATCACAGCTATAGCCAATACATTAAAAAAAAATATTCATACACTCACTCAGACACTAATGCACTCATTCACAGACCCACTTATGCTCTCTTATACCAACTCACAGACTTACTCAGACACGCATGCACCCACTCATGGACCTACTCAAAGACACACACACCTACTCTCAGGCCCATTCAGACATTCATGCACCTACTCATAGATCTTCTCTGACACTCATGTACCCACTAATAGACCCACTCACTCATGCATGCACTCAGAGACCCAGTCAGACACGCAGGCACCAAACTCAGACCTACTCAGAGACACACACACTGACTCACAGACCCAATCAGAGACTCATGCACCCACTCACTGGCCAACTCAGACACTTATGCACTCACTTATAGATCTCCTCAGAGACACCTATACCCACTCACAGGTCCACTCAGACATTCTTGCACCCACTCACTCACACATCTACTTAAACAATCATGCACCCACTCCCACCCACTCAGACATGCGTTTATCCACTCACATACCCACTCAGACACTCATGCACACACTCATATACCTACTCAAAGACTCATGCTCTGACTCTTAGACCCACTGAGACACTCATGCACCAACTTACAGATATACTCAGACTCTCATGTACCAACTCACAGACCAACTCACAGACTCACACACCCAATGACCGACCCACTCAGGCACTCAAGCATTTGCTCACAGATGCACTTAGACATTCATGCATGCACTTGCATACCTACTCATAAACTAATGTACTGACTCACAGATCCATTCAGACACTCATGCACCCTTTCACAGACCCACTCAGATACTCATGCATCAACTCACAGACTTGCACACCCAATGACAGACCCGATCAGGCACTCAAGCACCCTCTCACAGATCTACTCAGAGACACATTCACCCATTCATGGACCTACTCACACACTCATGCACCCACTCACCGACCTAATCAGACACAAATGCACCCACTCACAGACCAACTCAAAAATGTACCATCTAATCAGACATGTATGCAACTACTCACACACCCACTTAGATACTCATGCACCCACTCATGGACCCACTCAGACACACATGCACCCACTCATAGACCCATTCAGACACTTATGCACTCACTCACTGACCCCCTCTGAGATACACACACACTCACAGGCCCACTCACATACTCTTGCACCAACTTACTTACACATGTACTTATATACTCATGTTCCCACTCACACACCCAGTCAAACACTCATGCACCCACTCACAAACCCACTCATACACTCATTCACACACTCACATACCCACTCAGAGTCTCACACACAATCTCACAGACCAACTCACAGACGCACATGTCCAATGACAGACCCACTCAGACATTCATGCACACACACACACTTCAATACCCACTCATGTATTGACTCACAGATCCATTCAGACACTCATGCACCCACTTACAGACCTTCTCAGACACACACACCACTCACAGAGCCACTCAGGCACTCATGCACCTACACACAGACCCACTCAGACACTCATGCACCCACTCACACACCCACTATGAGACTCATCACTGACTCCCAGACCAACTCAACTGCTCCCAGACCCACTCGGAGGCACATGCACCCTCTCTTATAGGACAAGTCAAACAGTCCCAATCCTATTCATAGAGCTACTCAGAGACACATTCACCCACTTGTTGATCAACTCGGAGATTCCGACTCCCACTCATAGACTCATGCACTTACTCTCAAGCCCACTTAGACACTCATGCACCCACTCACAGACCCACTAAGAGACACATGCACCCATTCACAAACCCACTCAGTCTCACTCCTACTCACAGAGCTACTCAGAGACACACTCACCCACTCACAGACATACACTGACTCTCACACACCCACTCTTTCACCCACTCAGACACTAATGCACCGACTCAAATACCCACTTAGAGACTTACACATTGACTCACAGACTCACTCAAGTTTCAATTTTATTTATTATTGCTTGGTTAATTAACCCCTTCTACGCTCATGACGAGCTCAGTTCATCATGAGTTACGCCTGTCGTACGCTCATGACGAGCTGAGCTCGTCATGTAACGCGGTTTTCCGCAAAAGTCAGCGCACAGCGGGAAACCCGCTAGCGCGCAAGGGGTTAAAACCTTTGCAACATTAAAACAATTATACAAAAATTATTGAAACAATTCAAATAGTAATGTCACTGCACATCAATTACAGAATTTGAATCAGCAGTTTTCCCCTTTGAGTAAAATACTTTGAAGCCTGGCATATATAAAGTCCATTTGTTTCTTAAAGTGCAAAATGGCGAACCATTCAGTAAACTTTAGATATATTGGAGCATAGAAAATGGAGTTTAAAATCTTGAGATGCAATCTATGTGATCTTCAGTGCTAAGTTATTTTTCTCTTTTTTCTTAAGGGCATGTATATTAAAGTGCATTTGTTTTTTAAGGTGCTGAATGACAGACCGTTAAGGGTTTGTACTTTAGACATGTTGCAGTCTAGAAAAGGAGATTAAAATCTTAAGTGCGAGGAGGAGCTTCGCGCGCAACCAAGATGGTCGCGTGAGCACAGGGCTCCCGGACCTTCGCCACCTCCGCCGTCTATCCTGTACCCTATCCTGATTTAGAGGACGGGTTATTTGTGGCACAGCCCTGCTGATCATTTATCTGTTTCCAGATTTCGGTTTGGACTCCGGGACCCGAAGTTACGGACTTCAGAACCTTGTTGGCCTGCCCCCTGGTGCTGCCCCGGGCTCTGCTTCTTTGCCAGCCGGACGGTAATCGAACAACAACGGGTAGCCTGAGTCACCTCGGCCCGGTCGTCTACTTTCGGTTTCGTTTCTCACCCTGTGACCTCTCTGACTCAGTCCGGACCGGCCTCCCTCGGTTGCCTTCCACCCTGCCATATCTCGACGTTTGCGGACCTGCTTGGGTGGCTCCCTCTATGGTGTGGAGTGCCCACTTTCTGCTTTTAACCAGTTGCGGGCGCACCGAGTGTAGCCATTTTCACTAGGTCTCAGGCAACCCTCCGGGGCACGATATCCAAGATGGCCACCAGACCTGAGGGCGAAAAACGCAAGACCAAGACGGCTCCCCGGGGGGGGGGGGGGGTGCCGTGCAGTCTAACGTCATGGACAGATACACCCTCGCCAAAGGCTCCCCGGGTGGTCCGATTAAATCCCCGATTCATGTCAGAGAGGATTCCTCGATGGGTGAAGACTTGTCGCTGAAAGACGTCATGGGCGCCATTGCTGGCATGAAGGCCACATTGGGTCAACAATATGAGGCCTTGTCTCACAAGCTGGACACGGTTGCCATCGATGTTACCCGGATCAGGGCTGATCTTGCGAAAACCAACGAGAAGGTCAAATCTCTCGACTTGAAGACATCCAGCCTCGTTACCGATGTCTCCAATTTACAGACAGAAGTTGGCAACCTGCGAGCCTCCAATGACTATTTCTCTCGGCGCTTGGAGGACTTTGAAGGCCGTGCACGGAGGAACAATATCCGTCTGGTTGGTGTCCCGGAGAAATCGGAGGCTTCCTCGGTGGACCTGCTGGTGGAGGACCTTGTTCTGAATCACCTGGCGCCTAAAGGCCTCAGTAAGTTCTTTGCTGTGGAACGTGCGCATAGGATACCGGGAGGCCCGCCTAAGCAGGGAGCCACTCCACGTCCCATCATTGCTCGAATTTTCCATTTTCGTGACAGGGATGCGATCCTCCAAGCATCGCGTCAATCCGGTCCTGTGGCTTTTGAAAACTCTACGGTTAGTTTTTATCCAGACTTTACCCAGCAGGTGCAGAAACAAAGACTCGGATTCCAAGGGGTGAAGAGGAGGCTGCGAGACAGGGACATGAAATACGCTATGCTTTTCCCGGCCCGACTACGTGTGGTGTACAGTGATCGAACTTTCTTCTTCGAGCATCCTGGGGCCGCAAGTGACTGGCTTGACACCCTGCCCCCTGGGCAGGAACATTCTGAACACTTTGGACATTCCGGAGGGGTGGAGGGCGGCCCGGTGGAGCAGGAATAGGGAGCGGCGCTGCTATGTAACTACTGCCTGCTAATGTTTGATCTTTTCGGGGGGTGGGCGGGGGGTGGGTGAGTCTTCCTCCTCAGGGGTTCTTTTCGTAGATTAGTTGTATGATGGGGCAACAGGCACACTGCAAGTTCGGGTGGCTTTTGAGTCTTACGCAGGGGTGCAGGGTGGGGGGCGAAGTGTTCAGGGGTGTTTTGGGGGTTGGGGGGGGGGCAGTTTGTGTCTCTTTGTTTTCTTCAAGGCATAGTGTTGATGTGCTCCTGCTACATAGTGCTGCGTCTGGCGTGGGGTGGGGTCGGGGTTGGTTTCTGGGATGGGGGTAGGAGACTTAAATTGTTGTGTTGGAACGTCAACGGTTTGGGGGACAGGATAAAACGGGGAGTGGTCTTACAACTGTTGCGGCGTTTATCCCCTGATGTGGTATTGCTTCAGGAGACGCACTTGATTGGCAATACATGCCACGCACTGAATAGGCGTGGGTACCATCTCCTGGCCCACTCCGGTTTCACCTCTGGCTCTAGGGGGACGGGCATTCTGGTACGGAGCTCCCTCCCTCTCGCTATTGACGATATTATCCTTGATGATAGGGGTCGCTACGCTGCCATTGTGGGACGCTGGGAGGGGAATGTCATCACCCTGCTCTCTGTTTACGTCCCGCCTGGTCTGCAGGCCACTACCTTTGCCGATCTGGGAAGTGTACTCCTGGGGGTCCCTGAGGGTAGGCTTATAGTGGGAGGGGATTTTAATTCTGTAGTGTCGGGGCTGTGTGATCGTTCCCCGGGAAAATGCACGGTCTCAATCTTGGCTGGGGGACTTCTTGGACACCCTGGGGCTCACTGATTGTTGGCACCTGCTCCACCCGGGGCAGTCGCAGTACACCTTCCACTCTGGGGCCCACGGCAGTCTTTCGAGACTTGACTATGTGTTGATGCCCTCCTCACAGGCTTCCTCTATCAGGGAGATACAGCACCTTGCTAGGGGTATATCGGACCACTCCCCATTATGGTTAGTCATTGATACGCAGCTAGGGACTGAGGGCCGAGTGGCTCCGATTAACCCCTGGTATCTCCGTGATCCGAAGGTGAGAGCTGAACTGATTAAAGCGCTTGACCATTATTTTGCTGATAATGTGGGCACCGTCTCCTCCTCTGTTACGCTGTGGGAAGCGTACAAAACTGTGATTCGGGGCCACGCCCTTTCCTTGATTAGTAATGCTAAGAAGGTTAAACAGGAGGGGGTTGTCCGGATCGAGAGCGAAATCACTGTCCTCGAGGGGGAGTTGGGATCCGAGGTCACCCCGGATAGACTGCACCTACTGAGTCTTAAACAACTTGACTACAGAGCACTGGTTACGGATGCTGCTAAAGAAATGGGCAGGGAACAGCAGGGGCGTCTGTATGATGTGGGAGACAAGGCTGGAAAGTTACTTGCGTAGCTGGATAGGAGGGAGCGCGCGAGTCGTGTGGTCCCTGTGGTTGTGAATGTGCATGGAGTGAGTCTCACTGACCCCGCCGACATTGTGGACTGTTTTGCGGACTATTTTCGGGATGTGTATTCCCCCGTGTCCGATCGACCCGAGCGTGACTCCCAGCTACTTCTGCGAGACCTCGCGCTGCCCTGTTTGTCGGACCCTGAGAGGGGACTCCTCGAGGCACCTCCCACAGTGGAGGAAGTAGTTACTGCCATTTGCTCGGTCCGCTCGGGGAAGGCCTCGGGCCCCAATGGGCTCCCCATTGAGCTCTACAAGCTCCGTCCGGATACGGTAGCTCCGTATCTACGGTCGATGTTCCTGGAATCGTTGGAGTCGGGTTCCCTTCCCCCTGACCAAAGGTTGGCCACCATAGTTGTGATTCACAAGGATGGTAAGCCACGCGACCGCTGCTCCTCCTTTCGGCCCATATCGCTGATTAATGCCGAACCGAAGATCCTGGCTAAATTGCTGGCTAACCGCTTAGTGACTGTTATTAGCGATCTGGTTCACCCGGATCAATCCGGGTTCATACCGCACCGCAACACGGCCTTGAACCTCCGGCGCCTGCATGGTGTCCTCGCGCGGGCTGGGACGTTGCGCGAACCGGCAGTTTTGGCGTCTCTGGACGCCACTATGGCGTTTGATACGCTGGAGTGGCCATATCTTTGGGCGGTCCTCTCTAAATTTGGCTTCGGCCCGAACTTTATTGGTTGGGTGAAACTGCTTTATGCTGATCCCTTAGCACAAGTGGTCGTCAACGGCCGTGTCTCCGCCCCATTTGCCCTCGGCAGGGGGACGCGCCAGGGCTGCCCTTTGTCTCCTCTTTTGTTTGCCCTCGCTCTGGAACCACTGGCGGCCTGATTGAGATGGGAGCCATCCTTGAGGGGCATTAGATGGAATTCGGACTTTGAGGACCGGGTGTCCTTATATGCGGACTATATCCTCCTGTATCTCACGTCGCCTCGGAAGTCATCGATCGTTCTTTTCGACGTCTTGACCTCCTTCCGAAAAAACTCTGGCCTTGTCATCAACTGGTCTAAGTCGTGCGTCTACGTTCTTTCGGGCGAGGCTCCTCTCTTGCCCCGCGGTTGCCCTATTTCGGTGGTGCGAGACGGCTTCCGATATCTGGGGATCTTTATCACCTTGAACCCGGTACTTCGCTACGAGCGCAATTTGCTGCCCCCGCTCCAGCGCCTTCGCGCTGATGTTCATGCATGGGGCAAGCTCCCCCTCTCCCCCCTGGGACGGGCTGCGCTTTTCAAGATGACGTCGCTGCCCCGGTTCCTTTATGCGCTTCAAAACACGCTTGACGCGGTGCCTGCTAGCTATTTTCGGGAGGTCGAGAGTCTACAGAGGCGATTGATATGGGGGGGTCGATCCCGTATTGCCCTGGCGAAGTTGACGCTGCCGTGGTACGACGTGGGCATCGCGCTTCCCGATATTCGCCGATACTATTGGGCCTCTCAGTTGGGGGCGATTAACCATGGTATTTATGGTCCCTTGCCGAACCCTGCATTTGAAATGGATAAGTGGCTGTTGCCTGGCGGAGATTATAACAGGGCGGTGTACGCGAGGTCTGGTTGCACGACCCTCACCGGCCCCACCATGACAGCCGTGCAGGTGTGGTATCGTGCGACGGCGGCTCTGGGCTGGTCAGACAAACTGACTCGTGCGACTCCGCTTTACGCGTCTGATAGGCTCGGGTCCCTTTGGAAATCGAAGGGCTTTGACAGGTGGGATGTGATTGGCATTAGCAGGGTGAGTGATGTGTGGACCAAGGGTAGGGACAAGACGTTTGAGGAGTTGAAAGCTGAGTACGATTTGAATGATAGGGAGTTTTTTCGTTATGCGCAGGTTCGACATGCCATGTTATCTGTCTTCCCCTCTGGCACGGAAATCCCGGAGGCGTCCCCGCTGGAGGATCGGATTCTGGACGGGCACGTCCCGGACAGTACGATTTTGCTCATATACAAAAAATTGATCAACAACAGGATTGACCTCCTCTGTCATCTTCGAGAGGTCTGGACCAGTGACGGCCTGGAACTTGATGATGAGGACTGGCAGGGGGCGATCTCTTCCCCGAAGGAAGTCGCGATCCCGGCGCGCCTTCGGTTTGTGCAACTCAAAATTCTCCATAGGGTGTATGTGACTGGTCCCCGTTTGGTGTGTATGGGATTCTCCGTGGATGGTCTGTGCAGGCGTGGCTGTGGTCTCATGGGTACGTTTCTCCATATTATTTGGGAATGTCCTGCCGTGATGCGCTACTGGACTCGGGTGCATGAGGTTATGAGTGAGGTCACGGGTGTGCGGTCGATGCCTGAGGCGAGGAGATGCCTGTTGAACGTCTGGGAGCCGAATGATTACAGTGGCACGCAGCTTCGCTGGGTGACCCTGGGTAATATGATTGCTAAGAGGGATATTGCCCAATTGTGGGGTGCTCAGAGGCCGCCGACGGTTCTGCAGTGGCAACAAAATATGGATTGGTGCATGTTTCGAGAGAAGACAGTTTATGTTGCCCGCGGCACGCCCCGTAAATGGGGTACGATCTGGAATCAGTGGAACACGTACCGTGGTGATATATGTGCCCCCCCTCCTACGGACTTTGAGACCGACCTATCTTCCTCCCAACCTATTGTTTCCTCCACTGTTGATTAGGTGTTCTTGTTTGCTCCTGGTCTCCCTCCCCCCCTTCCACAATGTATGGCTCTGTCGATTGCACTCCTAGTGTACTCCCCCCCCGACGCCGCACCGATACATTTATACTGTACTGCCTTGTGTTTATTGTTCTTTCTTTGTTTATGTATGTCTTGACTTTAATAAAAATTTCAACAAAAAAAAAAATCTTAAGTGCAAGCTAGGTGGTCTGCAGTGCGCTGTACATTTTTGTAAATCTTTTAAAAGAGAATGCAGAGACATTTAAGGTACCCTATGTGCAAAAATAGCAAGTTGTTTAACCAGAGGACCTTTACTCTACCAATCATTGATTAATACTAGCATTGCATCAATGATTTAAACATTTCTGCATTGGGAGCAGGATAAGATAGAGATGAGGAATTACATTCATCTGTTTAGAATTACCTATGTACCTAATACATTATTGTAGGGCATTCTAAAATATGGAGTGCAGTGGTATTTAAAGTGTCCTGTGTGTGCAAAGGTCATTAGAGCTGGGTACATGCACTCCATTCAAGGAGAAATGTGTTTTTCTACCATGGAAAGGGAGTTCAGTTGTGTGTTCATGGGCATGACGCAGGCCAAAACTGCTTGTGTGCATGTTCGGTTGCCACTTTGCCACTTTGGTTGAAGATCCAGTGTAGCATGGCTCTTCACTCAGCCACTAACTCCTTACAGGTGCACACTAAGTGTACAATATCTTCTTTCACTTTTCTGCACATCTGGCAATCAGGCGAAGTGGTGCTACGTTTCAAAGGTGATGGGAGTTTGCCCAAGCGTTGTCTCACCAATTTTTCTTTTATTGTCCCCCGCATCCCGTTTGAAAGTAGGGTTGGGGTTTTGCCTCATCAGAACTGTGCATCACGTACCAGCCATGGGCTTTCGCAAATGCGAGACCTGTTACATTGCAAATGCTTCTTTAACTAGTAGTTGTGTTTACAGAGTGGTGGAGAAAGGGGGCTGGGCCTCTGACCAGTGCTCTGGAATTCCACGGCATAGTATTTACAGGAGGTACCAGGAGGGCTTCTTGGCTCCCAAAGCCCCTCAGCAGTAAACTGGACTTCCTCCCCCAACCAGTAGAGTGCAAGGAGACGCATTTGCAGAGGCGTGGCCTACAAAGACCTCTGAGCTATCCCACTATGTTGGACTTCTTTGGTGGCCAACTACCCCTCCTTTTACCTCCAGTAAGTCCCACACAAGAGGATTGCTAAGTTCTCATAGCAGGCCACGCACCCTTTTCCCATCACTCTGCAAATGCACTCCCTGGCACACTCTTGTATGGGGATTGAAGTCGACTTCGCTGCTGGGGGAACTTAGGGGCCAACTAGCCTACCTATTACCTCCAGTAAGCCCCACACAGTGGGACTCCTGAGAGGTGAACACAGGCTATGCCCCCTTTCTCTACCACTCTGGAAAAGCACCTCCTGGTGCGCTCTTTGGTGGGAGATGATGTATCCTTGCCTCCTGTGGGTCCTTGGGGGCCAACATGCCCTCTTGTTACCTCTAGTAAGCCCCAAACAGCTGGATTGCTAAGTGGTCAAAGGTCACACCCCTTTTTTCACCACTCTGAAAACACACCTCCTGGCATACTGCTGCTTGGCCGATGAAGTCCACTTTAGTCTTGAGTTCCTCAGTACACAAGGGGACCTCATCATCCCACCAGCAGTGTGCCAAGGGGTGCGTTTGCAGAGTGGTGTAAAAATGGGAGTGGCCTCCTACCACCTCTCAGCAATTCCACTGTGTGGGGCTTACTGGAGGGACCTGTTAGCATAGTTGGCCCCTAAGAACCCTCACCAGTGAAGGGGACTTCATCCCTCAACCAAGAGTGCACCAGGAAGCACGCTTGTACAGTGGTGTAGGGAGGGGGCAGGGCCTCCAGTGAGTTGCTGGTTTCTTCTTTTTTTTTAGGAAGGGGGCTGTGTGACCCCCCTTTCCTTCATCCTTTTGGGCCCCGGGGATCTCAATACCTGGGCCTTACTGGAGGTAGCTGGTGGGCTTGTTGACCCCCAGGGACCCTCAGTATTGACAAGGAATTAATTCCCCAACTTAAACCGTGCCACAGGGCGTGTTTGCACACATGTGAACTCAGGCCCCGCCCCCTCCCTTCACCACTGTCCAAACGCACCCCGTGGCACATTTCAAGTTGGGGGATTAACTCCCCTTGAATACTGAGGGTCCCTGGGGTGCAACTAGCCCACCAGCTACCTCCAGTAAGCGCCACAGAGCTGCGTTGCAGAGAGGTGTAAAAAGGGGTGTGGCCTCAGAACACCGATCTGCAACGCAGCTCCCTGGCGCATACTGAAAGTACATGGTGGGCTAGTTGGCCCCTAGGGGTCCTCTGGATTGAAGAGGTATAAGTCCACAACTTAAAACGCCCCACAGAGCGTGTTTGCACACATAACACCTTAGGCCTCGCCCCTACCTTCACCAATGTGCAAATGTGCCCCGTGGCGTGTTTTAAGTTGGAGAATTAAGTCCCCTTGAATCCTGCGGTCCCCTGCTGGCCAACTAGTACACCAGGTACCTCCACTAAGCGCCAGGGAGCTGAGTTGCAGAGAGGTGTAAAAAGGGGCGTGGCCTCAGAACACCTCTCTGCAACACAGGCCCCTGGCACATACTAGAAGTTCCTGGTGGGCTAGTTGGCCCCCAGGGAACCCCAGTATTCAAGGGGAATTCGTTGCCCCTCTGCAAACGCGCCAAGGGGCGCATTTGCAGAGTGATGCTGGTAGGGGGCATGGCCTCTGACCCAATCCCGTTTTTTTTTTTTAAAGGGGGGCTGTGTAGCCCCCTTCTTTTTCTAATTTATTGGCCCTGGGGACCGCATCCCCCAGGGCCTGCCCCCAATTTTTAATTTAATAAAAAAAATCAGGAAGGGGGCCGCATGCCATGCCCTAGGAACCCCACCCCCCGGGGCATGGCCCTTTTTTATAATGTTTTTATATTTGAGGGGGGCTACCTTGCCCCCCTCCTATGGCTAGTACTGGCCCGGGGACCCCATCCCCAGCCTGCTTTGTTGGGGACCGTGGGGGGGTCCCTAATGCCCCCACGGTCCCACCGGCTCCCCGCCTCCTGCGGGAGCCGGCATTGCTTTTCCATATGGGAAGCAGCTAACATGCTGCTCCCCATATAGAAAAACAATTTGCAATGGCAGGGTGGGAGCCACGAGGCTCCCGCCCTGCCATTGCAAACAGCCGTGTCCTGGGGTAGGCACACAGGGACACTGGAGGAGCCGGCCCTGGGGGGTGGCAGTCCCCAGGGCCTGTACAAGGCTCCAGGAGGGGGGGTGGGGCATTTTTTAGAAGCCCTGGAGGGTGGCGGTCCCGGGGGCTGGGGGGGCCTCAGAGCCCCCACC
Source organism: Lissotriton helveticus (assembly GCF_964261635.1). Classification (NCBI taxonomy): domain Eukaryota; kingdom Metazoa; phylum Chordata; class Amphibia; order Caudata; family Salamandridae; genus Lissotriton; species Lissotriton helveticus. The sequence goes on from NC_136061.1 coordinate 728,556,122, forward strand.
CACTTTTCTTAAGCCCTGGTCGGTGGTGGCCCCTGGGGCTGGGGGTGTGGAGAGACCCCCACCCATTTGTTTAAAGCCCTGAGGGGTGGCAATCCCCGGGCTGCAGTGGGCCCCGTGAACCCCCGTGATCCCCCCGCATACATTTAATTCTTGCCCCGGGGGGTGGCAGTACCTGGGGCTGGGGGGCCTGAGAGCCCCCCCAAATACATTAAAATCAAGCCCCGGGGGTGGCGGTCCCTGGGACGGGGGGGCCTCAGAGCATGGATGACGGGCCCTTCCCATCTGGTCAGCTTGGGCAAACGGCATCAGTGAGGCTCACTGTGCCCACAACAACACATCTCACCCCAGCTGCAGCAACACAGCTAGCCACTGCACCCTAACCTGTGCACTCAGCACAGTCAGTACCATCATGTGCCCTCCAGTCCTGGATTCTGAGGCACCTATCACCATCCCAGTCACTTAGGAACCGGGACCGATTGGAAGGGCTCAGTCTCTGCCATTTTGCCTATGTGCATAGTAGTGCACTACATACATGATGTTTTGTACTGTACATGACATAGGAACATAGTTTTTCAAATGTAAACATGTTTGCACTCATTTGTAGTAGTGGTGATGCACCTAAATATCGCCAATACTTTTTTTCCAACCAATAACATGGCGAATGCCTGACCTCACTTATAGACTTTGAATTTTGAATTCACTATTAGGACATTTCGAACATCCGCCACAGGCGGAAGTCAACATGCAGTTGGGGGTTGCATGCACAGCAGACACAGCCATAGGCTAACATTGGTGATAGTGACTGTCGCAGTCCAATGGCTGGTTGCACCGAGGACCACATACATGGTGTACTTGTATGCTGCAGTTTGAAAACATACTCACTTTCCTCCTGACGCTGCTGCTATCAACCCCTCCTCCATTTTAGCTGCTGTTTGCCACCTCTGGGAGCATTCAGGGCCCCCTATGCTGGTAAGCGGGCCCGTTCCTTCACTCCAGAGGAACTGGATACCCTTGTTGATGAGGTTGTTCCAATGTATGGTTAGTTCTATGTCTCGCCAGAGGAATAGATAAGTTGTTCAAATACATATTTAATTACATGTATCTGCTTCCTTTCTATTCCCATTAGCTACAGTGTTCAGAGGGTAGGCATTATGTTGATTGCATATGCCGTGTGGTGTCTACATAGGACCCCATGTAATGGTATATGGGGCCCTGTACTTTGTGGAGAGAAGACCACGATTGTATTCTGTGCTAAATAGGATTTCTACTTGTGTTACATGCATATACCTATGCATGGCTCAAGTTCAAAGTAGCTACAAGGAGTTCTCAAATCACACCATGGTATATGTGCATAGTTATGTATAGGCTTTACACCATGAACTATGTCTGTATACTTAAGGATGATGTTAGCCATGTGTACCATCCCACATATCACTCAGTCCACATCATACTTTGTAAAACAACTGTGAGGGAGGTAGCTATACCTCACAGACCCCTTCGGAGTGCCACACAACCACATGCTCATATATGCGATTGGCAGCAGATTCACATTTATGTATTGAATTGGTAGGAATGCGAGGATAGTGTGTGATCGGTAGCCTCAGGCTGCATATAGCAAGGCCTGACAAGGATTTGTTGTCAGTCTGGGCCATGGGTCAGCCGGGCCAGAGTTATTGTGGCAGGAGAACTTATGCACAAAGTAATGTCCATGAAGAGCTGCTGATCTATGGATGCTCCAAGAAAGAATTATCTGTTGCACTAGTAGCCCTGATAGCTGTTATATCGATAATATAAGGAATGGTGACAAAGGTGACCCCCTGATATGATACTTCTTTCCATTTACCCACAGTGTCAATGTGTGTCTGTCACTAATGACGCTCCCCTTACTCACACAGGTCTGTTGATACTGTTCCAATAGTGTTGCTTCCCATGCACAGGCCTATTGCACATCAGAGACATGAACAGTGTGGATAGTGGGTTACGTCAGAATAGAATTAGAAATGTGAATCATCTGCTTGTTACAATATTTCCTATCACACAACACATGCAATGAAATGTTGATTGTCGTCCCTGTTACAGTGTCACATATGGCAAAAGGTGTGTCCTGTGATGGCAGCACCTACCACATAAACTTATTCTGTCACACAAAGATGTCCCAATAAGGAGTCCACATGTGCACACATCGCGCAGAAAGGTTAGGATGTTGTCTATACTGATGTGCTGTACGCCATGGTACCTCACATCACATTCCATGTAGGATGGTCCTGGGCTACATGATATTAGTAGGCTACCTCAGTCAGTGTAGGATATGAGCAGGGTTGAGGTTAGTCATTAGGTGACCACAAAAGTGTGTATCCATGCTTTCATTTTGCTTAGCATGTGACATGGACACATGTATTATGTTGACCCTGAAGAATGCTTGTGCTAGATGTCAAAGTAATGTGTATCAGCCCTACAGTTATCCTAAAACTTCCAGTTGTAATCTGTTTCTACATCTATTGCATCCAGACAGGTCAATGCCCATAAGAAGAAGTCCATTTGGAATGCCTTCGCCCAGAAGGTGCGGACTCTGGGGGTCTTTAAGTGGCGTAGGATCCACTACAGAAAGAGGTGGGAGGTCCTACGGTGCTGGATCCAGAAGAACGTGGAGGTGCAGCTGGGGAAGTCCTACCAACGAGGAAGGGGCACGAGCCGGATCCTGATCCTCATGCTGGCCCGCACACTGGCGGTGGCCTACCCAGAGCTTAATGGTCAATTGAGGGCTCAACAACAGCTACATGGGGGTGAGTCCTGGCCAGAGTCATACATGTTGTATTACCAACTTTGATTGTTACAAACAGGTATTTTACCAACCATTCTGGCGGTGGTTCATGTGCCACACACAAGATGAGTCATTGTTAGTGTAGTACTGGTAGTAGGTGCATGCTGCTGTGCTGTGCCCTCTGTCTTTCTGGCCTGGAAAACAGCATACACATGTCCACATCCAATGTTCTCCTTTTAAGCAGACATCTGGCTGAGTGAAGTGAGCTATAATCTCATGTTGTCAGTAAATCTGGGTGACAATTGTACTACACAGGCAACTTGCCTTGCTTGTGTGAGGAGTGATGTTCTCCCACTACTATTTCTCATGTGATTGTGGCCCTATTACATGTGACATGTCATAGAGTGACTGTACAACAGTTGCCATTGATAAGTACGGGTTATACGGTGTGATAAGAGTGCAAACATCACTGGTGCCATCAGCATCAGTGCCTACTTGTTGGCCAGTGTGCATTGGCCAAATGATGGTTCATCTACAATAATGTTTCAAACACTCATTCACTGACTGGTTACATGCATGAGGGAGTAAGATGTAGAACTGAAGGGATCATATATGAGTGTCTACACTGATCCTTACAAGGCAATCTGAGTATGCAATTCCAAAGAGTGGTGTGATGTGCCTGCCCATTGGGACTCTAGTGATCCTACATCTTCATGCCATAGATGATCTGGGACACCCAAAGCCATCAAAGGTGCATTGGCTTCTGGATATACAATCTATGTCTGGTGTTATCACCTGTACCAAGCAGGATTGGGAATGTTCATATGGCTATATGGAGTTTTGTGCTGTGTGAATATTGAGTATCTATCTCTCAAATGTTTGAACCTCAATGGCTTCAGGGAAATTGTTATAAATGTGATACATAGCTAAACTACATGTGTACAGCTTTCATTAGACTTTTCGGGTAGTAGACATATGATATCTTTAAGAGTGCAAAGGGTCATCAGTATGCAATGAGCATTTGCATGTGACATGATGTCTGTCACAGGACTCATTGGTAGTACATTGTTGTTGAGCTTCATCTTCAGTACATCATGATGTGCTATGAGTAATAGTTTGATTTGTTTAAGTCTGGGCCATGTGTGAAGATTGTGTACAAGCTTACATTTGTATCTATTCTATTTGATTTCATCATTTTGCAAAAGTATGCAAAGTGATCAACTATCCTAGTATGGACATCAGGATGGAGTGTAGACAACTCCATCAATGCATTTGGGCCTGTCTGGGGTTATGATATGAGTGTTCCCAACACTTTGTAGGTTATGTAGCTTGCATGCATGTGCTCATGATAGATTGGAAGCCTAGAGAGTGAACCATGAAGCTGGTGTGATATGTGGACTTCTTCAATGTTTTCCTTGGATTTGTGATGGTCAGGTGTGGAGATTCAGTTGTATAAACCCATGTTACATGTCATCCCAGATACATCCAAGGCAAGAAGAGAAGGGACCAATGTCAGTTGGACACAGCTGGTTACAGTGGTTCCAGAGGTGAGTTGTCAGAAACATAGGGACCCAGTGACCAGAAAGGTGTGGGGAGTACATCGGAGGACAGCAGCTCAAGCTCTTGATCTACTAAGTAATTTTTTGGTGGACCCCACAGGATCTTTACCACCGTCATCTTTGTCCACCACCACTAGTTCCATTGCCACCCTCTGTTGTCCCCCAACAAGTTGGGCGTTCTAGCTCCTAAAAGGGGAGCAATCTCCTACGCTCAAGACACCTTGGCCCCTGCCCCTGTGGCCCTGCTGCCCTGAGAGAAGAGGTTATTGAACTCCTTAGGAGCATCTCTGTGGGTCAGAATGCAGTTCTGAATGCCATCCAGAGTCAAGGCAACCAGCTGACCCAGATGATGGTCTACCTGGAAGACATTCACACTGCAATGTGTGGCCTTCACATATCTTTTCTGGCTGTGGCCTCCTCCCTCACAGCAGCCTTCCACCCATCCCAACCTTCCACCCCACTTCCTGTCCCTTTCCCATCCAAATTCCCAATTCCCATTCCTATCCCAAACTCACACACACCTAAGCTTGCACACACTTTATCAGACACAACCCTCCACAGATGCAACCAGACCTGCAGACAACACAGCAACACACACACAGCCCCCCACAGAAACAACCATACCCACAGACAGCACAGCAACGCACTCAGAGCCCTCAAAAACACCCAGCACCTCCACAGTAGGGCTCGGTGGGGCTCACAGAGTTTTACTCCATGGAACTCCACGGACTTACAGTGAAGCTCCACCAAATTTCACAGAGTTCAGTGAGTGGGAAAGGTGTCTAAGATGCCAAAGTTAAGTCACTGTGATTAATGCCATTCACATGCCTAATCAAAAATTATATTGCCCATAGCAGTAAATCCATTAAGCCATTTATAAATGTTAGCAGCAGAAGATTTGCAAGTCACTAATGTTGGTATACTTATGGTTTAAGCATCATAATCACACCCTATGTAGTCACAGACTCGCCTGTTAAATGCATTCATGAATTTAATAACCATATTAAGTAATCTGGCTTTAATCAACATAATGCATTTGAGCTCTGGCTGTGGGTAGCGAGTGGAGATCAGGGGAAAAGGAATGCGTTGCCACAGTTGCCATCACAAGGCCAGAGCCAAGTGGAGATGGATCGGTGGCACATTTGGCGAACAGCTGTGACAGCAACATTACACTAAAGTTATTTGCTGATGCGCCGAGACCTGTCCTACTATTTAAAACCAAACAAAAAAGTGCACCATTCATTGGTATTCTGACATGGCGGGTGCATGTAGCAGATTATTGGTGGTGGTCGGCTACTTACAGCTGTTCTTGTTTATTGGGTTTGGCTCACTCGGCGTTGATGGAGGCGGAAGGACTCCTCTGGCACCCAGAAGGAGTCTGAAGAGCTCCTTTTGCCCTGACAACATACTAGGGGCCCTGTACCATTTCAGTCTTCCTAGCCCAGGCACTCTCCGCAAGCCATTCAGCCTGCAGGCTCCAGCCGTCTATTCCCTCAGCATGCACACTCCTCTTCATGGAGGTGGGCAGAGTTTTTGTCAAGCACAGCGCGGAGTAGGACAAACTCGACAAACTCCGCCTGCAGATTCCACTGCCCACCACCCCTAGTCCACAGCACACACAGGTCCAAAATGCCAACACTCACAGTCACCCACACAACAGACACAACACACAGTGCAGACAGCATACACAGCTCACACTTCTGCTCCTTCTTCCTACAAACCTGAACTCCACCCTGAACATCCTATCCGTTTTACCCATGTCAATGCCTTGTTTACCCTTGTCCTTTCTCAATGACACCTGACCCCTCTCCCAAAGTCTAAAACCTCTCCCAAGCCCAAACCAATCACTTCCACTTCCCACTCCACCCCTGACAAAGAGCATTCCCACCCCCGGAACCCAAAAAAAGATGAAAACTCCAAACAACTCCCAAAGACAAACCAATCCCTTCCACTTCCCACTTCCCACTTCACCCCTGATAAAGAGCATCCCCATGCCCTGAACCGAGCCTCAAACCACCCCAAACCCAAGAAGACCTTTGAAAGACAAACCCATCTCTTCCACTTCTAACTCCACCCATAAAAGAAAGCACCCCCACCAATCTGAACCCAGACCAAATCCCCCCAAACCAAAGAAGATCCCTCCCAAAACTAAACAGACACCTCTCAAAACCACTGCCCCGTAAGTACCATCATAGAGGTGTCTGCTGTGCCCAGTGGATGCTTATTTGTGAGGAAGTTCCCTGGCAGTCTCATTAAGGGCAAGATTGGTGGCACAGCATTGTGCTGTGGCACATCACAATACAATGGACTGGCCATTGGCCTTTTTATCCCTCAATGGGTTGTTTGAGTTGTAATAAAGCTGTTCGCATTCTGGAAGACATTGGTCCTGCCATTACTATTCTAACTATTTGGTGTTCTTGTATTGTTAGTGACTGCAGTTGTGTTTGTTTGATTCCTGATTGCTGATCCATTTGAAGTGATTAGTATGATGCGACTAAGGGGACAGTACTGAATTTACACAGGACAATGAGTAATGTTGGATGGATGTGTATGTGGGATGAGCTCCAATTGGTGCAGACATTGTATTGGGTGTTATATGAAATGGTAAGCATTTTGGCTTGTCCTGGCATGTGTTCACATCATTTAGGTTACAGTTGTCCCTATGATCTATGGAGGATATGTGTGTTGAAGTTAGATATTTGTTTATCCACACATGGAGGCTGTTATCCTGTCATACCTTTGTGGAGTTCTGCATGGATATGTGTCAATTTTCCTGTGTGTACCTTACAGCTACTTTATCTAGATGTGTTAACAATGCTGTTAGTGCTGTTTTTGCTTCTATGAGTTGCACTTACACATTCCCTACACATGCATTGCACTTGGTCATGCTATTGATGGCCCCAAATATACTTCAATTCACAGGTCCAGTGCACATTGAATTTGTCAGACATGTGCAAAATGTACTGTGCCCCAGGGCCCCAGCCTTTCAGGGTTCTCCCTGATAGAGGTATAGCTATCCTAAATAAAGTGATTATATTGTACCATTAAAATGCTTCTCACTCTGATTCTATGTGATCCCATTCACTGACATTGCCTGTTTATGTGGGTGATGGGTGAGAGTCCAATACAGAGTTATAGCAGAGAATGTGTATTTTACTTTAATGACACATCCATACAGATGTTTCCTTGTCACAGGGCCTCATGGTAGTTGCAGTGATTTCAATGTTGACTTACCAAGAGTAGATACATGGTAAGCTGCATGAAAAGTGACGATCAGTAGTGACATGGCAGACATGTGAGAAAGGACAAGAGGAGCATATCATCTTGGTTTGAGGAGCAGCCACAGGGCCTCATAGTAGTTGTAGCGATTTCTATGTGGACTTACCAAGTTGACATATGGCAAGCTGCATGAACACTGACCTTCAGTAGTGACATGGCAGACAAGTGAGAAAGTGCAAAAGGATGATATCATTTTGGTTTGAAGTGCAGTCACAGGGCCTCATGGTAGTTGCAGTGATTTCTATGTAGACTTACCAAGACTAGGCAAATGCGAATATGCATGAAAAGTGGCCATCAATAATGACATGTCAGAAAAGTGTGAAGGAGCAATCAGAAGTGTCAATATACATTAATAGAAGTGATATTGATGAGAAGATGGTGTTGGGGAGAACAAATTTATGCACACATTACTATCACTGAATATGATTTGTAAACAAATGTTCATTTGTGGACAGTGTGCCTGAGCAGAGTCAGTGTTTTGACCTAGGAGGGCCTCCTACAGATATCTTTTTAATATTCATATGAAGCAATTTCAGACAGAGTTCCTGTAAATATGTTTTACTTAGGAACCCCAACTCCCTTGCTTGGTCCATGGCAGGGCATCATTTTGCTGAGGAGTCAATGGAAATCGGTAGTTGCATAACTTACTGTCGATTTTGTCCATGACAGAATAGGTTTTGGATGTGATTGAGCAGGTGCAGCAGCGGCAGCACATGTATGATCAGCTCCATGGCAGCACAATAAATGTAGAGGTGAGTAGAGGTGAGATTCGCCCTTATGTCACTTCCTTTCTGGCATATAAGATGTGGTGATGGGGCCACCATGGTCACGCCCGCTGTAAAGCAACTTGTAATTGGGCTAGCAGTTTCACTGGTGGTCCAAGCCTCCCACAGGCTCATTGGCCTATTCTGCAGCTGCCGCAGTTGGAGTTGGCTAGTGGTGTCAGCAGGACCGCAGCGGTGTTTCTTCCATATAACGCCATATCTCATAATACATATGTTGGACCGCCGTTGGTCTCGGCAGGTAGATCGAACCTACGGGCCCGGCAGATCCCGAACCGACAAAATTGTATTCAGGTCCTAAATCTGGTACAAAATAACGCTTACTATAAAAATGTAGATGTTCTTCAAGATATTACACACATGGATGATGACACTTTACCATCAAGAGCTCAGATTGAAAAGGTAGATTGATCAAGATCTGAAGAAATGTATGAACACTCCCGTATTCACCATCTCCATTCTAAAGAAATCATTGAAGATGCTATTGATCTCTTTAAAATAAAAAATGCAGAAGGAGCTCCCTTGAGTGTGCTTGAGAAAAGCATAGAAGCATGCTGTTTTCCACAGTTGTTTCCTAATGGAGTAGGTGAAGGAAATGGCCAGATTAGGGTCACCCGGGTCACTCAGGACCACCTCAGCCTTCCATACCAAATGAAGAGTCAGTCAGACAGTAGAGAATACAAATCAATATCTGTTTATTTGGATACACTCAGAGTGGAGCCCAACCTGCTCAGTCGCTTAGGAGTGCTGCAGAAAGACTGACCTCAGCAAACATAAAGATACATTATGTACATTTCATAATCAGCGGAGTCACACACACAATGGAATTTTCCAAGCAGATGCAGCAAAACAGTAAAGTACAAAAATAAAGTTTTGATTCTGAGATACTATCCAAGGTCGTTCTGCCCGTGCCTGCCACTAGACAAGTGGGAGAAGGCCTCTAGCTAGAGGGAAAGGTATGCGCTAATAAAAAGTGTATTCATTTGTGAAGCAAAACCTTGTCATGGAGAAACATAACCTAACAGAGACCTTATCTCGGTAATAGCAGAGTATAAGTTTCAATTATATCACAAAATGGCACCGGCATAGAAATTGGTGCGGTGAATGCTAACATACAAAGAACAATGCGTAAACATGAATTGTCTATTCTAACATAGGTGTTAGGTATGATGACCGGACTTTCACAAATACCAGCAGACAAGTACAGATCAACTAGACTTTATTCGGAGGACCCTAGCACTCATAAGTGTATTCCATATATATTTCATCTACTATTTGAGAGCGACTTGTCTGGACTATCCTATGCAGTAAATCACAATCTCAAAACAGGAGTGAATCAGCAAAACCTGTCATCAAGGGAATTTGTGTAGAAAGTTCATGGAAAAGATAAAAGCCTGGTATACAACCTGATTAATTTGATGACATGTCAACGTGATACCAATGCGTATGCGTATTGGTATCATCGCCATGGTTACCTGAAATGCATGTTGAGAAACCTAGGAGCACCTACTTGGTTTCTAACACTCAATTGAGCTGAGTATGCATGGGATGATCTGCTTGAATTCCTAAGAGACGCAAACTCCGATGTAAAAGACATCAATCTGAAGAAACCAGGAGTATTCTGCTCATTCGGCCCTGCCAATGTATGCAAATATTTTAGCCACAGATTTCAAGCTATGATGACTTTCACCTGCAACAAAACTAATCCTTCTCTTGTGAAGTGACTGATGTATTTTGACTCAAAGAGTTACAAGAAAGACATTTTTAACAAAGTTAAAGATACAATAGAGCATGGATTCCTGCATGAGAAAAAATAGTTTGAATGTTCTTCATTTATACCAGTTCTACTATATATGTGGTCATGCTGGCATTGAAAAAAGCTTCTTGATTAAAGTACTTACTGGTGGGGCGTGGCCACGGAGGCGAAGATGGTGGACGTGTTCTGATAGAGCTACGCCGCTCATCCCCCGATATCCTTTAAATCATCCTGAGGAAAGCTACCTTAGGCCTCAAATGTACGCTGCAAAGGCCCGGCGCACCATTGCACTACTTTTGGGCATTCTATAGCGGCTCGGTAGCTGTTGGAAAATGGCGACCCTATCTTGAGTGGGAGCTGAACGGGACCTGGTGACGGGAGGCGTGGCCTATCGGAGCTACGCAAGTCTGAGGCCACACAAAGAGAAAGACAAGCCAAAGCCAGAGGAACGCAATTGAGATGCTGACTTTCCCCCATCACTCTGATAGCTGCCTGAAGTAGGTGGGAGCCCCCAGACGAGTAGATGCTCGATGGAGGTGGAGGTGGAAGCAAGCCGATAACAAGGTCCGGACTCAGAAGTGCGTAATAGGTTCATGCAGGGTAAAAGGCAAAGCCACACTGTATGGAACTTAAAGCGGGTTGGGGTGAGCAAAAATAGCGTGTAAATAGAGCGAGAACGCGAGCCCACTGACAGCGTTCTACTTCCTACGAACTAAATAGATAATTCTCACCCCTAAACAGTGAGGAGGCCTGGTGTATCCAGGCTCTCACCCGGGGAGTAGATGAGGGAGTCGAACATGCAGCAAAGCACATAGAGATGCCAGGCGTGAAGACAGCAAAGGGGACATCTGGGCCCAAGCTGCTGGGTGAGTGAATTGACCCACTGCAATTGACACACATGTAAATACAGGTTCAAACTAAGCGGGACCAAGGTGAAAGTCATCAAGTAGGAGACAATGGACTGCCGCAGTGCAGGGTGCGACTAAGAACCATTAGGCGCTATAGCGCAACGGTCAAACCGCGTATATGAAAATTGCAGCAGGAGGCCCTGATGAGCCTTAGTACTGTGAAGCCCCACGTTGGCCCTAGTAAATACAGCCTGGCCACGCAGCACTGAATGGGCAAGGACAACAGATGTGACATTCATAAAACCTGTACCCCTCCCTGCAATGTGTGATTGTCACGCGGGTGCCAGGAGCAATTAAGAAAAGCAGACCACTAGGTGTGGAAAATCGCATGCATGAGACTGGGTATAGAAATTGTATAGCGTAGAGCTACAAACGCAGGCACTGCAGTCACATGTCGGACATGGGCTGCCTTCGGTCGGGGGAGGGAGGCCAGACAAGTCATCGGCCTCCATCCCGCTCCCGATCGGATAAAGCGTTGAATAAAACTTCTGTGCACCCCATGTCCAGTACGCTGCTGTGGAGAAGCTGAGCACCACAATGGAATTGAGAAAGACATCGCTTGAGACCAAGATAGATAATGTAGCCCTAGAATTAAACCTCCTGCATGCGGACCAAAGAAAGCTAGTGAGCAGGGCACACATTTTGGAGGACACAGTGGCAGAACTCTCCTCTAAAGTCCAAAATACAGACATGTGCCTCAAAGAACTTATGGCTAGTGTAAAACTCCTGGAGCCATGGATGCACCTTTTGATCCAATACCTACACATGATGAAACACACCATCCAGCCATTCCTATCATTGTGCGCAAGATTGGAAGAAGACAGGGGGAGCCCATGGACAGAAAAGAATGGGAGATTATTTTAGCTAGCTCAACTCAAATACCGCATAATGCTAAATTTCATGTCATACAGACATATATCGTGCACAGGGCATACCTGTCGTCTGACAAGTTAACAGATACTTCAACCTGACATCCTCAGCATCCCCCCAGTGTAATCAAATAGGAGTGGACCTACTCCACATGCTATGGTCCTGCAGGGTAATACATACATACTGGCGAGAGATAATAGAAGTGCTAGCAACATACACTGATCAACCTTCCCTACGTACTTGGGAGGAATGTATTCTAGGGATATTCCCCAGATCTATGAAGCAGAGAGTCATGACAAGATTCATAGACCTAGGGCTAATAGTGGCCAAAAGATTAATCACTAATAATTGGAAGACAAAGCGCTCCCCAACTCATAAAAGCTGGAAAAACTAACTAGCAGTCTGGGCCCAGGCAGAAAGCAATGCGCTACACAGGGAAAAATAGCCGGCTGCGTAAATACCCCATTGCTCAGTACTGGAACGCGATCCTGGCTGAGACTTACACAGAGACACACAGTGTAGAGTAGAAAATGTGCAGAGTGGGGATGAAAATGGGGAGGGAGCAGTGGTTTGACATGAAAACACATCGGCATATATGTAATCATCGAAGGTGAGGTATCAAGAGAGAGACAGAAAAATACATGGGGAACACAGGGACACAAATAAGCGTGAATTGGAAAATAAGACAGGATACAATGGAGGTGAGACTGAGCAGGGGCTGGATCTTAAGAACTGAAGGACATGGCGAAGATGTGTTGCGAACTAAATGTGCTGATTTGTTTGTTATTATTAGATATTTTATGTCTTAGCGATAAAGAGTTTCATTATTGAGAAAAATGGGTAGTGTGTGTCTAGTGTCAATCACCACTGACCTGCTAACACGCAGATGTTTTTTTCATTTGGCAGAATAAAGATTCAGCTACAGTACAGATAATTGAAATACAATGTAGGATGCTAAGAATTAACAATACCAGTAACGGTAGTTAAGCTACGGTAATCTTCTAACCAGCAAAACAGAAAGAAAGTCTGTGCATTGACTGGAATTTTTGCTTCTATCAGAACCGTAGACGTGTGATGTACAACATATGCAAAGCCAATGCAAATAATGTTACCACTGTAGACTCATTATATGTATTATAATGGAAAAAGATAAAATGCCAATATAGAAATGTAAACAAAAAATTATAGTACTCACTGGATATCTACAGAAGAACACAGATTGAAATTTGTTGTGTGTAGTTACTGCACCAACAGGATTAACTGCACATAACATTAAAGAAATTACTCTTCATCGACTATTAATGCTACCTGTGGAACATGATAATAAACTAGAATAAAGTAAAGAAGCATTCCCCCATTGAACTTTGATCAACGACTTGTAATTTACAGTAATGAACTTGATGCAATCCATTTATAGGGACACAAGGCAGTGCAATAGGGGATGAACCCCAGTGGGATAACTCTACTTTAGTTTACTAATGTTTTTCACACCCAAGGATCATAGAGTGAAACCCTTCTGCATGCCACAAAAGGAGTAAGATTCAATGTAAGTTTGGAATATCAAGAAATGCGTGATCCTTCTCACTTGTAAGAAACTAGAACATCAGAAATTATCTGGTGACGCTTGTCATAAAGTAGCAAGAGCATTGAAAAAACCAAACCTTCTAATTATTGATGAAGTGAGTATGGTTTCGAACCTGTTACATTTAAGAATGCAGAAGAGTTTGACAACAAACTATGATGTAATGTTTGGTGGAAAACATTTAAATTTCTTTGGTGACCTACTACAACTAACACCTATAAAAGGAAAACCTGCTTCCAAGACACTTCTTCATAAAGCAACAAGAAATTCTCTAGGAAGTATTCGGCATATGAATATTTGACAAAACTTTGAACACAAAGAATTAGTGAAAAATATGTGCCAAGCTTCAGATGTGGAATTTTGAGATACACTGAAGGACATTGGACTAGAAGTGCAGACAAAGAGGGAAATGTACTATGGAAAGTGGCCTTCCCAAGAGTCTATTCACATCTAATATTGCATCAGCAAAACTAATGTGTAATTTCATTAAAGAAAAGAATTAGTACAATTGGAAAAATAAGATATTTTGGAAATTACAGCTAGTGATAAAATTGAATATAAGGGAGTCACAATACTGCTCACAGATAAACTACAAGCAACATTGGATTCTTTGGAGATATCTGTATCAAAAACTGCAGGGTTAGAGAAGCAGTTACATGTCTGCAAAAGCAGTCGTACAATTTTGCCTTGGAATTTAAATGTTGAAAAAGGGTTAGCAACTGGGGTAATGGGTTGAGTTATACATTTCTTTAATTACCCAAACGTAGACCAGGTTGAATACTTGGCCAAAATTTTTTATCAAATTGATGGTGGCAAACCGATTTGCCAATGCGTTGACATTTTTTGCAGGTGAACTAATTATATGTGTAGTGAAACAGTTCGCACTGTCTCTAGCATATGCTGTAACCATCCACAAACTGCACTGTTTATGTTTAGATGCAGCTTTTGTTAATATTGGCAGTACTGTATTAAACATAGGAATGTCATAGCATTGTTGCGAATTAGAACATTGTCAGGTTTGTTTTTGATTGAGTTTGATGAGAAGAAAAGTTGTGCTGATACAAGCTGTGTAACACAGTACAATCTGTTAAGAAGTGTATATGCTCCTTATTTAGGCCAGTACTCTGTTTATGAGAAACGCTTAATATGTCTGTAGCGAAAGATTATAAAACAATTTATTGATGCTGAACAAAAGGAACAACACAACTAGAATCCCCAAGGATCTTAGAAAAGAAGACTGCTAAATGTAGGTTACCAATTTGAAAACAGTTCAGGGGTCAACTGCTATGCAAATGTACTGTTCCATTTACCACATGTAGAAAACAAAATTGAACAAAAAACAGATAAAAGAATATGCTCTGCAATATATGGTTTGCTTCAAAGTTTACTGAGTGACAGAAGTATAATAAATACATTGTGCTTCAGGAATCCGAGATCTTACAGATATTTGTACTGGATCAGTACAAGAATTAATTATGATGATGGTAGAAGTGTTAGAACAAGAAGTAGTAAATATTGTTGAGTTATTTGGATTGAGCTACAAATGGAACCATGTCTGTAAAGATTGTAGATTCACATCTAGCACTGTAATCAATTCTGAACAATTTTACCTGATTTTAAAACCATACCTTTTGAGAAATTGTTGAAAAAGGCCAATCAAAATATGACCTGCCAAACTGCAGATCAGATGTTAGCTCTACTTTCTTTCTAGAAACAACTGGAAAATACATTATAGTAATGCTACAACAATGCAGATTGGATGGTTCAAAATTGAAAACTGAAATCACACACTTAGTAGCTCGGCAATTAATAATAACTGGTAGGACTTTCACTCCTTTGGCTATCATCTTTCATGAAGGAGTTAATGCAACCTTTGGACACTACACTGTCTATTTAAAGTGTGAATCTAGATGGACAGAATGCAATGACATCAATGTAAAACCCACACATGCAGTAACTCACTAACCCTTACACACTCATGCATTCAATCAATCACATGTATACCAGTGATGAAGTCATTCAGTCACCCATACACACACTCATGCACTCATTCACCCATATGCACACTCATGCACTCAATCAATCAGCCATTCACCACTAAGCACTCATTTATTCACACAATTTACTCACACATATTCCCTTTATGCACTCAGTCACTCACACATATATACACCTATACATTCTCCCACCAATACACACACTCATGCACTTAATCTATCACCCTTACACCACTGATGCACTTATTCACTCACTCATACATATACTCATGGACTCACTCATACATGCACTCATAAAGGTACTTTCTCACTCATGTAGCCACTCAGACAACCACTCAGGCACCCATACAGATATTCACACAGCTACTCTGTCACACATGCGTAGTGTCACTGTAGCAGTCAGTCACCAATAGAACTCTCTTAATAGCCATCATTCACCCAAACAATCACTCAAACAGCTGCTCACTCACTCATACAATCACCTTCACACCTATTTGCTTAGCTATACCATTAATCACATACCCATTCAGTCATTCACAGAATCACTTATGTAATCACTTACTTACCTATATAACTAGACATATGACTATTCAATAATGCATGCAGCATTCTTTATCTTTTTTTAATCATAAAAGGTAATTCTAAAAAGAGCGTTTTCTGTTTTTTTGTTTCCGTTGAACAATTATTTTGTGGTTTTCTAAAGGTTTTGTATTTTTGGGGGTATTTTTCTTCAACAAAAATGCAACATAGGTAGAGAAAATTAGAACAAGCAGCACAATATTACTGCAAAAACTTGGAGGAATGAACAGAAAATGTGTATTTGTGTTGCTTGGCAGCTTGAATAATGGCATCAATGGACTGTTCTCCAGCTGTAATTGTTGTATTGCACTCCAACTATCCATCTCCTCAGCCTTCTGTTCAATGTTTAATTTTAAATGTTGCTTATGTTGTCCTTCCTTGTTTTTGTACCCTGATCTTCATTAGTGTGACTACAAAGGACACCACCCTTCCCCTGACCTAGTCCATGGTATCCCTTAAAGCACAGGGTAAGGAGCAGCTATTTTACTATGCATGTTATTATCAAGTATAGTTGACATTTTTCATTATGTTGTATATCAACTTCTGATGTCTGATTGACATGGTTAGTATCAACTACATGTATGCGTAGAGTCACTACTGATGTAATGACACACCCTTAGACCGGTTGCAGGACTTATTGACCTCCCACACTCATAACTTTTGTTTTAATTGACCACACGTTTTGGGTGTGGTGTGAATTTTGATAGGAAGTCTATGTACTTAGTCAGGTGGTTCATTAGAGAAGGGTCTTTGGCATGTGTATGAGCAGCACATTATGGATAAAAACAGTCTTTTAACGTTTCTCCATGTATTGTGCTTTCCTAATGCAGTTGAATGACTTTCTCACATTAGCATGGGGAAATGCGGTGGACACATGTTACTGTTCTTATAGGGATCCAACAGCCCTGATAAATGCCCCAGACAGATTAGGCTTTCAATGTGGGCAGAAACATGTCGGCTAGTTTTATGATGGACTAGAGTTATCATGCTCTGTGGTTTCTATCACCTGAATGGATTTTAGTGTACCTCAGTTCCTCAACAATAAAGGTGATGACCGAGGACCCTGAAGGTATTTTTAATTCAACCGGATCCTGAACTTCTCCTGTAAGTTTTATGTAGGAACTCCCTCCTACTGTTAAGTCTTCGCAGTGGTTGAGTCCGTCCAGGTAGTACCATATTACCAGGGTTGGGAGAGGATGCCTATGATGAAGCATGACACAATATTGTGTGTGAGGGATCCTCTACCATTAAGAATAGTTTCCTTATTCTGAATGGCCCTACGTGAACTGCAGTATACAGCATCCATATCCAACCTTTGGGCTCATGCTCATTGTGTTAATTTAGCAACCCTCTTCTTTTGTGGTTGGTTCTTCTTTTATGAAGGCTCTTTATTATGTGAGTCATTCTATTCTAACTTTTGCTCCTCCTGCTCTGACACCTGTGCTAGATCATCTTTCAGGCTACCTCCTGTTGCCATTTTGCTCTTTAAAAATAGCAAATTCCAAAAGCTAAACAAAGTGCTGTAGAGAATTAACAGACACCTGTTGAGAATAGTGTTGGAGTAAATGGAAGATTCAAGGAGGGTAAATGGGTGGGCACATCTTATAAAGATAGTTGAAAACTGTCTTATCCAATCATATTTCTTTCTTTTCCGAACTCGTGATATTCGCAATGATGTCATCATCGCAAAATTCAACATTGACAAGTAAACAGGAAATACAACTCAAAAGTGGTTTTCATTGACAGTGAGTACAAACACTAAACTTTAAATTGTCCTATAGTAATGAGCTATTGCCAAACATTATTTAAAATATGTGTTATATGTGTTTTACTGTTTATGAAAAACACACAGTCTCTGCAACTTTTCCATGGAAATGTAAAATACGTGTCTTCATAATTTGTGATGATGCTAGCACGTTCTTGATGATGTTGTGGGTTCCTTTGCGACAATAAAAAAGCAGAAAAAACCTGATTAATGATGGATGCTGTAGTGTAGCAGAGGCCTTAAACATTGACCCAACATGGTAGCAATCAGCAATTAGGCAGTAGAAAATACTTCTGTTGGGTATAGCTGTGGTTGAAAACAGTACTGTATTCTTGGATAAATACTTATGACAGAACTCATTCTCGCATGATGCTCATTTCAAACAAATAAAACCTCAATGGGAAGCACTTACAGAGAAAAACAAAGCAGGTGCCCGAGTTGAAGCTCCACTTCTGTAAAGTACTAATCATCCTGAGTTGGTGGGCATAGCCAAGGCAAAGCAAGTGCGTTTTCACTGCATTTCCACTGTAAAAAGATATCTGTAATCCTTGATGAAAGTGTTTGCATCCTTGATTTTCTCAAGCGCAAAATCTCATATAATGTGTGTGATGAGAGTGTTCTTTCATGTCATCTGTTGCTGAGACCAGTGATCATATTTCAAAGTTT
Organism: Lissotriton helveticus; assembly: GCF_964261635.1. Lineage (NCBI taxonomy): Eukaryota > Metazoa > Chordata > Amphibia > Caudata > Salamandridae > Lissotriton > Lissotriton helveticus. The sequence continues at coordinate 728,574,626 of NC_136061.1, forward strand.
TAAAACTAAAAATATGTGAACATGCCTGGAATTATGCCAGTTTGGTCCCACCCCGTATACATTAGCAGTATGCAATTTCTTCCCGCACTTTGCCCAATATAATGGATAGCTTACTAAAAGGCCCTGCCAGTGCATTTCCTGCTGATTTTGGAAACACGCTCCTCATGTATAGTATACAATTACATCTTCCCCAAACAAACAAGCACTTTTGTAATGTAGAAATCACAAAACTATGGGGCATATTATCAAGAATGGGCGTTACATTATCGCCGCTTTTATCGGCAGGAAACTGCCGATAAAGCGGCGATAATGTGCTTGATAATATGCTCTATGAATTCCAATCGAAGCCCATGTTAGATGTGAAGACATATAACATGGGCTTCGATTGGAATTCATAGAGCATATTATCAAGCACATTATCGCTGCTTTATCAGCAGTTTCCTGCCGATAAACGCGGCGATAATGTAACGCCCTTACTTGATAATATGCCCCCATGTTTTCTCTGCAGTTACACTTTGTAAAGTTATGTGGTAAAGGTGCTCAAGGAACAAGTTACAGACACAAAAGGTATCTGGAGACATGTTTCCGCAGTCCTTTATGCAGTTGTAGTGGAGAGGTGTGGCTCACTGGTTAGAGGCGGCAGACCTGTAAGCAGAGAACGGACCGGGACCAGGGTTCAATTCCCGACGCGGCAGGGTCTTGGACCAGGGTCAACAGACTCGATAATTCTCGCCTCAGTGCCTACTCTAACCAGGGAACACACTCAGTAACTCTGGGCATTAAGCTTGCCTCATCTCTACAACAGCCCCCCACAGACGCCGGGGATGCCTGGTTTCACCCTGGAGATACCCAGAAAGGGACCATCTCACAGGGAAAACCAGGACGGGTTCCCCAGCGGTCTACAGCGCCAGGACACTCGGGTAGAGTAACAGTGCGCTTTACAAGTATCCCACATTTACATTTGTAGTGTAGGAGATTCACTATACATTTAACCAACCAGGTAGCCCTTATGAATTAGCCACTAGAAAGTACTCCAGTTGGGTAGAGGTGTTGTACCAAACGCTGGTCTCTTCTTACATAAATATGCATTGCAGGATTCATTGTGGGACGATGCTCATTTCACAGAAATTAGACCTAAACGGGAAGCCCTGCAGACATAAACAAAGCAGGTGTCTGAGTTGAAGCTCCAATTACGTAAACTACTAATCACCATAACTTTGTGGGCATTGCAAGACAGCTGTGCTTTCTCTGCATTTCTACCAAACAGTTATCTGTATTCCATGATGGAGGTGTGTGCATCCTTGCTTTTTTCAAGCGCATGTAGTGTCTGTGATGATAATTATTTCTTGTCATCTGTTGGTAACACCACAGATCGTGATGTAAACTTTTAAAAACAAGCAGTATGTAAACTTTCCTAAAAGCACAGCTTGTTTGCTACTGCTCCACATACATTAGCAGTATGCAATGTCTTCTTGCCCTTTTCCTGGGGTGATGGACAGGTTAGTAAAAAGACCCTGAAAGCATTTCCCGGGGATTTCAGAGATGGGGTCTTGATACCTAAGAATATAATCGCATTTCCACCATAGAAAGAATCACTTACTTCTGAATAATACAAATAATCTAAATGTGTTTTCTCTGCAGTTCCTCCTGGTAAACGTATGTGTTGAAGTCTCTCAAACAGCAATCACATTGTCAAAGTCACAGATACACAAGGTTACTAGACACATTTCCTTGCCATTTTCTATACATTTGTAGTGTAGGTCATGCACTATACATTTACCCACAGGGGTAGCCCTTATTAATTACTCATTAGAAAGTACTCCAGTTTGGTACAGGTGTCGTAGAAAACAGTGAGATCTTCTCAGAGAAATACACGGGGCAGGATTTATTCTGGCACAATGCTCATTTCACAGAAATGAAACCTCTACAAGTTACAGTAACGAAATCAAATTAAAAAACCTTTGAAATTCACTGTAAAAAACTAAGGTTACATGGACGTTATATGCTATGTTATGTTACATGGGTATTTGTATAGCGCACGTACACCAACAGGTTTCTTGGCGCTGTGGAGTCTCAGGTGTGAACTGTTAGGAAGAAAAGCAGCTAGTTATATGCCAAGGTGAACAACCAGGTCTTAAGTTGTTTCCTGAACCGAAGATAGTCACCCTCAAGTCCGAGGAAGGCAGGACATGCGTTCCAAATCTTAGTACCTAAAAAATAGAATGAAGAGCCGCGGATGCGTTTACGTCAGATTCTGGGCACCGTCAGAAGGTTCTGATGCATAGATCCCTGAGTACGCTTGGGTGAGTGTTTACTGATGAGCGAGAAAATAAATCTAGGGCCAGTATCTTGTATAGCTTTAAAAAGTATACAGCTAGTTTTAAACAAGGCTCGTTGCTCCACTGGAAGCCAGTGGAGGTCTTTAAGCAAAGGGGTGATGTGGCAGGGTCTATCCTTAAGGTAGATGATTCTTGCTGCTTGATTTTGAATCATCTGAAGACGATGTCTCTGAAATTGTGGGAGCCCAACGTAAAGGGCATTCCCATAATCAATTTTGGATAGAATAAGGGTTATTGTAGTTTGGATAATGGCCTCTTTACTAAAAAAGTGTCTGATCTTGCGCAATTTACGCAATTGGACAAAGCATGCCGATGTCACTAAGCCAATGTGGGTACTCATAGAGAGATCCGCATCAATATGAAGGCCCATGCTCTTTATCACTGATTTTGGGGTGGGTGCAGCACCCAGTTCAGGGGGCCGATAGGAAGGAGTCCAGTAAGCTAATTTGCTATTAGGGACAATAATATCAGTCTTTTCAAAGTTTGTTATTCATCCAAGTTTTGACATGCTATATTGACCTCCTAACGAAGTCTTTGGATTCCGTGGAGTTTATCGAGGGCAAAAATAAGCTGCATGTCATCAGCCTAGTTGAAACGCTTTACGCCCATCTGCCGAAGACCAGAGATCAAGGGACGTATGTATATGTTAAAAAGAATTGGCGATAGGGAGGAGCCCTGTGGAACACCACAGCTCAAAGCTACTGTTTTGGACTTAAAAGGCAAGAGCCACACTGACTGTTTACGGTCCTTCAGAGAGAATCTGAACCAGTCAAGTGCAGGACCCCCGAGACCCGCTGCGGCAATGCAATTCAACAAGATTTTGTGGTTCATGGTGTCAAATGCCGCAGACAGGTCAAGGAGGATCAGGGCCTGAGTATAATCAGTATCAGCCTGTCCCTTGAGGTCGTCCAGAACCGATAGAATCACAGCTTCAGTGGAGTGCGCAGGGCGGAAGCCTGCCTAGTGAGTGTCCAGGAACTTGGTAGTTTCCAAGAAGGAGCTGAGACAAGTGGCCACATGAGTCTCTACCAATTTAGCCAGGAACAAGAGAAGAGAGATCGGTCTGTAGTTCTCCAGTTTATTGGAATCTATACCTTGCTTTTTTTGAAGTGGGATGACCACTGCTTCTTTAAAAGCAAGCGGTACAGTACCATGGGACAGTGAGAGATTCAAAAGCTTAAGAAATTAAGAAAAATGTCAGGGAAGGACCGATAGACTGCTTTCAAAATGTTACTGGGACAGTCCTCCTTGGGGGAGCCTGATTTGACCTTAGCTACGAGGTCCAAGAAACGTTTCTTATCTAACATAGGGAAGATGTTAAAAGAGTGTGAATTTGAGTAGTCCCTGTTGTATATGGTGCTACAGATGTTGGGGACAATGGAGTTTTGAATATTTTTGATTTTTTTCTACGAATCCAATTTCTGAAGGTACTTTTGGAGTGAGAGGGATTAAGAATCAGTGGAGGAGCATGCAGATTAAAATTGATGATATAATGATCAGACCATGCACATGGTTGAACTACCAAATTAAGTTGGTTGACATTGATAGAGCACACTTGATCAAGAGTGTGGCCTTTAATGTGCATGGGGGTATGGATATGTTGGGTGAGATTAAGACAGGCAAAGGACTCAGTGAGTTCCTTGGAAAGCTTTCCCCCATCAGTCTCATTGGCCCAATAGTTCAGGTCTCCTGCGATCATTACTTTGTCGTAGTCAGTGGAAAAAGACGCAATATAATTGGCAATGACTTTAGGAAAGTCAGGCATCAATATAGGAGGTCTGTATAATACCACACAGATCAAGGTGCTATTGTACATGTTTAATTTGACTACAAGAGAGTCAACTGACAAAATTTCAAAGCGAGGCAGAGTAGAGGCGGCAAATTCTTTTTTGATGACCGCTGCCACTCCTCCCCCCTTTCCCTGGTGGTTTGTCAGTGCATAAAAGAAAGTAGTTATCAGGAAGGGCTGCCAGAATACCAGGGTAAGACTCCTCTGTGAGCCAGGTTTCAATCAGTAATAGCAGGTCAGGTGCTTTAGTATCTAAATTATTGTCTATTTCTAATTGATGTTTCGCCAGGGAGCTGTCTATTTCTAATTGATGTTTCGCCAGGGAGTGTGTGTTTAAGTACATAACATTGAGGTCTTTGACAGGGCATTTGTCAGTGATGATGGTAGGTGACACTAACAAGCTCATAGGACATTCACCTTTATTATGGAATCCATAAAAGCCGAAGGTTTGGGATTTAAAAGCTCCAGGGATTGCCGTTTTTGTATAATTCGCCCTTCAAGCTAACGTACCTTCTTTGGTGTCATATCTATGAGTCTGGATGCTGAGTAGGTGTACTTTTGGGCAGAGTAACATGCACCATGCTCTGTCCTGGCGCGGATGGGCGCAGACGGGCTGTCCTTTGGCGTGCTGCTGGTGCGCCCGCTGCGCGCGTCCGCCCCAGCATTGAATTAAGTAGCTGGCTGGCGTAGGAGAACCTTAGCGCTCCACCCACCAGGCCGGAAGTTGACCAGCCAGGCAGGAAGGTGTGTCTGCTACCCTGTGAGCAAACCGCAATGCCGCGTCAGACCCGGGAAGCGGAGACAAAATAAGACAGAGGCAGTACGGCGGTAAGTAGACAGTTTAAAAATACAAATGTGCAAAAATACAATGTGCAGAGCATACAGCAGGGTTTAAAACTATTAAGAACAGAACAGAGAGGGTGTGGTCAGTAGCAAGCAACAGGAGCTGAATAGTTAAAAACAGAGCAAAGAAAAAAGCTGCAATTCTACGAGGCAGTTCTCAACCCTTACTCTTCACTGCACATCCGCCCCAGCACTGAATTAAAGTAGCTGGCCGGCGCGGGAGAGCCTTAGCACTCCGCCCACCAGGCCGGAAGTTGACCAACCAGGCAGGGAGGTGTGTCTGCTACCCTCTGAGCACACAACAATGCTGCGTCAGACCAGGGAAGCGGAGACAAAATAGCACATAGGCAGCATGGCGGTAAGTAGACAGTTTAAAAATGCAAATGTGCAAAAATATATTGTGCAGAGCATACATTAGGGTTTAAAACTATTCAGAACAGGGAGGGTATGGTCAGTAGCAAGCATCAGGAGCCGAATGATTAAAAACAGAGCAAAGTAAAAAGCTGCAATTATATGAGGCAGTTCTCAACTCTTACACTCCCGATAACGGTCCTTCCAACAAAATTAAACAAGAAGGCATCAGTTTAATTTACGGTGGCATTATGAAACAAAATTGTCCAGCATACTTACAAGTAGGGATATTGACTTTTGCTTATGCAGGAGTAATGTGGAACTTCAGCAGTTCCTTGGATTTAAAGGATAAACTGCATGACTCTGTAAAAGAGACACACACGTGTAATGTATCTGTCCATACTTATATAACAGGCCGAAGAGCAAGGGGCAGTCATTCCTACCTGCAGTGTCTATGATGATGGCCGTATATCGGCTGCCCGGCTCTGTTATAGTTAGGAAATAGAATTTTAAAAACCCTAGAAATTCACTAAAAAAACAAAGGTGAGAGGGACGTTATAGTTAGGAAATAAAATATGAAAAACCTTAGAAATGCACGAAAAAAAACAAAGGTTACAGGGACGTTATAGTTAGGAATTAGAATTAAAAGAACCCCTACAAATTCATTGAAATAAACAAAGGTTACAGGGACATTATAGTTAGGAAATAGAAATTCAATGAAAAAACCAGAGGTTAGAGGAAAGTTAGAGTTAAGAAATAGAAAAAACATAGAAATTTACTGGAAAAGCCAAAGTTTACAGGGATGTTGTAGTTAGGCTCAAATTTCACTGGTATAAAACCAGAGAAATGTAGCAGTTATAGGTACCTGAGCTAACTATAACGTATGCCCCCACAATGCACTGCTTATGACCTCACATATCAGTCATGACTCATGACATGTTAAATGACATTGCTGAATAAATTACTGATGACATCTCAAATGATATCACTGATGACATCTCAAATGACATCACTGATGACATTACTGAATATCTCAAATGACATCGCTGGTGACGTCACTGATTACATCATTCACACAACCACTGACACACCCACTTAAACCCCCATACAATATCTCATGCACCCACTTCACAAAACCACTGACATCCCCATTCATAGACCCATACAAACACTCATACATCTACTCACTAATCCTTGCAAGCACTCACGCATCAACTCACCCACACAGCCATCAACACAACCACTAACTGACATATACAAGCACTCATAAACCTACTCACTGACCAGTACAGACACTTACATATCTACTCGTACGCCCATAGAAACTCTCACACAGTAAATCAGTCACCAATACAGCTACTCACACACCTACCTACTCACCCCTACTGTCACTCACATAGCCCCTCACTCATCCATATAGGTACTCACACACTCATTCACCTACTCATACATATATTAACACATTTACTAACATATACAGTCACTGAGACAATCACATAATCTCTCATGCAACCACTCTCACAGTCACTTACTCACCCATACAGCAGTCACACACCCATGCACTCGCTCCTACATCCACTCACATTTACTCACCCATACACCCACTTGCACACCCATTCATGCACCTGTACAGCCACTCATGTAATCTGTCACTCACCCATACAGACACTTAAGTACCTAGCCTGGCACGCATTCAGCCACTCATGCAATCACTCATTCACCATTACTGCCACTTATACAACCACTCTCTCACCCATACAGATGCTCACACAGCCACTCACTTATTCATACATCAACTGATACACCCACTCGCTGACCCATACAAAAACACACACAACTACTCATATACAGTCTCTCACATATCCATTCACTCTTCTATATACCACATACACACCCCCTCACTCACTCACTCATACAGGTACTCCGACAGCCACTTACCTTAGTATATATATTTAACACTCAGTAATGTTTAGATAACACTCACGCTCTCTGAATGATGTCATCTGTGATGTCATCAGTGATGTCATTTGAGATGTCATCAGTGATGTTATCAGTGATGCCACTGACCATGTCATTGGAGATGTAATATTTCACTCACAAAAACCCAGTGAAATTCAGCAGCTACTTGAGCTAACTATAACTTATGCCCCCACAATGCATTGCTTATGACCTCACATACTACATCACTCATTACATGATCAGTGACATCACTGATGACAACTTTAATTACAGCACTGATGTTGCATTGATATTATCAATGATGTTATAGAAGATGTCATGACTGATGGAACTTCACTTGTTTTCACTGAGGCAGTTCAACCCCCCTCCCCATCTATAAATGGCCAGGCCCCAGGGGATGGGTCCCCCAGTGCTGAAATCAGCCCAGGGAGGGGGCCAGGCAAGCCCCCTCCACTAGTATCAATGTAAATTGTTTTTAAAATGCCAGGCCCCGGGGATGGAGAGCTAGAGGATGAAATTTGCCCAGGAGAGGGGCCATTCGGCCCCCCTCTCCATTAAAAAAAGGCCTGGCCCCAGGGGATGGGATCCCCAGGTCTGAAATCTGTAGCCCTCAAATAAATAAAAGTGACTTTATTTGAATGCCTGACTGGCAAATGACTCTGCAAATGTGCCTCCTGGTGCACAACTTGATGGGGGATAAAGTCCTGGCTCCCTCCTGTAACCTCCAGTAAGTCCCATACAGTAGAATTGCTGAGAGGTCTTTTGATGCAATGTCCCCTTTCACCACCACTCTGTAAATGGACCTCCTGGTGCCCTACTGTTCGGGGATGAAGTTCCCTTAGATGCCGAGGGACCGTGGGGGCCAAGAAGCCCTCCTGTTACCTCCAGTAAGCTTCTTACAGTAGGGTTCCTGGGAGATGGTCAGAGGCCCACCATGCTGCAAACGCAACTACTAGTAAAAAAAACATGGAAATTAATTTGAAAAAACCAGAGGTTACAGGTACATTATAGTTAGGTTCAGATTTCATTCGTACAGAACCAGTGAAATTCAGCAGTTATAGTTACCTAAGCTAACTATGACTTATGCCCGTGCAATGCACTACTTATGACCTCACATAATACATCCCTCATATCATGGTCAGTGACATTGCTGATGACATCACTGATGACATCTCAAATGACATCACTGATGACATCATCCACCGAACCACTAACACACCCCTCACAGCCCCATGCAACCTCCTGTATGTCCAGTCCCATACAAGCATTCACATACCCATTCATTGACCCATACCAGTAGACACACAGACTCACTCCTTCATAGAGGCACTCAAACAATCACTCACTCATTCATACAGCCATTCACACAACCATTCACTCACCTATGCAACCACTCATACCATCAGTCACTCATCCACACAGCCTCTCAACACAGCCACTCACTCACCCATACAAGCACTCACACACTCACTCACATACCCATTCACACATCCACATATAAGCACTCACACATCCACTCACTCAGCCGTGCAGCCATTCACACAGATACTTACTCTCTAATACAACCACTCAAACACCAACTCTTTTATACAAACACCCACTCAAACAGCCACTCACACACCTATACAGCTACTTACACACACACATCCTCACCAATAGAGCCACTCATACTGCCACTCACTCACACAGCCACTGACACACCACTCACTCACCAAGACCCCAATTCACACAGCATCCCACTCACTCACTTAGAAGTAGTATCATTCAGTAGTAGTGCACCTAGTATACTAATTTACTTTTGCTGTAGGTTAGTATATATGTTTAACACCCATACACTCTTAAAAACACTTACCCTTATTTGATGATGTCATTAGTGATCCCAGGGACCACCACCTCTCTGTGCACATAACTTTAAAAAAGAGTGACCACCATCTCCCTGGGGCACCCCATGCAAACAGGTGGAGGGGAGCCATGTGGCCCACCTCTTGGAGCCATACATGGGTCTGGGGACCACCACTCCTTAGTGTTAGCTCCCTCTCTATGTCCCAGAGTGCCCACCCCCAGGATATAGCTGATTGCTTAAGCTTGGTGGGAGCTTTGACAGCCCCAGCCAAGCTAAAGCACACACACTAGTTCCATCGGGTCAGAACTGTTAAGGTGCTTCTGCCCGCTGGAAGCCGAAGTTACATCTTTTTCCCTGCCCACAAACATGCGGGCAGGGAAAAGATAAAAAAATATCCTGAATGCAGGGAGATGCCTTTCGAGCAGCTCTCTCCATGTAGCAGCAATGCCGGCTCCCATAAGAGGTGGGAGCAGGAGCACAGGAGGTGGGGAGTATGGATGACATCATCCACAGAAGCACTCACACACTCACGCATACCCCTATAACACATCTCATATACTCATTCCCATGCCCACACAACCACTCACAGACCCATACAAGTAGTTACACAGCCACACACTCACCCATACTACCCCTACTTACATACCCACTTATTCATCTATACGGCTACTCTCACACTCACTCAGTCATCCGTACAACCTCTTAACACAGCCACTCACTCACTCATTCAATCACTCATACACTCACTCACACACCCATATATACCAGTTCACACATCTATAAAAGCCAATCACTCACCCTGACAGCCACTTACACAGCCAGTCACTCACTCATACAGACATTCAGATAGCCACTTACTCACCCATGCAGTCACTTACATGCCCACTGACTCACCAATATGTTCTCTTGCATAGCTACTCACTCACCCGTAGAGCCACTGACACACCCATTCACTTACCAATACGTTCACACACACAGCCACTCACTTACCCACACAGTTACTCACACACCTACTTATACACCCATACAGTCACTCACACATCGATACAGGCATTTAGACACTCACTCGCACAGAGATACGCACAGTCACACTGCCTCTCACATAATATATGCTAGAACATAAACTATACTATGTTAACTTTTGCAGTACCTTATATGTTTAACACTCGTAATCATTAGAAACCACTCACACTCACTGGATGATGTCATCAGCAATGTCATTTAAGATGTCATCAGTGATGTCACTAACCATGTCATAAGTGATGTGATATGTGACCAAACATATGACATCACGCATTACTTATTCTATAACATCACTTTGGACATCACTCATGAGAAACTCAAATGACAAGTTGGATGACATCCCTGATAACATCATCCAATGAGTGTACAAACGTGTTTTATTGTTTTCATAGTGGTGAGTTACTACCACCTTATTTCTACTTAACTTTGTACAGCTTGGGTACAGGTAATTGGTGTGTTTACAAAAGGCAGGACCTCCTAATGCACCACAGCTCTGTAAAGGTATTGAACATGTGACAAATGTTTGCATTCAAGAGTACTTCTGTATGCAATTGACAATTGACTTGTATTTATTATGCTCCACACAACTTTTTGCGTCTGCAGAAAATATTTCCAACAGGAGAAAGATTCTGCATAGTAGAAACTAACTCTTAAAGGCAGCCTTGAGTTATTAGAGAGAATTGTATCAGAATGATAATGTATACCTAATATGACTGGGTGTACTAACAGCAGGTACTATCCTATATAAATGTGCTTGTTTTGCTTCAGAAGAAGGGCTATTTGTAAAGTTTTCACCCCAGTATGAAGGGTGCAGGTAGTATAATCTTTAGCACTTTCAGGTCTTGGCTATTCTTCAGCAAATAGTGTTTTTTTATCAACTGTTGCATAGAATATACACTCTTCTAAGTAAATTATTTTGAATACTCTGTGGTGTATTTCTCATGAGAGTGTCACTGTTTGCAAAGAGTGTGGTATAAAAAGAACTCTCTCCATAGGATAAACACTGTTTATAGTACTCTAATTGGTTCTTGTCAGGGTTTTGATACAGATAAAAGATGTCCGGAGTAGGGTATTTGTTTTGGAATTGGCATTCAGTCAGTCAAAGAAAACTTTATTTCGACCATACAGGCCATGAAAGAACTTAAAAAACAGTACAATATATATTAGATTAAAAATAATAATACAGTATGTCCTCATAAATGCTATGTACATTATTTTTGCATTCTTGGATTGGATCCCTCATGCCTGCTCATAATTTTAGGGCTGGATACGGTATGGTGTACAGCAAAATGTATACTTTGTACGTTAAATACAAGAGGGGTGGAATGGCACATATATATAGCAAGTGACTAATTTATTGATAGATAAAACTATCGTTTGGTAAAAACGTTGACTTTATTTGATAAATAGTTATAAAAGTACCAAAAAGTATGAATTAAAACAACTATATATATACAATTTTCATACTTAAAAAGCTTGAACGCCTCTGTGCAGTGTCTAATCCCCATATTTCTACACAATTATAGCAACCACCAAGACCTTGACTTTCCATAGGCAGGGCAGAAGAAGAGGACATGCGTTTCAGTTTCCTCAGCTCGATCGCACCCTGGACAATCTAGTGTGTGGGCGCCCTGCCGTTTATTGGTAAATGCTCAAAGCGGGAGTGCCCCATGTCTAAATTGGAGAAAGAGTTTCTTTGCTAGAAGTTGTTAGATATAATCCAAAGCCGCTTCCAGCCTGTATTGCTGCTTATTTTCCAGAAACCTTGAGGTTAGGCCACTGGGCTTGGTCCCCCACCATAGTAGGGCCAATTTAAGTTCTCTATGGGAGTCAAGTAGTGCCATTCTAGGGATCGTAGGACAGATCTCTTCGGGGGTTGTCCACATGTTTGCCCTCCCTATGGCCTGGCAAGTGTTTCTGATATAAGCTAGCCAAGGGAGTTTCCCTGCACCTTGGTGGCTCATAACATCCTTCAACCCCTCTTTGTAATCAGCTAATTCGGGTGTACACCAAAGGCATCGCCACCATAAGAGGGGTCTGGAAGAGACTACATCTACTATAGGGCAAATGCCTAGGTCCATCCTCAGCGGTGTTAGTGGAGAGCTCATAGGAAGGCCCAGCAATTGCCTAAGAAATAGGTTCATTGACATTGATAGGGACGTAGATGGGCAGTGGCCCCATAATTCTGCCCCATACAGTGACGCTCCGCTGGCCTGTGTCTTATACATTTCTGCCACAGGACCTATCACTTTGTGCGTGCAGCTCTTATAAACTTTTGTTGGCTTTCACTATTTTGACTTTCTCTGAATAGTTGTATACAGTATGTGCACTATACTCAATGTGAGTTTGCCATGTATGTGTGGTGGATTTTTAATGTGAACTATGCTAATTGTAAAACCACAGCAATTTATTCAGCAATATCAGTGAAAAATTAAGCTTGGATGATGCCATCAGTGATGTCATCAGTGATGTCATTTAAAATGTCATCAGTGATGTCATAAATGATGACATAGAACATGTCATGAATGATGTCATATGTAAAGACATAAGCAGTGCATGGCAGGGGCACAAGATATAGGAGTGCTACTACCTATAACTGCTGAATTTCTATTTTCTTTTGTTCAAAACATTAACATTGTCCCTGAGAAATTCATCTACTTGACAACACATATTTTTATTACACCTAACTATAACATTATTTTAACCGTTGTTTTTTCATTGAATTTCTAGCGTTTTTTAAATGTAAAGTAATAATTCATTTCCATGCGCTTTGGCCATGCATGGCAGGGTGTTGGCTGCAGGACCTGGCCTGTACCCAACACCCCCCATATAGCAAACTCCATGCTTCACACAGACTTTGGCCGTGTCGAGTGGCGAGTTGGACATGTGGCATGGCTTTGGGCGCCCCATCCCTCATGGCCAATCATTAAAATTAAGGTGTGGGTGCATGCAGCCGCATCCCTGGCCAATTTTGACCAAGGGGCCCCATCCCCTGGGCCGGGTGCCCTTTAGTAGGGAGAGGGGCACATGGCCCTCAGGGCCATTTTATCCCTAGGGACCAGGAAAATATTTAAATGGACAGGGGGCACACAGACTACATTCCTAGGCTTATTTTGGCCCCAGGACCTCATCCTCCGGAGCTTGGCACTATAATGAAGGGGGAGCGGACACACAACCACTTTCATGGGCCAATTTTGGTCCTGCAAACTCTGGGTCCCAGCCACATTTTAAAGGGGGAGGGGGTCACACAGCCCCCTTTCACAGGCCGATTTCCGACACTGGGACCCCATTCCCAGGGCATGGCAAAGTACAAAAGGGAATCAGGCTGTGCAGCTCTTACACAGGGGCACAGCGCCTACTTAAATGGTGAAGTGAGCATGAGGACCACCTCCCTGGGCTTGTAAGTAAGTAAGTTTTATTGTATATAGTTAATTAAAACCTTTACAATATGGTTACATAAAAACACATGTTTTAAGAATAAACTGTACGACCTTAGAGGATCGTTACACACACAAAAAAAACTTTCTAAAAAGAGTGTATGTTTGGTATATTTGTGAGAGGGGGTTAGGGGTCTAATCATAGCCCTTCGGGCATGCCATGTTCGAGTGTTCAGTAATCTTTCTTTTCTCAGTCTTCACTGCTAGCAGCAATGCCTTTTTTCTCAGTCTGCGTTACTAGCAGCAATGCCTTTTGACAGAATCTGGCGGCCCTACAAGCTATCTGCAGGTGGTAACTGTTCAGTGCTAGCATGACGGCAGGGCGGCATGATCTAATCTGAAAGAGGCGGAATACATGCAGTAGATAATTACGTCTCAAAGTTTTCAAGGATGGGCGGATGCACAATATGTGCAACATTGATTATTCCATTTGCTCACATAGTCTGCAGACAGAGGACGGCCATGTTTGCTTCCATGGAGGTGTGTGGTCTTTTAAAACGGTGGTACCCAGCCGTAATTGTAATAATGTTTTTTGGGCGGCATTGGATATATGGTTAACTAAATAATATAATAATAATAATAATAATAATAATATCCACATTTGTAAAGCGCACAATCACCCGTTAGGGTCTCTAGGCGCTGGGGGCCGTCGGGAAGATTAAGCAAGCTATTGCCCAGAGTCACATGGTGCTGGGCTAATCTGCCGCCGGTGCCGGGGATCGAACCGTGATCCCCAGATTCCGGAGTCAGTCGCCCTGGCCGCGGCGCCACACCTCTTCCCTGGGTTGGGGCTCCATTTTCACATACGTGGCCAGGACCATCCAACTGTGTTTTTTCTGTGCAATTTCGGCTTTGTCAAGCCAAGATCTTTGCTTTGCTGCTCCGTTGGTTACTTTTTTGAAAGCCGCAAAGATTAGATTTGTATTCCACGTCTTCTCCAACTTTAGACTTGCAAGGGCGTTCTCCCATACTGGTTTCCAAGCGTATTTCGACTTGGTCTGGTTGTTCATCTCAATCCAACAGAGGCCCATGAGCGTGTCCTCTTGGGCTGCTCTTAGTTTCCAACATGTTTTTAGGATGGCCGCTTGTCTGATTGGATGTTGATTTGATAGACCAAATTCCAGGCGGATCAATGATTGAGATACAAACCTCGGAATCTTAAAGATGTATTTGTACAGCTCTGATTGCTGTATGTTCAGAAAATTTGCGTCTTTGCCCCTGTACAGTTCCGAACCATAGGTGAGCGAGGGTAGAAACTTGGCGGCTATCACCTTCAGCAAGTGCGAGTTGGATGGACAGTTCAATTTCGTTTTTAATATGTTTTCCGCAAAACAAAGTTTATTTGCCTGAGCCTTTCTATGCAGTTGGTGATCTTTCAAAGTCCACCTGGCATCGACGATTACTCCCAGATATTTGTACGAGCCAGTCTGCTCTATTTTGTTGCCTGCGATGTGCCATTTGAAAGATTTCCTCCCTGGGCGAGAAGCAAAACAGACGATCTTCGTCTTTTTATAATTAATTTGCAGGCCCTGCGCGCTGATGTATTCATGGAGCTTTGTGATGGAACGTTGTAAGCCCAACGGGGTTTGACTGCAGAGAACTATGTCATCCACATACTGAATGCTCCTGATTTTGTACTGTGCTAGCTTTGGCGGATCACTTTCTATCTCCGCAATGTGCTTGTCCAGGTCCGCTGTAAAGATGTTGAAAAGAGTTGGGGCCAATACACAGCCCTGCTTGAGGCCCACAGAGGTGTACATTTTTCGTGTAGTTCAGTCACCATTGCCTAATTTAATTCGAACCCAAGTAGATGAGTACAAGTTCATAATGGCCCGCAGCAACTTTGATGGTATTCCCCAGGTGGCCATTTTTTCCCATAGAGACTCCCTCGGGACTGTGTCGAACGCAGCTTTCAGATCGACAAAGCATGTGTACAGCTTAGTTGACTTATCCTTGGCTTTGTCCACCAGAAGGTTTAACGCCAGCAGGTTACATGAGGTATTGGTTCCCGGCCTGAAGCCAGTCTGCGTGGTTGGCAAGATCTTGTTCGCACAAACCCATGCTTCCAAGGCCATCAAGAGATTTGAGGCGTATATTTTTGCCTCAACATCAATGAGTGCAATGAGGCGGTAATTGGCTGGATCAGTTCTTGTGCCTGCCTTAAAGATTGGATGAAGAATACTGCCTCTCCATGACTGGGGAATACTTCCAGTCTGGAATGCACTATTAAATAGTGGGCAGAGATATTCTGCCCAAAATTGTTGGTCCTGTTTGAACAGACGATTTGGTAGACCGTTTGGCCTGGGGCTCCGTTAGATCTCAAGTTTTTTAATACCTTTACGACCTGGGATGGCGTTATCCTGTTTTCATCCGGAGGCTGGTCTGTTTCGTGATTATTTTCTGGTTGCAGAGTCTGCAACACTGGGCTCCCCTCTAGAAAGCTGGTGATTTGAGTTTGCTCTAAGTGCTGTATCCAGTCATCCTCTAGAATGTTGGCGCTGAAGACCTGTGCAGCCCCGTTTGCAACTTTATTGATTTCGGCCCAAAATTTCCTGTTGTTATTTGATTGGCTGGATGCTAATAATGATTGCCAGATGTTAGTTTGGTGTTTTGATTTTTCTAACCACACTTCTTTTTTGTAGTTTTGCCTTAAACTACGGATTTGGGTGGTTATATCGTCACCCTTTGACCTGGCTGTGGCTTGCAGCTTCCTGATTTCTTGATTCAGGGTCCTTTTCTTGCGCCCTATATTGCCCAGAGGCGCTTGAGGGGTATTGCTTGATTTCTTTATGTTACTGTGGTTGCCAAATCTCTCAGTTAGTGATGAGGTCAGTCTTTCCCAGTTTTCCCGATGTGCTGATGGGACTTCTCCGGTCACTTCAGTATCGATATTTTTCACGAATGTCATTATGTCTTTGATGTTATTGCCGTTCCATGCCAGTCTCTTAAGGTTGTAGCGGCTTGGTGGTTCTGTCAGGTCTTTGGTCGGTGTAGCCCTTTTGTGTTGGATGTTGATTTCGAATGATTGCAGGCTGTGGTCGCTCTCCAATTTGTGGATAATTTTATAACTAACGATTGTTTGCAGAACCTCTAGATCCACGATGGTGTAGTCCAGCTCTGATTCGGCCTGTTTAGATATTCTGGTTGAGGATGCTGGTCGGTCTTGTGGAAAGCGGCCGTTCAATGCAATCATCCCGACCTCAGCGAACATAAGTGCGCACTGTTGACCGATCTTATCCCTTTTTTGCTGATTTGTGATAATGCTTGGGATTGGTCCGCCGATCCTTTTTTGTTGTTTCATGAGTTGGGCATGGTCTATTTGAAGCAAGAACATGTTCAGGTCGCCAGACACGACCAGCCCCGCCTGCGGGTACATGGATTGTAGTGATTTAATAAAGGTTTTTAAGGTCAAACTTTTCTCCACTTTGTACTTTGGATTTGGGTGAAGATAGGTGTTATAGATTATTATTGACAAGTTGTTATCGGCCCTCTGCCTACCATTGCCGGAAACTGACGTCAACTCAATTTTAATACACTGGATCCATTGTTGTCCTGTGTCGATGTTATCATATGACCAGGTGATCCCAGTTTTCAAGTAGATCGAAAGTCCTCCGGCGGCCCTTCCTGAGGGGCCTCTTTTGATCGCTTCTAATTGGATTTCCTTAAAGCCATCAATGTGCTGGGAGGCCATTAGCCAGGTTTCTTGGAATAGGCTAATGTCGAAAAGTTTTAAAAATGTCAAAAAGTTTTAAAAATGACATTAATTCTGCATCATTGGTTTTGCCCCCCAGGCCATTGATATTCCACGAGCAGACTTTCAGAGTCGGTTTTCATGCTTCAACCATCCTTGCTATAGATGTATTTTGAGATGGTTGTAGAATTTTACGGCATTCTTTATCTACCCCCCACGGGCCTTGGTGAATGATGCGTAAGTTGGCCCAACCCCTCTTGTTGGTATCCATGCCCCCAACGGCGCCCCGAAGAATTCCGCCTTCTGGTTTTGATCTTTCTTCCGCCAGCATGGATAGTGGGCCTGGATATCTTTCTGGCGGCACTGGTCTTATTTCAATTCCCCAGTTGGCGAAATCTTCTCTGTAACGCCAAACATCTTTGGCTATTTCCGGGTCCTTCCATGTTACCACGGTCATTTCTCGCCCGTTTGTATTGGGAATTGTTATAAATACGATGCTATCTATGTGAGTTGTGTTCACATATTTCAACATCTCGAGCTGGTTGGTGAGTTTTAAAATGGCACTCCGGTTAAGAATATCATGGTGTCCCCTTGAGTTGTAGTGCGGTATTATTTCCTGTACTAGTGAACCCACTGGATATGTTATATCTGGCTTCTCGTTCTGATTTAGTAAACGGATGTGATCTTTTGGTTTGGGTTGTCTGGGAGGACTCCCTGATTTTGAGCGATCATCTGGGGTCCTAGGTCGATATCAGAGGCCGCCAGTTTTAAACTTGAGTCCGCTAAGACTTGCGGAGTGAAACTCTGTTGTAGCTCACCATTTTCGGGAAGTAGTGTGAAATTTCCTTCCGTTCTCCCTGCGGCTTCAGTGCTGGAGGGCCGCCCGCCTGTTGCATTGTAATTTGGGGTTGTGTTATATTTAAAGCACTTAATGGCATTGTGTCAGCTGTTATTTTAACTTCCAGGGGCTGATTCGCTGCTGAAAGAGTCATCCCGTGGTCCGATTGCTTTGTCAGGTTCGCCTTTGGCGGCTCTTTATGGTTGGAGCCATGCACAGTTGTTCCTATATTTGTGTCTGGCTTAATGATTCTTGTAGAGTCTTTTTTTCCCTGATGCTTGTTTTGTCTGGCTTTCCTTAGTCGTTTTCATTCACGCTTTGAGAGACGGAGTGTCTGTTTTGTTTGCCCATATTGTGTGAAGCCCAGCTCTTCTCTGCTCACATTTTCCGGTACTTCCATGGGTATGTGGGATTGGTACCCGTTTATTTGCAATTGCCCGGGAGCATCTTTCCCTGTATTGGCTGATTCCGAAAAGGCTATTTGAGGGGATATTAAGTCTTCAGTGTTAGACCACTGGGGTGCATGGGGGAGAGGTATTGGGCTGCCTTCCATTTTGGTTGGCCTTATGTCCTCGCTATCTGAAGTGGGACTGGTGGCTGAGCTTGTCGTATCTACAGGCGAGCTTTCAGTCCCAATGGTTTCAGAGAAATTATGAACATCATTGGATTTGTTCTGTACCTCTACCAGTATGTCTGTTAGAATTGCTGGTAATACTTTTAGCTGGTCAATTGTTTCAGAGCACTGACATTCATGATAAGTCGTACGCGGGTCTTTCTGTGCTCGTTCGATGAAGGAATTCAACTCGAGAATCTTTTTATCTATCCCCGCCACATGTAAAGCTAACATTTGCAAGATGTCTATCTGAGACTCTAGCTTTTCTGAGTGTTGGAGGAGGGCTGAGGAGATTGTTTCCATCATATTTATGAACGGAGACCACAATGGAGCGTGGAATGGTAATCTGTCGTCTACTGGGTGTCATTGGTCTTGAGGGCTGTTCCGTGCTTTATCCCTTGTTTTGGATTTTGTAACACCTGAAGCTTGTAGATCACTTGAGTCTGGTGGGTCTCGTTGGTCTCCACCCCGGCCCTTTTGTTGGGTGGGGGTGTAATAAGATGTTCTGGTCCTCTGCTCTTGGCCCTTCGAAGAGATTGTTCGACTTGGTGAATCAATGTTGAAGTGGAGCGGGAATAGCCCCGACGGGCGATTTGAGGTCATTTGGCTGGTAGAAGTGGTTCGGACGCTGTTCAGATTGTGGTGCTCCTGCGAGTTTGCGCCTGCCATAACATTTGGAGTTATATGATGATGGTTAGTTTGCACATCAGTCCCTGACTGGTCATCCTTTGGTTGTGTTGGACCAGTGGGTGTCATCCTTGTACTCGGAGACTGGACCTTATTATCGGTTATTTTGGTGTCCTTATCCGGAATGTCCAATGTGGCCTTGTCATCCTTTCTTGGAGCAGTTCTCTGAACGACCCCGAGGTCATTTTCATAAACACTGGGGCCGAAATAGGATCCTGAACTTAGTGAGCGTCGCTTTTCTGGGATGGCGGAATCCATTTGAACTTCCTTTATGTTCTCCATGTACTCGTCGCTTAGCATAATGTCTGAACTGGTGTCACCAGCTGCCTCCCTTGTATTTATTTGGGCGTTCACTGTATGTTGATTCGTCGTCTTGTTTGGGTTCTTTTGGAGAATAACCCAGGGATATTGTTTGTTCTCATGTATTTTATTGCTTTGGGTGTTGTTGTGGATCTGCAAGGCTCTAGTTAGAGAAGACACTGATTGAGACAATCTTTTAATATTGATTGCCGTCTTTGAGTTTTGTTCCTGCAAGACTGGTGGTGCGGATAATGGGGCTGAAAGTAGAAAATCTGTAATCTTTGTGTTTCTGAGGTATGCAGTCTTCAGGGGTGTTTTAACCGTGAGGACCCTAAGAGTAAAGTCTTTTCCATCTAAAGTATCCTCTGTTAAGTCCTCTTCAGATAAGTGGATGGGCTCTTCACTCTTTTTCAGGCATAAGAGTTGTTTACTTTTGCTTGATTTAGCTATAGGGTCTGTTCTGAGCCTCCCTGATCTCATGGTGGGGCTACAGTGGGATCCTCTTGATACGGGTAGCTGTTTGATTGATTTGTTTTTTGTTTTTTGCCGTAAACAAATGGACTGGGCGAGGAGTGGTTCCGAAGTTGACGGAGTGTTCAACTGGAAACGCCAAACTGCTCTCCACCGCTCTCTGCTGCACCGTTCTGTGTGCTCACTGTGGTTATGATGGCGAGCGGAGCTCACAGGGAGGACAGCGGGCTAGCCAGACCTAGTCTGACCGCCTCCCAGTCAACCCCCTTGGCTCTTACTCTGCAGCAGCCTCTAACGGCGGCCGCGCTCGCTGGTAATCTTGACCCCCACTCCTTTTCCCTTTCGTTGGAGGGTCCTCAGCTCAGCTGGTCATTACCTCTGCCGCTGGTCAAACAAGCTGTGCAGGGGGGAGGGATGTGGGGCCACCCGAGCGTTGAGGCCGCTTTTAGAAGTGGCGCAGAGAAAGCGAGGAGAGAGCGAGGTTGCCTGAGAAATACCAGTTCACTTGTATTATCGTGGCAGCGTTAAGGAACGTTAAGGAACGTTAAGGAATGTAAAACGTTAAAAAGAAGGTAGAAAGGTAATAATAAATAAATGAGTAAAAGCTTAGCAGTTGTTCACCTTTCACCGCTCCGCTCCGCTCTCCGGTCACTGGAGGCGAGGGTTAGAGGTGAGATAGTAATCAGCGGCTCAGCGGCGGCTCAGAGATCAGAGCTGAGACGGGGCAGGGACGCTCCAATGCTCCAATGCTCCGCATTAACCGCCCGGCGGTCGGAGAGTACTTCTGTACTTCGGTACTTCAAAGCCAAGGTCCACGGGAGCTGAGGGGTCGTAAGCTCAACCGCGGGAGCAGCACCTTACTCGTACTCGTGCTTGGCCTCAGCGTTAGCGTCTCGTCCTTGGCGTCTCCCCGCTCTCCCCGCAGTCGCTGCAGCTGGCGATCAAAGCAAAGACGCGGCTACTGGTCTTGATTTTGGCCTTGGGCCATATGTTCTGGGGCTCAGCGTCTATAGAGGAAGGGGAAACATTGCTCCCCTCTACAGCTAACTCCACAATGCGCACTGGCTTTGACTGTGCCCAGTGGTGGGTTGGCCATGTGGCCTTGGCTTCGGTACCCCATCCCCCAGGGCCACTCATTAAAATTAAGGAGAGTGGGTGCACAGCCCACTTCCCAAGGACATTTTCGGCCCTGGGAACCCCATCCCCGGAGGCCCTGCAGCTATTTAAATGAGTAGGGAGGTTCACATCCTCCTTCCCTGGGACGATTTTGGACCCTAGGACTCCATCTCCCAGAGCCCCACAATTTATTGAAGGGGGAGCATGTGACCCCTTTTTCCAGGGCTGATTTTGGCCCTGTAGACCCCATCCCCCAGGTCCCAGCCTCATTTTAAAAAGGGGCGTTATGTAGTCCCTTTCTAAGGGCCAATTATGGCCAGGGGAACCCTTCCCCTAGAGCCTGGTGAAGTCCAAAAAAGGGAGGGGGTTGCGCAGCCCTTACCCAGGAGCCAAGCACCTATTTAAATGGCGAGGGGAGCACGTGAACCCCCCCCCCCCCTGGCCGTTTTTGGCATTGGGGACCCCATTCCCAGGGCCCAGCAGCTATTTATTTAGGAGGGAGGCACACACTGATACGGGCAAGAAAACCACTATGTCCCGAGGATGTGGACCCCCAGACTAAGTCTGTGAGCTGGACCTGGGTTGGACTCCCCAGGGCCATGAGTGGGTCAAGGAGGGGGGCAACCACCCTCCCTAAAAAGAATTGATCACCAGGTGGGCACTCTGGGGCCTTTTCAGGTTTCTCAAATGATATCACTGATGAAATCAATGATGACATCCTCCAGTGACTGTGAGTTAGAAAAAAATGTATAAGTGTTAAATATTTATACCTAGATGTATTGGTGAATCAGTGGGTGTATGAGTGTTTGGATGACTGAGTTGGTGCGTGACTGACTATATAAGTGAGTGATTAGGTGTTGCAGTGAATGCAGGGATGAGTGACTGGTTGTGTGAATGTATCTGTCTGTCAGTTGATGTTAAAGTGGGTGTTGAAGTGTATTAGTTGGGATGTGAATGGCTATATGGGTGATTGGTTGACTATATCTATGGTTGTCCGGGTGTCTGTGTGTGAGGAGGTGTGTGACTGCTTGAATGGATGAGTGAGCGGGTGAGTCTGTGCCTGTATTGGGTAGTGAGTGCATGTGTGAGAAGCTGTATGGATGAGTGAGCATCTGTATGGCTGTGTCGGTGATTGAGTGTTTGTGTTAGTATGGGTGAATAACTGGGCATGTGAAAGGCAGTAAAGATAAGTGACTGGGTATATGAGTGACTGTATGTGTGAGTTATATATGTGAGAGTGGCTATTTGAATGAGTGCATGCATCTATCAGTGACTGTATAGATGAATAAGCATGTGTTACCATTTGTATGCACAAGTAGGTGCATATGTATGTACCTGTTTAGGGTAGTACCTACCTACCTGTATGACTATATGGGTGAGTGTGTAGGTGTATGAGTAATTCTATGGTTGATTCACTCAGTGTGTGAGTGCCAGTATGGGTATGTGAGTAAATATTCCAATGACTGTGTTGGTGACTGAGCGGGTATATGAGTGGCAGTATGGGTGAGCAAGTGGATATGTGAGTAGATTAATGAATTAGTGAGTGGATGTGTCAGTTCTGGTATGGCCCCATCAATGGGTTTGTGAATGTATGTGTGGCAGTGGCAGTGGGTATATAAATGAGTCTGAAGGGGTGTGAGTAGGTGCATCAGAGATGATGCCATCAGTTATGTCATCAGTGATGACATTTGAGATGTCATGAGGGATGTAATATGTGAAGTCATAAGCAGTACATGGTGGGGGCGCAAGTTATAGTTAACTCAGGTAACTATAACGGCTGAATTTCTCTGGTTTTGTACAATTGAAATGTCAGCCTAACTATAACATCCCTGTAAATTTCTAAGGTTTGTTAAATTCTATTTGCTAACTATAACGTCCCTGTAACCTTTGTTTGTTTGTGAATTTCTGAGGTTTTTTTAAATTGTTTTTGCTAATTATAATGTCCCTGTAACCATTGACACTTTAGGGAATTTCAAAGGTTTTTAAATTCTATTTGCTAACTATAACGTCCCTGTAACCTTTGTTTTCTTAGGGAATTTCTATATTTTTTTATTTCTTTTTGCTAACTATACCGTCCCCTTAACCTTTGTTTTTTTAGTGAATTTGTAAGGTTTTAGAACTAGCAATCACGTTTGCAGAGTGGTGGAAAAAGGGGGCTCGGACTTACAGGAGGTAGCAGGAGGGCTTCTCGTTTTTTTGTGTCAATTTCTAAAGTTTTTTAAATTCAATTTGCTAACTATAACGTCCCTATAAACTTTGGTACTTCTAGGAAATTTCTATGTTTTTTTAAATTCTATTTGCTAACTGTAACGTCCCTGTAGCCTTTGTTTACTTAGGGAATTTCAATGTTTTTTTAAATTCTATTTGATAACTATAACATCCCCTTAACCTTTGTTTTTTTAGTGAATTTGTGAAGTTTTTTAACTAGCAATCATGTTTGCAGAGTGGTGGAGAAAGGGACTGGGCCTCCAACTAGCTCTCTAATTCTGCTGCGAAGGACTTACAGGAGGTACCAGGAGGGCTTCTTGGCCCGCAAGGTCCTTCAGGAGCCAAGAGGTCTTTATCCCCCAACAAGTAATGCGCCTGGAGGTACATTTGCAGAGTGGTGGAGAAAGGGGGCGTGGCATCTGACAACTTCTCAGCAATCCTGCTGTGTGGGACTTACTAGAGGTAACTTCCAGTAAGTCCCATGGTGCATAACTACCACATTATTTTTCTATCTATTTTTGTACAGCCTGTGATCAGCTCAAAGTTGTAAGTATTTACAAAACTGTGCTCCCAATGCATCATAGGTATGTAGAGATATTGAACACATTATAAATATTTGTATTGAAGAGTAACTATGTGTACAGATAACAGTTGATGACTTGTGTCCAGTATGTTCTACAGAGGTTTGTTAGATCTGCAGAAAACGTTTTCAACAGAGTAAAGATTCTATGTAGCAGATACTAAGGGCCTGATTACAAGTTTGGCGGTGTGGGACCCAGGCCACCGCCCAGCTCCGACACTACCAAACTCGACTGCCGGCCGCATGTCAGCAGTTGTCTGGAGGGCGGTCCTTTGGTGTTCCCATGCCGTGCCATTTGAAAAAGGCACTGCAATGGGGATGCCAAAGCATGTTCCTGCACGTTAGTGGACTGTTAAGGCCATGCAGGGCAGGATATGGGCATGCATCCAGACAGGGGGGCACATCATGTGCTCCCTTGCATGCATACACATGGCCTGAGGCACCAGGGTCCCTGTCGGGCCCCTGGGGCTAAATACAGCTCGGGAGGGGACTGCATACTTTCCTCATCTAACTTAAACAATGAGGTCCTGTGCTGCCATTTTCTTTCCAATCCGGCGGGAGTCTTGCGAGATCACAGCAAAAAATGCTGGTTTTTTTTCAATTTTGGGCCAAGGGGGTCCCTCCCCTTGGGTGCCCCCATTGGGCATTGGGGGTTGAGGGTATCTCTACTCTGCCTCCTTATATTATTATGTTTTTAAAACTTGAGGACAGGGGACTAAGTAGCGAGTTCTGTAATGGCTGTCAGCAATATATTTCCCATGTTACTGGCAGCCAGTCAGAACACTCGCTCCCGCTGGACTCTGACTACCACAGGAGTGAGATGGCCCAAGGGAAAAAAGCTCCCTGGCCCAATCATACTGCTCTATTTTTTTAATTGGGTCAGAGGGACTCTTGCAAGAGTCTCTCGGACATAACCACCTAGATATACAAATATTTTTTAAACTTAACCTTAAAAAAAATACTGAATGGATATACTTTAAAAACAAAAAGCACAACCTGCTTACCAAGATCTAGCTTCCTGCCAAATTTGGTATAATTTCATTCACCTCGTATTGGCTACAGCCTGCAGCTTCGTCATGCTGGAGATTTTCAACTTCCAAAAAAGAGACTAAGGGCCTGCTTTAGATCTTGGCGGGCAGGTTAATTTGTCACATTGGTGACGGATATCCCATCCACCGAATTATAAATCCTATTTTATCCTATATCCTATGGCATTTGAAAGTTTTGCGGATGGCATACCTGTCACCGTTGTGAAGGAGTAACCCTCCCACCAAAATCAGATCTGGCCCTAAGTCTGAACATAGAAATCTTCACTGCAACTTTCTCTAGTGGTTCGAAGGCTTCTCCTACTCCTCAGACACCCCCGGCTTATTTGCCCCACTGACCTTTACCATCTCAGAAATTTTTCTAAATCCAAAAGTGACAGGAGACTGGGTTCAATCCACTTTTAGTATCTGAGCAGCACTCCATTGCAGTCAGGCATAACGTTCGACTTTGCCCTGATGTTGCATGACTAGATTAACTTTGCTATTTTCCTGTGGCCAGCACACTAGGAACAAGGACCAGGGCATTTTGAGGACGTTCTATCGCCCTACCCACCGGGATACTTTGCCGATTTTGCCATCACCGCACAGCATTTCACCCAGGGCGAAGACTCCGGCCCCCAGGGTGCACCAGGCCAGCCCCAGCTGCTGCGAGTGAGAGGGGAGGCATGGTCCATTGTGCTTAAAGCACTGCCTCTCCCCCCACAGCGCGGGCCGTGCACAGGACAGTGCCCGGACGAAGCCTGGACCAAGGGTGGGACTGTCGGAGTCCGTCAGAGGCCGAAGGAGGCTGGGCTGGGCCACCCCCCTTTTAGGTGTGTTAAGATCGTTTCTGATTCTGATGACTGTTAAGGCATCTTTTGTTTTTATCAATGGCCACTACACGTAAAATTACTGGACATAGGGTGGGGGGGTGTGGTGGGCACGCTGGATGCGTTTTTATCAAGGGAAAATTCTGTCCTACAGCATGAAATTCAGCTTACAGAGAAAAGACTCTCTTTGGGGTCATATGTGGAACAAAAAAGATCATCCTTGGGGGCTATAACCATGGTTAGATCTCCCTTGGATGTTTTGCAAGCTATGACTTGCTTAAGCACGGAGTCATTAGAAGCCAGTACAGCTGGCGTACCCGGTAAAGGTCTCACTCTCAATTTAGGGGTATTAGAGGCGGATAAACTAAGCATTGTGGAACCTAATCAAAACCCAAGGTTGTGCGCTCATGGGGTCGTGGTGGGGTCTCCCCCTGTCCAGAAATTAAACCTCCCCATTTCTCCTGCCTTATCCCAAGTCCACACTTTAATTACACCCCGGGCAGCTCAAGGGACCGAGCCACCAGATCTAAAAGAACAGCCAAGGAAAGGGAAAGTGTGGTATGTTCATCTAAATCTGGGTTGGAAACTAAGACAGAGGGAGGGAAACGCCTGCAAAATGTACGAGGGGTGGTGTGGCACTGAGGGGTAAGGCCAAAGATAAACTCAAACATCAAGTCCCAGGGTCATGTGAGAATCATTTCCCGAAACCCAATAACGGTTCGCCTCTTATTCTAAACTATGATTCCCCCACGTTGGTAGAACATGAAGGCGATCCAGATCATTGGAAACGCCTGGAGACTCTAATCACGGTTCTCCTAGCACCTTTCATGAACAAATTAGGGGCGATCGAAGAAAAACTGTCTCTTCTTTTAAAAGGATAATTCAGAGGCAACTGGGACTCATGGCACTACTGGGGGGGAGGCATGAGTCGCTTGGCGCCTTTATTGCCACGGAGCAGTGGCCTTGTGGGGGATTGTATTGGGGATGTGCCCCATGGGGTAGGAAAAAAACTCACTGGCAATGCGCGCCCTGTAATGTTGCGACCGCTTTGTTTGCCATCTGGGTCAGGGGGGGAAATCCCACAATTGACCACAGGAGGCCAAGGGTTAAGTGGGCAGGCGAATGTTTCCTGATTAGACTAACAGAACCTGCCTATGTCGGGGGTCCTCAGAGATCATTAATTGTTGAACATGCTAAGTCAACCCTGAATCCCAGCAATCGACACAGAGATGGCTCTATTATGTTGAACCCTGTGATTGCTAAGCCTTCCCGGGACATCTTAGATCTGCCACCGGTGGCATGTCCTTATGTAGTGGTCTTGGCTGGTGTTCCCCCGCTCAGACCAGACCAACCTGAATCCTGGATCCAATTGCGAAATAAAACTGTAGATTGGCTATCCAGACATAAAGGCGTAAGTGCAGCCATGAGTAATAATATCATAATGGTGGGCAGAGTTGGGTGGGTGGGGCAGTCACCAAAGAATATTGGGGGGGATTGTGTGGTTGTTAACTTCTCAAGCCCTGCGGTTGCTCAAATGATCCTAAGGGCGCAGAACTTGTGTCCATTGTCTGCTACCTCCATTTGGCCCTTACCTCTATGTTATTTTTGTAAGTCCCCACTGAGAGGTAATGACTTGGAGCATTTAAGATCCCTCACTGTCTTTTTGGCTAATTATGAGGCATGTATTATAATGTATTAGTCCTGAGAGATTTTAATATTCATGTTTGCTCTATTAACTGTTTAACAAAATTAGTTGAGGAGTACGGCTCGCAGGGGTTAACTCATTTTGAACACACCGCCTCTGGGACCTTTTTAGAAAGTTTTTTATCGACCCATATTCTGATCTGCCCAGTACAGTTGGATGGGCTACCTCCTGTACCCACATATATTGGTCAAGGCAGCCTAAGTACCATTGATTATATTTTAATCTCAGGCTCTTTGTTGACTTTATTATGCACACTAAGGGTAACAAATAATTGCCTTAGTGACCATAATCCATTGACATGGGTATCAATATTTCTGCTGCCGATAAGGCTAGGCCCATGACCCAACTAACTAACACTAATATTGCTCCAATAGACCAAGCCCGTAGGATAAGGTGGGAAGCCATTACTCCTGACAGTTTTATTGACAATTTAATTAGCTATTGTGCACAGGAGTTTAATATCTGCTCAGGTCAGGATTCCAACCCATCATTAGTTCTTGGTGCTTTTGACCGAATTACAAGGCAAGCACAAGCAAACTTGACGGTATCCCGCAGACCAAGACACCTAAAACATAAAAAATGGTTTGATGAAACTCGTATGAGCACCCATAAAGTACTCATGCACGAGCTCAAAGAAAAACCCAAGGTAGCCGATAGGGTTAAAAACGTTTGGAGGGAATATAAAGCCGCAGTGGAAAGGCAGAAAAAGCAGCTAAGAGAGATGGCATGGGAAGAGCTTAGTCAAGCCAGTGTTCTGGCAAATTGTACTACATTCTGGAGTGTTGTGAATAGTCCAACATTTGATGAATCATCCAATTCCGTTAAAGACTGTCACATTGCTGCTGAGAGGTGGGTCCAACACTTTGGGGGAGTCTATAGTGATGTGAGTAATGGACCCCCTGCTTGGATAGTTGGCAGTGGTTGTGTCTCGCATTCCTTGGTTTTTACAACGTATGAAGTCACTAAGGCGATTATGTCAACGTCAGAGGGGAAACCCCCGGGTCCTGACAGAGTTCCGGCCGATCTTTATAGACCAGACCCTTAGTTATGGGCAATAATTTTAACTCATGTTTTTAATGCAGCCACCCAGTCTGGCTTTCCCTTGTCTTGGGCCAAAGCAGTTATTATACTGATCTTTAAGGAAGGGAGACAGAGATGATCCGGCCTGTTACAGGCCTATCTCGCTTCTGGACTCCGCAGCTAAATTTATGGGGAAAGTTGTCATTGCTCGCCTAACAGAGTGGCTTGACCAAAACAGCATTGTTTCTGATCTTCAATACGGCTTCAGGCAAGGTAAAGGAATGTTGGGCCAATGTATCAATCTTCACTAGATGATAGGGAAGTACACGGTCACAAAGCACGGGGACCTCCATCTGGCCTTTATGGACTTAACCTCGGCTTTCGACCTTGCTAATAGATCAAAGCTCTGGGCGACCCGGCAAAACATAGGTTTAGATGTTGACTTTATCTCTTTTTCGGTGACCAGCCATGAAAATACAACAGCGGCAGTGCGCTATAATGAAGATGGTTGCCTAACTAATTCCTGGGCTGTCAAAAGAGGGGTCCGGCAGGGGTGCATTTTAGCCCCCCTGCTGTTTACACTCTATATTAAAAAATTGGGGGTCTCCCTGACTTCATGTTGCAAAGATATCCCAAGAGCTGGCACAATAATGATCCCCGCACTCCTGTACGCTGATGATGCGGTATTGGTGGCAAGGACTACGAGGGGGGTGCAAAAGCTTTTAAATTGTTTCCTTGATTTTATGGAGTCACTGGACCTGATTACCAATTTTAAAAAGTCACATTCTATGTCCATTGGTTCAGGAAAGGCAAGGAAGGCTCTGGAACTAATAAAACGCAGGACACATACAAAAAGAACACATTGGCTAGAGCATCGGGCTATTTTAGACTTTGCAAAAAGAATTGGCTCTAAACCACTCCCGGCACTCATGAAGATCTATAATGCCAAGTGTCTTCCAATGGTGATCTATGGGAGTGACATCTCGGGATATACAGAGACCAGAGAAATCCAGGCGGTCCGAAATACTTTTTTGGGTAGATTGCTGTCGGTCCCAGCCTCTACCCCAGATTTTAATATACATGAGGACCTAGGAGCAGGTTTATTTCCTACCAGATTGCGGTCGCCCCTTTATTGTGTTGGCTGAGAATCTGGGCTCAACCTACACCTAATCTTAATCAACTGATCATCTAAGATTGTTTTTCCCTAGATAAGGGGTTAGACATACCATGTGTCCGCTACATTAAGACCCACGTGGAAAATTCTTGGAATGCCCCGATTTATTTCTGAGTCCTAAACGATTGGGAAAGTCAGCCATTAGAGATTTTAAGCAGCAGTTTCTGGATAGATCCATGTTGATAAGAGAGAAAAGGGAATTGGTAAAACCTACTGTGAGAAGTTTTGTCACGCTGAGCCTAGGTAAACAGTTGCAACCATATTTATCCTATATAAGCAAACCTTACCATCTATTTGTTTTAATAAGATTTAAGCATAATATGGTTCCCTGGCTCCTAGCATTTCCGAAAGTTTTTTTTTAAAGAAGGGTCGTTAAGCCCCTGTCCATGTGACAACTTTTCTGAACAGAATACTCTCCACTTAATATTTTTTTGTGCTTATTATGACTTATTACGCAGGAAATGTATTATCCCCCTCCTAAGAGGCCATAACTTTTAACAAGTCAGGCCAGCGCTGGCATATCTGCAAATGCTGGCGTCACCAGTGATGTGATTTGAGGTTGCAAGTTACATAATAGTTGCAATCAGGTGTAGGAACAGGTTATCACTGAACCATAGTGTGGACTCTGTGTTAAACCATGTTATTTAGTTATTATTCTATTAAACATTTTAATGTTCACCTCATATGATAATGGTTAAGATCTGGTTTGGCTAACTTTATCCTAGATATTTATCTAACTGGGACTAATCAGTCCCAGGACTGATTCATTTGTGCTGGAGTGCTTAATTCTGGTTTTTCCCGCCAGGGATTGTTTGAGGGGTCGATTTTGCTACATGAAGTCTTAGTGCAAGTCTTGTGAAGTGCATTATAATTTAACTGAGTCATATTTATGAATCTTGTTTTGAATTGTCTCGCTTTGTGTTATGCACTTTGATGGTTTTAATCAACCGAATAAAGTTAAATTTGACTTTGAGTTTGACTAGATGTCCACAGTAGGTGCTTTGATCTTTTATGAGCTATTTTACACTTTAAACTTTACAAATTCATAACTATAGTTATATGGATTGGATTTTTGTTGTTTTTGTGTCTAGTAATCTATTAAAATGTATTTTTAAACATAGGTTTAAAGTTTTTCCTGTGTTGTGTTTTCACTTTATTCCTGTTTAAGTGCTGCATAAATACATTACACCCTGACTCTAAGATAAGACTGTTTGCCTTTGTGCCAATCTACCAGAGGGTTAAGTTCAGGCTAATTTAGTGACTTTTTGAGGTTCACCCTGACAAGGACTGTGTCTGTTGCTTGAGTAGGGTTCCCCTCACTGCTGAACTAACAACCCAGTTACTCACACAGGCTTAAATTCAGTGTGATGTGCCTGCCTATGTATAAGTGCGCTCTATAACTGCCAGGCAATAGTGACATCCAGGAATTATGACTAAGTCATGATTCATGGGAGAGGCTGGGGTGTACTGATAAAGGTACTGCAGTTTTCTCTTTCTCCAATGCAAGAGCATAAACTTTGGTATTTGTAACAAAGAAGGTAGGACATGAGGCAACTCACTTGTGATTGTCACTATGAATGATAAAAACGTTAAATAGCACTGCTGGTGGAGGTTTGCTGGCCATACTGGTCATGTCCTTATTAGTGCCATTTATATGTCACACTTGTGCCACTAGTGTGACCCTGGAGTGCTGTTATCCAGTCCTCAGAAGTATGCAGACGTGTGTGTATGCATGGATGAGAAGAATGTTTGTTGTATCTAGCACAGAGTGAAGATATATAACTGGGGTACCAGTTAATCAATATACCAGCCCCATAGAAAACACTAGAATATAGGGTGTCATAACTGATTTCACCCACACCGCAACATCCTAGCACTATAAAATGGATACCGAACTGGCGTTAGATGAGAGTAAATATGCGGAGGTACTAAGAACATCGTCACTTCTAGCCGAAACGGTGGTGGCACAAACTGTTAATACCTCTGATGAGTGGGAATCACTATCAGTAAAAAAGAAAGAGCAGATCCATACAGTCCTTCATGGGGCTTTTATGAAGGAGTACCCAAGAAAGAACATGGCACCATGAGGACTCGTGGTTACCAATGAACCCACGTTGTTCCTAAACAACAAAGAATTCAGGATCAACTGGTAAAGCATCGCTTGGAAGTGCACCAAGGATTGGTTGGTGTTAATCATCAATACGGCTAGACAACTGGCGGATGCCTTAATAGTCGAAATACAACAGAGTGAGAGCAAGTTAAAAACAAGTGTTCAAATCACTGTTTAGTAAAAGAAACTAGAAGAAATAAACAATGACCATTCTGCATACAGGGAATATCTCACACTATCCAAAATTACCAAACAACAGAAGGATGTGCAAAAGTTCAGCCGGGAAACAGTATATCCCTACACCACCGACGAGTACTATGGGAGAACTTAACAACAACAAGACCAAAGACGCCAACAACGCTTCTGACCTACTCCCCAGAACTGGACCTTCAGTTCGGGTGAAGAGAGAAGTGATAGTAGCAGTGATGAGAGCACTGGGGGGCATCATGTCAGAAGACATCAGAGCCCCCAACAGCCAATGTTTACCCCACCCGTGCACCCCTTTGGGTTTTGACCACAACAATACTACCCACCCGGGTTTGGTTTTCTACAAGGCCCGCAGCCTATTTTATTCAGGGGCCAAGGAAGGGGAATGGGCAGACAAAACCAAGATGAACTCCCTGAGTACAATGGGAGAACAAACCCACCACCAGTGGAGAAGCAGGTACAGGGAGCAGGGGCAGGGGCGGCGTCCCAGCAATGAACAAGGAATGACAAATATTGTGAACCTAAGTGATTATACAATCAACAAAGATGAAGAAGCTGTGCTCGCTAAAGGCCTGGGTTTTGTCCGTACACCAAACAATGACCCTTTTTCCCTGAACACCAAACTGGCACAGATCTTCAGGAAGATCAAGCTAAAAGATTTATTTGGCGAAGCACAAGGAGCTGATAATGGAAAGTCAAACACAGGCCTATGGAAGAAGTCCACAATTTCTCCACTAACCCAAAACATCTCATGTAATGTCCTTGCATTTGAACAGGCAGTACTTAAAGATGTCGAAGCAATTGACTTTAACAATACTAAGGGATTCCAGAACCTTACTATTAAAGGGGAGAGGACAGCCCTCCAGCAACTGAAAAACAACCATGAGTTATGAGTTAGAAATAAAACCAGCTGACAAAGGTCGGACAATAGTCGTAATGAATTACACTATGTACAGAGAAGAATGCCTACGCCTACTATCAGATACAACAAGCTACGAGATACTTCAGAATGACCCCACGATGTGGATCATGAATGAGATCAAGAGCCTGGTCAGTGAGGAGATGGCCTGCGACTGGATCACAAAACATGAGGCAGTGTACCTAACAAATACCAAACCGTGAATACCCAGGTTCTATACCCTGCCCAAAATCCACAAAAACAAGATGCCACCACTGGGGAGACCAATAGTGTCCGGCATTGGCTCTGCACTAGAACCTCTATCGCAGTTTTGCGATTGTTCCAAAGACCCATCGTACAGAAGTCCCTTTCATACCTGAAGGACACGAAGGACGTCTTAAGCCACCTGAGCGACCTGGAGACCAACATCGAGGAAGACTTGTTCATAACTATGGACATCGAAGCGCTATACATGAGCATCCCCCAGAGACACACTATATTGGATAGTGGCTAATCCGTGTTAATATCTGTATTACTTTCTCAGTTGTTGTGTAAACTGCTGCACAAGTTGGTTACTAGCTACGTGAAAGTCTATATTAGTTATTGGTTAGTTAACTGATTATTTGCAAGTGAATCTGTATGTGGTTCGGTGGGGGATTTGTGACTGCCCAAAGATGAGTCAATAGTTGATTCAGTAGGTATATGATGTTAAGATTAGATGTTATAATACTTATTTGGGTGAGTGAATATGTATATGGATGAGCTGATGAGCAAATAAATCTCTCAGTGGTACATGTCCAACAAACTAGAATAATAAAAGGCAGTGTATGTGACATGTGTTGTATATAAATAAGTATACATAAGACTCAGTGATTGCATGAGTGACTGTATGGATAACTGTATACTGGTAATAGTGATTTAATAACACACTAAGTATGAGTTACTATCTATATGATTAAATAAAGTGGTGTTTGTATAAGTGTGTAGCTCAGTAAATATAAGTGTGATCCACTGTTTGCATAAGTGAGCAGGATGACTGCATAAGTAAATAGAATGTGTGCTGGTGTGTAATGTCAATATAAGTGTATAAGTATATTTGATAGTGTTTTATTGATCATTGACAGGATGTATGAGTGAATCCTTAGATAATTGACTACATGTTTGTGTAGATCTAAGAATGACTGAGTGTGGTTTTAGATACGTGTGTTAGTGTCAATGGATTCAAATATGGTACTCTATATTTTACATTGAGTGATGAAAGATTATAGTAGTGTATGATGAGGTGTATCTGATTGCCACGTGGATGATGTCATCAGTGATGTCATCAGTGATGTCATTTGAGATGTCATCAGTGATGTCACTGACCATGTCATGAATATTGTAATATGTGACATCATCACCAGTGGATGCGGGTGCGAGAGTTACAGTTAGTATAACTAACTATAACAGAGCAATTTCAATGTTTTGTATGAGTGAAATGTCCAGCTAACTATAACATTCCTAAAACCTATGGTTTTTTTCAGTGAATTTCTAATGTTTTTAAAGTGCTAATTCCTAATTATAACTTGCCTGAAACCTATGGTTTTTTCAGTGAATTTCAAAGATTTTTTAAATGATAATTTCTAACTATAACCTGCTTGAAACCTATGTTTTTTTCAGTGAATTTCAAAGGTTTTTAAAATGACAATTTCTACTTATTATGTTGACCACTTCCCCATATTTTCAATCAGAAACCAAATCTGCAATGCTACGTAAAAAATCAGGCAATAGTTCCACTTACCACTAACAAATTAACATCAACATTCAACTACTGTAAGAACGTCGAACATGTACTACGTGAATTACATCGAACTCACACCCATGTTTAAAGAGCAATATGTGTTAGAGATTGTGATTATACACTTCTGACACCCAACAAAATCACAATATTCAGCACCACTACCACTACAACCACCCCCACGGACCTCTCCTTCCTACTACCTCAAAGGCAGCGCAAAACAGGACAATAAACCTTTCCAAAATAATATATCCCCTCAACAGTACACTAGCTTAATCTACAGAGATGTGGAAACCAAGTATGTATAAGGGAAAGAACTCTAAGACTACCGGTGATATACTATACACAATTCACTATAGAAATCAAAAACGTTTTAGTGTGTAGATATACCATTGATACGTGTAGTGTACTGAATAGTGGACGCAACCATCTTATCTCAGACACTGTCATGTAGCTGTGTTCACCCCCCCTTTTTTAACAGAAGCGGAGTAGGTTAGTCCAACATAAACAACGTCAATGTACGACTATAAATAATTAGGCTACGCCTTGGGCGTGGTTCATTCTGAAAAGAGAAGAGACTGCGGCAATGGAAAGGTCCCCACCCTGCCACGTGGCTGCCGCCATACTCAGCGCCACAGCACCGCAGACTTATGTCTGTATCGACTAGTGGTTTGCATCGACACTGCGGACAGCAGGGTTCACAACTTGAATTCAACTTGGATCTAAATTTGTCTTCAGTATCTGTGCTGAGAACTGCCTCCAATCTATTCTGCGGTCAGTAGAGTTGAAAACTTGATACCAAGTTAATTCAGCTTTGCATCAACACTACGGACAGCATTAAATCCAGCCTTGCTTTATTTAAGGCAGAGACAGTTGTACCTTGTCCTCAGATTCTGTTAACTGTGACAAAATAGCATTCATCGATCTTTGTGTCAACTACTGCCTTCAATCTACACTGCGTACAACAGGGTTCACAACTTGATTTCAGCTTTGCATCAACACTAAGGACAGCATTGAATCCAGCCTTGCTTTATTTAAGGCAAAAACAATTGTACTGTGTCCTCAGATTATGTGACAAAATAGCATTCATCGTACTTTGTGTCGACTACTGCCCTAAATCTACACGGCGGATAACAGGGTTCACAACTTGAATTCAGCTTTCCATCTTCACTATCGACAGCATTCAGGATATCCTTGATTTATGTAAAACACACAAGATGATGGACGTAATGTTGCATAATGGCAAAACATTCACCCCCAGTTTCAGATCTGGGTTTAATCCATCGTTATTTTGCTCACTAAGCCACCCCAGTTCAGACATGGCCATATGCAAATCAGTCTTGACCCTGTGCCTCATGGGAACAGTCCAGACCGAACTGCCAAGCCATGTCTTTCCTGGACCAAAATCAAGCATCCTAGGACCGGTTTCTGGCAATCAGCCTTTATCAGCCCGGATAGCTTGACTCCAGTGGCGTAGTGAGCAAGGGACCCACGTCTGGGCATACCCTTGCCACATAGGGTGAACAGCAAAACACACAAGATGATGGACGGACTGTTGCACAATGGCAAAACATTCACCCCAGTCACAGATCTGGGTTTAATCCATTGTTATTTTGCTTACCAAGCCACCCAAGTTCAGACATGGACATATGCAAATCAGTCTTGACCCTCTGCCTCATGGCAACAGTCCAGACCGAAGTGCCAAGCCATGTCTTTCCTCGACCGGAATCAAGCATCCTAGGACCGGTTTCTGGCTATCACCCTTCATCAGCCAGGATAGCTTGACTCCAGTGGCGGAGTGAGCACGGGACCCACGTCTGGGCATACCCTTCCCACATTGGGTGAACAGAAAAACACACAAGATGATGGACGGAATGTTGCACAATGGCAAAACATTCACCCCCAGTCACATATCTAGGTTTAATCCATCATTACTTTGCTCACCAAGCCACCCCAGTTCAGACATGGCCATATGCAAATCAGTCTTGACCCTGTGCCTCATGGGAACAGTCCAGACGGAACTGCCAAGCCATGTCTTTCCTGGACCAGAATCAAGCAGCCTAGGACCGGTTTCTGGCTATCAGCCTTCATTAGCCAGGATAGCTTGAATCCAGTGGCGTAGTGAGCACGGGACCCACGTCTGGGCATACCCTTCCCACATAGGGTGAACAGCAAAACACAAAAGATGATGGATGGAATGTTGCTCACTTAGCCACCCCAGTTCAGACCCAGACGTTGTCCCTTGCTCCCTATGCGCAAGCCATCCTGACTGAAGACGGCTGATAGCCAGAAACCTTGATTAATTTAATGCTGAGACAATTGTATTGTAAGTGTTCAGATTTTTTCAGATAGAATGACGATTGTACATCACGCATTCCAGGAGACAAGAGACATTATACCACTGCAACCCCCCCGAACCATGAATCATCACAGGGTACACACATGCTGACTTCTTTCAGTACCACTAAATCACTGCACCGCAAGTCATTTCCCCGTAGCCTTATTAAAGCAGAATTCACTAGGCAAAAAACATTGCTTCCAGTACAGCCCCCCTGCATTAAGCATTAACGCAGTGTACCTACAAGCTCAGTGCCAAAGATACTGCTAACTCAGTGCACCAGAAATCATCAGAAAGAATAGTGAACAGTTGTATGTCAGCAATGAGGCATACTATCACTTTTAAGTGGAATTCATGCAGAATCCAATCGACAAAAGTCATTACCCCAATTACTGTGCCCCCTCCCCCCCAGACCACGCATCATCGCTGAATATGTACACGCTAAACGCCAAAGATACTAGTAACTCAGTGCACCAAAAATTATTATAACGTGGCCTTACTAAGGTACCATTCCCAACAACAAAAAACATTACTATCAGTACAGCCTGCCCGGACCACGCATCATAGCAGGCTCCACAGTACCTTCTTTTTTTAGATACCACTAACTCAGTAGAAACCAAACTAAGTATAACACCTATCAAACCCTACACAATATTCCTTTTTTATGCTTCCTTGAAAAACTTATTTTATATCACTTATACAGTTAGTTGAATGATAAAATGCACGTTGCATACATGTTCGATCTTCCACTTCCACTATGATTGCTGATGATGCACTTCACACTAAGATCTACACTGTGGACAGCAGGGTATACAACTTGAATTCACCTTTGCATCTACACTATAGACAGTAGGAAATTCAACCTTGATTTATTTAATGCAGAGACAATTATACTGTATGTATTCAGATTTTGTTAAAATAAGTGAAAAAAAATATTGTTCTATAACTGTACTGACTACTAGCTTCTATGTACACTGTGCACAGTAGGGTTCTCAACTTGAATTTACCTTTTAATCTACAGTACAGAAAGCATTAAATTCAGCCTCGATTTTTTTAAAGCAGAGAAAAAAATAGTGCTGTTGCACTGCTAGTATGTGCAACCACCTTCAATAGCTGCATCATGTGAACTATGATAACAAACAATGTACAAGATTGCGCCAAAATGTACCTCCACCACCAGCAATACCAAATACCTTTGGGGTATCACCTTCAACATCGCCACCAGACTTACGTCTCCAATTTGTGAAAGTTACAATGCACTGCGTGAAGAGTAATTGTTTAATTTGTTATGAGGAGCAATCAATACACCTAGTTTTCACAGCAATTGATAACCATCGATGCTAGATTTCCCCCCCCCTCAAAGTTCATATACTCTAGTATGCAATAGTAAATAATTTTAGTGCAGCCCATTCAGACCACACATCATCGAAGGGTGAGCACACGATAAACACCAGACTTACCACTAACTCAGTACACCATAAATAATCGCCACGTGCCCTTGTGAAGGCAAAATTCAATAGTCAAAACACATTTTTACCAGTGCGGTCTAGACCACGCATCATCGCAGGCTCCACACAAACCGCCCCTACCTCAGTCCACTACAACTCATGAACTCTTTACGATAGAGTCTTCTGTGTATTATTTGACATACAATGCTCCTACCTTTGTACAGCAGAAGTCATAAACCGTTTATGATTAAATATCTGTATATGATATCATAATTACTATTCTAACTCTTACCAACAACCATGTACTAAAATGGAGTCGAGCACACTTGCCCGTACCCACTTCAACTATCTATCTGTGTAAATGTAAATGTAAATGTAAATGTGTTGGATTTGTAAAGCGCACGGCTGCCCGTAAGCGTCCCGGCTCTGGAGACCGCTGGAGAACCTGTCCTGGCTTTCCCTGTGAGATGGTCCCTTCTGGGTATCTCCAAGGTGAAACCAGGCATCCCCGGCGTCTGTGGGGGGCCGTTGTAGAGATGAGGCAAGCTTAATGCCCAGAGTTGCCGAGTGTGATCCCTGGTTAGAGTAGGCGCCGATGCGAGAATTGTCGAGTCCGCTGATCCTGGTCCACGACCCTGCCGTGTCGGGGAATGAACCCTGGTCCCGGCCCGTTCTCTGCTTCCGGGTCTGCCGCCTCTAACCAGTGAGCCACACCATTCCACTGTCTGTTTATTTATTGTGTATGTAAAATGCTGCTCCTCCGCCCTACCACATTATATTGTGCTATAAATAGCGCATGCAACCATCTTACCTGTGACAGTAAGTGTGGGCTATTCCTCCTTTTTTTTGATTTTTTTTTAGCATATTTATATAGCACAAAATCAACCCAAAACTAATACATTTTCAGGCACGCGTACATTACATCATCACTCTACAATAACAGGATGTGGACGCTACTCCGAGGCTTGAACACTGATTTCCAGCACCAAGTTCTACAGTGTACCTGAATAACCACATACGTATATATATATTAGCTGCCCTTCATATGCCAAAAACTGCAATTTAAACCTTTCACAGCCCTGTATTACTACAGCTACAACACTCCACTGAATGTACAACAAACATTCATAATCACAGAAATGTGTCATGTCCACCATCTTTTATGTGTGCAACTATGAACGAATATAGAGTCAGTAATACCCGGTACCTTCCATGTTGGCCAAGTTGTGGGACTTTACAGCTATAATGACACAT
The DNA here is from genome assembly GCF_964261635.1 of Lissotriton helveticus. Taxonomy (NCBI): domain Eukaryota; kingdom Metazoa; phylum Chordata; class Amphibia; order Caudata; family Salamandridae; genus Lissotriton; species Lissotriton helveticus. Next base: position 728,614,500 of record NC_136061.1, read on the forward strand.
TTCTTTTTAAGACCCGGGTGACGTCAGCACTACAAAACGGACACCTGAATCACTTGATTTCTCATACAGCTCATGACAGGACCACGCCCATACCTCCCGATTCATGGTTCAGAGCCTCGCGCAGCACTGGCATACTTCAGGCCAACCCACTCCACTTACGCTTCCAGGAAAACATAACAACGAAATATTTCCCAGATTTAACTGTAGTGATTTCTTAGTTCCAGGTCTAGTTGTCAGAACGGCACACACACAGTCCCTCATGGCTGGTATACACCCACAAAACACCCATCCAGCGCCTGCGTCACAACACACGTGACCCTACCAATAAAAAAGATGGGGCGCACGTGCTCTACGCCATTTTAGAGTTGCTCCCATCCAAAGCGCTGTGATGGCCCGTCCTAGTGATTCAAACACCTCATGTAGACCCGAACCACTATGTGTGTGGCCTCTTTGGTCACTGAGTTAGTGGTATCAGAAGCACTGAGCAGGTGAGGAACCTGCGATGATGACGGGAGCACGAGTATGTCGTTAGCCATACCGATATCAAGACTCGGCACCATATATAAGACTTCTTAGTGGCAGATCAGGACTACATGATGTAGAAGGTGTCCTATCCACAAAAAGGTGAGTAGTGAGGCCTGGGTGCACATCGGAGGGAGTTGATGAGCTGCAGCAGACTGGATACAAAAAAGCAACACAGCGATTTAGACAAAAGCAGTCCTATATCGTGTATCAAATTACATGCAGATTTTTTTTCCAATAGCAGGAACGTTTTTCAAACATCCGGAATATAAACTATACAAATAGTTCTTTTAAATTTGAGATGGAACGTGTGTGAAAGGACAATGTTATTCAACTCCACATTAAGATAGTAATAATTACCAAACATAACATCTTTCTTTTACTATCTTTTACATGTAGAGCTTCAGGGTGCATTATGTCCCAGCACGTGGTGAAAAACACACTGGTGACAGAAAGTTGAGCTGCGAATATTCTTTGCAGTCCCTCTCTCACTTACTCTCTCCTTTGATAAAAAATTACACACAATGTTAACTTCCTTTTTATCTTACAGGTTGTGTTTCACAAATTGGTTCCCCCCAACACCTCTAAAACTCAACGTTCGAGTATTCTACGATGATGCGTGGCCATCGTAACAACGTTTGAGAAGGCTGCTATGTCACGTGGTGCACCCTCTTTGAATCACACCAATGGCACAAGGTGACCAAAAAAGCTTCTTTCCGAAACAACGACAAGTCATCTGTGAAAGGAGAGAGTGGGTAGTGTGCAGCAGCTTTACTGCGTAGGAATGTACAATTACCTTCGAGCAGTGACAATATATAGATTACAACAGTCTGAGAGGCAAATCTACAAGCCCCTTACGACACTTTTGTATGTACTATACTATGACTAACTCTATATACTGTATTTGAAATCATTAAACTGGAGGGTGCACTATGAACCAGCACATACTTGGATTCACAATCAAGGCAAAAGATGAGCTACGAGTATTTTCTCCACTATTAACTGCTCCATCTATAACTTTCACTCTCTCACAGTTTTAATGTTGTTTTCTCTCTCTTTCTCTCTCTCCCTCTCACATCATTTCTCTTTCTCTTTCAAAGTTATGGACACTGTTGTCCACTTTGCCGTGACCAACGAAAGCTGAGTTCAAGTTGTGAACTCTGTTGGCCACAGTGTTTACATGAGGTAAGCAGGGCGACCTAGATATATAATGCCGATTAAATGCATTAGAAAGGAAAGACCTTATTTAAAAGCCCCTTGCGCCACTTTTACGTCACTTTCAACATGAGAAAAGTAACACAAAACTGGTGCAAGAGTCTTGTAAATAAGGCCTAAAGAATATTGTCCTGCATAATGACTTGCTCTCTCACCTAATTCTGTCTCATCTCTGAATCATTTTAAAGACCTGTTGATCTGTAATGTAAATCTGACGCAGTAGGCTCTTCCATACAGACACCGCTTGAACGCAAGCCTATAAGACAAGTGAAATGTATCAGGCACACTGCACACGTTAAAAGAAGGAAATATCTTCAACTGTTCATTTGACTTGTAATGTTTGACCTCATTTAGTCACATCGATCTAATTTTGAACACTAATTTTCTTTTTTGTTCTGCAGATTACCTACCGTACTTCTATTGGACTCCATATCACATTTTGTTTTCTATATTGTTTTATTAAAGTTATGTTTCTAGTTATTTATTGTATTGTTATCTTTAAGTTACGTTTCCAGTTATTTATTATTTTAATAAAAGTTAATAAAAAAAGTATATATGTCTTTGTTTTTTTAGTGGGGGGTAAGCGGTCCCCAATTGAAATGATATTTATAATTTGAAGTATAATTCTGAGGCTAACTCTTTACCAGATCTTTATCAGAGTCCATATCTACGACTAACGGTTCCAAAGGAAAAGTTTAAAAACTCCAGCACAGTAACTATTTTCCATTACCAACATAGTGTGGTGAACTTCTAACCTCTGTGCTCATTTAAGTGTTCCATGAACTGTTACTATGGTAACAGGCAGAAAGCCCTTTGGGGGTAGAGTTGAAAGGTACTGGCTGTACAAAAACCGGTATATTAACCCTGCATCCTCTACAAGACCAAAAAGTAAAGCAAACTAAAACAAAACACTGTGTATCAGATTTACAACCCCCTTGCACCACTTTCACGTCGAAGGCCCCCGCCTACAAAATTAGAAGTGTGTGGGCCTCAACGACCCCCCTCAAGCCCCAGGAACCACCACCCCTGGAAATTTGTGTATTGTGAAAGACAAACTGCATGACCCTATGCCTAGAGCCCTCGAGAGCCCTGGAGACCGCAACACCCGACGGCCGGCTCATGCAGTGTCCCGGGGGGCCTACCCGTGGGACTCTGCAGTTTGCTTTGAGAGGGAGGGAGTCTCACGGCTCCCACCCTCCCACAGCAGACTTAATTGCTGTTAGACCTGGCATCTTTGGCGTGGTTTCCCCTATCTTTTTGCCTCTACCTCCTGTATTTTTGATGCTGTGCTGGATTTCGTTTTTGCTGGTTTAGATGCTTTGGACACTCTGCCACTGCTGACCAGTGCCAGAGTGTAAGTGCTCCCTGTGTAAATTGTTATTCTGATTGAATATACATGTTTGGCATATTTGTATCACCATGAAGTCCCTAGTAAAGTGCACTGGGTGTGCCAGGGCTGGTGATGACAAATGCTACTAGTGGGCCTGCAGCACTGATTGTGCCACCTACATGAGTAGCTCTAAAATGGTGTCTCAGGCCTGCCACTGCAGTGCCTATGGGCAGTTTAGAACTGCCATGTCCTCCTGGTCAGTGTCCCCACTGACCAGGCCTAACCCTTCCCTTTTTGTGCACATCAGTCACCCCTATGGAAGGCCCAAGGTACCCCCCTGGGCAGGGTGCAGTGTATGTAAAAGGTAGAGCATGTACTGGTGCAGGTAACATGTTCTGGTAGTGAATTACAGCCATTTTCGTTTTTCACTATTGTAAGGCTATCTTGCTCCATAGATTAACATGGGGGATGCTGGCTACAGTGGTTAACAGCATTTCTTCCCATAGGAACAAGATAGGACATAAGTATCTAGTATACCTGAACTCAGAATTTAATAACACATCTTTTAGGAAAGGTTGTTTTTAAATCCTGTGTTTGAGAACAGCACTTTTAGAAAGTTGCTGTTCTCTTGTCTGAACCTTCTGTGTGCCTGGGCCTGTTTGTGTATTGACTGTCTGGTTTGTGAGTGACAGGGGCTGGGGAACTCCCCGGCAGGATGGATGAGTCAGCACTAGGCTGAATGACTTGAGTGGTGGGAGGAGTTAGCACCTGGGCTGAATAGGGCTGTGCCTGCCTTCCACAATGCTGGCTCCACCCCCCTGCTGGGCGGCTGAGGACCCTGCCCCTCACTCTGAAAGGAAAGATGCAGCCACCAAAACAAAGTGCTCAGGATCCACCCAGAACTGGTTCAGACCGGGCACAGGGCCCACATGCACCAAGAGAACAAAGACTTTAGGGGTATAAGTACAGGACCCCTGACAACAGAAAATTAGATCATCCTGGAAATCAAGAAGGAACCTCTGCCAAGGAGAAAGCTGTCTCTGAAGAAGGAAGATTGTCTTGCTGTTGCTCTGCTGGACTGACCTGCTGTTGCTTTGCTGCCAAGGAGAGGGGAAGGACTTTGCTGTGAGCTGTGTCCCCTGTCTTGAAAGGAATCTCCAAGGGCCTGAGAAGAGCTGGCTCCCTGTTTTGAAGTCCCAGGAACAAAAGGACTTCACCCCCAGCTTCCCTGAACTCTGCTGAGTGAGTTCTGTCCCTCCTAGAGTGCTTGATCCAGTTGTGGGGCCTCTGGAGGTTGGACCTGTGCTGGGAAGCTTGAGACTAAAGCTTGAGAGACTTTTGAAATTGAAAAGTGTCGCATCGCTCGCTTGCGGAGCGCATCCCCGACAGTGCGAGAAGTTTCCCGCCGCTACGGAGGTCGAGATCGTCGCAGCGCCTGACGCCGCTGCCAGAAACGTCGCATCCTCCGTTTGCGGGACGCACCAGACCGGTGCGGGAGAATCGAACATCGCTGCGAGTATCGTCGCAGAGCCTGTCATCGCTGGGTGAGAACGCCGCACCACTTGCTTGCGGACCGCATCACGTCGCTGCGAGTGTCGTCGCAGAATCATCGCATCGAGGGCTTGCGAGAGAAAGGATCACCGCTGGACCGCGCATCGTCGCCCCGGAGATCGTCGCAGCACCTACGAGATCGTCGCATCGTGCCTTTGCGAGAACAGACTTCCTACGGAACCTACGCACCGGAATCCATACAAGTGGCCTTCCTCCCCATACAGACCGGATTCGTCGCAACACGCCCGCTGCTGCAGCGGGGCTGTCGCATCGCCTCCCCAGGGTCTCAGGAGCAACGCATCGCTTGTTTTCCACCGCACCAGCTTCTGCTTTTGGAACTTTGTTGCAACTAAAGGTACTGTGAGTAAACGTGACGCAACTGTGAACTTTTCACGCAACTGTGGTTTATTTTTACCGCAACTTGAAGAACTTTAACGCAACCTTAAGAACTCTTTGAAACCATATTCTTGAACCGTGTATGTTGGATTTTTATCGTTTTGGTCTTGTGTAGTTTTAGAATAAATACCTTTATTTTTCTAAACTGTTGTGGAATCAGTTTGTGGTGTTTTCACTGTGTTACTGTGAGTGTTGGTACAAATACTTTACGCATTGCCTCTGATTAGCCTAGACTGCTCAGGCCAAGCTACCTAGAGGGCGAGCAGGGGTTATCTCAGAGAGTTATCTCCTTGTCCTGACTAGAAGCAAGGGTCCCTATTTGGACAGTGGTACCTACCTCTGCCAACTAGAGACCCCCAGATCTAACATTGGTGGTCAGGCGGTGGGATTTGAACTTGTATTTGTACTTGACCCACAGTAATTGGTGTACATCACTAGTGAGTGCAGACCACTACGCCACCGCATACTACTGGTTTTTGGTTTTGATTTTTCTATTTTTGAGTAACTCTTCAACACATCATGTCTGTGCATGGGAAGGCACCCAGTAAAGAGGCAGAAGTAGAGATGGAGTTTGCCATTGGAGATTTGTATTCATACAAAGTTGAGCAACTTAGGAAATTCTGCCTTGAGTTTGAGTGCCCCATAAAAAGCGCCTACAGAAAGGAGGAGCTGCAGAAAATCTTGATGGCCCATTGGGAGGCACAAGAGGGAGAAGATGATGTGGATGTAGAAAATGGTTTTCAAATCAAAGATCTGCCAGTGGGCAGAGTAGGCTCAGGAGCTGGCAGCAACCACTCCGGTAGGGGCCTCACCCCAGAAGAGTTACAAGAAAATCAGAGAGTAAGAGAATATGAATTGGAAGTCATGAAAATGAGAATGCAAATGAAGCAATTTGAAATGGATAAAGAGAGAGAAAAGGCGGCGGAGGAGAGCAAAAGTGCCCGCGCCTTAGAAGAGAAGAAATTGCTTTTGGCTCATGAGTTGAGCATGAGAGAACTGGATCTTAAAGCCAAGGAGGTGGATGCCAGTTCTAATGGTGGCAGCGCGCAGCCAGTGCATGGGGGTAAAGTATATATTCCCAAGGACCTGGTACAGAATTACCATAGGGGTGAGGATATTTATGCCTGGTTCACTTCGTATGAAATTGCATTGAAGATGAATGGTGTGCCTGATCAGCATTGGGGGGCGGGCCTGTGGAAACATTTTGAGGCATCTGGGAGGAGTGCTCTAGAGCCCTTAGAATTAGCAGGTGCCATGACCTACCCCAATATGAAGGAGGCCTTATGTCTCAGGTATGGCCTTACCCCAGAGCAGTACAGACTGCAGTTTAGGAACACCAAGAAGAAAGAGTCTGAGACTTGGATGGAGTGTGTGAATTTGTACTCGCGTGCACTGGAAGGTTGGATGAAGGGCAGTAAAGTAACTGATTTTAAGGGGTTGTTGCATTTAATCAGTTGGGAGCACTTGAGTAGTCTTTGTGTTCCAGAGCTGCGCCAGCATCTTTTAGACAGCAAGCTGACAGACCCCATTGAGCTTGCTAAGGAGGCGGACCGCTGGACCAGTACCAGGGTCCACAGAGGAATTGTGGGTACCACAGCCAAAGGTGGGCAGGGTCCCCAGCAGAAGAGTGGGGGGGACAAGGGTAACCAAAAGGAGTTCTCAGAAGGGCCCCAAAATAGTTCCCAGGGAAAGGAATCCCAAACCCCCAAACCTAAGCAGCCATGGCCCTCTAAGGGCAGGCGGGACAATAAAGACAACAGGGGCCCACCTACCTGCTATCACTGCAATGAGGTGGGCCACATAGCTCCAAAATGTCCCAAGAAGAAGCAAGCACCCACTGGTGCCCCCACCCCAGCGTTAGCTAGTGTAGCTTTGGGAGGGGATTTGGTTTCTAGTGATTGGGGGGAGTTAGCGGTTATGACCCTTGTCTCTCTAGGAGACCAAGAGATGGTCCAGGAAACCTTACTGCCCTCTAACACTAAGAAATATGGGCAGAAGGTGACCATCAATGGGAGGGAGGTTGAGGCTTTGAGAGACACAGGAGCCAGCGTGACATCCGTGAGGTGTCAGTGGGTGTCTGAAGAGCAAATCATCCCTGGTGTACTCCGCCCTGTAGTGGCAGCTGACAGTTCAGTGCGCCTCTGCAAGCTGGCGAAAGTTCCCTTTGCATGGGGAGGAGTCTCTGGTCTTTTGGAGGTAGTTGTCAGTGATGCCTTGCCTGTAGACTGTCTGTTAGGCAACGACCTGGAGAGTTCTCCATGGAAGGATGTAGAACACAGAACTCACTTGGAGATGTTGGGTCTGCCTGCGTGGATCTGTGTGACCACGCGTGCTATGGCAGCCAGTAAGGGTGATTCAGCAGAACTGGAGCCTGAAACAGTGGCCCAGAGACCTGCCAGGAGAGGAAGAGGCCGAGGGCGCGGGAAACCAGCCCCAGCCGTTCCCACGGTCCAGGAAGGAGCAGAACCTGAGGGGGATGCCCTGGAACCTACAGGGGAACAGGTAGCCGAACTGGGAGAATTGCCTGAGCTGACCCATTGGCAGCAAGAAGGTGGTCCCTCCAGGGAGGAATTCTGCCAGGCGCAGAAAGAATGCCCTTCCCTCGAGGGTCTGCGACAACAGGCTGTAGACCAGGCAGCAGGTGGAGCAGCCAGAGATCACTTTATCTACTGGGAAGATGACTTGTTGTATAGTGAGCCTAAGTTTGCTGAGCCCGGTGCAGCCCGTGTGCTGGTGGTACCCGAGCGCTTCAGAAACTTCCTAATGGGTCTGGCTCATGACGTGCCTCTTGCAGGACATCTGGGGCAAGACAAGACCCTAAACCGGCTTGTCACCCACTTTCACTGGCCCCAGATGAGAAAGCACGTTGGTTCCTTTTGCAGATCTTGCCAAACCTGTCAAGCCAGTGGCAAGACTGGAATGAAGCTGAAGGCCCCCCTTCAGCCCTTCCCAGTGGTGAGCACCCCTTTCGAGCGGGTGGGCATAGACATCGTAGGGCCCCTGGATCCCAAGACAGCCTTAGGCAACAGGTTCATCCTGGTCTTGGTGGACCATGCCACTCGGTACCCGGAAGCAGTCCCTCTCCGGACAATCACAGCACCCGTGGTGGGCCGTGCATTGATGGGGATCTTTTCCCGTGTGGGGTTCCCCAGAGAGGTGGTCTCCGACCGGGGTACCAACTTCATCTCTAGGTATATGAAGTCTCTGTGGGAGGAGTGTGGGGTAACTTATAAGTTCACCACTCCTTACCACCCGCAAGGAAATGGGTTGGTTGAAAGGTTCAACCGGACCCTGAAAGGTATGATTATGGGCCTAGCGGAGCCCATGAGACGTAAGTGGGACGTCTTGTTACCATGCCTGTTGTTTGCCTACAGGGAGGTGCCTCAGAAGTCCTTAGGATTCAGTCCCTTCGAACTCCTGTATGGCCACCCTGTTAGAGGACCTCTCTCACTGGTGAAGGAGGGTTGGGAAAAGTCCCGTGGGAAAACCCCCCAGGATGTGTTCAGCTATGTGCTGGCCATCCGCAACCAGACACAACGCTTCAGGAAGCTCGCTCAGGCGAACCTGGAAGCAAGCCAGGAAGAAATGAAGAGATGGTATGACCAGAATACCACTCTGGTCGAATTTCAACCTGGGCAGGAAGTGTGGGTGATGGCACCAGTGGAGCCTTGTGCGCTCCAAGACAAGTGGACTGGGCCATATGAGGTGGTGGAAAGGAAGAGCGAGGTAACCTACCTGGTTGACATGAAGACTCCCAGGCAGCCCCTGAGAGTCTTGCACGTGAACCGCCTCAAACCCCACTTTAAGAGGTCTGAAGTAACCATGCTCCTGGCTACAGATGCAGGAATGGAAGAGGATAGTGATCCTCTCCCTGACCTCCTGGCAGTTAAGGAGCAAGATGGGTCAGTGGATGGTGTGGTCCTCTCGCCCACCCTGACCCCAGAACAGCAGAGTGACTGTCGCCAAGTGTTGGGTCAGTTCTCCTCCCTGTTCTCCCTGACCCCAGGAGTCACCAACTGGTGCGTCCATGATGTGGACACTGGAGATAGTCTGCCTGTGAAACAGAAATTTTACAGGGTAGCTGACAAGGTCAGGGCCAGCATCAAGGAAGAGGTTTCCAAGATGTTGGCGCTAGGGGTGATTGAGCCCTCCAGCAGCCCCTGGGCTAGCCCAGTGGTCTTGGTCCCCAAGAAAGCTGCTACCCCCGGTGGCCCCACAGAACTCCGGTTTTGCGTGGACTACCGTGGGCTCAATGCGGTCACGAAGACTGACGCACACCCCATCCCCAGAGCTGATGAGCTCGTGGATCGGTTAGGAGCTGCCCGCTACCTCAGTACATTTGATTTGACTTCGGGGTACTGGCAGATTGCCTTAACTGATGGGGCCAAAGAGAGGTCTGCATTTTCAACGCCAGAGGGGCACTTCCAGTTCCGTGTCATGCCCTTTGGGTTGAAGAATGCCCCTGCCACATTCCAGAGGCTGGTTAACCAGGTACTGACCGGGCTGGAGGAATTCAGCGCCGCATACCTGGATGACATTGCTGTGTTCAGCTCCACGTGGGAGGAACATCTGCAACACCTCTGCGAAGTGTTGAAGGCTCTGCAAAGGGCAGGCCTCACTATCAAGGCCAGCAAGTGCCAGATAGGGCAGGGATCTGTGGTGTATTTGGGACACCAGGTGGGGAGCGGCCAGGTGGCGCCCCTACAGGCCAAGATTGATACCATTCTGGCTTGGGAGCCCCCCAAGACCCAGAGAGAGGTGAGAGCCTTTTTAGGACTCACCGGGTATTACAGGCGTTTTGTCAAGGGCTACGGCACCATTGTCGCCCCTTTGACAGAACTCACTTCCAAGAAGTTGCCCAAAAGAGTTGACTGGACTGACGCCTGCCAAACTGCTTTTGAAACCCTGAAAACTGCTATGTGCACAGCGCCGGTGCTCAAGGCACCTGACTTTTCTCGTGAGTTCATAGTTCAGACAGACGCTTCAGAGCATGGTGTGGGAGCAGTACTCTCGCAGATCACTGAGGAGGGAGGAGACCAGCCGGTAGCCTTCATTAGCAGGAGACTACTCCCCAGGGAACAGAGGTGGAGTGCGATTGAGAGAGAAGCATTTGCTGTGGTCTGGGCTCTGAAAAAGTTGAGGCCCTACCTGTTTGGGACTCACTTCCGTGTTCAGACCGACCACAGGCCCCTCAGATGGTTAATGCATATGAGGGGTGAGAACCCAAAGCTGTTGAGGTGGTCCATCTCCCTACAGGGAATGGACTTTACGGTGGAACACCGCCCTGGTACGGAACACGCCAACGCTGATGGTCTGTCCAGGTTTTTCCGCCTTAGTGAAGAGCACTTCCAAGAGGGTGGGTAGTTCTCCCCATTTTCAGCTGGAGGGGACACGTGTTAGACCTGGCATCTTTGGCGTGGTTTCCCCTATCTTTTTGCCTCTACCTCCTGTATTTTTGATGCTGTGCTGGATTTCGTTTTTGCTGGTTTAGATGCTTTGGACACTCTGCCACTGCTGACCAGTGCCAGAGTGTAAGTGCTCCCTGTGTAAATTGTTATTCTGATTGAATATACATGTTTGGCATATTTGTATCACCATGAAGTCCCTAGTAAAGTGCACTGGGTGTGCCAGGGCTGGTGATGACAAATGCTACTAGTGGGCCTGCAGCACTGATTGTGCCACCTACATGAGTAGCTCTAAAATGGTGTCTCAGGCCTGCCACTGCAGTGCCTATGGGCAGTTTAGAACTGCCATGTCCTCCTGGTCAGTGTCCCCACTGACCAGGCCTAACCCTTCCCTTTTTGTGCACATCAGTCACCCCTATGGAAGGCCCAAGGTACCCCCCTGGGCAGGGTGCAGTGTATGTAAAAGGTAGAGCATGTACTGGTGCAGGTAACATGTTCTGGTAGTGAATTACAGCCATTTTCGTTTTTCACTATTGTAAGGCTATCTTGCTCCATAGATTAACATGGGGGATGCTGGCTACAGTGGTTAACAGCATTTCTTCCCATAGGAACAAGATAGGACATAAGTATCTAGTATCCCTGAACTCAGAATTTAATAACACATCTTTTAGGAAAGGTTGTTTTTAAATCCTGTGTTTGAGAACAGCACTTTTAGAAAGTTGCTGTTCTCTTGTCTGAACCTTCTGTGTGCCTGGGCCTGTTTGTGTATTGACTGTCTGGTTTGTGAGTGACAGGGGCTGGGGAACTCCCCGGCAGGATGGATGAGTCAGCACTAGGCTGAATGACTTGAGTGGTGGGAGGAGTTAGCACCTGGGCTGAATAGGGCTGTGCCTGCCTTCCACAATGCTGGCTCCACCCCCCTGCTGGGCGGCTGAGGACCCTGCCCCTCACTCTGAAAGGAAAGATGCAGCCACCAAAACAAAGTGCTCAGGATCCACCCAGAACTGGTTCAGACCGGGCACAGGGCCCACATGCACCAAGAGAACAAAGACTTTAGGGGTATAAGTACAGGACCCCTGACAACAGAAAATTAGATCATCCTGGAAATCAAGAAGGAACCTCTGCCAAGGAGAAAGCTGACTCTGAAGAAGGAAGATTGTCTTGCTGTTGCTCTGCTGGACTGACCTGCTGTTGCTTTGCTGCCAAGGAGAGGGGAAGGACTTTGCTGTGAGCTGTGTCCCCTGTCTTGAAAGGAATCTCCAAGGGCCTGAGAAGAGCTGGCTCCCTGTTTTGAAGTCCCAGGAACAAAAGGACTTCACCCCCAGCTTCCCTGAACTCTGCTGAGTGAGTTCTGTCCCTCCTAGAGTGCTTGATCCAGTTGTGGGGCCTCTGGAGGTTGGACCTGTGCTGGGAAGCTTGAGACTAAAGCTTGAGAGACTTTTGAAATTGAAAAGTGTCGCATCGCTCGCTTGCGGAGCGCATCCCCGACAGTGCGAGAAGTTTCCCGCCGCTACGGAGGTCGAGATCGTCGCAGCGCCTGACGCCGCTGCCAGAGACGTCGCATCCTCCGTTTGCGGGACGCACCAGACCGGTGCGGGAGAATCGAACATCGCTGCGAGTATCGTCGCAGAGCCTGTCATCGCTGGGTGAGAACGCCGCACCGCTTGCTTGCGGACCGCATCACGTCGCTGCGAGTGTCGTCGCAGAATCATCGCATCGAGGAGCTGCGAGAGAAAGGATCACCGCTGGACCGCGCATCGTCGCCCCGGAGATCGTCGCAGCACCTACGAGATCGTCGCATCGTGCCTTTGCGAGAACAGACTTCCTACGGAACCTACGCACCGGAATCCATACAAGTGGCCTTCCTCCCCATACAGACCGGATTCGTCGCAACACGCCCGCTGCTGCAGCGGGGCTGTCGCATCGCCTCCCCAGGGTCTCAGGAGCAACGCATCGCTTGTTTTCCACCGCACCAGCTTCTGCTTTTGGAACTTTGTTGCAACTAAAGGTACTGTGAGTAAACGTGACGCAACTGTGAACTTTTCACGCAACTGTGGTTTATTTTTACCGCAACTTGAAGAACTTTAACGCAACCTTAAGAACTCTTTGAAACCATATTCTTGAACCGTGTATGTTGGATTTTTATCGTTTTGGTCTTGTGTAGTTTTAGAATAAATACCTTTATTTTTCTAAACTGTTGTGGAATCAGTTTGTGGTGTTTTCACTGTGTTACTGTGAGTGTTGGTACAAATACTTTACGCATTGCCTCTGATTAGCCTAGACTGCTCAGGCCAAGCTACCTAGAGGGCGAGCAGGGGTTATCTCAGAGAGTTATCTCCTTGTCCTGACTAGAAGCAAGGGTCCCTATTTGGACAGTGGTACCTACCTCTGCCAACTAGAGACCCCCAGATCTAACAATTGCATTTTGAAAGACAGAGCAGAGAAATCTATTTCTCACTTTCAAAATAAAAAGCAGATTGCATTTCCACATACAAGTTAGCATCTTCCCTTGCGGAAAAGCAATGCCGACTCCCGATTAATGCAGGAAGCCGGTGAGACCGTGGGGGTATTGTACCTCCCCTCACGGTCTCCAACATTTAGGGTCCCCGGAGATTTTATGGTAAAATTACAAGTTGCGCGCCCAGCGCAGTGCTCAGTACGGCCTCCTGGTGTGCACGCGCTGGATACACAACTCATAATCTGTAGGGCGCGCGACTCCAGTGCCTTTGATGCACAACTTCTACAAGTTTGGGACTTGGCATTACTTTTCCACATCACGAGTTACTAACATACATCTCCCCATGTGGAAAAGCAATCTGATTTTGATTTTTAAAGAGAGAACAGATTTCCTTGCTATGGGAGGGTGGGATGGACACCGTGGAACACTGCAGGAACTGGCCCTCCCATAATACATAAAGCCCCGGGGAATGGTATTCCCTGGGGCTTTGTAGACCTTACAGCCCCCCCCTCTCCCTAGCCATACTTTTTTTTGTAGCCCCGGTGGGTAATGGGGCCCTTGAGTGCTCCAGGAGTCGAGCCACGTAGTCCCCCTCCCACAATACATAAACCCAGACGGGTGATGGTCCCCGCGGCTTTCTGGACCTTCAAACCCTCCCCCCACCATTTTTTTATTTTTAGCCCCGGGCGCTGACGATCTCCTAGTCTGGGAGTCCCCTCTGGGCCCCACAAAAAATGTAATAATTTTGCCCCCGGGATTTAACCCCCGCAGACAAATTATTTTTAAAAAACCTCCTTTTTATTTTATGGCACAGTCCACGCACCCTACACGCATTCCGGTTTAATAAATAAAATAAAAATGTGGGCCCTGGGGGTTCTTCTAGGACCCCCTAAGCAGGTCTAGAGGGTAAAATTATTTCTACCCTGCCCCCTTTCTCCATTTTGAACACATATTCCACTGACTTCCTCAGCCTCGCTTCTACCGAGGCACAAAATGGCTGCCAACAGTTCCTGGTTTTGAATGTTTATAACCAATTGATAGCCAATTAGCATTGAGCGCGTGATCAAGATGGTGCACTTATGCTACGATGGCAATCCTCGCACAATCCGCGTATCCACTGCGCCAATAGATATATAAATGACTTTAACCGTAATTTTCTCAGGAACTACTGAACAGATTGACACCATGTAAGCAAAAGGCACAAGTCGGAACTGAGGACTACCTCTCTGCCAAATTTGGTGTAATTCCGTTCAGCCATTCGGGCTGTAGCCGTGGCTAAATGTCCTCTGGGAAATTGCATAGGGAAAACTATGGGACCCCCTTTTTTCTTGGCCCCTGCTTGACCAATCACCCCCACCTTTCAGAGAAGGAGCGGAACTGAGCTGGCCAAAAGTTTGGGAGATTTCAAGAAGATTCATCAATGGACGCCAAAGTTACTGCCAATAGAATGCTGCGGTTTTCCTATGGATAATAGGTCCTAACTATTACTACCTACTGGCGACCACCAGTAGGTAAAAAGCAATATATATATATATATATATATATATATATATATATATATATATATATATATATATATATATATATATATATATATATATATATATATATATTCAAAGTGCTTAGATATGGAGTTAAGAATAGTAAATCTATACTCACTGACTTGTACTTACCTTCTCGATAATTAAGTCCTTGGTAATTTTTAAAATATCTTATGCCCACACCAAGGGGTCCATTAGGATGGCGGACGGACAAAGTCCATCCGCCATCCTGTCGGGGGCAGGTACCGTCCGCCACAAGGGCGGAGGCTCCGTGCCCCCAATTAGGATGCACCCGCCACAGTGCGGGTGCATCTCGCATTTTTAACATTGCGGTGGACGGTGCTTAAAGCCCCGGCCACCGCAATGTGAAAAAAGCATGTTGTGCGTTTCACAGCACAACATGATAGGCACCGCGCTGTGCCTGCCATGTTGTGCTGTGAAACGCAGGGGGGTACCAATAGGTACCCCCCATGTGCACCCCACACCCCCCCATCACCCTGGGGGCCCGCAACGAGCCCCAATAGCAGGAACTGTATGCCTTTTCGTGGCGGCATTGCCGCCACGGAAGGGCATTCCCCTCAGGCCATCCTAATATGGCTGGCGGTGTCTGATAGACACCGCCACCATATCAGGCCTTTTCCGCCGCAGTGGCAAGGCGACCGTGGCAGAAAAGCGGTGGACGGTCTTCCCATCTGCCACGGTCCCCCCCGCCATTGTAATATGGTGGGGGTAAAAAAGGTTGTAGACGGCAACGATGGCGGACGGATCGCCGCCGCCTGCATGGCGGTGGCGATCCGTACGCCATCCTAATGGACCCCTAAGTTTCTGTTTCTGATATTCTGCAAGTGATCCATATCAGGCTGTAGTGCTCGTCCAGTTTACTCTTTTGATTTCTTGTCACAATGAGCGACTCACATATAGGAAAACAGTTGCATTTCTGACAATTGGATGGCAGTAATTTGACAGTGATGCTGGTAGGCTTTCTTCCCTGATAATATTACAGCAGAGTCCCCAAACTAGTTTCAGTTATCACCAGCCATCTCCTGACATATATGCGTTCCCCTTTATTTCATCTTGCAATATCATATCACATCATGCACGAGTCAAAAAACAATGGATTTAGGCCCAGATCTCTGTATTGGGGGTGACTGTATGACATTGTTCCGCATTCCGTTTCTCAATTGTTATTTCTGCCTTTGTCACTATGGGTGCGGATGGTATGACCAGAAATGTGTCCCATGCTTACCATGCCAATGGGGTTAAGCTAGCCTGGTTGATGAGGGGTGATACCCCAAAATCAGTCCCAGGTCTAGGGAAGACCATGCTTGGCAGGTCGGACTGGACTGTTCTCATGACACGCAGGGTCAAGACTGATTTGCATATGGCGGGGTCCAAACTGGCGTGGCATGGTGAGCAAAAAATGATGGACTGAATTCAGATCTTTGTGACTCATGGTGAATGTTTGCATTGTTCAGCATTCCGTCCATCATTTGTTGCTTTTGGTTTATTTGCCTAGGCATGAAGGGTATGCCCAGACATTGGTCCTGTGCTCAACGCACCAATGGATTCAAGCTAGCCTGGCTGATGAGGGGTGATACCCCAAAACTTGCCCCAGGATGCTTGTTTCCGGTCTGGGGCGGACCTGGATTTGCAGTTTAGGGCTGGATTGTTCTGATGAGGAGCAGGATAAAGAGTGATTTACATATGGCTGGTTCCAAACTGGGGTGGCGTGGTGAGTAAAAGAACAATGGATTAAACCCAGATCTTTGTGACTGTGGGTGAATGTTTCCATTGTTCAGCATTCCGTCCATCATTTGTTTTTTTACAACCGTAATCTGTGTCACAGATGCGTGTCAGAGTACTGTTATCAAAAAACTTGTCTGAACAATTAGACTGTCCTAAAAAAAGTTTAAAAAAAATATAATCCCGTTGGGTGTAGATTTTCTTCAATTAACTCTAACTGGGAGATATGTTTGTATGTTTGTGAACAATTTATAGGAAACAATAGGCCATCTAGTAAGATATGGCACTGTTTCTGTCATGCCGGGTGCTGGCGCACTTTAGGCTTCCCTGCACCTTGCAGTACCGTGAAAGGGTGTGTATGTGAAATCTAGCACAGGCTTTATACTAGAAATGTATCCTTCCAGTACAAAATACTATGCTTGAATATAACTTTCCTAACGTTGTGCATGTGCTGTACATTACACCAGACATGCAAAGTTTGACATATTTTGAAAAAACAAAACTTTAATGTTCTGCCTGCCACGAGAAGGTGGAAAGTTTTGGTGCACAGCCTTGCCTACCATTTTAATAAATAAGGCTTAGTCTTAAAAGCAGTGGATTAGGCAAGCCTTCATACCACCAATGACACCCCTTTGAGCAAAAGAGCTCAAAGTAGCCAAAGCGCTACTTTGCATTACTTTGGGGCTATTTTCCAGAACAAATCAAGCTTTGTGTTGGAAAGTGTATCCCATTTCAAGGCTTTGCATGGGTTGCGACATCGTTTGGTGCAAAGGTTTGCTAACCCCGGCCCAATATTCCCGACAGAAGAAATGCTAGTTACGAAATGTTGGTGTCGTACCTGTGTCACTTTACTATATTGGTTACACCAATTAAAGGACAAGTGAAGACTTCTATGAAAATAAGAAACTTAAAATAGATGAGTAACCCAAGTTTCCTTTTATACAAAAGAAAAAGCCGCCATCAAATTGGCACAAGAAACAACAAAGCATGCAAAAATGACATGCAATTCACATTTGCATATATTTGCATATATTGTCAGTGATGAGCAAATGTTCTTTTGTATTTTGGGAAAAGCTCGTGAATTGCTGAATTACCAGAGGCAGAGTCACGATATTTGCTTCTTGGCGAGATGCGTCTTGTAAAAACTGATAACATTTTGTAGAACGTTCATGCAGATGCTCAACCAAGAGTGCGGTGCGTCTGGAAAGCACCAGTGAGTAAAATATTCAATTCATCCCTCGCTGAATCCTGGACTAATTAAGTATGAACATCTTCCAAAGTGAATACAAATACAAGGAAAGTTGCATTGGCTTAAATATTGCAATCGTGTAGTGGTGCGGAAGAAATATAATAGCTCTTGTCACAATTCCAGTCCACCAGCCTAAGGCCCTCCGCGTCTTCCCGCCTTTTTAACCAGTCAGTTTATGCATTTTTTATTGCCGTTGAGCATAAAAGTACGGAATTGTTGTAGTCATACCCATGGCCGGACTGGGAACGCAAAGCAGCCCAGGCAATTTGTGTACAACCTGCCCCTCCCTATCCGAGGCATAGCGAGGGAGGGCAGCACGCGAGCCTGACCACTACAAAGAGGGATGGAGGGGTTCTCTCCCCAAGAAAATTTTGGGAAAAATTGCAAAAGTGGTGCATTCTACAACACATTTTCATTATATATTCAATTGGATTAGATTTTAGATCACTGTAAATGATGACCTTACAGTGCACCAGGATAGGACAATCCTGTTGGGGCCTTTCAATGATTCCCTCACTTTCACCCTTCAACGGGTCCCCTGATCTCGCCATGTCTTTCATTTGTCTCATAGGGCCTCTCAAACAAGTGTAGGGTGTCGAAGCACTTTACATCACACCCACATATAGAGATAATGAATCATATGTGCGTGTAAATCAGTGTTTCGAAAATGGTACATAAGACAAAAGGGAATACAAGGTGTAGGATTTACATGTCATCCATACTAGTAGGCATTTTGTAAGAGAGCGTGGTCTGAAGAAGCATAAACGCAGGATTCAAAACATAACACAGTGGTTGAATTTACTAATAAGAATGTATTTCTAGCCAAGAAAACCCATTTTAGCAACATTAGGATAATGAAAGACTGTGGGAATAACATAGCTTTCGAACCTGTACCATGCAGTTTTCATGCAGCTCTTTGATGGCAGTTCATAGCTCACTGTGCTAGATTTATTACGATTTAAGCTATGAATTGCAAGAAACTAAAGGACCTCTGTGACAAAAGCAGTAACCTACTGAGCTATGCACATTAAATACAGTTTTGTGATCTGTATGGTACATGTTCTTTGCAGAAGGTATATTAAACCTCTGAACTACATTAGATGAGTCAAAGCTACCAATATACAAAACTCTGATCTCTCTCCAGCAGGAAGATAAACCACCAAAGATATCACTCTTGCCACTTTAATTATTGCTTGAAAACTGCTGGGTATACAAGGAACTCTGTACTGAGAGTAAGAAGAGAGTCATTATGCTAGACAGTTCTGCAGATGTTGTTATCTGGGGGTCAATATTGCAGCACTGCGAACTGGCCCCTAGTAACAAAACCAGCCTCCCGGGGAAATGCCTGATGCCCAGTACCGCCCAGTACTGCCCTGGCCTCAGTCATGCACCACCAAACATGATTTATCACCCTCTTTGAAGTAAACAGGGTGGTACTCTGAAATGAAGCTGCAGCAGCGTTGAAGAGAAGAAACATTTATTTCAGGACTAGGCTATAAATAGCAACCACCAGCTCCTCACCAACGTTCACAATGCCCATTGAAAACGTTCACAATGCCCATTGAATCTTCTAATAAGACTCTGCACACAATGATGTGCATGGAAACAACCTAGACTACTCATTAAGTAATAGTGCTATAAGAATTTACCTTTCATGCTTGCATATCAACCGCCATTTGAATGCATCTACTGGATCACCGGTCAGGGCAGGCCACCCTGACACTAAGAGCCAGCCCAGGGTGGCTGGTGTTATTGTGATCTGAGTGCTAAGGGTGTCATGCAACCCAATTCAATTATTGAGAATTTAAGGACAGCTGTAATTGGGGTGCAGTGGGCCACTCACATCGCAGAGGACAAGTGCCACTGCAACTGCTGAAATGAAAACTAAATCTGTGATATTTCCTGCATGGTACAAGGGAAATATGGGTAACAGAGGCATCCAATTATGACTAGCAAAGAATGTCACTCCATTCACTTCGCCACCACACAGAACATCTTTATTCACAGCAGTGAGTCACTTAATGCGGAAAGAGAGTGCCTTTCTACTTGCTCAGAGGTTTGGAGAAAGTCCAGAGGCATGTGGTCAGAACAGATTAGAAGCCACTTGGACTGCACTCCTTCACATTAGTGCTATCGAGTATGCACTTGGGGTAGCGTTTTAACACAAAATGAGTCGATGATATAGCTATAAACATGTGCAGAAGTGAAGTGTAGGATTTGATAAAAAAATAAGTGCGTTTAAATGTAAAAATAATCTGTAGAAGATAAACATATTTCCTCACTAGGCCTGAAAAGATGAAGTTGCAGTGCTTGGCCCAAAAGCTGCCATGACTAAGTAATGTTGATAGAACCTAAAATGTTTATTTTCTTGACCTTTTCTTCAATGTGTTTATCATAACAAATAATAGTTGCATAAATGTTTTCAACTATTCCCGCAAGATGTTTCTATTTACACAAAGAACACTGTTAACAAATGATTAGAAATTAGTCTTTAAAATGGGAAATTAAGAAGTTCACATATGTAGATTCTGCATATAAACTAGATGTTGGCATTCTTACGTGACTCATAATTCCTTTCAATAAATGGTTGATCAAAATGTTTTCTTTTCATTATATAGATACTTCAACTTTTATATAGATCATTGTTATTGGAATGGTAGAAAGGCATTTTGTAAGCAAAATAGTAGTCCTGAACGGGAGAATGGCCTTTATTGAAACTTAGAGTTGATATACCATTGTTGCAAATTTAACATTGCTTTAACACTGATTTTAAGTCTTTGCCCTGTCCCCCCAGAATCATTATTTACAGCAATGAATGTGTTGTATTTTGTATTCAATAATTTAGTTTAAAAAGAAAGAGTTCATACAAATATAATCAAGTGCAATACAACAGAGCAAAGTGATCAATAAAGAAGTAAAACATTTAAGAGAATATACACCCAATGATAGAATATATGTCAGAAAAAGTAATGAAATCACAAGTAGTATCGAATCAATATATAATATGCAAAGAATATCACATAATAAATTGATAGCAAAAAATTTGAGAAAAAAATTCTTATATTCCAAAAAGACCAAAAAATATCAGAAAGAAAGGAAGAAGAAGAGAAAAGGAAAGGAGACAGGCATAAGAAGAGGGATTAAGGAAAGAAGGGAAGAGCAAGAAGGCGATAACTAGAAAAGTAGATAATTGGATAGATAGAAAGCTAGATAAAGAGATGAATAGATTGGGACACCTACTACAGTGTGGGAAATAAATTAAGAAGTAGAGACAAAGGGATATTGGGCTACCAACCCTTGAGAGGACAGATTCATATATTTATCCAGAGACCTCCAAATAGTATTAGAGATGGAAGGAGTATAATGTTCCTCTTCGACAGAAGTATGGGCAACACGAAGAAATGATACCCAAGCCCACCAAATACGATAAGACAGGAGATTAAAGGACTTCCACTCAGTTAAAATAATGTTTACAGCAATTTATATAAAGGGATCTAATAGCTGCATCTCAGCATCATCCAAGGGAAGAGGAGTACATGCAGTCCACTGTCCCAATAAGATCATAGGTAACGAGAGCTCCAATGAAATATCAAAGATTAGTAATCAATGTTTCTGAACTAAATCCCAAAAGGATTGTAGTAACGAGCATTCAAAAAACATATGTTGGTGAGTGCCTGAAACCAAATTACAATTCCAACAAAGATCATTATCCCTCAGCTTCAGCTTGTATAAGCGAGCAGGGGTCCAAGGCAGAAGATTCATAGTAAAGAATTTAGATTGCATAAGAGAAGAAGCAATCTTATTTTGTAATGAAACCTTCCCAATTAACTGCCATGACTCTTGTGAGATATGTTTGAAGATATACCTATCAAAATGATGTGACCATTTATCTTGTCTAATAGTAGCCTGTGAGGGAAGTGGCGCAGATACAAAATTTATATATTTTTGAGGCAGTATGACCTGAACGAGATCACATAGATAGAAGTGAAATAGTAACCAAGTCTGTACAGAGGGTTACTTTAGAGAGGGCAACTTTTAATTTAAAAAAATTAAAGAAATCTATATTGTTAAGATTATATTTACTGGCCAAGGAAGAAAGGGGAAGAGGATCATCACTGGAGTCATAAAAATGATTAACCAATGTAAGACCTCTATTAGCCCAGGAAGACATCATAGCAGTATTAACATCAGTAACAATTTTAGGATTATATCTTAATGAGGACCATCTCTATTTATGAATGGGGTTGGAATCTTGACTTGAATGAGGCAACACAAGTTTAGAGGCAGTGAGAAAAGAAGGGGTAGAAAGGGGAGAGCACAACTCTTGTTTAATATAAATCCACAGAGGGGTATGGTGAGAATTCGATAAAAACCAGAGAGCACCCTGGGAAGATAAAAAAGCAATTTGATACAAGTTCCAATCTGGAAGATTACATCCACCCAAAACAGACGGCTTTCTAAGATGTTTATATGCAATTCTAGCTCGTTTGTCACTCCATAAAAACTTTGAGATAAGTATGTCAATCTCACGGAAAAAGGATAAGGACAATCTCACAAGCAACATGGAGATTAAAAAGGTCATAATCAGAGTTATCATCATCTTAAGAGTCTGAAACCTTCCCCACCAGGGAATATATTTCGGAGACCAGTAGGACACAAGATCTTTAATCTTAGCTAGAATATGAGATTCATTCTAAGAGATAGTATCTCTATTTATTTTATTACAAAACCAAATACCTAAGTATTTCATTTGAGTCAATTGCCACTTAAAGCCGGCCTCACCCATGTGAGAAGGGAAGCACGACGCATTAAGAGAGAACATTTCCATCTTGTCTCTGTTCAGAGTATATCCTGAAATGAGTGAAAACTCTTTAATGGTATTAGAGATGGCACGAATGGCAGTAGCAATGTCTCCTGACCAGTTGAGGACATTGTCTGCGAATGCAGCCGTTTTAATTGTATGTGAACCAACCTGGAAGCTTTTGATATTGTCATTTAAATTGAGTAACCGGAGGAGTGGGTCTATAGCCAATAGAAAAAGAAGGGGTGATAACGGGCACCCTTCTCTAGTGCCTTGACGTAGATTAAAAAAGTAAAACATATCCCCATTAACTCTGATGTTAGCTTTAGGTTACGCATATAGGGACATTACCATGTTGATAAAAGAATCCTCTAAGTTATGAGATTGGAGAACAGCTTGTAAAAAAGGCCAAGAAACTTTATCAAAAGCTTTTTCAGCATCAAGAGCAATTGCAGCCGATGGCAAGGCAAAGAGTTTCGCTTTCTCCAATATATGACAAAAGGTTCTGATATTATCTCTAGCAAGTCTCCCTTTTACAAAGCCATCCTGGGAACCATGGATAAGGCTAGGGATTTGGCCCTCTAAACGCTTAGCCAGGATTTTTGGCAAAAATCTTAGCCTCTATATTTAGTAGCGAGATTGGATGGAAGTTTTTAGGGGCAGAATGATCTTTCCCTTCTTTCAGAATCACAACAATAGTAGCCTCAGCAGCTGAACCAGAGACTTTACCAGACATTAGAAAGTTATCAAAAACTTCCTTGAGATATTTTACAATTGAGGATGAAAAAGTCTTGTAGAAAGCAATAGGGTGACCATCAGGCCCTGGAGCCTTCCCCGACCGAGTCACCCTAATGGCTTGAATTATCTCTTCAGAATCAATCGGTTGCCCCAGAGCAGTCATCCCCAACTGCGAAATAGTATGTGTAGGAATCGAGGACAAGAATTGCTGGCACACATATAAGTTACATCGATCCTTGGGAGTGTAAAGTTTTTCACAAAAATCACGAAAAACTTGTAGAATTTCTTGAGTATGGAATTTCCTAGAGCCATTAGTGTCATTAAAATAGGAAATCTGAGCAATTTTGACATTCTCATTTTGATACTTTAAGGTGGCAGCCAACATCTTACCAGCTCTATTTTGTAGCAGCAAGTGTCTAGACTTTTGAGCATGTACACCAAGATAAGCTCTCTTAGTGACAATGGAGTTAAAAGAGTATTTCAAATTCTTGATGTCTTGCAAGAAAGACTTATCATTAGAACTTCTATATAAAATCTCTTTACATTTGATCTCATCCCCTAAAGATTGTGGCAACCTTCTGATATCACTACTCCTTTTTGCCATTTTTTTGATAATATGACCCCTAATAGTACATTTATCCTGTAGCACTATTGGGGAGTTCACCGAAGACTCATTATCATTGAAGAAATTGTCAATTTCCACAGATAGTTCTTTAACTTCATCCTTTTCATCCAAAATCTCTGTATTAAGACGCCAAATACGAGGACCTTGTTTATCCATCAAATTAAGGAGAGTTAAAGAGACAGCTGCATCATCAGAAACAACTATTGAGTGAATTATAATGTTACTAGTGTGTTTTAGAAGAGCAGCATCAACTTGAAGATAATACATGAAAAACTAGAATGTGGAGAGGAGAAAAATGTGAGATCACTACCCATCTGGTTATGTAACCTCCAAACATCAGCAAGCTGATGAGAAGCGCACATATTGAGCATTTGTTTATGTGACCTGGGAGGATAACATTTTAAAGCAGAATGTCTATCTAAGATATGATCCCAAGGCAAATTAAAATCACCTACAACAATTATTCTAGCGTATTGAGGGATGTCAGAGAGCTTTTTATTTATTGAACGCCAAAAGAGTTGATCGTCCATGTTGGGAGCCTAAATATTCATAACATATAAATCATCTGAGTCATTGGACAACCAAGAGAGCAACCATCTGCCACCTGTATCATGTTCAGCAGTGACAATAGATAGACCAGAGTTTTTTATAAATCAAGGTTGCAACCCTGTTCTTCTTATCGGCGGCTTCAGAGCAAACCACATCAAGAACCCACTGCTTCCGTAATAGCAAAGCTTCCTTAAAGGCTATCTTATTCTCCTGGAGAAGAACAACATCACCAGTTAAGATTTTGCTTTATTCTAGTATCTTGGCCCTCTTAACAGGATGATTCAATCAATGAACGTTAAGAGAGATTACATTTTGACCAGTCATGAGTAGACATGGCATCAAACAAATAATAGTATCTGATAAAAGAGAAAGGGAAGACTATATAACATGTAAACATGCACATGAATAAATGGACAGCAAGAAAAACATAAAAAATGAACAGAATCAGGAGTCCCCAAAGAAGAAAAGATAGATATAGCAGAAGAAAAGACAAAAAAGAAAAAAAGAGTGAGAGATGATTCTCCAAAGAAAAAAAGGAGCAGAAAAAAAGAAGAACCCCACTATTGGATGTCTGAACTAGACAATTTGTATGGGAGAAAATACATGGAGGAGCAACCACAGAGGCCAACACTGACAATGCAGACCGCTCAGAATTAAATAGATGTGTTATTAAGCAACAGAACATTAATGCAAATATATCCACTATTAACAATATTTCCATCAATAGGAACAGAAAGGAAACAGTCCATTAACTACCTAATGTAAGAAAGACCAACATATTATCATATCTTAAATAGAAAGGTGAGACATCAAAAAATATAAAGAGTAAATGAACTCATCATAAATAACACTAATAGATATTATAAATAACAGCCTAGGGACATATTAAATTAAGGCATCATCAATAACAATGATAGATATTATAAGTAACAGCCTAAGGCAATATTCGATTAAGGCATCATGAATAACAATAATAGATATTATAAATAACAGGATGAGACAATATTAAATGAAGGCATTATAAATACCAATAATAGATATTATAAAAACCCTCCTAAGGCAATATTTAAGTACGGCATCATAAATAGCAATAATAGATATGATAAACAACACCACCCTAAGGCATTGTAAATATTCATAAGTGATGTAATAATTCGTAAAATGAGACATTAGAAATAACAATATGAAACATTATAAATCATAAACCACTAATGTGCCCAACACTATGAAAATTGGTAGCATTTGTGAAAAAATACTAAAATATATTGAAAGATATGTACCAGATTATCAATAATCCATCAATAGGAACAGAAGGATAAAAAGTTCCAAAAAACACATATATAATATTTGAAGACAGACCAACATATTATCATATATTTTTTTGTTTTGTTTAAGAAATCTTTATTGAGATTTTGCAATACAATACAAAGGCCATATGAAAACATATGTTTTACTAAAGTAAAATAAAACATCAGGCATATGACATATGAAAAATATATAATTAGAAGGAAGAAAAAGAAAGGGATAGGAAGATAGAGAGGGATGTGCTTCCAGGAAAGGCTGAGCTCCGTCCCATCCTCTGCCTATCTCCCCTGAATTGCCCTTCCTGCTTTCCCTGCTAAACACCCTTCTGACAACTAGGAAAAAACAACCAAAGCACACCTTCACGCCGAATGTTCATATCAAATATTTGTACACTGCCAGAATCCAATATGGGCTCCCAGTGCTTCTGGCATTTAATCAGCTGACGGCCAATGAAATGGCTGCAAGACATTCATCCTAGAGCCTGCCCCAAAAATAAAGTCCAGACGCTGTGCTAAAGGGTTGAGGATGCCTGTTCCCAGGCACTTCTTGCATCTTGTGCAAATATATGTTTTTTCTTTCACTCTCCCCTGAAAGGAGGCTTCTCTCAGAGGGCTGATTTCATGCAATAAAATGTCTTTTTTGTTTAAAAAAAAAAAAAAAAAAAGGAAGATAGAGAGGGAGAAAGAAGAAGGAAAAGGAAAGAGGAAGAAGAAAAGAAGGGAAAGGGAAAAGAGATCCAAATCATGTATAAGGGGAATATTTGCAGAGAAAGAAAGAAAGAGAGTAAACTTAAAGGAGGGTTAGAAGAAAGGTAAGTAGTAAAGGGAAGCCAAAGGAGATCAGATTTGATTTTTGCAGGAACAGAAGGAGAGTAAGCAGCAGCAATCCTGTGTTCATCACAAATAAAATTCCACCAAGTATGTAAAGACAATTTGGAGTTATCCTTCCAGGACGATAAGATTACTTTAAAGGCTAAAGCAATAAAAAGATCAAACAATCGTGAAGCAGAGGGTACAATGTCTATATCAGGTGATAAAGATCCTAAAAAAACATTCAATAGAGATAAAGTAGCGGTGAGGTTAAACATTGGCATACAAACATTCCAAACAGAATTCCAAAAAGATAAAACAGCAGAACATTCGTATAATTGATATTTCAACGTGCCCATTTCATTAGAAAAGGACCAACAAAGTGGGGAAGAAGTTGGTGAAAACTTACATATACTAACAGTAGTAATAATAGCTCTGTGATAAATAAAAAAACAAAGATTGAGTTATACGGGCGGCAGCAGAAACTTTAAACACCTTGGACCATAATTTATCCCAAGTTATAACAGAGAGGGAAACGGACAGGTCAGTTTTCCAAGCAATCTCAATAGTTGACTTAGAACGAACAATAACATTCGATAACAATATTTTATATACAAGGGCAGCTTTAGGTCTGTGGGTCGAAAATAAAGGATATCAAGGAGTAGAGGGAGTGAGAGGTGGTGAGGTAGGTGGGAGTGAGAATGTAGACAAATGAAATTGTATGGCAGTAGTGATGATATGTTCATTAAGGAAGGAGTCAGGTAACTGATAACTAATTTGTAACTCATGAAAAGGA
The DNA here is from genome assembly GCF_964261635.1 of Lissotriton helveticus. Classification (NCBI taxonomy): domain Eukaryota; kingdom Metazoa; phylum Chordata; class Amphibia; order Caudata; family Salamandridae; genus Lissotriton; species Lissotriton helveticus. Next base: position 728,641,533 of record NC_136061.1, read on the forward strand.
ATAACAGAATAATTAGAGAGAAATTGATGGACAAAAGAGATATCCTTTTCCTTCCAATATTTGTAGTAAAAAGATTTGCCTTTATATTTAAGAAATGTATTATACCGCACAATAGAGGATAAAAAACATTGAAGAGGAGTCAAATCCTTGGAGAATGTATTATAGAGCAATGTTTAGGAGTATTTCAAAACGGTGTTTTTAGATAAGAAGGAGCAATTCGACATAAAAACAATGGGGCCGATTATGATATAGGATTTTCCGCCTCCTCCGGGCCGGCGGAAGCCACCGCCGGCCCGGAGGAGGCGGAAAATCCTCTGCGGAGTCACCAAAGACCCACCGCCGCATTACGATGGCTGGTGGGTCTTGGATTCTGTCCGCTGCTTTTCCGCCGCGGTCGGATTACAACCGCGGCGGAAAAGCTCTCCTTTGGCTGGCAGTGTCTATCAGACACCGCCAGCCAAATTAGGAAGCATTAGTAAACATGCTTTTCCGCAGCGGTTTTTCCTCCGTGGAAAAGCATGTGTACTTTTGCTTTTGGGGGCCCGTTGCGGGCCCCCAGGGCGTAGGCGGGTGGGGGGGTGCACATGGGGGGTACCTCTGGTACCAACCAGCATTTACATGCACAAAGCGGCAGGCACCGCGCGTTGCCTGCCGCTTTGTGCATGTAAATGTTACACATGCACTTTTAACATTGCGGCGGGTGCTGCTTGAAGCAGCACCCGTCGCAATGTTAAATATCCAGGATGTGACCGCCAGGGTGGCGGTCACATCCTGATTTGCATGGAGGGACCTCCGCAGTCCATGCGGACGGTCCCTCCACCTCTGGGATGGCGGACGGACGCAAGTCCGTCCGCCATCCTAATCGGCCCCTATATGTTGAAAAGGAAAATCTTTTAACAATGAGCGTTAAAAGATGAACATCTGGGAACAGGGATATCCAAGAAATCATTAGCTAAAGAAAAGGATTGTTTAATCAAAAAAGCTAAGTGATAAGTTTTAAAGTTAGGAAAGCGAACACCACCTTCATTTTTAGGTCGGAAAAGTTTGCTTAACGCTATACGTGGGTGTTTATTATTTCACAAGAATTTGGTACAAATAGAATTTATTCGAGAAAAGTATACATTAGGGTTTTTAATAGGGAGCATAGACACAGTCTATAATACATGAGGGGCAATCATCATTTTGATAGTATCCAATCTGCCCCACCATGAAAGCTATAAAGGGGTCCAAAGTTGGAGGAGGCATTGAAGTTTCTTCAATAGGGCTTTAAAAGTAAATTTGAGCGTGTCAACTAGGGACGAAGAAAACCAAATGCCGAGGTACTTATTTTGGAGGGACACCAAGTAAAATTAGTATCATTAAACATATATTGGTAACAAATAGAGTTTAAGGGTAGAACTTCAGTTTTTGATAAATTAAGTTTATAACCAGAAATGGAGGAATAGAGTCGAACCTCATCCAGAAAATGTGGAAGAGATTCAACCGGATTAGCCATATAAATCAATATGTCATCTGCATAAGCAGATATTTTAGTTTCCACAGATTAAAGCTTAAAGCCAGTAATCTGAAAGTTAGTTCGATTGCGCTCTAAAAACGGTTCAAGGCAAAGGATAAATAATAAAGGGGAAAGTGGGCAACCTTGCCTTGTATATCTAGACAAGGAAAAAAACCTTGAAAATTGGTTATTAACAAAAATACTGGCTCGGGGTAGGAGTATAAAAGTTTAATATAAGAAATAAAATAGGGACCAAAACCAAACCAATGGAGAGTTTGAAACATAAATTGCCAATTGATATGATCAAATGCTATCTCAGCATCTAAAGATAGAGCTGCAAGAGGGTCCTTACATTTTTTGCCATGGGAAATAATATTGGAAAACATACGAGCATTATCAGAGGCTAAGCTACCCTTCACGAATCCAACTTGGTCAATTTTAATCAAAAGGGGGATGATGGAGTCAAGGAGGGACGCAAGAATTTTAGCGAAAATTTTACAATCATAATTAATTAGTGATATAGGGCGGTAATTTTTGCAATGGGAATGATCCTTATCAGGTTTAGGAATAATGACAATTAATACATCCATAAAAGACCCAGAGGCTCTAGCATCAGCAATAAAAGAATTAAAAAGTTGTAATAGCTTGGGGGCAAAAATTTAGTTAAAAGTAGAGTAAAATTTAACAGGCAATCCATCAGGGCCTGGTGCCTTCGATTTTTTCAAAGAATTAATGGCCTTAATCACTTCCTGAAGAGTAATGTCTTTCTCTAATTTTTCAAATTCATCAGGAAGCGATGGTGGCGAGGGAAGACCAGCAAAAATGTTTTAATTTCTGGGTAGAGGGATGTGTGTCATCAGTATAAAGAGATTGATAGTATTCATGGAAAACCTCTGCAATATCTTCATCTGATGAGACTAGTTTATTAGTAGATTCATTGAGAATAGGGCCAATAGTTTTACGTTCAGATTTAACTTTTAAGTAGTTTGCTAGCATTTTCCCCGGTTTATTTTGACCTTAATGATATTTAGACTTAATCTTGAGCAGAATATTACATGCTTCAATAGTGGCTATTTTATTAAGTTCAGTTTTTGCCACAATTAGATCATGAAGGGCATCAGTGGATTTAGAGGTAAAGTATGTATGTTCTAATCCTTTAATTTTCTGCAATTGATCCTCATATGTAGTTCTATTGAGCTTCTTTTTTTTAGAAACATATGAAATAGTGAAGGCACGGAGAGCAGCTTTAAAAGCATCCCAGTTATTAGGGACAGAAGTGTCTGATGGATTGTTGAAAGTATAAAACTCATTGATAAAAATAGTGACATCTTTTATAAAAACATAATCAGATAATAGAAAGGTATTGAGTTTCCAGCGGCTAAATTTAGAAGAAGTAAGGGAAATTTCTAGGACAGCATAAACAGGTGCGTGATCTGAAATAAAAATGGAACCAATTTCGGACTTTTGAATAGAAGGAAGTAAAGACTTGCAAACCAAAATGTAATCAATCCTAGAACGAGTATGATGCACATTCGAGAAAAAAGTGTATTCAAGCAATTCAGGGTTACAGGTTTTCCAAACATCATATAACGGACGAGAGGTAATGGCAGATTGAAAAGATTTATGGGATTTGTCGGGTTAAAATTTGGAGGAGGATAGTCTGAGAAAAAAAGGGTCTAACCATTGGTTGAAGTCACCTGCAACAATGATATTGGGGCAGTCAATTGAGGAGAGAAGAATTTTAACATCATTCCAAAATTTGGGGTCAGGTCAAACAGGACCATAGATGTTTAATAAAACTAATGTCTTATTCTGAATCACAATCTTGGCCATTACCCAATGCCATCATCATCATTTTGAGTAGATAGTATTTGAATTGATAAAGCTTTATGAAACAGTATAGCAACACCCCCTTTTTTGTTGGAAGCAGGAGAAAATACAACTTGGCCCACCCATTGTCTTTTCAACTTAAGCGATTCAACATCTGTCAAATGAGTTTCTTGAAGAAAAACAATTTGGGAATTAAGTTTAGATAAATGGGATAGTACCTTTTGTCGTTTAACTGGTTTCCAAGACCTCGGACGTTCCACGTAACAAAGTTACACATGATGGAGGGCAGGGAGGATGGGGGACATTTGGAGTGGATACACTTCAGGGAGACAACTACAAAAAAGAACACACCAAACAGAAATATTACATGAGGACAAAACACCCAAAACACCCTCAATACTAAGATACAATGACCCTAAAGCTACAACAGAGGACATCGAAAAATACAGAAACAAGAAAATAAATTTTTCAGAAAAATAACAGTAGATAAATGCAGGGGCAATAAGAAAGAGCCAGAGAGAAGAAGAACGGGGAGGGAAAGAGAGAAAAAGGAAAGAGATTAAGAGAAAGAAGAAGAAATAAGTGAACAGATCAAGGCAAAAAAGCCAGGTCTGAAGAGAGAGGAAAAACCAAAGCAACGGGAGCGTAGTGACGCCAAAGAGGATACGGACTCCAGCGAGCAGTAGAAAAGGAGAAAAGAAACAGAACCGCAGAGAAGGGAGGAGAACATAATAATAGGAAGTCATGGAGTAGACATATGAATTGTTAGTAGAGGAGCAATCTTACCAAGGAAAAGTGTCAAATATTGGTATCCATGCCAGAGGAAGAAACATTTTGCAAGTATAGATTACGTTTCTGTGGATCATCAAAGGAGCGAGTGCGACCATTGTGTGTAATTTTACAAAAACATGGGTGGAGGATTCTGTATTGGATATTCAGCTGTCTCATTTGAGGACGGAAGTTCAGGAATTCTTTACGGCGAGCATTTGTTGAGTTTGAGAGATCTTGAGAAATAAAGATATTGTGGCCAGACCATATGAGATGTCGTTTGAGCTTAACAGCCTTCAACACAGTCATTAACTCTGTAAATTCAAGAAAAAGCATAATGATGCCTCGTGGTTTAGTGGCATTTGGGTTTAGACGACCCAAGTGATGAGCTCTTTGAATGTTGAGAGGATGTGACGTAGGTTGAAGCTCCAAAAGTTCAGGAAAAAATTTCTGTAGGGTTGATACCATATCTGAACCTTCAATATTTTCTGGGAGACCATAAAGGCGTAGGTTATTTCTACGATTACGATTTTCAAGGTCCTCAGTATGAAGCTTCAGATTATGTATTTCTTGTTCTAATAAAGGGAATTTTGATGAAACATTCTGAATGTCACTAACGCGTTGTTCCAGATCCAAGACTTTGCCTTCCATAACAGCCCATCTTTCTTCGATTTGTTTGAGTTTTTCATTGGTCGCAGACAAGAAAGGCTGGAGACCACGGACTTCGTCCAAGATAGAGTCAAGGACAGGATTTTGAGACAAGAGAATAGGAGAAGGCAGGTCATTCTTTTGTCTCTTCGATTTTGTCCCAGATAAAGATAATTTTGTATTGTGCGTGTCATGAGCCATGTTGATAGCGTACAGGAAAGCACAGAGTGAGGTAAGGAATTGACATCTTAATAAGAACAAGAGGTTCGTGGATAAAAAAGAGACCGAAAATGGGACTAATCCTCCAAGAATCAAAAAAGAGTGAAGAACCACAAAGAAGAATGCTCAAAAATAGTCAGCAATATATCAGTTCCAGGGTAGTAGGTAAATGCACTGAAGTAGGAGACTCTTCAATGAAAGTCATATGGGAGCATAATAGACCAGGGTTAGATAGAGCTACCTTCATTGGGGGGGGAAAAAAAAGGCTGTGACAAGTGACTGAAATGTGGTGATGCACCCATCAACGATATGATATAAGAGTCTCCACGTAGAGAGAAAAAAATTAATAATGTTCTCATGTTATATATGACTCCTGCAGGGAAATTAAGGCCAATTATGAGGGACTGTATAGTATCTGCAGAGTAATAACATTTCAGGAGAGGCAATACATCGAAAACGGGCTTCAGCGCCGATATTTAAAATGGCGGCCGTTTGTGTCATAGAAGCAGAAAGATAATGTCAGCTGACAAGAATAAACATCAAAAAAGAAAAAAAAATCACGTTTTAAGCCACTACTGGATACAGGGCATGAAACTAAGTGGCAACGCGATATATTCACTGAGGGGGAAGCATACCGGCATTGAATGTTACAGGTCACTTGTGAGGAGAACGTGGGCTCAGCGGCTCAAAATGGCGTCCGCCCGCGTCCAAAACGTAACAAAATTACCGGCAGTCGAAAGTTGCAGATAAAGAGCAAGCAGGCATCAAACAAATTATTCCTCAGGTGCAGCACATCCTCCGACGTGAGATACGATGCAGTAAGGCTCTTCAAGCAGTAAATGAGGCTCAGAAAATGCCGTGGAGACCCGCGGCACTGCGGAGCTCACGCAGGAACCGCCATCGCTCCTCGGCGTGCAAGCCACGCCCCCGATATTATCATTTCGTAAATAGAAAAATACGGCAATAATATTAAATAAATATCAATTAAAAGCATTAAGAATTCCCATAGTAGATAATATAAATAACAGCCTAAAGCCTAATAAATACTCATAAGTGGCATAATAAAATAGCAAATTGAAGTAATATAGCTACCACTAAAACACATTATAAGTCACAAACCGCTAATGTAACAAATGCTATAAAAATGTATAATATCTGTGGAAAAGTGCTAAATTATATGGAAGGAAAGGAAGTAAACATTAAATAACAGTAACAATACAAATCCTATAAGATATAACAAGTTCGATGATTGACCAACAAGTTCTCATCTAGGAATCTGTACTAAAATATATGAAGATTTAGGAAATAAATAGCATGTCCACAGAAGATGTAGTTCATGACTTAGGTACATATATACTTAGAGCAAGGAAAAAAGAAGATAATAAATACATTCATATGTAAACAATTGTACAAACACAACTGAATATAAGAAAAACAATTATGGACAGAGACACAAATAAATAATAAACACACAAAAAAGGAATAATCACCAGCATAGAATCAGAGAAAGAGGGGAAGCAAAAGAGAAGCAAAACAGAGACTAAATGTACAGAAATCAGCATGAAAAGAGAAAAAATGAGCAAGAATAAAGAAAGAATGAGGAAAGTAGAGACAACCAATAATTAACCAGATAGCACCGAAATAGAACTAACGAATCAAATGTAAACTCCAAACAACATTCATATGAATATAAACGACCTTAAGACCTCTAAAGGAAAAATATCCAGAATAGAACAACATCGTTAACAATCTATAAATATCATTACAAAAAAGAAGACAGAGAAGCGCTATTACCAACAAACTATGTGGTAAGGCATAGAAGCATAAAACAAACTATCAGAGCAATAAGGGCATTAGGGGTGAGAAGTGCCAGGAAGAGAGTTGGAGTCCATCTGTGATTCAGACTGATTATCCAAAAAAGTGGAAAGCTCTGCAGGCTCATAAGAAATCTGTTGGCGACCTCTGACAGTTATTCTGAATCATGAGGGACCTGCAAAGGACAATGGAATATTCATATCTATAAGTCTTTTGCGTAGATTCAAGAACCCTTTACGACGAATGACGATGTCTCCGGCAAAATCCTGTAATATTGATATTCTGTGCCCTTCCCAATGTACTGTTTTAAGCTTCCTCATTTGAGCTAGAATTTGCTCAGTATGTTGATTACGCAGAGGTTTGAAAATCACTGGTCTTGGATAAGATAATGTTTTAGGTTTAAAGGTGGGAACTCTATGAGCACGTTCTATTTCAAATTCCTTTTGAAATGAAATGTTTAGGACAGAAGGAATCCAGGTAAGTAAAAAATCTATTCCTGAAGGAGCAGTTTTCTCGCAGTCTTCCGGTAGACCGAAAATTCAAAGGTTACTTCTATGATTTTGGTCTTCCTGTTCAGTCAGGTCTCTTCTCGAAGAAGCCATAGAGCGCTCCATACTTTGCACCTGTTTAGTTTGTTTATTCGTGAAGTCTTCAACAGTGCTTATTCGTGTTTCCACATTGGAGACACGTAAGAGAGATTCTTGAGGTCATTCCGAATTGCCGCCACCTCAAGTTGAAGTAAGTCTGTGTTCGTTTTGGTACTCTGTGCTATGTCATGAACTGAGTTAAGTTTGAGTAGTATAGAGCATAGGGTCGAAGCAGCTTCCAAATTTCCCTTAGCTATAACCTCCAAGGTTGGTGAGTTTTGTTTGGCTCTCTTCAGATTCCCTTTCGAATCCCTGTCTTTAGGAGTAACACCCATGCCGTCAGCCATTGGACTAAAATACAGTGGACACACCAACTAACTGAGAAAGCGTAGTAAAAGCTGCATGAGCACAGAGAGCTGTTAAAAAGTTACTTCATGGTGCACATAGTATGAATCAAAACACCGCACCACCAACAAAAAAAGGAGGGCAATCATCAAAGATCAGAATTAAGCCAAAGACATGCTGCACATGTGAAAGTATGTGTCACTGAAGTACAGAGAAATGACCAGAAGCCACTACATCGGCATTACAATACCTCAAGAGTCCTGTCACCGGCTGGCAGAATGTAGACAATAAAACGAAGACTCAGGTCCTGAGACCTTGAAACGCTAAGGCGCTCGTGCCGGCCATCATTGAGACAAATGCAAAAACAACAATTGATGGACAAAATGCAGAACAATGTCATACATTCACCCCAGTACAGAGATCTGGGCCTAAATCCATCGTTTTTTGCACTCCACACCACCCCAGGTCAGACACGGCCATATGCAAATCAGCCTTGACCCTGTGTCTCATGGGAACACTCCAGCCCGAACTGCCAAGCCATGTCTTTCCTGGACCGGAATCAAGCATCTAAGGCCCAGTTTCTGGCTATCAGCCGTCATCAGCCTGGATAGCTTGACTCCAGTGGTGTGAAGAGCATGGGACTCACGTCTGAGCATACCCATCCCACTCGGGGTGACAAATGCAAAAAGAACAATTGATGGACAGAATGCAGAACAATGTCATACATTCACCCCAGTACAGAGATCTGGGCCTAAATCCATCGTTTTTTTGCACTCCACACCACCCCAGGTCAGACACGGCCATATGCAAATCAGCCTTGACCCTGTGCCTCATGGGAAAAGGCCAGCCCGAACTGCCAAGCCATGTCTTTCCTGGACCGGAATCAAGCATCCAAGGACCGGTTTCTGGCTATCAGCTGTCATCAGCCTAGATAGCTTGACTCCAGTGGTGTGGAGAGCATGGGACTTACGTCTGAGCATACCCATCCCACTCGGGTGACAAATGCAAAAACAACAATTGATGGACAGAATGCAGAACAATGTCATACATTCACCCCAGTACAGAGATCTGGGCCTAAATCCATCGTTTTTTTGCACTCCACACCACCCCAGGTCAGACACGACCATATGCAAATCAGCCTTGACCCTGTGCCTCATGGGAACAGTCCAGCCCGAACTGCCAAGCCATGTCTTTCCTGGACCGGAATCAAGCATCCAAGGACCGGTTTCTGGCTATCAGCCGTCATCAGCCTGGATAGCTTGACTCCAGTGGTGTGGAGAGCATGGGACTCACGTCTGAGCATACCCATCCCACTCGGGGTGACAAATGCAAAAACAACAATTGATGGACAGAATGCAGAACAATGTCATACATTCACCCCAGTACAGAGATCTGGGCCTAAATCCATCGTTTTTTTGCACTCCACACCACCCCAGGTCAGACACGGCCATATGCAAATCAGCCTTGACCCTGTACCTCATGGGAACAGTCCAGCCCGAACTGCCAAGCCATGTCTTTCCTGGACCAGAATCAAGCATTCAAGGACCGGTTTCTGGCTATCAGCCGTCATCAGCCTGGATAGCTTGACTCCAGTGGTGTGGAGAGCATGGGACTCACGTCTGAGCATACCCATCCCACTCGGGGTGACAAATGCAAAAACAACAATTGATGGACAGAATGCAGAACAATGTCAAAAATTCACCCCAGTACAGAGATCTGAGCCTAAATCCATCGTTTTTTTGCACTCCGCATCACCCCAGGTCAGACACGGCCATATGCAAATCAGCCTTGACCCTGGGCCTCATGGGAACAGTCCAGCCCGAACTGCCAAGCCATGTCTTTCCTGTACCGGACTCAAGCATCCAAGGACCGGTTTCTGGCTATCAGCCATCATCAGCCTGGATAGCTTGACTTCAGTGGTGTGGCCATCATTGTGAAGCATTACAGTGAGTAGAATATCGTCACGTATTGTTGCATTCAGGGAAGCTGTCCGCAACCACAGCAATCAGTTTAAACTGCTGCCGTGCTGTTCCACCACTCAAGACTGCAAATTGGTGATCAGTCTAGACCAGAGGTACTCATAGTACGGCCCGGCAAGCCTTCCCTATCGGCCCGCGGACCGTCCAAACATCGTACCCGTATTTTAATGTATATATATATTTTTAAGAGTGTCAGCAAAAAAACGCGAGTCAAGAGACTGCTGCTCTGTGGGGGCCGGGGCCGGGCGATTCCATGGAGCTGCAGGGGCCTACGAGGTGAACAAAGCCTCATTAACATGGGAATGGTCTTTTAAAGACGGCTGTGTGTGTGTGTGCCCGGAAGCTGTCTCAGCCCAGGCACACACAGGCAGGATGAGGTGAAGAGGGTGACAGAGGGAGAGGGAGGGAGGAAGAGGGAGAGAGAGACAGAGGGAGAGCGAGGGAGGGAGACAGAGGCACTGAGCGAATCACATGTATTGCACAGATATGTGCATGCCATGTCACAGCATATGCATTATTGATACAAGCTGTCCACAACTATCATAATCCTACAGATCCTGATGTGCTCATACCTGTTTTTCTTGTCTTTAATTAAAATCAAATAAATAAATATTTGTTTGAAAACACCTTTCCCTTCTGTCTCAACTTTCAATGCCCTGGAGCATCGCTCTCGTCATTCCCACATCCAATGCACTCTATCTATGTATCCCCTTTCCCTTCTCCCTCACTCGTCCTCTCTTCAGAGTCCGGTGTCTGCTGTTGTCACTGATGCTGCTGAGCTTTGCTGCTCCCCTCAAAGCTGCTCTGAAAGGCTGGGGCTTAGGACAGATACACATCTCCTTTCCATTGACATACACTGGGGTGAGTGTTGGGGGGCTTAGTACAGACACACATCTCCCTCCCTGAGGGAGAGCGAGGGAGAGGCAGACAGAGGGAGAGCGAGGGAGAGGCAGACAGAGGGAGAGCGAGGGAGAGCGAGGGAGAGTGATGGAGAGCGAGGGAGGGAGAAAGAGGCAGGCAGAGGGAAAGCGAAGGAAAGCCAGACCGAGGGAGAGCGAGGGGGAGCGAGGGAGAGCGAGGGAGAGGGAGAGCGAGGGAGGGAGACAGAGGCCGAGGGAGGGAGACAGAGGCAGACAGAGGGAGAGCGAGGGAGGGAGACAGAGGCAGACAGAGGGAGAGCGAGGGAGAGGCAGACAGAGGGCGAGCGAGGGAGAGCAAGGGAGAGCGAGGGAGAGGCAGATAGAGGGAGAGCGAGGGAGAGGCAGATAGAGGTAGAGTGAGAGAGAGCAAGGGAGGGAGAGCGAGGGAGAGCGAGGGAGGGAGACAGAGGCCGAGGGAGGGAGACAGAGGCCGAGGGAGGGAGACAGAGGCTGAGGGAGGGAGAGTGAGGGACAGAGACAGAGGCGGACAGAGGGAGAGCGAGGGAAGGAGAGCGAGGAAGAGCGACGGAGGGAGACAGAGGGAGAGCGAGGGAGGGAGAGTGAGGGAGAGCGACGGAGGGAGACAGAGGGAGAGCGAGGGAGGGAGACAGAGGGAGAGCAAGGGAGGGAGACAGAGGCAGACAGAAGGAGAGCGAGGGAGGGAGACAGAGGGAGAGCGAGGGAGGGAGATAGAGGGAGAGCGAGGGAGGGAGGCAGAGGCAGACAGAGGGAGAGCGAGGGAGGGAAGCAGAGCGAGGCAGGGAGACAGAGTGAGGGAGGGAGACAGAGTGAGGGAGGGAGACCTCAGAGTGAGGGAGACCTCAGAGTGAGGGAGGGGCAAGGAGAGAGAGGGAGACAGAGGGAAGGAGGGAGAGGGAAGGAGACAGAGGGAGACAGGGGGAAGGAGGGAGAGGGAAGGAGAGAGAGGGAGACAGAGGGAAGGAGGGAGAGGGAAACAAAGTGAGGGAGAGGGAAACAGAGTGAGGAGAGGGAAACAGAGTGAGGGAGAGGGAAACAGAGAGAGGGAGAGGGTAACAGGGAGAGGGAAAAAGAGAGAGAGAGAGGGAGACAGAGAGAGAGTGAGACAGTCAGAGTAAGTGAGACAGAGGGAGAGAGGGAGTGAGACAGTCAGAGTGAGTGAGACAGAGGGAGAGAGGGAGTGAGACAGTCAGAGTGAGTGAGACAGAGGGAGAGCGGGAGTGAGAGTGAGTGAGACAGAGGGAGACAGAGAGGAAGAGAGAGGTAGAGAGAGGGAGGAAGAGGGAGAGAGAGAGGGAGGGACAGAGAGAGAGAGAGAGACTGAGAAAGAACGAGAGAGATAGAGAGTTGTGTGTATGTCAGGTCTGGTGGCTCAGTGGACGAAGGCGTCCGCTGCAGGGACCAGTGATCAACCTCATGGTACCAGTTTTTGTTGTTGCTCGAGCCCCGCCCCCTCCCCCACTGACCCCGCCCCACCGGTGCGGCCCTCGGCCACAAACCACACTCTAAATTTGGCCCCCGAGAGAAAGTTTGTGAGTACCCATGGTCTAGACACAGCCAGCAATACTGAGTAGATTCCTCACAACCAAACGTAACAGAAGAGGTTCCAGAGGCTTAAAATTGGGCAGTCAAACAATGTGCTGAGGAAAGTTCACCCTCACTGAATCAGTAGCAGCTGGTTACTAGGTCACAGATTAGCCTGTAGGGTTTGAAACAGTTCAGTCAGCGGACACCATTTTCTATGCTCAGAGCATGCTGCAGCATTGTTCCTTTAAAAGGCCATCATACTCTCAAGAGCGCCATATCAGCCGCCCTTTTGAAAACCAGCCTGAAGAGAATGGGGCTTTGCGGGGGGTGGCCAACCGGCGGGAGGCTCGCCCCCCCGGGGATTTTGGGGCCCCGGGAGGAAGGGGTGGGGAAGATTTTGGACGGGGACAGGAAGAGCGAAGCTGGTTGGGTTAGGCAGGGGGCTATAGTTGTTTTTGGGCTGGTTCTAATAAGAGCGGCCATTTTGGGTCACTGTGCCCCATTTCATGGGACAGTGACCCAGCAGCCGGCCGGGGGGCAGGTGATCGTTGTCGGGATTTGTGGCCTTCGTCCTTTCTGGCGTGGTCGTTTGGCGGTTTTGGCGGTTTTTCGGGCAGATTGTGGCGTGAGGAGTAGGGCGGAGTGCGTTGTCGGCGGTGCTGAAGATTTGGGAGCGGCAGTGCGGCGGCGCGAGAGACGGTACCTGGACTGATGGCGGTGATGGCGGACCCCCGTGTCCGTGAGGCGCTCCGCCTCTTAGGAGAGGCCGGCAGGACGGACCTGCTGCGGGGAGATTTAATGGTAAGGCTGCCACGGCGCGCTGCTGATGGCGCCGCGGCGGCGGTGGCGGCTTGTGAGCCACCGCGTTCACGTGTGAGGCGGGAGGGGGAGGCGGGGACGGGGACGGGGGGAGGAGCGCCGTGGGGCGGAGTGGAGCGTGGTGTCGGCCTGCGGGCGGAGGGGCGCCGAAGCGGGGAGGGAGGGCGGGCAAGAGGCGCAGCGGCCGGGAGAAGGCCCCGCTTCAGTTCGTAGAGGAGGCGGTGGTGGAGGCAGGGGGGGCGGGGGAGACGAGCGGGAGGCCGGCGGGAGGGTCTTCGAGGGGGAATAGGCCTGACCAGGTTAAGAGGGCTGGGGGGGGCACCAAAGTCGAGAAGGAGTGCCAGGCTGGACGGGGGGAATGGGGGCCAAGGACAAGGCGTGCTGGAGGGGGGGGCAGGGGGGTAGAGATGCTGCTGCGAGTGTGCCCACAGGGCAGGAGGGGGCGGGGGAGGTGGGGGAGGAGGGGGGGTGGGGGCGGCGGGGGGCGCAGTTGGGGAGGGGGAGGATGGGGGGCAAGTGGGAGGAGTGGGGGACTCGCCGCTCTTGATTGAGGAATTGGAGGAGGGTGACGGGGCAGGGGAAGGGGCGGAGAGCGAGCTGGACTGGGGGTCGTCATCTGAGGAGGACATGGTGGGGCCCAGTAGGCCGGTGTCGCCGCGGGGGAGGGGAGGGGTGCGGGGCGGGGGGGGAGTGGCGGGTGTAGGCTGGGGACGGGGCGGGGGTGAGGAGGTGCACAGGGGTTTCAGGGTGGAGGGGGGCTGGGGGAGGGGAAGGGGGAGGGAGCATCCCAGTGAGTGGGGGCACGGGGAGGGGGGGTTGAAGGGGATTACGGGGGTGGGGCGTGGGGGTGCGGGGCGTGTGGCGGTGCCGGGGGGGGAGTGTGGGGTAGCATGGAGGGTGCGGGTGGCTGGGAGTGGGGAGGGGGGGTGGGGAGGGCGGCCGGCGGGCGGGGAGGGCATTCGGCGGCGTGGGTGAGGGGTGCGCCAGGAGCTTGGGGGGGGAAGGGGGTGCATTTGCCCCGGCATGCTGAACTTCCCCGCTTTTTTCCTGGCAGGAGCAGTTGTCGAGGGGCTCGGGTGAGCAGCATGCGGCTCCAACCCACCGAGTGGATGGGCCGGCTCTGCCTAGTACGGGCGGTCGCGCTCCAACGAGGGACCATGTGCGTGCAGACGGCGGATGGCAGGGCAATAGGTCTCCAACGCCCCCCTCCCGATGGGTCGATCCGGCCGCCGGGGGACGGGGAAGGAGCAGCAATTTGGCAGGTTACTCTAACTACCAGACGGAGGACAGGAGAAGGGGGAATGTGGATTTAGGGACACTGATGATGGAGTGCAGGGACAAGGCAGGTCTGAGTAGGGTAGATGCAGGAGGGGTATTGGTGGAAGGGATTGGCGAGATTGAGTCGGAGGAGGGGGAGCTTCGGGAGGGGGTAGGGGAGGCGAGTAATGTTGTTGGCAGTGTTTTACAGGTACGCCCCCGGCAGATGGTGCCGCGAGTGACGGCCCCCCCAGTGGAACTTGTTAGGCGGCGGGATCCAGTGAGGACGCCAGCCTTAACGCCAGGTAAGGCCAATGCAGGATCGGGGAGTGGCTCGGGCGGGTCTCATGGAGGCCAGGCGGAAGGGGGAGATGGCGGTTGCCAGGTGTCGGTGGGGACGGATGCAGGGGGGGGGATACGGTGAGGTTGGTGAAGGGTAGGTATGTGATGGATGCCGGGGTGTGTACGGAGGCGGCGGGTGAAGCGTCGTCGGGTGCGCAGGCGCGGGAGAGGTGGCAAAGTCCGGGGGGTCGGCGGGTGCAGCGGCATCGGCAAGCGCGGGGACGGGAGAGACGGCGACGTCCGGCGGGTTGGCGGCGCCCAGCGGCGGAGCGAAGGAGAGTTGTGAGGTCCCGGTCAGGAAGCTGCCGTACATGGGGGTGGTGAAGCCCTTGGGGGCGCATTTGTCGATGGCGACCAGGGAAAAGATCTGGAAGGGGGAGTATGTTGAGATTTTGAAGTTGCTTCACAGGGAGTTAATGGCCAAAGAGGGGTCGAAGGAGGAGGAGCAGGAGTTGGCCAGGCGGCCTAAGGTGCCGGTGACCATTGAGAATTGGTCGGTGGCTTTCCTGATCTATGCCAGCGTGTACTGCGAAAAGTACCCCGACAGGGTGGTCACACTGTTCAAATACATGGACATGGTGCGGCGGGCGCAGGTGACGTACGGGGGTAATGCGCGGTCTCATTATGACGAGGAGTTTTGGGCGCACATGGCATCAGACCCGGAGGCAAAGTGGGGAGAGTTGGACGCGGACTTGTACCAACAGACGATGAGCGGGGCAAAATTTGGCCGCACCATCTACACGGCCAGTGGGCTGCCGCTGGCGCCCCCCCCCTTTTCGGCCCGCCCCACCCGTGGCGGGGTGGGGGGAGCCGGTAGCACTGCCGGCGTTGGGGCCTGTTGGGACTTCAACAGAGGCTCTTGCCTCAGGCAGGTGTGCCGTTTTCGGCATGAATGCTCCGCGATGCGGGAGACGCCACCCGGAGGCGCGTTGTTGGGGGTTTGGGGGAGGCCCCGCATGGGGACAGCACCCGTCCTTCGTGCCCGGTAGCGGGAGGGAGAGCGAAAGGGGGAGGGGGGAGTACCCTGGGAAAAGGCTCGTACGCCGGTTAGGCTAGACCTCCTGGAACCTCTGTTGGAGGCTTATCCGCGGGCGGACTATGCGGCCGTGCTGCGTCGGGGTTTCAGGGAGGGTTTCCGGTTAGGGTACGAGGGTCCGCAGATCGCTCGATGGGCGGAAAACCTGAAGTCCGAGAACGCACACAGGGGTATCGTTCGAGAGAAACTTTTCAAGGAGGTGAAGGAAGGGAGGATGGTGGGGCCTTTTGAGGAGGCGCCATTGCTGGATTTGATCATTTCACCAATTGGGGTGGTCCCGAAAAAGGAACCGGGTCAATTCCGGCTGATTCAACATCTCTCATGGCCAGAGGGCGCGTCGGTGAACGACTTTATTTCAACGGAGTTGGCGTCGGTGTCGTACTCGTCCGTGGACGTCGCGAGGAGGTTGGTGACGACGGCGGGTCGGGGGGCGCTCATGGCAAAATGCGATGTAAAATCGGTGTTCCGGTTGCTACCGGTACATCCGGCGGATCACCAGTTGCTGGGGATCCAGTTTGACGGTCTCATCTTTGTCGATAGAGCGCTGCCCATGGGGTGCTCCGTGTCATGTGCCTTGTTTGAGAGATTCAGCTCCTTCTTGCAGTGGGCTTTTTCCTGGCGCACATGCTCTGAGGCGATAACGCATTACCTGGATGACTTCTTCCTGGCGGGTCGACCAGGTTCGTCGGACTGCCAGCAGCGACTGGACAGTTTAACCGACCTGATGGGTTACCTAGGGGTGCCCTTGGCGCCAGAGAAGACGCAAGGTCCCAGCACGGTGCTGTCGTTCTTCGGGATAGAGCTCGACTCAGCGGCCATGGAAGCACGCCTACTGGAGGAAAAGCGGGTGGTGATGACGGAGTTGGTGACGGGCATGTTGGCCAGAAAAAAGGTGACGGTGCGGGAGGTGCAGGTGTTGCTGGGGCATTTGAACTTCGCGTGCCGAGTGGTGCGAGCAGGGCGGACGTTTTGTCGGCGGTTGGGTTTGGCCTTGTCGGGGTTGACGCTGCCCCATCATCATGTGCGCCTATCGGCGGGCTCGAGGGAGGACCTGAGCATGTGGCTGGCTTTTCTGGGGCGTTTCAATGGAGTGCCCATGGCGCCCCCGGAAGACTGGGAGTGGGACGTGACGATGTCGTCGGATGCGGCGGGAGTCGGAGGTTTTGGACTCTACTGGGCAGGCAGGTGGTGCGCGGAGACATGGCCGGAGCAGTGGCAGGCGGGGGGTAGGAGCATTGCTTTCCTGGAGTTGTTCCCGTTGGTGGTAGCTGTGACAGTGTGGGCGCAAGAGTTGGCACACAAGCGTGTTTTGTTCAGGGTGGACAATATGTCGGTGGTGCAGGTGGTGAATAGGCAGTCTGCAAGGGAGCCCCAGGTGCTAAAATTGATGCGCGTTTTCGTGTTGAGGTGTTTGGAGCACAATATTTTGTTCCAGGCTCAACATGTGCCGGGAGTGGACAATGACATTGCCGATGCTTTGTCTCGTTCCCAGTGGCGGAGGTTCCATGGGCTAGTCACGGAGGCAGCGGCGGACAAGACGCGGGTGCCGGAGGAGCTGTGGTTGGTGGGAGAGCGCGGGTCGTTCAGTTGGTGAGGTCGTCCCTGGCAGCGTCCACGTGGAGGAGTTATGAGCAGGCTTGGATGGAGTTTCTACGTGGCAGAGCGGTAAGGCAGCGCAGCAAGTGGCGCCGGGAGGAACAGGAGGTGCAGTTCATGCTAGGGCTAATGGACAGAGGTTTGACGAGAGTGACGATAGCAGGAAAACTGGCAGGGGTGGCTCTCATGGGCAAGCTCTGGTGGGGTCATGCGCCTTCGGCGGGAGAATTGGGGGGGCGTCTTTTGGAGGGTTGGGAGAGGGAAAAGGTGCGCGGGCGCGGCGGAGGCGGCCCATTACGGAGGCGATGTTGGAGGTTTTGGTGTGTCGGTTGCCGGCGGTATGCAGGGACCAGGCGGAGACGGTGTTGTTTGCCATGCTGATGTCATGGATGTTCTATGGGGCTTTCCGGGTGTCGGAGTTGGTAGGTCTGAAGGGGCGTCCGGGTTTGACCTGGGGGGAGGTGGAGTTGCGTGGCCGGGAGGTGGCGGTGCGGCTTCGCCGGTCCAAGACTGATCAGCGGGGAGAGGGTACTTGGGTTCTGTTGGGTCCAGGGGGGTCGGAGGCGGTGTGCCCGGCGGAATGGGGGAGAAGACTGGCAGCCTGTCGGGTGCAGGACGGGGTGGAGGTTTTTGGCAGGGGAGCTGTGGGTCGGGTGACAGCTGCGCAGTTGCTGTGGGTCCTGCGGCACGCCCTACGGGATATGGGTGAGGACCCGAAGGAATTCGGGACGCATTCGTTTCGCATCGGGGCGGCGACGGAGGCAGCGCGGATGGGTTGGGGGAAGAGGGAGATTAAAAAGCTGGGGCGCTGGAAATCAGACTGCTATAAGACGTACGTCAGACTGCGGGGGCAGTGTTGGAATAGACTTGCTGTTGGTGCGCGCTGCTCACATATGTGTCTTTACAGGTGCGGTGGCGGGGCCGGCTGCAGCGGTGATGAACATATACGTGGTGGGCCATTCCTTTGTAAAGAGAGCGGAGAGGGCCGAATGGGAGAAACACAGAAATCTTAATTTGGAATTGGACGAGCAGTTGTTTAGGTGTCATTGGAGGGGTAAAGGGGGCATGCGTTGTACGAGTTGGTGCCAGTTTTGAACAATGTTGTGCGGGGGGGGGGATCTGTCCGGATGTGGTCGTCATTCACGTGGGTGAGAATGACTTAGTGCAGTGTAAAGGACTGGCACTGGTGAAACAAATGAAGAGGGATTTGCTAGAGATCAGGAGGCAGTGGGCGGGTTGTTATGTCATTTGGTCGGAATTCGTACCCAGGAGATGTTGGAGGGGGGCGGAGAGACCTGGGGCAATTGACAAGACTCGGAGGAAAATTAACAAGGAGATGCGGGCTTTTTGTGAGAAGGAAGGGGTGGGCAGGATGGAGCACCCGGAGCTGAGGTATGGGGCGGTCTACTTTTTTCTGGAAGATGGAGTGCATTTATCGAGATATGGGATGGAGCTCTATATTGTACAGTTGAAAGAGGCAGTAGACCGGGCAGTAGGGGTGCACAGGTATCCAAAGGTGCAGGAGTCCTAGGGGGGGGGTCGAAAGCCGTATGGGGGCTTTCGAGTGGTGCTTTTTCCTAGTTAAACGGGGGAGGTAGGATAGGAGGAATGACTTTTCCTGGCGGAGGGGGAGGGAGTGTACATATGGCAGGTGTTGAAACACTTGAGGCAGGTGTTTGGGTATTTGGTACTAATGTTTATGTTGTTGGCGGGGAACTGTTTAGGGGTGGGGGCGAGGGGTTTTGGCAGGTATACGTATAGTTAGTTAGGCCTAGTTTTGTACGGCAAAGGCCAAGGAGGTGGTATATTGTCAGGATGCACCTGTTTCTCAATAAAGCGGCCTTTATCACACCTTACATCTGTCTCCGGTTGGTTCTTCCCCTCCCCGTCTCCCGATGGGCCCCAATGGGGCTTTGCGGGGGGTGGCCGACCGGCGGGAGGCTCGCCCCCCCGGGGATTTTGGGGCCCCGGGAGGAAGGGGTGGGGAAGATTTTGGACGGGGACAGGAAATGCGAAGCTGGTTGGGCTAGGCAGGGGGCTATAGTTGTTTTTGGGCTGGTTCTAATACGAGCGGCCATTTTGGGTCACAGTGCACCATTTCATGGGACAGTGACCCAGCAGCCGGGGGGCAGGTGATCGTTGTCCCACCCACCCTCCCTGTAGTTTTGGTTGTAAGGGGGGTGCAGGGGGCTGCTTACATGGGTCTTGATGGCACAGGAGGGGCAAAAGGGGGTTTTGTTGGAAGCAGGTGCGTTCTAAGGTAGGGTTTTGGCTGGTTGTGTTGTCGCTGGGAACAGGTGCTGGAAAGTTATGTTGGGTGGCGCTTTTTCCTAGTTAAACGGGGGAGGTAGGATAGGAGGAATTACTTTTCCTGGCAGAGGGGGAGGGAGTGTACATATGGCAGGTGTTGAAACAGTTGAGGCAGGCGTTTGGGTATTTGGTACTAATGTTTATGTTGTTGGCGGGGAACTGTTTAGGGGTGGGGGCGAGGGGTTTTGGCAGGTATACGTATAGTTAGTTAGGCCTCGTTTTGTACAGCAAAGGCCAAGGAGGTGGTATATTGTCAGGATGCACCTGTTTCTCAATAAAGTGGCCTTTATCACACCTTACATCTGTCTCCGGTCGGTTCTTCCCCTCCCCGTCTCCCGATGGGCCCCAAAATCGCCGTGAAGCTCGTAGCACCAGGAGGTAGACCAAATTTCCTGAAAGTCGGCCCTGTTGTTCCTAAGCCGTTCCGCTGCCCATTAGTGCTGTGTGGTGAACATAAATCACCAAAACAGCATACTTATGTGAGTGTCTGCATCGGCTGTCTGACGGAGCTCACAAAAGCGCGGCCATCTTGCATGCGCGCTAAGCCACGCACCTACAGCAATGAATGTGTTAACTACTTAATGCGTGCTACTTACCACGTGTGGTAAATACTGCATCTGATAAATAGCATACTGCAAACATCAGAATGTGCCCTTTGTCAGGCTTTCCAAGTACTTGAAATTAGAAAGTGAATCCTTTGAAAGCAGAAATGGCCTGAGAAGCACATAGAAGGACTTCCAGACCCCCCTCAAAGCACACCTCATTCTTGTCAGGCAGTGTTCCTTTCGGCAATAATTTTCTGTGTCTCAGAAAAAGAGAGAAGGACTAATAAAACAGGGCCAGAGATATTAACCCAATTTGATTTACAAGGTTCCTGTCCCCTCTATTACACACGCATGCTTTTGATTAAGGGGCCCCGCTAGTGAACAATAGAGTCCGGAACCGAGAAGGGTTGCTAAAGAGATATACATTCGGTTGAAAATATGAGATTGCCTTGTGTTTCTACACGTAGAGTGTGACAACAAGACAGCGTTTCCATGATGGTCCCGGGTTCAGAGAATTACTCGTAAACTCGGGAAAGATGTATTACGTAATGTACTCTACGATTTATTTTTCCCTTTTTATTTTGCAAAAGGGGTTTAAGAGAGAAAAGAGTCCTCTTCAAAAGGGGCTCGGAATTTTAGTTTCCACAAAATTTCACAGGTGTCTTAGTACTTGTAATAGCATGATTATGCTTTCAATTTTTATGAATGGGCTACAGAGCACAACATAGAGGTGTATTGGCGATCGGAAATGGAAACAGTATGGTTATGGTTTTTTGAAGGGGAGCAAACAGACTTTGTATGTTTTGTCTCCCTTACAGAAAATGAATACCCTACTGGAAAAGTAGAAGGCGCATCATATATATAAATTTTCGATTAAAAATAAGAAAAAAATCACTTTGTACCTTCCACAATGCTGGCCCCCCCTCCTGTGGTGCATATGATGACCCTGGCCCACATTGACAAAGGAAGTAGTTGTGCACTGGCAGAATGCACCCAGCTTTGTGTGTACAAAAAGGGGGACCCAGATCCCAGAACTTTAGATCACTTCTGGACATCAAGACTGACCTTTTGCCAAGAAGAACAACCAGAGAATCTGAAGTAGTTGTACTGCCCCTATGCCAGTGTGTTGCTTTCTGGGGATGGCCTGCAGTGATTTCTTTATTGCCAAGGAAAGGAGAAAGACTTTTATTTGCAACTTTCATCATCTTGAAGAAGAATCTCCAAGGGCTTGGACTGTGCTTGGCTCCTGCTGAAGTCTCAGGAATACAAGACTTTCTCCACCAGCTCCCCCCTGAATTTCCTTGCTGGGAATTCTGTCTGCAGAAGCCTGAGTGTTGTTGGGAACTGGAAGCGGGACTCAATGAGAAGAACCATGTTGCATAGGCAGCTGTTGCTGTCGCATCATCAGGGAAGCATGTCGCCACCGCAAGGGTCGCCGTCGCATCACCAGAGAAGTGTGTCTTTGTCACAGCTGTTTGCCATCGCATCCCCGGAGAAGCGTGTCGCCACTGCAAGGGTCGCCGTCGCATCACCGGAGAAGCGTGTCGCAGGGCCTGTCATGGCTCCGGCGTGCACGCATCGTCTTCGTGTCGTCGCATCGCCTCAAGGGCTCCATCTTCTCACATCTCACCAGATCTTCGCATTGCATCGAGGCGCCATCTCGTCGCATCGCAATCGGGACACACCACGAGATCATCGCATTACCTCCCCTCCGGTAAGGAACAGACGTATCGCCTACTTTGCACAAGCACTGAGGAACAGACGCATTGCCTCTCCCGAAGCAAAGAACCAACGTATCGTTCTCCTTTCAAATCTTTTGTTTATCTTGCGGGATGCATCCAAAGGTACTTTGTGAGAAACGTGTCACATTTACCATCTAAAGTGAACTGAGTTATTTCTACCAACTTAAAGTCATTTTCTTAATACTGGATTGTGGATTTTTGTCATTTGGGTCTTGTGTTAAGTCTATATAAAGAATACTTATTTTTATAAAATCTGTGTTTTGCCCATTTGTAGTGTTTTCACTGTATTACTGTATGTGTTCATAAATGCTTTACACACTGCCTCTGAGATAAGCCTTCCTGCTTGTGCCAAGCTACCACAGGGCAGGGCTTAATTAGGAGTGTAGCCCCCTTACTCTGACTAGAAGCAAGAGTCCCTATTTAGACAAAGGTGCAAGACATTGAGAACTAGAGACACCCATTTCTAACAGTGAGTTATAGATATTGATAGGCGAGTCAGAGAAGGCTCATTCCATGGTCCCTTTTTTGTGATTTTTGATGTATGTACGGCCGCCGAGCCGAAGGGACAATATAGGGAATTGCCCTATACCCTCCTAATTTGAAAAATGAATACTAGATTTTGAACTACTAAATGGAGGAGCTGGGTCTCGCCTATGGGGACAAGGCAGCAGCTGGGTTTTTAGCAGGACCTTCCCTGTTGGGGGAGGCCACGCTCACACAGGCACTGATACAGGTGGAAGGTTGGGACACTTTGACTGAGCTAAAAAAGTCACAAGTTAAAAGCATCTTACAAGGGGCCATTTTGACAGAGTGTTTAAGAGCTAACTCGGCCCCTCGAGTACTGTTGGTAATCAACGAACCACTCATCTTCCTAGAGGATACTATCTTCAGGAAGGATTGGTTGTTGATTACCTGGAGATGTTCCAGAGATTGGCTCATTCTGATAATAGATATTGCCAAAAAATATCGGATGACCCACTCGTCCAAATACAAACAAGTGAAAATAACTTGAAGACACAAAATCAAATCGCGTTTTTCAAAAAGCAATTATAGGAAACCAATAAAGATCTGAAGAAATGTTCTAAAGAGAAGGTCTATCCTATTGTGAGTGACGAATATGCCAAGCACAAAGAAAATCAAAACACACAGAAAAATGCCCCTAATAGACAGAAACATCAAGCTCAGGGAGTGAGAGCAGTGATTATGATTAAAGAACCAGGTTCAGAGGTAGAGGACGTGCGAGGGGATACACACGCCCATACAAACAAGGACATAAGGGGGAATTTGGATGGGACATAAGGGGGGATTTGGATGGCCACCAATGTACCCCCCTATGTAACCCCTACATTACTATCCCATGTCAATATCCTCCTTATTTAGGGATAGGCAGGGGGAGAGGGAGATGAAAGCAGAAAGATAAGAAGGTCCAGTGGGAGGATATCAACCAGCGGAGACCCAGGCAGCAGCAGGGATTCAATCTCATTATGAACTTGAGTAATGCTGAACTCACCATGGCACAAGAAAAAGTATTAACAAAAGGCTTGGGTTTTGTTCCCACGAACCTGGTAGATACCTTCAAATTGAAGTGTAAATTGGCGGGTTTTATTCGGAGTGTAAGCCTCAGGGTGGTTTTTGAAGGAAAAGAAGGAACTGCAAATTAGGACGGAGATACACAGTTTAGGAACAAGTCAACCTTTGTTCCAACACTTGGGCAATTATCCCCAGAGGTGGGTGTTTTTGAACAAACTGTCCTGAGAGAGATAGAACAGCTGAACAAGACTAACAGAAAAAAGTATTTTTTTTCAATCTGACAACTTCAGAAAGGAAAGCCCTGGAAGAACTGAGAGAAGATCCAACAATAGTAATACAATCTGCAGATAAAGGCGGGGCTATTGTCATTCAAGGAAAAGAAGCATATAACAATGAACGTCTACGCCTCTAAAGTGATAGAAGAACCTACACTATCCATGAGAAAAATTCAACGGATGACCTAATGAGGGAAATTAGTACCCATGTAGCAGAGGCTGTTTCACATGGATGGATTAGCCAGAAGGAGGCTATGTTTCTATGTAATCAACATCCTACGGTGCCATATTTTTACCGAACGTACATAAACCAACTCGTCCTCCTCCCGGTCGCCCTTTAGTTTCAGGGATGAATTCAGTACTCGAACCTATGTCCAAATTTTGTGATTTCTATCTCCGCCCCATAGTGCAAAATATGCTGGCGTATCTGAAGGATACACGTGAGGTACTCAACCTCATCAAGGAGCTGGAATTCGATCCTAGCAATGAATAGCTTATTGGATTCGATATCGAGTCATTGTATACTAATATTCCTCAGAAAGAGACCCTGAGGGTGATTGAGAATATGCTGTTCACAGAGGAGTCGGACTACCAAATACCTAGAGCCTTTATTCTGTGCCTGATGGAAATAGACCTCAGATTTTTTTTTTTAATATGAGGATATATTCTATTTGCAAGTCCATGGAACATCCATGGGGATTTCTTGTGCCCCAAGCTTGGCTTCTCTTTATGTCTCGCATTTTGAAGGAGAAAATATCTTCTCACTAAACAACCCTTTCTCTGATCTTATAAGGGTGTGGAGATTATATATAGATGGTGTGATGATAATTTAGAGAGGAAACAAGTCCACAGCAGAGGAATTTGTGACATGGTTAAATGAGAGAAACCCTCTTCTGTCTTTACAGGAACAATGACAACCGATTCTCTTGCATTTCTGAATTTGAACATCAAGTTGGAGAATGGTGGTCTAGTGAGTAGTGTGTTCCATAAACCAACAGACAGGAACAACCTACTCTCATTTAATAGTTTCCACCCTCACACCTTAAGGGTAATTCCGGCGTATACGCAGGAATTGTTCAGAACTGATGGAATACAACAGAGAGGTGAAACTATTGAGTCTGAAGCTCCTGATCGGTACCCTGAATGAGTAATCAAGAGAGCTCAAAAAGGTGCTAAAAATAACTATAGAGAGGCTCTGCTTGAGACACATCAAACAGAACAGGATAGAAGTATATGTGTTACCACATATAACACACCATCTAATCAAATGACGAAAATCATACAAAAGAGCTGGTGCATACTAAATTCTAATGGACTGAATCAGCCACCTCTTTTATTCTTTTTCAAAAAAAGTGGGAGCATCAAAGATATGGTGGTGCATACTAGACCAAGGACCCCTAGACCTTTTGAGATAAGGAAAGAGAAACCCTGGAACTTACCCCCTGTGATAGGCCATTATGCGTGTGGCTATTGCAGAGCTTGCTCACTTACACTGAAAGGGAAAAGTGTCGATATTGGCCTACGAGAACTATGGGAATTGAGAAAGCATACAACATGTAATTCTGAAAATATGATCAATCTGTTGAAATGCCCTTGTGACCTACAATATGTGGGCATGACTACCCACCATGTGAAGGTCCGAATATTGGAACATATGAGCAACATATGGCGTGGTAGAACCAACATGAAACTCACAACCCACTATAAAGATATGGGGCACTCAGAAAAAAAGCTTGCCTGGACAGTGATTGACACACCATACATCGAACCGACTATCACTGACACTACAAATGTTCTCTTTGTAAGAGAGCAGAGATGGTTGAAAAGACTGAATAGTAGCAGCTAAGGTCTATCCCTTGGTACCAACTGCATGGGATAATCAATCAATCAAGGGTTTGTAAAGCGCGCTACTCACCAGTGAGGGTCTCAAGGCGCTGGGGGGGAGAAAAAGCAGCTCCGGATCAGTCGAAGAGCCAGGTCTTCAGGTCCTTCCTGAGCGTGTGCAGGGTCTGTGAGCCTCTGATGTTCACATGGAGCTTGTTCCAGATCTTGGCTGCGATGTAGGAGAAAGCTCTCCCGCTGGTTCTGTTTCTGTGGATGGGGGGCCTCTGCCAGGGCAAGGTCGGCGAAGCGGAGGTTCCTCTTGGGCACGTGGAAGGATAATCTCTCGTTGAGGTATTTGTGTCCGATGATGTTGAGGGATTTGTGACCCACTTCTCGACGGGGAGCCAGTGGAGGCCTCGTAGGTGTTGGGTCATGTGCTTGTGATGGGGGTCCCGAGGACGAGTCTGGCTGCGGCGTTCTGGATGGTTTGGAGTTTGTGTGGCAGAGTTCTGTTGATTCCGGCATAGAGGGCGTTGCCGTATTCGAGTCTGCTGGTTATGAGTGCTTCGGTGACGGTCGTTCTGCAATCGGGGTTGTCCATTTGAAGGTCTTACAGAGGATGCGAAGGCAGTTGAAGCTAGTGGAAGCAGCTGGCGGTTCATGGAGAGGGAGGAGTCCAGGATGATGCCGAGTTTCCGGGCGCTGTCTGTAGGCGCGGGTGGGCTCCTGAGGGTGGAGGGCCACCAGGTGTTGTCCCAGGTGGAGGTGCAGGGTCCGAGGATGTGGACCTCGGTCTTCTCCGAGTTGAGCTTCAAGCAGCTGTCTTTCATCCAGGCTACCACGTTCTTCATTCCTTCTGGGAAGCAGAGTCTGGTGTCTTCGGGATTCTTAGTGAGCGAGAGTATGATCTGGGTGTTGTCGGTGTAGGATACGATGTTGAGCCATGCTGCCTGACAATGGTGGCGAGGGGGTCATGTAAATGTTGAAGAGCGTGTGGCTGAGTAATGATACCTGGGGTATTCCGCAGTTGATTTTCTTGGGTTCGGGGAGGAAGGGTGGAAGTCGAATCCTCTGGGTTCTGCCAGAGAGGAAGGATTGAATCCAGTCGAGGGCAGCTCCTTGTATCCCCGCGTCGTGAAGTCTGGCTGTAAGCGTGCGATGTGAGACGTATGCGGAGAGGTCTAAAAGGATGAGGGCCACGGTTTGTCCTTTGTCAAGTAGCATGCGGATGTTGTCCGTAGCTGCGAGGAGGGTGGTCTCGGTGGTGTGGTTGCTGCAGAATCCAGACTGGGAGGCATCTAGGATGGATTTATCTTCAATGAAGGCGGTCAGATGGGTGTTTATGAGTCTCTCAGTGACTTTGGCCGTGAAGGAGAGGAGAGAGATGGGCAGGTCGTTTTTCAGGTCCCTTGGGTCGGACGTTGGTTTCTTGAGGAGGGGTTTCACCTCTGCCCGTTTCCAGTCATCTGGGCAGATGCCAGATCTGAGGGAGGAGTTGATGGTCCATCCTAGTTCCGGTGCGACGACAGTGGCGGCCCTGTGGAAGATGTGCAGTGGGTAGGGGTCTGTTGGGGCTCCTGAGTGTGTTTACTTCATGATCGCGGTGATGAGTTCGACGATGGCGGGTTCCAGGAGGTGATGGTCGGCTTATCTGTGGCGGCGGGTAGGGGAGTGGTGTCTGGCTCTGGTTCTATGAAGTTGTCATAGAGGGCCTGGATCTTCTGATGGAAGAAGTAGCTGAACTTGTCGCAGAGTTCCTGGGAGGATGTGATGTCCGTGGTTTTGCAGGTGGGTTTCGCAAACTGCTGTATGACTTTGAACAGTTCCTTGGCTATAGTCTCGTTGGTCTGGACTTTGTCTCTTATGCGCTGGTGGAATTCCTTCATGGTGCTCTTGTGGTTGTAACATGCTTCTGTGGTTTTCTGGATTTGCCAGGTTTTCTCTAGGTGTCTGCAGGAGTGTCTGGCTCCTTGAAGTTCTGCAGTGAACCAGGCAGCCTTCAGTGGAGATTGTTTGGTGGGGTGGCGGAGGGGTGCGAACTTGTCGGCGCAGTAGGCGACCCAGCGGTGAAAATCCCTGGCTGCGGCATTGGTATCGGTCGTGGCGCTGGGGGGGTTTGGACGGAGGGTGGTGTTGAAGTGTTCCTCTGTGACCTTGCTCCAGTTCTATCTTGGCAGGCGCGGGACCAGCTTGGATACAGAGGTGGTGTTGAAGTTGAAATTGGACGCAATGGTGGTCCGTCCGTCTGGGTGGTGTGGCTGAAGCGGATTTTTGTTCCTCCAGCGAAGATGGGGTCGAGGGTGTGACCCACTCTGTGGGTGGGCGTATTGACGAG
Source organism: Lissotriton helveticus (assembly GCF_964261635.1). Taxonomy (NCBI): domain Eukaryota; kingdom Metazoa; phylum Chordata; class Amphibia; order Caudata; family Salamandridae; genus Lissotriton; species Lissotriton helveticus. The sequence goes on from NC_136061.1 coordinate 728,669,256, forward strand.
CTGCTTCAGTCCTAGGTTGGCGAGGTTGTTGAGTTGTAGATAACAATTTGTTATCTAGAGTATACATATGACAAAAATAGGCTGGCATTCCATCAAAAACCGACCCCTCGTAGTACATAAAAATTAGAAATGATCCTTGCATATAGAAAGATCAGAGCTTTAATAAATAGAGTTTAAAATATGACTGCCATCACTTTGCATATTCGGACTCTAGCAACAAATTATAACTAGTTTATGAATTTCAATATGGCAGCCATGGTTGGTAGAAGATTACCTGTAATTTACACCTAACTAGAACAGGTAGACATGCAATAAAAAAAAGGCTCCTCGAGAACCCAAAATAAGAGTAATGAGAATCTATTTCTGAAAACTGACCCCAGTACTTAAATAGAAAGTATGGCTCTTGATATAACTATTATTACTTTGTACATTTAGATTCCAGCATATCAAGTATAATCATTACTGGAACTCAAATATGGCCACCAGAGTTGTTAGATACTTTTTAACAGTCTAGCTGTTTCCGGCAGGAATGATCCGATCCGGTTAGGATAACATGACAAAGGGGAAACAGAGTAAATGGCAGCTTGGGCCAGATTGCGGCATCGTCGGATGACCCAAGTGGGGGAAAGAGGTTGAATACCAGTCTTTTATGAAGTAAGCTGGGAAGGAAGGGGGTGCCGGGTTGCATCTCTCAGCAATGGGTTTTGACACAGAGGAGAGGATAGTTATCACTTTTCGGTGCCATTAATCCCATAATACCCGCAAAATAGCAGGGGGTCCTGGGGCGGGACCTCCTAATTTAAAAGTTACCAGAAAGCAACCAAATGCATCAACAAGGATGCAACAAGTTAAATACCTGAGCTTCATGCGAGCTTTTGATTAAGGGGCCACTCTAGTGAACAACTGATGCTTCATGCACGCTTTTGATTAAGGGGCCACTCTAGTGAACAATAGAGTCCAGAACCGAGAAGGGTTGCTAAAGAGATATATATTTGGTTGCAAATATGAGTTTACCTTGTGTTTCTTCACATAGAGTGTGACAACAAGACAGCATTCCCACGACAGGGTTCAGAGAATTCCTGTAAACTCAGGTAAGACGTATTACGTATTGTACTCTACGATTTTGCTTCCCCTTTTTATTATGCAAAATGGGTTTAAGAGGAAAAAGAGTCCTCTTCAAAAGGGGCTTGGGATTTTAGTGTCTACAACATTTCACAGGTGTCTTAGTACTTGTAATAGCATGATTATGCGTTCAATTTTTGTGGACGAGAAACAGAGCACAACATAGAGGTGCATTGGAGATGGGAAATTGAAACATTATAATGATGGTTTTTTGAAGGGGACCGAACAGGACTTTGTATGTCTTATCTCCCTTACAGAAAATGAATACCCTACTGGAAAAGTAGAAGGCGCATCTTATATATAATATTTGATTGAAAATACAAATAATATTTTTCTTTGCAAAGACTAAGTTGTGGGTCAAGACGACTTAATCAAAGGGGCTAGAGTAAACTGAAAGATGTTGGTACTTGCAGTGGGGATTTAGGGGCAATTAGCCCTCCTGCATATCCCCAGATGGCATTATTTCTAACCCTGTCAAGGGGAACCAAGAATAAAGGCATTACAAGGTATCTCCTTAGAGAGTTTTATTCTATTACTTTTCTGCACTAGAGATCCCTTCTTTAGGGAATATTCTTCTCCCTCACCACTAAAAAAACAGCGCTCCATCCAGTGCGTTGGTCTGTGCCTGGTTGTTTGCAGCGGCCCCATGATGAAGCATGCCACTGCATAGTGGGTGAGAGCAGTATTAAGAAGTTTTTTTGATTGTCCTTCTTTCCCTGGTTCTCACTTATTAACTATTCCTATGTAGTAGAGGGGAAAGGAACCTTGTATTTCAAATTGGGTTAATATCTCTGGCCCTGTTTTTATTAGTCCTTCTCTCTTTTTGTGAGTTATAGATATTGATAGGGGAGTCAGAGAAGGCTCATTCCCTGGTCTATTTTTTCTGATTTTTGAGTCATTTTCTGTGGTCAAAACATCTAAAAACAAGGCAAACAGAACTCATTGCCACCTTCTGACATCACTCAGTAATCACAAGCAGAACCCTGCCAAGTTCTTCCATCATAGACCCCAGCATGGTAAATAGTACAAGTTCACGGATGGGGAGATGGAGTTCATGATCAAGAAGAAAGATGACAAGACAACATGACCATCTAATATGACATCTCATGCTGAACCAAAAAGCAGAGAACCTTCCTGTGGAAGGAGATACTGGAAAAAGCAATTGCATATTGACATGTCCATATGCTGGTGAGAACGTCAAAAAAAGATTCCAAACCTTGACAGGTTAGGTACATAAGCAACTCGCGAAACACAAGCAATATAGCATGGCAACTGGTGGTGGTTTTCTACTTTAGTCATACCTCAAGCCATAGAAAGAAAACATATGACCATCCTCAACATTCTCAGAGTGGAAGATAGAAAAAAAGGTCATGAAGTCTGAGGAATCTAAGGTAAGGGACATGAGAGTTCAAATGGAAGTATTGGTGGTTTACAAACGTTGACTTGGCTTAGAATTATAATCATATTGAGGAATGACCAATTTACTGTATACACATATATTCACATTTATCCTTGTATGTTCTTCCATGTCTAATAACTCTCCAGTGGCACTGCTGACATGTATTGAGATTGCACTACAAGATCCATAATGCATTGTAATCTTGATGATGAAGGCCTGATTTATCTGCTACTCAGCGGCACACTAGTTCGTCTCTATATGAGGCCAAGAAGCGTACATGAGTGCAGTCAGTTGACACTAGGATATCAGGAAATTTCACTGTAGCATAGATGTTTGATTTGCTTCCATTGGCTCTGTTGATGTCATTGGGGAACTGTATATATCACTTTCAGCAAAGCATCCATCACTTAGTTGAATATTTTTCGGAAGGCTGGCTGAGAAATGCCATGTACCAATCCGACTGTCCATTGTTTGGTGCACGTTGCAAAGAATTCTAGTGCTACTGGCATTTTCAGGAAGGATGAATGGCAGTGGATTCAGTGGATGCCTATGTTGGACTCCAGGGTACCCCTCATAATAAAATTGTGCTTTGTATGGTGCCCATATTGAGCTTGTGTGACCTCTGCATCTCAAAAGGATTTATATTTAGGGGTACCAGCTTTCCTTTGTCAAACCATGGCTCTCGTCCTGCGTTGCTGTGCCCTTTTAGGTCATGGCATGGTTGCTTAGGTTCCATCGTCATGATTATTTTTTTTATTGTAGAAGAATGTCTATATGGCATAGCATGATATAGTGGCCTAGCAGTACTCCATCCATGGTGGTGCACTACTGAGTGGAAGTGAGAACTGCTGCAATCAAACTCTGAGTGCTTCACCTGTGCATGGCTGTTTACATACTCCTGGTGCTGTGTGCATGTATGTATGTGTATTTATTATTTCAGCTCAAACAGTGCATGTAATATGTTTTTGTGCATTGGTGTAATGTTTTTAGTTTTTTGAATTTTGCCTGCTTTTTTCTACAATTCCCGGCACTTTCAGTAACTTTTACCATCTGTTTTTGACTGGACATTTTTTAAGGTGGTATTTTCTAATGGTTTTCACTTACCTTTCATACTTGTAATGGGTTTATCTACCACGTGTGTTATTTTTCACATGTGGTATATATCACAGGCGGTAAATAACAGAATGATAAATAATGCATGTGGCTCACGGACATGTAGCTTTTAGCGCATGAGATTAAAATATCATGTGGTTTTTAACTCATCGTCAGATGGGTCAGTAAATTCAAGCATAATTTACAGCATGCATTTGTATTACCCGCCTATGGCTTGAAAATGTTGTTCATTTTGTGAGCTCAACTGAAGTCATTCTTGGTCTTTTGACGGTCAGTTGATGTGTATAAAATGTAGCTATAACTGGGCAATGCCATTTTAAGTTTAGTAACGAGTGGATAAAATACCCTGAGGCCTTTGTTATTCGGGTACATTACCCTTAGGGAGTGTGTAGACACCCTCGTGCCATTATAGATTGGGTTGATATCAAAAATATTGATTGGTTTCACTATACTCTGTGGATGATTTTGGCTTCCTTCTCTGCACCATGGGCAAGTAACAACACAGATTCCTATTTATGAGGTGATGCGGGCCAGTGTTCACGTGTTCAGATATGCTACAAGGGGACCGGGGCCTAATGGCGATAGGCTCTGTGTTGTAAATAGCTTTTTCTGTTTAGTCTCTTTTCCATGTTTCTTATTTGGAACTTTAGTGCGTTCCTGATGTTATAGTTCTACATGGAATCTTAGTAATGTCAGTTGGTGCTTGGCCAGATGGTGATCTGTTTGTTTATTCTGTGCTGCGAATAAACTTCATATTAAGAAGAAGTTCCTGCTAGTATCATCATTTAATATCTACTACATTTTGGCGACAAGGACAGTGTCGAAGTATCTGGCCATCAATTTGATGTTCAGCGGCGCAGCGGCAAAACAATTACGGAATAAACAGAACTGTCACCACATGAAGAACTCTGCGTGCAGAGGGACTTTCCTTATCGTTTTAAAGAAGTCCGAACATCATATTTCAGCTTCTGCCAAGGTGAGCGTTTTGAAATTTCGGCACGATTTTGGTACCCTTCAACGCGTCACTCTTGTTGCTTGGTTACTATTTGCCTACGTAACCAGCGTGGTGGACTGTTGCTGTGACAACGCAGCAAACATCTTGCGCTATCTGTGATCGGGCGCGTTTTCACTGTACTTCAGCGTATCACCCCGTTGCTTGGTTACTGTATTTGACTCTACCTACGTAACCAGCACTCAGAACTGTTGTCCCGGTAACGCTACAACAACTTGCTTGGATCCGCATGCAACTTTATTCTAGTGCGTCCACAGCAATGTTGAATACATCAGTACGAAATTGACCCTTCACCTGTCTGACGCTACTCATCAGACGCATGCGACCATCTTAGATCCTCAGTTTCTTCAGTGATGCAACGAGTCTAGTCGCAAAATTTGGAAATTCTTTATTTATTTCACTATACTTACTTTAGCGCTTTCATTAAATATTATAAGAGACCATTAGAGAATTCCTTCTGCTCATCGATATCTTCAACATTGAAAATATAAGTAAGACCTTAATTATTCATTTAGAAGATTTGCGTAATTTTATCTTTACCATCTCTACATTCTGTTTTATTTTTTGGTCTTTGAGGGCCAGATGTAGGTAGGCTTTTACCGGGTGGTAACGGCCGAATTCGGCCGTTACCACCCGGTAAAAGCAATTTGACATGTAGGTCCCTGTAATTTACAGACTCGGTAAATTTACCGGCAGGTAAATTTACCGAGTATGTAAAATACCGAGTCGGTATCATTACTGATTCCGGACAATTGGTATGTAGGTGGGACTCTTCTGAGTCCCACAAGCAGTACCACATCGGTATTTTACCATCAAATAATACTTGATGGTAAAATACCGTTTCTGGTGTGCATGCACATGTGTGCATGCACACCTATGCCATATGACAGGCAGACCTGCCCTTAGGGCAGGTATGCCTGCCACATGGCACCCGAGCCTCTTTTGGGGGTGCCAGAGGGTGTCAAAGTGACACCCCCTGCACCCTTGTGACAGACGGTATTTTCCGATGTGGTAAATACCGACCGGTATATGCCCAATCAATCCTATGGGCTTCAAAGCCCATAGGAATGCATGGGCATTAACTGGTCGGTATTTACCACATCGGAAATTACCGACTGTTTCCGATTCGGTAATTGCACATCTGCAATTACCTACATCTCGGTATTTTTATTTTCCGACCTCTTAAATACCGAGTCGGTGTGACTCGGTATTTAAGAGGTCGGTAAATAAAAATTACCTACATCTGGCCCTTAGTCTTTATTTTGCAAGAGAAATTATGTCACAACAGGTTAATGTGGCGCTCCCACCTCAGTACCTCAGTGAACCTGGAAATACCTCTACTGCCTGGGAAGATTGGATTGTTATGTTTTACAATTATATTGAGGCACTAGATGGGGAGGACTTTTCTCCTAAAAGGAAGAAGGCACTTTTGATGACAACTTTGGGTAAGGAAGGTCAGCGGATTTTCAAATACTTACCTCAAGTGTTGGCCTCTGGTTCACAATCTCCTCTTGATGAATTCAAGGAGGCCATCGCTAGACTCAAGACTAGATTTGCTAAATAGGAAAATCTTGTTTTACAAAGATTTAAATTTTACAAAAACAAACAACGTGAAGATGACTTTGTTGCACGTTTGCGAGAACTCTCAGTTAAATGTAGCTTTGGTCAGATGACTGATGAACTTATACGAGATCAATTGATTGTTCAGTGTAACAATCGCAAGATACAGTAACGATTATGGGCTGCAAAAAACCCCACTTTAAAAGTTGCTATTGAACTTGCGAAAATTGTGGAGGAAAGTGAAAAATGTATGAAGGAATTACAAAAGAGTGGTCTTGATCTTAAAGTTGCTGAAATTTCTCATAAGGTTGTGGTCTCTAGTGATAACAGTGATGGTGAAAATGGTGCTGTTGCCCTAGTTAGGAAAAAAGGGTATGTTTTACAAAAAAAAAACATGAGTCAACAGTACACTAAATCACAGCCTAAGGTGTGTTCGAGGTGTGGTAGCAATACTCATACTTCGGATGCAAAATTTTGTTTCGCTAATAATAAGGAGTGCTTAAAATGTGGCAAACAGGGTCACTTTACTAAGATGTGTAGAAATAGAAGCAATCCTAGAGTAACAGTTGTGAATGAGTATTGTGAGTTGAATCGCGATGTCAACAAATTACTTGTACTGCAGGACTCTGTTTGTGCTTGTCAGGACAAAAGGGAAAGAATTCCCAAAGCTGATTTTATCATTGATAACAAGACTATTAGTCTTATGGTCGACACTGGTTCTAAATGGACCATTATTCCCATGTCTTTGGTAAAGCTACTGTGGGGTCATAAAACTCTTTTGGATTGTGATATTTTTCCCTCTGGTTATCGAGGGGAAAAATAGACCTCCTTGGGTATTTCGAAGGTGAAATTCTTTTTAAAAACAGATCTACACAAGGAAAAATTTATATTTCTGTTAATGGTCCAGCCATTTTAGGTCGTATCCATCAGTATGATCTCCACATTGTAGTAAATCCTAGAGCAGAAGATCCTGTGATGGTTGTGGATGATTGTACTCTGAGTGACATTCTATTGAGTTTTAAACGTGTCTTTAGAGAACAACTAGGAGAATTGCAGGGTTATGCTCATAAGATTATATTGAAGGAAGGTAGTATCCCTGTTCAGCATAAGGCAAGAAGGGTGCCATTTGCAGTGAGGAGTGAAGTCAAGGCTGTTCTGGAGGAAATGCTTCAGGGCGGGATTATTGAGCCTGTGGAGGCATCCCCGTGGATTTCTCCTGTGGTTATTTCCCAGAAGCCTGACAACAAAATTAGATTTTGTGTGGACCTTAGGTCATTAAATAAGTGTGTTGTTGCAGATCAACATTAACATTCATTTATTTTGATAACCCACTAGACCTTTCGGCACAAGAGACCCAGTCAAGCCTGGCCGCATATCAACTCGAGCAACGAGTTCCATCTGCCACACACGAAAAGGGACATCTGCTGGACCCTATTTTCAGCAACTGCGACCAGCTTAAAGTGGAAAACATAACCAGACTTCCCTGGTCAGACCACTTCTTAATAGCCTTCAACTGGACCACAAGTAAACCGCCCTCTTCCTCATTTACTATTAAGAAAACTCGCAACTGGTCCAAACTCCCCATTGACAACTGGTCACAAGCTCTATGCACCATGAGACCCTCCCTCTCCCAAGACCCAACTGTTAACAACAAAAAATATGAAGAATGGATAACCACCTCTCTGGACCAGGTCCTCCCAGAACACGCACCAAATTCTAAGAGACACAGCAAAACAGCTCCCTGGTATACAGAAGAGCTCAGGAACCACAAACGTCTCTGTAAAAAACAGGAGAGAAAGTGGCGCACTTCATACAATCCTGAAGAAAAAGCCACCTATAGGGAAATGATTAGGAACTATAAACTGGCTATTAAATCTTCGCAAGCTGCCTTCTACAATCTTAAAATAACCACGGCAAAATCCAAATCCAAAGAAATCTACCGCATAGTCAACTCCCTGATCAAACCCCCGCCTCCGGTCACAGATAAGAACAACTCACCGACTAAATGCAATGATCTGGCGGAATTCTTCTTCCAAAAAATTAATCAAATTTATCTCTCCTTCCCCAATCCCCCCTCTGACTTCCCTAGCCAGAACCCATATCTGACTTCAAATTCCGACAAGTGCCTGGAGTCTTTTCCCCTGATAACACTGGAAATCGCACAGACACTAGCACAACAAATAAAATCTGGCTCCCCGTGCGACCCTGCCCCCCCCAGGCTCAATAAACCTTGCCAGTACTGCTGTTCTTCCCACGCTCCTGGAGCTCATGAACTTCTCCATAACCAGTAGGACGGTCCCCCCAACATGGAAGCATGCTATGGTGCGGGCCCTGCTGAAAAAAACGTCCCTAGACCCGGCTAACCCCAGTAATTATCGTCCGATCTCGTTACTCCCCTGGGCATCGAAAATTCTGGAGAAACATGTCAATACCACTCTGACAGTGTTTTTTGAGGAAAACCACCTCCTCGACCCTTCCCAAACAGGTTTTCGTACCAAACATGGGACAGAGACGGCTTTACTGGCTGTGACTGAGGAGGCAAGACGGCTCCTGGATCGAGGAGGATCAGTGGCAGTGATCCTCCTCGATCTAAGTGCCGCATTTGATACGGTACATCACAAAATCTTGCTAACCCGCCTTGCCGACTTAGGAGTGACCGGAGATGCCCTGACATGGTTCAATTCTTTTTTGGCCGACAGAACCTTTCAGGTCTTCGATGGCACATCACGCTCATCCACTCGTCCCCTGGGTTGCGGAGTCCCCCAGGGCTCCTCCTTAAGCCCTACGCTCTTCAACGCTTACATGAGGCCACTGGCTGAGGTTGTTCGTCCGCATGGTGTAAAGATCATCTCCTATGCGGACGACACCCAGCTGGTGGTCTCCCTGGCAGAGAAGAGCGGCCTCCAGGCGCCACCAGACCTAGCGGCCTGTCTGGAGGACGTAAAGAAGTGGATGATGAGCTCATGCCTAAAGTTGAACGATGACAAAACGGAGCTGATGATCCTGGGCACAGCCTCCCCCGTCTCCATAGAGCCGATCTGGCCATCAAGCATGGGAGTGGCCCCACCCCCCAGAGACAACATCAAAAGCTTAGGGGTCTGGCTTGATAAGTCTCTGAGCCTTAACACACAGGCCACTAAGATCTCAGCCACCTGCTTTGGCCTCCTTAGAGTGATCAAGAAAGTTCTTCCCCTCCTCTGCTTCGAGGCCAAACAGATAATCATACAGGGCCTTATCCAATCCCGTTTGGATTTTAATAACGCCCTATACTTGGGAGCCCCGGATTACACCCTACAGAAGCTCCAACGCACCCAGAATTGTGCTGCCAGAGCGCTGCTGGGTATCCCCCGGAGGACCTCAGTGAGAACCAGCTTAAAGACTGCACTGGTTACCTGTCAGGGACAGAGTAAAATTTAAATCGCTCTGCATTGCCCACCAGACTTTCTGGGAAACGGGCCCAGACATCAACCGGCCCCTGATCTCTCCCTACAGGCCCAATAAACCCCTCCGCTCTTCTACAGCATTCCTGGCCGAGACCCCCAGAATTCGCAGAGCCAGAGCGGGAGGACGCTCCTTCTCGTACAATGTTTCCAAACTCTGGAACTCCCTCCCTCTGCAGCTGAGGAACAACCCCAATCTGACCACTTTTCGCAAACAGCTAAAAACCCTGCTGTTTAATGCCTAATAAAGTAACCTCGAGAGGGCTCCATCTGTTTTTAGCGCCTGGACGCCTCAGGGCAACTGTAGCGCTCTACAAATCACATTTTCATTTCATTTCATTTCATTTCAGATGTCTTTCCATTACCAAATATTGGGGAACTAGTCTCTACCTTGAAAGGTGCAAACTTGATCTTAATCTTTCAGTTTACTAGATTACCCTTCAGGCTGATTTCAGCCGCGAGTGTTTTTCAGAGAATGGTGTCGGAGGTGTTTAAAGGAATAGAGAAAGTCATCTATTTTCAGGATGATATATTAATCTTTGGCGACTCCATGGAAGAACATAATAATGTTCTTCAATGCGTGTTGCGCAGGATTGATGAGGCTGGCCTTTCTTTGCGAAAGGAGAAATGTGCATTTTTGGTTAGTGAGATTGAGTCTTTGGGTTTTTCTCTCTCAGCTGATGGTGTTAAACCAAAAGAAACTTGTTGGAAGCAATCGAATTGGCTCCCTCTCCGATTGATAAGGATCAGTTGCGGGCCTTCATGGGCTTAATTGAATTCTACTCCAAATTTGTGAGGGATTTTTCTAGTAAGACTGCTCCTTTGAGGGGTTTACTTAAAAAAGGCGGGAAATTTTCATGGACCAATGAACAAGAAATTTGTTTTAAGTTGATCAAATCTGAACTTTCTTCTGCCAATGTTCTCACACCTTTTGATATTAAACGTTCTTCTATTTTAATGGTGGACGCAAGTGGTGTCGGTTTGGGTGCTGTCCTTTTTCAGCGGCATGGTAGCGAAGAAAAAACTATTGCCTTTGCTTCTAGACCTTTAACTGTGTCAGAATGTAATTATTCTGTAATTGAGCGCGGAGCTCGTGCTGCTGTGTGGGGCAAGTATTATTTCAGAACTTACTTATAGGGTACTAAGTTTGTGTTACGCTCTGACCACAAACCCTTAGTAAATATTTTGGCTCCTGGTGGTACTGGGAAGGGTTCACCCAGATTGGCCAGGTTAGCGTCGCGTCTACAGGATTTTCAATCTGAGGTGCAGTTTGTTCAGGGTTGGAAAAATATTCAGGTTGACTGTTTGTCCCGTCTTCCCATTCAGTCCATAGTTTGTGAGAATTCATTAGTGGAGTCTCAAGATGATTGTGCGATTGCTTTCACCCAGGATGTTTTATTTCTTTGTGCTGAGTCGCTTTCATTGGATGACTGGTCTAAAGGAATGGAGTGTGATGTTATTTTGAAACAAGTTGTAGATCTTATCGTTAAAGGATCTAGGAAGGAGAGTACTGTTGAGCCCTCTGTGAGACCTTTTATCAGAATTTTAGACAAATTGTCTCTTTCTGGCAACAATGTTTTAATGAGGGGTGACAGGTTTATTCCTCCTTACTCACTGAGAAAGAAAATACTTGATTTATCCCATGAGGGACATCTGGGCCAGACTCTCACTCAAAGAAGAGTGAAAGAAAATTTCTGGTGGCCATCTATTGATGCTGATGCTGATGCTGTGGAGTGCGTGGTACGTTGCAGTTTTTGTAAAGAAGGTGAGAAACGTTTGAAGGTGGTTGGGTCTCAGAATGAGGGTAGCATTTCTTTTGAGAATCTTCCTTGGCACACCATTTGTCTGGATTTCATTGGGCCAATAAATGAGTTACCTTTCAATCAGCGCTTTGCGATTGTTGTTATTGATTGTTTTTCTAAGTGTCTCACTGTTCATTTTGTTAGGGAAATCACTACCGACTCTACTATTAGTTTTTTGAGGAGTGTTTTTTTGGATGAGGGGTTTCCTTCTGTTTTAATAACGGATAATGGTACAGAATTAACGTCAAGGAAAATGGTTTTATTTTTGGAAGAGTGTGGAATTCATCATCATCGGACCAGTTTGTATAACCCACAGAGCAATGGTTTGTGTGAGCGGGTTAATAGGTTGGTTAAGGGCATTATACAGATGTCTGTTGAATTTGGATGTTTTTCTAATGATAAGGTTCAAGAACTTGTGTGGGCCTATCGTTCAACTCCTCACAAGCATGAGTGCAAATCTCCTTTCGATTTGATGCGTGGTCGTTCTCCTATAACAAAATTAACACCTTCTTGGTTGAGAAATCTTGATAAAGTTTCTCCTGTGAAGTCTTCTTTTGACAGTTTTCCTTTACCAATTTCTGCGGGTGATTTGGTCAAGGTGAAGCCAGGAAGGTTCTCTAAAGGTCTGTCGAAATTTAGAGGTCCTTTTCGTGTAAAGCGGGTTTTTCCTCATTTTGTTTTTCTTGAAAATGGGGAGAAATTGAATTTTAGGAGGGTGGCTTTGTATAGGAGTCATTCTGATGTGTCTGTGAAGGATACTTTGCCTGTCTCTGACTCCTTCAACAATGATTACATGTTATCTGCCCAGTGTGATTCTGATTCTTGTTCTCAGTCTAATGTAAGGGGGGAGGTGGGTAGTGGTGATGCTTCCACATCTTCCTACTCAGATAATGCTGTCTCTACTTCTACACCCTCCTGCTCAGGTGATGCTGTATTTACTTCTACACCTTCCAATTCTGGTGAGGCAGTCTCTACACGTTACAATGTTGTGAGATGTTCTCTATCTCGCCGCCCACCTATATACTTAAGCGATTACATTCATTAAGTGCTCTCTTGTTTTCTGTTTTTATTTTATGGTTTTAAGGGAGGGAGATATGTTGTAAATAGCTTTTTCTGTTTAGTCTCTTTTCCATGTTTCTTATTTGGAACTTTAGTGAGTTCCGGATGTTATAGTTCTACATGGAATCTTAGTAATGTCAGTTGGTGCTTGGCCAGATGGTGATCTGTTCGTTTATTCTGTGCTGCGAAAAAACTTCATATTAAGAAGAAGTTCCTGCTAGTATCATCATTTAATATCTACTACACTCTGCTAGCAATGCTGAGCCGAGAGCCTGTTTTAGGCACCTGTAGTGTGTAAAGTGAATTAATATAACTCGGTATTTCTTAGCGTTAGAGCTTGATTTTCATACAGTACAATTTGGAAACCATGAGCAAGGGTTTACGTGTTTTTGAGCTGTGCACTTAACGCTCTAACCCTGGGATATATCAGATAAAATTAATTCACGTTGCACACTGTAGGCACATGTTATGTTATGATAAGGTAACCTTTAAAGGGTTCGAATGCCCAAGGGTGACCTGGCGTCGAAAAACATACAAAAAGGACTCAGGGGCATATTACCAAGCAATAGCGATAATTATCGCTATTGCTTGGTTAGAGACAAAATTTTACTGCTGAGCTGCGGCGATTTTTATCGCAGATAAACCTTGGTATTACCAAGGTTTATCGCAAATGCGATAAAAAACGGCCACAATGCATGAATATCGCTGAAAAGTCAGCGATATTCATGCATTACCGAGCTAATGCTCTTAGCCATGTTATCCACCTCCCATTGGATAACATGGCTAAGAACTGCTCAGGGCAGGTGTTAGCTTTTGGAGATATTCGCGCTTAGCGCGAATATCTCCAAAAGTTGGTAATAGGAGATAGCGATGTTAGCAACTGTTTCCAGTCGCTAACATCTTGGCACGCCCACTTTGCATGTCATTAGTGATAAATATCACTGACATGCAAAGTGGGGCCCAAGATGGTCGCTATCTCCTACTAGCTGTCGCTAACTGGTGTTAGCGACAGCTAGGTAATAGGGAGATCATTTTATCTCCGCTTTCTTGGCTTTTAAAGCCAAAAAAGCGGAGATAAACCCCCTTGATAATATGCCCCTCAGTTTGATATGCGATGCGCCAGGGGGGCCCATCAGGATATTGCCCTGGAGTCTAATCCGAACTGACCCCTCAAGCTTCTTTGTATGATCCTGGACAAATCAATTTACTTTCCTGTGCCTCCCTTCTCTTATTTTCCAAAACTGAAAAGTCTTAGCAATAGGCGAATTCAGTTTGCAGCAATATAAAGACTATTAAATTTCCCTAAATTCATGTATCCTTTCCAGAGGCTGAGTTCCTCTTCACTGCATTCCTTTGTATTCTTTGGCTAACATGAAGCTTATGTTTACCATTTTATAAGGAACATTGTGCAGGTCAGTGAGAGCACTGAATATGAGCTTCCGTATTTTTTTTAAAATTGATCCTATGTTTACACTAATATTGATACTACCGTTAGTGCACTTGATTTTGGACAGAAAATATGTAGCGCCCGGGATTTTTTTTCCCATGCTAAAGCACTCCATTGATTTCTGACTAACACTTTTAAAGCCATTCACTTAGCATACATCCGAGATACGAACTGAGACATTTCTGCTTTGTAAACATTCTAGTTTTAAAAGAGAACGAGAAAATGATGCGGCTTCACACCTGATTCATTCAGTTAAAATGTTGAGCAAAAATTATCATCAGTAACGAATGAGTTTTTTGACTGGCGATGTGGCGATGGAAAATATTTCACAAACTTTATTTCAATAAAATGCAAAACAAAATGTTTCAAGATGAAAACCATAAAGAAGAATTGGTGTGAATGTTAGGGACTCAATGTTTGTAAATAAAAATCATAATTGCTGCTTGGTCTAGTGTACTCGGAACCCCATCAGGAATATGTACGAGGCAGTTTACAGATAATGAACTTCAGTGGAGATTATTTGCATTTTAGTGCTCGGCGCTGTTTCTTTACCACCCGCTCAGCTGTGTACAACGATGACCCTAAAATGCCTTCATTTTGACCTAACACGACTGTATAATACCATTTATGATAATTCTTACACCGCTGTTAGACGGAGGAAGAGCGAGAGGCTTAAAAGGCATAAAAGAAGACGTTCAAGAAACGCCGGCTATATTCAGGACAAGGGGTTATGTAGAAAATTAATTAAAGCATGCTCTAGATTGTACCAAGAGGATTAGGAGAGGGGATTTACTAAAGAAGAATGTACCTAATAGAATATGTAAACAGACTCATTTTTAGAACAACTTCTATAACTCTTTCAACAGAATCGAGACTAATACTACAGAGCACCACCATGTGCCTGGATGAGAGAAAATATCAGAAATATTGCATTATTCTTTCTCTTGTCAAATGCACTAATCGTCACACTGCAACGGGTTAGCAATAAATTGAAGGAGTACACGTCGGTCTCTGGAGAACTGTAAAGTCAGTACATGGTTTCAATCTCACAAACCGGGCTTTCAAAGATGCAACAAAGGTATTTTCTGAAATTTAATTTCGCTGAAGAGGTTTGGAGACTCCCACGTATATAAAATGAACACAAGATCAATTCTAAAATGTCTGGAGCTTTCCTCAGGCAGGATTCATCTTCAGGGCGACCAGAATGGAAGGGTAGTATACATGGAGATAACCAGGTTCCGTTTACTAGTTTATTCCATTGTTTCACCATTAGTTTTTTGACCGCTGATATGGCATTTATCTGGATACAACGTGACATCATAACTTCCTCAATGCATTCTTAAGACCACTGTAATGTCAATGGGGCAGGCCTCATTAAATAGGCATTCGAACCCCTTACATTTTAGAAAAAACACACATAATCTTTCACTAAATTGGCATCGCCCTAGTTTGAGAATGATCCCCAATACCTTCTAGTTTGACCTGTCCTCTGAGACACATTTCCAATAGCCCTGCTGCTGAAGGATTCGACCTATACAGCTTTTCTCATTTCTCAGGACAGGGGCCTTCCCACAGTTCCTTGTAATGTTTGCTGGCATGTGCACCCTTCCATGCATGACCGAGGACTGGACTGTTGGCCAACTATTTTTTTGTTTTCAGGAGGGGGGACATTGGAAGTGTAATGTGGTGGCACAAGTGGAATGTTAATGTGGTGCCGAGTTGGTTTTCCACCTTGGTCTCCTGGACTCCCGTTGAACAGAACAGTTTGGAATAAACTACTTGCAGTTTTAGTGCCAGCTGTCAAGATCATTTTGAGTACATTGGACAGAATATTGGACTACAAAATTTGATGAATGTATGTTTATTATATCTGATTCAAGAGAAGTTAATCCCACTATACCACATATAAAGATTGGAATAGGTGAATAATGCCAACAAAAAGGGCTTTTTATGCAATACATATAGGCAGAATTATAACTGAGCAACAGTGAACGGACGAAATTTCTCCTAATGTGAACGAAAGGAGAACAGCACTTCATAATATATATAACTGAAACAAGAATGGCAGAAGTACATGCAGCTTATAATATGTTTTGAAGTATTTGGGCAAATTTAAGTTTGATGTAAAAAAAACTATAAAATGAACCTAATACTTGGGCGAGCAGATCTGTAAGGTTGCAGATCACAGTGAATTTGGTAGTTAAGGAAATGAAAATAAAAAAAAGATTCAGGAAAGAGTACCACAGATTTTTTCAAACAACTTTTACCTGGTTTGTGCACACACTCTTCTTGTTACTTAACAACTGTATGCTAACTAAAAGTATTAATATTTAAATATATACGTGGGGAAAAATGGAAATATACTTATGATCCCTGATCAAAATGAGACTGGTAACCCTGTTTTGGGCACAGTATCCTGTTTGTGATCAAGAGGGTGATTGGGGGGCAGCCGAGCAAAGCGCGGTCTGCTCCCCCCACCCCCCTGGCAGATTAGGAGGGGCAGGGCTGGCCAGGTGTGGCCATTTTAGATTCATTGGGCTGGTAATTTGTAGCCCAAGTGCAGCTCAAGTTAGCACAGGTATATAGGGCACTGCGTGGGTGCTGCCAACCACCATTTTAAGTTATTGGTCCCTGGTGGCTGGTAGCTGGTAGCTGGGTAGCGTAGGTTCAAAAGATGTAGTTAGGGTAATTTTCTTACCTGTGACATGGAGGATTATCGAGTCCAGGAGACGGTTTGTCTCCTGAGAGAGGCAGGCTGGATTTATTGGTGCCTGAAGCGGCGGGGCTGCGCGCCCTCCGCAGCGAGCATCAGTGGGAATGGCAGCCGCCATCGCGATCTGCACTTCCCCAAGCGCTCAAGAGCCCGGTTGGTGAGTAGATGGGTCTGAAGAATTAGTCTTCCGCACTAGCACTTTTCTGAGACTTATTACCCGCACTCGCAAAATGTTGGAAAACCCATGAACTGTTATCTTGTCCTAATTGCCACAATAATCTGTTGTAAATTTTGAAAATCTGTATACGTTTTTTAATGGGATTTTATGATATTTTGCCACGATATGACTTTTATGAATTTTCTAAGTTCGAATAAAGAATCTTGAATTGAATTGAATTGAGTAGATGGGTCGCTCCTGTACTCGGAAGGTGGCCCCGTAGTTTGGGGATACGACGGAGCCTCGTGAGCCATTTGAGGCTTCCACAGCATGATCTAGGGGCGGGGCCTGTGGGGTGCCGGCAGGCGTGTCTGTTGCGCGAACGGTCTTGGCCTGTTCTGAGGCCTTGCTTGCTGTGCACTCGGAGGCTCCGGTGAAAGGTGTTAGGGGTGGGGCCCACGAGGGCAGGAAGAGCGCGGCAAGCGCACGGGTGGTTGCGGCCCCCAAAAGAGCTCAATTGTCAGCGCCTATGCCTCGGGAGCCTTCTGAGACTCTGGAGAAGGGTCCTGGGGCGGGCCCCTGGGAGACGGAGGAGTGCGTCAGATGTGCGAGAAGTTAAGGCCAAGAATGAGGACTGCACTGCTTGGGGTTGGAGCATCTGAGGACCAGGCTCCTGAGGCTGAAGGAGGGGAGTGGTGGGATGAAAGAGGAAGAAGGGGGAAGGAGAGGAAAACTGGGAAATCCCTTGGTCAGGCCCAGGTGGGGAGGGTTAGGCATTGGGATGAGCCCAGTCTGGGGGAGACAGGCTGAAGTGGGGGCAGGGAGGAGGTGGGCGAACAGGGTGCGGCAGGGGGAAAGGGGAAGCCCCTTGAAGTGGGGGAGGTAATAACAAGCGGCTGGGATGGGTATGTAGATGAGGGAGGGGAGGAGTCCCCGGGCTGTAGTTTTGGGGAGGGGGGGTTCTGGAGGGATTGAGGCCATGGAGCAGCTGGACGGGGAGGAGGATATCCCGGGCGACCAGGAGCCGGCGGGGGACAGTCAGGTCTGGGAGGGGTTAGATATTTTTACCTCCTGAAATGAGGAGGTGAGGGGGCTCAACAGGTGGGGGTAAGTTGATGCCTATTTGGTGCAGGGTGGGTCAACACAGATTGCGGCAATATGTATATGTCTTTAAAGGAGGGGGCTAGAGGAGAGTGAGAGGGACAGTGGGAGGCACAAAAGGGGGGCAATGGGAGTATGTGCACTACCGGCCCAGGCACTTGTGGGCCTGGAAGAGATAGAATTAAATGAAATAAATTTGTACTTGTAAAGCGCACTGCTGCCCCAGCAACGGGGCATCCTGGCGCTGTACTCATACCGCTGTGGAACCCTTCCTGGCTTTTTCCTGTGAAATGTCCACTCCTGGGCACCCCCAAGGTGAAGCCAGGCATCCCAGCGCTGTTGGGGCTGTTGTGGAGATTAAGCAAGCTACTGCTCAGAGTTGCAGAGTGGGACCCATGATTAGAATAAGCACGGAGGCGAGAATTATCAGGTCCGGGGGGAAATTGAGCCCAAGACCCGCCGAGGCGGGAATTGAACCCTGGTCCCGGACCAGACCTCTGCATCAGAGTCTGCCACTCTAACCATTGAGCCACACTTCTCCACAATGAGTGAGGTAGAGGAGGGAGGACTTTTTGAGCAGGAGGTAGTAGAGGTGTGTAAGGTAGTGTGGGGGTGGGCAGCAAGCACATTAGGGGTGGGTAAGAAGATGAGAGAGAGAGGTGACGGGGGAGTATCAGAGGCCCAGCACACCAGACCAATCATCGTTTTTATTGCAGGAGGATGAACACTGGCGTAATGCAGACTTGGCAGAGCTGGGCACGGCTTACTAGCACCAAGGAGAAGGGAGGATGGAGCCTCGTGCGACGTGCCCGCTACCATCGGGGCAACTCAGCATGGGCAGCATACATAGGCCCCAAGAGTTCTCGCTGACCCCATTACCTGACAGGCTACAGTGGCAGGCAGGGCAGAAGGAGGACAGGAGGAGGCAATCAAAGGAGTCAACATAATTTTGGCAGGTGCAGTCGGCGCCCCCTGAAGCGCGGGTTCTAGGGCCAGCTAGGGGCCAGCACATGGATTCCTGGGAATGGCGCACAGAGCTAGATTTCAACAGAGACAGCCTTGAGGAGGGCAGAAGAAAAGGAATGTGCAGCTAGGACAGAGTCATTTCTCTAGTAGTGTTCTTTAGGTTGCACAACGGGCGTTGGAGCCTGTGGTGAGACCGCGCAAGATGGAATCGTCCTCAGGGCTACTGGCAATGCGGACTGCAGCAACACGGGCACCCTCCGTGGAGCCAAGTAACGCATTAAAAAAGGGGGGTCGGCCAAAGATGGTCTCCGTGGGG
This sequence comes from Lissotriton helveticus, assembly GCF_964261635.1. Classification (NCBI taxonomy): domain Eukaryota; kingdom Metazoa; phylum Chordata; class Amphibia; order Caudata; family Salamandridae; genus Lissotriton; species Lissotriton helveticus. Next base: position 728,688,463 of record NC_136061.1, read on the forward strand.
ACAGGGGGAGGTGGCATCAGGTGGGAAGGAGGGCAAGCTGCGCAAAGGCATGTATGTCTGAGATGTAGGGGCAGGCAAAAAGGAGAAAGTAAGCTCGAGAAGGACAACCAGGCACAAAAGGCTGAGAAAGGTGAAGAGGACAGCACAGACAAAAAAGACAAACTAGAAAGTAAGGAGCTGAAGATTAAAAAGCTCCCCTGTATGGGGGTGACTAAGCCGTTGGGAGAGCACTTGATGCTTGCGACTAAGGAGAGCATTTTGAAAGGGGAACACGTTGAGATGCTACATTACTTGGATGATTATTTCTTGGTGGGTACCTCTGGCTCCACGAAGTGCCAGGTGGCAACGGAAAACTTTAAAGAGCTGACAGAGGAACTGGGGGTGCCATTGGCACCCGAAAATATGATGGGCCCTAGCACAGCACTGTCTTTTCTAGGTATTGAGATTGACTCACAAAAAATGCAGTCACGTTTGCCGGAAGACAAGAAGGAAAAATGTTTGGCTTTGCTCAGTGCTATGCTGTCTCGGGACAAAGGGACAGTCAAAGAGATACAGGTCTTGCTGGGACATCTCAACTTTGCTTGCAGAGTAGTAAAAGTAGGGAGAATGTTCTGCAGGAGACTAGGTAGGGCATTGGCAGGTCATGAGTGGCACCATCATCATGTGCGACTGTCGGCTGGAGTAAAAGAGGATCTGAGAATGTGGCGAGTTTTTCTACAGTCTTGTAATGGGATCCCATTGGCTCGGGAGGGTGATTTGGTATGGAATGTCCAGATATTCTCAGACGCGGCCAAGGATTCTACAATTTGTGGTAGGGTCGCTTGCAAAGTCAACTAGGATAGCTTATATGCTAGCAGGGAAGGAGGTCTTGCTGTCAGGCGCTCAGCTTTGTGCCATGGAGGTGCAGATAAGGGAAGACGTTGAACAGTTTATTTAGGGGCATGATTGAGAAAGGTTTATCTAGAGTGTTGATTTCCGGCAAGCTAGCGGGAATTGCATTTATGGACAAACTACTGTGGGATATGTGCCGTTGGCGGGGGAATTGGGCACGACAATGCTGGAGGGGTGGGCCAGGCAGCGAGCCAGTTGAAGCCAGTGAGAAAGCCACTGTTGTGGCAGTTGCTGGCCAATGTGATTTGCATATTGCCGGTTATATGCTTGTATGTTTTCGAGACTTGTCTGTTCTCTGCTTTGATCGTTTTAATGTTTTTTGGTGCATTTCAACTGTCAGAATTGTTAAGGGGTAAGAAGGGTGGGGGATTAGGTGGGAGGACGTGGTCTCTCGTAATGCGGGGATACATATCTGGTTAAAGAAGTCGAAGACTGATCAGAGAGGTGTAGGAAAATGGGTGTATTTGCTGGCACAATGGCCTTCGCTTACTTGTCCTTCCAGGTGGGGGGCACGTTGGCGAGCAGTATCCAAGGGTAGTGGGAGGCGGTTTTGGCACATGCAAATGGGAAGAGAGTCTCTGCATTTCAACTGCTGGCAGTTTTGCGAAAAGCACTAAAAGAGATGGGCACTGACGGGGCGGGTTTTGGGGCGCATTCATTTCAGATTGAGCCCCTTCCGAGGTGAATAATAGGGGCTGGGGTCAAGGCAATATCATGCGTTTGGGGAGATGGTCTTTTTGACTGTTACAAGCACTACCTGCGCGGCCCTGAAAGAGATATTGGCACAATTGCTGACAATTCTTGAGTTCACTCAATTTTTTCTCATTTCAGGTTCAGTGGCTGGCCCCCTTTCTGTGGAAATGACAATCTGGGTAGTGGGGCACTCCCTCGTGAAGTGGGCTCATCACCAAGCACAGAGAAGTTATTTCGGACAGAATCTGCGATTTAATGACAAGTTGTTTAAGGTGTCCTAGAAGGGTAAAGGGGGCATGCTTTGGAGGGAGCTGTTCCCGTGTCTTAACATTTTGATTGTTGCGGGTAGGTGCCCGGACATTTTGTTTTACACTTGGAGGAAAACGATTTGTGGAAGGAAAAAGGGATAGTACTTATGAGAAATATGAAGAGGGACCTATCACTGATACAGAAACAGTGAGCAGGTTGTTTTGTGATTTGGACCGAGCTTTGATCCCGCCGGGTTTGGCGTGGGGTAATTAACCCTGGTGTGGTGGACAGGGACAGTAGGAAATTGAATACGGAAATGTCTCGTTTTTGTAGGGACCTGTGAGTTGGCAGTATTGTACATAGGGACATTCGTTTTGACTCCGTGGAGTTTTTTTGAGGAGACAGGGTTCACCTGTCAAGGATGGGGATGGACCTCTACTTGTTGAAGATTAGGGAGGTAATGGCCAGGACCTTAAATGTTCAGGGCCATTCACATAGGTGAGAGGCCTATTAGGAAGGGGCGGCAGAAAAAAAGGAAGGTCAGGTGGCAGTTGGCCTTTTTTCCCGACCTTTTTCCTGGGTGGCAGGGTTTTTAAATGTTGGCCAGGGTAGGCAGAGGTTTTTGGTTAAGTATTGGGGGGTTGTGAGCAGGGAAAGGGTAGGTAGGTAGTCTAAGTTTCAGGGTAGACATTTTATAGTTACAGTTGCAGGAAGGCAGGTAGGAAATGTGGTTTCATTGGAGGGAGAAGTTTTTAACTGCAATACTGTGTAATGTTGTTCTTATGGTAATGCCAGGGTGGGGGAACATTTGAGGATATCGTAGGGGTGAGAGGGGGATCAGGGGTCAGTTATTAAATGTATAGCAAGTTTTTAGTTTTGTAAGGCAGTTTGCCAGTTGGCTTAAATGTAATATGCACCTTTTTCAATAAAGCTTCCATTTTCAAACACAAAATGGGTCTCGGCTTCGCTTGCCCCCTCCCTCCCAAGTGGGATTTGGGGGGCAGCCAAGCAAAGCGAGGTCTGCCTCCCGGGCAGATTGGGAGGGGCAGGGCTGGCCAGGTGCGGCCATTATAGATTAATTGGGCTGGTAATTTGTAGCACAAGTGTAGCCCAAGTTAGCACAGGTATATAGGGCACTGCGTGGGTGCTGCCAGCCACCATTTTAGGTTATTGGTGACCTCGTGGCTGGTATCTGGGCAGCGAAGGTTCAAAAGTTGTACCTCCGCTCATCCCCCTTTTACAGGATTATCCTGGGGTAGTTGTCTTGGAGTTGTTTGCCTAGTTTTTGGGCCATTTTCCTTTGGGACAGGTGCAAAAGGAATAATATGGATGTTGTCGCTTGAAGCAGGTGCGAATGGGGTTTTTAAATGTTTTTAAATGTTGGCCAGGGTTGACAGAAGTTTTTGGTTAAGTATTGGGAGTTTGTGAGCAGATGCAGGGAAAGGGTAGGTAGGTAGTCTAAGTTTCAGGGTAGATGATTTATAGTTACTGTTGCAGGAAGGCAGGTAGGGAATGTGGTTTAATCAGGCACGGTGCATCCATTGGGGCGTGGGGGCGTCGCCCCCCCGCCCGCAGCCGCCCGCAGGAGACGCCGAGGGAGAACTGACAATGCATGCCAGTCAGCATGACGTCAGACCGCCCACCCCCTTCAGAGTTTGAAGGGGGTGGGCGGTCTGGCGTCATGTTGACTGACATGGCATGGGGCAGCAGGCAGCAGCACAACACAAGTGCGCATGAGTGGGGACGGAGGGCGAATTTTCGCACCGTGCCCACTCATGCGCATTTGTGTTTTTACTTGTTAGCGCATGCCCATTAGGAGCCCCTTGGTCTCCTAATGGGCAGGCAGCGGGCGAGGAGTAACCGTGCCCTAAGCCACTCCTGGCTTAGGGGTTGCCACTCCAGTGCTGCTGTTCCTGTTTGAAGACGAGGCGCCAACGCGGACCAGGAGCAGAGGCGGTCAGGTAAGTTTTCTAAATTTTATTCTCCGTTGGCACCCCCCTCCGCAACCCCCCGCAACCCCCACCGCGACCACCCCTCCCCGCGCGAGTACTGCGACCCGTGACTGCCTGCCACAACACGTTCACCTATATTGTTAACTGCTTCCCTATAGCGCCGTAGTTAGATGTAATTCGATATCCCCCATTCGACAGCCAAAAGCGCTACACGCTGCAACAGGCGCATTGACCCACGGTTCTATTCTGGCTGCTGCTGCATCTAAACCCACTTTCCTTGGCAAGAGAGCAGTTTTACAAATTCGCAAATTGATCATTCTGCCACCATTTGCCGCGCATTTCTGTTGATTGACTTTTTGAGTGTATTCCCCCCCGTGCGCCAGGACTTGTTGGTGCGGTTGTGGGTGTGTGCAAACTAAGCCGTAGCGCCTCCAGGCACTACCTATCAGATTCAAGTGCTTTTGACGTGCCTGCAGCTGTCTGCATGCCAGTCAGGAGGCATTTAAACCGCTGCACAACATTAGGCGAGCAACATGTTGCAGAGCTGTGTGCAAGCAGTGGCAAAGAAGTATAGAAGTCATCATTTTGTTATAAATGTGCGTTGTGATCTGGGAGCATCAAGGAACAAATATTAATCGTTTGACACTACAGCGTAGGTTATCATTTTTAATTATTAAGGAATACACCGATGGAGCATAGATTGTTGGAAGCGGTGTGATATGCGCAGTTTTTAGAAACATGTCTTTTAAACTACATGTCGTTTTGAGAGTTACCCTGGGTAATTTATATAGATGAATATGGATCTTCTTGAAGCAAATCTAATTTTAGCTGATCGCTTTCAAATTTAAAAAATGTAATTCTGTCTGTTTATTTTGGTTTTCTTGTCTTGGCTCTAACAGACATTGGTTGAATGATTTCAGTCCTCGGGGGCGCACACACGGCCGGGGGCAATTACTAAAGGTCTTCGGATGCAGTGACGAACAGCCTACAATAACACCAGTGTCTGTGGGGAGGTTGCTTGCATTCTCGGGTCTGTGCTGAGCACCCCCAGCTGCTCAGTGGCCCCAGCAGACGTGGTGTTATCTACTGTAGTCTGTCACCAGGCAATGTCAGGCCTAGACAGGCTGAAATAAATGAAACCTATTGAGTGCAGTGCAGTGAAGGGTGAGTGATGTCTGTGTGAGTGCAGGTTGAGCAGTGTGCCTGTGTGAGTCCACGGTGAGTGATGCCTGTGTGAGTGCAGGTTGAGCAGTGTGCCTGTGTGAGTCCTGGGTGAGTGATGTCTGTGTGAGCGCAGGGTGAGCAGTGTGCCTGTGTGAGTCCTGGGTGAGTGATGTCTGTGTGAGCGCAGGGTGAGCAGTGAGTCCTGGGTGAGTCAGTGATGTCTGTGACAGTGCATGATGAGTGATGTCTGTGTGAGTGCAGGGTGAGCAGTGTGCTGCCTGTGTGAGTCCAGGGTGAGTGATGCCTGTGTGAGTGCAGGTTGAGCAGTGTGCCTGTGTGAGTCCTGGGCGAGTGATGTCTGTGTGAGTGCAGGGTGAGCAGTGTGCCTGTGTGTGTCCAGGGTGACTGATGTCTGTGTGAGTCCAGGGTGAGTGATGTCTGTGTGAATGCAGGTTGAGCAGCGGGCCTGTGTGAGTGCAGAGTGAGTGATGCGGATGGGTGAATGCTGGCTTAGTGATGTGTCAGGGAAGGGTGAGTTGGGTCTATGAGTGCAGGGTGACTGTGCCTATGCGAATGCAGGGAGAGAGATGTATCTGTGCAAGTGCAAAGAGACTTGTCTGGCTACTCCCAGAGATGTATTGGCCAAGCCACCTCTTTCTCAAATGTGCTTGAGAATGCACCATTTGCCCACTTTTTTTCAAAATCTTCTAGTGGGAGAACCCCCGAACCCCCCATAGGTGGTTGGGCCTTGCTCGCTCGCTACAGTGCAGTATTTATGCCTCACCACTTTCAAATGTCACCAGCCGCCCCTGGATTTAATTGGAGGGAGAAGTTTTTAACTGCAATACTGTGTAATATTGTTGTTATGTGAATGCCAGGGAGGGGAAACATTTGGGGGGACTGTAAAGGTGGGGGGGATTAGGAGTCAGTTATTCGATGTATAGCGAGGTTTTAGTTTTGTAAGGCAGTTTGCCAGTTGGTTGAATTGTAATATGAACCTGTTTCAATAAAGCAGTTTTTTCACACACAAAATGGGTCTCGGTTTGGCTTGCTCCCTTCCCTCCCAATGAGTTTGCAACCTGGGAAAAATCACAAGAGTTTGTACCTTCGATTTGCAGCAGGAACATCATACCACAAATCATGAAGGTAGAGTGTTCCAAATGGCATTTTTGTGAATTCGTTAATGGCAATATAATTTGCAACTTGCGCATAAGTCCTCATTTCTAGATGCACAAATTGAAATCGGGTGCAAATTTGGCACTTCTTGATTTGTACAAGTCACATGACACACTTTTGCAAATTAACGGTTCACACTTTTCAACCCATTTTGCTGCTCAACAACGAGGGCCACATTGTCTTTGTCAACCTTCTTTTTTTTCTTTTTCCTTATTCTGAACACAAAAAGTAAATTTGTTTTTGTAATATTTTTTACATTATAAGTAAATATATATTTTTTTAACCAAAACACCCTTCAAACATGCAAAGGCTGGCTTTATAAGGGCGTCGTTTTCATCTGTCTCTGTTATGTCATGATCGATGCATTTCTGAATAACAAGAATGGATTTATATGTGCAAGTCATTGTTTTCATTCTTCCACTGGCCTTTGTTTTGGTGGAAGGTTCAGAAGAGCACCTTATGTGGGCGAGTCTGTGTATAGAATGGGTCTTCTAATACCACTTTGGCACTGTAACTAATACCCTTTCTTTTTTCCTTTTATGAAGTCACCAGCAGCAAGACTAGAATCCGTGCAATCTTTCACAGCATTGCTTGACACATCTGACAGCCGAAAGGAGGAAAAAGCTAGGTAGGAAGCAGATAATTACTGGCACTCAACATGTCAAATATTCGTGGGATGTAATCATTTGGCCATGAGCCCTGTACATCCCGGTAGCAATGTTTCTTTTGTTGTTTCTTTTTCTCCTTTGCTCGCTCAGCGAAACGCTGGCTGTGCTGGAAGAAACTTTGAATTTAACGTTCAGACTGCAGCAGTATATATCTATAAGAATTAGTGACTGACATACCTTCTGTCCTGCTATCTCACATGCCTGCACCATAGAAGTGCACGATATTTGCAATGTTTTGTGTACAGAGCTGGCTGCAGAAGATTTTCATAAAGCAAAATAATTACAATGGAAGTTGAGTATTTTTTACTCTCTTAAACTCCATGATCAGCAAAATATGCACCACTTTCGCACATAAAACTCTCGATTCCTGACGCATAAGTGGATCACTGAAAAGAAGACGAAAGCTCTGAGGTATGCAGATAAATGTAATTTTGTTTATCAAGTGAAAAAGCATCCAACAGGGTTAAAGGCACAGAACAAAACTAGCATAACCTGCTCCAAAATTCTAGAACCCCTTTCTTAAACACATATTAAGAATGTCAATGTTTCTGGGATATGGATTTATGAAAACACAAGAGGCGTTTGGCAAAACAGGAACAAGTTGGTTTAATTAAACACACATTGACAACTGAAGAAAGTCTCCTGTTGTACAGAAGTTTTGGCCGACCATTTATACTGTTTGTGAGGTACAATAAACCGATCTGGCATTCTGGGCCTAATCATAAACAAGTACAACCATCTGATAAGGAGAACACAGGTGGCTCTCGACCTCTGGGAGAAATAGTGTGGGCCAGTGTGTATGTGTCCAGATGTCTGGCGAGTGAGTGATCACTACTGGTGGTGTGTATGCAGTGTCCTGATTAGCTGAGTGTTCCTAACTTTATGTGGCATCTATCTTTGTGGTATTCTGGGAACGCGGGCCTTTGGTCAGATGTGTTTTATTGGGGCAAATTTCCTTGCATCCGTTTGTGGTGTAAATCTGTGGGATTAATCAGGGTTTTCCCTGGGTGTGCTTTTGTCTTTGGACTAAGTGTAACCCCACTTGTGAACTGTCAATCGGTAGGCTCGGTTTTGGGTCCAGGGCCTATCTGACCACCTATATCTGACTTGGGATTGATGGGACGGTCACCTTGGGTAAATCCGAAAGCAATGATATGAGTTCATTAAAATGTGTACAATTAACATGATGGTCATTGAAATAATTTTTACCGACATCTTCAGTATTGAGAGTATAGTTGTCATAGGGTACATTGATATTGTCTTTACAGATTTTGACATTGTTATGCATGCATAGATTATGGGATACACTGACATTGTTTCAACTGGTATCGACATTACTATGAGACCACATTTTATGGCGTGCATCGACATTACATTTATTGGTATTGTTGTCGTCAGGCCTGCATATATCATGGTGTGTTATGACATCCTATTCACGGATATTAACATCAACAACACATAAATAACGCATTTAGTACAATAAAAGTTATTAACCCAATACATTTTCCCTCACATTATTAACACAAAAAAGAAAAACATCAATTGCATATTTGTGTATTTCTCCCCTGAGGCGGAAGCCGGGGGATCTTTGCTCTATCCTCCAAAGTGAATCCTTTCACGTTATTGATTTAATAATAGCGTATTTTTAGAACTGTATATATTTTAACTAGCACTTTTTAAAACATCGCCCTTACCTCGGTGCGAGACTAGCGTCGCTCCGAGGCTGTTTAGTGGCTCGCCCTGCCCACAGCGCTGCCGTTTCCAGGTGCTGACACCTCACTCGACCCACCTCAGCCGCCACCTTGCTGGGGGTAAGGGTTGCGGTGTAGTTGTTGGACCCTCCCGCCCTCCCAGAACGAGCACTTTTTTAAAACATCGCCCTTTCCTCGGTGAGAGACTAGCGTCGCTCCGAGGCTGTTTAGTGGCTCGCCCTGCCCACAGCGCTGCCGTTTCCAGGCGCTGACACCTCACTCGACCCACCTCAGCCGCCATCTTGCTGGGGGTAAGGGTTGCGGTGTAGTTGTTGGACCCTCCCACCCTCCTCCAATGCCCTCTCACACATGTATAAAAATACTAGACCTCCCCGTCCGCGCAGCGGGCGCGCCGGCGGCGCGCCAAAGGCAAGCCCGTCTGCGCCCGTCTGCGCCCGTCCGCGCCGGGACCGGGCCCAGGGCCACACCCCCTGGTCGGCCTTTGACAGAACCCACCCTGGCCTACTCCCGTACTGCTCTGATGAAACTCCGACCATTGCCTGCTCTCGGCTGCACAAGGCTTGACCCTATACTTGTTTCAAATGTAATAACCACGCTCTGTCCACACTGTAACTGCGCGATACCAACAAATAATTTTAAGATTCACGCTAAACCACAAACTAACCTGAATGAAACCACTATTGTTATGGCTCTCATTAATGCGCGCTCATTATGCAAGCACAGTCAGGAAATAGCGGATCTTATCATTGACCACAACTTAGATATTCTTTTTATCACGGAAACATGGACCGATGATTCGTCCGACCCTGATCTAGTGATCGCAGTACCTAATGGATATAAAGTCCATCGACAGGACAGAGTTCGGAAAAGAGGAGGTGGGTTGGCCATTATAGCTAGGGAACGGTTCGCAGTCAGAACTTCACCCATTCCAACCACCTCATGCGAAGCGCTGCAGTTTGGTATCAAGCTCAGTGCTCTTTGCAATTTCAAGGGGGTACTTTTATACCGACCCCCAGGAATAAGGACAGGTTTTCTTGCTAATCTGAGTACCATATTGGAATCATTAGCTATAGAAGAGTCTTTCACGGTTCTGGGAGACATGAACTTTTATTTAGAACAAAATAACCACACGGACACTTCCGCCCTTATTACAGATATGATGACACTGGGGCTAAGACAATTGGTTGCCTCCGCCACCCATCGGGCGGGGCATACCTTAGATGGTATATTTTCCAACGTCGAGGTTCTGCATATATCAGATATCGTACCGATGCCCTGGACCGACCATTACGCCATATTTAGTAAAATGACAATTAAGGCACACTCGAGTAAGAAAGCTACTTCATCCGGCCTAGGCTCCTTTAAAGATTGGAAGAACATAAACCAGTTAGATCTAAAAACACAATTAGATAGTACCTGTCCACAGGTGTCCACCGATCCTAACATGGCAACACGACAATTCCATGATTGGCTTGGCCATGCTACCAATCTTTTAGTTCCCATTAAGTCCCTATCCAGGAACAGATCCACACCGACTGCTCCATGGTACACTGAGGAATTAAGAATACAAAAACAATGCAACAGGAATGGGGAAAGGCATTGGAGGAAAACGTATGATACAGTGAGCAAGATCCGTTACAAAGAATCACTGGCTGTCTATAAAGCAATGATTGTAAAGGCGAAAAAATCATTCTACTCAGAACAAATTGACAAAGCTAAAAACTCGAGCAAGCAATTATATGAGATTACTAAAACATTGTCAGGTAACGCTCCTAATCTCATTCCCACCCCCATCACAATCATTGTGTGATGCTTTGGCCAACTTCTTCTTCTCCAAAGTGGACGACATATACCAAGCCTTCACTTCTAAACCAACCTTAACGAACGCCCCTTCCTCCAGTACACACCCGATAAATGCCTTCTCCAGGTTTAAAGCACTTACAACCGATCATATAAGGACCATTGTCTCCACAATTAAAACAGGATCCGCTCTCGACCCTTGCCCTTTTTCAGTCCTCCCACCTGTGATGGACTCTATCATCCCGGTCATTACACAAGTTTGTAATTCCATACTGAGCTCTGGTATATACCCCAACCCTCTAAAAAACACTTTGCTAAAACCTCTATTAAAGAAACCAAGCCTGGATAAAAATGAACTAAAAAACTACAGGCCCATAGCAAGTCTCCCTTTTATAGCCAAAGTGGCCGAAAAAGCTATGAATTTACAATTATCGGAGCACATTGAGAAATACCAATTGCTGGACGATACTCAATTCGGTTTCCGAAAATATCATGGAACCGAAACTGCCCTGATTAAAGCCGCAGATGACGTCAGAGCAATTCGGGACCATGGGGGAACAGCAGTTTTGGTACTGCTTGATTTATCAGCAGCCTTCGACACGGTCGACCATAAGATCTTGGTCGACCGTGTCGGAAAGATGGGTATCTGCCATACTGCTAGAGATCTGCTCGCATCTTTTCTGGCAGATAGAACACAGGCTGTCACCCTAGGACCTTACCAATCTGCAAAGCTCTCGCTGACGTGTGGGGTACGTCAAGGCTCATCCCTCAGTCCGACCCTATTTAATATCTACGTGTCGGACCGTCCTAATGTTATCTATGCACATGGGATGAGCCTAACCTCCTATGCGGACGATACGCAATTGGTATTGGCCATCAAAGGTGACGGAGGCGAGGTGGCACAACGCTTCCAAAATGGAATGCGGGAAATCGGAGAGTGGATGGCAACAAACTGCCTCAAGCTCAATTCTGAAAAAACTGAGGTAGTCATTTTTGGACCCCTCTCACCAGCTTGGTCATCATCCTGGTGGCCATCAGCCTTCGGAGCACCCCCGACGGAGAAGGTCAGGAACTTGGGAGTCATTTTTGATGAGGGTCTCAACTTCATGGATCACGCAAACAAAGTAGCAACCATAGCACACCACAAACTAAGAATGATTAGGAAAATCAGCCCGTTCTTGCCAGAGGCAGCTACTAAACCATTGGTTAGCTCTCTAGTCTTATCGTCCCTCGACTACTGCAACGGCCTATTCCTAAATGCCCAGGTTAGGGTCACAAAGAAGCTACAGGCAATACAAAATGCCGCAGCACGTCTGCTGTCGGGAACACCTAAATTCACGGCCATATCAGAAACCATTGAAAAATACCACTGGTTGACGATCCGGAATAGGATTAAGTTTAAATCACTGTGTATAGTGTACAAGGCACTCAACGATCAAGGACCGCATTTTCTTAAGGACCAGCTGATTCCCTACATACCTTGTAGACAGCTTCGCTCCACCACTCTTAACCAGCTAGTGATCCCACGTTCCAAAACAGTGACCTGGGGCGCTTTTTAGTTGCGGCACCCAAATTATGGAACACCTTAGTGGCTCACTGGTTAGAGGAGGCAGACCCTGAAGCAGAGGTCAGACCGGGACCAGGGTTCAATTCCCGACGCGGCAGGGTCCTGAGCTCAAAATGTCTACTGACTCGATAATTCTCGCTTCGGTGCCTACTCAAATCAGGGGCTCACACTCTGCAACTCTGGGCAATAGCTTGCTCAATCTCCACTACGGCCCCCCGCAGCGGGATGCCTGGCTTTCACCTTGGGGGTGCCCAGTAGGGGCTATCTCACAGGGAAAAACCAGGACGGGTTCCCAAAGCAAGCGCCTTGAGACCCTTTGGGGTGATTAGTGCACTATATAAGAAGCCAACATTACATTACATTACATCAGACTAAGCCCCTCACTTCTCCAGTTCCGCAAGAGTTTGAAAACATGGCTTTTTAATCAATAACATCCATCATATTCAGTTGAAGCATTTAACATCGAGCTGAAGTTACGCGAATGTTTAGCGCCGAGACGCCTGCGGGTATTCGTTAGCGCTTTATAAATGGCAAAAAATAAATAAATAAATAAATAAACTAAAACCCAAATAAACCAAAAAGTATGAAAATCCAATCAAACAAAATATTTAAACCTCGAAAGATGACATCCTGCACCAAATAACATCTCTTTGTTTCACCTTTTTTCCATTCTCCAACTTCACTGCACCAGTTTAATAATAATAACAATAATATTAATAACCCAGTATTTGTATACCGAAAACTAATCACCCATAAGGGTCTCAAGGCACTGGGACTGTAGGGGAGATTAAGTGAGCGATTGCCCAAAGTCACATGATAATCAGCTGATCTGCCTCCGGCGCTGGTGATCGAACCGTGAGCCCCGTGCTCAGGAGTCAGGCGCCATGGCTGCTGCACCACACCTCTATCTCTCCTTTCACGTCCACTGCTCCTTTCCCCTAACAGGGTCATTAGTTAAAGGTCAAAAAATTGTTGCCACTCAAAGCGTGGCACAGTTCTTAAAGAAATCTCCGGAATATATAGTTGTTAAGGTGCCCTGGGTCTGCACACCCACATGTCTAATGTGGATCCGTTCTCAGGATTGATGGATGTGATAGGCAATATACCCCTCAGGATAGGAAAGAAGTCTCCTTAGACTACTCGAGGTTTGGATTTCCCACAAAGATTTAATTCAATCAATGACAGCTGATGAAAAAACCGAAGAACCTGAGAATAAGCAATCTACATTCACAGCATTTCTGGCAGGAAGAGGTCTCCTTTTATTGTAAGGGAGAGTCATTTTCGAATAGAGGCTGACACAATTTATACAATTGAAATATTTTAGTCTTGGGTTGAGTTAAATGCAGCTACGTCTGACACTAGGTATTTCACCAAACATGAACAGGAAAACTCACCTGCTGTATATATTGCATCTAATTAAATGGAATTTCCACTCACATATGATAAGCATTCATAATTTAACTGTAGGCCTATGCAGACCATAGCAGCAATCCGAATGGGTCCATTGTAGGCCCCATCATCGAAATAAAGGTGGCCCACATTAGCAAACCAGAGAGCTATAAAAGTGGTCCATATTTGCAAATTAGGCCAGTTTTGAACTTGTTGTATTTTGAAAGGTATGGGGAACTGCATACATTTGTGTTTGTCAAAAAACGGCCTCCATATTGATGTGTGAGACCAGTCCATTGGGGACTGCCTGATTGCTCTATAGGCCAGTTCTACCCTGCTAGGGATGGCACCAGAATAAGAGCAGTGTAGAATATGGGGAATGCCATTGGCTAACTTATGGACTTCCGAGCATTTGACCCACATAATTTTCAGTAATTTCTAATTCTTCCTGAAAGAAAGTGGAGAATGGCACTTCACCTGGAGTAGATCTGGGTATAAAGCTCATTAGAAACACTGGCACTCTTGCAGAGACTGGTGTATGTAATACCAAAGGAGATGGAGAAATTCTGACTATAACTAACTACATGAGATAACAGCCTTGGGGGCGTGGTCTGGCCACAGAACGAAAAGGCCACCTGAAATGTGAGCTCCGCTGGGAGTCTAAAGGCTGTAATTTTGACGACCTCTGTTCCACCGAAGCCTGCTGCAACGTCTCATTTGGGCTACGAAGCTGTGCTCAACCCGGTATGGCTTGTTTGGCTGTGGCCGTCTCCTGAGGTGAGCCTGACGTCGGCTGACCTTCATCACTGTGAAAATCCTTGGACCTCGCATGCTCAGAGGCCGAGGCTTCTCTGACTACCTCCATCCCTCTCAGCGGGTCTTTGCTGGGTGTCTCCTATTGCAGGCGGAGCCATGAGGAAAGCTTGCATTTTCCAAGAACTATTGCTATAATAGCCTGGAAAATCATACAGCAGTTCTAAAAATGGCTAATAATATACAACATGAGGTGAATTTATTTGCATAATGCAATTTTCTCTTTTTATTCTGAATATACATTCTGCTAACTAATACAACATTTACTGTCACATATCAAGTCTTTTGTAGAGATTATGTTCTGAGGAGAATGTGAGGTAATTTAGCCTTTAATATTTAAGGAACCCTCAGACCACACGTACACGAGCACCGAGATCTCTCTGATTACCTCCCTCCCACTATATATGCCTTCTACATGCACCTTCACCTCACAGTGAATTTTTGAGGAAAGTTTGTCTCTCTATTGGGATGCTCTGAAAACGATTTTGCAGTTCTGGAGTGCTGTATGTCATACAAAGTGAGCTGAATCTACTCGCTTAATGGAATGTAATTCGTGAGTATATCTTATTACCTAATATAACGTTTACCACAACGCATCAACGTTTATCAGTTAGCTGACCTCTGTGACATTTCTAATGAACTAAAAAAGTATAATACTAAGCGACGCAATTAGAGTTAATGGTCATTCTTAATTTCTGTCAGTAACAACACCAGTCCTCTGAAATCTTATCTTTGAATAATCACTCTCACCGGACCAAACTCAACTATTGAGAGCATCCAGCAAAGATAAGAACTGAAGAACTAAATCTTCTATTTATAAACGCTGCACCACAGTACCGGTACTGGTCACTTACCTTACTGTTATTGTTAGCCTTAATAATTTTCAAAGTGTCATTTTGGAGAGGCAATATAGAGGACTTAAATACATATCTGTGCATTGCTAGGGGATTTGACCCTAATGTCAAACAACAAACACAGGAATATCCCGTCTACAACACTTCTATTTGCTGAAGTTCTTAGGCAATCAAGCAAAATGCCTACGAAAGGAGCTACTACCTCCACAAAAGAATCACCTCAGAGTACCAACACCTCTCCTAAGGTGATACGATGAATCGCATTCTACAAGAAATTTCTATTGTCAGTCGACACCTGGAAGACATGGATGCTTATGAATCATCCGTGGCAGCTGAGACCAAAATTATGTGAGTAGAACTTGTGGGATTTCATACAAAAACTGACAAATTAGATCTTAGACTAACAACAGTGGAAAGTTGTCTTGACACAGTGCAACACAAGGACCAAGAGCTATTATTCCTTTGCAGTAAGTTAGTTGACTTGGAAGATCATAGTAGGAGAGATAATGTTTACATCTTTGGATTACCCGAGACCATTGAAGGTCAAAATGCTAGACTATTTCTATGTGATGTTCTCGAGACCACTTACTGCTTGCTTCCTGAGGTATGAACAAGTTACACAACTACTAATTACAGCACGCTCACAAGATTCATTCTCACATACTGGTCATGTCATTTACATGGCTGAAGACTTGTCTAAAGAGACCAAAGAAAAAGGCAAAGCATTCCTCGCCATCAGACCTCTATTATGACAAATGGACATCAAATATGGACTATTTGAACCAGCTTGTTTTCGTACCACTAAGAATGGAGGTCCCGATTCACAGAACTAGCTTTAGACCAAATCCTAAACTTACTACTTTTGGCATTCACAGAAGGCATTTAGTAGTAGTAAAGTTAGGATTTTGTCTTAAGTTTGACTTAAGACAAACTTAAGACAGATTTAAGACAGACTTAAGACAGACTTAAGACAGACTTAAAACAGACTTGTTAGAATTTTGTCTTAAGTCTGCCTTAAGTCTGTCTTAAGTCGGTCTCAAATTGGTCTTAAGTTTGTCTTAAGTCTGTTTTAAGTCTGCTTAAGTCTGTCTTAAGTCTGTCTTAAGTCTGTCTTAAGTTTGTCCTAAGTCAATCTTAAGACAAAATCCTAACTTTATTACTACTAAATGCCTTCTGTGAATACCAAAAGTAGTAAGTTTAGGATTTGGTCTTAAATTAGTTCTGTGAATCGGCCCCGGAGACTCTAGAGATTTTTATGACCCGGCAGATTTGCAACAATTTCTGGATCCGATGAAAATACAAGACATTCACACAAAAGATATTTCAATTGATCACACTCATGCAGGTCTTTTACAACAAATACTTGAAAATAAAAGGCGTAATTTTAGCAATCCACGGCAGAGAGGATGAGACCTTAAAAGATCTGCTCGTACCCAAGATGACAAATCCTAAGCGTTGCATACTGTTTCTGCGTTCACACAAGATCAGCATAGAGATAAATCCCGCTCTCCTCTTAAATCTGCCTCAGATGCAGACTGATGAAAGTATTCTACCAGGATTTAGCTGATGACAACAATTAATTTTTTCCAAGTAAAAATAAGATAAACAATATATTAATTACTTGCATTTCTATCATTAGAGTAGGTTGACTGTTCAGTTTAAGGATATATACTGAAAATATCTTTAAATATCACGCACTTTAATGTTACCTTTTATATTTTGCATTATTATATTATATTAAAATGTATCATTCTGATAGGCTGTTATATTATGATATACTAAATATTACTGTTTAATCCAATTTGTATTCCTTAATGTATTCTATTTAGCATATTTATTCTACTTATTCAACTAATTCCTAATCTATATGTACCTATATAATAATGCATGCTCTCATATCTGACTCATAATAAATGTATAATATTTGCGAAATGTCATTTACATTATAACTTAACCTCTTCCATGCTCGTGACGGAACCATTCCGTCTTGAGTCACGGTTGGGCTGTGCTGATGACGGAATGGTTCCGTCATGACCAAGCCCGCAATAGGAATTTCCAGCACAGGGCTGGAATTCCTGCTGCACGCAAGCAGTTAACTAATTTCTCATACTGTATTACATATATATTTACTTCAAAATTCTAAATATATCGAATGTATTATTATGATTTACCTTATAGTAAGATATATATATTCTCTAGGAATGGCTGTAGTTGGTATCCTTTTTTTGGGGCTCCTCTCCGCGGTGGTGCTCTAGGAGAAATAGACCCGCGGTTAACAGTTAAGGATTTTTAGTGTTTGAATTTCTACCTATCAATTAAAGTATTCTACTCACATTCTCTTTACAACCATACTCTATCTATAAATTTCTCACTCCAAGACATTAAATAATCTGTGTTCATTTGACTATACATAACTGTGTTTAAAACCATGGGCTCCCTTTCCTATTTTTATCCTTTCCCCTCATACCTATTTTTCTATATCCTCTGATTTTATTGTTTCAGGACACCCCTCTCATCCCTAGAATCTTATAAACCTACTTTTAAACCTTGCTCAAATTCCTCCATCTGCCTTAGACATGTCCAACATAACAAGCACATGTCCCCTTTCTGTAATAATGTGGAATGTACATGGTCTCACTCACTATATCAAAAAGGAAAAAAGTATTATATTATCTCCAATCTAAAAAAGTGGGCGTGGCATTACTACAAGAGACACATTTAGATGCATCGGAATCAGAAAAACTATGTAGCGATTGTGTGTGCAAGGTGATCTATAGTAGCGTGTAGAAGGGTGAATCTGCAAACACAGGTCCTACCCGCAAGTGTGGAGTAGAAATTCTCATTCGCAAATCTCTCCAAGTTACGATATTGAAGTCATGGACAGATCCTGATGGATGTTATGTATTCATCAAACTGCTTATCGAAGATACTTATATTTGTGAAGGATTAATCTATGCCCCAACAGGAACAAAAAAAACATTCTTCCTTCATCTGAATCGATTACTAACAGAGATAGGTGCCTCACAATATCTCATAGTTGGTGACTGGAATATAGTTAGAGATCCAATTTTAGATAAAACAGATCCTCTAGAGAAAAATAATGCTGCAGACAGGGCATTAATGGATGCCATACTAGCAAATAATGGCTTAATTGACCATTGGCATCTTTCTCATCCATCTGATACTGAATATTCTTTCTCCTCTCCAACTCATGGCTCTTTGTCTCGTTTGGGCTACTTTCTAGTGTCACAAGGGCTGGTCCAGTCAATCCAAGAATCCTGCATCTTGGAAGCAGCATTATCTGATCATTCCCCAGTTTCCTTGGCCCTGAAAGTTTGTATACCTAAGCCAGGATGCAAACCGTGGTGTATGAACATACAGCTACATAAATCTCCGGAAGGAAAATCTCAATTACAAACTTACTTCCAAGATTACCGTTCCATATACCAGGGCTCTGTGACTTCAAGTAGAGTGATGTGGGCTGCGGCTAAAGCTACTATTAGTGGTCAAATGATGCGTGAAGCAGCATTAGCTAACAGATGGAATGCAGCACAACAAAAAGAACTAGAGCAGTACATAGTAGCATATACCCGCTTGTATACCACATCTCTAACTTTACAAAACTGTAAATCTTTAGAACAAGCCTGAATGGCATTAAATGGCCTCTTCACATCAAAGGCAGATTTTGCCCTCCAACGAATGAAAAGAAGACACTATGAACAAGGAGGAAAGGCAGGCCGATATTAGCCGCACAATTAAAACAAAGACAAGCAGCTATGGCCACCCCAGCTATTAGATCATCTCAAGGTAGTATACTTACTAAGCCACATGACAAAGTAAATGAATTCACTTCTTTTTACAAATCTCGCTAGGCACCAGGGGCACAAATAGGACTGAATCATTTCCTTTCGAAAGTAGATCTCCGTCATCTTTCTGATGAAGGTAGGGCCCTTCTTGAGGGTGAGATTAGCAGAGATGAGATTGCGCATGCAATATCTAAATTGCTATACCATAAAGCCCCCATAGGAGACGGCTTTCCAGTTGAATTTTATCATTGGGCTGGGCATCATAAATTTGAATCTCTCCACAATGCATTTCAAGAGGCAGAATGTGATAATTCCTCAGGGCCCCTCTCTAACAAAGCAATATTTGCAGTACTCCCTAAACCTATAAAGGATCCTCTGTGCCAGTTACCGCCCTATCTTCCTTTTGAATTGCGATATCAAAATATTTGACAGTATTTTAGCTCCCGTCTTAAGAAGGTATTACCTTTCTTAAGTCACTCAACCCAAGTGGGATTTATTCCAGGACGTTCATCTAGGAATCACTTACGGACATTGGCACATACACTATGGTCTGCCAAAAGCCTTCCCCAAGATGCATTGGCCTTATCATTCAATGCTGAAAAGGTTTTTGACCGCATTGAATGGGGATACCTCTTCCAAGTACTGGAATGCTTCGGATTAGGAGATCAGTTTATTAATAAAGTACAACTCTTATATGACAACCCTCTGCACAGTTAAACTGTGGGGGGTTTCTATCGGATCCATTTTTGATTCAAAGAGGAACTCGTCAAGGATATCCTCTATCCCCACTTCTTTTCCTTTTAGCAACGGACCCATTTATCGCCCACCATTTGTTAATAAGATTAAATAACGGGAATACTTATCCCCACAGGGGAATCCGAACTCTATTTATATGCTGACGACATTCTCCTCACTCTAACAAATCTCTCTCATTCCCTACCAAGTCTACTCCTAATCATAGACAATTTTCCTCCTTTTCAGGTTATAAAATAAATTGGAACAAAAGTGAAGCTTTCCCATTTCTGATGGAACCATGAAAGCGGCCATACATGGTTTCCCTTGTCATTGGCAACCTTCGTGCCTTAAAAATTTGGGTATTCTAGTAAACAAAGGTATGGATTGCATGATTACAGATAAGCTGAATGCATTGATCACCCAAATGCAACAAGATTTTGATCAATGGAAAATCCTAAATCTTTCCGTGTGGGGCAGAGTTCAAGCTGTTAAGATGGTCACTCTTCCACGCTTTTTATATACTTTAAGTATGCTTCCTCTACCCATTGCCCTTTCTACGCTGAGACTAATAGACTCCAAAATAAAAATCTTTAGATGGGGCTCAGCAAAACCTCGTTTAGCCACAGCAAAATTAAGAGCTCGCCACTCCTATGGTGAAATGAGTCTTCCATCCATTGAACATTATAATTTGGCATTACAGATTTCTCAGTTATACATGCTACTGGAGATTTCTGATGTTCCACAGAGGGTCTATATAGAGCAACTCCTATTATCTTCAGGTACAGGTATTTCCGCTTTATATGGTTATAGAATTAATCGTTCGAGACCCAAAAACCCAATTCTATCAGCTATGCTCAAATCCTGGCAACGGCACAAAGAGTTTTAGCCTTAACCCCAAATATTCATTTAAAGGCACCTATATGGAACAACACTAGTATTCTTATCAATAAGGAATTATACTATTATCCTGGCCATTATGGAAAACAGCAGGTGTTCAAACATTAGATCAAATGTTTCACAATTATGATTTTAAATCATTCACACAATTAAGAGAAGAATTTAAACTTCGATCACATCAATCTTTGAAATATATTCAACTTCAGCAATGTTTGAATAAACAACTAGACTTATCTTCTGGGGCACTTCAAACTTCCCAAATAGTATATTATTTAAATACGCGGGGCAAACATAAAGGAGTAATAGCTGATATTTACAAAGTTTTTACAACGCAACTTTATTTTCAACCTTTATCACAGGTGCTACAACTTAAATGGCAAGCTCAGGTTTCTATATGTTACACTGATGGAGATTGGGTAGGAAAATTAGAAGATTTAGATAAAGGAACCCTTGAAGCTAGACTAAAATATTGTCTTTTCAAAATCCTTCATGATTGGCATTGGTCTCCTGCAAAACTGCAGAAAGCTGGACTGCTCTCACATGCTAATTGCTGGAGATGTTCTAATACCAATTGTGACTCAACACACATTCTATGTGAATGTCCAATGTTACAATCCTTTTGGACATATGTGGATAAAACCTTACATTCCACAACGCCTTTGTGTCTTCCACTTACCCCAGCTAATATTCTCCTCCATGACTTAAGACTCTCCCCAAAACTCTCTAAATTACAATGCCGTCTTTTTCATACAGCATTGGCTACAGCAAAAATATGTATCTTACAACCCTGGAAATCTCCATCCCCTTCTTCGCAAGAAGAATGGTTTACCACAATGATACAAACAGCATCACATGAAAAAGTAATTTATAACCTTCAGAATCAAACTGATATATTTCTCCAGGTTTGGTCACCTTTCTTATATAAGAATGATGGTAGCAATATTGATGATAGTACCTCCAATGCAAATGACAATATCTCCTAGCTTAACATTGTTTTTCCCTTAATGTTTTTACTATCTCTTTTACCCTTCCCTTTCCCCCCAGATACCTTTCTATTTTTAAATTAATCTCATTAATCTTATTATATTTCATAACATCTCACTTCACCCTTTTCACACTTTCTTAGGTTGATACACTTTATTGCTCCATATATTTGATATTCCTACTCTCATTTATTTGTTCTGTGTTTATGATTAACTTTGTATTATTATATCATTTCAATGTACTCATTTAAGAATAATGGAGGGATTTATTATATTATTACATTACTATTTAACCATAGATATAATGGTTTAATTCATGATTTGCTATGTCATACTGTGATCTGCCCCTTAAAATTTTGCACTTACTATTTCTTTTTCTCTTTCTTCTATTTTCCTCAATTATCTAAAAATTCAACCTCTTAATTATTCAACTATTTATTCACTTATTCATCTTTCTTTGTATAGAATTTATTAGTAAATAACATTTATTATATATATATTTCTTCTTCTCATTTTAATATACTCATTTATCTATTATGAAATGTTAGATGTTATTATCATTATTGTTACTGAAATGAACTTATCCTTTTCGATGCGTTGGACGGCCCCTGGCCGTCCGACATCACGGTGGACGTGTGCGACGGACGGCCGGGGGCCATCCAATCTGCGCACACGTAAGATTCGGCCACACCCCGGCGGAATGTCTGCCACGGCGTAGAGGGGCAAAGAGGTTAAACAAAATGTTCATAAAAAATTACAACACAAAAGAGATAACAGCCTTGATGTTGACATTGGGATCAATACCCCAGATGGTATCAAGAAAGATCCTGACAGAGGAAAACTGGCCCTCTAAAATCCATCATTCACATAATTTAGTCAACTACCGACATCTACTACGATTTCTTTATTTGCGCTTTCTTAGCTTCATTTGTATGCTGTTTCCAATGTCTATAACGGTGTACAAAGTTTTTCTCAAAAGCTCTCAACTGGTGCTGAAGAATGTCAGAATTGCCAAATACGAAGGACACACATTCTTGATTCCACCTCTTTTTCTTCCACCACCATATACTTCCTGCCCCTTGCAGGTTCTTTTTAATCCCTGATTTCTCCCTTTGACAGTCTTGCAGTTTCTTTTCCATCCTTGATTTCTTTGTTTGTCGATTTCTTTGTTTGGTTTTCTTCTTCCTCCATTCCGTTATGTTTTTGCCTCTCTCTTGCCGTGGATCAAAGTTGAAGGCAGAAAAGTAATTGCTAGTCCACAAAAATGAGTACCAGTGGGCCCCACCTGCAACCAGTGGCTCAAATTAAGCACTGTGACATTGACATCAAATCCTCAATTCAAAACTCTGTATTTCAAGTTTCATAAGAATCTTTTCTCCAACTGCTGGATCAGGGAGTAACTTACCAACACCAGATTCAAGAACACTGATTCAACAGCTGATGTCCAACTCTGAATCAGGGCCAATGTCTATTAACATAAGGATATATTAACCAAAACATTATAAAAAGCATCATCCAACCTAAGCCCTCCAAAATCATAGGAATAAGAATCCTTAAAGAAAGTGAAATGTTCAAATAAAAATCAATAGTTCAAGTTATGCATAAATGTCACTCCTTAAAAGCAGTGGAAGTATCAGAGCATTGTTTCTGGTTTGGGGCAAAAGTTCCTCTATAGCTAGGTCTAATCTGAGGTGGCATGGCGGGCAAAAGAACAATGGGTTGGAATGCTACACCAAGCAATTGCCAGTGGTTAAACTTATTGTAAGCATCCTTCTATTACCTTCTGTTTGTTTGAGGGGCACGGTTCCTGGCCATCCTCTGGTTCACATTTTGTCACCACAACGTTTATATTAGGAGTGTGTGAAATTATGCAAAATTACTGCAAAAGTTTTTCGCTCGAGTATGCATCAAATTAAAGCACCGTAAACAAAAGACACTTGTGTTCTGTTGTCCCTGTGCATTTGTGGGAAATTTAGAGCGCAAATTGTGCCCTTCAAAGTAATTGTTTACCACCAATGTATCGTAATTATGTGAAGTGACGTAATGGTAATTGGAAATTGGAAATTTCACGTAAGAAGAATAACATTCCAAAAAATGATATACATTTTGCACATGCCTCATTTATATCCTCCTCAGGAGAGGATGTTATGTAGCCTGGCCATGGCAGGACCAGGCACCCTGAAGGACAGGGCCCTGTAGGGTCATGCGGGTTCTTATGAACGCCTGCTATGCCTTCCCAAAATGAAGAGTCGGTCAGACAGTAGAGAATGAAAACTTACATTTCTTCAGGTATGTGCTCTGCTGAGGAGCCCAGTCAGACCTTCACCCTAAGATGTCTGGCAAGGGGACTGACTCCCCAGGGTACGCTAATACATAATGAACCTCTCTGGATACTCCGGCCACGCCTCTGGTGGAAAACTACCAGCTTGAGCCGGGCATGAACAAAGGAGGTACACAGAGATGAGCTAGCACCTGACAGAGGGGTGCACTATCAGTATCTCAAGGCCACTGTGCCGAGTCTCAGCATCTCCTAACATGGGAGCAGAGCTACATGCATACAATGGAATACAAAAGCAGAATAATTGTCTGTTAGTAAGTCGAGTTGCAGCCTTGAACAGAACAGAAAGTAATAACGAAGTATAGTGTTCTGCTGAGGCAAGCGATCCTGAATACGTAAGGCCTCATAGGTAGTCTAATATTTTATTTATTTTATTTTTTATTTTCAAGAGTTTTATATAGCGCTGGCTAGACCCGGAGGGATCAGAGCGCTTTACATGTACATCAGATCATAGTTACAGGTTACATCATAACAAAGGTTACATAGTTCTTAGAGCATGACCACATAGTTACTGGTAAGGTCGAGATAAACAATAAGCACAAATATGTAAGGGGAGAAGCAGGCAAGGTGAGAGATTCAGGGGGGGTTGGAGCAGGGGAAGTAGACAGATAATGAAGGCAGGAAAGAGGAGGTTAGGGTGAGAGACACAGCATGGGAAGAGGAGGGGAAGGGTGACTGGTACACAAACCGGTAGACGGGTCAAGGCAAACGTCCAAAGTCCAGTAAGCTGCTATGCCAGGGGAAGTGGTATCACTTCCCTATCTCTTTTGCGAGAGGCTCCCTTTGCGCAGTGGACTCTCTCAAAGAGGTCTCTGAGACTCCAAGGCCTATATACTGGATCCTTCCCCAGAAAGGGGAGAGGGAGTGCTTTGGCAAGGGGTGCCATACCATACCTCAAGTGTGAGTGGCTCCCTTGGCGCAGTGGACTCACTCAGCAGGTTCACTGAGACTATGAATAAATATTGGATCTTTCCCCAACAAGGGGAGAAGGAGTGCTTAGTCAAAGGGCACAAAGGACAGGGGGTAGGCAGAGTAGCAGGCAAGGGGAGAGAAATTCGGGGGAGAGGGGATAGGAGCTTGGGATGAGACAATGAGGAGAGACGAAAAGAAGTCTGTCTAAAGACTGACTGGGTAGGTGACGACCAAGGAGGGAATCCACGGCCCATCTCCCCTATAGCTAAACTAAGTAGCTCCATCGGGCATCAGACAAAATAGTTCAGTCTCAATACATTAAGAGAGGAGGGAAGGAGAGACATGAATAGAGGGCGGATGCGGTAGGAGACTGCAGGAGAGATGAAAGGGAAGTGCAACAATGTGGTTCAACAATATATAGGAAAAGATCAAACAAGAAAACATTATATCAAACAGTCAGCAAAACATTAGGGGAGGAGAGAGAGGAATGAGAAAGTAGTGGGGGGAGGAGAGGAGGGAAAGTGAGGTTGGCTAGATCCAAAGGTATCAGAGCACTATACATGAGGATCAACAATGTATCAGACAAGATCAACAATTACACAATACATCAAGAATAATAGGCAATACATTAGGAGAGGAGAGAACGGAGAGAGAAAAGCATTGGAGGGGGCGGGGGAGGTGGGAAAGGGAGGAAAGAGAGAAAAGACAACAAGGAGAGACAATAGGAAGTCTGTCTAAAGACCGACTGGGTAGGTGACGACCAAGGAGGGAATCCACGGTCCATCTCCCCTATAGCTAAGCCATGTAGCTCCATCGGGCATCAGATGAAGTTCAGTGGCATCAAGGAGAATGTTAAGCCCGAAGTGCGGATGCAAACTATCGAGGGGTCACCTGCTGGAGAGTTCAGATGTGTGGTATCGCCGCCCTGTGGAATGAGGAGGCCAGTAGCAGAAACCCACTACTTGTGAAGTTCATGAGTGAGGGGATGACTCCAGATAAGGCTGCACAGCAGGGTCATTTATTGCAGGAGCTGTGCCATGGTCCTCCCCACTGACACAACCCAGGAACTTCAGCGCAGTAATTCAGCTGTGGAAAGGCCTTGAAAGTAAGCCCATCCCAGATCTTTCTGCATTACCGCTGGATCAGGTCTGCAGGATCGGACTCCCAGGACGGCATCTGAGCATCCACAAAATGGCTGCCTTGCAGCTTCCACCATGGTTTTCTCAGCTGTTGCAGATATAGTAAGCCCGTATTACCCAAGCATGATAGGGTGCAGGATATACAGTTCAAAATGCTTTGATGCCTCAGATCATCATGTGCGGACAGAAGTGAAGAGGACACAGTTCACTTTACATTACTCACTGTTGCGATTGTGCAGCAATGGGGGTAGCCGCGATGTCGTATCTCCACTGGCCCTCTCAGCAGCAATATACGGTAACTTGCGGGGCTGGAGACACAAAAAAAGCAAGGAGGGGGCATCCAGGGGACAACAGGATCTCCTACCGGCCCAATTAGACCAGGTAAGACTCCGCACGTTTTCCTCTTGCCGCCGTGCCAGCCCCGATTCTGCCCAGCCCCCATCAGCAGCAGCCAGACGTTTCTCCGCGGCACCCGCTTATGGGCAATCTCACCCCCAGCAGAGGAACCATGCAGCAGTCAGGTGCGGGAGATTAGCCGATCGGAGCACTCAAGTCCACACATCAGGCCCGGAGGTCCGATCTCTGGAATAGCGGGAGCCGCCATTTGAGCGCGTCCTCAGCGTCGCAGTTGTAGGCGGCCAAAGCCCGATCCGAAAGCCGCCAGATCCCGCAAATAACCTCTCTGCCCGCATCCACCGCTGACAGTAGCGGTCTCCGCTCCAATCCCCTATGCATCTTTGTCCCCGGTCCCGCGACCAAATAGTGTGCTCTTCATTGCTACGACCGATCGGTGGACGCCATCTTGTCCAGCTCTGATCGCCGTGCCCACCGGCCAGGAAGGTATGTTTTCTCTGCAGCAGGTTAACGCAGCACCTTCCAAAAGCACCCCACAGCTTCCCGGTGCATTCCGGTGTCGGATTCCACCAGTTTGCGCAGATGTGATGCCTGATGAACGGGTTAAATCATGCAGGGCAGAGGTCCGTCCGGCGGAGCTGCCTGCCTGCGGAGCTACCCTTGTTTCCGGTTCCGGTCATTCATAATAATAAGTACGAAATACAAAATGGAGTCACACTGGCTAATCGAAGGCCTACATGCTGCAGGGATAACTCAGTGAGTTACATAGAGCAAGTAGCGCAAGTACAAATGCATATATTTTAGTCACTCAATACTAACATAATATAGCATAATGAGTGCATAATGTGAGAGGGGAATTTCAAATCTAACAAACCCCCCTTTTGGCATGAGTGGCTTAAAGCTTTATTGCTATCCATCAGTGTCTTTACAAATCTAGGGGGGAGAGGGATATTATTTAGCCATCCATTAGTCAAGGAGAAAACAAAGCAAATGCAAGCATCAAAGAAATTGTACTTAATTTTTGAAGACTCCTTCGTCTATTAACATTATTGAATGAATTTCTTGCATCATCATAGGTGAGCACTTATTGTCATGTTTGGGCAATGGAACACTAAGAGTGAGTTAGCTTATGCAATAGGTGCAGTAGGCTGGGAGACAAATTAGGCATAGACAGCATGTGAAAATGACCCCTGCAATGGCTATCAGGACAAGGAGTTTCTTCCAACTCCAAGACATCAATAGACCTCAGAGACATCCTGAAAGGGGCCAAGTACTAGTCTGTGCAATTTCTGTATTGCTGAGTATACAGTCAGGGCACTGTCTGGTATGTAAACACAATAACTGCTGCCGATGACGTGGCAGGATCCGCCCCTGTCAGCTTAGATGACCATCCAATTTTGGAATAAGACAAGTCTCGTAGCCTGGAGCTCGACTGTATTATTGGTCAGTATACCTGCACTGGTATTAACGACTCCCTCAACTACTCTGGCGAGACGTTGAATATTTCGGGCATTGAACATTGGACCCCAGAAGGGTATGACACCATTCATTATGTCAGTAAACTGCTGCAAGGAAGTATCTGTTTGGTCGATATTGTCTGGATCTGTAATCCTTTTACCACGGAAAACTGGGGCATCCCTACACTGTAGGCGATGAGTTCTGTGGTAGTTGGAAGGAGCTATCTAAACTGGGGGAAGGAGGAAAGAGAGGTAACATCAACCAGACCATCCCTCAGGCAGCCAAACATAACCACATAACCACGATCACCACAAATGAAATAAACATTGGGTGGTGGGATCAATGGCGGGCTCTTGGGCATTCACAAAATGGAAGTGGCATTGCATCTACTATTCCCTACCTCTATGTCTCCCGTCCCCTGAATACAAAAGTGTACCGGTACATCCATCACCCCCAGAGGTATGGGCTTATCTTCAGTGACATTGCAGGCTTGGAAATATTGGTAATATTCAGATATATTGAACAGTGAGAACCTATCTTTGTCCACCCCATGTTCTGTTTGCCTTCCTACCTCCATTTGCCGCTCTTAGGCAAGAACTCAAGAATACTTGATCAAATCGTCTATCTCCAGGGAAAACACCATCTGAGGATACACATTCATTTTCAGAGAACGGGAATTGGTGCTTCTGTGTTCCAAAGAGTCAGGCTGTGAGAATGAGCGGCTCAAACTAAGCAAGGTGAACCGACCCTCACAGCTATCAACATAGGACAGGGGCATAGGTAGCAAAATCTCACTTTGTTGTTTGACCGAAGGTAACAACCTACACACCCAACATTTCGTTGTGTTATGAACAGCATGTGTTTGATGCACCATCTGAAAAAAGCATTATCTTTATAGGACTTCCGGTGCTCTTCTTTGTGAGGTGCTAAAGTACCAATACTATGTTCAGGAGGTATCAGTGTTATACTTAGCCAAGCATGCCCAGGATAGTTCTCTTCTAGAAAGAGCAGAACCCCGAATACAAGTATCATAGACAGCAAAATATATTGTCACAAATACTATTTTAGTCTTTGGGGACCAGGAGGACCAGACGGGACCATGCAGGGTGGGACGCAGAGCTGCAAAGGGCTGCTCCTCATAAGGAATGGGGTGACCAAAGGGCACATTTTAGAAAGCACTTTTGGGAATTGGAACCGCAATACAACCTGCCAGAGGGGTATTCTTCTTTCCTGTGTCCGTCTAGAGCCTCACAGGCAGGCTCCTATTTTTCATCAAAACACTCCCACAGTGGAGCTGCACTATTGCAGCCCTTGCTGGAAAACAATCATGGCCCTTAATAAGAAACAAATCCTTATTCTTTCAGGAATGGGCAACCTCCCTCCAGGGCAAATACCCTCAGTGATCCTGTCCAGTGCCCAGGGCAGTGCACCAGTGTTCTTCACTCTAAACTAAAGCAGGCACCAGAGGAACAGTACCTACAACCTAAGCTCAAGTCCTTCCCTAATTCCTAGATTGCCCTGCCGGTGCACTGTCCTTCCGTCAGACCGCAGATTGTACCTGGTGCGCCTAGGCTCTTCCTCGTTGAAAAATAGGGGCAAAAACTCAGATTCAGTTGGGGATCGAGACTCAGATGTTTGCACGCCAGGAGCTGGAGGCGGCGGCCCTTATCTCAGGGGGTATCGCCTCGAATAAGGCCTCATCACTCTCCTTGTCTGTTCGTGCCCCTCTTAGCCGGGCATCAGAAAAAGGGACAAAATGGGGAACCAGCTCCCTTTCCTGATCAGCGATCCTGTCTCTCACCGAAGGGGCACCCTTTTTATGTGGGAGGCATGGACCCAGTGCTTTAGGCCATCGATCTTCACTGCAGTACGGGTGGCCATAAGAACTTGGGCGGTCCCCTTCCACCTCGGCTCAAACAGGTTTTGTGCTGAAACTGCTGAATCATAACAAAATCCCCGGGGTTGGTTCTGGTGCCCCGGGCCCTCTGGCACTGGTTGTAGAACGGCGTGTATGTGTTGATGAAGAGAACGGAGATCTTTAGACAAGTAATACAGGTAGTCAATCAAAAGAGGATATTCTATCTCAGAAAAATGCTTGGGTCTTGGGACGCCCCAGACATTAGCAGGCCTTCCAAAGACATCCACATAGGGTGACAGCCCTGTCTAGAGTCTGCTGTCACCCTTGTGGACAATATTGCTAAAGGCAATGCATCTGGCCATTGCAATCCTGTGCTTTCATGGATTTTTGCTAGCTTAAGTTTGAGGGTACCATTGTACTTCTCAACAAGACCGACTGACTGAGGGTGATTTGCTGCATGAAATTTCTGCGTAATTTGTAAACCCTTACACCAGATCAATGACTTTTGCATTGAAGTGGCTCCCATTGTCTCTCCAGATCACGCGTGGCAATCCCTAGCATGGAAAATATTCTTTTAAAAGTGCTTTTGCCGTTGCCATGGCTGTATTTTCTTTGGTTGGGTAGGCCTCGATCCACTTACTGAATGCACAAACTACCACTAGTACATATTTCAGGCTATTCACTCGTTCCATTTTGATTAAATCTGTTTGGAGAACCTCGAATGGGAAGGAAGGCGGCACAATATTGCAAGTAGGTGTAGGGGTACCTTTCCCAGGATTGTGCTTTAGGCAAATAATACAGTGCTTTACCAAAAGTGCGGCAACCTTAGGGATATTCTCATTCTTCCATACTGGGTCTAATAGTTTACATATCCCTTTTGCACTAATGTGCGCTGGGCCATGAGCCATGGTGGCCTCGAGGAGAACAAACGCATTCGGCAACAACCATCTCTGCTTCCCTGACAAATGAGTCCAGCACCCATCCTCATCCAAATGTCCTCTCCTCCCACATCTGCTGTTCATCTACAGTCACCTCTCTTTGTATTTCCTTTAAACTTTCCACTGTAATTGGAACAGCCCTGCTAATTGCCTGATAGATACTGCTGCGGCAACTCTCAGGCAGCATGGGAGCGCTCTGGCCACATTATAGAATGGCAGCGACATAAGCGCAGGGTCTCTGCTTATCACCAAAACCCTATGTTAGTACACAGCCCTCCTGCACATAGAGCAAACAAAAGGCTTATGGTAGTCAAGGGTACAAAGCACAGGAGCAGAGCAAAGCGCAGACTTTAATTGTACAAAAGCTTGCTATCATTTTAGTCATCCTCATCCAAACATAGACTTAGTGACAGAACACCCCCTCAGTCTCTGGGTGCTCCCAACTCGACATGCATATCTTTACAGGTTGTATTGTTTCAATTAGGGAATGTGCCTTGTTTTTCATTAAAATAGTAGCTTTTAAGACACATCATCCTATTTTAACTCACCACCTTTGGTCTGTTTGTTGCACTGTGCTTTCACGATTTTCACTACCATCAAAGATTGGCTATCAGAAGGCGGTTCATAGTTTTCTGTGGACCAGATCCAGTACCGATAACTTACTGTGTGGCATTTGGTCTCGATGATCAAAGGACCTACCAATTCACAAGTTGGATAGCCAAATGATATGACTGATCACCTGGTCTGTTTGATGGTTATCCACCATAAGATGGTCTGGATCTTGTCGACCAGCTTCTGAATAAGATTCACGTTCGGTGTTCATACTCTACTATACATGTGTCCCCTTTCCTTTTTTTCTTTGTAAATTGCTTAATGGTGACTGTAGCACCCACTGACGTATTATAAACAATGTCAGTTAGGCCAGAGTAATTGGCTCTTAGACCTCCTGGGTTCTTTGGACTCTTCAAACCAAACAGTCAGCTCCAAGGTTTCACCTTCTCAGAACCCCAGCTGGTGACCACTAGCCGAGGATCCGCCCGATAGGAAGGGCCGGGCAGCTGTGAGAACCAAGCTTGGTCTTGCGGATGTGTGGGCCACGATCCGCCCGACTGACCAGACACCACCCCACCCCGAGTGACCCAATTACGGGTGGGGGGGCCACATTTTGTGGGGTCCCTGTTCGGGTGGCAACTGGAGG
Source organism: Lissotriton helveticus (assembly GCF_964261635.1). NCBI lineage: Eukaryota > Metazoa > Chordata > Amphibia > Caudata > Salamandridae > Lissotriton > Lissotriton helveticus. The sequence continues at coordinate 728,720,007 of NC_136061.1, forward strand.
ATGGGGCCCTCTAGGGCCACACGGGTTCTTATGACCGCCTGTTATGACTTCCCAAAATGAAGAGTTGTTCAGACAGTAGAGAATGAAAACTTACATTCATTCAGGTATGTACTCTGCAGAGGAGCCCAGTCAGAACTTCACTCTAAGATGTCTGTCGAGGGGACTGACTCCTCAGGGTACGCTAATACATAATGAACCTCTCTGGAGATTTCAGTCATGTCTCTGGTGGAAAACTACCTGCTTGAACTGGGCATGAAAAAAGGAGGTACATAGAGATGAGCTAGCACCTGACAGAGGGGTGCACTATCAGTATCTCAAGGCCACTGTGTCGAGTCTCAGCGTCTCCTAACATGGAGCGGAGCTGCATGTATATAATGGAATGTAAAGGCAGAATAATTGTCCGTTAGTAAGTCAAGTTGCAGCCTTGAACAGAACAGAAAATAATGACGAAGTACAGTGTTCTGCTGAGGCAAGCGATTCTGAATCCACAAGGACTAATATGAGCACTGCGCAGGCAGTCTAATAAGGATTACAAAATACAAAATGGAGTCACACTGGCTAATCGAAGGCCTACATACTGCAGGGATAACTCAGTGGGTTACATAGCGCGAGTAGAAATGCATGTATTTTAGCCACACAATGCTAACCTAATATAACATAACGAGTGCATTATGGGAGAGTGAATTTCAAATCTAACAACCCCTTGAAAAATGTGATACACAGGACCTGAGAGGGAAACAGATAACACAGATGAGCTAGAAGATGTGACAACAGGAGGTGGGGTGGGTTATGGAGGCAGACGAGATACAATGCCTGCAATCAAAGAGGTCAGGAGGCTGCCTCTATGATGGTCAGATAACATCTCTGTGAATGCCTTCACTTCACCTATCAACTCCTGTACACCCACTGAGAGATCCTTACCTGACTATCTGTTATGGTCCTCATGACCTCCTTGAGAGCAGTCATTCAAAGATAGTCAGGTTTAGGGCCAATACACATGAGCTCAGCAGTGTCAAGGGCGAAAGTGTCCCTCGAATGCTTCTGCTTTTCCAGACAGGCACTTTTAGTAGGAGAAGGAGGAGGCTGGGCAGGTGGTGTAGCTGGATGCCTCATTGACATGGGGCATCTGGAGTTAAGGGTGTGCTGGGTACAGGCCCAGTTGATGGTCGTCCTTGCTTTTGAAACTCAACAAAGGTATCTTGTTCTGGGCCATGAAGACCCCCATTGTACACCATCTCTTCTGGCTGATGGTGCCCACCTCTTTTACCATGACATGGGCTTAACTTTCTCCACCCAGAATCTTTTGGTGGTAGAGTGAGTTTGTCTCTTGGTGGGTGCACCATCTCTACTGGTAATAGGTTCCCTCTTCTCACTGGTGGTCGAGAGGTCTGATCTCCCCCTTACAGATGAGGATCTTGTTCTTCACCCTTGATACTGTTCTGTTTGTTATCCAGCCAGTCGTGTGAAAAGGAATGAAGCGAAAACTTAAACAAATATGTGGATATGTCCACTACTTTTTATACATAAAATATATTTTCAATAACATTAAACATTCAATATGAGAAAGATAGGCATGTGCCCCTTATATCATTGTAATGTTAACTAACACATAGAAAATGGAGGAGAGAGGGAATAAAGCTTAGTATCACATCCTCTGAAAGAAATAAGCATACACAAAAAGGTATAGAAAGTTATTATTTGCTTTCGGAGTGTGCATGTTTTAGGATTTTTCTTGGAAAATGATTATTATTACTTTTTAAAAAATGCTCTCACCAATACTTTGTGGCCTGCTGCATCCTCAGGCTCTGCATCCTGACAAAGTGTGTGTTGGGATGGGCTCTATCACTGTAGTGGAAGTTTTTTTTTGTTTCTTTGATTTTCTTGGGATGGGTTATATTTTTGAGCAGGACAAAGGCCTTGGGAAAAACTCTAAGGTTATTCAGCTAGATTCATCAAAGTCCCGTTTTGCGAGTCTGTAATAGCGATTCATAAGGAATCGCTATTAATGACTTGCAAAACGGGATTCATGTAGGAATTGCAAAAAATATTGCGATTCCTACATCTTCCTTATTTGCGATTAGCAAATTGCTAATCGCAAGTAAGGAATAACTCCCCATTCATTCCTATGGGCCTAAAGGCCATAGGAATGAATGGGGAGTTATTCCTTATTTGCGATTAGCAATTTGCTAATCGCAAATAAGGATGCGATTTCAAGGGTGCCAGGTGTGTCCAAAGGACACCCTGTAGCACCCCTGAAAAGCAAATGTAGCCAGATGTTGCACACACACATGTCCAAAGAACATGTGTGTGTGTAACATACTACTCAGAAAAATGCACTAAAGTGCATTTTTCTGAGTTTTCGCTATTTACCACGAAGTCTGACTTCGTGGTAAATAGCGGCCAGGAATAGCGAATTCGCTAATAGAAAATGGTTAATGAATTGCATTTAAGGAATCTCAAATAGAGATTCCTTAAATGCAATTCCTCACAAATATGCGATTTCGCAATTAGCGATTTTTGCATTTGGGATGATGAATCCCAAATGCAAAAATTGCACTCGCAAAGGGCCAGATTCTCAGAATCTGGCCCTTTGCGAGCCGTTATCGGCTTGATTAATCTAGCTGATTGTGCTTAATTTTCCCAGGAAAGATTAAAATCAAAACTTTGATTAGTTAGGGAAATTATTTATCCCTTTATCCAAGAGAATCGACAGGTTTCAGGCTCGTTTGCTAATACCCAGAGGGTCACGAGGCTTTCTTCAGGACTGTTCCATCCGCTATTTGCTTATATGTTGCTGTGAAAAGATTCTGTGATTAGTACATGCAGCACATGCAACACTTAAAACAAGGCAGACATAAAGAGGAGTATGTGTGAGTCTCACTTAGTACTTACTGATATACCAATCCTGTGTAGCAGATACAAACGTAATGGATTTTAGAACATTAGAAGCATTGGCAAATAATTTGACAAAACGAATTGAGAATTGCTGCACTGCACACTCTGCGGCACACTGCGCTGAGATGGAAACACACACGTTTTGTAAAAGTAGAGTTTTTCACTTTGCTACTCATTGCATTTGCAGAGGCTACTAGCCTCATAACAAAGAATCATTGCCAAATGCAATAGGTTTCACATATGTAATTATTAATACGCTGTTTTTGTTTTAAGTAGTAGCTAGGTGAGCAGTTGTGCAATAAAATTTACTGAAACTCCATCAAAGTGTCATGACTTGTCTAGTGAGAAAGGCAATATATTGTGTGTTACGGATGGTACTATAAAGCAGTGAGTGCCGGCCCATTTAAAGCACTGGCTACATCTAGACCTATTCAAGTAATATTTCTATTAAACACAGGGGGGCAGATTTACAAGCCCCTTGCGCCACTTTTGCGTCACTTTTCCCATGTTAAAAGTGACGCAAAAGAGGCGCAAGGGGCTTGTGAATCTGCCCCAAGGTATCAGGAATTTTATATTTAAACTCTAACAGTTACAGTAATTTGTACATGTTTTACTGTTCTTCCATTATTTAGCATAAAGGCAAACTAGACATGTTGCACGGTAGCGGAGGAGGTAAAGAGGATGGAAGAGAAAGAAGAAGAAGGGATAAACTCGAAGCAAACAGGAAGGAGGAAATTATATGAGGGATGGGGAATAAGAAGGATGGAAAAACGAGAGGGATGAAGGAAAACTTTTGATTTCAAGAAGTGCACGAATTAAACATTTCTTGAAATGTGACCTTTTTTATGTGCATGGTGCAGCACTGTTTATCTCTTCAGGATGAATAATTTCACAACTTCACCTAGGCACTTAGCATCCATACTGTGTAGTGGAAGAAAACTAACCCATGTTGCACGGTAAGCATTGATTTAATTTAAAAAAAAAGTACTACCTGTTAATCTACATTAGAAATACATCTGAGCAAGAACTGTTCCTCACGTGCTGCCACTTAACGAAAGGGAGATATTCCCCAGCGCACTTCTCAGTGTAAGTGCTGCCAGAGTGTTCCCTGTTGGCCTACCCTTCCTTCCAGAAGTCCACAATAGTGGTTATGGCTACTAAGGACTAGACTTCCCTTGTATAGAGCGATACAAATTCGATGCACATAGAGGCAAACTTGATGCACCAGTTGATACAAACACGTTGCACCGGAGGACGTAAACTTTTTGCACGGTCGATACCCACGATGCACCACTAAACATAAATTCCATGCACCGGCTAATACAAACAAGATGCACCGGTTGATACAAACATGATGCACCTGTTGACACAAACACAATGCACCAGTTGATACAAGTTTATTTGCATTAGTCACCGTAACCTCGATGCACCAGTTGGCATAAGCTCGGGACTCAAGTTAATACAAATTATATGTATCAGTTGGGTAACATAGGTTATATTTAGAGGGGTACAGGGAGTGGGAGAGTAAAGTTTGAGCCGCACTTCTTTGAAAATGATTGAAGACAGTTAAAAAACACCAAAACCACTCGTTGCTCAAGTATTGCTAATGTCCAATGAAACAACCAAGTCCACCATTTTAGGTTGTGAGGGCACTCACCACAGTGCCAATATGCCGCAGCTGATGGAAAGGCCTACAAGGCCTTTTCTGTGGAGTACTTGAGTGCCCAGCGCCAGTGATCTATTACACTAAATTAATTTCACAAATGGACACCATTATCTTAAATATTTGAAACTGCTTTTACAAAAAATTATGATATTCTCAATTGATTCCTTAACTAAAGTGCAACGTTTCAATCTTCTATATACAGTAGCTGGTGTTAATCAAACAACTGCAAATAGAATTTTATTTAATAAAGTGCAGTGCGTTCAGGTCTCAGAAAAGTAAAGTTTCCACTCCAGGCTGCGAGCAATTCCTAAAACAAAACGCAAATATGCTGAAATAAATGAGCATTACATTTTTCCCTTTTTACATGTGCCAGCTTAAGCCGTAGTCGGCATTGATCAACTCCGGGGGCAGAGTCAGCACAAGGCTGGAGTGCAGTCTCCATGCGGCTCTGCAGCACTTGAAGTCGTCCCCCGCAGGAAGCAGAGTTCTCAATCACGACAGATCGTGAAGAACACAACACTCTTATAATTGCAAAGAGTTTGGGATTACCGCACAAATCGTGTGAGTAGCATTATATGTGTATGTAAATATTGTTTGTCCTATTTTTATGTAAGTCCTGACGAAAGCTCTACAGACCGCCTGGCCCAATAGAGCTGAAACATGTCGACAACCCTAACCCAGTAATACTACATGGCCTAGTAACTCGGCCAATAACTGAGTATTCATAATTTTTTTAACCAATGAAAGTCTGCCCTATAATAAAAAAAATTCTGGCGCTCATTTTCATTTTTTAACCACACTTTTTTTGGGAAAGTCCTTTTGTCTCTGGACACTCCACTCGAGACTGGAGGTGCCTCTGGATGAGGCTAGCAGTACACACTAATAGGAATAACCCTATGATAACTGCGTGAATGTCAATGTGGGGCGGATGAAACAATATACCGCAATTTCCAATCATACATTGACTTCTCTGAGGGTTTCCTTATTTGCACTGAACCAAAAGTCGAGCAGTGTAACAAGTGTCCAATTTTGTTGATTATAAATTGATGAAACAACATCAAATAAATTAAATAAAGTGCAGTGCATTCAAATACTCTAATATGCATTTTTTTGTTCCTATCACCCAATAGGATTATTCTAATAAACTGCCTCACTCATTTTACACCGCAAACTGTATATAATACCTAAAACCAAGTCCAATTCTGCTGAAATAAATTAGCATTACATTTCCCTCTACATTTGCCTGTTTTCTACCAAATTCATATATCTCCATGCAGTGGTGCATCTTTTGGTAGCACCAACCCTTTTAGCATAGGCCTCTTCCAATTTTCTTGTTCGAATCAATTCAATTCAATTAATACTTTAGCATAAAAAGTTCAGATGAAAATATACAGACATGTCAATAAGTTATCATACATTTTCTTTAAAAGCTTATGTCTAAAAATAAATTTTTCACTACGCTCTTAAAAGAGACCACATACATGTATCATCTTGCTAATACATCGTCTCTTAATACATTTAAAATTGTTCGTACTGTGCATATTGTGGGTAATTAAACATGTAGTTAGATGTTTGCTAATCTGTGAGTTTTAAATGCTGCACAGAGGAACGAAGCCACCGCCAAGCAAACACACAAGGTCTCCAGTTGTAGTAAAACACACTATGCAGAGATATGATTACGCAGGCAAATTTTCTCCAGAAGTGGCACAATTAATCGTTTCCTCTCAGTTTCATAAAAATGGCAAAAGTACAGTATGTGTTCAATTAATGGATCGGGAGTCACATGGACATCAACCTAGTTGGGTCTCAGAAAACACATTCACTGGCTATCCCAGCATTACATATCCCAACCTAAACCTTATTAAAAAGGAAACAATGGCGATTATAAGTCACACGACCCAGATACGAAAATAGGCAATGCACTAAAAAAGGTCTCTTGTTATAGGCAGTTCCTGTGGCTATGTCTTTATTTGTTTGCTCTCTTTCTTGTGTGCATTTCTCTATGAAAAGATTTATTAATTTGTCTTTGAAAAAGTTTCACACTGCATTGGATGGTCATACAGGGCCCCCAACCTCAAATATTCCAGAGTACACCTTATGTAATTTAGCCGTTATTTTGTGCACATAAGCCAGTCTCATCACATCATTTAAAATGCATTGATTTATATGTACCATCTCCCGTTTCCAGACTGACAACAAAAGTAACAGAGGAGCCAATTTGAGTGTGTCAGAAATATAGGCTAAGCCTAGTTCTTTGTGTGTGATTACATTATTGCATGCCTTGGGAACTGACATTAACCTTTTAGTAAACCCGTTCTCTATTTTTTGAAGGGTATCCACGTTGGATATACCTCATATTGCTGCCCCATATGTGGCCACTGATACAGTTTTTGCCAAATACATTTTGACCATCTCTGGTATTGTTTTGTTACTCAACATCGATGCAAATCTAAAGATTAGGGCTATGCTTTTATTCATCTGTATCTCTCTAGAGGACACCATCATTTTCCAGTTATTATCAAAGATGATGCCTAAATATGAGAAATTAGCTACTATGTCAACTTTTCTCTCTGCAATATCATAATTTCCTTTTTTCTACCTTTTCCAATGAACATAATGAATGAATTTGCTTTGTTCACATGTAGATCAAGGTTTTCCATAAAAGCTACAAAGTTAAATATACAATTTTGTAGGGCTAGAGGGGTTTGTGGTAGCAGGACCCCATCGTCTGCTTATAGCAGAATGGGGAGTCATGTGGTACATGCGCTCAGGGTATCTATTACTTTTTCTACTAGATGGTCATTTAGTTTATTGGTGTACAGTGAGAACAGCAAGGGTGGGGGTACGCAGCCCTGCCTTACACCATTTGTAATGTTAAAGGATCTGGTGCATTCACCCAGACTACCGTACCGGGCTTTCGCTGTAGCGTCTGCACACAGTTGTCTAATGAAGCAAATTATTGCCTCCTCCACCCCCCATTTGCTCCATGACTTGCTACAACTTATTATGGTTAACACAATCAAATGCGGCAGGGAGATCCATGAATGCCATATAAAGATTTTCCTACTCGGCCTGTGTGTACTTTCCTGCCTAATTCAGGCATTTTTCATGGTCCCTCTGCCTTTCCTGATATCATATTGTACCTCCGCTAGGATCCCTTTCTTCCAAGCCCAATTTTCCATTTTGTTCAGTAATATTCGGCCCATTACCTTTGCCGTGCTGTCAATTAATGCAATTGGCTGATAATCTGCAGGATCTGAGCCATCTCCTTTTTTAAATATTGGTACAATGATGGATTGTTTCCACAATGGGGGTGGGCCCAAATTGCCTATGGCATTAAATGCTAATGTGAATAAAGGGACCCAGACGGTTCCATTGTTCAGGAATATGTCAAAAGGTACCCCATCAGGTCCTGAACGCTTGCGACAATGCAAGCTCTATCTCATCCCAATCAAAAACTAGAGGGGAGGTACATTTTATCTTGTGCATACGTTCTGCAGTGATACGTGTGTTCGGCTTTTGGAAGATTTTTTGGAAGTGATCTATCCATGTGTTTTCGTCTGTTGATGGGCCACCTTCTTCTTGTAGAAATGGTGCATTGACCACTTCCTAGAAGCATTTAGAAACACTATCCTTGGCTGCTAACCTTAACATCTCCTACGCTTCAGATCTTAGTTGTTTTTTCTATTTTTAATTGCACTTTTATAACTCTCTCTCAGGTTTTCAATTCATAATGTATCCCTTGGTTTGCTTTTAGCACATGGCAAAGGTTGGCAGAGGCTTTTGAGCAGATATTGTCAAACCAGCGATTTTGCAGCTGGTTACCTGCACCTGAATGGTGAGTTAGTTGCTGCTTAATGCTGTCTAAGATCTTCAAGAATGCTGCGACAATTTGCAGTTTGTTTGTTCAATAATTTAAACAAAAGCTGGTCTTTTTATAATTTGCCTGAATCAGTCGAGAGAACAAGAGACCTTCTATAGAGTTGAGACGAAAAAAGAAGGGATGGCAGAAGGGATGGCAGAAGGGGCAAAAATGGAAAGTGATGAAAAGCTTGAAAAAACACATTGTATAATCAATTTAAATGATTTTCAGGTAAAATTGTTGGTTGATTCTGGGAGCATGTACACTTTGATATCTAAAGATGCATTATCTGGTGAGCAAAATGAAAATTGGTCTGATCCTGATATTAAAGCTGTGGGATATGGAGGTAAGAAAATAGACATACTTGCAATGAAATGGATGAATATTTCATTTATGAAACAAGTAGTCTATGGACGAGTTTATCTAACCAATTATGGATCCAATCTTTTAGGTTGGCCCACCAAAAAGATCTTGGGATAAAATTAGACCCAAATGCAAAAATCCTAATATTGTGTCTATACATGAAAACCGAAGTGTGAATTCTGTGGATACCTTTGAAGAATGCATTGCTAAAAAAAATTCACGAGTTCTTAATGATGAGTTAGGTTTGTTAAAAGGATTTTGTCACAAGATAATTAAAAAAAAAATGCTGTGCCAATTGTGCATAAAGTACGGAATGTACCCCATTATGATGCGAGAATCGTTATAAAAAGAATTAGATAAACTTTTGAGTCAAGGTATAATTGAGCCGATAGAATCGTCCGAGTGGTTGGCTCCAATTGTTGTGGCCCCCAAGGAAGGGGGAAAAATTAGGTTATGCATTGACTTGAGAGATTTGAACCGGAATATTTGGGTTGACAGACAACCACTCCCCAATATTTCGGAGATGTTATCAGCTATGTCTGGTGGGAAAGTATTTTCAGTTGTGGATATGACGTCAGCTTATCATCAGATTAATCTTCACGTCGATTCTAGACATTTGACTTCCTTTGTCACTCCCTTAGGGGCATTTCGTTATTTGAGGATGCCTTTTGGCCTAGCATCTGCGGCTGCAGTTTTTCCGAGGGTAATGACGAAAGTATTTGAAGGTCTAGAAAATGTCTGGTATTTTCAGGATGACATTATGATAGCTGGGAAGGATGAAAATCATCATGATGAATTGTTGGACAAGGTGATGAAGCATTTATAGGATTATGGATTGACTGTCAATCGTGAAAAATGCCAATTTAGGAAAGGATCTGTAACATATTTAGGTCATACTATTTCAGGGGATGGTATAAAACTTAAACAGAGCATTGTTCAAGGTATAAAAGAAGCACCACGTCCAGAGAGTAAAGATCAGTTGAAGTCCTTTCTTGCGTTAGCTGAGTACTGTTCGAAGTTTGTGAAGAAGAACTTTACTGAAATTGTAGAACCTTTGCGGGTACAAATGAAGAAGGATGTGACATTCGAATGGAATGAGTTGTGTGAGAATGCATTTGAGAAAGTTAAAGATTGTATCATGAAGCTCCTTTATTGGGACATTTTGAGATCAATGGGAGAACCTTTCTGACCACTGATGCGAGTGGTGTAGGTTTAGGAGCGGTATTATCTCAATTTGTAGAAGGTAATGAAAGAATTATTGGATTTGCCTCCAGGAGACTTCAAAGAGCTGAAAAAAGTTATTTGACAATTGAGAGAGAAGCTTTTGCATGTTGCTGGGGAATTAAACATTTTAAATACTTTCTTTGGGGTTTGCCGTTCAAGGTTAGGACAGACCACAAACCACTGACACATTTATTCAAGGGAGGAAGAGGTCTAGAAGGTGGAGTTACTCCTAGAATTTCGAGATGGTTGTTGTCTGTCTTAGAATATAATTTTGAAGTGGAATACTTAAAAGGACTCAAGAATGTAGTAGCAGATTGTCTATCCCGTCTACCTACCAGAAATGAAGTTACAGATATTAATGATTTTGAGACTAAGTAAAATGAAAAATGCAAGATCCATGAATGTGTAGCATTGAGAAAAGAGTTATGGGATGTTGCAATGGACAGTGATCCAGTCTTAATGAAGATAAAAGAATACATTAGGAATGGATGGGAAACCTGTGTGAATTGTGATGGTGATATAAAAGAGTATTGGAACATCAAAGAGGAATTGAGTATAATTGATGATAAAATAATGAGGAGAGATCGCATTGTACCTCCAGTAAGTCTTTGGAGTCAGATTATTGAACAAGCACATGAAGGATATCCTGGAAGAAGCATGACGAAAAGAAGGATTAGGCAAACATATTGGTGGCCTAAATTAGATAGCATGGTTGAGGAAGTGATCAGACATTGTTATGCATGTGCTAACAGTGATAAGGTGAAGACATTGAGAGAACCGCCACTTAAGTGTGTTGAATTACCTGTCAGACCATGGAAAAAATTGGAGATGGATTTCTTGGGGCCTATTAACAAGTTAGGTGGTGCTGACAGACTTATTTTTGTACTTGCAGATTATTACAGATTATTTGTGTACAAAACGACGAATGTGATTAACACCAAAACTGTGATAGGATTCTTAGAAGAGACTTTCTTTGAAGGGGGTGCACCAAAAATTATTGTGTCAGACAATGGTGTGCAGTTTATATCAAGAGAAATGAAAGAGTTTATGGAGAGATGGGGAGTTACACATGAAAAAGTAGCTTTATACAGACCACAAGCTAACGGAGAGGATTAATCGTCTTATCATGGATAACATCCATTTGTCATTAGCTAATGGATTGTCTTGGAAGGAGGAGTTGAAGAAGTTGGTTTGGGCTCATAGAACTACTCCCCATGCTGTCACGGGTGTTTCTCCTTTTGTTTCTCTCAAAGAGAGAGAGCCAGGTAGGAAAGACAATCCCAATTTGTTGGTTGCCAAAGATCGTTTATGGGTAGATCATCATGTAATTAAAGCAACTGTTTCTGAGAAGCAAAAGGACGCTGAAAAGATTACAACATGAGAAAAGGTGTGAAAATACCGAACATCAAAGTGGGAGATTGGGTTGTCACAAAAAAGTGGTGTGGTAATAAAAGGGGACAGTACGTTCTCTATCCCCTTAAAAGTAATTGGAGTAAAGAGAAATGTTGTGGTGTTGGAGAATGGGACAGTTTGGAGTTTTGGAAATGTTTGCAAAGTTTCCAATGTACAATAATATCATTTGTCAAATGTCATAGTGTTATTGTTTGAATATTTCTTTTTATGTTTGTTCTTCAAAGTTTAATTTCCTATTCTTCTTGTAAAATCCTTAATGTTCCTTAAAGGGGGAGAAATGTAGAGTTAATGTAGCTTAAGATGTTGTGTTTACATTATACATTGGTTAGACTGTGAACTGGAATGTACAGGCAGAATATGGAATGTCTTGTCCCAGAGATTCTGGTTATGTCATTACTTTTGAGCAGCGCTGAGTAAAGGACTGTTGTGCTGAGGATCTCCCTGTATCCAGAATAAACAACTATCAATCTTTATTCTGGAGGTGTGATTTCTACACCTTCGTCAATCTTACTCCATTTTAAGGAGTAATCATTTCGTATAGCTAAGACTGGTTTACTGGTTTTTATACTCTGTTTAGTTTTACATTTGTCTTTCCAGGGGATTTACTTCTGCCTAATTAATCTTCTTGTTACGGGATGTTATGGTGTAATCTATTACTGAGGTTGTCTCCCCCCTAAAAAAGCTGGGATCATTTGATCGATATTGTAAGTTCTTTGTGTCCTAATCTCCAATTGCCATACCATCAAAATGTTATTCAAAGCATTTCCGTCGCTGGTGTGTATGAAGTGCTCATTTAAGCCCTTATTTTGTGCGATTTGATGACACATGCGGGAATCCCAGTTCGAGCATTTTACTGTATTAAAGTTGCCCACCCATATAAGTTAAAGTGCTTTACATGTGTGGAAATTATATTCTCTAATGTTTTTTCAAGGTCCCTTACCACCTCCTGTGGGGTTGCAAAATTATTGGTGTAGTAATTAATTATCAACCAACTTGAACTCTGATTGCTGTCTAATTCAATAATGTGGAAACATTGTGATTCATTTGTAAAGTGTACTACCTTGAATGAAATAGTATTGGGGGTATACATGTCAGCAGACCTCCTTTAGCTCTTCCTTTGGTTGGAGGGATGGCCAGGGTTTTAAAACATCGATAACCATTGATAAAAATGGGATCCACTTCCCATGTCTCCTCTAGGCATTCGATTGGATAGGATGCATTTATATTGTGCCACTCCTTAATGTCTCTTTTATTTTTATAGCCAGCAATATTCCAGGAAATCAAGGCGTGGTAACTATTAATTTTTGACCAAAAGAAAGGGGGACCCCTGAGAGCTAATAATAGGCAGGAGGAGCAGGGAAAATTAGTAGAACCAACGCACACAAAAATCAGCTGCCTATATGTGATAATTACAAAAAGGCACTAAGGAAAGGGTCCCAAAATTATACACCAAGCGCCAAAGCTGACAATTGCATATATTCAATTTCCAACACCCAAGTTAATTTAACAACATTATTTTTCTTTTTTATTGTCATAATATCGAACATGATTGTCAGACTTTACAAAATACATAGATAGATAATTAAATATTCAACAATAGATATATATATATATATATATATATATATATATATACACAGTGACCCAAACATCACATTCAAATCTATCAATCATACTTGCATGCATTCAATTGACATATACATTAACTCTACAAAACAAACACAGTTCCAAGGCATAACAAATCAATCAATGTGGTAAGACTGCCACATGATGTTCAGATGGAAGATTCTCATGTATCGTCCCGGTGGTAAATGGAAACATTATCCAGGGACACGAGAAGAGTTAAATGCCAACGCGCGTTTTGGTGTATAGCCCACGCCAGAGCAACACCTTCATCAGGGCGGGGATGGAAGAGTGATGTGGGACAAACAGGTACACCTAAAATCACAGGGAAATGTATCATCAAAACATATATAGGCATAATTATATAAACAGCATGTTTATTTATTCAATGCAACAATGTGGCAAGAGTCAGTCCCAGTAGCAAACTGAATTAATTTTTAGATTTTTCAAGATAGAGACAAAACAGTCTTAAAAGTGGAATGGGGTGCACCGAAGAACTAAAAAAAAACAGAATAAAGACAATGAGGGAAGAAAACACACCTGTGTTTATCTTAGCACTAAACACATTGCATTAATAGTTTAAAAGAGCAAAACTAAGAACCTGTGATAAGGGTTGGAAATGTGCATGTAGAGATTCAAGACATGCAAACGGTTTAAAGTAAGGGGCCTTGTCGCAAGCTTGAAATGTACCTAAAAAATGATGCTAATAAGTTTTACTTGGTACAGTCAGAGAAACAACCAAATGATCTAATCAGGTTTCATCTATAACAAGAATCAATAGATATCAGTTTCTCAGATGCTAAAAAGCAGCAGCTGTCCCTCAAAAGAACATCATAGAGACATCACAAGGACCATGTGGACCGCAATACCTACAAGAGATCCACCGGGTTGACGAAAATTAATATTAAACTGGTACGGAAACCGTTCAAAACAGCCGAAGGTACCAGCAGGAATTTCGCTAACGGAACTGTTCAGGAGATGGGTTAGAAGGTTCGAGTCAGCAGATATTTCAGTAAAGGATACAGCATTTCTAGATGAAAGAAAAAGATTGTGGTATTACACTAAGAAGGATATTTCATTTCCTTAAGTGCCGGTGCCCGCTTGTTAGAAAAGCAAGAATGCCCAAACGATTTAAAAAAAATTCTTATGGGGTTCTCTCAATTGCGAGATCATAGCAAAAACATGTCAGCGAAACACCTGTGGTTGGGACCAACAACCTGCTCGATCTACTCGGAAAGGAGGAAATGTATATCAAGCCGGGGGGAAAGAAAGTTCCGACAAAACAAAGATTCACAGCGTCTGGAGGCAAGGCCATCAAGAAAGTCCTCGAGGTGACTAAAGGAGTAGTATATAAAACCCGCCCGAAATCCTTACGAAACGCTTATATAATCAAAGTTGGAGGTGAAAAGCTATCGACGTCCCGGCCCGGTGTGTATCAATTAAACCTGGCGGGGAAGGGCAAGCTTACCGGGTTTAGATTACAGCTCTTTCCTCAGTAGTATTTCCTCCGGTATACGATGGGGCGTGAAACCCTGCGGTCGAGCACGTCTAGGAAAGGCTGGACAATGTAGATTTTCCTAGTTATTATGATGGAAAGTCTTAATTTTATTAAAGACACGGAGGCGAGTATTATGCTTTGTTTATCTTGCATTTATTATACAGCAGCCAAGATAAGTGAGAAACTACAGTTCCCAGAGGGCCAGGAAACCAAACTGGCCAATGGGAATGTAAACGCTGAAAACAGATAATCAATCATGACGGAACAGCCTATATATCGTCACATCTGACTGCGGAGCTTCCTCTTTTCGCTGACGAGCAGATCAGACAAAGTCAGAAAATAAAGAAACGATAGCCAAAACAATAGAGGAAGCCAAAGTCCAGGAAAAAACATCTTGAGTCAAATTAATCCAGGAGGAACCACCAGCCGGATTCGCTGCAGACGACTTCAAGCAGGAAGGGGCGGATGACTGTTGAGGAGAAAACCATGGAGATTGATGCACGGGACCATCACGAAGATGCAGGCGGCAAGGCCGGATTTGCTGAAGGGAGGGGGAAACACACAAATTATTAGTGCCTCCGTGTCTTTAATAAAATTAAGACTTTCCGTCATGATAGCTAGGAAAATCTACATTTTATAGCAAGACTGGAGGCTCCTATGATGCTTGTTTAAAGCATATAAACCACCAAAGAAGCAACAGACTCAATAGGCTTGCAATAAAACATACGAAAGACATTGTCATTAGTCCAATCAGCTGATCTCAGAATGTCATCAAGGCGGGAGCCAGCCCAAAAGGCCTTAGAGGCCATGGCTGCCCTAGTGGAATGAGATCCGAAAACAGAGACATCAATGCCAGCAAGGGACATAACCCAACGAACCCAGCTGGCCAGGGTAGCAGAGGAAACAGGGAGATGAGGTTTACGGAAATAAATTAGGAGTTGGGAGTAAGAAGGCGTTCTGAGATCAGCCGTTCTTTGTTCATACATTTTTAAACATTGGCCAACACGTAATTTAGGATGAGAGGGGAAATAAGTGTAAAACACAAGTCAAATTGGTTTTTGGTCGTCTATGCACCTGAAAAACTACCCCGGTAGGGGAAAATTGACAAGCTGAAATATCAAGAGCTTTCACATCAGAAACACGTTTGGTAGAAACAAGGCACAAAAGCATGGTAAGCTTAGCAGATAACATTTTTAGAGAAAGTGCAGCATTATCTGGACAGTCAGAAAACAGTCTGAGAACTACAGAAACATCCCATAAATTGGTATGCTTAGCCAACAGAGGTTTGGAACAGCGAACTCCTTTCAGAAGACGAAAGATCAAAGGATGAGCCCTTACGGGTTTGCTGTCAATGTGGGAATGATTGAGGGAAATGGCCGACTGGTACAGGTTGAATGTCCTATAGGACTTACCTGCGCTAGCTTCCGAAGCAAGGAAGTTGACTATGAAATTCAGGGGGGCTGAAAGGGGATCGATATGCCTTTCCAGACACCAGCTTGCCCAAAGAGACCAGGCGGATTTGTAAACTTTTGGGGTCCCAGGGGCCCAGGCTTTTCTGATAAAGAAAGAAGCCTCTTGTGAAATGAGGATGTCAGGAGTGACAGGCCGGAAACTTTCCAGGCCGGCATAACTAGGGAATTGACCAGAATGAAACTGTGTTGCAACCCCAGATGGTTCAGAAGTAAATCTTTGCGGCGCGGGAGGAGTACTGAAAAATCCATACCCATCTCCAATAGGGACAGAAACCAAATCTGCGATTGCCAAAACGGAACCACAAGGACCAGGAAGGTAGACTGGCGACAAACCTGGGAAAGAACTCTGTTGATCATGATGAACGGTGGGAAAGCATAGTTGTGATGAAGAGACCAATCCTGCAGGAACGCATCCATAGCCAGGGCTGAAGAACCGGGGCAACTGTGTGGTGAGTCGAGAGGTAAAGAGATCTATAAAAAAGGGCCCCATTTTTGAGACAGGGATAGGAAGACGGATGGATGCAGCCTCCAGTCGCTGGAATCTCGAAGGTAACAAGAGTGCCAGTCTGCCACAGAATTGAGGTTTCCCGGAAGGTATTCTGCTGTTAAGGACAGTTGGTTGGACAGGCAGTACTCCCAAAGTTTCTTTGCCAACTCCACAAGGGGTTTGGATTTGGTGCCGCCTAGATGGTTGATGTAGCGGACTTCAGAAACATTGTCCATGCGAAGCAAGATGGAACAGCGTACTATGCTTTTTTAAAAGCTTTGGATTGCAAAGGAGCCTGCAGGCATCTCTAAACAATTGATGTGCAATTTGGACTGCTCGCGTGACCATGTACCGCTAGTCGATATTGGACCACAGCAAGCGCCCCAACCCGCCAGGCTGGCATCTGATTCTAATACAAGATCTGGGGCCGAGGCGAAGATAGTCCACCCGTTCCAAGCATCTAAATGGTCGAGCCACCATTGGAGTTCTATTCGAGATTCCTGATCCAACTCGAGAAGGTCGTCGTAGGCTAAACCTTGTCGAAGATGTCTGATTTTTAGGCGTTGAAGAGCCCGATAATGAAGGGGACCGGGAAAGATGGCTTGGATGGATGCAGAAAGAAGACCGACTATTCTTGCTAGTGATCTCAGGGAAATGAGAGAAGTCCGTAGGACTTGGGAGATTTCTATCTTGATTGTAGTGACCTTCGACTGGGGAAGAAGGAGAGAGGCTGCAGCGGAATCCACAAAGAAACCCAAGAACTCAATGCTCTGAGCGGGGATGAGCATCGATTTCTCGACATTGAGGAGAAAACCCAGATCTAAGAGGAGGCACTGAGTGGTATGAAGATCTGACAGAAGAAGCTGTTTGTCTGAGTTAATGAGCGATATATCGTCCAGGTAAATGAGGAGTCTGATCCCGAGTGATCTTAGAAAGGCCACCACTGGTCTCAATAGCTTTGTACAACACCAGGGTGCTAAAGAAAGACCAAAGGGGAGGGAGGTGAAGCGGTAGGTTACTCCCCACCACTGGAATTGGAGAAATTTGGAGTGAGAAGGATGGATGGGAACTGTGAGATAAGCGTCCTGAAGATCCAGATGAACCATCCAGTCCAATGGACGCAGAGTATCCCGTAGATGAAGGATAGTCTCCATCTTGAAGTGGCTATATACCACGAACTGGTTAAACCATTTCAGATTGATCACTGATCGCAGTTTCTTGTTCTTTTTCTGGACCAGAAAGGTGACGCTTAGGAAACCGGAAGGATCGAAAGGAGCGACCTGAATGGCCTGTTTCCGAAGAAGGGATTGAATTTCTGCAGAGATTAGAAGAGCCATGTCGTTTGAGAAGAATAGAGGGGGTGGGGGGAACACGGTTTGAAAAGGCGCTGAATAAAGCTGTATAAGACTTGAACGGTTTTTAGAACCCAAGGGTCTGTGCTGATAGTTTGCCATTTTGGAAGAAACAGTTTTAAAAGTCCTCCCACAGGGGGAGGAGGAGAAAGACATACCTTATTGGTTGTTGTGATTGGAGCGGTAGTTCTTCTGTCCACGGCCGCGGAAACCTCGACCCCGCTGAGGGTAGAATTGGGGCCTGTAATCCTGTGATGAGTTGTTGAAAGATCCTCTGGAGCCTTGATTGTTTTAGGAACGGCCGGGAGAGTGACTCCTGCCTCTGCCGGCCCGTTCAAAAACCCAGGGCGTAAACACCTTTTTAATGGACTGTTGTGCCTTATCCAAGGGCGCGAAAGTGGACACGAATCTACTAAGGTCCTTGACCAAAGAATCGCCTAAAAGAAGACCGTTAGCCTTACTGCCAGGATCTAGGGGAGCTAAATTGACTAGTTTCTGATCCAACTTGATTAGAAGCCCTTTACGGCGTTCATGCGTAATGGTGGCATTGGCAATGCCAAGGAGACAAAAGGCACGCTGGACCCACATGGAGACGTCTTCGGCCGGCAAGTCCGAACCGTCTAGGCGGGCAGCTTGAGCCATTTCGAAGATGCGCGCCAAAGGACCCACAACATTTAGGAGTTTATCCTGGCAAGTGGCTAGAGAGCAAATATTCAACAATTACAAAGCAATAATAATACGCAGCAATAAAACAGGGAGCTAAAGATGAGTCACTTATCTGACTGCGAGCAGCAAGAAAAGAGGAAGCTCAGCAGTCAGATGTGACGATATATAGGCTGTTCCATCATGATTGGTTATCTGTTTTCAGCGTTTACGTTCCCATTGGCCAGTTTGGGTTCTGGCCCTCGGGGAACTGTAGTTTTCTCACTTATCTTGGCTGCTGTATAATAAATGCAAGATTAGAAAAGCATAATAGGAGCCTCTGGTCTTGCCATAAAATGTCAATGGTTCCTGACCCGATAGGCCACCAATGGGGATGCTTAGTGGACTGGAGTGGAATCAACTCCTGGGGAGAAAGCGGCGGCCATCTTCGAAAGGGAAAGTGAGAGGATCACATGAAAGCAGCCAGTGAGTAGCAGAATTCAATCTGTGTATCATCTACACAGGGAACAACCTAGTTCCCAACTGCATCACGAATAGATGGTCAAAGTTTAAATGATTGCATTCTCCCAGGGGCAGTGTTCATTCAAGCCTTTATTTACAGAATTTAGGAGGTGCGTTGGTTCTACTAACTAATAATTTTTGGTCTACCTCTTGCCGACTCTCTACTAGATGTCAAAGCCTGCAGCCATGCATGTGTAGCTATCGGGAGAGAATTGTCTACAATGTGTGGTTGGACAGTCGTTTCAGCCTCTCCCCTAAATGCAACTGAATTTGTCATCACTGGTGTTTGTAAGGGGGCTTCATGCCTTTTGCTTTCTTCCCTGTCCTGGCTAATTTCAGGTGTCACACTTAGGGGTAGTCAGTCGCAAGCATTTAGATCTCTTAAAGGTGCATATCAATTGTTACAGAAAAAGTTGTCCCTCCTTAAAGGATAGACCCTTTCATGGTTCACCTGTGATGAAGCCCTGAACATGGGCGATCTATGTGGGAGCGGTGGCTTATAAAAGAAGCCCAATGAGACGGCATAAATCTGTGAGCTTGTTGTTTCTGCTGTGGGGAGTAGCACTAATATGTCCCTTACAACATATGCATTATTAAAATTCAGTACTACACAATCTCCCTCAATTACTTTTTTAGAGTTGCCTACTCACAAAATTCTTCTTGCCATAATTAAGTGTTCGTAAGCAGATGGTGGCAGTCTTACAGTCTTTGTTAGCCAATGTCTTGATTTGTCTATCAGTTGTGTAGTTGTTTCCTGTTAGACTGGTGTGAGGGTCGAGACATTTACCAATATTATCACGTAAGGACATACAGCGGGTGGTAAACCTAGGGCTCCCCGACTGTTTAAGATCCCTCTTTTGTGCCTTTCATTAGAGTAGATCAGATCTGCTAGTGGTGATATCCTCTGTCTCAATGGGCCCTTTTCATAGGTCTTATCCACCCCCATATGATCAAATTCCCTGGTCTGTACCACCTCTTCTCGCCCAGCTAAGGGGTCATGCACTGTCCAGGATCTCAAAACGTTAATCGCCTGATTTCCTGTGCAGATTTGGTAGGCACAGTGTTCTTTAGTCCTTTAGGGTGCAGAGTAATAGGGTGAACATTACTGGGTGGTTGTGCAAGTGTTTTGTCTCTATTTGTTTTATTATTTTTAACAATCCCTCTATTGCAGTTAAGCATGACAGTAAAGGCTGTAGCAAGGCTGTTAGATTCTTGTTTGAATCATTTTATTGTGCCATTCTAAATAGGCTGGTACTCTGGTAGTCCACCAGTTCTGGAGAATCAGGGAGCGCGGCACTATAGAGGCAATTACTACGAATGTCTCTTCCCTTCTAGACGTTGACAGGTTTAGTCTCTGGCTAACAATGCCAAAAAGTGCTATTGCTGCCTCAGGGTCCAATCTTTTGTGTAGACCAAGTTCTAAAAGTGGCAAATACTCTCTCCCAGAACTGCCCTAACATTCAATCAATCAATCAATCAACCAGACTTTTGTAGAGCGCACTACTCACCTGTGAGGGTCTCAAGGTGCTGAGGGGGTAGGGGGAGCAGCTACTGCTCGAACAGCCAGGACTTGAGAAGTCTCCTGAAGGTCATCACGTCCAGGGTCTGTCGCAGCTGTATGGGGAGGGTGTTCCATGTCTTGGCGGCGAGGTAGGAGAAGGATCTGCCACTGGTGGAGGTCCTGTGGATGTGTGGGACGGTGGCAAGGGCGAGGTCGGCGGAGCGAAGCTGGCGGTTCGGGGTGTAGAGGATGAGTCGTTTGTTGAGGTATGCTGTTCCGGTGCTGTGGAGCGCTTTGTGAGCGTGGGTGAGGAGCTTGAAGGTAATCTTCTTGTTGACTTGGATCCAGTGCAGGTCTTTCAGGTGGGTGGTGATGTGGGTGTGGTGGGGAATGTCAGATGAGGCGTGAGGAGGCGTTCAATATGCGTTGGAGTCTTTTCTGGAGTTTGGCTGTGGTTCCTGTGTAGAGGGTGTTTCTGCAGTCCAGTCTGCTGCTGACAAGGGCCTGGGTGACCGTCCTTCTGGTTCCGGTGGGAATCCATCTCTAAATCTTGCGTAGCATGCGGAGGGTGTTGAAGCAGGAGGAGGAAACGGCGTTGACTTGCTGGGTCATCAAGAGTGATGAATCCAGGATAACATTGGGCATGTAAGAAATGAATGAAGCCATACTCCCTTGCCTGCAAGCTGGCAACATAAATCATCTATGCTCAATTTCTGGATGCATCTTATGGAGCGCTTTGGGGGTAGAGTACGCCATCCACCATGATAAAATGGCATTCTTTTAAAATTGCCCACTCTTAAGGCCTTGCTACCGAATTGTGGGATGGCTTGCCACTCAAGATCTTAGAAAGTACATTGCATTTTCCAAGTGACTTTTTCTAAAAATGTGTTCAACACAAGGGCCTCTTCTTGGGTCTGTAGGAGACGGTATCAGTTTACGACCCCCCTTAACTTTGTTCTACAGAGAGCAGCCGGGAGCAGCGTGGGACCTGTACTAGATGGGAAACAGTACTAGTTTAACAGATGCACAATCTGGAGTTACCCCAAAAAAACTTACACCGGTCTCCACATCTACCTTGGACCTCTTGTTAATTAATACATACATATTTCAATAAAACTTTATTCAAAACAAAACAAAACAAGTTTTCAAGGAAATTGTTCTCTGAGTGCATTTGAGGACGTTATTGCCGGCTGGAATAACGCAACAGTGTGTCATTTCCCCTCCCACCACTCAGAAGGGAGTACTCAAATAGCACCAACATATGCTTAACAGAATTGGCAAACCTTTGTATTTACCCTGGAGTGCGATCGTTCCTAGCATTTTCAATTCAGTATCACTATTCTGAGGAACAAGAACTACGCACCCACATACGAAAATGCAGTACGAAGATATAATAAATATCACTGATCAAAAAGCAGAAACCTTAAGATACACAGAGGAATACACACAACAAATCTATTCACTCATTGAGGAAACCAATACCCTAATACCTATCACTGGATCAAAACAAAGCAACATCAAACAACTCCTATACATGTCAAAGAAAATTGTCAATCAAAAATTACACGCTAGCATGCTTCGAATCTCGCTCAAATCAACACTCTGTAAAAATAATTCTAAATTTACTGACAGATGGCAAGCAATATTAAATAAATGCTCTTTGGATCTCATCCTTCTTCTCATAGAGGAACTAGCCAAATTAATTGACGAACTTTCAAAAGAAACGCAACAACTTAAAAATTATTTAAGTACCATGATGACAACAGAAGAAATGGACGATATACATAGTGACATCAACAAACAGCTAGATATTTACACAAAAGAAAGAAATGAACGAAAAAGTAGAAAATTCAAACGTGATACGCTTGATTACAAGCTAGGAGAAGTGCACAATTGGGCGGATATTTATGCCAGACGAAGACAGCAAAAACCCAACTCAAACAGAACATCTGATGAAACATCTTCATCTGACGGATCACAACAAAGAAGGCAAAGGCCGTTCGCAAAACAGACAACTGGTACATCAAGTGAAAAACTAACCACATCAGGTGGTGAAAACTCCGGCAACATCACCTCTAATACTTTTTTAGAGAGAGGTCAGACGTCATCAGACGAACCAGGAGGGGCAAAAGAGCAAACACAAGCAGATTCAATTGCGAAAAATACAAGGAGCCAAAAACTTTAGTAATTAATCTCTCAAGGCAACACATATCACGATTTGAAATCAATGTCCTACAAAAAGGTACCACCTTTGTTTCGACCTTTCATTCCAACCTTTTGGAGACACAAGTTCATGAGATCTTTACATTTGCGTCATTTTTTTACCAACGTCATCCCCATTTCTGAAGAACCACCTAAGGACACCCTGATGGGATTAAGAAACAAAAGCAAATTCATTCCCCCAGTGAGTCATAAGGTACTTGACGCGTTTGAAAAGGTGATTTCCAAAGACATTGAAAAGACATTGAAAAGATATACAAACAACGTAAATCCAAAATCACTATCCTTTCAACCAAAGAAAAGCAAATTTTAACCAATTTGGCAAACAATTCTCAAATCGTCATTCGACAAGCTGATAAGGGCGGTGCCCTAGTCATAATGGACACTGATTTTTACAACAACCGTGTGAATGAACACGTGAACGACACAAACACGTATTACAAAATGGAACAAGATCCCACTAAACAATTTACCAAAATTCTTATCACCATCATTGATCAGGCTATCAGTCGAGGAACCATTGGACAAAAGGAAAAACAATACTTAATCCAATCATACCCGTCGGTGCCATATATATACATGATTCCTAAAGTGCACAAAAACCCTACTCATCCTCCATGTAGACCAATCGTATCCACGGTCAACTCTATTCACGAACCGATTGGAAGATATCTCGACAGACATTTGCAACCTTTGGTACAAACCATGACAACTTACATTAAAGATACCACAAATTTCTCACCATATTGGAAGACCATAAGGAATTACTCTCCACTGAAATGATATTATGCACGATTGATGTGCAATCATTATATACTTCAATTCCGCATAACCTTGGCATGGAAGCCATAGCATCATTTTGATGATGTCAGAAATGGAAGAAGATTTGAAGGTATTTATAATGGAACTACTCAACTTTACCCTGTACCATAGCTATTTCAAATGGCAAGACGATCACTACTTCCAAATTTTGGGTACGTCCATGGGCAACTGTGCGGCTCCCACATACGTGAATCTTGTTATGTACAGGTTTGAAATAGGTCACATTTTGAACAACAATGAATGGTCTAAGAACCTTCTTCTGTACAAGAGATATATTGACGACATATTTATCTTATGGAGGGAAACAAAAAGCGAACTACTTGAACGCATATTGGAATTAAATGTAGTGAATGACAGAATCAAATTCACCCACAATATCCAGACTAAACAGATACCTTTTCTGGATATAATGGTACACAACAATGAAAGCAGACTGGAAACCACTGTGTTTACCAAAAGCACAGACAGAAATAATCTACTACACTTTCACAGCTTCCATCAATACACGTTGAAGAAACATTTACCCTATTCTCAATTGTTGAGAATTAAGAGGATCTCATCCACAGAGGAAGCATTCAAAGACAGTGCCCAAATGACCATAAACAAATTTGAGGAGCGAGGGTACCCAACTGGAATCCTTGAGGAAGCAGCATCGAAAACTTCTAAAATAAACAGATCAGTTCCACTACAGCCTCAATCAAAACCACCAGGCGAAGAAAGAAAGGTATTCATCTCAAAATACTCCACATAGAGTTTAAAGATCAAGCGCATCATACTGAAACACTGGCTCTTACTGACACTGGAAGAAGACTTTAATGGCATATATGGGAACCCTCCCAGATTTGCATTTCAAAGATCGAAAAACATTAAAGAATTGTTAAACAAAAAACAAAATGAGAAACCAGAATCTTACAAGGGCACACTCCCGTGCCATAATTGTGGTAATTGCAATTCCATTATAAAAGGAAAAGATTTTCAACACCCTAGTCGGGTTCGATGATTACTCTGAGGGTATCAGCTACATGTGGCAGTCGAAACGTAGTGTACTTGATTAATTGCCCTTGTGGCTTGGCCTATGTGGGGAAAATGGAAAGAAAAATAAAGACAAGAATCATTGAACACAAAAGTAATATACGAACAAAAAACTCCAAATCGCCACTGTCATTTCACTTCAACAGCCACAATTATACCCCGAGTCAATTACGATTCCTCATCCTAGAACAAGTACCAATCTTACCAGGAAGAGATAACAGTCAACACCTCCTCCGCAGAGAAACATTTTGGATGACCCACCTAAACACCATTCACCCCATGGGTTTAAACGATCGGATAGATCTGAACTGTTTTTATAATGGACAAAACAGCGTGTACTCTTGTTTACAATTGCATATATGTCACAGTAGTAATGAAGTTACTGGTATGCTTGACTGTTTACTTTGACATGATTATCAGGTGTTGTTTTTAAATACACACTCATTACCCAACGTTTATTTTATTTTATTTGTTTCACCTTCCAGTTCACGTTTATTCCTTTCTGTGTTTTTACTTTCAGAACAACACATTATTGTATTTTCTTTAATCAAACCTCTGAAAACTGCTCGCACAGTATTTTCTCAGTTTCCATGATCATGCCACCAGGCATCCTCTTCCCATTTCACGTCACACGTATATTGTAAACCAGACTTTATTTCCACTACCACCCAGTCCACGTTTTTTTCACCCTGTGTTTTTACTTTCAGATAAACACATCATAAAATTTTTGGGATTCGACCCACTACAATCACTTGCATAGTATTTTTTTCAGTCTTCGGGATCGTGCCACTATGGATCCCCCTCCCATTTTGTGCCACGCATTACGTAAAGGCACGCTCGTCAACCACTTCCGAGTGAACACCGGAAGTAATACCCAGCTGACCAAAGCCGCGAACTTCTTTTAAACGGTGAGACTATTGCCACGTTATTGACTAAACCGTTGTTAGTCTTCGGTTTTAACACTCGTACCCTGATGTTAATTACCGGCTCTTATTATTTTAGAATCCGGACACTGAATTGTGAATCGTGAATAAACTACGTGGCTACATTAAGGTACGCGATAATATACCACCTATAACAATTTTCCCACTTTCGTGTGTTTGTTCCACAACATACCATCTACGTTATGTTACTTTCTGTCTCGCTTGCAGATTATTGAAGGAAATGAACAAATTTTATCGTACTGTACGCATCGTTGACATTGAAAATTGCTTCCGCATGGAAGGTATGACGCATCTCCAGTTGTTTCTGCTTGCCACACAGTGTACTCACCCACCACCCGGTTCCAAACACTCTCTCCTTTTTTCTTTTTCTATGTGAGACACAAGCGCACAAAATAATTTGGATCATTCATTCACTTTCCCACAAACCACCAGGTTTTTTATTATTGTGCATGACCTTTCCTTTGAACCTAGTTTGTTAAATTTATCACAGTCTACTCATCAACAAAAGTGTATTCACCGGGCTATAAAGGATTATAAAGTGTGGTAAATATTAGAGATGCTATACAAAAATATCTGAAGGTTTCAAAGTTGTGTTTATTCTTCCTCAACAGTATGAAAATGCCCCCGATGAAGGGCACATCGCCCGAAATGCATTGGGCTTTGTAAACATGATAAATAAGAATAATGACTAAATTTAAACGGATGTGAAAACAACATCAAAAGTGTTTGAACAGAATTTTGAAGTATATTTCAATAAAACTTTATTCAAACCAAAACAAGTTTTCAAGGAAATTGTTCTCTGAGTGCATTTGAGGACGTTATTCCCGGCTGGAATAACGCAACAGTGTGTCATTTCCACTCCCACCACTCAGAAGGGAGTACTCAAATAGCACCAACATACGCTTAACAGAATTGGAAAACCTTTGTATTTACCCTGGATTGCGATCGTTCTTAGCATTTTCAATAAATTAATACATCTCCCACCAACTATAAAATCACCCAGCTCTTTAAAACCATTGGTTTTCCAAAACCTTAAGGGACTATTCTGGATTTGGATGCCCAGGCTTTTACATTCTGTAAGCTGCATATATTCATACCCTGCAGAATGACCCTTCTTGTAGTGGAATGTCTGAAGCCTGGTGCAATACTCCTGCAATGTTTTGGACATTTTGCTGTTTTTATGAAGACCAGGATATGAGACACAGCTTCCTGAACCATCTTGTCAAGAAAGAAATTATCGAAAGAGCCCTTGCAGTCAATTAAACGCACTATTATGTCTAAAAAGGAAGCTTCATAGTACGTACGGACTTGGGGAAGTGAGAACCCTGCCTGATTGTTGTCAAGATGAAGCACAGGAAGTTTTACCCTCAATGCCTTCTTATTCCAAGTAAACTGACAAAAGATTGTTTCCAGCTCTTTAAAATATGGCATATTAATTTTAATGGGAACATTTGTAGAAAGAAAATGCAGTAAAGGTCAAATCGAGATTTTTATAAGGGCAATTAGACCGATCAATGTAAGAGGGAGAAGTGACCATTTATCAAGTAGATTTTTGAATTTCTTCAAAATGGCCTCATAATTCAACTGATAGATTTCCACATACTGGTTGGTGACATATATCCCTAAATATCAGATCCACTCAGGAGAAAGGGCTTGCAGTTTGAGATTGTCGGGGAGAAAATCACTAATAGTATTACATATTATAATTTCAGTCCTGTTATGTTTGATTTTATACCCACTGATTGATTCAAAGTGCGTAAATTCAGGCAGTGTCATTTCAATAATCTGCCTTTCAGGTCTAAGATATAGGATAACTTCGCCGACAATTAACTTTAATTTCAACATTCCTGGTATTGGTATTTTTATTTCAGGGTTATTTCGGCTTGTGATAGCCAGGGGTTCAATAAAAAAGGAAAACAACACGAGGAATAGGGGACAGCCTTGACTAGTTCCCCAGGTTAGAATTAATAAAGACCTGAGCCTGTGCCCCTTGATATATATTACATGCATATTGATAGCCTGAGGAGGAATCCCTACCTTTCCAAGGCCATAGAAAAGAGCATCACAGTTCACCAAATCTAACGCTTTCTCTAAGTCGACCATCATTATAAGTGCTGGTGTGCGTTTAGTATTAAAAAAGTCAAGTCCTTGGACTAAGAATCCAGTATTAGATGACATCAACCTCCCGGCCATAAACCCTGTCTGGTCCCTATGGATCACATTTTGTGCAGCAGGGGTAAAGCGATTTTTCCAGATTTTCATTAACATTTTATAGTCCAAATTTATTAGACTAATCAGCCTATATGAGTTGATGTCCCTGGGATTCTTGCCCTTCTTAACAAAACGTTCTATGATAGATTCTTTAAAAATTAATGGAACCTCGCCACCCGTTTTAACATAGTTAAAAAGCTGGACCAAAAATAGTGTTAACCCCTCGGTAAACATTTTGATAAAATTCTGTAGGAAGACCATCGTTACCACATGCCTTACCTCCAGGCATTGAGGCAAGGGCTTGCTAGATTTCGGCTGCCAAAATGTTTGCTTGCATTTCGTCTACCTGTGTATTTGATAACGGCAGGAAGTTTATATCATCAAAGTATTGCTGTATTGCTTCTTGCGAAGCCTAATATTTAGTCACGTATAACTCAATACAATGGTCTAAAAAGATTTAAGCGATCTTTTCCTTTTCGATCACCAGGGCCTTTGTCCCAGGCTCCTGCAGCTCAGTGATTATGCAGCTACCTGCTTTACCTTGGTCGACCAGGCTAAAATATTTCCTACCACTTGACCATCCTCATAGACTCACTGCTGGAATGTCCGTGAGCTATTTATTTCTTCTATGGTGAAAAACTCTCTTAGATCTTGTTTTGCTCTGTTGAGCTGCCTCTCTACTAGGACTCCCGTACTAAGGAGGCATTCTTCCCTAACAAAGCTATATCCACTGCCTGTGAAGTTCCGCTATGCGTGTCCTTCGAATTTTTGATTGTGCCACCACGAAGGCCACAATCTGCCCATGCACTGAGGCCTTGAAGGCCCCGCAAGCTGAGAAAAGTGTTGCCCTTATTGTCCTGAAAAAGATTTTTTATCCATTTTCTTGTGCTAGTCACCCATTGCTGGTTTGAGAGGAGGAGTCGATCTATCTGCTACCTGGACCCCCTTACACTCCTTCTTACATCTATTTTTATTTTAAGGTTGAAAAGCAAGTGGTCTGAGAATGAATTAGCCCATATTTCAGAACTAGAATAGTTCAAAGAGTGAGAATTAAGGAAAAAATTGATACAAGATGCAGACTGGTATTGACTGTAATAGCAGGTGTACTGCAAGGTTTCCTGATGGGCTTTTCACCATGGATCAATTAATTTATAGTCTTGCTTTATTACATTGAATATTTTTTTATCTAAGGCTTCAGTTGTTTTTTATTTTAATTTGAAGTATCCTTCAACAAATCTTGGATAAAGTTAAAATCCTCCTCAAAAGTATAGGGCCCATAGCCCCTCTAAGTAAATCATTGATCTTCATAATAAATGTGGGATTGTCTATGATTGGTGCATAATAGTTCACAAAATTAAAAACATTGCAATTTACCTTGGCAGTGACCCATATCCATCTGACATGAGGATCTCTCTGACCTTGAGTAAACTCCCAATTTGTCCCTTGGCCGAAATAGATAGCTACACCCCTTATTGCCATTGCGGCAGAGGCAAAATACACCGTGGAATTTTTTTTAGGGAGAAAGAACTTTGGAATGTCTGTTTTGAGGTGAGTTTCCTGAAGAAACAGAACTTGTGGTGAAAAAGAAGTTAGCCATCTTATTAACCCGCCATAGTTTTGCTAATTCAATTTGTGATTTACATTGACCATGACTATACAAAGTTTAGAACACATCCCTGAGATTGTTTCTTTGAAGCTGAGACATCACCATTAGTACTCTTCTCCCCAATATCTTTCCCTCTATGATTCTTCTCATTTTTGTTACTTGTGCCCAGCTACCCCCAACCACCCCTCGAGGATAGCAAATGGCCTTCAATACCACCCCTCCCCTGATTGGCACCCCTACCAGGTGCCATGTTGCTGCACCCTAAGTGATCAGTCCCACCGCCATCCTCATTAATGTTGCTGTATTCTATTTACTGTTTCTTTTCTATTTTGCAGAAGATATTTCTCTCAGCAGTTCCTGAGCTTCATCTATATTAGCAAACATATGGAACTTGCCTCTCACCAGGACCCTTAACTTGGAATGGTGTGTTATTGCAGCTTGCATGTCTTGCGCCTTAAAAAGATACAAAAATTGTACAACCTCCTTTCGACAGCGTGCAGCAGCCGCTGACAGGTCAGCAAAAATTCGTCAGCAGGATACTTCATTGATAAAGAATTGTCTCTGCAGGATGGCTTTAGAGAGTATCTGCTCTTAACTGCTGTAGTCTGCAAAGTTCACCAGAATTGTTTGTGGCAGCTCTGAGTTGGGAAATGACTGTGACTCTACCCTATGCGCTCTTGTGATAGTGAGGTCTCTCTAGCGAATTCTGGCAGAAAAGTCTTTTTAATAAAAGTCTCGACCTATTGAAGAGTTTGTGTCCCTTCACATCCTTCTGGGACCCCGACTAGGTGCAGATTAGACAGTCGTGAGCGGTTATCGAGCTCCTCGAGTTTACTTTTTATTGACGATTTTTTCTCCCTGACGCAGTTTACCTGTTTCTGCATAGTATTTACCTTGTCCTCCAGCTGCGAGATCCTTGAATCGCCTCTTGCATTCTTGTGGGATGTTACCAAGTGCCTCCTCGATTTTTGACAGGCGGTGATGGAGGGATGCTACCTTATTTGCTTGTGTTATCTTGAGCTCCCTTATTTCATCTAAGATAAGATTTAACATGATTTTTATGTCACATTGCAACAAAGTTCCCTCTCCTTGCAGCTGTTCTCTCTGCTTGCCTGAGACCCCACCAGTCTCTGTCTGGAGCGTACTTGCTGCCTTCTGTGTTTGGAGGCTGAGGCTGTGGCTGTGACTGTGGCTGCAACTGTAGCTGCAGTTGAGAGTCCATTGAGACACTGCTCTCCTCTTGGGAGGACCTGTGATTGCCCTTGTTCTCCAGGAGAATTGGATGTGCAGCAGAGGGCTGATTGCATAGCAAGAGACCAGATTGTGTTTCAACAGGAGGCCCTTGCAATGCAAATGGTGCAGTTGGTGTTAATTTAGTTTTAGAAGATAGTGGGTACTCCTTTGTTTTCGCATAAGTATGATTGGTTGTTTTTACATTTGTGGCCTCTTGTAGAGAGCAGATTTCTTTCCCCTTTTGGACTGCCCTTGTAGGTGGCCCTTCATCTTTTTCCTCTCTCCTTTCTGGAACCTGGACAACTAGATTAAACATTTCTGGTGCTTCATTTTGTACGCCAGGTTGTTCCTCGGGCCCTGTTTCTAAATCTAACCACCCTTGTGGTATACGCTCCATGACTGGACCCTGATTCCGGGGTCCCTTCTGGAGTCCAATGCATCATCTTCTGAGCTCAGAGAGCTTGAAATTGTTGCAGATCCATTTCGTGATTTTTTACTGCGCTCTGCTCTAGCCACGACTGTTGCTGCCTTCTTATGAGCTGATCGTGTGCTTGTTTTAAGGCTTGCCGCAGAGTCCACATTGGCCATTAAATTTGAAATGTTTAAATCCTTCCCCATTGTTTCCAATATAGAGCACTTACTGTATCAGGGAGGGGGGGGGGGATTAACACCAGCGACTCACTGCCAGGACCCGCCTCAGAAGTATAAACTCTTCTTGGTTTTTTTTAAACTCTGGCGTGAAACCTGGAGGTGCCTCTGACCTTCAACTGACATTTCCCCCCAACTTTTGGGTCATCTAATAGAGGGCAAAGCTCAGCAACCATTACCAGGTTAGTCCGAGAGGGGAGGGAGCGGACACGCAGGAGAAAAACAAAAGACTATCAGTTTTTCCCCAGTTGTTCGTCAACATGCCCCAGATAATGTAGAGTTAAAAGGGAGACAACCCCCCCACCCCCCTGCTGTTCCACAAACAAGCAAGGCTCCGGCAACAAACAAGGCCCCAGCACTCACCATCCCTGGTGTGTGCAGAAAAAATCTGCAACAGCAGCCTACATTCTGCTCTTTTCTGTTTTGCTCATGTTCTGTCGCCGTCTGTGCTAGAGCATCCACCCACGAGCCCACCTGCTACCTGCAGTTGCGGGGGTAACAAAACCCAAGGCCTGGTGGGGGCTGCAGTCAAGGCATGCAGGACATCGCATTAGGCATCCAACAATACTTGCAGCACTATCCTGATCCAAGAGAGAGGAGCTGAAATTATGCAATTGCCGTAAGAGCAAAAAATAAAAATACAGAAGAAACCGGCCCCCAGTATCTTCTCAGATGTGCTTCGGTGCCTTGGTGTCTTTCCACCTCGCCGACGTCATAGTGATTCTGGACCATGAGCGGAACCAATTTGGACATGGGGGGGCGGACTGGATAATCCCTAGCAGCAGTGCATTGCGGGATTCGCCTTCCGACGCTTTTTTGATTGAACCTATCTACTTGCCCGATACGTCTACACCATGGTATTCAAAGATATAGACATAGAAGGTGAGGAAGCTGCAGTTTAGACGCCCAAAGCCTGGGACGTGGCCAAGGTCAGCATGTAATTTTCCTTTGTTCATCATTCAAAGATCAGGGAACAATAGGCTGATTTCAATGCTGGCTGAAAGTGAAAAATACTACATCTACTTTCATGAGAAACACTGTCTTTACTGGTGGTGACATCAGCACTGTCACAATAGGGACTTAATTCAGAAATGTGTGCCCCTGAATAACGATTCCTATTTGGTGCAAGCTCCCACTGCAGGTGGGCCTCGCCTGCTGAAGAGAATTGAGTGTTTTATGTACTAGTTTTCACATTAATACCCTATACTGGCATTTTGTAAAAAGCATGCTTATGAAGTGTATTTATTATGTGTGTTCAAATACCTCGGATGTGCTCCGCAATCTCATTACATTGAGGAAATGTTGTTTTTAACTTATGAAATGGAGTTGGAAAGCGTGCCAAGGCATGCTGACATTAACAATGCCACAGGGACCTAGCCTGTGTCTGGGTACGACTCCACAGCAGCAGGTTTGCTGGAATTGTACTCGCACAGCATTCCCTTCACAGCTAGGATTAGTGCCTTAGCCTCCTCTTTCAAGTGCTCCACCATGTGAACGGCTCTGTGAGCCTGTATTGCAGTATTTCGCAGCTGGTAAGGTGATAGTAAGGGGTTCTGGCCAGAAAAGCTCCTGGTTCATACATGACTCTGTGCCCCTTCTGTTTATAACCCCCCAGTGTTGTTTTTTGAAGGAACATAGACGAATAGTTTTGCAACTACAAAATGAGCTGTAAGAGGCAGTAAGAGGGTGTGGTAGCAAGAGTGGTAGGAGGTAATAGTAGTAGGTAGTAGTAAGAGTTAGTAAGTGTGAGCTAATAAATTCTAAAATAATGTTCTAAACTGTGTGTTATTTACATGGCCACACACATGTTACAGTGTTAAAAGTGAAATGAAAACTGGGCCATAATGGAAAAACATTTAGTGAGGGCATCACTATTGTTCAAGAAGGCACTTAAAACCTATCTCTTTAGAACTGCTTATTAGCCTATATAAAAACAGAAAAAGAAACATGAACTACAACTTTCTTTTCCTTGGCCACTTGCTTGTTTTTCTCTTCACGCGCCAGGACACTCTGGTAGTAACTGAGCGCGCTATAAAACAGCTAAATAAATAAATAAATAAATCACTGCTGTATTTAAGGAAACAATATAAATGGTTATCTAGAAACTATATGCAGCTGTCAGTCGGATGTGTGATGCCCTGAGTACACAGCAGGTGCCTTACCAGGCAGCCGCTCACCAGGCACCCGTAGGGGATAGGTCAGGGCCCTTGAGGCCTTCACTTGGCAGAGCAGCACACATAGAACACTTCCACACAGATACTCGGTTCATGCCGTCAGCCACTTGTGCTGATGTCACCCTTTATAAAATACTCCCTGGTCCGCGCCTGACCCAGGGAGGTGCATGCAGACATTGTATGTAGCGGCCGGGTGGCTCACCACATCCCATACAACCTGGCAACTTGAAGAAGAACAAGGTCCACACAACCATGGCCAGTCACTGTGGCAATATCTGGGTGGCAGCACCCACGCAGGCATTGGGCAACCAGTTAAACAAAAGTCACTCCAAGGATTCTTACCGCACAAAGTCCCGTAGTCTGGTGCTTGGCACTGGGTTGTCCTGGAATTCATAATGATGGTGTTGGCTCCGGCTCTCATAACCCCCGGCTCCTTCCTGAGAGTTACCAACTCCACGCCCTGTTGCACTCGGCTTTCCTGCCAATCCATCAGGTCTTTCCGGAGTACCTCCCATGGGCTGATCATCCCCTGCCGGCACTTCAAACGATTCCACTCCCCACGATTCTGCGGTGGGTTCCGTCACAGCTGCGCTGGGCCTTGGTACTTTTTTGAACCAGGAGACATTGCGGGCTACATGTTGGTGTCCTTTCTCGGCCACCACTAGAGTCCCTTGGACCCGCACTACTCTCCATGGTTCAGGCTCAAACGGCGTGCGAAAATAGGACCCGGGGTATCGATCCTTTCCCACCACATAATCACCGACTTGAATGTCGGTCAGCTCTTTTCTGGCTGGCCCGGTCATTGTTGTGCTTGCAACGGGCCCCGGACCTTTTGATATCAATTACAGCTGGAGTCCAGGCTTCACTGATGGGTATACCATCCCGTACAGCTCTTTTTAGTAGAAGATCATGGGGGGCACACTTCGTCGTGCAATGCATGTTTGGTGGTAGGCTCTCAGGAACTGATGCAGACAGTTTTCCAGGTTGACACCCTGAGCCACTCCGATTCGGAGGGCCTTGTTCAAAGTTCTCATGAACCTTTCAATATCTCCATTCGCCTGAGGCCACTATCTTCCGGTGTTAGATGCCATGTTGTTCGAGGAAACTTTGAAACTCCTGCCCTTGTAACGGTTGGTCCATTGTCGGTACAGATCTCTGCCGGCAATCCCAACAAGGCAAAAGTTCTTTCCAGAGCCGGATGTAGACACTTGAACGCCGTCGAGGTCACCACCTCCACCAACGGGAACTTGGAATGGCTGTCAACCAATACGGCCATTTATCCAAACTCACTCTTTCCCAGGGTGATAGGCTGGGTCCTTGGGTGATGACAGGAGCTTCCGGAGGATCAGCCCCTGTTATTAGGCATGCATAGCGTCAATGGACCTTGTCTTCCACCAACCAGTCCAACCAGTCCACGCCCGGGGAACCAAACGTTGGTCCGCAGATGAGCCTTGGTCTTCCCCACTCCCTGTTGCCCCTGATGTGCTAGATCAACCGTGCGCTCTCGGAGCGTGGCAGGTATTACGATATGTGAGCCCTGCAGGATTATTCCGTTCTCTGCCGACACCTCCACATGCTCTCCCAGTACTCCTTCTCATCGGCCGACCTTCGATCGTTTCCGCTAAGGAACCACTTCCATTGGTGATCTTGTAGCTTTCAGGCCACCATCCGTAGGCATTCATCTTCGGAGGATGCCTTTCGGATATCTTCCAGCAGTAATGCTTGAGGACGAACCTCCTCCAGCAGCAGCCTCACATATATTTCCGCCCCTTCCTCTACTTCGGGCCCTCGCACCCGACTGGGAGCCAGTGGGTGTCGCTACAAGTAATCTGCCGGGTTGCTGGCTGCGGGACGATACACCACCTCAAACTGATTCTGTTGGATCTGGACAGCCCACCTCTCGATCCACGGTGGTCCACTTCTCGCTGTCCCTGAAAAGAGGGGTACCAGTGGCTTGTGGTCAGTCCCAACAGTGAAACAATGCCCACAGAGAAAGATATGAAAATGCTGACATGCCCACCGGATGGCCAGAGCTTCTCTCTGGATCTGCGCGTATCTGGTCTCCACTGCCGTGAGCGATCGACTGTCGTAGGCAATAGGTACCCACTCGTCCTGGTCCGACCTTTGTAGGAGCGTGGCACCCAATCCCACGTGACTGGCATCCACTATCAGCTCTGTGGCTGCTCCTCGCCAAAAATACGCTACGCTTGCCCCTTTGAGTAGTGCTTTTTTCACATCAGCACATGCTTGGGCCTCTATATCCGTCCACCGCCAGGCAGTGTCTTTTTTTGTTAATTGTCGCAACGGTTCCGACAGGGTAGCCAGTCTTGGGATGAACCGGCTGCAGTAGTTGGACATCCCCAGGAAATTCCTCACATCAGATGGCATCTGAGGGATGGCCGCTGTTCTCATGGCTTCTACCTTGCCAGGGTCCACCTGTAGCCCTTTTGCCGAGAACCTGTATCCTAAAAAACTCCACCCCATGGCATAGAATTTGCACTTCTTCTGATGCAACGTTAAACCTTGTTTCACCAACCGCTTTCTTACATGGTGTTCCTCCAGTGACTACGAAAAACTCAGGATATCATTGCTCACATTAATAACTCCAACCAGGCCAGACAGGGCTTATTTTACAGCCTCCTGAAAGACCTCGGCCGCTGAGGACACCCCAAAGCTTAGTCTCTTGAAACAACGCAGTCCCATATGAGTTGAAAACATTGTGATGTATCTACTTTCTTCTGCAAACATTAATTGATGGTAACCGAAGTTCAGGTTTACCTTTAAAAACCACTATGCCCCATTCAGGTCAGTCACAATCTCATCAACGGTTGGAGTGATGTGCCTCTCCCGGCAAATGGTCTTGTTTGGCATTCGCATGTCCACGCAGAGTCTGATGGCCCCCGGCTGCTTCGGCTTGGGGATTATCACCAAGGGGGACACCCACGGCGTTGGGCCCGACACCTTCTCGATAACTCCTTCTCGCTCCAAACGATCCAGCTCCGTCTCTACCAAGGGTCCGAGATGAAAAGGTACCCTCCGGTGCCGCAGCGCAACAGGTTGTACCGACTCATCAATGTGCAGCTCGACCTCTACTCCTTTTAGACATCCAAGTCCCTTAACCAGCTCGGAAAACTCTTCTAGAATTTGGTCCGCTTGTGATTGATGTATGTGCTTTGCGAACATAACTAGTCCCAGATCTTCGGCCGTGTGGCAGCTCAAAAGTGATCCAGCCCTATCACAGGTGACATAGAACCAGGTGGCTGTGACTCTGTCTTTGTACTTCACCTCTGCATCCACCACTCCTTGTAGCAGAATTGGCGTATCTCCCCCATATGTCAAAATCCGCGCTGTCGTCAGCTTCAGTCGGGGTCTTGGCTTAAGCCGCCTATACTGATACGCATCCAGTATGTTGACCGAAGCTCCATTGTTAATCAAGGCCCTTATACAGGAGTCTCCAATCCACACTTAGGGGGTGGTCTCTTGGCAGTGTTTACCCCCCGGATATGGGATATCATGAACACATTGTCTTCCTTCTCTTCCGGCCCCCCACTGTCTGCCCCCTCCTCTTGCTGTAACTTCTTTGCTGACTTCGTGGGCCTCGATTCTTGAGGTCAAGTTCCGCCCTGTGACTTCCCACTTTGGCATACCTTTGCAAAGTGTCCATACTTGTCACATTTCATGCACTGTCTCCCTTGTGCAGGACACACTCTTGGTGCATGCGCTCCCATGCCGCAGTTTCGGCACTCTTGCCTCCAGTGCCTCTCTTCCGGTTTGGCCTCCTACCCAGCCCCTCAGCCATACGCCTTCTTTAGCGCCTCAACGCGTTCTTCCTTGATTGGCATTGGAAACACTGACTGTCCCCAAGATGATTTTTTTGCAAGCGCCATTTCCATTTCACCTGCGCGTGCATTGGCTAGTTCATGGGACCTTCCCAGTAACAGTATTTCCTCCAAAGTGATCCCTGGTTGGCGGAGGATCAGCTTGCGCAATTCCGATGACTTGCATCCTGCAATTAGCTGGGCCCTTGTCTCGAAGGCTTGCTCGACCTCACTACAGGTGCTGACCAGTTTTCTTAACCTTGCATAGTACATGTCGATCGCTTCTTCCCTCCGCTGTTTGGCTTGGCGCAATTTGAAGTGTTCATAATCGGGGTTTACTTGCAGATCGAAGTAGCGATTTAAGGCCTGTACAGCTTTGTCATAATCTCCACAATCTCCGGTGTCAGGCAGGTCCTGGAACAGTTCATAAAGTTCATTGCCACCCATTAGCAGCATTAGTGACCTCTTCACCGTGTTGTCTGTCTCTCGGATAGCAACAAAGTAGTTCTCCAACTGCCCCAGCCACTTCTTCCATCGCAGTGCTGCTGTCGCCGGATCTCCCAACCGACTAAATTCAGGCAAGTTCTTTCCAGGCGGGCGACTCGGCCATCCTTCAGCGGCCCCAGCGGCCCCAGCGGCAGCCGTTCTTTCCGGCGAATCTAGCATGGCCGCCCGATTCACACCTCCACCTCCTGTTCCACTGGGTGTGCTCTCCTCGCTCACCGTGCAGCAGTCAATCGACCAACTCCCAGGCCAACCCCTGCGCTAGCCACGTGGTCGCTCGCAATGTCAAGATCCCGCCTCGTCGCCAATGTGATGCCCTAGAGTACACAGCAGGCGCCTCACCTGGCAGTCACTCATCAGGCACAAGGGATAGGTCAGGGACCTTGAGGCCTTCACTTGGCAGCGCAGCACACATAGAACACTTCCACACAGCACGCGTGTCTTTAGCCACGTGCGCTGACGTCACCCTTTATTAAATACTCCCTGATCAGCGCCCGGCCCAGGGAGGTGCATGCAAACATTGTATGATAGGTAGCGGCCGGGTGGCTCACCACAGGATGCACTCTGTTTCACCAAAGCCTAACTAGTTTTCTGATTTCGAAATGTTTGAAAAGAAGGAAATCAATAGAGTTCTAATAATTATTTTGCATCACCTGGTGCAACAAATCGATGAATTTCTGTGATTTAAGTTCCTTTTACCAAACTGCCATATGAGTTGCCCTTTCCAATCTAGTTCAAAACAACCATTGGCAAAACCAGTAGCTGAACCAAGATTTATTGACTTTGCCAGTGCATGTTATATTTGTGGCATATCCTTGCAATAAAAACCTAGCCTTTTTAATTGGAGTGCACCACATTTGCCAATCGATAACAGCACAGGCTTGCGTAGCAAACATATTTTCTTTTTACAGGAGAAAACAGGTGTTGTGAATGTATCTAGGACCCTATTTAAATATTCCTGATTCATGCCCTTATGTGGTTATAACAAATCATGTCCTTATAAAGGCATAAGACTCATATCCATATTTAGTCATAGCCAATGCAGCCCAAATACGGCAAGGCTACTCCCATGGACTCCTAGAAAGTACAACGCGTTCTTTAAACAAACCAAGCCTCCAGCAGCCCGGGAATTCCCTCTGCTTTTGTTTTGATTTGTCCAAGAACTCCTGGAGTCCAGAAAGAACTGTAAGTTCTTAGTGACGTCTTATGTCCAACCTTATGTCAAACTCTGCACCTTCCAGGTATAAATATACCAGCGTTTGCCTTAAGCAAACACACAGTGGTTTTGGAGCAGATCGGCTATCTACTTACCCGAAGCCCAGCTGTAACGAGAGCCGAAGGAAGCCGACCCTCCCATTGACGCACTGAGAGACGCTGTCTTTTCTCCTGCTGAGAAAGCCAGCTCCAGTGTTTCCAGTCACCCTTGCGGGTTGCTGGGAGATCGAGTCCTGAGAAAGAGATACAAGACCTCCTTCATTCTATAACCAAGGTACGGAGCTCATTAGATCCTTAGAGAATTCTTGATTCAGATTCTTGGCAAAAACTAACTTAACTTAAACTGCAGCTCACTTACTCCTTCCCACATACTAGGCTTAGGTTAGGTACACCAGGGTAGGTGTATCTTAGAAGCATCAGTTGAGTACGTTTAGTCAATGATTTTATGTATGTATATATTTTATCCGTTTTAAGTATCTTATGGCTTAGAAACCATAAAAATGCTTTTACAGTATTATTTCATAATACTCCTTTTACTGTACGCACTTTACTTCATGACAAGTATTGCAATTGTGGCAATTCACTTCTCTTGCACGAGAAAGAGGACTGCTCAATAAATAACAACTTTTATTGGAAACGCCCGTCTCTATTTCTCTGCACTCCTGGTGAAACTAAGCATGCACGATTGACTGAGTGAAATAGTTGTCTATTGTTTTCCGCGACTCTGGAGATATACCCCTTATTCTGGGGGGAGCAAAGTTGTCATGTTTATGCGGTTGTCAGGAACTAATCCCTTCTTGTCTATTCAGGAAAGTTAACTCCTTCCTGTTCACTCGAGAAAGTTTCTAGTGACTTCTGAGCTAGCTGGCATACCTAATTAAGTCTAACATATTCAGTAGAGACCTAGATGACCTTAGTCCTATGTCTAAACTATTGTTTATGTTATTCCAATGCGCAGAGCCTACTGGGAATATAGGAACTACACTACACAGGCATCAGAGGTGGAGCTTCTTAATGTATTTAAATATTGCTGAAGCGGGAGAGGGTTGGTGTAAGAGGAGAATGAAAGGGATTGTGTGAGTTTCGGGAGGGTGGCGAGTTGAAGAACACACGTAGTCAGGAGCGGATTTTTCAGCCAAGTGTCCTGGCAAAGAATAATCTCCCAACTGTGGGTAGAATGTGGCAGGGTACAGGAGGGGGGGAGTCGGGGCTGTTGGAGACAACCAGAAACTGAGACATGTCAGTTAGAATAAATCGCATGCAGCATTAACCAAAAGTGAAATAGTTCTAACAACCAAAGCAGATGGGAATAGTAGTTAGGCCATTGAAAACTGATAGGAGAAACACAGAAGGGAGATCAGGCTACAATCAATAGAAACGGATGAAACCAAACTGGCAAGAACATGGACCAATAAGAAGTGAAGGTGGGACCAAAGTCCCTTGTAAAGTATATTAAAAAGGATAGATTTCCCAAGCACAGTGCAAGCACTGTGCAGGCGAGACCTAAAATAGGAGGGAGCATATCTCCCTATAGTCCAGCACTATATATCTGAAAAATGTATGTAAGTATATACAAGTTTAGTACTGAGTGTGCACTTTGGCTATTTGAAGTCATCAGTTCTAGTTTGCCCCCACTTACTTCATTAACGGACCGAGATGACTGCTGCATGACTCGACCTCCCCTCGCCTGTGTATTTCAAGGGAGAGCACTGTGCATATAAGTAGGGACAACACTTCTATTGCGCACTGTGTCTGCTGGAAGTAGTAACTCTTTAACACATGTTGGCAGGTGCATTTTAATACTTTAAATAATAAATCTCAATGGAATTTGTTTGGATATAAATATGGAGCAAACAGATGCTGTCTGCCTAATGTAGTTTCTTAAAAAGGGAACTTAAAGTTCTAATTGATATAAACAAAATTATTACTAAGCTAAATAGGCTAGTCTCCTGTACTGTGGTGCCGCAATATTTCTTTGTTATGTGTAAAGCTGTAAGACCATTTTAAGTTGACATTATTATTGATTCTATGTAGAAAGAATTTGTGGTTTAAAAATATAATGCTTTATCCTCTATACTGGCAGTGCTGACTTCTTTTCCTGGCAGTACACATTGCAGCTGTCTTACTTTTAAGTGCAGGTCCATGTCCATTTGTTCACCCTGTAGTGAACTGCAGGTGGTTGTGATTTAAAACATGTCATACTCTTCTTAACCTGCTTTAAGAGAGATTAGATGATTCCATGGATTTCATTGTTTAGACCGTGTGCGCTCATGTGACAATGTCACTTTGTTCTCTGTCTTATAGAATATGTGTTGGGTCAAGACCTGATGGTGCTATCCAGAATATATTAATTATGACCCATAAAAGGTCCTCTTCCATGTGTTTCTTTCTCTAACTAATCGCATGTTAGTCTTGGAGTGCCTTCTTTGCATCCTATGTGGCTTTGGTGTTTACTCATTATTATTCTTGCTTTCCTTGTGGCCCCTCTGACGTATCAGAGGTCACAAGGCCAAATATTCATGTAATGACTTGTTCAGAACTGCAAGTTGTTTGTTTCTTCAAATTCCAAGGATTTGATAGGCGCACACTGTAATGTTTACATGAATAATGACCTTGCAGTGGTGGGAGTCCCCAAAAAGTAGGAGCAGGTGTAGTGATTGGGGTCCTTGGTCTTGTATGTATTAGACAGTCTCTCAGCCTGACACTTCTCCTGCATGAAAATATAGGTATATTGAAATTAAGTATGTTTGATGTGAGGATTCTGTGTGTGACTGGATGCTGTATTAAATGTTTTAACACATCAATTTGCCTTGTTTGTCCATGTGATATGCTTCTAGAAGAGCCTCCCTAGTATTGCTGTAAGATGGGTCTATGGTTGTATTGAATATTTTGTGATGCTACTTACGTTCCTGCAGTTTGGAGGATACAATCCCTGATTGTCTCTGAAAATCCTGGGTAGATGATTAGTGTAATTGCATGGTGGAGTTTAATTCTCACTGATTACTTATTATGCATTTACAGCTATTGCATTTGTAACACTGGTGGTAACCCACCCGAGGGCCTGATTATGAATGGTTTGGAGTATTTTGACCCATGTGCTAAACACTTATGGTGTTAGAATTCATATTTGTGTGGTATTTGCTGTACCCAATACTTACTGGTTAGGATAAATACCTTGCCCTTCCTTACATTATGGCAGGTCAAACCTGTCAGAATTTAAATGGGGAAAGTGTTCG
Source organism: Lissotriton helveticus (assembly GCF_964261635.1). NCBI lineage: Eukaryota > Metazoa > Chordata > Amphibia > Caudata > Salamandridae > Lissotriton > Lissotriton helveticus. The sequence continues at coordinate 728,762,190 of NC_136061.1, forward strand.
GTAATTACCTTAACATGCACATTTTGATGTGTTAAGCATCAAAATACACATGCTATTCAGTGGTGGCTGCTTTGGCATAAAAGTGATGGGGAAGCGCAGGGGGAAGTTGGGATCAGTGTGGGAGAAGGGAGGGGGAAATAAAAGATAAGTAAATAAAAAAGCACTTACCTGCTGACCGCCACCTCGGTGCTCTTCTGCACCTCTCCTCTCGACTCGTTGCAGTCCATGCAAGACTCCCAGTCCCCTATTCTAATTATGGCGTTGCTCTCATGCTGGTAATGTATGAGAGCAGCGTTGTGATTAGCCTGCGCAGGCTGGTTTGATGCTCAATGACTGCCTGGGAGCCTCTGCTTGTTCACCACCTGGTTGTACAGTACAGCTGAGTTGAAGACATCTAAGTGCACATGATAGTTTATGCATCCTAAGACAGCAGGCCAAACCATAATGCGCACTTGCAGCAGGGCCATCACCCCACCCCCATTGCAAATGCTGTCTATCAGCATAGCCCAGCCTAGCCCCGCCCAGTCCTGCCCTTGACTCAGCTCATTTTTATAATCAGAAGGGGGAAAGGATCACTTGTCCTGCTTAAACCTTGGGTTCACAAGTCGAGGAACTGGTATCTCCCAACAAATATGACTCTCATACACGTGTATTCAGATGATCTCTCTTCAGCGGTATATACTGGGTACCCGCTTTTCTACACGTGCGTGCGTAATCATTGAGTCATTTTTTGTATTGTGCACCCTCCACCAGGAGGTTTTGCCTTAGGTTTAAGGCAGTAGTGATCGTGGAAAGTGGGTGGTATAGTGGTGGTGTCGTTATTAAAAGTCCGGACAGCCAGACAGAGACAATTTTAATAAGTCTGGATTCGGACTATAAGTAAAAAGTTAGGTGCACTTTCTGAATTGGTTAGGGATTCGAGTGCATATTGTATATAAGGTTTAAAAAGAGGTCAACATGTTTCAGCCTTTGGTAGTCAGAGGATCTTAGGCTTTCGTCAGGACCAATGGGGGTGAACAAATAGTGAGAAAATCGTTGTGAGAAGAAAAAAGGTATATTGACCTGATTCTTCGTGATTCAAGGTTGCATTGTACCTGAAAAAGAAAACACACACACAGACAGCAACAAACAGGGAGACGGGGTGCGGGAAAACACATATTATGTACAATAGTACCTTTTTGTTATTAAGGAACTAGAAAATGGCAATACTTTTCTTCATACTCATTTCAGGCGTCAACTCTTCCTTTGTCATACTTCGGTGGGCAGAAAAGACTAATACTGTATTGAGGTGCCCATAGTTTTAACATTGTACTCTCTCAGTGCGTGTTCTATAGTGAGAACCGTTGTAATTTGTGGCTGCTTTGTGGTTGCATTCACACTTCAGTCATACCATGCTTACTTTCACATATCATTCAGGGGTGTGATTTTTACGTGCTAAAATGAATTATTCACATGCTCTTTTGACCAGAAATTGTCCGTGGGTCATTATTTCGGAAGTGCGTGATGCGTGACTCGAGTGGTGCCCAGTGCGCTGTGTGCTGTGTGCGCTTTTGTTCCTTGTGCATAACAAGGTATGCACAAGGAACAAAAGCGCACACAGCGCACTGGGCACCACTCGAGTCACGCATCACGCACTTCCGAAATAATGACCCACGGACAATTTCTGGTCAAAAGAGCATGTGAATAATTCATTTTAGCACGTAAAAATCACACCCCTGAATGATATGTGAAAGTAAGCATGGTATGACTGAAGTGTGAATGCAACCACAAAGCGGCCACAAATTACAACGGTTCTCACTATAGAACACGCACTGAGAGAGTACAATGTTAAAACTATGGGCACCTCAATACAGTATTAGTCTTTTCTGCCCACCGAAGTATGACAAAGGAAGAGTTGACGCCTGAAATGAGTATGAAGAAAAGTATTGCCATTTTCTAGTTCCTTAATAACAAAAAGGTACTATTGTACATAATATGTGTTTTCCCGCACCCCGTCTCCCTGTTTGTTGCTGTCTGTGTGTGTGTTTTCTTTTTCAGGTACAATGCAACCTTGAATCACGAAGAATCAGGTCAATATACCTCTTTTCTTCTCACAACGATTTTCTCACTATTTGTTCACCCCCATTGGTCCTGACGAAAGCCTAAGATCCTCTGACTACCAAAGGCTGAAACATGTTGACCTCTTTTTAAACCCTATATACAATATGCACTCGAATCCCTAACCAATTCAGAAAGTGCACCTAACTTTTTACTTATAGTCCGAATCCAGACTTATTAAAATTGTCTCTGTCTGGCTGTCTGGACTTTTAATAACGACACCACCACTATACCCCCCACTTTCCACGATCACTACTGCCTTAAACCTAAGGCAAAACCTCCTGGTGGAGGGTGCACAATACAAAAAATGACTCAATGATTACGCACGCACGTGTAGAAAAGCGGGTACCCAGTATATACCGCTGAAGAGAGATCATCTGAATACACGTGTATGAGAGTCATATTTGTTGGGAGATACCAGTTCCTCGACTTGTGAACCCAAGGTTTAAGCAGGACAAGTGATCCTTTCCCCCTTCTGATTATAAAAGTTAACCACGGAGACTGAAAGGATATTCACTCTACCTCCCCCATCCCCATGATTATACTTGACTCAGCTCAGCCTGGAAAAATAAAATGATAATTACCTGTGTTATTATCATTTTATTTTTCATGTTTTCATCCCCCCACTGCTAAAAGAGCAGTGGGAGGATGCTCCTTCGCCTTAATGGAGGAAAAGCCGCTGAATTGCTATTCCCACAAAAAGTGCAATAGGCGATAATTATCACATGTGAAAAATTCCAAACACCTAATTGTCAGATTTCTATCAGAAGGCATAATTATCACATCTGACTAGGGTCACTCATATTCAGGGCCTTTGTGGATTTTAGCACAGGAAAGAATTTTCTTTTTCTCTCATAGGTGATATTTATCCTTTTTTCTAGAGGGTGGGGGAGCTTTCGGGCAAATTTAGAAACAAGCAAAATTTGCCTTTTGTTTTTGGGGCTCATCCACTATTCTGTGCATGGACAAAAAGAACAAAGCTAAAAGTACAGCTGCTTTCAGAATTACTATGAAGGACTGGGCAATGCTTTTAACTTGATGCTTTACTGTCTTAAAGTAGAAATATCGGGCCCGATTCACAAACCGAGGCCCCACAGTTGTGGTGGAGACACACTCATGATGGTGGACCCGCACAATTAGCGAGACCTCCGCACTGAATAACTGCAGTGCATAGGTTCTGCTACAAGTGCTGGCTCCCTGTCACGACTACAGGGCCTCTGCCACAAGTGCAGAGGCCTTTGTGAATTGGGCCCATTTTCTGGATCTCTCGTGATGCACTTTAAGGCAACTTCCCGTCGTGTGCCCCTCCCGCCTGCAGAGTCCTTATAGCATCCATGCTGGAAACGTAGCTTTGAAGAGCACTGTCAGGGGGCGGCCAGTGGAGTTAGCTCAATGCAATTACTATTACTGTAATTACATCGCCCATCCTTGGACGGTGCTGGATTTAACACAGATAGGCTCAGCAACACCACAATGGTCCAGGGAGATTGGCCCCAATAAAGCACAGATGGCTGAAGGGTTGTGCACTTTCCGGTCGATTCCGATCCGGGTAAAAGTACTCCGAATCTTCGTACGGAGCATTTTTTTCCATACGATTCGTACCCGTAGCTGTCCCCGTACGAACGGCGTAGTACGATCCACACCCAATGCAGCTATCCGTACGAATCGTACCAGGGACCATACGAAAAGAATTCCCGTACGAATCGCCCTCGGAACCCGCTATACACGACGTTTGTACGGTTCGCGGCTGCTTTTTACGACCCGGCAAGTACGATCCGTGTTGGGTACGCTCCGTACAACCCTTTTTCTACGGGAGCTGGAAACTGCCGTAAAAGCAGAGTCCGCCCCGAAACAGGTACGGAACGGCCCCCCGTGGGTATGGCACGTACCCCCCATAATCACAGGGGTACGCGCATACCCCTGCGATCACGGGGTGTACGCGCCATACCCCTGCGATCACGAGGTGTATGCGCCGTACCCCTGCGATCACGGGGTGTACACGCCATACCCCTGGGATCACGGGGTGTATGCGCCGTACCCCTGCGATCACGGGGTGTACGCACCGTACCCCTGCGATCACGGGGTGTGCGTGCCGTACCCCTGCGATCACGGGTCATACGGTGTCTGTACGAGTCGTATGGAAACGGCTCCGGATGCGAGTCGTACGGACGGTGATTTTACCGGATCGGAATCGACCCCTATAAAGTCAGATGCAACATGAAGTTAGGAACAGTTAGCCAATCAAAACACGCAGCACATACAGTACACGCCGTGATCATGCGCTCCCCATGCTGGACATCTGGACACATTACCCACTGGCCACATTGTGTCCACGTAAGGTCAAAGCCTACCTGGATTTCTTATCCAATACTCTAACTTATGGCTCTAAAGACAGAAGTGTACATTCCTTACTACAAAAGGATCACCAGAAGCATTTTATTACATTTCATAAACTGTATAAAAATCTGTGTTAGGCCAAAAGACTGTCTGCAGACCCCTCGATTATACCCAGCCCCGCACTCGTAGCAGGACCTCCGCAATGGATAACTGCAGTGAGTAGTTTTTGCCACAATTGCTGGCCCCTTGCCACGACTGCAGGTCCTCTGTCACAATCGAATAGGCCCTTTGGGAATCGGGCCCAGTGTCTGGATCCCTCATGGTGCATTTTAAAGCAACTTCCCATCGTTGTGCCCTCCTGCCTGCAGAGTCCTCATAGCGTCCATACCGGAAACTTTGCTTTGAAGACCACTCTCAGGGGGTGGCCAGTGCAATTATCTTAATGTAATTAATATTACTTAAATTACATTGCCCATCCTCGGACAGTGCTGGACGCACAACAATTGCCCGGCCGTGTTCTGGACTGGCGGATGCGAGAACCAAGAGCACAGTTTGGCATGCGGTTACCATGTATTGAAAAAAAGGAATTTGCCCATACCCACTCGCTATATCTTGATTGCTCCCCCTTCTTATCAGATGTGCGTTTCATTTCACTTATGTTGCAACGCTTTGTCAATTTTGTGGCCAGTATTTGAGCGTTGCTCCACAAACTTGTGCCAGACTTTATTTTAGCAGGTGGGTAAAGTTGCCCGGTCTCGATAGAAGCCTCCCGTGCCTGCAGCAAGTGTGGATTACTAAAGATACACATTTGAATAGACATGTCATGCGAGACTACAGTCAGATTGATATTGTGCCATTATGTCCGCCGTGTGCTCGAGCACCTCTCATCCCCCAAAGCACGCACGTCAGTGTTAAAATGAAGAAAGTGGGTCTATTATTTCAATAGATTGCAGAACGTGCTCCGCAAACAGCTAATCCTATTAGCCATTGCAAATCTCAGCAGTTCTGTACTAGATCAAGTGCTTATTTCTACTGCAGAGTTAAACCTTGAAATGCACGCTGAATTAAATACATTATACTCTTGCGTTCTAATATACTCAGAAGGTTTTACTGCTACAGCTATCTCTGTTGCACCCCAAAAATGTAAACATTAGCTCTTGTTTCTAGTTATTCCACTATTTTTAAAGTTCATGCCGGCACCTCTGCGCACAGCCAAGAACGCATTTGAGTTCAACCTGACATATTTCCAAAATAATAATTGCTTGTGATTCGCGCCTTTGCCTTATTTATTTAAAGTCTAAACACTCTGACTTGTAATAGTCCTATATGCAGGTGCGGAGTTGGCCGTTAGGCCAAGCTGACAGTGCCAGATGGGCCATTCTGTAAAGTAAGCACATGAGTCAGTTGTGTGATTGTGTGTGAGCCAGTTCTGTGGTGTAGTCGGCCGGTTTTGTGGATTTTTGTGTCCTGGTGTAATCTTTGAGATAGACTAGACATCACTAGCAACCAACACTTAACAGCATGGGAATGTTTTTATCTCATCGCTCTGTGTGGGCAGCAGAGCAGGGGTGTGCCAATGTTCTTATATTTTGGGTATAGAAGGAACATAGGGCCCGATGTAGGTAGGCCGTTACCGATCGGTAACGGCCGAAAATACCGAATCTGGGCCCTTACCGATCGGTATACTGGCATCGAGATGTAGGGCACAAAAAAAAGTACAAATGGGAGCGAAAACCGAATCGGAATGATTACCGAATGTAAAAGAATGCGATACGTACATACCGAAAATCGGATACAGTACGAATCGGTAACACACCGAATCGGATGCAAACACCGAATCGGTGCATGTACCGATTCGGTAGTGACACCGAATCGGACATAAGCCGAATCGGTGCATGTACCGATTCGGTAGTGACACCGATTCGGACATAAGCCGAATCGGTGTATGTACCGATTCGGTAGTGACACCGAATCGGACATAAGCCGAATCGGTGTATGTACCGATTCGGTAGTGACACCGAATCGGACAGAAGCCGAATCGGAGAACCTACCAATTCGGTAGATTCACCGATCGGGAAAATCCCCGCTTCGGACAGATGGGGAGATGTAGGGAGACACAGAAACACCGCTTTTGGCTCAAAATCGGTAGAATCCACTCGGAAATTACCATGGATTACGATCAGGTGGTAACCAACTCCAACCCATAAAAACAGCCCCAAAATGCATTGCAACTTGCAGGATGGCAGCTTTTTATGTCATAGCGAGGCGGCTACGGCTACAGCAGCAAGGAGAGAGGGAATGGCAAAGAGAGGAGCAGGTATACAGACAACGTATCACCCTGGTCATGCTGACAGATGCAGAGATCCTACAGCGGTACAGGCTGGACTCAGAGACCATCACAGACCTCATTAGGGACCTCCAACCCCTGTTGCAGCACCCCACCCCAAGGGCACACGCAATCCCTGTGCAGGTGCAGGTGCTATGCTGCCTACACCTGCTGGCGTCTGGCAGCTACCAAAGTGTAGTCGCTGTGGCAGGAGGGGTGACCCAGAGCAGCCTGTCAAGGTTCTTCCACAAGTTCCTTGATGCCATGATCCAGAGGATGGCCCACTACATTTCCTTCCCTGCAACCCAGGCAGAACTTGTACAGACCAAAGCAGACTTTTACCAGATGGCAAGATTCCCCCACATCATTGGCTGCATAGACGGCACACACATTCCGATTTGCCCACCATCTGACACAGAATACATCTACCGCAATCGGAAGTCCACTCACACCATCAACGTACAGGTGATCTGCAATGCGAAATGCATCATCACAGACCTGGTAGCAAAATTTCCGGGTAGTACCCACGACTCCTACATTTTCCAACAGAGCGGCATCTATGCACGGCTGATGGCTGGGGAATTTGGAGAAGGATACCTCCTAGGTGAGACACATCATCAGCCCCCCATAACCAAAAACAGCAAAGTGAAATACATGTATGCATGTAAGTAATTTTACCCCTTTTCCTTCTAGGCGACAGTGCATATGCCCTCCGTTCATTCATTCTCACCCCCTACCTCAACCCCTCTACACCCAGCCAAAGGAGGTATAACCGTGCCCACAAAAGCACCAGGAATGTTGTGGAAAGGACATTCGGCATCTGGAAAAGCAGGTTTAGATGCCTGCACAAGAGTGGAGGTGCAAGGCAGTACACCCCCATCACCTGTTGCAAAATCATAGCTGTCTGTGCAATGTTACACAACCTTGCGGTGAAGAAGGGCACTGAGGTGGAGTTGAGTGACTACGAGGACCATGATGACGACGAAGCTGTGCCACTAACACAGCCAGCTGGGGTGTGTACGCCAAGTGATGGGAGACATAGACGTGAGGAGATAACAGCAAACTATTTCTGAGTGAGTAAAAATGCACAGACAGGTGAATGGTTGTGTTGAATAAGCAATTTTTAATACTGTTGCTACACAGTTACTGCACTGATGTGCAACAAAACAAAGGTGTAATGTCAATGAAAACAAAAGTCTAGGGTCCAGGTTGCCTCACCCGCCCTTGCTAGGCTATTTCTTTGAGCGCTTTGCAGCCCCACTGTGGTGTCCCTCACCCCCTTCAGAATGACCAGCGGCATCTGCGGAGCGCCTGGTGCTCCTGCGTGGCTCTGACGCAGCGCTGGCCGGGCTGCTGCGGCTGCTGCTGTCCCCAGCATCCCCCAGGTCCAGGGCAGGATTTGCGGCAGTGTTAGAGATGATCAAGGCCTCCATTGCTGTCGTGATGCGGGCCATTCCCCTTGTCAACTCTGCGGTATTTTGAGCGAGACTAGACTCCATGTTGGCACCACGCTGACAGAGTTGTGCCGTTGCTGCAGCAAGGCGGCTCAAGGAGCGGTTCTGCACCCGGGCATCCCGCCTGCGCACCACCTCTTGCTCCTCCATTCTGCCACATAACTGTGTGATGGCAGTGGTTAGCCTGCCTAAACCTGCTACTGCCTCCTTGTTGGAAGCCACAAAGGCCTGAAATCCTTTCACCATTTCCCCCATCTGCAGGTTGTGCTGCAGGAGCTGGCGTTGGCATGCCATGATGGATTTCGCCTGCTGCCTTTGGATCTTCACCATATTGCCTTCGAGGCCCCGGAACACACTGGCCTCCCGTGCTGGGTCTGCAGTGGTGGGAATGGCACGGCGCCGGGTACTGCTGCTGCCCGCCTGCTGCGTGGGCTGGGGTGCCACTGGTGGGGGTGTGGTGCTGGCCGGGGCCTGAGCCCCTGCTCCCAGGACAGGGTGTACTGGAGCCACAGTGGCAGGAGCTGGTGTAGGTGGAAAGAGCTCCCTTGTCGGGGAGTTCTCTGGGGAGAATTGCAAGGAGGGTGTGCTTTGCATTTGTGGGGAGTGAAGTGCATCAAAGTCAATTTCCAGGTCTCCCTCAATATCCAGGCCTATGGTGTTTTCCTCCTCCTCCTCGGCAGCCTGACTCGTGCTCGGCCCTGCGAGTGCAGTGGTAGATGGTGCTGCTGCCTCCTTTGGCAGTGTTTGTCCGCCTGATGGTGCCCCTAGGTACAAAGAAGCATTTGTAAATAGAGTACCGATGTATTACAGTCAGTACAATTAAAGCATTCCACATGTCCTAGCATCTCCGTAGAATGTGTTCCACTGTTTCATGTCTTGTGATTCTGCACTGCCATATTTTGATACCTACTGCTGACTGGATGTACCATGATGCTTGTCTCTTGTATGTTGGTTGCAGTACTGTGCTGGGGTTTGGCTATGCATTGTGTCTAATGGGGAGGTGTCTGGTAGGGTGTGTCCTGATGCGCATGCCTCTTACCTGTAGCTGTAGCTCTGGCTGAGCTGTCCAGGGTCCCAATTCCGGTCACGCTCTCCCTCTCAATGGTGCTGGAGACCAGTTCCTCCAGCTCGGTGAGGGGTGGCGCCGGGTTCCTGCCACCACCAGTGACTCCAGCCTGCTTCTGGATCTCTGCCATCTTCCGTTTGGTCAGGCTGCGGATGTCGTAGAAGCGCTTCTTCAGCTCATCCAGGGACCTGGGGGTGACACCCACAGCGTTGACCTTCTGACCGATATCGCTCCAGAGCCTCCTCTTGGTGCATTCTGGCACATTGAGGGACAGCCTTCCGAATAGCTGCCGGTGCACCCTCACCACCTCCTAAACCAACACCTGCAGCTCGGTGCTGCTGAACTTAGGCTTCCTCTTCTGGCTGGACTTCTGGCTCTCACTCTGGTTTGCCATCTTGGTCTGAACAGTTCACTACCTCCTACTCCCACTGCTGCTAACTGTGACTGCTCAGCTCAGGCTGGCTCTCCAGAAAGTTCTTAATTGGCTGCACCTGCCAGGGTTGCCACTCCCTGTTTGGGAGGGGGAGGGGGAGCCACCTCATTGGCTGAAGCGGCTTTAACCGATTCGGTAATATCCGAATCGGTATCATCCGATTCGGAGATAGCCGAATCGGTTTCTTCAATGCATTCCTATGGGCTTTTTGGCCATGGGTGTGTTTTCATACCTCCGATTCGGTAATAGCCGATTCTGATTTTTCCGACTCGGCTAATTCCGATTCGGTGGTAGCCGATTCGGCTAGTTCCGATTCGGTGGTAGCCGATTCGGCTAGTTCCGATTCGGTGGTAGGCGATTCGGTACTTTCCGATTCGGTCCGTGCTGATTCGGTACGTACCGATTCACATTACCGATGCCGACCGATTCCTTATTATTTCGCTGTTTGTTTCCTACATCTCGTTTTCCGATTTCAGAATACCGAATCGGCCCGCCTCGGTATTTTGGAATCGGAAATTCCCTTTTACCTACATCGGGCCCATAATGAATTTCACAGCACAAACAACTGCGGTTTCCTACCGCTCGCAGATAACCGATACAGCAGGCATATTTACAAGTGATTGGCGAAGCATGGTGTTGAGCAAAAATTGCCAACGCCACGTTCCGCCATTCTGAAAACGCAATGATGAGCCGTATTTACAATGATAAGGCACATCCCTGCATTTTCCCTTGCGCTGGAGCTAAACTCAGCTGCCTAGCGCCAAAGCAGGCACCCGGGTGCCTGCTTTGAGGGAATGATTATTTATATGTGTGCTGCATTGGGCAGCACACATAGAAGTTGCAAAACGTCCTTTTTGTTAATGATTGCGATGACAGCAAATCACCATGAATGATTGTTTATGTGTGGGAAGGTATCTCTTTCTGCACATGATCAATCTTTCATGGCGATTTGCTGTTTTCATGTTTGCTGCACAATGCTGCCCACATATAACCAGCAGAAACGATGGAAAATTTTAAATTTTTCCATGTTTCGTAATGTTAAGACCAGGTTTTCCCTGGCTTAATTTTGGTGCTGCCCCTTATTTACGCTACACATGTAAATAGGAGGTGGAGGGGTCAAAATCAATAGGTATTGTGGCGGAACGCCCACAACAACACTCATTGCCCACCCCTTTCATGCTAAATGTAGCGTGAAAGGGGGCCTTATTTACAAGGCGGTGTTAAGCGACTTTAAGTAGCTTAACGCTGCAGTGTAAATAAGGCAAAGGGATTAAAGTCACAGAACGTCACAATAAGCACTGGGGCCCTGTCAACGATGGAAGGCACAAGCACTGAATGGCTGGTTTGGAAGGCATGAAATGAAAATGTGAAACCAGCATTGCAGAAGAAGGAAAGGCACAAGATCATGATTGTCTAAGGTTATGGTGCTCATCTGACTGAGAGCAAAGGCAGAACACACAACATCAAATGTTGGCACAGACTTCATGGCACTGCACCAGGATGAGCAGGCCCTGCCTCTCTGATGATGGCTTAGCTGCAGAGGCAGTGTCAAGCAGGGCATACTTGCGTGGTCCTCACCATAAAGCAGCATCCATTAACAAGCTTTTGCAAAGGAACAGGTCTCGCATTACTAGAGTTAGAGCTATTTGCATTGTAAATGACAATGTTTTTTACCCATGTGTTTTGGTTTGGAGGGTAGTGGATGCATGTGGTGTGGAGTTATGTGGGTTGTATTGGAATTGTGTGGGGTGGAATTGTGTGGTGTGGAATGTATTTGTGTATCGGAATTATGTGGCATGGTGAATAGATAGGGACGAGAGAGGCACAGATTCGATAGAAAGGAAGATAGAGAGGGATAGGTAGTTTGAGCAGGAAGTGATGAATGAACTTGAGACAGAGGAGCAGAAAGAGTGTGTGAGAAAGAGAGACAGAAGGGGAGAGCAGGCGACAGACTCATAAAGAGGGATGACCTGTGTACGGAGAAGACACCCAAAGCAGAGGAGGAGAGCGTAGGTTTGAGAGACAGACACCTTAAAAGGCAGGGGAAAGAAATAATGCTTACTTTTTGTGAGCAGGCAGTATAAAGAAGAGATAGGGAGTGTGAGGGAGGGATGAGAGGGAGCAGTGGGATTGTGAGAGGAGAGTAGGTAGTGGCAGTGTGATCGAGAGATGAGAGAGACAGTGGATGTGCGAGGGAAAGTTGACAGGATTGGTGGAAGTGAAAGGGAGAGATGTGTTGGATTGGAATTGTTTGTTGTGGAATTGTGTGGCATGGAATTGGGTGGTGTGAATTGTGTTGTGGTATGCAGTGACATACCTTTGAATATTGTTTTCTAGAAAGACTACTAATCCATGCTTCGAATGGTGACCATGGTGACTGCTACTCAATATTGCGCTTTCACATGAAACCAAATTACTCCATTTATCAGTGAAGGACTTTATAGGATAAAGCTTTGCTCACTTATTGATAGCATTTACACTTACTTTTTAAGGGCTGGGCCCTGTACTGTGACCAGACTAGTGTGCCTATTATATAAGCAGGACCTCTAACTTTGATTCACTTTGTATGAGCATTGGACTTTCAATCAAATTAGGCACCTCCTACTAAAAACTCCTGAAGGAACCCCTCTTGATCACATATTTTGTAATTCCAACTCTTTGGTGTACTTTGGCATCTGCCTCCTCGCTCATCCAACCACCCCTAGTCTACAAGTAGAAGATGTTCACATGTAGTGGTGTATGTAAGGCATAATAAGTTTCTAATAAAGATATTCCAACCACCACGGATAGAAGGCTAAAACTTTTTCAATATATATATATATTTATAAATCGTTCAGAAACATTGGCCCATCGTCCTTACAGACAATGTCCTGTGTGACCGGCTGACTTCTTCCCCTGTTATAACCTTCAGGAAAGGCAGATCTATGGGCAATGATCTAGATAAAAACTCGCCTGAAACGATAAAAACAACACCATGGTTACAGTCGTCCAGGGGTTTTAAAAGATGCACGGTATGCCGTGCTTGCAAATTTGGTTGCAACAAAACATCTTATCAAACACCATTTAACACATCCCCTGTTGCCATCAAAGGCAGTTTTAACTGCAAAACGGATTTCGCTGTTTATGTCCTGACGTGTACCTGTGGTTATAAATTATGTTGGAAGCACAAAGCTACAGGTACACGTCAGGATACTACAACATTTGAGGGCTATCCTCCATAATGATGCAGCCTATCCAGTGGCACGGCACTTTTCTAAGTGCCATAATAAAGACATCAATTGCCTTTCTTACTATGTCATCGGTGCTGTTCCCAACAACAAAAGAGGCGGGAATAGAGAGAAGAAATTAAGGCAGCTGGAGACTAAGTTTATTCTCGAACTAGATAGTAAGTGGCCACGTGGTCTCAATACAGCGGAGGATATGCACACCTTTTTGTAAATAATGTAAAAATGAAAAACTGTACAAAGCACAGTGATCTCCAATACATGGACCAGGGGATGAATGCAATTATATTTCTTGTATTTTAGATGTAACAAATCTATGCTATATGATCATTGCCTTTATGAATATGTTACTTACAGTTTATACTCTCTCCATCTATTTGATAAAAAACAATAATTTTATATTAACATTGTTGATGTAATATTTTATGGCATTTTTTGAATCTTGTATATACTTTTAAGAGTGGTTTTTTAATCCGGCTGGAGGCAACCATTTTATTGTTGAGAATATATGGAATTAATCTGCTAAGAAATGTAATATCATCAACCATGTTATTATATAATGCACATATCACACTTTATATTTATTATCTTTGCACTGTTGCACATTTAGGAAAGCACTTTATTGGAGTAATTTGCACTGTAGTATACAAGAAGCACTTAAGCACTTTGTTAGACATGTGAATAATTGAGATTCAGCAGTATTACTGTCGTGTGTAAATAAGGAATATGTTTGCAAACATAGTTATTGACTAGTTACATTGAACACAGTAATAGAACAAAAAGACACGATATATCAAATTGGGATTTATCCTGTTCATTGATAAATAGAATATCGTAAACTAATGATTCTGTTGGCAGATGTTAGATTTAACTGACTTATCTCAAAATATCTATGTGCATTGAATGTTGTTATGTTACTGGGGGTTTTGTAAAGCGCTCAGCTGCTCCGAAGAGCGTCCCGGCGCTGCAGATCAAAAACAGATACCAGCAACTAACAAAAAAAAATACCACCAGCGACGCCAGGTGCTTAGAGGAAACAGAATTATTGGACAAAGAGAAGAGTCTTAAGCTCCTTTCTAAAAGTGAGCAGGTTGGAACTGGCGCGTAAGGTCAGAGGTAATGTGTTCCAAAGACGAGGGGCAAGGTAGCTAAAGGAACGACCTCCACATCGTGCACGTCGCACTGCCGGCACTATTGCCCTGGCCTGGGCAGCGGACCTCAAGGGTCTAGATGGAAGGTAGAAATTGACTCTTTTTTGTAGATACACTGCACCGGAGTTATGCAGAGCCTTGAACGCTGTTGTTAAGGTCTTGAAGGTGATGCGTTTGCGGATCGGCAGCCAGTGCAGAGCTTTAAGAAGGTCGCTGGCCCTGGTTCTTCTGGTTAGACCGAATATGGCTCTGGCTGCCGAGTTCTGGACGACCTGAAGCATACATCTATTGTTTAAGAAGTACAACAAACACGATAGTCTGTCGTTCCTTTCCTATTGTCACATGACCAGCATTTCACGCAAACGAGGGGGCGTGCACGGTGTGTAAGATATATAAAAAGTAACAGAGACGTGTGGTAAGCTGAATGTGATCAAGGGCTCGTGAAGCCCGAAAGGCGTCGTCGCAGGCTGTGGAAATAATGTAAATAAAAGCGTACCTTGCCTGAACTCCCGTGGTGGTCTGAGTTCCTTCTTTGCCGTAACACGGAAGTGGTCGGAAGTGGTTGGAATTGTTTGGCATATATATATATATATATGTATATATATATATATATATATATATATATATATATATATATATATATATATATATATATATATACATATACATATTACCTACTGGCGGTCGCCAGTAGGTATATATAGTTAGGATTTTTTCTCTATGGGATTTTTGAAAATTCTATGTCGAATAACTTTGGCGTTTGTGGACGGAATTGGCTGAAATTTTCAGGAAAATGGCACATTTGGTTTCTGAGCAGCCCCTGAAAATTGAGGGGGGTTCGTCCAGGGGGGGTCGAGAAAAAAGGGGGGTCCCAAAACGTATTTTTAACATTGAGTTTTCCATAGGGCGGTTGGCCTCACTTTTAGCCCGAACGGCTGAATGGATTTGCACGAAACTTGGCAAAATTGTAGGGACTGGTAGCCCGATGTGCCTTTTGTAGGTCTCAATATATGTGCTCCAGTGGATTTTGAGAAATTAACGTTTAAAAAAAGATATATATCTGTAACAGCGGACCGGGCAGCGCTCCGGTTCGC
This sequence comes from Lissotriton helveticus, assembly GCF_964261635.1. Taxonomy (NCBI): domain Eukaryota; kingdom Metazoa; phylum Chordata; class Amphibia; order Caudata; family Salamandridae; genus Lissotriton; species Lissotriton helveticus. The sequence continues at coordinate 728,777,372 of NC_136061.1, forward strand.
GGACTTTTCGCGCAACGGAGCTTTGTGAAGCGAAGCTGATTGGTTCTCCGGCGTCTGTCAACATTCCAAACAGTCCGTAGCGGCCGCCATCTTGTCTCTCGGTAGGATCGAGAGACAAGAGGAGGCGAAAGCGAAGGGGCAAATGACCATAAGGGGGCATAGTAGATCCTCCCTGACCTCTTAGGTTTGATGTACCATTTTGCCAAGTTTGGTGTAATTCCGTTCAGCCATTCAGGCTGTAGACGTATCTAAATGTCAATAATCGAACGGCTGAATGGATTTGCACGAAACTTGGCAAAATATTAGGGACTGGTAGCCCGATGTGCCTTTGCTAGGTCTCAATATATGTGCTCCAGTGGATTTTGAGAAATTAACGTTCAAAAAAAGATATATATCTGTAACAGCGCTCCGCTTCGCGTACTTTTCGCGTTACGGAGCTTTGCGAAGCTGATTGGTTCTCCGGCGTCTGTCAACATTCCAAACAGTCCGTAGCGGCCGCCATCTTGTCTCTCGGTAGGATCGAGAGACAAGAGGAGGCCAAAGCGAAGGGGCAAATGACCATAAGGGGGCATAGTAGATCCTTCCTGACCTCTTAGGTTTGATGTACCATTTTGCCAAGTTTGGTGTAATTCCATTCAGCCATTCAGGCTGTAGACGTATGTAAATGTCCTATGGAAAATTGCATGGGGAAAACACATTTGAAAGTGTTGAAATTTAGAACCAATTAAAATGTTACTTTGGTTTTGTATTTGTGTGTGATGAAAGTTAATTGGTTATGTATATATGTCAAATGAGAGGAAACCACAGCCATTTTGTGATACTACTGTCTGAGGTACATTTGTGAGGAATTTTTGGTGGTGAATTTCTGGTGTTTGATTTACACAGTACTAACACTTCTCCTACTTTTAAAAAGGTGAGTTGTTAATTTGTAAGGGGAACTATGTTGTACACTTGAAGATAATTTGAAAAATGTTTTCTGTTATTTATTTGCAGTCCTTCTGTTATACTAAATACTTGATAAAGTTAGTTTTATATTATGTATTACTAAAAACGATAAATGAAAGTGATTATTTTTTTCTGCAATTTACAGCAAGCAATTTCAAAATAAAATGGCTCACAATGAAGAGACCGTGGCAATTTCTTTTGAATTGTCCACTACATTGATTGAAATTGAGAGCACCAATAATGAAATATTGTCACAAGGAGGAGATGACGTTTATGATTTCATTAGATTGATTGAAATTGACAGCACCAATAATGAAATATTGTCACGAGGAGATGACTTGAATGATTCCACTACATTGATTGAAATTGAGAGCACCAATAATGAAATATTGTCACGAGGAGATGACTTGAATGATTCCACTACATTGATTGAAATTGACAGCACCAATAATGAAATATTGTCACAAGGAGGAGATGACTTGAATGATTCCACTACATTGATTGAAATTGACAGCACCAATAATGAAATATTGTCACAAGGAGGAGATGACTTGAATGATTTTTTTGATCAATCTGTTGATGGCGAATTTATCGAATGTTTGGAGACCATAGAGTTACAAGAATCATCATTGCAGACTTTTCATGAGGAAATTGCTGATGAGGACATGTTACTAGTTCTTTCAAATTTAGAAAATTCTGAAGAATAAATTTATATTTAGAAATCAAAAATTGTTTGAGACATTATTCATTTTTATTTTTAATTTATGAGGTTGTAGCGAAGTGATTGTAGTATAAAATGAGACTTATAGTATAGAGTGCAACATTTTTATGTTACATGGTAAGTTTACTCATATTTACTTCCCTTCTGCCACTATATTATCTCCAATGTGTATTTGACATCTCTTCTTCATCTCCGGCCTCCTTTCTCTCACTGTGTGTCTCCGATGCATCTTATCGCTGCTATTTTGTGTAATTACAGAAGAGAGTAAAATAAAATAGTTCGGAACGTGAAAAGGGGGCAAAGTAGAGTACCCCTTACCCCCTAGGCCTTTTCAGGCGGTCCCAAAAGGATCAGTTTCTGCTTTCCTGAGAGATTATGGTATGAGTTCCATATACCACAATAATTTGCATTACAACATGCAAGATATCTATCTCCTATTACCAACTTTTGGAGATATTCGCGCTAAGCGCAAATATCTCCACAAAGTAACACCAGCCCTGAGCAGTTCTTAGCCATGTTATCCAATGGGAGGTGGATAAAATGGCTAAGAGCATTAGCTCGGTAATGCATGAATATCGCTGACTTTTTAGCGATATTCATGCATTGCGGCCGTTTATTATCGCATTTGCGTTAAACCTTGATAATAGCAAGGTTTATCTTCGATAATTTCTGACGATGCTTAGCGGTAAAAAATTCGTTGGTAAGCATCGTTAGCGATAAATATCGCTTAACTTTGGTAATATGCACCAACGTCTGTTAACGTTCGATTCGAAGGAAATGAGGAAGTGTTGAAAAACATTGTTTGCGCCATCTTGCCTTTTTTGAAATGCCACACTTTTGTCGTGCACGGCAGTCATTTTAGATGCCTTGACCAGACCCACTCTCTGCACGCTGTCGATTCGTAGCATGGCTCCCCACCCTCGCAAGCATCTTCCCCAGGCACTGGTCACCCCCGCTCTCTGTCTTATGCATGGGCAATAAACCTCCCCCCATCTGCACTGCTCTTCCCTGAGAATCACACTCTGTGCCCGCCCGACACCTCCCTTTCGCCCTATTCACTACCGCACCCTCTGACACTCCTCTTCCTCTGTGTCCGATTGTCCAGGCTATCAGCTAGCCCTGCAGATGTAGTTTATGGCTCCAGCTGTAAAGAATCACCCCTCTTCAAAGGAGTTATAGTAGATCAAGGCCCACACCCGATGAGATCCGTCACACCACAAATGTTCCTACTATCTGAAAACCATCCTGTATTGTGATTGGGGAGGGGACCGAGCCTGAAGCGGAAGATTCCAGGAATGACTCTTTGTACATCAAAGTTTTTACAATTATGTGTCACATTAAAAATATATAGCACTCCAACAAAGTAGTAGGAATATAAAACTTTAATAACATATAAATATATACAACAAAACAAAAACAGTAAAAACATTTAAACAACGAAGAGACCGTGGCAATTTATTTTGAATTCCTGATGAGGACATGTTACTAGTTCTTTCAAATTATGAAAATTCAGAAGATGTTGCCTGGGGGTGGGTCGTCAGTAGCAGTCTGTTGTGCGAATAGTTCCAAGGCAGCAGAACGCGCTGAAATCTAGATGGCACGAAAGTGATGTCTAGTAAGTTGCCGCCCAGCAAATAACGGCGTGGGGCGCCGCGGGGGTGAGTGAGTCCAGTAGGCACCACAGCTATTCTTACCGGCATTGCAGAATTACTGCTGGGGACAATGCCTGTGCTGTAGCAGGGTCACAGCAGAAACAAAAAGGATTCTGTTGAAGATGTTGTTGGTTTTCAATTTGAAAACAGTTCTGGTGTCAACTGCTATGCTAATGTAGTGGTTAATGTTTTGTTTTCTCTAGAAAATGTAAAAGAGGGGGAGGCAGTCCAAAGTTCCGTTAAAAGGGCAAAGGAAAGGATCGGTGGTTTGAACTATCAGTCAAAAAGGGGAGGGGGTGCAACAATTTTTCCTACCGGGTCACACTGTGCTTTCACCGGAACTGAGGTCTGCAGGATTCTAGTAATTCAAAGTGAGGCTGGCGCCAGCATGGGAGCGCCGAGGTCCCGCGGATACAGTTTCGTCACTCCACGGGCGATCATGGCAGTCATTCCCCATCGGGGGTCGGAGACTCCCGCGGCTCCTCTAGAATCTTCAAGGTCGTGGAGGACTACTGTGGTGGAGTCAACCAGTGACCGGGCCATTTCTTTATGCTGGGCCCGCTCTTGCCAGGTCGATCGCCATTTTGAGAGTTCGGTAGCTACTGGCGATCGCGGGGTCAAATGAGCGGACGGGCTCCACCCTGCCGGGCGAGACGTTGCAGCATGGCCACAGTGGAAGAACCCTTTTCCGGGCGCCTGGAGCGCTGAGGGTGCAGCTGGGAAGCCTCCACCTGGGGAGGCGGGAGAGGCCTGTTCGCACCGTCTGTCCCTCCCAGTGCACCCCACGGCGTCTCGCTTGAGATTTGTTATGGCCGGACCAGGCGATGAGGACGAGGGGGGGGGGGTCGGAGGCATGTGCAAGACATCCCCCCCCAGTGTTGTCGCAGCCATTATTCAAGAAAGAAGAAGTGTCCCGTCCGTCTTCGGGCCGGGCTTCCGGTGGATGTCGGCCGGACGCCCCTGGCTTTGGCCCCATGAACGGGTTCCTTGGTTTATCGGCCGCAGCCGGATCCCGTCGGCCTCGGCCCCCCGACCGTTGGTGGCCGGACCGGAAGAGCATGTGGCGGGACTACCTGAAACTCTCAAGGGCCACCGCGGCCAGACTGGGAGAGAGAGGGGAGGGTCGAGGAGACATTCCCCCCCCTGCAACTCTTCAGCGTTGTAAAGGCAATCCCCTGGCCGGGTCCCGCTGGCCTCGGCCTCTCCTCCGGCTACACCCTACGTTAGGATCTCCTGGCCGAGGCGTGGCAGCAGGACCCGCCTTATATGGGCTGCTCCCGGCTGGGCGTAGCCGCAACCCTGCCCCACCTTGGAAGTTTCCAGAGTGGGGGCGGATGTTCTACTGACTTGCATTTTCCCTAGTCTATCGATTTTTTTGGCGTGGCAGGCGGTGGGACAGCGAGGGGTGATTTGGTTTCTCTTACTGTTTTTCTGGTCTCTCACCACTGGCATATTTTAACGTTTTCTTGTTTCTAGGACATTATTAGGTTTTATCATTACGTTATGTTATCGTTTCTTTGTTCGTTGTTTAATAAAAGTTCATGTTCATCAGTGGCCTACTGATTTTCGTTTTCCTATTCTTTTCTTTCCAGGTTGTTTCATGCTAAAGTTTCTGTTAACAGGATACAGTGATCACTTCGCTATTATTGCATATGTCCTTTTCACTAGTGGTGCTCTCTGGTCGGGCCAGATGACGTATCTCTAGTAAATGGTCCGGGTGAAACAGGTGCATCAATCAGTGGGGAGTAGATAGGCATGACAGATTACAACGGGGGAGAAAGGTCCGCATTACGTACCCTTTCACTATTTACAAAGATTTTCCTACGTATATTTGCAAACAGGGAATACCTCCAAAAAGAACCAATTCCCAAACAGTCAATGTTTGGGGAAACAATCAATCAATGAGGAACGAAATAGGCACGAGTGTTAAAGGTTTGCGTTACCTACCCTTCACTATCTGCAAAGGGAGAGAGAATATTCCTATTCTTCCTCGTTTGCAGGCAGAGAAGATTCTTAAGAGAACCAACTTCGAACAATTCAATGCTCGATTCAAACAATCAACAAGGGGTACTGTGAACACAAATGAACGCCGCTTATGTACATACACATTGGTATTATCAACAGGTTGTTCCTAATGTTTCTATTTTAGGGAGGTCAAAAAGAGATCCCATTAGTGGCCTACTGATTTTGCTCGATTCCTTTTGTTTTTTTACACGATTTTTAGCTATCTGCAAAGACTAAACAGAGTATTGCGACTCTGTGCTTGTTTGTAAATAGAGAATGAACCAAAGAGAACAATCAATCAAATGGAGAGAGAAGCAGGCACGACGGATTACAACGGGGGCAAAGGCCTGCGTTAACTACCCTTCACTATCTGCAAAGAGAGAGTACTCCTAATAGAAATGAGGGGTGGGGGGCAGCATTCAAAGCAGATCAGTGTGCATAAACACGAAAATGTTTTTACTTACCACGTACTTGACATTCGACAGCTTATGATATTTGCTATTAAAAAAACATTGAAATTCACTGAAAAAACCATAGGTTATAGACCATATATAGTTAGGAATTAGCATTTAAAAAACCTTATTTTACTCACACAAAACCATTGAAATTCCATATATAGTTAGTTGCACTAACTATATATCGCGCACCCGCAATCCACTGCTGATCATGTCACATATTACATCATTCATGACATGGTCAGTGACATCACTGATGACATCACTGATGACATCTCAAATGACATCACTGATGACATCACTGATGACATCTCATTTGACATCATTCTTGTGCTAATACGATAAACCTCTTCAGACTCTAATATAACCTTAGATACACTCAGTGTATACAGACACTCATCCATGGAGTTACTCACACACCCAGTCAGTCATGCAAAGAAACAATCTCACCTCCATTTCTTCAACTATACAGTTAAACACACCTTACTTATTGAAAAATATACTAACACATATTTACTCTCTTATACAATCCCTGATACAAGTTCACAATGATCGATACAACCACTCACTCATTCAGTGGCTCACATGCATAGTTATTTATATATGCCAACTCTCACATGTACTGTGTTTTACATATGTACTTACTATGACATGTAGCATTGAGATATCCATTCACTCATCAATACACTCATGCACACAGTCAACTGCCCATGTAGCTGTTTCCACATGCACTCTTGAACTCATACACCTAGTGAATAAACTGCTCACACATCTATGCACAGAGTCACACACCTTCCAGCCACCCCCACACAAACTCAATCTCCCATAGAAATACTTGGGCAACCAATTAATAACACATATAGCCTCTCGTATAGCTAATGATCAACACATGCAGCAGTTTACATCACAACAGACATAATGATGCACAAATTAAGACAGTTTAGTCACTAACCCATGCATTCAGTGAGACACATTTAATCACTCACTCATACAGTCAGTCACGCACCTACTAAATTCTTCATCCAGACACTTATACATCCACTCATTCTTCAATATGTAAGACATATTTTAACTTTACAGAAACATACAGTCACTGGATGTTGTCATCAGTGATGTCATCAGTGATGTCATTTGAGATGTCATCAGTGATGTCATCAGTGATGTCACTGACCATGTCATGAATGATGTAATATGTGACATGATCAGCAGTGGATTGCGGGTGCGCGATATATAGTTAGTGCAACTAACTATATATGGAATTTCAATGGTTTTGTGTGAGTAAAATAAGGTTTTTTAAATGCTAATTCCTAACTATATATGGTCTATAACCTATGGTTTTTTCAGTGAATATATATATATATATATATATAAACCAAGTCCTGTCCACAAGATTGCTCCAGCAAAAGTATTCAGGAACGGACCACTACACAGGATGATGAATTTCAAAGTGCGTTTATTTTCTCCACAACCTAACGTGTTTCGACCGGGTCACCCCGGTCTTGATCACATAATAATATATATATATATATATATATTATCTACTGGCAGTCGCCAGTAGATAGTTATAGTCAGAACCTATTATCCATAGGAAATCCGCAACATTCTATTGGCAATAACTTTAGCATCGATTGATGAATCTTCTTGAAATTTTCCAAACTTTTGGCCAGCTCAGTTCTGCCCCTTCCCTGCATGTTTGGTCAAGCAGGGGCCAAGAAAAAAGGGGGGTCCCAAAATGTGTTTTCCCCATGCAATTTCCCATAGGACCTTTAGACACGGCTACAGCCCGAACGGCTGAACAGAATTACACCAAATTTTGCAGAGATGTAGTCCTCAGTTCCGACTTGTGCCTTTTGCTTGTATGGGGTCAATCTGTACTGTAGTTTCTGAGAAAATTAGGGTTATAGTCATTTATATAACTATGGGCGCAGTGTATCCACGGATTGTGCGAGGATTGGCATCGTAGCATAAGCGCACCGTCCCGATCACGCGCTCAATTCTAATTGTTTGTCAAGCGGATGAAAACATTAGAAACCACGAACTGTTGGCAGCCATTTTGTGCCTCGGTAGAAGCGAGGGTGAAGAAGTCTGTGAAATATGTGTGCAAAACTTGAACAGAGGCAGGGTAGACACACACTGACCCCCTAGGCCTGCTCAGGGGTCCCATAAGGACCCGTAGGGCAATAACAGTAGGAAAATAATTAATTTTGTTTTAAAAAGAAGCGGGATGCGTGTAGGATCCTCGCATTTCGTTGCTGGAATAAACAAAAAAGATGTATTTTTGAGATATACATCAAGCGTATGTGTTTAGATCTTGGGTGGCTCTAAAAAGAGCTCTTGTGTTTATTGAGAGATTTTAGTACCTACAAGTAAGTACTGATGCAGAGTTCAAAGTTCATAAGGAAGACTCTGTTCCCTTCATCTGTAAAATGTACAGCATCTCTCCTATAGATGCCTTGCATATTGAAATGCAGATTGTTGTGGTAAATGGACCCCATTCTATAGTCTCTTTGGCTCTGGAAAATATAGGGATGTATGACGTTACAACGCATACTTTTACCACGCATACCTTTACAATGCGGTTTTTACCACGCATACCATTACAACGCATAGCGCTTAGAGGTGCTGGATAGTGGTAAGTATAATTTTCTATTCCAACTCCAGTCCCCGTGGACACTAGGGAAGGTGTTGGATAGAAAATTAAACTTATTCCCTATCCTAGAGCGCCCCCCAGCGCAATGCGTTGTAATGGTATGCGTGGTAATACCTGCGTTGTAATGGTAGTGCGTTGTAAAAATTTAGTTGTAAACCTTACATACCAAAATATAGTTGTGTCCCACAATTCGCATTCTAAGCATCTTGAAAGGAGGTCTCGATGCACTCAGATGGTCTATGTAAATGAAATGGTAGTTTGAAAAGTAAGATTTTTCTAAAATGGTGGATAAGATGCAGTGTTGAAAAACAGAAAAGAAATGATTGGTTGTTTAACAACATTCTACACTGAAAACTAGGGTGCATGTTTCTGTTTTTTAAAAGCACGATTTTTATTGGTTATCAGAACGTGATTGAAAATAACATTACGTAGGATAAGTTGGTATATTGAGAAGTCAAGCTCACTTGCTGTTTTATTTTGCAACATTGTGTGATGAACTTTTGCGTTCTTCGGGATCTGGCATTGCCTTTTTGCATGGGGAGATGCTAATTTTATGTGGAAATGTAATGTGCTTTGGATTTTGAAAGTGAGAACAGATTTCACTGCTCTGTCTTTCAAAATGCAAACTAAGTTTGCTTTGGGAGGGCGGGATTCGTGAGAGTCCCGCGCTGTCAAAGCAAACAGGAGTGTCCCAAGAGTAGGCACCCCGGGACACTGCAGGAGCCGGCCGTCGAGCGTGGCGGTACCCAGAGCCTTTGAGGGCACCAGGCGGCGGGCCACGCAGTCTGCCTCCTGTAATACATAAATTCCTGGGGGGGGTGGTTCCTGGGGCTTGAGGGGGGTGGTTGAGGCCCACACACTTCTAATTTTGTAGGGGAGATTGGATGCCAAAGTGGTGCAAGGGGGTTGTAAATCTGGTACACAGTGTTCTGTTTTACTTTGCTTTCCTTTCTGTCATGTAGAGGATCCTGAGTAAATGTAATGGTTTCTGTACAGCCAGTACATTTCAACCCTACTCCCAAACTGCTTATTGCCTGTTACCATAGTAACAGTTCATGGAACACTTAAGTGAGCACAGAGGTTAGAAGTTCACCACACTATGTTGCTAATGGTGTTGTAGTTTTAAAACTTTTCCATAGGAACAGTTAGTTGTAGCAATAGACTCTGGTAAAGATCTGGTAAAGAGTTAGCCTCAGAATTATACTTCAACTTGTAAATATCATTTCTATTGGGGAATGCTACCCCCACAAAAAAAAAGACGTATATACTTTTTTTAATTCACTTTTATTAAAACAATAAATAACTGGAAACATAACTAAAAGATAACAATACAATAAATAACTACAACCATAACTTTAACAAAACAATGTAATAAACAACATGCGATATGGACTCCAAAAGAAGTATGATAGGAAATCTGCAAAACAAAAAAAGAAAATTAGAATTTAAAATTAGATCGATGTGACTAAATGAGGTGAAACATTACAAGTCAAAGTAACACTTGATGATATTTACTTGTTATTTTACGTGTGCAGTGTGCCTAATACATTTCAGTTGTCTTATAGGCATGCGTTCAAGCGGTGTCTGTATAGAAGTGCCTACTGCATCATATTTATATTACAGACCAACAGGTCTTTAAAATGATTCAGAGATAAGACAGAATTAGGTGAGAGATCAAGTCATTATGCAGGACAATATTCTTTAGGGCTTATTTACAAGACCCTTGAGGCAGTTTTGTGTTACTTTTCTCATGTTGAAAGTGACGCAAAATTGGCGCTAGGGATTGTAAATAAGCTCTTTCATTTCTAATGCATTTAATCAGAGGTATTGTATATCTAGGCCGTTCTGCTTACTTTGTGTAAACACTGTGACCAACAGAGTTCACAACTTCAACTCAGCTTTGGTTCTACACGTCAGAGTTGACAGCAGCGTCCATAACTTTAAAAGAGAAAGAGAAACGATGTGTGAAAGAGAGAAAGATAGAGAAAACAACATTAAAACTGTGAGAGAGAGAAAGTTATAGATGGAGCAGATTTACAAACCCAGCCTCCACCACCCATGGACCTTACTCCCCGTTGTTGCCACCTCCTTTGCTATGCCTTATCAACCAAGTCTCTTCACTTGATCTTGGGTGTACCCGCTCTCAAAACGCTTCCATTGGCCATTGCACATGCAGACTTTGGTCCACCAAAATGAATGTTTTGAAATTAATTACCACAAGTCTTAAAAAAGGTGAATGCGAGAAAAGTTACTTGCCGCATATGCAAGGCTGCTTTCAAGAGGAGACCCCAATAAAAAGTACTGGTGTGAAACTGCAAGTATGCGGAAGTACTTGCAGATCAAGCATCCGGTCAACTTTGCAAGGGAAGAGTTAAGGAGATTGAGTGAGGCTCCTCCTGCTTTGTGAGAAGGCCCAAGTACCAGTGGAGCAGCACTGTCTACCTCTACTGCACAGGCTAATATTCATCCCCAATTTGGAACCCTTTAAGAGAAAAAGTAAGAAGGTTGGGAGCTCTGCATGCCATCCTAATACCTAATCATCGATTAGTTATACAGAGATCCACCCTGTATCAGACCCATTCGTACAAGTGTGAATTGGAGATTATCTGCCACCAAAAACCCCTCAAGTACTTATATCCGTTACTTTTTAACTTCATCGACTAGTCATATTGAGAGTATTTATCTTAACGTTATCCGTTAAAAATGTGTGAATCTTTTTTGGTTCCATACAGTAGAGAAAGACTCTAAATATAAAAAAAGAAGTACATTAGCGCATCATAACAGAAATGGTAAAAATTGTAGTACCTTATTTGCAATATTTTCTACATGTTTTCAGGGGTTTACCGATCGAGTACATAGGACAGTCACAACTGTTCAAAACAAGTTCTAATGACAGGATAAGAAACATAATTTTAAATTCACATACATAATGGAAATATCTTACTATACTATGTTCAAATTTTAAGCTGTGCCTTTTTATAAAAAAATTCAAAGTCAAAACAAAGTACCAAGTAATCTGAAGTTTATGACACCACTAGAGTATTATACATTTTCTATCGTAACATGTTAAAGACAAACCTGATGATTCCATTAGATCCATTGCAATTTTCATTGAGCTTCTCACAACTAGTGCATTTCATGTTTGAGACATTGGTGTAATGAACTAGAACAGGAGGATATACTTTCTTCAATCTCTGCAATTGGCTGCTGACTTATGTATCAATCTGCAAACTGAAAAAAGAGTTAAAAATGTATATGTTGTACAAATGTCCAAGCTTAATTTTAATGTACATAAAAACAATGGTTCTCAATACGATAGGGGTTGAAAAGCAATTATCAGAGGTTTCAAATCAACCGCGTTAGGACCATACTATTGGTTAGACAAAATTATATGCTGTAGTGTAGTTCCTATTATCCCAATAGGCTCTGCGCATTGGAATAATACCTTCAATAGTATAGGCCTAGACCAGACGTTAACTAGGTCTACTACTGTCGATATTAGACTTAAAGTTTTGGGTTTGCCAGCTAGCTCAGAGTTCACTAGAAACTTTCTCGAATAGGCAAAGAGGAGTTGAACCTCCCTGGATAGACAAGAAGGGATTTAGTTTCTGACAACCATAGAACATGACAACTTTGCTCTCCCCTAATCAAGAGTGTATCTCTAGAGTCGTGTGAAAACAAAAGACGACTTATTTTACTCAGTCAGTACGTGCATTCTTAGTCTCACCAGATTGTAGAGAAAAGGAAGAGACGGGCGTGTTCAATAAAAGATGTTATTTATTGATCAGTCTCTTTTCTCATACAAGAGAAATGGATCGATATTATTGCAATACTTATGGTTAAGTAAAGTGCATACATTAAAAGCAGAAGTATAAAATAATACTGTAAAAACATTGATATGGTTTCTAAGCCATATGATGGTTTAAAATGGATAAAATAGATACATACACATATACATTTGACTAATCGTACTCAACTGGTGTTTCTAACTACGCCTACCCCGGTGTACCTGACCTAAGCCTAATACGTGGGCGGGAATAGAAAGTAGCAGTTTAAGTTGAGTTTGTTTTGCCAAGTGACTGACTAAAGAATTCTCTGCAAGGGGTTATTCAGTTCTGTACCTGGAATCTAGGATGAACGAGGGATGGTATCTCTCGTCTCTGGTCTCGATATTCCAGGCTGCCTGCGAGGGCTACCCGGAAGCGCCGGAGCTGGATTTCTCGGCAGGAGAAAGCAGTGTCTCGTTCTCAGCGCGTCAGGAAGGCGGGGCTGCGCCAGCGGGGTCTGCTCTGCTCTGGGCTTCGGCAAGTCTGGCTGCTCCGATCTCGTCACCACCGCGTGTGTTTGCATAGGGCAATATCGGTAATATTTATACCTTTAAGGTGCCGAGATTGACGTAAGGATGGACATAGATACGTCAATAAGGATGTCATACGACCTGGTCGTTAGCACATTCCTTTGCTGAAGTTCTCGGTGAAATCAAAACAATGGCCGCAGGGTTTTTCCCAGGTTGTCATAGGTTTGATTTGTTTTGAGAACTCCGTATGCCTTATCAGGGGCTGGAGGAATATCGCTTGTCTAATTAGATTGCAAGCGTTATGACCTAATCAGATAACACGTTCCTGTGCCGTAGTGTGGCTTAATCAGATAACGGTTTCTGCATCATGGGGGTTTTCTGCATCATGGGATGGCAGCTAGTTAACTTGTTAACCAGAATAGGGTCAGGAATAGGGGGATCGATACAGAACCTATAGGAATACATCACACCCACTCCACGCTAACTATGGACATATTTACGAATCTAGGCATAGTAAAACATACTGTAGAGTATTGTGTATACCTTACCACCCCAAAATACATAAATGCATTTTGAAATTATCAAATATACGGAAAAAACAGTCACATGTAATATATGCACTCAAGCTGTAGAATAATGCTAAAGTAATCACGCATATCTATACATTATCACTAATTTGTATATGAGAATTTACACATGAAATGGTCTCTTAATACAGAAAGAAGGTCCGAGACCATTCCATCACAGAATAAAATAATTATGAACATACCAGCGGGCAGCTAATGTCTATAAAGTATCTTAAAAATAGAATTTTTTGTTCTCTAAGAATAGTTCTTACTTTAAGCAGAAGATAAGTGTCCCGAAAAATATGTAGAAATATTTTGGGGCTGCTGAAAAAAATTGCTGTCCGTGAACTGGAGGGAAAATTGTTCATGGTATTTTGCTATTCTAGTTGAAGGCCAAATTCAGGGAACGCCGTGTGCGAGCTTGCTCAAAAGTCTCTAATTCTGCTCTGGTGAGAACATCATATCATTTAGACTGTCGAAAAAGCTGTCAACAGCTTCCTGGGAGAGTTCCACTAACTCGGAAAAAGGTGTAATCATGCATTCGTGCGCATGATTGTCTCCATTGGCGTTTTGATTAGTATTGCTGACAGAAGGTCGTACCTGATCAATGCTGCTTTCATCTTGAACTTCACTACCCCTTAATCGTAGTGGTGAAGCTTTCACGAATGCCGTCATCAGGATTGGTAGCTGTTGAGGGCAGCACAAAGCATGAGCCTTTATTGGACTCAACAATGTTTCTGCATCCATTGGCGCATCCGATTGTAGCGTCAGACAGGTGTCCAACACGCATTCTTCTCCGCATAGCAAGCACCTTAATACAGGTAAAACACATCGTTGCCACATTGGTCGAAATGAAAGAAACCAAGTCATGTTCAGGTCTCTAAGCCGGGATAGTCCCAGGATTTTTGATATCCGGTCCCGGTATCCAATGGCTAGGATTGTTTCTTCCCTTGTCGCAGGTGTTTTGTCTGTGACATGGTCTGCCATAACGAAATATAAGGACTAGGAATAGGATTCCTGCAATTAGTCCCAAAATGAGGGGAAGTCCGCCAAAAATCGAATGGACGAAATCTGGAAAAATACCCAGTATGGCTTTGAATGGTGTTAATGCCATCGAAAATACTGTCTTAAATACTTTTGAGACTCCACTGGTATCAGAAATATTTAAGATTTCATTCAGGATTTCTGCGAAATTTATGGGGGAATTAGTTGATAACAATGAGTGAATCTCTGCAGTCGTCCTTGCGACTAGGAGATCATACGTTTCTTTTGATGACGTGAGCCTGGTCGGCGTCTGAAGAAGCACTGTTTTCATTCTGCTTAAAGTATCTATTCGAATAGAAGTAATTTTCAAGTTGGGCCATGCCCTTGCCTCCCTGTCTGGAAGGGAGCTGGGGAACAATAAGCGTCCACAGCACTTGACCTTCGCAGTCGTAGTTACGAGATAAGGAGTCCCGGGCATAAGACTACAACATCTGCGGTCCACAATAAGAACGTAACTCCCATTATAGAGTCTTTGAAAGAATGGTTCTATCTCTGTTGCAGGTGCGCCTAGCTGGTGACATGAAAGGTTATTTGAGTTCCCTTCACAGGCTCCATGCAAACTAATTCCATTACACAGAAGTGTACCGCTCAGTGACATTGCACAATTATTGCCACTAAGAAACACTTTCTGTCCTTTATTACTAACACATGCATGTGAATAGGGCAAGTTCCATGTTGTTTTAATGTACCCTTTTCCCAATTTTTCGTACATGCCAGCCTGTATATATTTTTGGCAGTATTGAAACCTGAAGGTAGGTATTGGAATATTAATTATCCCATGTATTATCCATTCACTGACAGGTCGTTCTGACATTGTCACTGGTAATCTCTCGAGTTTCTCAATGCTCAGGATTGTATAATCAGCACCCTTCTGTGCCATACTGATTTGTTTATCAGTAAGGTTAAAGATATTGAATAGTGACGTTGTGTTGATTAAACGCCAAGGCACATAGCCTGAACGCAGATTTTGTAACGTCCAGCCAAGCTGTACAATAGAACGCAATTGAGACTGACCGTGTTGTAACAACAGTAAGTCTTGCGATAATATGTCGATTGCTGAAGACACAATGCTGTCCAAAGAAAAAATTCTGGAGGACAGAGTCATTAACCCATTGTCCACTACAGAAAGTGATTTTTCCAAATTAATACGGTCAATTTCCCGTATACTTTCTGCTGTCTCAATTTGTGTTACCTTCCAGGCCTCGTTGTATGCTGCATATACAGAGGCTGCTATGAAACGTTTCTGACGCTGTTTGCGCGGTCCCATAATGAAATCACGCAAGTCAGCACCATCAGTAAGTAAAGTTAGGTGTTGCTTAATTTCTGCCAGTGTGGAAGTTTGTAGCCACTGAAGGCATAATTTGCCCACACTGTAGGTGGTTATTATCCCTGGGTGTTGTCTTTGGGAATATCTAGGGTCTGGCCTGGTCATTTTGAACCCCTGTGTTTTGTTCAGGAATCTGTCTTGACAGTTATTAGTATCTGTGGGCCAGATCAACCACTTTTTCCAATCAGGATGTGTTCTGTTTTGGTTTAATACATAATTTACGTCTATCTCTTCATCTGTAGAGCTATTGCTGTTCATTGTTGGTTTTGGAATAGACGGTTTATTTAAGTCTTTGATTTTGGCTAGGCCGAGACAGGTAGTTTGTTGAATAGTGTCATTTAAAAATATAATTTGTTCTGTGATCATGCAGGCTTTAAACAAAGATTCTATACCCTGTACTTGCCATTCTTTTGTACCTCAAACACTCTTTACTTCAACATTTGTGTCCCAATAATGAAAAGCAAAAGTATTCATTTGTTCAAAGAATGAGTCTGAATATATCAATTTCGTGTTTGTTATCATGGTCTTTGTCCCTGTCTTATTTGACAATTTGAAATAAAATGTTTCAGCATTACTTGTGTTAAAACCTGAAAAGTATGAATATTTGTCATAAATGGTTCTTGAGCTTCCTTTTGGAGGGTTTTCACAATGTTCCCATTGATTATAATTTAAAACATTTCTAGGTTGTGCAGATCTATGTAGAAAATGGTTACCATAGTGGTTATAACAGTACATACTATCATAATTTGTCGAACCCTGCAAATAATCATGTTTTGTAAATTTAGCAGACACCACTAAGTCAGACATCATATTATTTATACTTTCAAAGTCCCAATCATCAGCAAATGAGCTTGCTTTTACAAAGTCACTCAACGAGATCTTAATTTGGTGTGGATATTTCAGGATTTCAACCGGACCATAAATTTCGTAGTCAGTGTTGTCCCATGCTACCCCACCCGGTATAGGATTGGCTGTGAAGTTGACTGAAGAAAGTTCTCTTTTCTCGACGTGTGAAGATGTGTGTGGCTTGAGGATCAAGTTGATTTTCTGACTTGCTGTGTCCATTTTAGCATATTTTCCCTCAATGAAGCGTCCCAAAGTTAGTACCATGATGAGCCAAAGTATGAGGATAAATGCACCAAAACCCACCCAAAATTCAATCCATGGAGAAATCAGATATGTTTCTTTCAGTTGTTTCAAAAGTACTTTAACTTTATCTTTAAAGGTTTTTGTTGATGGCTGTGTTTTTGATTCACTTAGGTCTTCATAGGAATCATCGAAGTTAATGAAGTAGCCGGATGCAGTTCTGTCAATTGTTCCAATTGCTTCAGGATTACTTTTTCTTGCATAGTCGTTTGTTACTTCATTATAGATTGGTGTGTCTCTGCTAAATGTTTTTATTTGGGTTTTCAGAGGTCTAAGTTCCATTGCATTGTTGCATAGTCCTTGTTGTTCTTCTGTAGGCGTTTCGAATGTGATTAGCCTCTTAGATTGAACCTCTGTGTTTGTAGCAAATCTTGGTGTTCTACTACTTATCGGGAGTCCACTTGGCCTACTATTTGTTATCGGCCACTTGATTGTGGTTTTACCAGGTCGATGGATACAACTCGGTTCTCCTTTTTACCAGCAAGCGGCGGTAGTACAACTGATCTTGTCCCGTTGATGGACAAGACAGGAACTGCTTTTCTGTAAGAAGGCCCAAATTCCTTCTTTACCGCGATCTTTTCTCTGACTAGATCCCCGACTTTTGGAATCCAGACAGGTCTTGCTGGGACAGGTGGTGGTTCTTCAGTGGTTGTTGGCTGCTGTTTCAACTTTATGTTGCTCAGGTCTTTTCTTGTTTCGTTTAAGTCCTGCAAAATAGCCAAACGATCTTTGATATCAAAGCTTTTTTCCTTCACCACTGAAGTCGGACTGTCGAGGTCTAAGACTAACATCCTAGTTCCAAACAATAATTCGTACGGACTGAATCCCTTCAGAGAATTTCTTGGCAGGTTATTTAGACTACGTTGGACACTTATTAGATGTTTGACCCACCCAGCTCCCGAACCTAATACCTTTGCCGTTATAGATTGCTTTATGTCACGGTTTTTTCTTTCAACAATTCCGTTCCCCTCAGGGTGAAATGGACAAGAGTACCGCAATGTAACGCCCATGCTGACCATGGCCTCCTTATAAGCTCTAGAGCTTAAAGCAGGACCATGGTCCGAATGCAGCGTGCCAATTGCGTATGTGCCGATAAAGACTCGCAAATCTTTTATAACAGTTCTGGCGTCAGCCGTTCGCTGGGGCCACATCCATATGAATCTCGTGCATGAGTCCACTGCAACCAAGATATATTTATAGTTACCATCCCTTTGTAAGGGACCACAGTGGTCTAGGTAAACACAGGCTAATGGTTTATCCGAGATTAGAAGGGGCGTCTGCGCTGGACGTCTCACCGTTGATACTTTCATTCTTTGACATATTTCACATTCTAAAACATAGTTCCTTGTTTGTCTTCTTATTTGTGGCCACCAGTATCTCTGTTTTAATATTGATACTGTGGCTGAGACGCCAGCATGTATAGAAGCAAGCCCTTCGTGTGCCGCTATTATCAGTCCTAACCTATGTTCCATGTTTGGAATTGCCCTATCCCCCACTCCAGGGATTCGAGCAAAAGGAACATTGTTTGCATCAGTTATGTATGAGTATTTTACTGGAAAGCCTTTCGGGAGTGTTTCTATCGAATCCTTTTCTGTAGCGCTGACAGCCTGTAATATTTCGCTGTCTATTTTTGTTTTTGACCGTGTGATGGCAGCTACGGAAGCCGTTTGCACAGCTGCCTTCGCTGCCTCATCAGCCAATGAATTCCCTGCAACGTGACCGCCATCACGTGAGTCTTTGGTAGTTCTTTTTGTAACAGAACTACTTGTTCCCAGAGCATTTTATGCTTGATTGTGCCTCCTTTTGCATCCTTAAAACCATTCTGAAGCCAGATCTGCAAGTATTCATTGTAAGACTGAACGCAATAATACGAATCGCACACTATGAGTGTGGGGAATTCTCGATCGGTATTTTCAAGCGCCATCTTGAATGCCAGTAGTTCAGCTCGCTGAGCTGTACAATCTCCTAGAGATTGTGTCTTAGTGATAGCTGGTTTGAATTTTCCTTCGTGCCCGCGACCTTTAACAATCGCGCCCGCAGCACTGTAAGCTTGTTTACCCCCTACTGCGGGTTGTGCTGATCCGTCTGTATATATTATACAGCCGTAATGTTCTAGAGGCATAATTTCGGTCGGCGGAGGACATTCAAATTCATATTGGAGAAATTCTTGTGTTTTTAAGTTAGGATCAAATTCGTATGCCACGTCTGTTGCAGCAAGAGAATTAGCCCATTGTATCCATCTCGGATGGAGCGCTTTAGCATTTGGAATGCTTGCTTTTGTTACAGCCTCTAGGGCAGGTATCGGTGTCACGATTATTATTCGTTTACCTTATGCCAGGGCTCGTTCTTTTGCTATAGCTGTCTGTGTTGCAGTAAGAATTTTTTCCGTTGGGCTAAATTTCATTTCAGCCTTAGTGTACAAGTGTGATTTGAATGCAATTGGTCCCTTTTCTCCCTCATTAGAGGTCAGGTATGTGAATCCGCATCTTCCTGGGATGACTCGAATCACAAGATTGCGTGTGTTATCACGTGTTTCTAATTTTGTTTTAATTAACATGTCTGTTTGTAAGGATCTCAGAATTTCTGTGTGTATTTGAGTCCAATTGGTTCTTTTAAAATCTGGTTTTATTAGATCATAAAGGGGTTTGACCCTTTCTGCGTAATTTGCAATGTATGTTCTTCCGAAATTTAGGAAGCCTAGAATTGACTGTAGGTTTTTTAGTGTTCTAGGTGCTTGGAGTACGGCACATTTCTCTAGGAAATTGTCAGCCAGGCTTTTGCCTTCACTTGATAATTCATATCCTAAGAACAGGACTGTTAGATGGGCAATTCTCGATTTTTTAAAGTTGAATTTGTAACCCTCTGCTGCGAACCCAAGTATTATGGTGTTCACTCTCTTCAAGTGAGTATCCAAGTCGTCATCTGTTAGGTATATGTCATCGACATAAGATAATGCTTCGTCATCATATGTTTGTAGTAACTCTGTTACTCTCGCTGAGAATACCCCTGGGCTATTCTTGTACCCCTGGGCTAACCGACAGAATTGTTTTTGAGTGCCATTTATTGAGAACGCAGACAAATATCTGCTCTCTGGTGCTATGTTTTGACAAAAGAATCCATTAGAGATGTCTAATGTTGTTTTGTATTTTTTGCGCACTATGTTATTCATTAGTGCAGCACTATGCGAATTTTGCACTGCAAAAGTTTTGCAACATGAGTTAAGGTGTCTGTAATCCAAAACTAGACGATATGAATTGTCTGGTTTGGAGACAGGAAACAAAGGGTTGTTCATTTGTGAGGTGCAAGTTTCAATCACCCCCTGGTATTCTAATTAATCTAGAATTTCTTTTACCTGTTTTTTAGCTTCTTGCTTGATCGGATACTGCCTTTGTGCAGTAGGTTGTGATTTTAACTGGATTTTGTGAGGAGGAGATTCCTCATCCCATCCTACATGATTTTTATATAAAGCAGGAGCTTGAGCTACTGCCCACTTTCTGGCAAGTGTGTATTTTTTATGAATTGGGATATGATTTGAGAAGGCAGGCATAATTATTTCTTCGCCATAAGGGCACTCCCTGACAAACTCTGGTGGCCAGTCTTTTTCAGCTAGAAGGATGTCATAGCCCTTGGAGAGATTATCCCAAAATAGTCCCCTTATTTTTCTAGTCTTATCCCCTTCTATACGTAAAGTTATTTCATATATTTTGTGAGGTTTGCTAACTCTGGTGTCTGCAGTTTTCACTTGAAGATATTCATTTGTGTCCACTGTCTCCAGATGATTCATAAGGACTTTGCGAGCTATGCTCACTTCTGCTGCGCTGTCTAGCATTGTCTGAGCCCATTCTCCGTTTTTCAGTTGTGTCCTCAGTATTCTCGGCATTGTTTACTACCTTGATACTGGCTACCTTCTTTTTTGGAAATTGTAGTTTCTTTTTTAGATGAGCAGATTCCTTGTCTTTGGACTTGGTGTGCTCTTCTCTTTGTTCTGATCGTCCTCTTCTTTCCGATTTCTGCGAGGAAGTCTGAAAAGATTGAGAGGGACGTGTATCAATGTCTTGATATCTATCAGGCTTCTTTATATTATCCCTATTTCTAAGGTTATATCTTTTCCCAGAGGGGTCACTTTGGGGTGACCTGTGTCTTTGGTTCGGAGATTTTTCTCTCCGCCGAGGAGACCTTCCTCTGGACTGGAATTTCTTTTCTTTAGGATTAGATTGTTTGTTTCCATCCCAGCTCTTTTGTGATGTTGAATTATGATTAAAAAATATTTTTCCAGGACTTTCAATCAGTTGTGGTTTTACTGGTATTCCACCTAAACTATCTCTACCTAGTTCTTCATAGGATTTTTCTATAATTCTGGCAATTTCAGCTGGTTGGTCTGCTATATCTGTCTCTTTTAACCTCTGGCGGATCGCCACGTTTGCTGCTTCTCCCTTTATATTGGCTAGTAATATAGCCGAGACCTGCTTGAAGTCTTTCAGTAATTTCATACCAAGAGTTAAAGCGGGTTCTGGACCGTATTCGTCTTGAATTTGTTTTAGCACATCTGGTATTACCGAAATGGATGGAACACCGTGCGTTTTTGTGTAAATGGAAGCAAAGACTGTACCCCAAGTGTCACAGTCCTCCACGTGTGGTGCGATTCCCATTGGAAGACAGATAGTCAGAATCCTGTGTTTTTCTAACGGGGTGGTGTCTGGAAACACCGCCTCTATTTGGGTGATTTTTTGTGCTAACCAGAATGGTATTTGTTCCCGTTTAGCTGGTACTTTACCTAGGCCGGATTGTATGTTCTGTGGTATAATTTTATTTGTGTTCCCCTGATGAGGGGTCAGCTGTGGAATTTTAATTGCTGGTTGAATTGTTGAAGTCCGCATCACATATTGGACTAATTGTCTATGTAATTTTATTAATTGTTTTAGCTGTGTTAAAAGCTCTGCTGCAGACATCCCATCGATGTCTGGATGTGGTGTGTATCCGGCTAGAACCGGCCACGTTGCTCCTGGTCTACCTAATGGACCGAGCCTGGTGATGTGATTATTATGTTTTAGGGCGCCATTAAATAAGAGCAGATGCTCTTGAAATTTAAGTGGTACTTCCACCTCCTCGAAAGGAGTATACTCTTCAGGAGGTTCCTCTGTTTTGTAATAGTGGAAGACCTTTGTTACAGCATTAGCTGCTGGAAAGTTTATCCATGTGTAGAATACCTCTGTCTGCCGATATTCGTGTGCCTCAATTACGAATATGACTGTGCCACCTCTAGGTGTCAGTCCATTTTCTATAAGTTTTAAAGTTATAGATTTTCTTGTGTTGACCGGGATGATTATTATACCCGGGTCTGCTTCTTGCATAGCAGTATCAGCTGCTGCGAGTTCAGTTGCTATTCTAACTGCCTCTCTTTCTCTATCACTGTCTGACATTGTACTGTCCAGAAGGTTATTTTGTTTGTTTGCAGATCAGGTTCTTATGGAAACAAAGATTAGATGCACAATATTTTGGAACAGTGTATCCTTCAACGTTGACTAAACCAAGAACCATACATAGGAGTTTCCTCCTGCGAGGTCTGGCGGATATTACCTTTCACCCACTCCAGACGTCTTTGGAGTATTATGGGAAAAAGGGGTCTGAGTGAAAAAGCACGACTGAGTTACTCTAAATGTCTTACGTTAGTTTTATCGCCTATCCAAATGCGTTGGGCGCCATGTAGTGTAGTTCCTATTATCCCAATAGGCTCTGCGCATTGGAATAATACCTTCAATAGTATAGGCCTAGACCAGACGTTAACTAGGTCTACTACTGTCGATATTAGACTTAAAGTTTTGGGTTTGCCAGCTAGCTCAGAATTCACTAGAAACTTTCTCGAATAGGCAAGGAGGAGTTGAACCTCCCTGGATAGACAAGAAGGGATTTAGTTTCTGACAACCATAGAACATGACAACTTTGCTCTCCCCTAATCAAGAGTGTATCTCTAGAGTCGTGTGAAAACAAAAGACGATTTATTTTACTCAGTCAGTACGTGCATTCTTAGTCTCACCAGATTGTAGAGAAAAGGAAGAGACGGGCGTGTTCAATAAAAGATGTTATTTATTGATCAGTCTCTTTTCTCATACAAGAGAAATGGATCGATATTATTGCAATACTTATGGTTAAGTAAAGTGCATACATTAAAAGCAGAAGTATAAAATAATACTGTAAAAACATTGATATGGTTTCTAAGCCATATGATGGTTTAAAATGGATAAAATAGATACATACACATATACATTTGACTAATCGTACTCAACTGGTGTTTCTAACTACGCCTACCCCGGTGTACCTGACCTAAGCCTAATACGTGGGCGGGAATAGAAAGTAGCAGTTTAAGTTGAGTTTGTTTTGCCAAGTGACTGACTAAAGAATTCTCTGCAAGGGGTTATTCAGTTCTGTACCTGGAATCTAGGATGAATGAGGGATGGTATCTCTCGTCTCTGGTCTCGATATTCCAGGCTGCCTACGAGGGCTACCCGGAAGCGCCGGAGCTGGATTTCTCGGCAGGAGAAAGCAGCGTCTCGTTCTCAGCGCGTCAGGAAGGCGGGGCTGCGCCAGCGGGGTCTGCTCTGCTCTGGGCTTCGGCAAGTCTGGCTGCTCCGATCTCGTCACCACCGCGTGTGTTTGCATAGGGCAATATCGGTAATATTTATACCTTTAAGGTGCCGAGATTGACGTAAGGATGGACATAGATACGTCAATAAGGATGTCATACGACCTGGTCGTTAGAACATTCCTTTGCTGAAGTTCTCGGTGAAATCAAAACAATGGCCGCAGGGTTTTTCCCAGGTTGTCATAGGTTTGATTTGTTTTGAGAACTCCGTATGCCTTATCAGGGGCTGGAGGAATATCGCTTGTCTAATTAGATTGCAAGCGTTATGACCTAATCAGATAACACGTTCCTGTGCCGTAGTGTGGCTTAATCAGATAACGGTTTCTGCATCATGGGGGTTTTCTGCATCATGGGATGGCAGCTAGTTAACTTGTTAACCAGAATAGGGTCAGGAATAGGGGGATCGATACAGAACCTATAGGAATACATCACAATGCGAATACCAATATGCTTCCGATGGGCACTATGGACGTGCTCGGTAGGTGTTCATAAGTGTCATCCCTAAAAGCCCTCTTTCCTATTTACAACTATTCTAACAAAAACAGTTATTAACATAAAATAACATAAAGTAATGTATGTTCAACAACTTAATGTTTTTGGAAGTATCATTACCAGCATGCAAAAAACACCACAATTATAGCTGTTCTGTTATCTTTGGTTAGATTCTATTACTAACTGCCATTGGTCATATTTGGGACGCTTCAATATTTGTAGGAAAACCTTTTAGAGACATACGAATGGTTATGTTAAATATTTCGCTTTGATTCAACATGTCGAGATTGTACGCAAAGGCATTTTGCTAGCATTATTGACTAATTTTACAAGCTTTTCTTGCATATCGACAATACGGTACGGTCCAGTAAACTTATGCTCCAAAATGCCTCCTTTTCTTGTTGTTCGCTTGCAATTTGTCAGAAGTTATAACTCTCCTTCTCTGAAGGTGTACAGCTTATATATTAGTATGCTATTCTAAATCATTTGTCTGTGGGTGATAGGTTGCACTTACAGAACTTTCTATTTGTAAAAGCTTAGATAACTCTCAATTAACCTAAAACAAATAGGTATAATTATATTTGGCAAGCAAAATAGGAAATAGCATGAATGAATTTGAATGAATGAATTTATAATTTATATCGCGCTCGAATGCCCAAGGGCGTCTAGGCGCTTGCATTGCATTATACAAATGTTAGACCGACATTGGTCACTCACTTCCTTCACAAATTCCTGGCCTTGATCTGATAGAACCCTTTTTGGACTTCCATGATCTAGAAATTGAGAAATAAACATGAAGGAAAATTGAAACACATGTCTTCAAATAAAAAAATTCAAAAGAACATTTTCACTTTGTATCTAAAGTGCAGGCTGAAAACGTGTAACAAGCATTTAAATGAGAAACATATGGGTTTCAGAAACAAACGTCTGTAAGCCTATCACAATGGAGATTTACATTTTATAAAAATATTTATAGAAGCAAGAAAAATTATAACTCACATTGTTCAATTTCAAATGACATATTTGATCAATAAAATCGGGATGGCATGCTTTTTTTTTCATTTTGTTGATGCTAGAATGACAACTAATTCTACCAAAACATGACAACAGCACAGTTATCTGTCTGCAAACACATGAAATACACAAATACTTATCTCAGAATGCCTTTCTATCATGAAATGTTAAAGTCAAACCTGATAACTCCATTAGGTCCATTGCAATTTTCGGCTGATAGCATATGGAGAGCAGTAGGTGGATCTGGTGTGTCGAGTTGTTGACCACCACCTTGGATAGTGCATGGGCAGGAATAAACAGCTTTTGGCGAGCAGTACGTCCCATGGTTGAGACATCTGTATAATGAGCTAGAATAGGGGGCAAATCAAGTTTAACGTTATTAAAAAACATGGAGAGCATGCTAAAATATAACATTGACCAATCGATTACATGTGCACTGCATGGGGAGGAAGCAACATGTGGCACACTACTTAAAAAATGAAAGGCGGCAGGATTAAGTGTTTTGCCCAGAAACATCGACTACCAAGGCAAGTTATTGGATGTATAAGAGTTCGAAACCGTGCTAAAATACACTATTGCTGAAAACATTACTTTTGCAATGCATGGGGCACCTGACGCACTACTTACACGAGAAAAACTACATTGCATTAACTTGAACAGCACGTTTCACACTGCTGCAGGAGCAGCCACGTGGCGCTTGGCAAATTAAAGAAACGTGGCAGGATTAAGTGATTTGCACAGAAACAAAGTTTACGAAGTCAACTTCAACAATATAAAAAAGAAGGAAAGCGTGCTTAAAAACAACATTGCCAAATCGAACAAAAATTTGCATTTACGCAGTACTTAAAGATTGTTCAGATTAATTAATTTAATTATCCTTAAAAAAAGTGCTCACCTACGAAGAAGCGGATACGAACACTATCAATGGCTGTGACTTCGGAATAGAAAAAGTTCGAGAAAGTTGGAAGGTTATAAATGCTTTGCATAACGATGATTGGTTGAGCATGATATCATGATTGGGCATGTTGTAATTGAGCATGCGCTAAGAAAATGAAATACGTTAGGTGTACACGGCTACATGGTGGGATGTATTGTGTGCATGCACAACATTAACATGCATGCGCTACCACAAACATGCATACGCAAAGAGAACGCAACTCCTAGGGGTTACGCACACAGATGGGGTTTGGATATTGATAGAACAACGGCTCTCGCAGGAGGCGGGGAGCCGGCGGAACCGTGGGGGGATTGGAGACCCCCCCACGGTAACCAACAGTGAGGGACAGCCCCGGCTGATGGGCTCCTGGGGCTACAAGTGGTGCGGGAGGAGGGCCCCCTCCCCATTAACAAAAATTAATTTTAAAAAAGGCCGGCCCCGGGGAATGGGCTTTCCGGGGCCTTCCGGGGCCTTGAAGAGGCCTTAGGAGGGGGGCTATGCAGTCCTCCTTCATAAAAAAAACAAAAAATTATTGGCCATGCCCCGGGGGATGGGGTCCCCGGTGGCCGGAATTGGCCATGGGAGGGGGCCACGCGGGTCTCTTCCCATAAAAAAATGAATACGGATACTGCGCGCATTGTCATCGTACCAGAAGTGCACTCTTCCGATCACGTGCTGAATGCTAATTGGCTGTCAAGTGGTTGTCAACATTCGAAACTAGAAACTGTTGGCAGTTATTTTGTGCCTCGGTAGAAGCGAGGCTGAGTAAGTCAGTGGAATATGTGTTCAAAACAGAGAAAGGGGATAGGGTAGAAATAATTTAACCTGTAGACCCCCAGGGCCCACATTTTATTTTTTTTAAAACAACCGGGAGGCGTGTAGGGTGCGTGGACTGTGCCGTAAAATAAATAAAATAAAAAGGAGGTTGTTTTTAAATAATTTGTCTTCGAGGGATTACATTCCGGGGGCAAAATGATTCAATTTTATGTGGGTCCCAGAGGGGACCCTCAGCCTCGAGGATCGTCAGTGCCTGTGGCTAAAAAGAAAAGAAATGCTGGGGGGAGGGGCCGAAGGTCCTGAAAGCCGCGGAGACCATCACAGATTTGCTATGGGAGGGCGGGAGCCGTGACATTCCCACCCTTCCAAAGCAAACATCAGTGTCTCGGCGGTAGGCACCACGGGACACTGCATGAGCCGTCGGCCGTTGAGGTCTCCAGGGCTCTCCAGGGCTCTAGGCATAGGGTCACGCAGTCTGTCTCTCACAATACACAAATTTCTGGGGGTAAGGGGGTTTGTTGAGGCCCCCACACTTCTAATTTTGTAGGGGGGGACCTTGGACGCAAAAGTGCTGCAAGGGGGTTGTAAATCTGGCACACAGTGTTTTGTTTTAGTTTGCTTCTTGGTCTTGTAGAGGATCCAGAGTTAATATAACAGTTTTTGTACAGCCTCGTCTTTTTTATTGGTACGGTTACGTGTGTAGTGACGGAAGTGGTGGATGGGTGTGGTGTGGGTGTATACCAGCCATGAGGGAGTGGTGTGTATACCGTTCTGACAACTAGACCTGCAAGTAAGAAATCACTACAATTAAATCTGGGCAATGTTTAGTTGTTATGTTTTCGTGGAAGCGTAAGTGGAGTGGGCTGACCTGAGGAATGCTAGAGCTGCGCGAGGCTGTGAACCATGATTCCAGAGCTATGGGCGTGTTCCTGTAGTGAGCTATATGAGAAATCAAGTGATTCGGGTGTCCGTTTTGTAGTCCTGACGCCACCCGGGTCATAAAAAGAAATGTGTCATTATATCTGTAAAGTCCCACAACTTGGCGAAACATGTAAGGTACGTAGTATCTCTCCCTCTATATTCGTTCATAGTTGCATACATAAAACATGGTGGACATGACGCATTTCTGCGATTATGAATCTTTGTTATACATTCAGTGGAGTGTTGTAGGTGTAGTAGTACAGGGCTGTGAAAGGTTTAAGTAGCAGTTTTTGGCACATGAAGGGCAACTAATATATATACGTATGTGGTTATTCAGGTGCACAGTAGAACTTGGTGCTGCAAATCAGTGTTTGAGCCTCGGAGTTGCGTCCACATCCTGTTATTGTAGAGTAATGACGTAATGTACGTGTGCCTGAAAATTTATTCGTTTTGAGTTGATTTTGCGCAATATAAAGTTTCCCCCCCAAAAAATGTGGAATAGCCCACACTTACTGTCAGAGGTAAGATGGTTGCATACGCTATTTATAGCACAATATAATATGGTAGGGCGGAGAAGGAGCATTTTACAAACAAAATAAATACATAGACACAGATAGATAGTTGAACGTGTGCTCAAATCCATTTTTTTACGTTGTTGTTGGTAACAAGTAGAATAGTAATCATGATATCATATACAGATAATTAATCATAAATCGGTATTTACTGATTCGGTAATTGCCATTCATTCCTAAGGGCCTGTAGGCCCATAGGAATGAATGGCAATTACAGAAACGGTAAATACCGATTCGGTAAAAGGGGGAAAACATTGAAGGGTGGCAGGGTGTCACTTTGACACCCTGTTGCACCACTCAATTGTGTATGGGTGCACATGTGGCACACATACATGTCCTAAGGGCATGTATATCTGCCACATCGCACTGTTGAAAAAGCAAAAAAAAATGCTTTTTCAAAGGTTTTCATTATTTACCACCAACTTGTAATTGGTGGTAAATAGCCAATCCTTAACTGAGGAATGCACCAACTTGAGTGCTCCCTATATCCTGGATTCGGTAATTTACCGAATCGGTATGTTAAGAATTCGGTATTTTACCGAATCCTTAAATTACCGATTCGGTAAAATACCGAATCCGAAAAAAATGCCACCTACATCTAAAAAGCCCAATACCGGTCGGTAACGGCCGAAATTCTGTAATTTCGGCCGTTACCGACCGGTATTGGGCTACCTACATCTGGCCTTTAGTGTGTTATAAAATCACTATTACAAGTATACAATTATCCATACCGTCACTCATGCAATCACGGAGCCTTATGTATACTTATTTATGTACAACAAATGTCACATATCTTGCCTTTAAATATTCTAGTTTGTTGGACATGTACCATTGAGAGCTATATTTGCTCATATACACATATATCAGAAAGAACAAATACACCTTGTTAACAGGGCAGCATAAGAGAAACTATTGTAAATAATTGTAAAGAATTAAAAAGAAAAAATAATTGTGTAAAAGCTATCTTTTTCAATTTGAAATATAAATGTAATCCAGCAAACATATTTCAAAACCACTTCAAAGGTATTTGAGTTAGTGGGGCTACTGCTATATGATTATTAAAGCAATCAGAGACAGAAGCAGCATGTTTAAAAGGAGCTCTCCGTTTCCTGGGTTCATGGGCGAGTAGCTCATCCAGGTCAGATTTTATATTGGCATCCTGGAACTATTGCTGTTATTTATCACATTGTAAAATCAGGACTGCAAGTCCCAAAAAGCATAACAAAAACATGGACTGGATGAAGTGCTCAGGCATGGACCTTGAAAACTTGAAAGCTCTGTCTTAATCAAATTCCAGCTTATGGTACTTCCGGACATGGAAAACAGTTCCAATTGGCTGGTATTTTTCTATAAGAAGGGCGTGCCATTCGTAACTTTAAGCAATATTAGCATTGTGAGGTGCCCATAAATAGTAGTTAAGTTTTTGAACGGCGTTCCTGTGATTCATCTTTGATTGACTTACACATGGCCAAATATAGCTATCATATAAAAATGTAGCTGATGTCATTCATGCAGCCTATATTGGTCGGAGCTCTTTAAAAATCAATTTAGAAAAAAGTCTGCTCTGTGCCTTCTATATTATTAAGCAAAACCGGCAAAGATTTGAGAATGATGATAGACGGATGTTAGGACAAAACACAGCACAAGGACAGACAGTGACGATGCACAGTTTCTGTATTTGATATCCATTCTCCCGGGCATCAAATCCCAGTAATACCTCACCTTATTTATCGAGTTCCAGTAATTCATCCGTTTATTCATCGAGTCCCAGTAATTCAAACACTCATTTACCCATTCCGTTGCTAATGTGGGGAACAGATATCTCTACATTTTTAATGGAAGTGGAGAAAGACAGACGCATGCAGTGAACTAATAATCATTGAGGGGAAAGTGCAGGTTTTAGCACATATGACAATCCTGTGTGTACAAGTAAGGGTCTTTTATTTTAATTTCAGATTTTACTGCATTTTACACATACGTAAAAACAGAGAACAATCTGCTGCTCCCCTGCCTGTATTTATTATTTTAAAATGAAAGGAATACCATAGATCTCAAGTCACTAGTGATGTAGCGTAAGCGGTGGGAGGTCATATAATATCCCACACCGACCTTGCCAATACCTAAGGAAGCGTGAATACTATAATGAAGGGGCCATAAATTATTATAATTTCTACTAGGAATAGCAATATCAAAGGTCCTCCAATGGATCTTTGGTAAAGCTAAAAGGGCCTAAGTAGAGAAATCGGAGAACTATTCCTTCATGAGGACCTGTAATGAAAAAGCAATATCATAAGTTACACTACAAATACATCAATAATATGACAAATGTTATCTTAAAAATAAGTCTTGACTCATGAAATAATGACCAACACTATTCTTTCTATGTACCATTTAGGTATTATTTCAGAAAATATAAATGGTCATACACAAATGCAAATCATAAGAAACACACTTTGTTCATAATATCACAGGTTAAATATCACATTTATCACAAACAGACCAATTCAGAGATCATCAAACTTAGGTGAGAAATGGGGAGGAAGTAAAGAGAAACAAGTAAACATCAGGGTAATCAACAATTCATTTACCTTTCAGCAATTAGAGAAAAACTAATCCACAGCGTTCAATTAGTCAAGAAAACGGTCTCTACGGCCAAAGGAGAATAGTGTGGGCAGCATCACCAGCCGATGATGTGCAAAGTCTCTAGGTAAAGAGATTTTCCATAGTCAGGATATCCAGCCAGTTCAGGAATCAACACAGCACAGCATAGAGTATACCACAGATGAAGGACAAGCCACCAGAATGTGAACGAGCCGAAGATCATTTTCCCACCAGCATCTTTATACTGGCTTCGCAATTTTGAGTTAGAAACTTTCCTGAACACTACAAGTTACTCTCATTGGTCAGAACTAGGGGAGGCGAACATCTCCTAACAATGACTTTACAAATTTCACTAAACAGTCTTTGCCTATAATTGTATAACTTCCTAGAGAGAAAGAAGAAAACTACAATGACATATTTTGTAACTACATAGCAATAGTTTGATTCTCAATCCTTGCCCAGACAGGGAAGAGTCATACTATTCTCCGCTCTCTAAGGATGTAAATGTTATTCTTACAAGGAGATCAGGAAACAACATGAAAAGAAACAAAGGAGCATGGAGGCACATCCCCTGACCAATACATTTCCTAAGTCCTACATGTTTTGGCAAGGAAAGACAGTGAGAAAAGACCTACACTACTTTCACGAAGAAATAAAGAGCTTTTTCGTGTTTGTGATTGAATATTCCTGCTGTTTCAGGAAACATAAGAATATTAATATTAGATACACAAATTAATAATTCATAACACTTATAAAGAAACCTTCCACTCTACATGTATTATTCTAACTCTAAAACACGTGCAGCTTTGCACTTTTTCTGTTGTACCTTCCAAATCTTCACGTTTTTTAGTAATTTCGGTTTTCACACTCATTGGTAATTTATTAAAACACACCCATGGGTAGATTTCCAGAACAGATTTTTATTAGCAAAAATCATGCTCCATCAATCCCCCATTTGATGGGATCTCAAACTCTCACACCAACTCATATCAGATTACTATCTGATAAATGAACAATCAGAATGCAATAGTTCTCATTTGTTTCAGCCTAACACCCTCTATATCCTTCCAGGCATCTTAATAAATTCTCTTCGATCTTCCATTTATCTTTCCTCTCTTTTCCTTTTTCTTGCATGTCACTTTCCCTTGGTAGGCTTACTCCTGTGACACTTGTAAAGCAGCATTATCATTAGTATGCTTATAGCAATAGCAAGTATTGGTGTCAGTATTCTCCCTAATAAGCTGTTAGCAAAATTAGAAAACCAGTTACCTATTGAAGAAATACCAATGTTCTTCCATGCACCATCAGCCTTCAGTTTTGACAGATCATCATGTAAATGAGTAATGTTAATAATATATTCCCTCCAGATCCCTACTCTTATCAGGAATATAAGTGCAACATTGTCGAATCTTTAACATACTACAGAGTCCGCTTTCTTTTGCCAATAACACATCCAAGGCAAGTCTAAGTTGTAAAACCATGGTCCTCACAGCCACCATTTCACTATCAACCATTAAAAATCCTCCAGCGATATCCGTAGATGAATGATTTTTCAAATTTTCAGTGAATTTAGAATAACCCAAAATGAAGGTATCAATGCACCAAATATATCCCCATTTATTTCAGCAGCACTCAAACCCCTTTTATCCCAAATTAGTTGCTTTTCATTGGTTCCATGTTCATCATTCACATCATACATTTTTGGAAAGACAATTCCCATATAACAACAACACCCATACCAATGTGGTGGTGACCTATAGTAGGCATTTTTACCACAAATGAAATACACCCCAGGTTAAACAGGATCTGTACCCCCCTTTTAATCCTCTACCACTGGAAATTAAGAATGTGTGTTCACATTCACTGGAACCAATGGAACGATTACTATAATCTGTTTTCTGCCTCAGTATGCAAAGCTTTCCCCTATGAGGCCAATACAGAGCCATTGTACAGTCTTCTGATAATTTCCTTCTTTATGTGCCCTTGGACGCTCTTTACTCTTCTGTTCAGCAGCCCTGCGCTTAAATTCTCTACGTCTATCTTCAACAGAATTTATGAAATTAATTTCTGCACCGTGCAACCTACAAGTCAAATTATGCCTATGTGCATAAACTGTATCTATCGTTTTAATAATATGAAAAACTCTCCCAATTATTCTGCATCTTTAGCACTATAAACTATATTCATATTCTTTCTAATAGTAATTTCTGAAAACACTAAGTCATAATTTGAATAATAATACTGAAATACCCCTTTAGCATAATATAAACTGGTTAGTATACTACACGATATACCATATGTTAGTGGTAAGTGGTGGTATGTCACACCCTCAGACACAGACGTTGGTAACTGCATGCACACATAACAATCTCTTGCATCCATTGTATCCACATATTCATAAAGTAATTTTGTAAAGACATTTCACAAATAATCAATAATAGGCTTATCCAAATGTAAGGCACTATGAGTTCTTTTTTTTATATTAATCTCTGCATCTTCTTTCAATTAATTTTTAGTTACCAATGTCACATGCTCATTATTATTAGTAGCAGTATTTACTATATTAATGAACATAAAGCGTGGTAACACAAATGTTAAAACCAATCATACAGGCACTGTTAATAAAACACAGAAAACACAAACATTGAAGCATTTTCGCCTACACATTCCCTGATTCGGTTTACCAGTATCAGTTCTAATCATCTTCAAAAACTATGCAAAAGAACAGTCAAAAATTCTAGCTAAAAATGTACTTGAAAATAATTAGTAATTTCACCTGGCTAGTTTAGTTTGTGCACTCCAGACTTAAGCCTTGACCTCTTCTTCAAAATCCAAAATCCACAGCTTCGGACACTTTTCGGAAACTTTACTGGAAATGTATCACATAACCCTCCTCTCTCTTTTTGAACAACCGCTTCAAATTAGGAGTTCACTTAGGGCGGCTTAAAAGAATTATCCTTCTTCACACAGAATCTTAGAAATTCTTTTTCCCAATCATTATTTGAAGCACTTTCACTTGCACCTACAACCACATAAGTCCATTCTGGTGCTGAGTATTTCTTGTTTGCTACTTTTATTCTCTTTGTTCTGTGAACTTAATTCTCTTCTTCTGCCTCACTTTGCTCTGATTGACACAATACTTCAAGTATTGTTCCAGGAATTTTATTATTGACAGAGTATTTCAGCTTTTTCACTCTTTTTGGCCACTTGTCTCCCTTTTTTGTCCTTTTTCCACTTTCATTCTCAACTGCAGTTTTTGAATTTTCTTCAGATGAGTTCCTCTTTCTTTTGTCATTGAAAGTTACAGGAGATGAAGGAATCACTCTGTTCTCACCATTAATAGCGACAGTGTTATCCTCACTAGTCCCAGTAACTTGTGCCCACTCTACTCCAACTTCAACCTGCTCTGGAACATTTCTTTGTTCACGCCTCTCTTCTTCAGCAGTTTCAAGTGGACTTGGGATCTTTCTCGTGTGACTTTCCTGAATCTAATTCAGCAGACCACCACACTTGACAGATGTTGTAGTCACCAGTTTGATCTGGTAGGGGCAATGATAGCGAAGTTCTAAACAAGATTTTTGATATGTTTCTTCACTGCAACCCAGTCTCCAGGACTTAGATTATGGCCTTGTTCTTGTTGAGCTGTTGTCGCAACTTCTCCAACCTGATGAGACAGAGAACGTACCACATCAGCCAATCATTTACAATAATCCAGTACCAAGTCATCAGTAATGTTTATTAGTTGATTTGCTGGAACTGTTGACTGTCTCATAGCCCTGCCCATAATGATTTCATGAGGAGACAATCCAGTTTCCTTGTCTGGGATACTTCTTAAACTCATTAACACTGAGAGCAGTGCATCAGGCCATTCCAGTGTTGTGGAAGCACAAACCGTAGTCAACCTTGGTTTTATTGTGCCGTTGATTTGTTCAACTACCCCTGAAGCCTCAGGTCTATAAGCACAGTGTAGTTTTTTCTCAATCTGTAATGTTGCACACATCATCCAAATTATTTCATTATGAACATGTGGCTCTCTATCTGATTCCAACGAGACTGGAAAACCAAATCTAGGAATAATCTCGCTAAGAAGCAACTTAGCAACTGTTAAACTGTCATTTCGTCTTGTTGGATATGCTTCAAATCAATTAGAAAACAGACAGGGAACCACAAGGGCATATTTTAATCCATTGCACTAGGGCATCTCAATGAAGCCCAACTGCAGTCTGGTAAATGGACCAGCTGCTATCCCAATTCATTCCATGCTAGCCACTGTCTTTCTACCTGAGTATTGCTGCTGATAAACTGTACACCTCTAACAGAGACTCTCCGTAATCACTATGAATTTGGGATTAACCATGTCTGTTGAAATAATCTAATCATTGCAACTCTTCCAATATGTGTCGGTCCATGATGGACTCTAGCCATCTGTGAAAGAATGCTGTCTGGAATGACTATTCTCCCATCAGTGTACACCCAGACCTCATCATTTGACCTACAAATGTACCCCAATTAAATCTACCCTTCTTTTTCAGAGCCACTTGCTTCTTCTTGTAAGTCTCCCACTTCATCCCAAGTTTCAACAGATGTGAACAATTGTTTGCATTCTGTTTGCTCAATTTGCTCATTTACTGACGGTTTCACATTAATCGAATATGCATTTAAAGAACAAAATTTAGCAATTTCATCTGCATATCTGTTACCCAGGGTGATATATTCACAACCAGATGTATGTGCACTGCACTTCACCACCCTAGTTTGTTTCCCGGAAACTGTAATGCCATCAGTAAATCTTTTACAAACTCTCCGCTTCTAATTGGTGAACCCGAAGAGGTCAACAATCCACTTTGGAACCACAACTGCCCAAAGTCATGTATGACACCAAAGCCGTATTGACTATCCGTAAAGATTGAAACCCTCATTTGACTTGACAAGATACATGCTCGGGTAAGCGCTTTCAACTCAGCCACTTGTGTAGAAATCATTAATTTCAGACATGATGCGTTAATCACATTTGCCACTGTGCAAATTGCATAGGCATCTCTCAAACAACCCTCTGAATCTCTCCAACATGAGCCATCCACAAACAGAAGAACATCAGATTCAGGAAGCTGTGTATCCTTGATATCAGGCGTTGGTTTTTTGCACATCTCTGTCACATTTAAGCAATCATGATCTAATTTATCAAGAACTTCCTTACAGTCTGGAATTGTCAATAACGTGGCTGGGTTTAGGCTATTACACCTTATTATTGTCACATTTTCAGCACCCAGAATCCCTTTCTCATATTTTGTGAAACGGCTAAATGTCAAATGTTGTGTTCGAGTGCGCGTTAATAAGATCTCAACTGATTGTGGAACAAACACTCTCAATGAATGTCCCATTACAATCGACACGCATTGTTCAAGACTCACACAAGTAGCAGCAACTGCTTTCAAGCATCCTGGTAACGCTGCAGCAACGGGACCTAAAGTAGCAGAAAAATATGCCAGTGGTCTACCTGCTGTTCCATGTGTTAGCGTTAGAACTGAGAGTACGCAACCCTCACGCTCATTGCAAAGCAATGCAAATTCTTTCTCAAAGTCAGGCATCCCTAATGCTGGTGCTCGACATAAACTATCTTGCAAATCTAGAAATTTCTTCATACATTCCTCATCAAGATGTATTGGATCTCTCACATTTTTATGTATCAGTCTCCAAAGTGGTTTTGCGATCAGTAAAAAATTCACTGTCTACAGTAACCGACGATTCCCAAAAACATTTGAACTTCTTTCTGTGTTTTTGGTGGATTAATCTGCATGATAGCATTTATTCAGTCCTGAGAAAATGTTCTAATTCCCTTTTAAATGATGTTTCCAAGATAAAGCAATTCAGTCTTACAAAATTGTAATTTTGTCGGTGATACTTTATGACCAGCTACTTCCAAATGATTTAGTAAGGCAATTGTATCTGTCACACAATCTTCTCTAGTCATTGATGCTATCAGTAAGTCATCAATATACTGGACAAGGACAGAATTTCTCGGCATGACCAATGACTCTGAACACTTTTTCAATATCTGATTGAAAATCGAGGGGCTTTCTGTATACCCTTGAGGAACTCAGCACCATGCCAAGACACGGTTTCCAAACTGGAATGCAAATAAATATTGGCTATCCGGATGGCAGTGGTCTACCTGCTGTTCCATGTGTTAGTGTTAGAACTGAGAGTTCGCAACCCTCACTGCAAAACATTGCAAATTCTTTCTCAAAGTCAGGCATCCCTAATGCTGGTGCTCGACATAAACTATCTTGCAGATCTAGAAATTTCTTCATACATTCCTCATCAAGATGTATTGGATCGCTCACATTTTTATGTATCAGTCTCTGAAGTGGTTTTGCGATCAGTGAAAAATTCACTGTCTACAGTAACCGACCATTCCCAAAAACATTTGAACTTCTTTCTGTGTTTTTGGTGGATTAATCTGCATGATAGCATTTATTCAGTCCTGAGAAAATGTCCAAATTCCCTTTTCAATGATGTTTCCAAGATAAAGCACTTCAGTCTTACAAAATTGTAATTTTGTCGGTGATACTTTATGACCAGCTACTTCCAAATGATTTAGTAAGGCAATTGTATCTGTCACACAATCTTCTCTAGTCGTTGATGCTATCAGTAAATCATCAATATACTGGACTAGGACAGAATTTCTCGGCATGACCAATGACTCCAAACACTTTTTCAATATCTGATTGAAAATCGAGGGGCTTTCTGTATACCCTTGAGTAACTCAGCACCATGCCAAGACACGGTTTCCAAACCAGAATGCAAATAAATATTGGCTATCCGGATGCAAAGGTATTGAGAAAAACGCTTGACACAGATCGATCAATGTGAACCATTCTGCATCACATAGAATTTGATACAGGATCACTGCTGGATTCTGTACTATAGGACAACAAGGTATAACAATTTGGTTAACCTTTCTCAGGTCCTGTACGATCCTGTACTTTCCATTAGGCTTGCAAATTCCCATTATATGTGAATTGCGTGGACTTCCTAATATCTCTCTCGAAATTCCTTGTTCGATCAACATATCTATCGCAGGTGTCACTCCTGCAATAACATCAGGACTCATTTTGTATTGTGATGTTCTTGGAAACTCTGCATTCGGTTAGACTGTAATCTGAATTGGAGCAACTCCTTTCTTCAGACCAATATCTTTTCCAAACGAATCCCACACATCAGACAACACCATTTTTCTTAACTCAACAGGCAAATTATTCTCTGTAAGCAATGGACAGAACTCAATTCAATTCAATTAAATTTTATTTGATTCAGACCTCGACTGAGATCAACAAATACAAGGTAAAATCATTATTAGTGAATTAAGCTAACATTTTAAAACTCTTTCTTAGACGGCAAAATGACGATATGTTGCGGTCTGCTTATACAGCGTTTGATTGTATAAGTATATTAAAATTATGCATTTTACCTTTAAAACAGCTGTAAAAAACTTTTAAAAAATTTAAACAATTTATAACATCCAAATTCATCAACTGGAGAATTACACAGCAAGATTAATTCATTTGATAGAATAGCATTATACTTTAATTGAATTGGAGTTATATATCGTTGTCGAGCCTCTTCCATACTTGGATTAGGACAAATTAATAAAACGTGGAGCAAATCTTGGCGTCCACCATGGCACAGTTCACATATGCCTTTAGGGTTATTTGTACCGTACCAACTAGCTGAGACAGTTGCTAACGGGAGTTTGCCCATACGCAAGAGTAGGATACAGCGCCTTACCCCATGTTCTAACTGAAATCCTAGATAGGGAGCTTGAGTTTTAAATTCTATATTTTCTGCGAACAGTTTGTAATGTTGTAACTGGCTGCAATATTCCTTGTCCTTTACATAACTGATTCTTGGGACCAGATGTTTTAAAAAGAGCTTCAGGGGCGCTCGTGACCACTCCTGTAACATTGATACCGTGCACTGTGAAATCTCAAAAGCTTTTTTCAAATTCCTATTAAAAGTATACCCAGATGATTCCTCTCTAAAAGTTTCCAATTTTAATAAGTGTCTTAATGTATTTGGTTCTGCATGTAGGAGATTATAGACCACCTTATGATATTAGAGAATTTACGGGCAAATATTCCCGCTAAAGATAACTCAAGGCGGAGAGCTTGAACTGGCACCGAATGAGACACGTTTACCAGTTTTCGGAGTACAATACCCTCCTTTACTTTTATGTCTTGCCATGTTTTAATTTGTATATATTCCATGGCGTATGATAGAATTGGTGGAATTTTCATACCATAGACTTCCAGCATTGGTAAAAAATGTTTATTTCCCGTAGAGCGATATTGATGTTTTAGAGCTCCAACATGGGAGTCTGCCTTCCGACTTAAGTGTTGGAAGTGGGCTGCATCTTGTAGATTATACGTAAATAAGCGGCCCAGATAGACATACTCTTTTACTGACTCTATTGGTTTGCCTCCTAATGACCAAACATAAGATGGAGGTTTCCTTCTGCCACAAAAAGAAAGAGCTTTAGTTTTAGAAATATTTGGCTAAGCTGCCTTTTGTGTGGCCTCTTCTAGAGGCCTCTGCTGCCTTGACGAGCACGAAATAATGTTTTTGAGAGAAAGGTGCCAAGGACCATGTTTCTTGTAGCAGCAAAATAGAAGGTACATTTTCCAATATAACGGACATCTTATCTATAGTATTTCCTGCGATGTTCCATGATACTATTAGTTGACTATTGCTAAAAAGGCAGCTTCAGTTCCTTGTCAGACTTATTCCTGTTCAGAGATCCCGCGATCCATGCCCAGGAATTTTCATCCGATAATGACGTTTTCCTTGTGTCTGAGCCATTCCAAATTTGCTGAGTTCCATCTTTTTCCGAAATCCATAGAGGACTATCTTGCTCTGATTTCCTTGTTCCACCTCCCGCGCCCTGCTGGTTAAGGTTAGCAAAATTGGCCCCGTCTTCGGCATCATCTTTTGGTTGATTACGAATTGGGCTGGTCTGTTTAACTATTCCGAAGTCGAATTCATTTTTATGGAGAATGTCTTATTCTTAATTATTATATCTGGAATTATGTTTGACCAGAACTCCACGTGGGCCACCGAGCAGATCAATTTAATTTAGAAAAGTTACTATTTATGTGGTTAATGATTGTAGAAGTCTAATTTTGTGTAATAAATCATCTATTCTCCCACAGTTTAATGGATAATTACTGCTGGGAAAAATGTCAATAAATACTAGGGTGCTTGAGTCTGTACGTTCCAGGCCACTCCAATGTTCCTGGTTAGCATGTTGAGCTTGAAAATTACGTTTCTTCATTTTAAAAGGTTTCATTGAAAAGTTTTGTGCTAGAGGATTCAAATCTTTTGTGGTTTTTACTTCGATTTGAGGTGCTATTGAAAGCTGCTGCTGAATAATATTTGAGTGCTCATTTCTGCTTTTCTTGCCTGGATTCACAGGGCAAAGGTCTTTAAAGAGTGATCTAAGGGAATATATTTCATCACTAGTGGCACAATTAGATTTTTGATTCCATTTAGATTGGGTTCTCCCCTCTGGGTTGCCTTCTGCTGTACCCGCTTTCCGTGTAGCGGAGAATTGCTAGAGGCTGGGGATTTTAGATTGCACTTGTCATCTCTTTCTATGTCAAGCTGTAAATTTAATGGCAGCAATTGGGCTATTTGAACCGGTTGAATGAGTTGAGTCAGGTGTTTTTTCCTTTTTTTATTAACCAGATATTGTAGGATTCCTGTTTGGGTTTCTAATATCTGGTCCGTATTTTCCAGGTTCTTTTCTAGAAGTGTTAACATAGAGTCCATAATTCTCTGCAGTGATAGTATGGTACCTGATACAGGGTCTTGCCTGTTTACAGTTTGGCCCGCAACATAACACGGAAACTCAGAGGAATATGAGAAATCATGTTTCATCTCAACCAGATTACTCGGAGTACTAGTTAAAATATGTGCTGACTGCTTTTTTAAGTCTTTTGTATCGGGGCGGCAAGGCGACGTCACATTGATGTCTGGAAGAGTGAAATCAATTACTGCTATTTGTCTAGGACCCTCCTGTGACTCTATTTTGGCCTTATGCCCCGACAGATCTTTCCTAGGCCGAATTTCCGATGTCTCTTTTAACTTAATCTCTTGGGATGTTGCTGAATATTGCGCTTTCCAGGGTTCCAATGTTTGAATACTTTCATGCGCAACATTCTTGTGAAGTGAGAAATTAGGCTCTGAGCTTTCTTGTCTTTCCACTACTTTGTCTTTATCTATGGTAACAGATTTCTCCTGCTGATCCTGTAGGGGGATCAGCAGGAGAAATCTGCAAGGTAGAATTAGAAAACTATCTCCACGGCCGTTGGAGAATAGTGTGGGCAGAATCAACAGCCGATGATGTACAAAGTCTCTAGGGAAAGAGGTTTTCCATAGTCAGGATTTCTAGCCAGTTCAGGAATCAGCACAGCACAGCACATAATACAGCATACCAGGGATGCAGGACAGGTCACCAGAATGTGAACAAGCCGAATATTACAAGTTACTCTCATTGGCCAGAACTAGGGGAGGCTGACATCTCCTTACGATGACTTTACACATGTCACTAAACAGTCTTTTTCTATAATTGTATAACTTCCTAGAGAGGAAGAAGAAAACTACAATTAAATATTTTGTAACTACATAGCAACAGTTTTATTCTAAATCCAAGCCAAGACAGGAAAGAGTCATACTATTTTCCGCTCTCTAAGGATGTTAATGTAATTCTTTACAAGGACATCAGGAAACGACATGAAAAAAAACAAAGGAGCATGGAAGCACATCCCCTAACCAATACATTTGCTAAGGCCTACACGTTGTAGCAAGGAAAGACCAAGAGAAAAGAAAAATCATTTTCTAGTTTCTAGGCCTACACTACTTTCACAAAGAAATAAAAAGCTTATATGTGTTTGTGCTTGAATATTCCTGCTGTTTCATGAAGCATAAGAACATTAATATTAGACACAAAAATTAATAATTCATAACCCTTATAAAGAAATCTTCCACTCTACATGTGTTATTCTAACTCTAAAACACGTGCAGCTTTGCACGTTTTTGGTTGTACCTTCCAAATCTTCACATTTTAGTAATCACAGTTTACACACTCAATAGTAATTTATTCAAACACACACATGGGTTGATTTCCAGAGCCGATTTTTATTAGCAAAAATCATGCTTCATCACTAGTAGTGAAGATTGTCTGCACGAGGTGCTAAAAGTGTGCCGAATGTGCAACTGAATGTATACAGAAGTACATGCACACAAAGACACGAGCCTGGAGTCGTGGGCAAATGTTTTCAAGTGCGTGCATTGCAGCAGTGTATATGTGGGCCATTGTTGCGCTAACTACTTCAAGGCGCCCAAATGTGGGTACGGTTTCATCCGGTAAACAAATGTGGAACTATACTACAGTTCAATGTTATCCCAAACACGGCTAAATATAGTAAAAAAATTCAGAAAGATAAATATTGTAAACCCGGGTGCATTGATTATCAGGGAGCTAATAAAGTGTAAGGAAAGAGGTCAGAGCATCGTCAAGAGGCAAGGCCCTTAGACGTAAAATGAAGCTGCGATCATACAAAACTTGCAAACACATCACATACACAAACCTGTTTGTCCATCATT
Source organism: Lissotriton helveticus (assembly GCF_964261635.1). NCBI lineage: Eukaryota > Metazoa > Chordata > Amphibia > Caudata > Salamandridae > Lissotriton > Lissotriton helveticus. The sequence goes on from NC_136061.1 coordinate 728,819,797, forward strand.
ATGGAAACGAGTTTGACTTCACCTCACTCCATGGAGGACGAGATCCAGGGCATATATTTGCCATTCTTCGATTTTATATGATTATTTCCTATTTATCTAGAGATTACACATATCATCATAAGCTGCACTGGCCTTTCAGAACTAGACAAAATAAAATTAAAGAGAAGCTTGATATATCGTGAGTGCGAGGACAGCATGCTGTATTCGCCACTTGCTTCCCTGGAAAGACTTCAGTCAAAAGCATCTTCAAATTATTTTTTATCAGAAGAATCTTGACAAGAGATTGATTTAGTTTTGCCTGGTGGTGTGGGTTAAAGGCCTTCAGCGCTGCGCTACAGTCATGTATCTGTTGCCACAATCTCTGCTGGGCTGTTGAGAAGTGGACATCAGAGAGCTCTACCGGGAGTGTGATGGAGTGTCAACTTCTGCAGTTTTGCTGCAGAAGGCCTTTTGAGCCATCACTACAGGTTAAAAATGACCCCTAACAATCTTCAGAACCACTCTAGGGAGTCGGGCAAGGAGGTAGCAAGGGTGCTGCTGGGAATTAGCAAAGCCAAATGATCTACCTATTAAACAAAAGTGCCTGGATGCTTTAATCCATTCAGTTGTTCAGCCATCATGGGCGATGAGTGTATTCACGCTTTTCATCCATACATTCAGTCAAGACATCCTGAATTTATGCTTATATTCATCCACACATTTTTGTCCCACCCTCTCACCCATCCATAATACCTCACAAACGTCAATTGAGAGCCATTTTCAGGTATCAGTCAGCTCTTTTAGTTCTGAAAGTTTGTGAGATTACTCCAAATAGAGAGGGTGTGCTAGGCTGTGAACGGTGTCAGAGTGCTACCAGTAATCTTAGGAAGCTACACTGTGAGGGTATGAGATTAATAGGATTAGTTAGCCTTCTAATCTGTGATGCGTGCGAGAGTGCTGTCAGTTGTGGCAAAATGATACTCTGTTAGAGGTACAAGTGCATATTTCAGTGGGTACATCGTGTTTTGCTACATCATGGTAATCACATTGTAATGACCTTTACATTGGTATGTTTTACCTCTGTACACCTTTACATCATAATTAGTTGGTAAGTATTATTTCTAACCCAGTGTGTATGCTTGTCTGTGTGTGCGTGTGTGTGTGTGTGTGTGCGTGTGTGTGTGTGTATTTATTCACTGATAAAAAACAAAGGTTAAAGCATCCTTATAGGTAGGTGAAATGTTCAGTAACAATATAACATTTTAAAATAATAAAAACTTAGAAATTCACCAGTTATATTTATAGTTATCTCAAGTGACTATAGCTTGAGCCCTGTCGTATCTATAAGTATCGCCCCGTCGTGCACAGTTTTCTCATCAAAAATATAATTGCAAATGTTGCAGTGCTATTATCACTGATGCCATAGAAGATATCATGAGTGATGCAATATGTTGGGTAGTTAGCAGTTAAAGTTACCTTAGGGCACGATTTACAGTTACTTGAGATAAATATAACTGGTGAATTTATGTTTTTTTAGTTAAAAACGTTGCTTTGTTACTGAACATTTGAACTAACTATAACGTTCCCTTAACATTTGCTTTTTTTCTGTGAATTTCTAGTTTTTTTTACATAAACTAATATTTTAATACTATACATTAAGCCACGTCCTTCAACAGTGGTGTAGTGTTAGAGGCACTCTTGTGGTCTGACATCCTGTGATGACCTTTGACTACCATTATTTTAATTGGCTTTGGTGTGTTATTTTATCCCAGCCTGAATGTAAGACGTCCTGCATATGCCTTGATTCTCTTAAAAGTTTATTTTTTGTAATCTTGCAGTCTTTCAGTGGGAGCTGCCATGGAGCAGGACAGCCTTGTCGAGAACAGAATGTGTGGGATGTGCATTTGACAGCATGAGAGAGAGAGAGAGGTCTGAAATTTACTTTTTGGTTTTGAAGTGCAGTGCTATGAGCAAATGTGCACAAATGTGCATTGTGTTGTACATTGGAAGTATTATGAAGTTCTTAACATTGGCTTTGACATGGCTTCATGTCATCCTGAATTCAGACTCTCCCTGGCATGAGCTTTATCTGTGTGCACTGCCGCGCTTGCAAGTTGTTTGGGTTAATCTGTAGTGTAGTTCCTATTATCCCAATAGGCTCTGCGCATTGGAATAATATCTTCAATAGTATAGACCTAGGGCAGAGGTTAACTAGGTCTTCTACCGACGATATTAGACTTAAAGTTTTGTGTTTGCCAGCTAGCTCAGAGTTCACTAGAAACTTTCTCGAATAGGCAAGGAGGATTTTAACCTCCCTGGATAGACAAGAAGGGATTTAGTTTCTGACAACCATAGAACATGACAACTTTGCTCTCCCCTAATCAAGAGTGTATCTCTAGAGTCGTGTGAAAACAAAAGACAACTTATTTTACTCAGTCAGTTCAGTGCATTCTTAGTTTCACCAGATTGTAGAGAAAAGGAAGAGACGGGCGTGTTCAATAAAAGATGTTATTTATTGATCAGTCTCCTTTCTCATACAAGAGAAATGAATCGCTATTATTGTAATACTTATAGTTAAGTAAAGTGCATACAGTAAAGACAGAATTATAAAATATTACTGTAAAAGCATTGATATGGTTTCTGAGCCATATGATACTTTAAAATGGATAAAATAGATACATACATATATACATTTGACTAATCATACTCAACTGGTGCTTCTAACCACGCCTACCCCAGTGTACCTGACCTAAGCCTAATACGTGGGCGGGAGTAGATAAGTAGCAGTTTAAGTTAAGTTTGTTTGCCAAGGGACTGATTCGAGAATTCTCTGCAAGGGGTTATTCAGTTCTGTCCCTGAGATCTAGAATGATGGAGGGCTGGTATCTCTTATCCCAGGTCTTGATATTCCAGCTGCCTGCGAGGGCTGCTTGGAAGCGCCGGAGCTGGATTTCCCAGCAGGAGAAAGGCAGCGTCTCGTTCTCAGCGCGTCAGGAAGGCGGGGCAGCGCCTGTGGGCTTCGCTCTCTGCTGGGCTCCTCGGCACGTCTCGCTGCTCCGATCTCGTCACCACCGCATGTGTTTGCTTAAGGCAATGTCGGTAATATTTATACCTGAAAGGTGCCGAGATTGACGTAAGGATGGACATATATACGTCAATAAGGAAGTCATATGAACGGGCTCGTTCGCACATTCTTTTGCTGAAGTTCTCGGTGAAATCAAAACAATGGTTATGGGAATTTCCCAGGTCGCTGTAGGTTTGATTTGTTTTGAGAACTCCGTATGCCTTATCAGGGGCTGGAGGAATATCGCTTGTCTAATTAGATGGCATGCGTTATGACCTAATCAGATAACGCGCTTCTGTGCCGTGGTGTGGCTTAATCAGATAACGGTTTTTGCACCGTTAGATGGCTGCTAGTTAATTATTAACCAAACCAGGGTCAGGAATAGGGGAATCGATACAGTACCTATAGGAATACATCACACCCACTCCACGTAGACTATGTCCATATTTACAAATCTAGGCATAGTGAACCCAGTAGCGTTTGTGTATACCGTACCACCCCAAAATACATTCATATGTATCCTGAAAATTTTGAAACATAATCACATGTACTATCACGTGTACTATATGCACAAGCAGTCTAATAATGCTAAACATATAACGCATATTTCTAAATTCAACATGAATAAATGCGAAAACCACACATGAAATGGCTCTTAATACAGAAAAAAAAGTGCGAGACCATTTCATCACAATCATAAAGTTATGTATAATAGTGCTAGAGGATAGCGAATGTCTTGTGACTACCTAAAATAGAAATTTAGTTCTCTAAGAATAATGTCTACTTTAAGCAGAAGATAATTGTCCCAAAAATCGTAAATATTTTTGAATGTGGGGAAAAAGGTTCTTGCAGTCTGAACAAACTGATGAAAAAATTGTTCATATCGCTTTTTAAGAAGTTGAAGGCCAAATTCAGCATGTAGGGAACTCCAAGTGCTATTTTGCTCAAAGTTATTCCTGCTGCTCTGTTGAAAACATCATATCATTTAGACTGTTGAAAAAACTGTCAACAGCTTCTTGCGTAAGTTCCACTAATTCGGAAAAGGTTGTTACCATGCATTCATGAGCCTGAGCATGATTGCCTCCATTGATGTTTTGATCAGCATAGCTGACTGAAGGTCGTACCTGATCGATGCTGCTTTCATCTTGTGCTTGACTACCCCTCAATCGTAGTGGTGAAGTCTCCACGAATGCCGTCATCAGGATTGGTAGCCGCTGGGGACAGCACAATGCATGAGCCGTTACCGGACCCAACAAGGTATCTGCGTCCATTGGCACATCCGATTGTAGTGCCAGACAGGTGTCCAACACGCATTCTTCGCCGCATAGCAAGCACCTTAATACAGGCATAACACAACTTTGCCACATTGGTCTGAATAAAAGAGACCAAGTCATGTTTAGGTCCCGAAGCCGTGATAGTCCAAGGACTTTAGTTATGCGGTCCCGGTAGCCAATGGCTAGGATCATTTCTTCCCTTGTCGCAGGTGTTTTGTCTGTGACATGGTTTGCCATAGCGAAATAACAGGATCAAAAATAGAATACCCGCTACTAGTCCCAAAAGGAGTGGAAGTCCGCCAAAAATGGAATGGACAAAGTCTGGAAAAATACCCAGGATGGCTTTGAATGGAGTTAAAGCACCCGAAAACACTGCTTTAAATACACTGGAGACACCAGTGGTATCAGAAATATTTAAGATTTCGTTCAGTATTTCTGCGAAATGTATGGGGGAATTAGTTGATAATAATGAATGAATCTCTTCTGTTGTCCTTGCAACTTGGAGATCATACGTTTCTTTTGATGACGTGAGCCTGGTCGGCGTCTGTAGGAGCACAGTCTTCATTCTGCTTAAAGTATCTATTCGAATAGAAGCAATTTTCAAATCTGGCCATAACCTTGCCTCCCTGTCTGGAGAATCGTTAGGGAACAATACTCGTTCACAGCACATGACCTTCCTAGTCACGGTTATGAGATAAGGTTTTCCGGGCAGCAAACTACAACATCTGCGATCTACTATTAGAATGTAACTCCCGTTCGAGAGTCTCCTAAAGAATGGTTCTATTCGTGTTGCAGGTGTGCCTAGCTGGTAACATGAAAGGTTATTTGAAGTCCCTTCACAGGCTCCATGCAAACTAATACCCTGACACAGAAGTGTACCGCTTAGTGATCTTGCACAATTATCGCCACTGAGAAACACTTTCTGGCCTTTATTACTGACACATTCGTGTGTATAGGGCAAGTTCCATATTGACTTAATGTATCCTTTACCCAACCTTTCATACTGGCCTGCCTGTATATATTTTTGCAGAATTGAAACTGGAAAGTAGTTATCGGAATATTTATTATTCCATGTATTATCCATTCAATGACAGGTCGTTCTGACATTGTCAATGGTAATCTCTCAAGTTTTTCAATGCTCAGAATTGTATAGTCAGCACCCTTCTGTGCCAAACTGATTTGTTTATCAGTAAGGTTAAAGATATAAAATAATGACGTTGTGTTGATTAAACGCCAAGGCACATAGCCAGAACGCAGATTTTGTAACGTCCAGCCAAGCTGTACAATAGAACGCAATTGGGACTGACCGTGTTGTAACATCAGTAAGTCTTGCGATATTATATCGATTGCTGAGGACACAATGCTGTCCAGAGAATATATTCTGGAGGACAGAGTCATTAACCCATTGTCCACCACAGAAAGTGATTTTTCCAAATTAATACGGTCAATTTCCCGTATTTTTTCTGCTGTCTCAATTTAAGTTACTTTCCAAACTTCGTTATAAGCTGCATATATAGAGGCCGCTATGAAACGTTTTTGACGCTGTTTGCGTGGTCCCAATATGAAATCACGCAAGTCAGCACCTTCTGTAAGTAAAGTTAGGTGTTGCTTAATTTCAGCCAGTGTGGACGTTCGTAGCCATTGAAGGCAGAGCTTTCCCACGCTGTAGGTGGTTACTATCCCTGGATGTTGTCTTTGGGAATATCTAGGGTCTGGCCTAGTCAATTGAACCCCTGTTTTTTGTTCAGGAATCTGTCTTGACAGTTATTTGTATCTGTGGGCCAGATCAACCATTTTTTCCATTCAGGATGTGTTCTGTTTTGGTTTAATATATGGTTTACGTCTATCTCAACATCTATAGAGCTATTACTGTTCATTGTTGGCTTTGGAATAGACGGTTTGTTCAAATCTTTGATTTTGGCTAAGCCAAGACAGGTAGTTTGTTGAATAGTGTCATTCAAGAATATAATTTGTTCTGGGATCATGCAGGCTCTAAACAATGATTCTATACCTTGTACTTGCCAATCTCTTGTACCCCAAACAGTTTTTGCTTCAATATTATTGTTCCAGAAATCAAACCCAAATGTATTCATTTGTTCAAAGAATGAATCGGAATATATCAATTTTGTGTTTGTAAGCATGGTCTTCATACCTGTCTTATTTGACAATTTTAAATAAAATGTTTCTGCATTACTTGTGTTAAACCCTGAAAAGTATGAATATTTATCATAAAATGTTTTAGAGCTGTCTTTTGGAGGAGTAGCACAATGTTCCCATTGGTTATAATTTAAAACATTTCTAGGTTGTGCAGATTTATGGAGATAATGGTTACCATAGTGGTTGTAGCAGAACATCTGATCATAATTAGACGAACCCTGCAAATAATCATGTTCTGTAAATTTAGCAGACATCACAAGATCAGACATCATATCATTAATACTTTCAAAGTCCCAATCATCAGCAAATGAGCTCGGTTTTACAAAGTCACTCAATGAGATCTTGAATTGGTGTGGATACTTCAGGATTTCAACCGGACCATAGATTTCATAATCAGTTTTGTCCCATGCTACACCGCCTGGTATAGGATTGGCTGTGAAGTTCACTGAAGAAAGTTCTCTTTTCTCGATGTGTGAAGATGTGTGTGGTTTAAGGACCAAGTTGATTTTCTGGCTTGCTGTCCCATTTTAGCATTTTTTCCTTCAATGAAATGTCCCAAGCATAGTACCATGATGAGCCAAAGAATGAGGATAAATGCACCGAAGGCCACCCAAAATTCAATCCATGGAGAAATCAGATAGGTTTCTTTCAGCTGTTGAAAAAGTTCCTTAGCTTTGTCTTTAAAAGTTTTTGTTGATGGCTGTTTCTTTGCTTCACTCAGGTCTTCAGATGAATCATCGAAATTGATGAAGTAGCCGGATGCTGTTCTGTCAATTGTTCCAATTGTTTTTGGATTTTGCTTTGTTTCATTAGCAAAGTCTGCAGTTACATCATCATAGGTTGTTGTTTCTTGATGAAAAGTTTTAATTTGGGTTTTAAGAGGTTCAAGTTCCATTGCTTTGTTGCACAGTCCTTGTTGATTCACTGTAGATTTTCCAAATGTGATCAGTCTTCCAGTTTGAGCCTCTGTATTCGTAGCAAACATTGGTGTTCTGCTACTTCTTGGGAGTCCACTTGGCCTACTGTTTGTTATCGGCCACATGATTGTGGTTTAACCAGGTCGATGGATACAACTCGGTTCTCCTTTTTACCAGCAAGGGGCGGTAGTACTACTGATCTTGTCCCGTTGACAGACAAGACAGGAACTGCTTTTCTGTAAGAAGGCCCAAATTCCTTCTTTACCGCGATCTTCTCTCTGACTAGATCCCCGACTTTTGGAATCCAGACAGGCCGTGCTGGGACAGGTGGTTTCTCTTCAGTGGTTGTTGGCTGTTGTTTCAACTTTATGTTGCTCAGGTCTTTTCCTGTTTCATTTAAGTCCTGTAAAATAGCCAAACGATCTTTGATATCAAAGCTTTTGTCTTTAACCACTGAAGTCTGACTATCAAGATCTTGGATCATCATTCTAGTCCCGAACAATAGTTCGTACGGACTGAACCCTTTCAGAGAATTCCTTGGCAGGTTATTTAGACTACGTTGGACACTTATTAAATGTTTGACCCACCCAGCTCCCGAACCTAATACCTTTTCCGTTATAGATTGCTTTATGTCTTGGTTTTTTCTTTACACCATCCCGTATCCCTCAGGAAGGAAGTGAGAAGAGTCCCGCTATGCTATGCTCATTTGGTCATGCTTCCCTTTAAGCCTGAGGGCTAAAGGGAACACATTATTCAAAACGTAGCATGCTCCTAGCGTATATGCCATTATAGACTTGCAAATCCTTGTATAACAGTCCAGACGTCAGCCGAGCGCTGGGGTCTACATCATAAGTGAAAGTTGGTCTTTTTATGTTAATATAACGTTTTTTCGTGATGGGTACTTTCTTATTGTTGTTGTTTTTCTGGAGCCAAGTGCCATGGAAATTGTCCTCCTCGCTCGCCACTGCGATCTCTATTGCAGTCTGGGCAGTTTTTTACAAAAATGTGATGATGCAGGCTCATGCCTGGCCACCAGTACACTGATTTTAATTCTTCCAGAGAATCTTTTAGCTTAAGGTGTCTGAGACCCTCACCCATATGTGCGTCTGCTATTAACAAACCTCTCCTGTCTGTGTTTGGAATTACTCTATCCCCCACTCCAGGGATTCGAGCAAAAGGGACTGAGTTTGCATCGATTATGTATGTATAATTGAGTGGATAATTGATCGGTAGTGCTGAACAGTCGCCTTTTGATGACGTTTTCACCGCCAGCACAGTTTCACCGTCAATGTATTCTACTGCACGCTTTTTTGTAGCTACGGAAGCCGATTTTGTTGCTTCCGCTGTGGCTGTCTCAGCCAATGAATTCCCTGCAACGTGAACGCCATCACGCTGATGACTCAGTGAATGTATCACGTGAGTTTTTGGTAGTTCTTTCTTTAAAAGAACTAATTGTCCCCAAAGCGCTTTCTGCTTTATTGTGGCACCTGTGTCATCTTTGTAACCGTCCATTTCTGTAAGTCGTTATTGTATGATTTGACGCAGTAATACGAATCGCACACTATGAGTGTCGGGAATTCGCGATCGGCATTATCTAGCGCCATTTTTAACGCTATTATTTCAGTTTGTTGTTCTGAATTATTTTCCACTGAGTGTGTTTTTGTAAGTAGAGGTCTTAATTTGCCTCCGCGCCACACTTCTTTTATAATTTCGCACGTGGCGTTGTAAGCCAGCTCTCCCCAAACTGAGGGTTGAGCATGTCCGTCTGTATATATTACACAGGCGTATTGTCGTAAAGGCAGAATGTCGATTGGCAGAGGGTATTCTCTCTCATATTTTAGAAATTTAAATTCTTTCATTTCCGGGTCAAAATAGTATTTTACTTTGTCTGTAGCAACAGAATTTACCCATTGTACCCATTCTGGATTTAGTGCAGTTGTCGGTAAATTACATGGTGTTGTTAATGCCTCAAAAGCTGATTCTGCTGTTCTGACTGTTACCTGTCTACCGTCTGCTTGGCATTTTTCCTTTGCTACAGCTGTTTGAACCGCATGAACAATGCTTTCCTTAATGCTGAACCTTTTTTCAGCTTCTGTGTACAAATGTGATTTGTATGCTATTGGTACCTTCTCTCCCTCATTAGAGGTCAGGTATGTGAATCCGCATCTTCCTGGGATGACTCGAATCACAAGGTTGCGTGTGTTGTCACGTGTTTGTAATTTTGTTTTAACTAACATATCTGTTTGTAAAGATCTCAAAATTTCTGTGTGTTTTTGAGTCCAGTTGATTCTTTTAAAATCTGGTTTTATTAGATCATAGAGAGGTTTAATTCTCTCTGCATAATTTATGATGTAAGTTCTTCCGAAATTTAGGAAGCCTAGAATTGATTGTAAGTTTTTCAGTGTTCTAGGTGCTTGGATTACAGCACATTTCTCTAGGAAATTGTCGGCCAGGCTTTTGCCTTCACTTGATAGTTCATATCCTAAAAACAGGACTGTTAGATGGGCAATCCTTGACTTTTTAAAGTTGAATTTGTAACCCTCTGCTGCGAACCCAAGTATTATGGTGTTCACTCTCTTCAAGTGAGTATCCAAGTCATCATCTGTTAGATAGATGTCGTCAACATAAGATAATGCCTCGTCATCATATGTTTGTAGTAATTCAGTTACTCTCGCTGAGAATAATCCTGGGCTGTTCTTGAACCCCTGGGGCAAACGACAGAATTTTTTTTGCGTGCCATTTATTGAGAACACCGTCAAATATCTGCTCTCTGGTGCTATATTTTGACAAAAGAATCCATTAGAAATGTCTAATGTGGTTTTGTATTTTTTGCGCACTATGTTATTCATTAGTGCAGCACTATGCGAGTTTTGTACTGCAAATGTTTTGCAACATGAGTTAAGGTGTCTGTAGTCCAAAACTAGACGATATGAATTGTCTGGTTTGGAGACAGGAAACAAAGGGTTGTTCATTTGTGAGGTGCAAGTTTAAATCACCCCCTGGTATTCAAGTTGATCTAGGATCTCTTTTACCTGTTTTTTAGCTTCTTGCTTAATCGGGTACTGCCTCTGTGCAGTAGGTTGTGATTTTAACTGGATTTTGTGAGGAGGAGAGTCCTCATCCCATCCCACATGATTTTTATATAAGGCAGGGGCTTGAGCTACTGCCCACTTTCTTGCAAGTGTATATTTTTTATGAATTGGAATATGGTTTGAGAAGGCAGGCATAATTATTTCTTCGCCATGTGGGCACTCCCTGACAAACTCTGGAGGCCAGTCTCGTTCAGCTAGAAGGATGTCATAGTCCTTGGAGAGATTATCCCAAAATAGACCCCTTATTTTTCTAGTCTTATCCCCCTCTATACGCAATGTTATTTCATATATTTTATGAGGTTTGCTAACTCTGGTATCTGCAGTTTCCACCTGAATGTATTCATTCGTGTCCACTGTCTCCAGATGATTCATAAGGACTTTGCGAGCTATGCTCACTTCTGCTGCACTGTCTAGCATTGTCTGAGCCCATTCTCCGTTTTTCAGCTGTGTCCTCAGTATTCTCGGCATTGTTGATTACTTTAATACTGGCTACCTTCTTTTTTGGAAATTGTAATTTTTTATTCAGATGAGCAGGTTCTTTGTCTTTGGACTTGACGTGCTCTTCCCTGTGTTCTGATTGTCCTCTTCTTTCCGATTTCTGTGAGGAAGTCTGAAAAGATTGAGAGGGACGTGTATCAATATCTTGATATCTATCAGGTTTTTTTATATTTTCCCTATTTCTAAGGTTGTATTTTTTTACAGAGGGCTCCCTTTGGGGAGACTTGCATCCTTGATCAGGAGATCTTTCTCTCCGCCGAGGAGACCTTCCTCTGGACTGGAATCTTTTTTCTTTAGGATTGGATTGTTTATTTCCATCCCAGCTCTTTTTTTGATTGTTTAAATTATTTTTTATAAATACCTTTTCAGGACTTTCAACTAGTTGGGGTTTCACTGGTATTCCACCCAAACTATCTCTTCCTAGTTCTTCATAGGATTTTTCTATGATTCTGGCAATTTCAGATGGTTGGTCTGCTATATTTGTCTCTTTTAACCTCTGGCGAATCGCCACATTTGCTGCTTCTCCCTTTATGTTGGCTAATAATATTGCAGAGACCTGCTTGAAATCTTTCAGTAGTTTCATACCGAGAGTTAAGGCGGGTTCTGGACCGTATTCATCTTGAATTTGGTTTTCGCACATCTGGTATTACTGACATGGATGGAACACCATGTGTTTTTGTGTAAATGGAAGCAAAGACTGTTCCCCAAGTGTCACAGTCCTCCACATGTGGTGCGATTCCCATTGGGAGACAGATAGTCAGAATCCTATGTTTCTCAACAGGGGTGGTATCTGGAAACACCGCCTCTATTTGAGTGATTTTTTGTGCTAGCCAGAAAGGAATTTGTTCCCGTTTTGCGGGTACTTTACCTAGACAGGACTGTATGTTCTGAGGTGTAATTTTATTTGTGTTCCCCTGGTGAGGGATCAGCTGTGGAATTTTAATAGCTGGTTGGACTGTTGAAGTCCGCATTACATATTGGACTAATTGTCTATGTATTTTTATTAATTGTTTTAGCTGTGCTAAAAGCTCTGGTGCAGGCATTTCTTCAATGTCTGGATGTGGTGTATATCCGGCTAGGACCGGCCACATTGCTCCTGGTCTACCTAGTGGACCGAGCCTGGTGATGTGATTATTATGTTTTAGGTCGCCATGAAACAACAGCAGGTGCTCTTGGAATTTGAGTGGTATTTCCACTTCTTCGAAAGGAGTGTACTCACTAGGAGGTTCCTCTATTTTGTAATAGTGGAAGTCCTTTGTTACAGCATTTGCTGCTGGAAAGTTTATCCATGAACAGAATACCTCTGTCTGCCGATATTTGTGTGCCTCAATTACGAATATGACTGTACCACCTCTTGGTGTCAGTCCATTTTCTATAAGTTTTAGGGTTATAGATTTCCTTATGTTGACCGGGATGAGTATTGCATCTGGGTCATTTTCCAGCAGAGTATTGTCTGCTATTAGGAGTTCAGCTGCTAGTCTCACTGTCTCCCTTTCTTCTTCAGTTTCTGACATTCTACTGTCAAGAAGGTTATTTTGTTTATTTGCAGATCAGGTTTCTATGGAAACAAAGATTAGATGCACAATATTTTGGAACAGTGTATCCTTCAACGTTGAATAAACCAAGAACCATACATAGGAGTCTCCTCCTGCGAGGTTTGGCGGATATGACCTTTCACCCACTCCAGACGTCTTTGGAGTATTATGGGAAGAAAGGGGTCTGTGTGAAAAAGCACGACTGAGTTACTCTAATGTCTTGCGTTAGTTTTATTGCCTATCCAAACGGTTGGGCGCCATGTAGTGTAGTTCCTATTATCCCAATAGGCTCTGCGCATTGGAATAATATCTTCAATAGTATAGACCTAGGGCAGAGGTTAACTAGTTCTTCTACCGACGATATTAGACTTAAAGTTTTGTGTTTGCCAGCTAGCTCAGAGTTCACTAGAAACTTTCTCGAATAGGCAAGGAGGATTTTAACCTCCCTGGATAGACAAGAAGGGATTTAGTTTCTGACAACCATAGAACATGACAACTTTGCTCTCCCCTAATCAAGAGTGTATCTCTAGAGTCGTGTGAAAACAAAAGACAACTTATTTTACTCAGTCAGTTCAGTGCATTCTTAGTTTCACCAGATTGTAGAGAAAAGGAAGAGACGGGCGTGTTAAATAAAAGATGTTATTTATTGATCAGTCTCCTTTCTCATACAAGAGAAATGAATTGCTATTATTGTAATACTTATAGTTAAGTAAAGTGCATACAGTAAAGACAGAATTATAAAATAATACTGTAAAAGCATTGATATGGTTTCTGAGCCATATGATACTTTAAAATGGATAAAATAGATACATACATATATACATTTGACTAATCATACTCAACTGGTGCTTCTAACCACGCCTACCCCAGTGTACCTGACCTAAGCCTAATACGTGGGCGGGAGTAGATAAGTAGCAGTTTAAGTTAAGTTTGTTTGCCAAGGGACTGATTCGAGAATTCTCTGCAAGGGGTTATTCAGTTCTGTACCTGAGATCTAGAATGATGGAGGGCTCGTATCTCTTATCCCAGGTCTTGATATTCCAGCTGCCTGCGAGGGCTGCTTGGAAGCGCCGGAGCTGGATTTCTCAGCAGGAGAAAGGCAGCGTCTCGTTCTCAGCGCGTTAGGAAGGCGGGGCAGCACCTGTGGGCTTCGCTCTCTGCAGGGGTCCTCGGCACGTCTCGCTGCTCCGATCTCGTCACCACCGCATGTGTTTGCTTAAGGCAATGTCGGTAATATTTATACCTGAAAGGTGCCGAGATTGACGTAAGGATGAACATATATACGTCAATAAGGATGTCCTATAAACGGGCTCGTTCGCACATTCTTTTGCTGAAGTTCTCGGTGAAATCAAAACAATGGTTATGGGAATTTCCCAGGTCGCTGTAGGTTTGATTTGTTTTGAGAACTCCGTATGCCTTATCAGGGGCTGGAGGAATATCGCTTGTCTAATTAGATGGCATGCGTTATGACCTAATCAGATAACGCGCTTCTGTGCCGTGGTGTGGCTTAATCAGATAACGGTTTTTGCACCGTTAGATGGCTGCTAGTTAATTATTAACCAAACCAGGGTCAGGAATAGGGGAATCGATACAGTACCTATAGGAATACATCACAAATCATGTTCAAGGATTGTTTTTGTGAGAGATTGTTTAATGTACCCTGGTAGGCTTTCGTGAGTTTCATCAAGATATAGGCTGGAACATGCGAGATTGGAGAAGGGGATGTGGGAATTCCTTCCTGCCAGGGAATGCTTGCTTGGAAGCTGGCCAGTTCTGGTAAGATTCCTTTGGCTCAGGGCGTAAGGTTTCTCTCGAATCTTCTAGTGTGTTTTGAAATTATAAAGCTGAGGGTGGTTGACTTGGAGACTTGGATTTTGAAATCCAAATTGGGACGGACCCGTCTACTTCAGAGCGAATCCCTAGTTGCTGAGGGTCTTAACCATGGCTGTTAATCCCCCAGTCAGCAGTGGACTAAGATGCAATGTTTGTACCTGGTGAAGTGTTGAGTTTTGACTAGTGCCGTTGTGATGCGTGGTTCCAGTGGCTGTGGTCATTTGAGGTGTTTGAGCTTTGATTATTGCCATTGTGATGTTTGGTCAGCGGCTTTGATCATTTTAGGTGTTTTCTCTGTGATGTGTGAGTGAGTCGAGGTGCACATCCAAGTAATCATTTGATATATTTAGTGTACATACATAACTTTCTGATCTCTTGAACGACGTCCAGTATACTATATTTTCTTGAGTGTTATCTCATTTTATTTGCTGCTTGTTTATTCATCAGTTTTATTCATGCATTTAACTGTAGCATTTACCAAGTGTGTTATTATTGATTGCATATAAACATACATCTCTTTGTGTATTTTGAATGTTCTGCATTTGGCATCTGGGAAAGCCTTTCTGTTAGAGAGCATTGTGTAAAATAAAACACCATGCCTTATTCTAAAAAGAGAGTCTTTGCATTTTGTAAAATGAAACCCTTTTCTAAAGGTGTTCGTTTTGTGTTAATGTCTCATGCCTGGCCGAGTTTTGAGCCACCATGTGGGAGATGTATTATCTGAAAGGTGAACCAAGACTAGTGCGCAATGAGGGATTAGCCAAAGGGCCTGTCCTGTGCCAGGCCCTTTGGCTAATCCCACCGCAAGCAGCCTGCCCCACATTTCGAGGTTGGCCACAGGGCCTGGCCTATGCTGCTTTCTCTGGGCAGGAGCGATATGTGTTTTGTTTCTCTGCCCGAGTGCTGACCTGCCTTTTTATGCTCCTGTCTCACAGGAGATTGAAAAAATGCTCCAGCCAAGAAGGAGCAAACATATGTTTCTCTGCCTGTGCTGGTGTGGGAAGTGAAACTACTGTATCCCGGGATAGGCTCCCTGTGATACCATAATTGAGCCAGTCAAGGGGATGGCCTCCCCCGGGTCTTTAAAGGCTCAGGGAGGGGTGGTCACACAGCCCCACTTCCTTTTATTTGCTGTCACGACCCTGGGAGATAAGGTCCCTGGAGCCTTTTTAATACCTGGGCAGATGGGTTGGACGGCCCCCTCTCCGTTTATGTACATTTATGCCCCTGGGGATAGGATCCCTGGATTACTAATTAGGCTTTGTCAGGGGGCTCACAACTCCTCCCTTCTTTTATTTACCCAGATCAGGTGGATGGGGTTCGCATGGCCCTTGTAGAATCAGGGAGGCAGGCCGGGCACCCCTCCCCTTTTTAATGCTTTTAAGACTTCAAGATGGGGGTACATCTCCCTTGCCCTTCTTTTTTAACTTGACCCTGGGGAATGCCACCTACAGGGCTTCTCGGATACTCAGGAAGGGTGGCCACATGTCCCTCTCCCCAAATTAATACAAGCATCACTCAACCAGGCCCGGGTCCACCCTGTTGTTTAAAAAAGTGCGGAACCTGCACTTGTTTTTTATTATTTTTTTTTAAATTATTGTTCCTGCAGATTCACGGATCCTTCACAAATTTGCTGCAAAATAGAAAACAAAATGTTTTTGCCCCAAGTTGGGGTTCCACGGGAATCCCAACAACAGGCCTAGGGCATCAGAGTATTCCTATCCTGCCCCCTATATATATATAACATGGCAAAATATATAAATATTCACAAAAAACAACACAGTAAAAAATCACAATATGGTAATAAAAATGCATCTCAACCACGGGCGAACTAAACATAATGCCACTATAATAATCTTACAGACCACATCTTTTTCTATTCTGTATTTCAGTCGCTAAAAGATTTGCTACGTAAAAGGATTCCTGTGAACTCAATAGCATCTGGAGATATATCAGTGCTAGTCTAGTTTGTTTTTATAAGTAGGGATACTCTCTTGTAAGCAGGTAGCCAAGTCTCTTAGATTGTATGATGTAGTTTTGTTGAAGTAGAACTTGCTTAGTTATAGGTTACAGGTTTAAGGAAACGCCCCACCAGGAGAAGCATCCTTGCTTCTCAGCCCACTCTCTCCAACTTCCATTCATACCACCCAGGCAGTCACGAACATTCCATGACCTCACACACACATGGGCTGAGCAGCAAGGAACTGGGAACTAATGAGAAGACGCATTGCCACAATTACAGGTCACAAAAACTTCCCCTCTCTTTAGAGAAACAAATGAAAATATAATTAAGTAATTAACCGGTCCCATAAAAATGACAACTCATTAAACATCAAATCAAAAGGACAAAACTTGATTCGTCCTAAAAAAATTAGACTTACAAATACTCAACAGGTTAATCCAATGTCCCCCTATAGCACACAGTACAATCTTTATCCATTGGGAAGTGCATTAATCAACATCAGGGTGCAACACACATGCC
The DNA here is from genome assembly GCF_964261635.1 of Lissotriton helveticus. Classification (NCBI taxonomy): domain Eukaryota; kingdom Metazoa; phylum Chordata; class Amphibia; order Caudata; family Salamandridae; genus Lissotriton; species Lissotriton helveticus. The sequence goes on from NC_136061.1 coordinate 728,836,628, forward strand.
TCTACAACACACCATACCCCTACATGCCCATAACACCTTAGGAAGGACATTACGCATATAACGGTACGACACACATGCCCCTACAACACACCCTTAGCCCCTTAAGAAGGACACTACAAAAATAAGTCTTTTTCACCCAGCACTCAACTGCAACACACAGGGAATCTTGTGACTATCGAAAAGGGTCTCTTTTCATTCCAGACTGTACCCGCAGAACAGAGAGCATCTTTTGAAAATAACAATGGGTGTCTCTCAACTCTCACTCCTCCCACACACAGCAACAGTCACGGGTCACAACAGTCTTGCAAAGTCCTTCCCTTTCAGTAGTGGCAGAATACAGCACTGATGTAATAAACAATAATGCTCCCAGAACATCACAAAGTGGAGTATATCCTGCGTGGAGAAATGATCACAGGTGCAGGGACCAAGATCCTCCAAATGTTATCTCCCTTGAGGTACTGCAAGCAAGCACTGTAAACTATTTAAACTAAAACTGGTTCAAAGGAAGTGATGATAAGGTATTGTAGTCTCTAGTAAATAGGTTCTGTTGAAGGACACTTTTTTAACACAATATAAGACTGTACGGTGGGTTCAATGAGCTTCCTTGATCCCAGTCCGCACTCGCAAAAGGCAAGAAGTGCCACTGGACCCACTTGAAGTTTCTCCTGAGGAGCCCACTGGGGGATGCAAACAAATCGGGTTGAACCTTTTCCTGTACTAAGATCTTATTATAGCAAAGGCAAGGGATGTTATTGGCTGCCTCAAAGGACAAACAATATTTAACAATTTTCTGATTTTAATGCAGGGCGGGATTAATCCAGGTCCTAATCCAGAGGATCAAAGACGAAAATGCCACGAGATCAGAAATGTACCCCATATTCAATTCTTCATGGGCAACATAGCAGACTACAGATTGAGGATCAGAGAGTAAACTTTTCAAGAATGTATTCTCCACTACATGTAGATCCCCAGGATCCTCATTGCCCTAGATATCACTCCTGTAACAGGTGATGGAAATGCATTTTACATTATATATCTTCAACAGAACTCACTTGGCCCCAATCTTTTGGCAAAGTCACGGCTAGTAATCGCAGCTCTTGACATAGAATTTGTTTTTGTTTTACGTAATGGAGCACATGAACCCCTCTTATTGAATAAAACTTCCAGATCGGAAAAGGTGCGTTCCCTGGTTATTTCAATACCATCTCCATATTTCTTTCTCTGGATTCTATTACATAGGCCCATTACCATAGTGTGGGACTAAGAGAAGTTACTGCTCCAATGCAACAAGTTCATAAACTCTATAATGGAATTTAGCAGATGCTGGAACCCGACAGCTGTCCTAGCCAACAGCACAGCGTTGTCTGCATAGAAAAGCGCAGTGCATGTTTGCCTTTCTCACTATAGAAATATCATTTAGATGATAGATGCTTGAAACCTTAAGTAGTTATATATAATTTTGTTACATCTTTGCTGAAGTATAATTCCATATGTCTTTGTTAAATGCATGTCGTGTCACTAATACAACTCTAGAAATGCTAAATTATATATTTGAAATTAATCTTTTCAAATCATTACAATTGTAGATAATTTTTTGACTTGTTCGTACCAGTTGTGAGTGAGAGTTAAAAAAAATCAAGATTTGAAGTGTTAATACAATGACAGTTTGACAGTCTTCACGAGGGTATCTTTGGAGATTTCCGATAGATTCTACTGAAAACTTAAGACTGAAAAAAAAAATGGTGGTAAAGAAACTGGTATCTTTCATTTCTGAATAAATCTTTTTCTTTTAGCACGTTATCTGATCCTAAACAGAATTACAAATGTCAAAAGTATATTCTAGAAGATTGCCATTTGAAATTAAAAAGAAAATACTTTTCAATCAGCGAAACTGCCATTAAATGTATCAGTTTCACTGGCTTTGGATAAGACATTATTTTGTACAGTATTATACTCACTGTAAAGCTACCGTAGATTCTACTCTTTTTTTATCTGCTCTGTGCTTGATTAAAATATATGATAAACACTTGTAAAAACAAGAATATTTACTCTTTAAAGTGCAACTCACGTTTTCATGAGGTATAAAAAATAATAAAACATATGCTCTGATTTAGAGAAGGAAAGTAATAGCGCTTGCATAAAAAATGATGGCAAAAATACCCTCTACCCTCATATGTGTTCTTATGTCCTAATATGAAGGTGTTGAAATGCCATTAGATAATTTTATTAGCACCAAAACTGGCGATGGACTGTCCATCGTGTTAAACCTAGGCAGTTAGGGGTTCATTACGATGGAGTAACGATTGCCACCGCCGAGCCGGTGAAACGTGAAATACCCCCCCCCCCCAATATTACGATGGTGGTGGGTATCGTGGTGGACACAAAGTCCATCCTCGGCGTTTCCGCCGGTCGGCAATCATTACGATTGCCGGCCGGGTGGAACTGGACAGTAATATGGTGGCGGAGCCTAGCATATTATGATATGGCTTGCAGACAGGCCTTACCATGGCGGCGGCCGCCAAGGAGAGGCTGGCGGGGATTGGCTTTGGGGGCCCACTGCGGGTCCCCGGGGGGTGCACTTGGCCTGCAGTTCCCGGCACCAAGTGGCTGGCACTGCGTGGTGCCTGCCACGTGGTGCACAGAAATGCTGTGCATACACTTTTACCATTGCGGACAGTGCTGCAGCCAGCAGTACTGTCCGCAATGATAAAAGGACAGGATGAGCCCGCCATACTGGCGGGCGCATCCTAATTGGGCCGGTGAGACCACCGCATGTCTGGCGGTCTGTCCCATCCCCGTTATGATGGTGGGCGGACATCATAATGAGCCCCTTAGTTCCTACTTCCAGTGGCAACACCCAACATTTTCCTGGTATTGTGGGAGAAAACATCCAGAACAACAGGCACACCAACCATTTGGATTCTGGAAATCTACCCATGACTTAATGTCAAATTAACTAGCATCTTTAATTTCTGAACTAATGGTTTGATGTACTATTCTTTCATTTGCAAATAGTGGTTCCAACTCGCTCACCAATTTTTTGGACATGGAGTCGCATTTTGCAAATTGACATTTGTTCTTATAGGTTAGTTTACAGAATACGAATCGAAGGGGATCATAGAATGTCCTCCTGTATTCAGCTTCAGGTACAAGCAGGATGGCCATCTCTGTAATTGCATTCCAGATTACAAAACTTTTTTTTAAAAGTAGACCGACCACGTTCCTTAATGGTAGCCATATATCCTGTTCACCGAAATATAAATCCCATAATATCCTATGGGCTTTAAATTTCAGCGGACAGGATATCCTTCACTGATGTGACAGAGTAACCCGTCCACAAAGATCTAAATCAGGCCCTTTGTTACCACCTCAACTCAGGAGTCAGTAACTGATCAATGGCTTGTAACTACCATTCTGGTAGCAAACTATTGATGCATTTCTTTCTGAATCTGAAAGATTAGGGGGATAGCCCTTTCATGCAGTGCCATACTTGGAATTTGGAACGGATCGCAAAAGCCCTTTAATGAGTCAATTTATTTTTTTCAACTCATAAAAGGGTATTTGTACATGTAGAAAATCCATTTTACATTTGCAAGACCTATGATGAGGCCCATATTTCTTTCTGTTTTAGACAATGGTATGACCCTAAACAGAATGTTATAAGCATTTCCCATGAGGATGTAAGTATATATCACAAATACTATGGCATTTAATCAGTTAAACTAAGTAGTCAAGAAATGCACTTCAAAAACACTTTCTAGAAGTTTCTGTTACCTTCCAGATGAAGGGAACTAGGTACAAAAATAGGACCCTCCGGCCTCACTCTTTAGCTCCCACCTGGACTTGTGGAATGACTCTTAGAGGACTGCCTGCTTCTGTGTGTGACCTGCTGTGCACTCTGCAAGACTGCTTTGCTGTACATGGAAGAACTGCTTTGTTGCCTCAAAGCTGACTTGAACCCTCGGAGGCCAGCCCCGCTGTGTAGGCTTGCACCTGTAACTGAGCCCCGTATTACCAGATAGGCTCCAAAGTCTAGTTAGCTGGCGCCCTGTGTAGAACCACAGGGACACAAAAGGTTTCCACCATCTTAACCCCACACCTGGACTCAGCATGAGTGAGTCTTGAACCCTCACCCGATGTCCCACCAGTCCTACACCCTTGGTACCAAGATAAGCACAATTCAAAATCGAGGACATAGAAGAGGGTTGGCCAAACACTGTTCAGAGAACCAAGAGGTGACTGCAGCAGCAAATCCTGTTCTACTGACATTTGCCAAAGGGGTGTTTAAACTCTGGAACTGTCTTCAGCTACAGCCTCCTGCTTCGTCACACTGGAGATTTTTGGCTTCCAAAAAAAAGGCTGAGTGCAAACATAAAAATCTTCACTGTAGCTTCGATCCAAGGCTTCCTGATGACAACAATTCCTCCTCAGACACCACCTGCAGCTTTTCCCCACTGAACTTTACCTACATTTTTTCTCAAAAATTTTCTAAGTCCGAAGGTAAGCGCTTACCTTACTTGTCCCAATCCACTTCTTGGATTCGAACCACGCTCGACCGTGGTGAACAATATTTTTCAACTTTGACTGGGTCTTGTTAGATGTCCGAAGCTGGCGTTTTAGTCTTTTAGATGCTAGTTCTTACCAAACATTGTACAATTCATAACTCTAGTTCTACTGATTAGATTTTTGTCTTTTTTTCCAAATATTTATTAATATGTACTCTATTTTTCTAAATTGTCATAGGATTTTTCGTGTGTTGTATTTTCACTTTATTGCTGTTTGTGTAACACATAAATGGTTTAAAATAGATAGGCCTAACCAGCGATATGTACAATATGAACACTCAGGGTGGTGACATCATTAAGTGATGGGAAGTTGTGCCTTGATTGACTAACCACTCGACTCTTATCAGGTGAAACAACCCTTGCTCCTACTTTCTGATGACATGATCTCAGGAATTTCTTGTTAGGTCCCAGGAACCCACTTCAAAGGCGCTTCTTGTTTGCAATATACAACAAGCTGTGGAAAGTTTCTCAACAGGAAACTGCTGAGAGACTGCATGAGATTGATAGGGTTAATTTAGAAAAGGCTTTGGCTGTGTTGACAATGGTATGACCACATTATCCTCCAGGATATTCCCTGGGCAACATAGTATCTTCTGCAATTGATATAATACAGCAGGATATGTCTATTTTACACAGGGTCAGACTGGCTACTGAGAATTTTGGTGGGCTGCCAAGCTGGGGGCTGATTTCACTCAGGTGGGGGCTGACTTTGTTGTTGGGGACCGGCAGGTGCTTCTAAATAAAGAAAGCAAAACAAATGGTTTTAAATCACACTTTAACCATTTGTTTTTCCATTGTTTCCTTAGAAAGGCCCGGTAGCCAGTCAAGTCCTGATATTACAGCATGGACAATCACAACTACTGCTATTAAGCTGGACACTTCAAAAACTACGTTCTGGCCACGTGCTGTGGCTTTATATCAACAGCACCAGTTTATTTTCTGCATATGACCTAACTGAAAAACAGATATTGATGGCACAAAGAGATGCAAAGTATACCATGTTGCACATTGAAAAATTAGATAAATTACCTTACTTTGTGGCTGAGACACCATTCACATACTGGATACTCCATGGTTACATTACCCTACCGGGCACGACTTTCCAATTTCAATGTAGTCACAAATACCACCAAGTAGGCAGATATGAAGCTCTAGGGGATGGTTATGTGCATGAATACTGGGAATTAACATTCAGGTTTAAATGCAGGAATGGGGACGCAGAAGTCTTTCTTAGCGGTTCAGACTGTGAGAATGCTTCAAGCAGGTACTTGGTATGCAAGGACATTTCACTTCATGGGGCTTGTAATGCTTCTATTGCAATCTAGTCCTGTTATCTGAAGGATTCTCCGGCGGTCGTGATCTGTCCGGTTTATAGGCTGCTCTCTAATGGGAGTTACTTCATGCTAAATGATCAAGGCTGCTGCGCAATGAAATCAGACATCGCTTATCTGGTGAAGGTTAATTCTATAGTTACTTGTTGAACACCAGTATTGTTCCTATCAGCCTGCAAAGTTAGGGAGGCAATGCTGTGGCCTTTTGTAAATGTTTCCGACATACCCTTTGATTCTCTAAGCAAACTGAAAGCTATGCTTTTTCAAAGGAATGTGGCCTTAACATCTGCTGTAGTATGGCCTGAGGCCTGCTTTGCGCGCATGTTATGTTAGCATGCCTTATTAGAAGTTTAAACACCATTTTACCTTTTGCTGATTTTGCATACAACATTGCATAGCTGTTTTTGTACGTTAGCCTTCACGAAGGTCTATACATGAGAAAAGGTTTATTTTCGGCATCTCTAGACTTACATCGTGCCCCTAGTCTGAACAGTGAGTGCTGAGCAGTCAAGGTTATCAAAACATGTTCGCTGTTTTTCGACACGTCCATGTAACGCTCTCTAGACACAACAGTTTGGAAGCTGTGAGCCAAGTAAGGTTCTGACGTCCTTATTATCACAAACTCGCCATGATTTCACACACTTGGAAGATTGTTGTTTCCAGGGATGCAGAGAGACTATGCTGATCCAGATGTAATTTACTCTTACTGAGTGGAAAGGTAATTGGGTCCCTCAAAACAAGCCCAAGAGACCTTCTATAGTTTATAATACATAGTTCCTATATAGGGAGGGTGTTAAAAGTAGGTGCTATAGGACCTGTTTTCACTAACATAGCAATATGATTCCTCCTTATGTATTTTATGGAATTGTACCCATGCTGACCATATTATTCTTATTCAGATGTCTGCTTATGTTGGCTAAAATACTGCACATGAGATCACGTCGTTAAAATAAAAGTTTTAACCTTACCGTGTCTCTTATTTACTCCTGTTGTGGACTGGTATGAGAGTATAACCAAAGAGTGTTCTCACTTCCCACCATTCCCGAGATAGTCCTAAATCGCATGTTCTAGGTTGTCTAATCCTTGGTTACTTTGCTATAGGACAAAGGCCCAATGTGACACTGATGCTTTCTGGGCGGGGTTTTCTGGGTACAAATGTGAGTTTCTAGTACACCACAATTCACTGACGTCCTAGGTCTTTGTGCACAGTTCTGTGTATGATCAGGATCCTTGCAACATGGCGCCCAACGAGTGTGGTCTTAATGTGAGACACTTGAGTAGTGCTTATGTCAGTCTACGAGCCCCTCACTATTGTTTCCGGTTGACAGTAGTGACAGATAAAACCTACCTATAGTTACATAGGTCTATTCAAGCTTGATATTTTAAATCAGTATTCTATTGAATTACTACCCAGTTGTGCCTTTTTCTATTACAGTGTACTTCTCTATTACTTCATCGATATGGCTGTTGTTAGTTGTTATTCCAGCACACAGTCGCTTGGCTGTGGGAACTCATTTGCAGGACTACCTCGTTTCTTTAGAGGGACAGGCGGTGGTTTTTGTAGTCTCAGCTGACGCAGCGTACCTGTTTGAGTTGTTCTACTCATGGGTCACATTTCCTGCGGTAGATGCTGTGTCTGGTGTGTTGCACACTTATACCCCTTCTGATGCTCCTGCAGCGTACGCTCCATATCGGACAGTGGAAATTCCGATTTCTGCTTGGCGACATGCCGTTTGGTTTAATGGCGCCCTCCCACTCGTAATAACAGCGGTCAGACAAGGGCCGTTGTCAATTCCAGGTGCTACTTGGCCTGTTTTAGCTGCTTACACCCCGCATCCTCAGGCGGGTGCGTTAACAGCTCCGCAACTTAGACCCCTTTATGCCCCTGCTGTGTCAGTTATTAGGGGTCTGGTTCATTACATTACTCACAACCTCCCGGTGGGGCCCCGGGTGGTGCAGCGCATCCAGTTGGTGGGGCGGGCTGAAGCTTAGTCCCGTCATGGTTAATGCGGTCATGGGCAAGCATCCCCAGGATAAGGATGAGATGCCTTTTTGGCTTGCTGAGAAATTCGACCAACTGGAAGCAGTATTCCCGAATACTACTCCTGTGGAGAAACACAGGATTCTTACCATAAGTTTGCAGAAACACTTAGTGCCAGACTTAAATGACTGTACAACTTGGGGTGTGATTTTTGCGGCAGTCTATATTAGGTGCTTTGGCACCCCATCAATGGCTGTCCTGCCCTCTGTGATCAAACGTGTTTAGTATGAACATGGGCCGGAGGCGGCTGTGGAGTTGGGAAAGCGACTCGTGGGAGCGTTTGACATGGTACGCGATCTCGCCCTTGCAAATGCCAAGGGGGATGCTGTTAGTTTCCAGGTTTCTAATAATTTGCGCGATGTCCCCGCCGCCGAAAAACCCTGTCAGTTACAGAACATTATTACGGAGGCTTAGAAGACCGTTGGCCGTAATAGTTTGGGTGTTAAGTCTTTTGCTGAAAAACAAACACAGCAGCAAACTCAACAAGCGTCATCTGATGAGGATGACCGCCCAAAAGTTCAGAAACAGCAACAGAAACAGGGGTCTCATCCTGCATCACCTACATCTGCCTCTACTGAGCATACATATGAGTTGCGCGACCGCAGTACTATTGAGTCACCTGATAGATTTCAGGTTCCTGAACAACGTTCTCCTCTCTCTTTTCAGGAAACATCGGTCTCAACCACCGGTGGAGGAGGAGGCGGCAGAGGTCGAAGTGCACAACAGAGCCGTGAGCAGCCTCGCAAGGCTGACGGAAAAGGCAAGCAAGATGAGTCAAAGCGACAAAGACCCCAGTTTCAAAAGAAGAAAGTTGCTGCTGTAACAGCGAGATATGCCACAGATAGTGAGAACGCAGCTTCGGAATCTGACATGGGTGCTGGCGCTGTTGGACAGTGCAGCAGAGATTACCATAGTGCGAGAGGCTCTGCGTCCACTACTGAAGGTGACAGTGACTGACACCTTCGTTGTAGTTGAGACAGCAGACACTAGAGTGGCTTCCCCTGACAGGCTTTATAAAATTGTCCTTGTAATTGAAGGTGACATAGAACATACCATAAAAGGGGTATTTTGGGAAAATCTAACCACTACCTATGATATTTTGTTGGCGGAGGTCGACTGGCCCCCACCTTTTGTCTTAGCTGCTGCCCAAGGGGAGGAGGTAATCCTCCCTAGTTTCGCGTATACAGTGTCGAAAGAGCAGGCATTGCATTTTGCAGACGATTGGGCTAAGGCGCTTGCACCGGCTTTGTACCGTACTCACTGTGGGTGGGACAAATTTTCCCCTCGACATGAGATTCCTTTGCGGTCAATGCCACAGCCTCAACCCCAATACCCCATGCGTCGAGAAGCAAATGCTTCCGTTGCAGAAATCCTTGAACAATTGGAATATCAAGGTGTAATTGAAGCGTCTGTGTCTCCGATGAATAACTCCCTTTTTACTGTGACCAAACCGGATGATTCCTACCGTTTGGTATTGGATAACCGCCACTTAAACTAACATTGTCGTACGTGCGCGGTGCAGAATACTCACAGTTCTGCTCTTGTGGATAGTCTTGTGTGTAAAAGGTTCAAAACCACACTTGACATATCCAATGTTTTTTTGGCCCACAATCTGTCACCACTTAGTAGTCAATGGACAGCTTTTACCTCTGGTGGCAAAAAGGCCAATTTCGCCGTTTGGCTAGGGGTTATAAGAACAGTCAAGGCGTATTTGCCGCTCGGTTTGTCTCTCTCTCTCTCTCTTGGAGGGCATCGACACAGATGCATGTTCGTATGTGGATGACATTTATCTCACAGACGACGAGTTATGGCTGCATCTGTGCCGAGTGGACTGCATAATTTGCAATTTTGAGGATTTTGGCTACAAATTTAACTTTGCAAAATCTCACATTGCAGAGAACACAGTGTTGTTCCTGGGCTACGAGCTCAACAATGAAGGTCGAGGTTTGGCTCCTCACTTCCTGGAGAAATGCGCAATTTTGCGAGCTCCCGCAATACAGAAGAAATTACAATCCTTACTGGACTTTTTGAATTTCGGGCATACCTACATTCCCGAATATGCCCAGGGTATCAAGCCTCTTTACGCTTTGATGCAACCTTCTTTTTCCAAATCGTGCTGGCTGCCTGAGCATTCAGCCATCTTGCAATCTTTGCAGGCTGATCTACTTGAATCTAAATTCTTGTTGACCCGTGATAACCACACCAACCTGGTGATCAGAATCGTGCCATGGGCGGTGGGTTTCACGTACCTCACTTTTAATGAGGGTGACACAGTCCCTATTGCTTACAAGTCACACTTGCACACTTCAGCTGAGTTGCAATTTTCCACTGTGTAAAACGTTTTGACAGCAGTGCAGATGGCGATTCTTAAGGAACGTGCACTGTCGCAGGGAAAAAGCATTTTGGCTGTTACTCCGTATCCTGCCTTAGAAGCAGTGACGAAAGCCAGTGTACCAAATTCCAAAGCTTTGCATCCTTGGTGGATACAATGGGCCATGTCCTTGACATCCCCGGATGTCACGTCCATTTTTGATTACTCATTGCAGACTCAAGAGTACTTGCAATATGAATTTGTTCATCCTGCTTCTCTGTCTATGTGCCCACTTGAGGATTTCCATTTACACTGACGGAAGCGCGCAAGCGGCTACGAGTTCAAAGCACGCATATTCTTCGGCCTGCGCAATTGTGGTTGGTACTATGGTGGATGGTGAATTCAAGTCCGATGTCGTCCATAATCAGACATTAGGGGACTGTAGCGCCCAATTGGGAGCGCTCTGTGCTCTGATGCTTGCTTTGGAGTACACGGACCCCAGTGTGACCACTCTAATTGTAAGTGACTCTTACTACTGTGTTCAATCCTACAATGACAATCTACCCTTTTGGACTCAAATGATTATCGTGACTCCAAAGGGCACACAATAAAACATAAAATGATCTGGGTTTGAGTGGCTGAGCCTAAAGAGTGCCTGCCACTTGTCTTTCTAATTCATACTCTTGGTCACCAGCGTGTTGGAGTTCACGCTGTTGGCAACTGTCTCGCAGACGAGGCTGCAAAGACAACAGTTGCAACATATGCAGTAGCAGCGGTTACACATTCCAAAAGTAAGATGAGGATGACATCTTGGCAGCTATTGCCGCAGCAGAGAAGAGAGGTAATTACCCTAAAGGTTTCCCTTCTAAATACTCTTATCATTTAAGCCCTGATAAAGTTCCTTATGTGAGAATTAACTACGTTGGTAACAGATTAATACCCAACGCGGACCACATGCAGGTTTTGATTACAGCAGCCCATGCCGGTGTGTCAGCTACTGTTTCTCTTCTCCAGCAACGATATTGGTGGCGGGGTTTGTACAAACAAACATGTGATCATGTCCTTCAATGTGGCATTTGTCAGCAAAATAAACCTTCTACTTCTGCACGAACGCCCCAGACTCAGTTGTACATATCTAATAAACCACTTGTGTGTGTTTATTTAGATCACTGCGGTCCTTTCTTATCTGATACTGCGTATAAGTACATCTTAGTAGCAGTTGACTCTTGCACGCGCTTTGTGTGGCTATGGCCTCAAAGGAGTGCTGATTCCAGGACTGTCGTAAGGGATTTGCGTGTCCTTGTGGGAATTTTTGCGTGTTGTACCTTCCATTCGGACGAGGGTCCAGCGTTCACCTCTAAGGCATACAAGGATGCCATGGCTTCATTGGGGATCCAGGTCAAATTTTCGTCTCCATACCGGCCTGTGGGTAATAATGTTGTGAAGCGGATGAACCGTGACTTAAAGCAATAATTGACAGCGAAGGTCGTATGTACTGGCAGAGACTGGCTTAACCACATCAATAGCGTACAACGTGCACTAAATAATCTCCCTACAAAGTCTCTGGGTGGGTGGACCCCATACTTAATGCTCTTTGGCATCAAAATGTTTGTCCCGGACTTTGATGGTCTAGACATGGCGGCGGCAGCCGCATCTTTTGACATAGATGAGCTTTCTAATGTTTTGCAGAACCTACAAAAGATCAGATCAGAGACAGTCTTGCAAAGGAACACTTGCCCTCCACATCTGATGCTGCGTTGCAGATTCCGGTATTCGGCTGGCTACCCCGAGTTGGAGAACTGGTCCGAGAGGCATACAAGGATGCCATGGCTTCATTGGGGATCCAGATCAAATTTTCGTCTCCATACCGGCCTGAGGGTAATAGTGTTGTGGAGCGGATGAACCGTGACTTAAAGCAATAATTGACAGCAAAGGTAGTATGTACTGGCAGAGACTGGCTTAACCACATCAATATCGTACAACGTGCACTAAATAATCTCCCTAGAAGGTCTCTGGGTGGGTGAACCCCATACTTAATGCTCTTTGGCATCAAAATGTTTGTCCCGGACCTTGATGGTCTAGACATGGCGGCGGCAGCCGCATCTTTTGACATAGATGAACATTCTAATGTTTTGCAGAACCTACAAAACATCAGAGACAGTCTTGAAAAGGAACACTTGCCCTCCACATCTGATTGCTGCGTTGCAGATTCCGGTAGTCGGCTGGCTACCCCAACTTGGAGAACTGGTTCGAGAGGCATACAAGGATGCCATGGCTTCATTGGGGATCCAGGTCAAATGTTCGTCTCCATACCGGCCTCAGGGTAATAGTGTTGTGGAGCGGATGAACCGTGACTTAAAGCAATAATTGACAGCGAAGGTAGTATGTACTGGCAGAGACTGGCTTAACCACATCAATATCATACAACGTGCACTAAATAATCTCCCTAGAAGGTCTCTGGGTGGGTGGACCCCATACTTAATGCTCTTTGGCATCAAAATGTTTGTCCCGGACCTTGAAGATTTAGACATGCCGGCGGCAGCCGCATCTTTTGACATAGATGAACATTCTAATGTTTTGCAGAACCTACAAAAGATCAGAGACAGTCTTGCAAAGGAACACTTGCCCTCCACATCTGATGCTGCGTTGCAGATTCCGGTAGTCGGCGGGCTACCCCAAGTTGGAGAACTGGTCCGAGAGAAGATCGACAACAAGAAAGAATTCGGTCCTTCCTATCGAGCTCCAGTTGCCGTGCTTGGTGTGCAGGGTACAAGAACAGTCATTTTTCCTCGGCGAAAGGGGAACAGGTACATCTCCATTGACCATGTCAAACTACACAGGGTGGCCGATTCTTCATAGTATGACTCCTGACCAGCAATGGTGCGACACTCTGTTTTAGTTCCGGATCCTGTCATCGGCCCTGATGTTGTCATTGAAATAAATACAGTTACGAATCCTTTATTGAATTCATCTGCTGGTGATCCTCTTAATGACACTGAATATGCTTACCCCACTGACTTGTCTATGCCTGTTTTGGGGACCCGTGTAGCTAATCAATCCCGTTTTTCATTTGACACTGGCTCTACAACATCTAAGGCTCCTTCAAAAGTTTTGATTTTTGCTACCTGGTTTAAAAAATATTTTTTGATTCCCCCTTGGAATTACATTTGGCTGTTGCTTTTTGGAATTTTTTTTATTCATGTCCATCGGATTTGTGTTGTTTTTTTTGTTTTTTTAATAGACACTACGTTCAAGAAAGAACTTCAATTAGAACTTTGCCCCCCCCCACTCCACTTCGCACAATATGAAGATGGACCAGACATTTGTGAATATAACTGCTTGGCCTGTTTTAGATGGGATTGTATGGTATGCTGTAAAGTTCCGGATACATGGTCCCACAGAGGTTATTAATGTTCCCAATGTACTCCGTGTTTCTATGGGGGATGTGGTTAAACAAAATATTCGCTCTGATGATTGGGATGTCCAGGCTGTGGAGGTTTTGTTTTCTGATTTGAAATATTATGCTGCCTTTGATGCTAAAGATTTATATTCAGAGTCTGCAAACTATGGTGATTCGTACTGTTACCAGCATTTTGGCAATCACTTTCTGCATAAAACAAATTCATTTAGAAATGTGGTTAACTACACACAGTGGGAACATTGTCCCGCACCAGTGGAAGGCAGCTCAAAGACACTTTTGAAAAAGTTGTTTTATTTTAGTGATTTTAATAAATCCAACCCTGATGCATTTTATTTTAAGTTGACTGAGAAGTCCTCTTCCAAGGTTAGACTTATCCACACTAATCTACTGTATTCAAAGTCCTTTATTGACCAGTTGGCTATTGAGGGCTATGAATTGTGGAAGGATACAATTGATCTTAAATCTGTTTTGGGTTCTAAAAGTTGGCATGTGCAAGACACTGAGGCTTTGCATCGTGCATGTCTCATCTCAAACCATATGTTGTTTCTGAATGCTACTATTTCACAAACCACATGCTTTGGATTGGCTACTTCTAAGAAATGAATACTCCCTCTTATCCTGATTTGGGAGAATTTCCCCATTGGAATGATTACACCAGTACTTCCCTAAGTGATTTACAGCCCTGTTGAAAAATTCCTCTTTTAATGCCTCCAGCATTAATCCCGAAGCCTGGTTGCTATGGCAAAAAAGTGCAGATTCCTGCCAGCACCGTTTTCTGGGTCTGACCTCTGGCTATACAGAGGTTAGAGTAGATCTCTGTTTTGAGTCTAAACATGTCGGTCATGACCTATTCTGTAGGCAAATTATGTCAGAGTTGGCTCAGAGACTCGACCTTAGCATCAGTTAAGCTACATTTGTCCAAGCTGACTGACACCGTTGACTTAAATGATTTTGTTAAAGGTCCTGCTGCAGGCAGATCGAAAAGATGGATATATGCTGCTTACAACGAGGTTTGGAAACTGTCCCAGATTGAAGCTGCTTCTAGGCTCAGAGCTATAGATCAGGCCAATTTAGTGAAAGTGCTTGCCGTTGTAGATAATAGCATTAACACCCTTTCCTCCTGCATTTACACATTGGACAATATTGTTTCATCTGTTGTTGATATTGTGCAAGAAAACTTGCAGTACTGTACCATGGGCAGAATCAATTGCGTTCTGTTATGCAGTTTGCTTTGACTCTTCAGACGTTAAAAAATGGCAAAGTGCCATGGGATTACATGAACACAAGTTTATTCTTGCCTTTTAATTAGACTGTTAAACAACAATTTATGTCAATGTAGAATGCCACGTTTCCACTGTTCATATTGAAAAACTGGAGCCGTTACCATTTTCAGTGACCGAATCGAATTCTGCAGTTTGGCTCATCCATGGGTTAATAACTCTCCCTTTCCCCCTGTTTAAATTTGAGTCTTGCATGAAACACTATGCCATAGGTAGATTTGAACCTTTAGGTAGTGCTTATCTTCATGAAGTTTTGAATCTCCTGTTCACATATAGGAGCTTGAGGGAAGGAAAGGAAGTTTATTTGAAAGGTGAAGATTGCACATCCACACTAGATCATTCATTAGTATGTAGAAATCTGTAATTGCATGGTTCTTGCAATGTCCAGGTGCCAAATCTTGCGTGTGTTTTGAAAGACACACCCACCCCAGCTATTACACCAACTTTCACACTGCTTGCAAACGGTATTTAATTTTTATTAAATAATAAAGATTGTTGTGGTATGCTTGCCAGTTTTCCTTATATTGTTAGAGTTTCCCAGTGTGTGGTTTGCTGTAAGAATGTCTTGTTTCCTCCTCCACATGGGAGACTCGATGTTTCCATCTGGCCTTCTATTCCAACCTTGAAAGTAGAGTTCAACAAGATGAGTCGAATAAGAGCTCTTTTGTCCCAGAAGGAAGTCCCTCTTACATTTGTGCGTGAGACATTCGTCCTACTCGTTGCAAATACTCGTACTGAGGTGAATGCCTTATTAAACACAGACCTGCCCCTGCATTTCGGTACTTTAATTCACACAATCTTTAATGCCTCATCGACCACTGGCCTGACACATGTTTTTAAAGTAGTATTGTCTGGCCTTGTGACCTAATTTCAAACTGTATTTGTTGTGATACCTGCATTTTTTCATTAAATTTTTTTTCGAGCGTATTCCGCGGTTTGCCGTTAGTTCTCGCATAGGGAACGGGCATACTGCTGTTATTTTGTTTACTCCTTAATGGATGCACAATCTGTGCCCCACAACGATCTGCCCCAGCTGCTCCAGCTTCGTAACCGGATGCTAGAATACTATGGATCGCTGGAGTGTGGCGTATGGTTTATCTTTCCGGTTCTCATTCTTTCCTTGCGTGCAGCCTGTTTTCCTTGCCTGGATTGTGGATTTGAACAGGCCCTGGATTTGTGTCTCTGCAACACAGTGTCTCCTGACCTGGATTTTAATCTACTAATGAGTCCCTTAGTTGCTCATGAAATAGATTGTTCTAGTTTCGGGATTATGGTCTGCGCTGCGGCTCATGTGGTCCTGGCCATTTGGACTGCTGCCAATAACTTTCTGGCGCGCAGTTACATTGAAGTAAGCCCGAGTTGTCCACTGATGGTGATAGAGGCTCTGGCAATCGAAGAGCATGTATGTTCATTTCCATTACTTAATTGGATGGCTGAAATGTTCATGGATGATGACAACGACTTCCTATTGGAGGCAGTTGCAATGTATGGTGCATATACGCTGTTGGATTGAAGTGTGACTTTTTCTGCTTCATAGGCATATACTGAACACGTGAAGAATATTTTCTCCCCCTGTATTGCCTTAATGTTTGTCTTACTTTTTAAGTATTTTATCACACCATGGCCACCCATGAATGTTTTCAATATCATGGTTTCATTTTAATTTAGATTTTACTCCCAATTATGACGTTTGGCAAAATTTCTGAACTTGTTTCTCGCTTATTCGAACTTGAACTCTGCGTTATTAGAAGTTTAAATGCCATTTTACCTTTTGCTGCCTTTGCACACAACCCTGCACAGCTGTTTTTGTACGTTGGCCTTCACGAAGGTCTATACAAGAGAAAAGGTTTGTTTTCAGCATCTCTAGACATACATTGTGCTCCTAGTCTGAACAGTGAGTGCTGAGCCGTCAAGGTTATCAAAACATGTTAGCTGTTTTTCAACATGTCCGTGTAACGCTCTCTAGACACAACAGTTCGGCAGCTGTGAGCCAAATAAGATTCTGAAGTCATTATTATCACACACTCGCCATGATTTCACACACTTGGAAGATTCTCGTTTCCAGGGATGCAGAGAGACTATGCTGATCCAAATGTGACTTTTATCTTACTGAGTGGAAAGGTAATGGGGTCCCCCAAAACAAGCCCAAGAGACCTTCTATAGTTTATAATACATAGTTCCTATATAGGGAGGGTGTTAAAACTAGGTGCTATAGGACCTGTTTTCACTATAATTGTAATATGATTCCTCCTTTTGTATTTTATGGAATTGTAACCATGCTGACCATATTATTCTTAATCATATGTCTGCTTATGTTGTCTAAAATACTGCACATGAGATCATGTTGTTAAAATAAATGTTTTAACCTTACCGTTTCTGTTATTTACTCCTGTTGTGGACTGGTATGAGAGTATAACCAAAGAGTGTTCTCACTTCCCACCATTCCTGAGATGGTTGCATGTTCTAGGTTGTCTAATCATTGGTTACTTTGTTATAGGACGAAGGGCCAATGTGACACTGATGCTAGCTGGTTGGGGTTTTCCCAGGTACGAAGGTGAGTTTCTGGTACACCACAATTCACTGACAGCCTAGGTCTCTGTGCACAGTTCCTTGTATGAGCAGGATCCTTGCAACACTACCAGAGAGACGTTTGATCGCCAGGTTGAGAAGTTCTCGTCCAAGAAACAGATGCTACTTCATACTAACTTTCCACAGCATTTTGGGGAGCTGGTCACCTTTCAGATGATTTTTGGAGTTATACCTTCTTTCATACAGTCTGTGTAGGGAAGTGTCTCCCGCTTGTCCTGCTACGTGTGGCGGGAATTCTGATTTTAATTTCCTTGCTCCTCAATGGATGTCCCGATTCAAACCGGAATGGACAACACTGACTGTGCTGCGATACTGTGAGTGCATGATACACTGCTTCGGCACACCTCGTCTTTGAGAACTGAATGACCATTGATTTCTGTTGTTCAGGCCTGTTTGGCCGCACTGCGTACAACCTGTATTCCGCTACCTGCCTTGCAGCCATGAATGCCTATTGGATTTCTGTCTTGGATCACAATTGGTTGCGCCATGGACATGGAGGTACTGATGGAATCCTTAAAGGCCCATTGGTGTAGTTGTCCCCAGCGTGTTCTATTGCTGATGAAGGCATTCTTCTGCCACCCATTGAGGCTTTGGCTCCTAGTGAACTGCATACCTGCTGAACTCCTACAGGATGTAGTCCCTCCCTCAGCATCTGCTGTGGGAACTGGAGTGAGAACTGGATGGAACCACCTTTTCTCTACAAACCGGTTTTGCCGGTACTGCGGCAAAACCGGCGGTCCGATTAGTATCAACCACCCCAAAAAATCAGACTGCGGCAAAACGAGGCCACGAAAGACAGCCCGTAGTGGGCGGAGCTGGTGAAATCCATTCACAGCGGTCAGATTTGCAGCAGAAACATAGTAAACTGCCGCCAGGCCAGCGGAGAGACCACACAGAAAATTAGGATTCCCCCGATGTGACAGTGGGACGTTCCGCTGTTTCAGACTGCCGCGGTCTTAAACAGTGATGAATGGGAGAGCCGGCGGAAGGGCTGTAGCATAGCCATCACTGTGGACGCTCTGTGAGAAATATGGGGGTCGACAAAAAATAACTCACAACAAGGCCACCAACTGCACACAGCAAACTAGTCCTGCCCCAAAAACACCTAGCACACCCCAATGACACACCCCCATGGCAACTTCAAAAAATACAAATCCCAGGACAATCAACACAACACACCTGACAGCAATACTCCATTTTGATACACCCACATAGCTGAGTATAAAACCAGCCCCTTCCCTGACCAGAAGTCTTTGCACTACTCCAGCACTGAAGGAACCAACCCCTGCAGCACATTGGATAGGCAAAACACCACACCTCTCACCAGCACAAAAACACACACACATACACCACCTACTCCACCCCACTACCCTCACAACTGCACCTCAAAATATTAGCACATCACACACCATGGCTCCACAGAAAATGCCTAACTTCACAGAGTGAGTTGTCAGTCATAGTATATGAGATAATCAGAGCAGATCCACAAGTGTTTAGTACCGTGGTCCAACAGACACCATTAGCCACAAGAGCACAAATGTGGGCAAGGATAGTCGACAAAGTCAATGCAGTAGGGAACACCCCGCGCTCCAGAAATGAAATCATGAAGCAGTGTTGTTTGGTTGGGAGGGTTATGAATTTAAAGAGGAACAAGAAACGTGAGCTTGTTCAGAAGACTGGTGGTGGCCCTCCCATCCCACCAAAAACATTCACTGCATGGGAGGAGAAGGTGCTTGCCATACTGCATCCAGAGAGTCTCACAGGAATAGCCAGGGGAGTACAGGCTGGTAAGGACAAACAAATGTATACCATTACACTGCCATGTACTGTCTTGCACTACTACAAAGCTACACCTCCTAGGCCCAAGTCATTCATATGCACCACAATACCCAACACAGGTCTCATAGATGTAACATCCACTCCACCTAGATCACCCTAAAGGTAGCCTGCAATATTTCCAGGGTTGCATGTGTACAGGCAGCCAGCACTACAACTCCCACAAGTCAGCCCTGTCCCACCCCTGAGCAGGATGGAACACTCCCCCCCAGAAGCATATGTCAGCCATTGCATTGTTCACCTCCACCTAACAGGTAGCTAGCCATTTACACAAGGAGGGTTGTTTAGGGGTGAGAGACTTGCACTATAACTCCCACCAGGTAGCCCTGTCCCACCCCCGAGCCCACCATGCCCCCTTGTCCCATAGCCGAGCAAGATGAAGCACTCCACCACACCCAGAAGCACGTGCCAGACATTGCATTGTTCATCCTCATCTAACAGGTAGGTAACCATCTTCCCAGGTTGGGGTGTCTGGGGCTGTCTGGGGGTGGGAGGCCTGCACTACAACTCCCACCAGGGACCACTGTCCCAAACCTGAACACGATGGAGCACTCAAACACACCCAGAATCATGTGGTAGCCATTGCATTGTTCACCTTCATCTAACAGGTAGGTAGCCATATTTACAGGGAGGGCTGTTTGAGGGTGTGAGGCCTGCACTAAGACTCCCACTAGGAAACTCCTGTGCCACCCCAGAGCAGGATGGAACACTTAAACACACACCCAGAGAGATGTGTCCGAAAGTCCACCCCAATGTGGTAAGTATACAGTGCATGCACCCCACCATTCCTCTCAAAAAGCATGGAGCCATATGACAACACCAGCACTCATATCCCACCAAAATTGACACAGATACAATAACAAATCACAGTGTTCAGACAGCTAAGCATATTTAACTGTCACTGAAACAGAAGTGTGACTCATCAAATTCCGACTTAGCCGCATTCCAGCTCTATCAAATAGTTAAAAGCCCTACACACAGAGGAGGTCATTTGCTGGACCCTATATTCACGAATGAGACTGCCACAGTGACTTATCCTACTCCTATGGCCTGGTCCCACCATTTCCTGGTTGAAACGATCATCCCCACATTAAAACCATCACGTAATTACTCTCAACGTTCGGTTTATAAAAGACCGTGGCGCAAGCTTTGACTTGAAGATTTCCACGCACTTTTTGGAGCTGACCCTCTAGGCCCTTTTAGCAATGTTGAGACAGGCTATGAGTCATTCTGTGCCTGGATTACCCGGGCACTTGACTCTCTTATCCCGGCAACCTGGATTAAGGGTTGTACGCAGGATTCCAGCCCGTGGTATAATGACACTCTCTCTCTTCTGAAGAAGGCATGTAAAACAAATGAGCGCGAGTGGAGAAAAGACTTTGCTCCTGAAAAAAAAGCCTACTACCTAGCCGAACTTAAAAAATACCACAGAGCTGTCTGCAGGACTCGAGCGGAGTATTATGCCTCTGAGATTAAATTGAGCTCCAATGCCGCTAAAGTAATTTTTAAGATTCTCAAAGACCTTAGTGCCAAGAAATCCCCGATACCTATACCCACGTCAGAACTCCAATGTGAAGAACTAGCCTCCTTCTTCGTGGAGAAAATATGGGCTATTTATCGATCTTTTCCTCCGTGACTACTTCCTGTCCACCTTTCTCCACTAGACCAGTCTTAGCCGCCAATTTGATCAAACTGACTGTGAAAATTAATTCAGGCTCTCCGGTCAACCCACTGAAACCTGCTCAGTTCAGAGAATCTTCTCTGCTCTGCATGACACCGCTACACCAGCTAATTAACGCCTCCTTCTCATCCGCCACTGTCCTGGCGCAGTGGAAACAGGCGTGGGTGTCTCCCATCCTTAAAAAACTTAGTTTAGATCCTACGAAGCCTGAAAATTTCAGGCCTATCTCTCTCCTTCCCTGGGTAGTGAAGGTTGCGGAAGCGCATGTAAACACCATACTCACTAACTTCTTGCATTCCAATAACACCCTGGATCGAACACAACATGGTTTCCGTGCCGGTCATAGTACTGAGACCGCTCTCCTGGCTATGACGGAGCACTTACGGACCATCCTTGACCATGGTCAAACGGCGACACTGATCCTCCTGGATCTCAGTGCCGCCTTTGACACGGTGTCACATAAGGGGCTGCTCCACCGTCTGGAGGAGGCAGGGATCACTGACCTGGCCCTTGCATGGTTTAGATCCTTTCTGTCTGAGAGGTCCTTTCGGGTCTCCACCCCTCCTTTCTTATCCCAGGCGCATCCTATTGAGCAAGGCGTTCCCCAAGGTTCGGCATTGAGCCCCACATTGTTCAATCTCTATGTGCAGCCGCTAGCTGCGGTCGCCAGACAATGGGACCTCACGATCGTCTCATATGCAGACCACACACAGCTGGTGGTTGCCCTAACTGAAGGATCGACCCAGAATGTCTCCAGATTTAAAAGCGGCCTCACTGCCGTGGCAGACTGGATGAAATCTAATTTTTTACAACTAAATGCAATACAAGACAGAAGTGCTATTGGTTGGCAAAAATGCTGACCTTAGAACCTTGGAACCTTAGAGAGAAGTTAAGAACCTTGGGGTATGGTTGGACTCCTACCTTAGTTTCTGTTTCCATACAAAAAAAGTCGCCGCTACATGATTTGGCAATTTACGAGGTCTTAAACCTATTTTAAAGTTCTTTGACTTACCCACTAGGCAGTTGATAGTCCAGTCCACTGTTCTCTCTCAATTGGACTACGCTAGCTCTCTGTTTTTTAGGAGCAAACCAAGCCGAGATCTCTCAGATGCAGCGCATTCAAAATGCGGCTGCCAGAACTTTAGTAGGCCTTCCCCGATTTTGCTCCATCACTGATACCATCCGGAGGCTCCACTGGCTCCCTATGGCTCAGCAAATTCAGTTTAAGACATTGTGTCTTTCCTTTAACATTTGAAAATTTACCACTCCCAAAATGCTCTGTAACCTTTTGACCCCGTATGTTCCAACACGCGCTCTATGCTCTGCGGATCAACACTTGGTCAGGGTAACCCGGATCAAACGCTGGCGAGCGGGAGGACGTTCCTTCCGATATCTGGCAGCAAAGCTGTGGAATTCTTCACCAGCACACATACGGAAACGGGAAGGCTTGTTGGATTTTAGGAAAGCAATTAAAACTCACCTTTTTCCCCTAAATTAAGCTTTCTAGACTTTGCATTTCTGATTCCCATTGTAGTCAGTGATTCGTGAGCTGCTAAAAGCGCCGGGACG
The DNA here is from genome assembly GCF_964261635.1 of Lissotriton helveticus. Lineage (NCBI taxonomy): Eukaryota > Metazoa > Chordata > Amphibia > Caudata > Salamandridae > Lissotriton > Lissotriton helveticus. The sequence continues at coordinate 728,859,252 of NC_136061.1, forward strand.
CCCCTTTGCTGGGGCAGCTGAGTGCTATATAAGCTGTTGTAACATAACATAACATAACAAATCCCATGTTAAAGAACATCAGGGCACAAACATACACAGCAATGAATGCTATCTGTAAGTTACATGGGGGCTGAGCTTGAAGGACCATATGAAAACAAAACAAGCATGGTCTGTCGAACGAATAAATCTAGGCCCAGGACATGACAAAGATATGCATGAGATGACAATGCCTAGTACATGCGCAGATGTAACGCCTGACAGGCAGAGTAATCATCAAATATGCTTAACATCAAGTTGTATTGCCGCCAGTTGTCAGATGACAACCGTTCCTCGTAACAACAGCATCTACACATGGGGCATGGTATCCATTGACATGTCACACCATGGAAATTGAATGTATGTTCCTCCAAATCATGTCATGATGCACATTACTGTACAGACATACAATAAGTGAAATAGTTAACTGTGTGTTGCATAACCAGTAAATAAGATACATCGAACACAAAGTTTGAGGTGTGTACATCAATGACCATTTCCCCTTTGTCCCACAGGTGACTGACAACTGACTGCAGAGGACAACAACATCAACCTACAGAGCCAGTCTCCACCCCGGAACATGGACTCTCGGATGAGGACACCCTGGATTTTGAGGACGCAAGGCTCGAAGCTGGCCCATCTGGTGTGCCAGGGCGCAATAGGTCAGAGGACCCCACTGTCCCCCTCAGCAGCAACTATGCTGACCCCCGATAGAAACGACTTGAGCGGCCTCCACCACCATCACCACCTGTGCTGCCTGCAACACTCTCCCTACCCCAGAGGATGACCACCTCACCTCAACAACTGAGGAGGGCAGGGAGAGGAGGCGGGTGCCTAAAGTGGTGAGGCAACAGGTCCGTGACAGCAGGGTAGGTGGGAAGGCAAGGGTGAGTCGAAGCCAACAGGACACTGGGACAAAAGCCCTGGACAACATCAACAGAGTCCTTGGGGGCCTATGAATGGGCCCAGGGATGAACTGGCCAGGCTGAGGAAGATTCATGTGAGCTCTGCCTACTGCTGAGGTCCATTGACATCCGCATGGGCCAAATCATGGACCTCTTGGGCCAGCTAGTGGCAGTTCCGAGGGACAGGCCTGCGGCACAAACAACACTTCCACCTCCCTCTGCTAGGCCGCAGGATGACAGTGACCCTTCCTCCCCTGCGGCCAATGAGAGGAGGGACTCATCAGATGCCACTGACCCGCAGTAGAGCCCCCCCTATAAAATGATCAAGGGGCCATCCAAATAAATCCCAGGCAGGATCCCGTGGCAAAGCACCTGCCAAACGCCAGTCAAGGAGCCAGCCATGATGGCAACCCTCTTCACATTGCCATTCACTTTGTTGACTGTCATTCCCCACACTGCCTTGTTATTGACTGCCTTGTTGGACTGGGTCACCACATGTGCTGACTACTCAATTGTATAGTGTAAGCAAAAGATTTGCATTTACATCCCCTCATGGAGGCACTCCGGGTAGTTCATAGAAATGAATCTATATGTTGAATTCAAAGGATAAGTTTATTCCAAATGTTTTCCAAATTCGTGGAGTATTTTACTCCCTTTAAACAGTTTGTACATATTGTCAACATATCATTACAACAAAACCATAAATCTCCAATGCATTTCGGGCTGTCCGCCCTTTGTCAAGGAGAGGCTGAAAAAAGAAAGAAATAGAGCCCGGGTCAGGGTGGGGAGGTTGGGAAAGGTTGACAGAAAGGTCGATGTTGGCCGTATAAATGGTTAACAAGTGCCGATCAATATAGTGGGTTGATGTGGGAGTTGGGGTAAATACGATGGAAGGTGAAATTAAAGTGCCAAACGAAGGGTAAATCGATAGGTGAACGTACGTGATAAATGCACGTAGGTGCGGTAGTTAAGTTCCAAATAAAGACGTGAATAGTATAGAAGCTAACCGTGACGTCCATAGCGGACTGTATGGGGTTCGGTACTTACTGGATGGTACGCGCCGTGGCGGTCAGGAAAGATAACGCGACGGTCTGGTAACTCAGCGTGGTGAATCGGATGGTGAACTAAATAGGTGCAACATAGAAGGAGGACTAGGGGTTCGTGAATGGTGGCCATGTTGGAATGGGGAGGGAAAGAAACTGATGAGGGACTGAAGGGTCTGAGGAAGGCTGAATACAGGTAAATAAACAAGGTTGAATAAAGAGCAATGCAGATAGTAAAAAGATGTAAATCACAAATAACAACTGTATTCTACACGATCATTTAATCCATTGGGCTTAAGAGTTTGCAAACGGAAAGTCCATTCAAGTTCTTTCTGCAGGAGCAGTTTACGATTATCGATCCCTTCTCTTCGAGAGACACATTCAAGCACGATGAATTGCAATTGTGCTATAGTGTGGTGAAATTCCTGGAAATGTGTGGCAATGTTGGATTTCTCTTGTTTCGTGCGTATGTTGGACTTGTGTTCGTTTATACGAACCTTGATCTTCCTTTCAGTTTTGCCAACATATAATTTGCCACATGGGCATTTTAGGGCATAAATGAGGTTCATAGAGTCACATGTTGCGTTTACCCGTAGTTTGATAGAGTTGCCTTTCATAGGATGTTTGATTTGATTTCCTCTAATTATGCAGTTGCAGTTGTTGCAGTTCTGGCATGGTTGGGTTCCTTTGAATTTTTGTTGAACTGTGGGTGGTGAGGAGAGAATCTCTTTAATGTTTTTACCACGCGTGTAAGCGAACAACGGAGGTTTGTTGAAAATGTTCCGAAAATCTGGTTCTATTTGAAGAATGGGCCAGTGATTAAGAATGATTTTTTTGAATTTGTTGGTAGCTGTGGAGACTTTTGAAACAAGGACCATGCGTTGAGCAGGAGGTTTGATGTTTTTAACTAGACTATGTTGTCTAGTGATGTTGGCAACACGGGTTTCTGCTTCGTTGAGGATTGGCTTGGGGTAACCTCTATCTAGGAAACGTTGGTGCATTTCCTTGATGCGGTTGTTGTAAGTGTCTTGTTCGGAAACGATACGTTTGATGCGCAACATTTGTGAGTAGGGCAGGTGTTTTTTAAGAGACCCTTGGTGGAAACTATGATAATGTAATGTATTGTTGCGGTCGGTGGCTTTACGATGTAAGTCGTGATTATTTTCTGGTTATGGATTTTAACCTGTACATCGAGGAAGGGAATTTCTGTACTGCTTGTCTGCCAAGTGAGGTAAATGCGTGAATCCTTGGTGTTGAGGTCCGTGAGGGCTACATTGAGTTCTTCTTGTGAGTTTGCCCATAGGAAAAAAAGATCATCTATGTATCTTACATACATTTTGAGTTTGCCATGGAATTTGGGATTTTCATAGATGTGGGTTTTCTCGAAGTTTTCCATATAAATATTAGCGTAGGTAGGAGCCGCGCAGTTTCACATGGCCATTCCCGTAAGCTGAAGGTACCATTTGTCGTTTTCTTGGAAATAGCTGTGATACAGCGTATAAATCATCAATTCCATCAAGAATGTTTGCATTTTAGGGTCAATGTTGCTGTTGAGTAAGGCTTGTTCCACTGCTTCGATACCTCCCTGATGGGGTATGGAGGTGTATAGTGACCTGACGTCGGCTGTACATAGGATCAGTGGTTCATCGTTGGTGATATCAACTGAAGCGAGTTTATTAAGAAATTCAGTGGTGTCTTTTATATAGCTTGAAGACTTAATGACCAAAGGTTGAAGATATCTATCTAGATATTAACCACTGGGTTCGTGGATGGATCCTTTTGTAGAAACAATAGGCCGAAAAGGTGGGTCAAAAATGTTTTTGTGAATCTTCGGGCTCATGAAGATTTTTGGGCTTCTGGGATATTCTTTGCTTAAGTATTTTTTAGTGCGATCTTCAATTATCCCTGATTGGTGCGCTCGGTTAATGATGTTCACTAACGTATCTTGAAATTCTTTAGTGGGATTATTGTGAAGCTCCATATAGGTATCCGGGTCTTGGATATGTTCCCATAGACGTTGTGTGTACATAGTTGTGTTCATTATCACGAGAGCTCCACCTTTGTCGGCTTTTGCACATCGGATGTTTGGATTGTTAGCTAAAGTCTTCAAAGTGTCAAGATCTTTCTGTGAGGTGTTCCGATGTTTACTGAGGTTTTTGAAATTCACTTTCGCCAAATCATTTTTTACTAGGTTCTCAAAAAGATCGATGCTTTTGTGGCTCTGAGGGGCCAGGTAAGTGCTGGACGGGCGTAAACCCATGAGTTGATCTATTTTAGCCTCGGTTGTTGGGGGTAGGATGTTTTCGAACAAGTGTCGCAGCCTCAGTTTCCTGGTGAGCTTGAAAGTGCTCACTTCCAGCTCGAGGAGGTTGGTGTGAGTTACTGGGACGAAAGAGGTACCCTTCTCAAGGAGGTTCATTTGATGTTCCGAAATGTCTGTATCTGAAATGTTGATAACTAAGTTGGTTTTTTGGGCTTCAGGTCCTTCTTGGTTACGGTGCTTCGTGTGTTCGGAGGGCTTTTTTCCAGATCTTTTCTTCTTGCTCCTCCGGAGTCTGTGATTGTATCTGGGCCTAATCCTAAAAAATGAACTGCGGCAGATTGTTCTGCTCCAGTGGCAGAAGAGGAAGCCTGATCGTTAGTTGGTGGACGATTTGCTGAAGACGTAGTAGACGTTTTTTGTAGTGGACGCTGAGATGAATCGCTACCTGAAGAAGAAGTGTCGGTTTGGGTGTTGTAAGGTTTGTTTCTTCGACTACAAGCTTGATGAAGTGTACACCTGGGCTGATGTATATGCCCAACGTCGAAGAAACAAACCTTACAACACCCAAACCGACACTTCTTCTTCAGGTATCGTCCACCAACTAACGATCAGGCTTCCTCTTCTGCCACTGGAGCAGAACAATCTGCCGCAGTTCATTTTTTAGGATTAGGCCCAGATACAATCACAGACTCCGGAGGAGCAAGAAGAAAAGATCTGGAAAAAAGCCCTCCGAACACACGAAGCACCGTAACCAAGAAGGACCTGAAGCCCAAAAAACCAACTTAGTTATCAACATTTCTGATACAGACATTTCGGAACATCAAATGAACCTCCTTGAGAAGGGTACCTCTTTCGTCCCAGTAACTCACACCAACCTCCTCGAGCTGGAAGTGAGCACTTTCAAGCTCACCAGGAAACTGAGGCTGCGACACTTCTTCGAAAACATCCTACCCCCAACAACCGAGGCTAAAATAGATCAACTCATGGGTTTACGCCCGTCCAGCAATTACCTGGCCCCTCAGAGCCACAAAAGCATCGATCTTTTTGAGAACCTAGTAAAAAATGATTTGGCGAAAGTGAATTTCAAAAACCTCAGTAAACATCGGAACACCTCACAGAAAGATCTTGACACTTTGAAGACTTTAGCTAACAATCCAAACATCCGATGTGCAAAAGCCGACAAAGGTGGAGCTCTCGTGATAATGAACACAACCATGTACACACAACGTCTATGGGAACATATCCAAGACCCGGATACCTATATGGAGCTTCACAATAATCCCACTAAAGAATTTCAAGATACGTTAGTGAACATCATTAACCGAGCGCACCAATCAGGGATAATTGAAGATCGCACTAAAAAATACTTAAGCAAAGAATATACCAGAAGCCCAAAAATCTTCATGAGCCCGAAGATTCACAAAAACCTTTTTGACCCACCTTTTCGGCCTATTGTTTCTACAAAAGGATCCATCCACGAACCCACTGGTAAATATCTAGATAGATATCTTCAACCTTTGGTCATTAAGTCTTCAAGCTATATAAAAGACACCACTGAATTTCTTAATAAACTCGCTTCAGTTGATATCACCAACGATGAACCACTGATCCTATGTACAGCCGACGTCAGGTCACTATACACCTCCATACCCCATCAGGGAGGTATCGAAGCAGTGGAACAAGCCTTACTCAACAGCAACATTGACCCTAAAATGCAAACATTCTTGATGGAATTGATGATTTATATGCTGTATCACAGCTATTTCCAAGAAAACGACAAATGGTACCTTCAGCTTACGGGAATGGCCATGGGAAACTGCGCGGCTCCTACCTACGCTAATATTTATATGGAAAACTTCGAGAAAACCCACATCTATGAAAATCCCAAATTCCATGGCAAACTCAAAATGTATGTAAGATACATAGATGATCTTTTTTTCCTATGGGCAAACTCACAAGAAGAACTCAATGTAGCCCTCACGGACCTCAACACCAAGGATTCACGCATTTACCTCACTTGGCAGACAAGCAGTACAGAAATTCCCTTCCTCGATGTACAGGTTAAAATCCATAACCAGAAAATAATCACCGACTTACATCGTAAAGCCACCGACCGCAACAATACATTACATTATCATAGTTTCCACCAAGGGTCTCTTAAAAAACACCTGCCCTACTCACAAATGTTGCGCATCAAACGTATCGTTTCCGAACAAGACACTTACAACAACCGCATCAAGGAAATGCACCAACGTTTCCTAGATAGAGGTTACCCCAAGCCAATCCTCAACGAAGCAGAAACACGTGTTGCCAACATCACTAGACAACATAGTCTAGTTAAAAACATCAAACCTCCTGCTCAACGCATGGTCCTTGTTTCAAAATTCTCCACAGCTACCAACAAATTCAAAAAAATCATTCTTAATCACTGGCCCATTCTTCAAATAGAACCAGATTTTCGGAACATTTTCAACAACCCTCCGTTGTTCGCTTACACGCGTGGTAAAAACATTAAAGAGATTCTCTCCTCACCACCCACAGTTCAACAAAAATTCAAAGGAACCCAACCATGCCAGAACTGCAACAACTGCAACTGCATAATTAGAGGAAATCAAATCAAACATCCTATGAAAGGCAACTCTATCAAACTACGGGTAAACGCAACATGTGACTCTATGAACCTCATTTATGCCCTAAAATGCCCATGTGGCAAATTATATGTTGGCAAAACTGAAAGGAAGATCAAGGTTCGTATAAACGAACACAAGTCCAACATACGCACGAAACAAGAGAAATCCAACATTGCCACACATTTCCAGGAATTTCACCACACTATAGCACAATTGCAATTCATCGTGCTTGAATGTGTCTCTCGAAGAGAAGGGATCGATAATCGTAAACTGCTCCTGCAGAAAGAACTTGAATGGACTTTCCGTTTGCAAACTCTTAAGCCCAATGGATTAAATGATCGTGTAGAATACAGTTGTTATTTGTGATTTACATCTTTTTACTATCTGCATTGCTCTTTATTCAACCTTGTTTATTTACCTGTATTCAGCCTTCCTCAGACCCTTCAGTCCCTCATCAGTTTCTTTCCCTCCCCATTCCAACATGGCCACCATTCACGAACCCCTAGTCCTCCTTCTATGTTGCACCTATTTAGTTCACCATCCGATTCACCACGCTGAGTTACCAGACCGTCGCGTTATCTTTCCTGACCGCCACGGCGCGTACCATCCAGTAAGTACCAAACCCCATACAGTCCGCTATGGACGTCACGGTTAGCTTCTATACTATTCACGTCTTTATTTGGAACTTAACTACCGCACCTACGTGCATTTATCACGTACGTTCACCTATCGATTTACCCTTCGTTTGGCACTTTAATTTCACCTTCCATCGTATTTACCCCAACTCCCACATCAACCCACTATATTGATCGGCACTCGTTAACCATTTATACGGCCAACATCGACCTTTCTGTCAACCTTTCCCAACCTCCCCACCCTGACCCGGGCTCTATTTCTTTCTTTTTTCAGCCTCTCCTTGACAAAGGGCGGACAGCCCGAAATGCATTGGAGATTTATGGTTTTGTTGTAATGATATGTTGACAATATCTACAAACTGTTTAAAGGGAGTAAAATACTCCACGAATTTGGAAAACATTTGGAATAAACTTATCCTTTGAATTCAACATATAGATTCATTTCTATGAACTACCCGGAGTGCCTCCATGAGGGGATGTAAATGCAAATCTTTTGCTTACACTATTCAATTGATATTCCATGGTGTGTGACGGTCACACCACCCTCGAGTGCACCCTTCCTGAATAAACATCAACTACACCCTTGACTAAAAGGGCTGTGCACCTACCACCAATTCATATTGTGGACTACTCAATTGTCTCATCTATCATCACTGACAACTCATTGCTTCACTATTCACCTGTTTGTAATTATTCACTCTCCTGTCACATGTACCCATTGGAAATAAACATCCTTATACACCTAAGTCATTGTGTCTGCTCCGTGTGTATTACAAGATGAGCAGTCTTCACCATGATTACAATGTACCTGGAGTACGGATTGTTTGTAGGCATGGAGAAGCTGAAGGGACCTAGGAAAACACAACAGATCAATATTCACTAGTCACACGGTAGCATCACAGTTATCACACAACACTTGTCATCAGGGTACTCCAATCTGCACACATTACAATGAGCAACAGTACCTGCCTAAGCATCCTGTTTCTGTGCCTAACTAGCCAGTCCATGAAACATTGTCAGCCAGCACTGTCAACAACAGGATGCATTTGTATCAAGAACACGGGTCCTAAGCTTAACAAATAATTATCTGTAAATGACAAACATAGACTTAAATAAGAACTATGGCTTGTTTTTCTCCAATGTCCAGCCGGACAAGGAATCATTTATTTTCAAAAGTTTTTAGGGGTAGTGAAATACGTGAGACATGACATGAGTAAAAAAACTGGGTACAAGCCTGTACCAAGTAAGGGGAAAGAGCAATAAAGGGAAACAAAGAATAAGGAAAGCTGAACAGGCAAAAGAGTTGGAGCAAATGGCGGCTTACAATACAATGCAATCTTGTGCAAGCAAGCACAAACAGTCACTGCAATAATTATATACAATTGTAACATGCAGTTCTGTTAAATCAGTCGACGTGACGTTTCGATCCCTAGCTCCAATTACTAACTGGATCATCTTCAGGACTAGTGTTTATGCTATTGCCTGAAATGTTAAAAGCCTGTGGAAATAAACAGGAGGAGGAAAAGGGGACAAATTAGATGTAAAACGATCACAATAGGAATTAAAACATGTCATCCACTTTTGCGTGGTTTCATCAGTGACAAGGTGATAAAGTGAACTTCAGAGTAGTGACAGTTGTGAGATCAGTGTCGTGACTACGACAAGGATAGGTCCGTGCACGGGTGGGTTGGGTGTCAAGTGATATGTGCGGGTGTGCGCTGTTGGCAGACAGAGCCTTTGGCTAACAGGTTGACCGCGACAGGGAATGATAGTGCTCGGGAAAGTAGATCAATCAATGGTATGGAATAGTGGCCCGGATGGTTCTGTAAAAAAACTTGAGCGCATATCGGCGAGAAAGCGGTGGATCGGTAGGCCTATTGCCGTTGTGCCTTTCTGCAGCTACTGTGGAACCAATGGATTGTGCCGCTAACGTCATGATACCGTGAACTTGGTTTGGCCCGTATGTGGCATTGAACAGCTGACGCGTTGTCATGGTGTCATTCCACAATTAACGTGGGACATATAGAAGGAGCAGCTGACACCATACTGCTGCGAGAGTTGCGTGCTCAGTTGATAAAAAAGCCAAAACACATAATGCTGACCTGATCGCGATTAACATAGGGCGAGCATGGGGCGTCTAGATAAGAAGCCTTTACGGTGAGTTGAGTCACCTGTTGGTGTAAGGAAAAGTTGGATTGTGAGGTCAGTCAGAGAATGGAAACATGACGTGACCGAGGGTTTGGCAGGGGATTTACCTGAGCATGTCCATGCGAAGCCTGTTGAGGCTTCAGTGCATAATTGGGCGGGACGACAGTAATTCTGATCAGTGTTCCTCTTCCTAGTATGGAAACTGTTGGGACAAAACAGGCCATGAGGAACTGTATAACGGAAAGGAGGTACTAGTTGGGGGGGCCATGCAATGACGCGGGTATTACCTGTGACTTATGGTCTGGGGCCCATTGAGTTTCAGAGCCTGGAAAATGTATACGGGGCGGTTGCAGGATTATGCAATCCGCTTTCCTCTGATCCTGTGAAAAGTAAGGGGGGGAATCAGTGCATGGAATTATAGTATAGTAATAATATCGTTTTATCTGGAAAGCAGGACCTTCATTGACAAGGCAGGCATACCTCGATGGGATGGTGTGTCCAACTTCGTCCCGTCCGTCCTGCTCGATGGCAGCTGACTGCGAGCACGGCGCGAGTGGTCTTAAAGTGGCGTTCACCGTTGACAGTAAAAATAGTCAAAGGACTAATGTCAGTAGGACGCCAGAATGGTGGGTGCCATTTTGGAAAAGTGAGTGAAAGTGAAGTGGTGGAAGGTGGCGGCCATCTTAGAGAGGGTGAGGGAGTGTCCTGGGTGATACGTGAGTACATATAACATAACAATTAGGTGCAACAGATATTTTGAACCAAAAGAATACTCTATTTTGATTATCGAACAATATTTGCAGCACAGAATGGATAAAGTCACTCAAGCAAGGAGGGGTCCTTTTGTACAGTTGGCCCCTGAGGAATGGAGCAGACATGAGAACATTGATCGTCAGCACATCCCAAACTACGTTATGTGTTTCACAGCAAGTTTGTCCAATCTTCAGATCTATTTAGTCCGTTTTGTATGGAGTTGAACTGAATGATTGACTTAAGCTCCTCTTTATTTAGCAGTAATGTCATGTTGCCGCCTCTTGGTGGTAATTTTAGTACTTTTAGAACTGTCCACTTTAGATCATCTTCAGTGTGTCTTGTGGCTGCATAGTGATCAACCAAGGGGGCGTTCAGGGTACCACATCGGATGCGGCTCCTATGTTGTCCAATCCTGGTTCGGATCTTTTATGTCGTCTGTCCAATGTAGACTTTCAAACATGGGCACTGAATCAAATAGATCACATTTTGTGTATTGCAGTTCGAGAAGGAGTGGCTGTGGACAGTGATATTGTTAAATATAAAGCTTTTACCTTCAATTGTCAGATCACAGTTGTTACATCCACCACATAAATTGATATATCTGTCCTTGTAGATCATCATAGCGGACGGGACATTACGTAACACCATGATGAACATAGTTGCAATATCCCACCTGCGCTGGACACCGTGTACTGAAATGATCCAGAAGCAAAAAATGCAGGGCCACCATCACCTTAAACGTTGGTGTGAAAGCACTTGGATATGTCCTACGCGGCTGCATGTGGGACTCCAATATAGCACATAGGTCTTGTAGGGTGGGCCGATCCAGACGGAATTTCCATATGACCTCCTAATCTTCCATGTCTGCCAGCACTGTGAAGGGACGATGCACATTTGGCCTCCTCCTAGGGGTGACCAAAGGGTACACATGTCAATGCAATCCACCAGGAGATGTGTTTGACATCTTATGTTTTGACTGACACAACGCCAACAATGACTGTCATCACAGTTAAGCTAACATCCCAACTTACATGTAGGGACACCTTCAGCTACACCACCCGTACACCTGTCCACTTTTCACACAGCTAGCACCTCCCAAACAATATCTGACTACGTGAATGCCAAAAGGGATATGTCCACATCTTGCATGAGCAGCCCCGAGAGTAGTTCAGACAGCATAAGTGTGAAACAGCATCACTACTGTCTCCTACCTAGCTGATGTACCTGCCACACCTTCTTGCGTAAGTCAAAGCGGGCACACATCAACCACACATTGAGCCCAGTCTGTGCATAAACAACAAGTATATGCATGAGCCAATAAAAGTAGACAGTCAAATATGCGCATTGGGTAGTCAGACATTCATCACTTTGAGTTGCCCTGCCCTTTCACACATTAACATGTTTACCCATTGCAGAGTCCATCACAACACTGTTCTGTGTACACGCCCAGCAATATCACAAATGACATGTGAGGGAGTACATGCCAATGTTTTCAATCATATACAACAACATGGCATTTGTAGTCAGCAGTGGGGTAAATGTTAAATTGGCATTGTGTGTACAATCTTGTGCCATGAATCATGCGTCTACTGTGCACTGTTGAGAACTGGCCATTGGCCATTCACACAGCATAAAGTGTCCACAGGTGCTGTCAAAGTGATCTGCAGCACAAATCACGGTCACTGCTCAAATGTATAGCAGCCATATCACGGTAGCGACCGCCTGGCCCCAGAGGTGTGTCACTGCCAATGGCAACGCCACACTCGCGATAGTGATAGGTATATGTGTATTGCCAAATGGCAGTTGGCATGCTCCGCCACTCAAATCACGGTCACTGGCTCAAATGTATGGGGGCCATATCGCGGTAGCAACCGCCTGGCCCCTGCGGTGTGTCACTGCCAATGGCAAAGCCACACTCGCGGTAGTGATAGTTATATGTGTCTTGCCACATGGCGGTTGGCATGCTGCACCACCCAGATCACTGTCACTGGCTCAAATTTATGGCAGCCATATCGCAGTAGCGACTGCCTGGCCCCTGCGGTGTGTCACTGCCAATGGCAAAGCCACGCTTGCAGTGGTGATAGTTATATGTGTATTGCCAAATGGTGGTTGGCATGCTCCGCCACCCAAATCACAGTCACTGGATCAAATATATGGCAGACATATCGCAATAGCGACTGCCTGGACCCTGCCGTGTGTCAGTGTGTCACTGCCATTGGTAAAGCCACACCTGCGGTAGTGATAGTCATATGTGTATTGCTAAATGGCGGTTGGCATGCTCCGCCACCCAAATCACAGTCACTGCCTCAAATGTATGGCACCTCAAAAAAATGAAAGGGGCCCCTTTATCACCAAAGGAGTAGGGCACCAAATAGACCTTAGTCAAGAGAAAATCCCCTTTGGGCAGCTTCAATTCACCAAACTATATGCATTGAAACATAAAACCATATCACCATAACATAACACCAATACCATCAAAGGCCAAGTGCTTAAAAAAATACAAATAATTTATGAAAAATAACCAAACATATGGTCACACATAGAAAATATTTTCCATAGAGTATTAAAATAATTAAAAATCTATTCATGACAATGAATACAAATTAGAATCAGTACATTTCTGGGAGAACCTGTAAGAAAATGGTTTACTTATCATGTAAAAAGGTAAATACAGCAGACCAAAATCATTTGTCAGACACTAGATTTTTTGTGTACAAAAATTAACAACAAATGTCACCAAAGTCTATAGTATGCCTTTTAACAAAAGAACATTGACGTGTTTCAGTTGTTTTTCTACTTAGACACCACCTTCTTCAGGACAAGAGCTGATATCTCTCAAATCACAAAATGGATCTGTGCATAATCAAAAACATAAACAGATAATAACAGTTAACCTCTAATAGGTGCAAATATAAACAGTGTTTATATCCTGGTGATACACATACCAACAGACACAACATTCTTCCATACTACTTATTAGAGTTTACATACATTCGGGTACTCATCCCTCTTTCAAACAAAGGGCAGAGGATCTCATATCAACAACAATCCCATACCATTAGCACTAATGTGTCTTAAGGGCCCCGTAATAAGTGTCAAAATAATACCTGTTATCAATCCAGGATATTAGTCCAATTTGGATTGTAGGAAAATCCTTACAAACTCGTTATCTGGGATACGCAATCTCCCTCTCAGTTGGACATCCCTATCGTACTAGAGGATAATAGATTTTGACCTTTTCATTTAAAAGTATCAATGCCAAACTGATACTCCCTACCAGGGTACCATTTAAAAACTCAGAGAGAAACATAACTCCAACTTTTATATATCCTGCACCCCATGGTTGGAAGAAAATAAGACTGATAAATGCCTATGTAATAAAAACAAACCCATATTATTCCTGTCCTTACAGCCCATATGGGCAACAGGTTAGTTGCTATAGTCTGTATGTAATTATTATTACCTTTACGATGAATTCCCGGGCTCACACATAGAGCCCCTTCCTATGTCTCTCAATGCAGAATATCAGTCTTTTAGGAACTTCTTTTGTTTCTGTAGTTCCTTCAGTTTTATCCTGTGTTTCTTGTTTTAAATCTGAAACACATGATATAATCCTATATTCCAGCATATATTTAACAAAGTTGGAGTCTGTATCTGTGTTGTCCACTTCTGCTGCCTCCAGATGTGACAGTGGCAACATGTTGGGAGGTACATCTTTTCCCCCCTCAGAGCCCTAGGTGTGCTCAGAGGGATCTGTGTGTCTGGTTACACTGAGCCACTGGCAGGCTATTTGACTGTGTAGTCATCACATGGGTAATGTATGATAACAGGCAAACATCGAGTTTAGAATTGAGGTTGCACAATGTTACTGTACTGGGTGGTGTGCAACATGGAGATATCATCATCATGTTTCATGCTTCGCTTGCACATGATGTTTGTGTTAATGCCACTGAACTGCCCCTACATCTCTGTCTCATGCAGCATCTACCGTGAGCAAAGAAGGACAGGGGATGGACACCAGTGGTGAGGCACCAAGCATGACTGGTACACACGAGCACAGTGACACTGATATGACCAGCGCCTCGGAGGGGGACAGGAGTCTGCTTGAGGAATCACAGCCGGAGACACCAACCTCAACGTCATCTAAAGCCAGTGGTGACACATCTATGTTGGCAGGTACAGGGAGTAGTAACTCTGCCTCCTCTTTCGCCATACAGCGTCCAGTGCCCACCCCCAGTGCCCACCCTCCCACCTACTTCCACTAGTGCTGCCTGTGTTCGCACCAGTAAGAAGAGAAGAGTGCCCTTCACCCCAGGCACCGCTGCCCCTGCCCCTGACTCCCCTGCTGCCATCAGTGTTGAGTCTGTGGACCTTTTGAGTCAGCTGTGTGTGGGCCAGACAACTCTTATCAACGCCTTTCTAGACCACGAGATAAAGTTGGCACAGGTCGTTGCTTTCATGGAGGGCATTCATTCAGACATAGGTGGGCTACACCGGACTGTCCAGTCTTTGTCCTCTGCAGTGACAGCAGCCATTCAACTGGCACAGTCTCAGAGTCCCGCTCCAGTCCCTTGGACCACCACCCTGCCAGTGGCTATATCTGACGATAGTGACCACACACCACAGATCTCAGGCTCAAGATACAGCACACGCAGTACACAACAGCAGCAAACCAAGCGGGCCAGAGCGCAGATATCATCCTCCCAAAAAACCAAAGCCACCCCAGAGCTCAAAGGCAAAAGCCCTTCAGGCGACACTCTGGGGTATAAAGCCAAGGAGCAAGCCTCAGGCTCACATGCCTCAGAGGCATCCCCAGCCAAGGACTCTCTTGTCCCAAAAGTGTCTCGCAAAGACAAGCAGACAGTTGCCGTGCCTACTGAGAAGCTAGTGCCTGCTAAGAGTCCACATAAATAGAGCTCCAAGGCTGATTCACCCACAACCTCAACTCCCATCCACACCCCTGTGAAGCAGGGAAAGGAGGACACTGTAAGGGGTACACCTCGTCAACAGGGAATGAAGGGGCACAGGCAAGGCCAGTCCAAGCGTACCACTGGATCCAGCATGTCCCGAGAGTGAGGGCCACCGGCTGCACCTGATGCAGCTTTGGTGGAGAGTGTGCCTGTTGTGTCCGCCCCACCTCCCACTCCTACCAAGACAGGAAAGCCATTTAGACTCCCCAAGAAGTGGAAAGGCACCCCTCCACATTCTCCCACCCACACTGTATCTCACAGCAGCATGACCCAACCTCGACGTGCCACCACACCACCTGGTCCAAGCAGCCATGTGGCTTCCAAAGCCACTGATACCGCTACCACAGCTGGGCCTCTCTCTCCCTGGTCCAGTCCTCCAAATGGCACTGATACTCAGCCACCTCCCAGTCCGATTAACAGCCATGTCTGAGTGAAAGTCCCCCTCACACACATCTCTCTCCCACAGCAGTGCCTGGACTGCCCATTGTTATCCCCCTTACTGTGTTGCTGACCATGGTAGGGTACAGTCTCACCCATTCCCTGTGCAGTATCTACTGCACACATGTGCCTCTCTTGTACTGGCCACTGGTCTTGATGTGCCGTGCTGTGTTTGCCCATTCCATGTGCAGCCTCTCATGTACCTACTTTGCACTTTGGACTGGCCACTGGCCTTGATGTGTCTTGCTGTGTTTTCCTAGTCCCTGTGCAGCTTCTCATGTACCTACTCTGCACTTTGGATTGGCCACTGGCCTTGATGTTCCTTGCTGTGCTTGCCCATTCCCTAAGCAGCTTCTTATGTACCTACTCTGCACTTTGGACTGGCCACTGGCCTTGCTCTTGTCTACTTTTGATGACTATCTGTGTAATATGAGAATAAAGACAGTTACTCCTTTTGTTTGCTTTGTCAGTCTCCTTGCTAAATAAAAGGTTTTATGTGTGGGTATGCTTTAATGTGACACATGCTCTGTATGCCACTTTCACATTGCCAATGTCTGTTTTAGCTTTTTCTGGATTTTGCAGAGGTGACAGGCACTTCAGTTCTTATTGACTCTGAGGCTTGGGGGTGCAATGATGGTTGTTTGTGATGAGCTACTGTTATCCTGATCAATCTATGGTGATGTTAGCTCAATTGTACACATGTCATGTTTGGATGCACTGCGAGCACAGAGTGGGATTAAATCCACAGTATTGCAGGCCCTGTTTGGAGTGGGAATAGTAATTTTTCCCCACTACTATCCAACACTTTTCCTACTGTTGCTCTCACTGGATTGGAGAATAGTAATTTTTATCCATCCGCTATCCAACACTTTCAATACTGTTGCACTCACTGCAGTTGGAATAGTAAATTTAATTATTCTGCTATCCAACACTTTCCCTACTTTTGCACTGATTGTATTGCAAAATGTAAGTTTAAATATTTTTTAATAGTTAAATGTTTTCATTTATATTGGAATGTGTTTTATATTCTAAAATATTGATATATATGTATATTTTATTTTTATATAATGTTACATTTTTTAATAAATTAAAGAAAATAGTTTATTAATTATTTTAAAGTAAGTATTTTATATATAAATTATTATGTTTGTGTCTATCTTTTTCAATTACGTTTGTTTATTTGTTATATTTTGTTAAAATGTATATTAAATGTGATGTATTGTGTTAGCATTAATATTAATATTTAATATATTTAATATGTATTATTTTATTTTAGATATATTTAAATTGATATTTTTATATCGATATTTTTGATTCAATACTTTTTTTACTTACCTGTTTAGGTATGGGAGTCAATATTTTTGTAGTCTATATTTTTTTCCCAATATTTTGAACATCAATATTTATGTCATCAATATTCTATCAGTGAACCGTTTAATTCCCTGAACCTGCCAATCCTTTGTTCCCCAAACAGATGTTGTATCTATTGTAGCTTTACAAAGCCAAAACTACATACAAACAGCTGAGAAAGAAAGGAAACAGAGTATATCAGCTTGGTGTTTTTATTAGCATATTTTTCTTTGCAGTTGTAGGTGCAATCCTATAATAACAAGAGGCAGGGTCTGATGTGTCAAAATAAGAAAATTAGGCAAACTTCTGTGCAATTGTTTTTTAACTACCTTTTGGTGGAGTTGGGCAGTGTTGCCATTAAGGTGAAATTATAACCAGGAAGTGGGATACTTGCTTTGTGTACAAAATGGTGAACATAATGTTGATAACAGAACATATCACCGTATTTAGATGTACCATCACACAATTCATCAGAAGAAAACACAGTTGACTGTTCTATCTCTTCTATCATATTATGTACAGTATCAATGTCACCATCATCAGAGAAAGCACTAGAAGTGATGATATAATTTAAGGAAATTTTACACAAATATGGTATTTGTAAACGTTTAGTAGGACCATACACATCATACGATACCCTGTCCCACACTATTCCTTCCGGAACTGGACTGCTGTAATGTTCACCCGGGACACTTACCTTTGTCCATGGTGTGATGATGCATGTTGTTTCAATATCAAGTTCACAAGTTGTACAGCAAAGCGTTCTGGGAGATAATGTCCATTTAGAGGTAAGAAAAAGTCAGTCACCAAACCAATTTAGAGGACCAGAAATGGTACTGCCATTGTAATCCAGAGGTGGAACTCAGGGGTAACAAAGTATGTCTTGTTCAGTCAAAGATAAAAAGCACGCACTTGTAGGTTGAAAGGAAGAGGCTGCGGTGATGGTATCTAGGGTACAGTTGAATCCGATGAGCAAGTTGTCATTGCCCATGAAGTAGTCTGACGTCATTCGGTCTATTTTTGGATGCTCAGTAGGTTGTGAAGAAATGGAAAATGACTCACTTTGTGGCATATTCATGTAGATGTTGCCAATTTTACAAATTGAAATTTGTGTTTCTGTACTAGTTGACTGTACAGTTGTAGTTGTTTCAACAGGAAGGAGAAATACTTCAGAGTTATTTACTGTTTCTTGTTGGAGAGGGGAACCTTCTTTCATTATTAGGCTTCCTTCTGAACTTCCTGAACAGTAGTGAGAGGAGTGTGGTGGCCACTCAGGAGTCCACGTGGCCTACTATTGAGAATCAGCCACATAGTGTGGTTTTATCAGATCAATTGAAAGAAACTGTTTGTCTCGTTGACCAGCAAGGGACAGAAGAAGTGTACAATTCTTGTACCTTCAATAGCCATGACTGGAACAGGTGCTCTGTAAGAAGGCCCAAATTCGATCTAGTCCACAATTGTTTCCCTGACCAGAACCCCAGTCTTCGCTACCAAGCCGGGACTGGCTGGAACAGAAAATTATACTTACCACTATCCAGCACCTCTAAGCGCTATGCATTGTAACGGTATTCGTTGTAAATACCGCGTTGTAAAGGTATGCGTGGTAAAAGTATGCGTTGTAACGTCATACATCCCTGGTCCCCGGTCCACCACTGCCTCTATGTGCCGCTTGTGTGGAGGGACGTAGCTCCTCCCCCTACCCTCATTATTTCCGGGTGGGGTCACTGTATTTAGTCCTCATGGTTGCCCGGCCCCGCTGAGACAAATAGGAGCACGCTGGAAGGAAACTCAGCTGCTTGATTTTTAAACCTGTGTTTTTGACACGTCTTATAGATTCTCGTTTTTAAACATTTAACTTTCTCTTAACTTAATTGCACTGTACCTTATTGTATGTGACCACACAGCACTTTATTGTAAGTTCTACTGGTTCACCATCCACCACGGCCCCTACATGAAGCTTGCGTGGCAGGACAGCTCCTCCCCCTACCCTTGTTTCTTCCGGGTAGGGTCACTGTATTTAGTCCTCATGGTTGCCCGGCCACGCAGCGTGTCAAAGGCAAGCCCGTTTGCGCCCGTCCGTGTCAGGATCGGGGCCAGGGCCAGCCATTCTGCTCGTTTACCCAGCAACTATATGATTCAATGGGCTAGAAACGATTTCTTTGGCTCCAATTGGATGAGAATAAATGGGACATCATGTTCCTGACAGAAACATGGCTCAAAGAAGATGCAGTACCAGCAATTGTCATTGCAATTCCGCCTGGTTTTAAAATCTGCTGCAAACATAGGGAGGGCACAAAAAGAGGAGGGGTGTAACGATAATTTTAAGTGACTCCTAGGACATTGAGTCCTCAGTGATGCCAAAAATGGATGAAATGGAAGGACTTAACTTCTGTATCAAAATCAGCCCTTCAACCTCTTTTTCAGGACTCCTGATTTACAGACCGCCAGAATGTGCGTTAAGAGCTAATCTGGATGTTTGTGATTATATTGCACGGAAATCTCTTTTGTATTTAAACTTCATGGTATTAGGGGATTTCAACCTACACGTGAACGACACTAGCTGTGTTCATGTAACTCAGTTTGAATCCACCCTTGCAGGGGTCAATCTGGTTCAGCAGGTGCAACTCCCCACCCATATTGCAGGGCACACCCTGGACCTGGTGATTTCTTATATTCTAGCCTTTGAGTTTGAAGGACTTGTGTCCAGTGGTCTGGATGGACCACCACTTGATCCCTTTCTCATTTAGTTTGGAAAAATTGAGTCATCATGCTGGCTCCCGAAATTTCCTAAAAAGAAACTGGAAGAAGCTGACGGCAGAAAATTTAGGACTTGCCTTGCAGGAGAGTCAACCTCTACTTTCAAAAGATCCTAACGCAGATGCATTTGCAGTTCAAAACTGGATTTCTATGCCCTTGGAAGCTACTGATCTGGCTTGACTCACTAAAACACAGAGGCAAGCTCCCTTGGCCCCGTGGTTTTCAGAGACTCTCAGAATTTAAAAAAGCAGTTGCAAACGCCTAGAACGTCAGTGGCAAGCAGACTACTACAGTATAGCTAAAACTGCTTACAAGAAAGACTAAAAGAGCTACATAAACTGATGAGAGATTCAAGAAGATATTACGTGGCAAAGAGCATTAAGGAGGCAGAGAACTCAAGCAAAGAACTATTCAAGGATGTGAATTCTTACCTCAAGCCCAAAGAATTAGAAATTGAAGCACAATCCTCCTACTCGCTATGTGAGAGCATCGCTGACTTTTTCGATAATAAAATTCGTAAAATCCACAACTCATTGATAGTAAGAGTTGAGACAGTTAAATCCGATGTGAAGGAGAGCAGTTAGCCACAGTACTTATTTATGGAATTTCCCTCGATTACGCAGCAGGAAGGTCTGGATCAGACCCTGAGCTGTAAATCAGGACTCTTGCCCTCCTACGTTAGGGAAAGTTGTGGCTCACACGCTCATCTAGGTGTTGCTCCATATCTGGAATACTTCCCTTGCAACCGGCATATTCCCGATATGTGGAAACATGCTGTTTTACTCCCCCTCAGGAAAAAACTCAATGAAGTGTCAAGAGATTTGAGCATTTATTGCCCAATCTCATTACTACCAGCCCCTGCGAAAATGCCTGAAAAATGGCATTCTACACGGTTTCAGTACTGAGATGGCACTCTTGAAGGTGGCAGAATTGGTAAGAATGTCAATGGACTCAGGAGCATCAGCAATGCGGTGCTCCTGGATCTATCTGCGGCATTCGATACTGTAGAACACTCAAGATTGTTGCAAAGACTCCAGGACATCGGCTTAGGGGGGGCAGTCCTGGCTTGGTTGAAGTCGTTCCTCTCCAATCGTACACAACAAATTGCCTTACAACCCCACTAGTCTAAACTAAAGAAGATATGGTGTGTTGTCACTCAGGTGCCAGCACTAAGTCCTCTTCTGTTCAACATATATTTGACCCTGTTGTTTTCACTCATTGCCAACTGGGGTGTGAAGGCGATATCATATGCTGATGACACACAGTTGGATGACGCCTTCAAGTGCTGCAAGAGTTGTTTAAAAGACATCTCCTTTTAGACAGACAATATCAAATTAAAATTCAATGCTGAGAAAACGGAAGTACTGTTCTTAGGAAAAATACCCCTCCACCAGAAGACCTATGGTGGCCCCAGGAAATGGGTCTCCCCCACCCCTACAGCGATGGCTAAAAATCTGGGTGACTGATCTCTCATTTTTAGCCTAGATCCAGCAAGTGACATCAGCCTGTTTTGACAAATTGAGAAGCCTGCGTCAGTTCCTCCATCTGTTACCTGAGGACTGCAGCCGAACTATAATACATGCCACGGTGACAGCTAGAATGGACTATGCGAATGCCCTCTATGTTGGTCCGCCAGCCTACTTGATTAGAAGATTACAGATGGTGCAAAATGCGGCGGCGAGATTGATTAGTCGAGTACCATTCTATCATCGTAACACTCCACATATTAAGGGACTCCACTGGATGCCTGTGGCCAGAAGAATCAAATTCAAGGCTTTGACATTCACACTCCGCTCACTCCACTGTAAATGCCCAAGTTACCTGAAACAACATCTCTGCAGCGACAAGCAGAATCGACTACAGAGATCAAATACACAAAACTTATTGTACACTCCTCCATTTAGGAAAGCATGGATGGGAGGCAGATCCTTCATGGTCAAGGTTGCCAAGCTGTGACTGGTGAAATAGGGTTAGGGAGACACAGGCTGAGTCAGAGGAAGAGGCGTCCAGGAAAAAGGTTTGCTTAGAGTATTCGACAGCAAGAGAAAAAAAAAGAGAAATAGGGTGGGTTTTCTGACTGACAAACCAATTCACTAGGGGCCTCCTTGGAAGGTGGAAGCATCGACAGTTGCCCACTTTGCCCATGCCTTAAATTGGCTGTGCATGGACTAACCATTCGCTTAAGTTGTGCTGAATATTTCGCAAATCAGGCATTCAACTTATTCAGCGTTTTAAAGAGAACATTTTGCGAGTTTAATAAGAATAACACTTGACTCACACTGCCCTCTGAGGCAAGATACAAGCTTAATTGGTCTGATTAATATATGACTATTTTGTAGAAAATGAAAAAAAATTAGTCATGATATGCATTAATGGCTTTCTAAACTAGATGCTGGTTTCCTGTGAGGCACAGTTGACTCATCAAGATGTCTTAAAACACAAAGAAAAGGAAGTTATTGTTAATTGCTCGACCTTTGTTTCAAGTTGGCATAAATGTGTCTACAGTAGACACTTGAAAGAGGTATTTGCCACAGGCTACAAATGGTTTTCTAAAATAATTGTAAAAGGTATTAGGCTTCTTCCTACGATGAAAAGTAAGAAGCTCCTATCCCTGCGCTTGCTTAATCCCATCACCCCATCTTCTGTGCTCATAACACTCCAAGGGAATAGCAGCCACCTCATCTGATGATGATGACAGACACTGGAAGCAGGCATTTCACATTTTCAAGTACAATTTAATTAAATGTTTGAAAAACGAAAACAGAATATAAATGTGCTATGCACAAACTGTGAGAAGAACTAAAGTATACCTTTATCGAGTCCAATAGTAAGGTGAAGACCCTGCAAATAATCAACATAATAACACTGGAGGGAAACTGGTAGAACATCTAGTCGCCTTCATCCACGACGCATTTTCTCTCCATGTTCATCTGCACAAGAATTTCCAAAGTGGTCCACAAGATTAATCCGTATCACACCAATGGGCATAAAAGTAAAAATGTACATAGTTTCCTGCCCTCTCTCTTTCTTTTGGAGCTCGGCACCGTCAATAGATGTGTTTACTAATGTAAAATAAATATGCCTGCGTTTCAGTTATAGTAGTTCTCTGGTATTTTGCTCTACCAATTCCATGCACTCCAGGACACACATTTAAAATCTCCTAGTGACATATGATTTTATATCTTAAATGGTACAAGACTGCGAGTATCATTTGAGAGGGTAATTGTGTTAGTTTCATAAACATAATCTAAAACAAAACAAAACTTCCTCCCAGGATTGGCCTTCCAACTAGAATTTCCAAAAACTAGGCTAAATATAAATAAATTAAGCCCTAAACAGACTTTGAGACGCATTCCACTTCCTCTCAAGTCACCACAGGAAGCAAATGGCAAATATAGACCAGCCGGCCCCTTTGCAGGTTCTATGGAGAGAAAATCAAGCTAATTGGTGAAACAAGAAGATAAAATATAGAGGTGTAAAAAAAAAACAGAAGAAAAAGAACGAGTGGGAAAGTGGGGAAGAATATTAATTAAAAAGTCCTGAATATAGTAGTTTCAAATATTTACTGTACATAATCTATAAGCCCTGATCAATTGTTTTCACATTGCCTCGAAGACTATACCGTGTATTAGGGTATGAATTTATGAGTGGTTTTAAGAGGTGAGTATGGTAACCTAGGTGAATATCTCTAGGTTTCTGCCTGAAAAGGATGGGTTTAGAACGGGCAGGTGGAGCTGAGGTCTCCGGGCTGGAAGAAAGAGGGCAATACAAGTAGGCAGAGGGGCTACCTCATCTGTCGGCTGGTATTGA
This sequence comes from Lissotriton helveticus, assembly GCF_964261635.1. Classification (NCBI taxonomy): domain Eukaryota; kingdom Metazoa; phylum Chordata; class Amphibia; order Caudata; family Salamandridae; genus Lissotriton; species Lissotriton helveticus. The sequence continues at coordinate 728,882,990 of NC_136061.1, forward strand.
GAAGCTCTCCGTAGTTGGCCTATGAGAGGCTACTGCAGGATAGATTCCTGAACTCACACTGGGTGGGTGTAGGTGTGTGTGGCTTCGCAGTTGGTAGCTGCTCCCCAGGTGAGGCCCTGTATACAGAGAACGAAACGATGGTTCAGAATTTGTCCAAGTTAGAAGGGGCATTGACGAGGAAGTCATCCCGAGTGGGTACAGCATCACTTATGGCCTCCTGGGGTTTACTGCCCGAAAGTGGAGCTTTACTCTTGGTCCTCACACCAACTTTGGGTAGATTTGAAGTCTCAGTCTCCTGCTGCATTTATCTAGAACAGTGCACACTTCCTAATGGTGAGCGGGCACTGATGTGCGGCTGTTGCATTAGTGGTAGTGGTGAGTGCTCCATTCGATGAGACTGACTTTTGGGTTGGGCAACCCAGCTACATGCCTGTGAGGAACTGCAATAGGCTGCACACTGAGGTGTGCTGCAGTGAGGTGGTCACTGCTGAGCCTGACTCGGGTGCTGCTCTTTTGGGAGCTGCCCTCTACTGATGAACTCACAACCAGGCCTGTGAAAATCTGCAACAATTTGTCATACATCGAGGGGTAAATAGAGATAAAGATCTCTTGATGCGCTCACAATAATTAATTAAGCTGGAACAAAATGCATTTGTTTGTAATGATGAAGTAAGGCAAGCAGAGTGACACTATATGTAAGGAAAGGACAATTTCTAACAGACAGAGAACAGTAGAGAAAGCATTTAGTAAATGTCAGATGAGATCACAAGGCAAAAAACTACTGTCTGCCGGTTTCAGTTGGTATTGTTTCAGATGTCAGTAGAGGTAAAAGATGCTGAAGGCCTCTAAAGGTGAAACAATATGTGTATATTTGGGATTCCTAAGAAGGTGGAAGAGCTAGGTGTTGACCTATTTATGCTGAACTGATTCTTAAACTCTAGTGCCTGTATTGCCCCTGCAATCTTTTCCCAGTGGAGAAGGCCCACCAAGCCCTGGCGCTGTTGCCTCGCACAAGGGGCCCCACCTAAGACAATCAAATTCAGGTATAGGGATACACTTTTACAAGTCACCAGGTGTTGAGGTCCTTTGCTGTAGAAACATTTCAGGATCTTCTCCTTTCCAGACTTTATGCAAGCAATGCATCAAGAGAGGTGCAAGAGAGGCGCAAGTTTGAATCAGTGAAAAGAGAGCTCCAGATATAAGTATATGATGCTCGTTCTAAACGAGCTGTGTGCCATTGCAGAGGGGAAAATGTGTCACTTTCTTACTTCAGGTGATACCTGGGAATGGTTGGAGGGATGATGCTGAGTGGTGGGTCCACTAGCAGTGTCACAGCCAACTGCTCCAAGCCACCTCAGAAAATGAAGAGACTACTAAAGCTGTGTCTGCGCCCATCACCACACCAGAAATGTGGCTTCCATTCAGAACCCCTTAAATACTCAGGCACAGTTGTCAAGAGAATGATTAGGACCCTATAGACGAAGAATGATTGGATGCTGCTCTTGGCACAGAGATATAAAGCCTGATTGTGCACCTGCCTTTCTCTAGTTGGATCTATCCTGTGAGCAAGACAGCCAAACTATATATCGGCAGGATTTATGGTAAATTTTATGTGAGTAGGTAAGGGTTCGAGAGGCCTCTGGTAACTGGGTATTTTCCTATCGGAATGTCCGTATAGAGCCCAGGCACCCTGGCACAGGTGTGACAAACAGAAACCACTCGCCTTCTGTCTGTTCTTGTGATTCCCATGAATGGGATGTGGGGCAATTGTATAATTTCGAGATTTTCCCCTTGCAAACGAAGGGGCATATTTAAAAGCCCCTACCGCCACCACACCGTCACATTTCTCTATGTTGTGGTGGCGATTGGGGGTTCGCCTTATTTATAAGGCAGCTTTAAGCCATCTTAACGCTGCCGCCTTGTGAATGAGGCACCCTTTCAGGCATCCCACCGCAACACCAAATTGATTTTGATGCTGCCCCCTATTTACAAGGATGGCGTAAATAGGGGGCAGGCAAAAATTAAGAGCAGGGAAAGCCTGGTCTTACGCCGGCGCAAGGCAGCTAAATTAGCGAAAGCACAGTGGGAAACGCAAGGCTGCACTGTATTCTTGTAAACACTGTGCAGCCCTGCGGTACAGAAGTAGAGGTGCGTTGTTTTAAGCTACAGAGGTTAACGCTGTGCTCCGCCACTTCCTTGTAAACATGCCCTGTAATCAGAAATTCCCAAAATTACGCCAATTGTGCTGTTGTAATTGAAATTTTGTTCAGGCCTACTGCTTATTTAGTGTGAAAAACACCCATTCACAGGATAGATTGGCAGAGAATTCTGACTCTTGAGACTCCTCTGTGGGATACTGTTTGTGCGTGTGGGGTGGGGGGTAGTCAGCTACCTTGTACATTTCATAAGTGATGTTATGAGATGGATTTATGCATGATTATGGTCTAGAAAAATAGGGGTTGCCCTAATAAAATATGACTAGGCTGATAATGGGTGGGTGTTTTATGGGTTCAGTTAAGGGGAAGACTCAACTACTAGTCCCAAAATGGAACGTTTTTTTTTTCTTTGTCAAGATTGCATACCTATTGCCAGTTTGACTCATACATTTCGTTTCTACTGGAATGCTGCAATAAATGGGTGTGGGAGAGCTGGCGTCTCATACTGGAAAATAGTAATGACTTGATACCTGTTGAAGTTTAGTTTCATATACCAAACATCATACATGCATACAAATTAATAAATATACACGAAACTTGGCGAGTTAAAATATCTCACCTCCAAAGGGTCTCAGCATCCCCAGATGAGTAACTCACTAAATGTAAACAATCTGTCTCCTGCATTGGAGGCACGTCTAACTGTCTGCACACAAACAAACACTGAATGCTGAAATACACAATGCTCCGGTCTCCGGGAACCTAAAACAACACGAGGGATATATTTTCCTAAAAGATAGGCTGTCACCACAATAACTAAAGACCAGAATCAACACAAATCAATATTGAAACCCTGCAGAATGGGAACCACTTTTTATGACAATCACCATGTAGTGATTTACTGTCAATATTGTCTATGTCAATACGGTTTCCAATGCTCAATAAAATGCCGTGTTCCATCTACTTTTAATTTAGATGCAAAACAACCACAGGACTAAGTAGCAAAGGTCCATGCATCACAAGTATTTAGGACAACATTCCCAGCTCCATCAGTGCTTGTTACTAGTAAAACTCAGCCGGGATTACGCACTTTTGGAACTCCATAGGACTTGTAGTGGCAGCCAACATAAAAACAAGGGTTTTTACAGGGATTTGATGAGTTTAGGGCAGCTCCGAATGCTCAAGATATACTTGGGTGGTGCTCTTATGTTCCACAAACTTCCACCAGTGCAAGATTGTTTAGACATCAGCCTGCTTCCTTTCAGCAGCAGGGAACTGTGCAGCACAAAGGCCCTGCTCTTCTGTCTGGGGTCCTGGTCATCACATTGACCCAGGATCTTCCTCAGCAACAGCCAGTTGTCCTCAAGGCAGTTTAGACTGCCTACCTACACCTCTGATGCCCCATGGCCTCCGGGCCACTTGGAGGAAGCCTGTGACCCCAATAGGAGTCAGATGGTCCCCCAGCATTTGCATCTATCACAGTACCCGTTCACAGAAGGTCAAGGTTAACCCCCTCCTCCAGGGTACCCAGAAAGTCAACCCTCCACTATCCTCCATATGGAAAGGGGTGTACCATTGGCCCTAGAGACAAAAGTAAGCAAGTAAAAGTCAAAATTATCCTTTCACTCCAGACATGCATTCATCAACTCGAGGTCCATATTTCCCTGTCTCCTGCATTTCCTAGTGCTTCTGAAAGTACTTTCTTGTGCATGGGTTTGAACGAGGGGGTGGAAAACTCTAGAAAGTGGGTATATCTGCCCAATCCAAAGATGTTCTCATTCTTCCATCCCTGATTCAGCACCCTGCACTGCATTTTGGGATTTCTTTAAATTTGACTTCAATCTTTGGATGATAACAGCTCTTCTGAACAATTTTATCTGCCCTTAACTGAGACAGTAAACTGGTTCCTTTCCTCCTCCAAAATATCAAAAGTGAGTCACTTCTGTGAGTAGTGCCAGAGGTCTACCTGCCTCTATGCATGTGGGAGATGGGGCATGCCCAATGTTGTCAGTAAGTGTGGGCTAGTAAGCCCAAGCGGATGTCCCCGACCCTCATCCTCTAACACAAGCAAGACACTTCTCTCCACTGGGCCTAATGCCTGGGGAGGCTTTGATCTACATGCAGGCCAGCAGTGTAATTAACTAGGGCCCGCAGGTTAGTACAATGCCCGAATCTCAATATGAGCTGACTCAAGAAATTAGTGCAGCAGCCAACGTATATTAAGGGGGACAAATATCTCCAAATTAGTAATATATTTGCACTCTGGGCTTATTTCAACCTATACAAAGTGGTTTTTGGCCTTATTTCATGTTTGGTCAGTGGTATACTCTGTCACAAACATGATTGTCAATGGCACTTATAAAGAGAGGTGAAACCAGTTGTCAAACTAGTTTCCCCTGGAGAGTGTAGCCCTGAGGAAGCCACATCCTGGGCATGAGCTAGTGAGGGATGTACAGCAGAAGAGGTGTCCCACCATCTGTGGAGTGTGTAGAATGGCGCATCCTGGGGTAGCCGGCTGGTGCACTCCACAGGAAGTGGTCGCCAGGTGGGAGGGAACTTGGTAGCCCATTGACTACCAACTGCATCCTGCCCTAAAGGCAGATTTCTGAGCATAAGTTGGGCACCTCTGGCACCCAGACCTCAGATCTTGACTGACTTGGAAGAAGGAATGAAGAAGGATTGCACTGCAGCACAGGGAGAATAGCAAAGAGGCTGCGCCAATGAGGACTGTACCTGCTGCACCTGGTGGCTAGCAAAGAGAAGGACTTTGCCTGCCATGACGTGCTCAGGGAGAAGCTGCCTCCAGAGCCCAGTGAAACCAAGAGAACTTTAAAGGCCAGATTACTGGCCTCTTGTTTGCAGCACTGGGACACAACAGCGGAAGAAACCTGCTAAGGCGAGGTGGTAGCCCAAAGCCTTTAAGCTACCACCACTGCCACAGTGCAGCATCAAGGACCAAGACCCGAACTATAGAGTTGCGCTCAAGTTTACTGAGCCAGGGGGCAGCGATATGCTGGGAACCTCAGTAGGAATGTTATTGACCCAGTAAAGACAGACATGTGACCACGACAACGGGCTGCTGTTAGCCTAGAAGGGGATTGGACTTTGGCCAGACCAGAGAGAACTTCGTGAGACCCTGCAACTAGGATCCCTCTCACCATGTTTGTGCACTGAGGAATCCCTGGAGGAAGACCCCCATTGACAGCATTGCATCCACAGCATCCTTAGATCATTTTCAGCATCCTTCATCCCTTGCATCAGGACTTCTCATAGGAATTCACTGCAACACGAATAAAGTGTCTGGAACTATTGAAGGACTGCTTAGCCTATAAACGCTAACTGTTCTTCGAGTCTTTGCTGGTTCCCCTAACTAGCTATATCACACAACTAGTACGGCAGAGGTCTATTCCCATAGTACTTCTAGGGAAAAGAAAAATACTGTGTTACAGGATAGTGACCACAACAAAGCTCAAAGATGTTGATTGGAAAGGCCATGCTTCAATATCAGCCAGTCTGACCCACTGTGTTAAGATAATACTAACACAGTGTTCTTAACCTCTTTGGGAAAGGAGATCAGACAATTAATGTTCTGGTCTGACGTGGGGTCCAGTTTATCATAAAATAACCTCAGATTAAACTCAGGAATTTCCCTTATTACGGGTACACATGGTTGTATTAAAACAAATGGATGCTATGGAGAGTTTCTGCCTTGAGCATCATGTCAAAATATGATTGCCAACATGTTTTGGCCTCAAAATAGATCCCTCAAAGGAGGGTCTAGGGCCTTCATCAGGGCAGTCCAGGCACCACTACAGTCAGTCACTCATGCATCATCCATGTGCATGCTGGTAAGGAGAAGTCTTATCTGTCAGTCCTATCATCTTCACTTAATGGCAAAGACATTCTGAAAGAAAATATATACCACATGAAAAAGACCTGGTATGGAAATGATTCTGAGAGAAAAAAATATATTATATGAAGAGGACCTGGTATGGAAACAATACAAGATATCTATATTCACTATAAGTCTTAAATGAATTAAATGCATATTATATCTTTTGCATTGTGTATTGTGTAGACCTGCCTCGTTTTATATCCTGTATTAGATGCTTCCACCCACAGTGGGATACACGCAGACTCAGGTTTGAAAACAAACTTGTGAATCATGCACAATTCGTAATTTCACTAACCCTCTATTGGCCGAGTGCTGTGCCATTCAGATACACTGGGGAGGAACCACTCCTGTAGTCACACACTTGTGTGAGAGGCATAAGACACAGCCCATCACAGTTCAAATTTAAAAAACAATTTGACAGAATACGAAATTGTTGTGTGTCTTGACTAATTTATCCACATTTACCCAGTAATGGAGTGATGATGCAGTAGTGGCTTCATATATATGAGTGGTAAGTCTCTTTAAGTTGTCATTTCTTTATACCCTGATTACCTGGTGGTGTTTTGACTGTCTTAACTTATATCAATATATTATCTCTATTTTGTCATTGCTGTCATGCTGTAGTGTATTTTGTGGCCTATGTTACTGTGCAGTGTAAGTTATTATCGGAATTATATTGTGTGAGCAAGTGCTGGTACTAAATGTCAGCATCTTCCAGGAGCTCGTCTTAAGGTAAGTACCCCGCTGTTTTATTAGAGCTATGGTTGCAGTGTAAATCTGTATCTCGCTCCGTACTTTTTAGGTGAGTACATTTCACATACATGCTAATGTTGTCAAATGACCACAGGTGTGTCGAAATGTAACCGTACTTAAACCACTAGGCAGCACAATACTGTTACCTCCGGTAAAACATTTTCCCGAAGATTGCAAGAAGTGCTCTTTTTACATGGATAATAATGATCAAAAACTGATGGCACTCAACAATCAATTCAGGATGTGTACCTCACTTTCATTCGGGTGGGGTGCATGATTGCAGTGAAAATCTGTTTCTCACTCTGTGCACAGTAGGTGGATATATGTCACATACACGTTAATACTGCCACATGTTCACAAGTGTGAGGGAAATTAACCATACTTTATCCACCAGCCATCACAATATTGTGACCTCATATGAAACTGTTACTAGAGATCATCAAAGATGCTCTTTTGCACCTGCAGCCACACATTGCTGGTAATGATCACGATCTGATGGAACTCAACAATTATTCCCCCATGCATGCCATGCTACAATTTAAAGCAGAGCGCCTCTACTTATTAATCAAGGTCCAGGTTACTGTGGCCGACCTATTATTGCCGCTGAATTACTCCCTGTGTGAGTTTGCCACTCAAAGTACTTCTAGCTGACCTCATTGACACTTAACTAAGTTTTACTTGTAAATGTTTCTAAGTTCCCAATTTTTTGACTTTGCCAAGGCTTGTTTGATGTTGAGTGAAATTGCTTTCATTATTGTGAAGAAAATAAGTTATTACTAGGTCCTATTAATTTCCTAACATTCCTCCATTTCTTGCCATCTCGTGACAAAACCCTGCCTACAGCCTCCATTTCTGCTGATGCTAAAAAAACTATCACATACCCAAGCCCCCTGTTCTTTGCAGTTAACCAGTTCATCAACATAGAGCCATGAGACACCTATGCCCTGTGTAAACAAGCTTGTCTTTCATCTTCTACTCCCTGCTTGGTAAACATCCTTGACACCGTGATCAGGTCATCTGAACAATGGTCTGACTGACCGAGCCTTGATCAAGCTGATTGAACAATGGTCTGACTGACCGAGCCTTGATCAAACTGATTGAACAATGGTCTGAATGCCCAACCTTCATCAGGTCATCAACTACAAACACTGCCTTGATCAGGTCATCAACTACAAACACCGTCCTGATTGAACAATGGACTGAATGCCAAAAGAGTGGAATGAAAATGTATATAAGGCTTGTTCGCTGTGGAGTAAAGCAGCAGCCTCCTGGGTTTTGTCTCTGACTAGCTTGGGACTCTGTTCCATAGCCCGGGCTATTGTAATAAAGGTGGTTCTCTCTGCAGACGAAGGTTTCCGGGTCCACTTTATTATATAAGGAGGGTAAGAGTAGACTCGGGTGATCCCCGCACCGCCAAGTCCCCACTCCACCTTGAGGTGGGCTTTTTTTGGTTCTACAATTGCTTGTAAAATATATATGTCTGGACCCTCTGGTGAATCGTTTGTATTCTAGTATCTGAGGTCTTATAAATATACAGTCTATTTTTATAAATTGGTGTAGTATTTCTTGAGTGTTATGTCGGTTTCTTCTTCAATTGTTTTGTTGCTATTTAAATGTTTAATGCTTGTTCCTCTATGTAAACCTTCTTACTCAGTGCCATAGATATCCTGAATTGAGCTGAGGGTTTTACAGATGAAACCTACTGGATCTAAAGGGGTTGGTAACTGTATTACACTATGAGGTCATACAATCACACACTATAATTCACCCCATTTTTACACACATTTTAGTAGTATATGTGGGGAGACAGGGAGGAGTGGATGGAAAATATGGAATGCTTACTACTAAAGGGAAGGGGTTAAAGAATGGTTAGGGTGGAGTTATGGGAGGACAGGCATTAACCCTCAAAAGAGTAAGCCAATTGCTGTTCACAAACTGCACTTCTATAGTTGCTACAGCCAAAAAGGCCCCACAACAGTACTGTTAGAGCTGGCATGCTTGGTAGGGCCCCCTATTTTCTTCTCTACCTGATGGGTCTTCCTGAGCTACAGTGGTGGGAGGAGCTGTCCCTTGCATCTGAATAGGACTGTGCCTGGCCTTTCACAATGCTGTCTCCACCCCCTGGATTGTGTCTGGAGCCAAGACCAGTCAGGACAAGAACTTGTGCACTACAAAAAAAAACTCCTATGAAGTATCCCTACTTCAAAGGCCAAAAGGGGTATAAATATTGGACTTAAAGCACCAGACATTTAGAACACTTCTGGACTAAGAGGGCCCTGCCAAGAAGAAGAGCTGGAGAGCTGCCAGGAGAGGTACTGCCTCTTTGCTGTCTGTTGCGTTGCTGGATTTGCTGCTTCTGTCTGTGGGCAGTGGTAAGGACTGGACTTTTACTTTACTTTGGTATCCTGCTTAAGAAGTTTCTCCAAAGGCTTGATTTGGAGCTTGCCTCCTGTTAAGTCGTCCCAGGGACACAAAGTCTTCACCTGCAGCATCTTTGAACCCCATTGCTGGGAGTTCTGACCTTCCTTGTGGTGTCAATTCCAGTTCTGGACCCTTGGAGGTTGTTCCTGCTGCAAAAAGCATCAGGAAGACATAAAAATGTATGCATCACCATACCAGCGCCTGTTTTTCTGGTGCAGCACCGTCATTCTGGAGATATTTCAATGCACCGCAGCCGAGTGGCCACAGAAATCGACGAAGTGCCTGTCAGCGGACGAAGAAACCACCACAGCCTCAGTTCAGTTCACCTTGTCTCTGAAGTCCGAGACCCCCGCAGTGACTCCAACGCAGGCCCTGCTGTGCGGCTGAAAGAATCAACGCATTGTGGGACCAAGGCTGAAGAAATAAACGCAGTGCCTGTTTGCCACCGCCACATCAACCTCCAGCACATCTAGATTTACAGGCATTTCAACTGTGCACCAAGTTTTATGATGCATCACCCACACACTAGAACCATCTGGGACTTCGACGCATCTCTTACCCTACAGTGTGGATTTGATGCAACACTTTTCCTGCATGCAGCATAACTGACTCATCGCCTCCTCGTGGACCACTATATCTCTTCAGATGGCAGCTCGTGTAGCTGGAGGGGTAAACCCTGCAACCAGAGTGGCAGAGCTATCAACAGGGCTGGCAGCACTCACAAGTGGGCCTGATCACTGATTTACTACTGGTTTATCAGAGGACGCAGTGGATCCTGGGGTAACAGGCAACCTTGACACAGACAACATTGTGGCTGAGCAAAAACATCTGTTTCAGGTTTTTGCTCTAAAGAAACCTCCTGAGGCATTCTTCTTATTATCAGAGGCTTGGTGTCTGTCAGATTCCGAATTGGAGCATCATGAGCTGGGTGTAAATGCTGCTATGGCTATTTTCAAGGATTGGCTGTCTGTCAAGGATAAAGGGAGTAGACGCGTATCGAGCATCAGTGGATTGAAAGAGAGGGTTGGGCTGCATCACAACTAGCTTTCTCCCAAGGGACACTTACCCTATACCAGCATCTGAAGATTAACTTCTCTGGGACTATAATGGAACAGAAATCCCCCCCACAAATGCTTCTCCCCTCCTCTGTGTTGGTCACCTTTTCAATTGTGCATGCTACTCCACATACAATATCGGTTGTTGTCAAAGAGGTGGCAGCTCCTTCCATTACAGCTACTACGGTTAGTACCAAGCCTGGCTCCCCTACTTTATCTAACCTAAGTAAAAAAAATCCCTTGAGGAAAACTAAGCACAGGTTTCCAATCCCAAGCCTTACAATGTCACAAGTACATACAACAAAAACATATTGAAAGTTAAAAATCCATTTTATTTTGAATAAGCTGTAAAAAACACAATTGTAGGGCTAACTAATCTAGATCCCTAATCTTAAAACACGATTAAAACAATACACCCAATTGCGGCCTGCACAATTGAAAAAAGACAGAACAGGTACAACATGAAATTGTTGAGTACGAATTCTATATTCTGGCTCCGTTGTGATTACACCGGTATTGTATCGCTACGACATCAGCATATCAACTTTGGTGTTGGAGACTTGAATTATACCAGTTGTTGCGTCGACACGTTTCGGTGGGTTCTCCTTATATTAACCACCTTCATCAAGACATATAATTATCTGTCACAACCAGGGGGTATATCAAATCGCCCTGCAATAAATTATATACAAACAATTAAATTCAGACTAATACGTTACACCTTATACTTGTCAATATGTCCCAACATGTGCACAATTCAATATTAACTCGGGACACTAATATTTAAAAGTAAGATCCTATAATATGAGGAGCATATCTAACAATTCCTAAAGTTTATCCTTACTGCAGAACCTAGAGAGCTTGAATGGAAAGACATATCTGACAGCAACTTGATACTTTCATGTTTCACATCTTAAGATTGTCGGTCTGTTTGTTACCACAAGACGTTAAACGATTACATATAATTCTTCCAAATTCCACATGGCATGGTTAGTATACAAAATTATTGGATGCAGCAGTTTTAAAAAAGCACCTTATACATAGAGATGCTAGCAAATTCAATTACATAAAACTACCTGCCAGAACCATAATAATGGGCAGACTTAAGTTTGAGCAATGTGTGGGGCTAATGGACCAAATCCTATGGCTAATTACTGTGGAGCACCCAGATTTCATAGTGGTTCTCCTATTTGAGCGGATATTAGTAATACCTGCTTACCCTAGATTCCTGATGAGGATCGCTTCTTATGGTTAAAAAATCTGTTCCTGATCCAAATGTAGACTTCAACTGGGGACTTGTTAAATTGCTGTTGCCAGTTGTCAATCCTACAGTGCCAGGATTATTAGGTTAATACACCAATGGTATTCACATTATCGCTTGTGATCTATCGAGTAAAGGTCAATGCCTACCTGTTTTGCTTTGTACGACTTTTGTTTATCCCACTTCATATAAGTATCCCAAGTTGAATTGGAAAAAGTTAAAATCTTTTTATTCTAGGCCACAAATGACTAGAAGAAAGGAAAGAAAAATAAAATAAAATATGCAAGACACTACTATTGTAAATGTCTAGTAACTATCTATGCAGGGGTACATTAATTAAAAAAAAAAATTAAGAAAAGGGTATACCATCAGCGGTATCTGTACAATCCCTGCTTCTTGCATCTTGGATAGTTACTGGAGTAATGAAGTAGTGAATTTTTATCAGTGGGTTTGGTGTAAAGTTCCACCTTAAGTATGCCATCCTCCTCTTTTATGTTGACATCTAAAAATGCAACTCTATCGTTGCTGTAATGTCCAGTGAATTTTAGATTGGGGTCGCCCAAATTGAGCCATGTTAGGAAGATATCTAGATCCAGATATCTTCCTAACATGGCTCAATTTGAGAGGAGGATGGCATACTTAAGGTGGAACTTTACACCAAACCCACTGATAAAAATTCACTACTCCATTACTCCAGTAACCATCCAAGAGCCCAGAAAGACAATGTGCCTTTTGGCGAGTTTCTCAGGTTAAGGCGAAATTGCTCTAATCTAGAGGACTTTTATATACACGCCGAAAACACTAAAATCAAGTTAAAGGCAAGGGAATACCCCAATAAACTCATAAAACATGCACTCAAACGTGCACGGTTTTATGATAGAGATAGTCTGCTAGATCAGAACAAAACTAATAAGAGACAGGATGCGACCTTAGACAGAATAGTCTTTGTGACACAATAATTGCATGTCAGCAATCAAATTAAAAACATCGTCAATAGAAACTGGAAAATTCTCAATTTTAACATGGACAAGCAGTTAAATAAACCCCTTTTCTCCTTCCGCAGAAACAAGACAATCAGAAACAGTCTTGTCCATACTTACAAGCCTATTAAAGACATTCAACTAACCCTAACTGGGGCTGTTGCGTCCGTCAATTACAAATGTGGGACATGTTCTATATGTCCCCATTGTATCACCGGAAGAAATTTAGAACACAATGGCAGGAAATTAACTCCCACCACCTTTAACAACTGCCGAAGCCAAAATGTGGTATATTTGCTCCTATGCCCCTGCAACTTGGGGTACGTTGGACAAACTAGTAGGGAGTTACGTACCCGTGTGCTGGAACATAAATCAGCAATACGGACCAACAAATCCAATGCCCCATTGACTGAACACTTTCAAGCGCTCAATCACTCATCTGAGGACCTCGGATGGTTCATTCTAGAAAAAATTAAAATTAACAGAAGAGGGGGCGATATTGACAAGATTAGAAAGGTAAGGAAACAATGGTACTTCTGCCACTTAAACACCATTCACCAAGGATTAAATACGAGGGAAGACTGGACAAAATGTCTATAGAAATCTCTGTGACCATATTGGTATGCGGACGCTATTCTCCCTATTAATATATACACCCCACTCTATGATAGATTATGTATCTTAGGCGCAACTGTAAATAATCCCATATGTTCCCACAATGACTTGGATTTATTCAAAACGAGGCTCACTGTGAGTCTCTGCTCCAGAGTTGGATTCAGGCCTTTTTTTATAATTTCCATTATACGTAAACATCTTGGGTCTGATATATCATATCAGTTATAATATACGTTAGGGTAATATGCCTGTGTTCACTCACACCAGATTCGGGACACAGAACGCAAATATGCAGTTATATCACTGACGGCAGTCAAGACGACACGGGGAGCGGATTCCGCGTTCCTTTTATTCATCCTTTTATTCTTGAAATTCGCCGCCCGGTGCCTATGTAACCATGATGCTTGATCTTGCAGCTAAGCAGGCTCTCTTTATAATAGTGAGCCGCGTGTATGCGATATGTATTTTACCGAGTGATTCCCGCATTTCCCTCTTAAATAAATATAAACACTATAGGTCGAGTTGGCCACTGATATTAATTTAACCTTAATTGATCTTTAGATTCTGCCACTAACTCAGACAAAGAAAGCAACCTTTCAGGTTGCCGCCCCACTGACGACACTTTTGAGGCGGACCAGATGGAAAACCTGGTTACCATAAACACATAGGCGAATCGATTTGACAATAAGATCCAATGAGCCTCGAAGTTTTTCAAGACTTTAATTAGCATACTAAGACTTCGGACTGCTCTCACGCAATTGGTTCAAAGCACTTCTTGCATTGACCAATCACCAGTGACTTAGCAGGTTTTAAATGCAAGGAAGACGTAGCTTTCCTGCATACGACTCGGACCCCCAGCTACAGCGGAACTACGTGCTACTTATCAGGTGAGCGAGGACCACGGCCCTGTTCCGACCCCATTAGAGAATTTAAACGAACGTATACGACTGTCTTCAGTAATATAATGACGCTTGTTTCCATCTAATTTAAGGTAGTCTTCTAAAAGGCCAAGAAAGAGGCACTTTCTACAAGCAACTAACTCCCTTAACAAATGCAAGAAGCAGGGATTGTACAGATACCGCTGATGGTATACCCTTTTCTTAAATTTTTTTAAATTAATGTACCCCTGCATAGATAGTTACTAGACATTTACAATAGTAGTGTCTTGCATATTTTATTTTATTTTTCTTTCCTTTCTTCTAGTCATTTGTGGCCTAGAATAAAAAGATTTTAACTTTTTCCAATTCAACTTGGGATACTTATATGAAGTGGGATAAACAAAAGTCGTACAAAGCAAAACAGGTAGGCATTGACCTTTACTCGATAGATCACAAGCGATAATGTGAATACCATTGGTGTATTAACTTAATAATTCTGGCACTGTAGGATTGACAACTGGCAACAGCAATTTAACAAGTCCCCAGTTGAAGTCTACATTTGGATCAGGAACAGATTTTTTAACCATAAGAAGCGATCCTCATCAGGAATCTAGGGTAAGCAGGTATTACTAATATGCGCTCAAATAGGAGAACCACTATGAAATCTGGGTGCTCCACGGTAATTAGCTATAGGACTTGGTCCATTAGCCCCACACATTCCTCAAACTTAAGTCTGCCCATTATTATGGTTCTGGCAGGTAGTTTTATGTAAGTGAATTTGCTAGCATCCCTATGTATAAGGTCCTTTTTTAAAACTGCTGCATCAAATAATTTTGTATACTCACCATGCCATGTGGAATTTGGAAGAAATATATGTAATAGTTTAACGTCTTGTGGTAACAAACAGACTTACAATCTTAAGATGTGAAACATGAAAGTATCAAGTTACTGTCAGATATGTCTTTCCATTCAAGCTCTCTAGGTTCTGCAGTAAGGATAAACTTTAGGAATAGTTAGATATGCTCCTCATATTATAGGATCTTAATTTTAAATATGAGTGTCCCGAGTTAATAATGAATTGTGCACATGTTGGGACTTATTGACAAGTATAAGGTGTAACGTATTAGTCTGAATTTAATTGTTTGTATATAATTTATTGCAGGGCGATTTGATATACCCCCTGGTTGTGACAGATAATTATTTCTTGATAAAGGTGGTTAATATAAGGAGAACCCACCAAAACGCGTCGACGCAACAACTGGTATAATTCAAGTCTCCAACACCAAAGTTGATATGCTGATGTCGTAGCGATACAATACCGGTGTAATCACAACGGAGCCAGAATATACAATTCGTACTCAACAATTTCATGTTGTACCTGTTCTGTCTTTTTTCAATTATGCAGGCCGCAATTGGGTGTATTGTTTTAATCGTGTTTTAAGATTAGGGATCTAGATTAGTTAGCCCTACAATTGTCTTTTTTAAAGCTTATTCAAAATAAAATGGATTTTTAACTTTCAATATGTTTTTGTTGTATGTACTTGTGACATTGTAAGGCTTGGGATTGGAAACCTGTGCTTAGTTTTCCTCAAGGGAATTTTTTTACTTTGGTTGGATAACCCCATTTCCCTTGGACTACTCAAGGGGTACCTCTCGATTTTACACATCCCCTACTTTATCTGGCATCTATAATCTCTTACTGCAGCATAGGGTAGAGTATTGCAAGGACTCTCTCACTTTAAATACCGTGCACCTGAACACACAAGCTGTCTTGAGGAAACTCTTAAGGAAATGGATAATCTCCAAACAGGTCTTGGTAAAGTTTAATCAAATCAAGAGGCTCTGCAGGTAGCAGTGGAGGAAGCAAGATCAGACTCACTGCAACATGAATCTCAGATTGTTACTCTATCATCTAGGGTTTAGGACCTGAAAAATAGATCCTGTAGGAATACTCTCAGGGTCCTTGGTATTCATGAAGGCGCTGAAGGGGACGACACTGGAGGGTACATTATATGACTCTCCAGGGAGTCACTATGATACAGAGAGCTTACCATTTTCCATTCTGCCCACCCGCTATCCACAGCAAAAAGGAATTTAATTTCGTAAATGTTAAATCTCCACGTACCCCAGTAATATACACCCTTCCTAAAGTTCAGAAGAACCCGACCCATCCCCCTGGACGACCTTTAGTTTCACCTTGCGGGTCCAATTTGGAACCATTGGGTTCTTATGTTGAGTTTTTCATCAAAGACTTTGTCCCGACAACCACTTGTTATGTAAGAGGCAGTATGGGGATGATAAATCTTGTCGAACATCACCCCTACAATTCTGATACTGATACACTATGTGCCATGGACATTGAGTCCCTATATACCAATATTCCCCAGACTGCAGCGTTACTGGTTATCCAAAGAATACTAGACTCACGCCCACGCCCCCATGCCGTCCCCAAACTTTTCATTCTCCAACTGCTTGAACTATGTCTGACACAATTTTTTTTTGCTTTCGACAACCACTTTTAACAGCAGATCAAAGGCACCTCTATGGGCCTAATCTGGCCAATCTGTTTATGGGCTACCTTGAAACATCTTCCATTCTCACTACTTGCAACCCTTTCTTCTCTGGTATTACCCTCTGGCGAAGATACATAGATGACATTTTTGTCATCTGGTGACACAACACTGACTCTTTGCACCAGTTTCTCCATTGGTTAAACAATATTTGTTCTGGACTCACATTTACACTCACTGTTGATAAATTAGCCATTGCTTTTCTAGATCTCACCATTTTCCACTCAGAGGGGGAGCTATTTACCTGCCTCTACAGGAAACCCACAGAGCGGAACACGTTACTCAGTTACTCAAGTAACCACCCTAGAGCTCTAAGGGACTCTCTCCTTTACTCACAATTCCTAAGAATAAGATGTAATTGTTCCAACAAAATTGACTATTTCAGAGAGTCAAACGTTCTGGCTACCAAACTCAAAGATCAAGGTTACCCCAAAAAATAGTCAGGGCTGCATCTAAAAGGGCCTGGTATTATCCACGAGAAATTCTTCTAAGCTCTAACCACAAGAAGGAGACAGATAGGATTGCATGCTTCGCCAACTTTTCACCAATTTCCAACAATATACCCAAAACTATACTCAAACACGGGCCAATACTAAATGTAGGGAGCTTGAACATCTAACGACCACTTTTTGCCTCGCGCAAAACGCAAAAATAGGAACCTTAAAGATCATCTAGTAAGGGCTGCACTACCCAACCCCAGTCCACCCACAACATTAGACTTCCTAAGGGGGTTGGCTCCAGTGATTGGTCACTCTAAGTGTGGTGGCTGCAACGTGTGCGAATTTACTTTGGAAGGAAAATCCTTCACTTTCATCAACATTACTGTAAATTGCCGCTCCTTCTCAAATTGTAATACCTGTAATGTGGTATATTTGATTCAATGCCCATGTTTAAGACTGTATATCGGACAGACAACTCAGAAAATAAAAACAAGGATTTGCCAGCACCGGAATAGAATCAGGTGCAAGACATTGAATGCACCATTGGTAGAACATTTCACAATTGCCAATCACAATGAAGATGATATCCGGTGGACAATTCTGAAAGTGCTCAAACTTCCACAAAGAGGAGCAAACATGGTTCAACTGCTAAACAGAGAGGACCTGAAGTCCATAATCCTTTTTGATACCATCAAGAGCCGGCTGAACAGGAAACAAGACTGGACAACCTTGTTATAAACCATCTGAACAAAGACTTTCTCTCCTGTCTCAAACCGTACAACTAGTACACATTCCACACCTCTTCAACTGCCTTTCAGAAAATTATTTTTTCTCCAGAATAATTATTCTAAAGTGTGATTTACCGTTGAACAAATGATTTTTTAACGGCACTACACAGTAACTAAGTAGAAATAACCTGTTTTTACCTTATTGCACTGCTGTGTTTCACTAATCGGGTATTAATCAAGTCTTCATGTTAAAAACGCAATTGTGGATTCTTGTATTATACTTCCTTGATCATTCGCAACTAGAATGTCATTTCCAATTAATTCCCTATTATTTTTCGTCTCCTGCAAAACTGATCTAGTCGAACTTTTCTTTCCAGGCTCTTCTTTTAATTCCCATCGAGTATCCAAATCGCGCAAATTCAGACACAACACGTTTCACGCGCTGCCCGTTTGTTGCAATGTGTATCTATATGCATTCACCTACATAGTCTCTCTCGACAGCCTATTTCGTACTCACTAAAGATGGCGTCCGTGCCCTTATCTACGGCAGGATCCCCTGCGCACTTAATTCCTGCCACTGTGCACCAGAACCACAAGCGCCCCACCGCAAACTGCTATTGAGGTAAGCTTCGCTTCCCAGCCCCACCATCCATCATTTCCACACCACATGACCCTTTGCTGCAACTGTTAACCCCTCCCTCATCTTCGTCCACAGCTTCCCCGAGCCTAAGTGCCGATTCCTGCACAAGCTCTTCTAATGTGATTTCCTTGGAAGAAGCCGATCCCACGGCTCTTCGCCTACATCCCTTTCCTTGGTTTATCCATATATACCAGGTAATCGAGTATTATTTTAAGTTAGTTCACTCCACCTCGCATTTTTTTGCGACAGTGAAGGCACCAATTATTTCATTACAGTATCGACTTCTGCTTAATCGACCATTCTGGTCCCACGAGGTCAATTGACTGCCCTACGAGGTTTGCGGATAATTTATATCACCTCTATTATTACCCACTAAGCATAGTTCGTTTGTGTTAATCATGCAACCACACAACCGAGGATGTATGACGTTACAACGCATGCTTTTACCACGCATGATGTTACAACGCAGTTTTTACAACGCATACCATTACAACGCATAGCGCTTTGGGGTGCTGGATAGTGAATAGTTTAATTTACTATTCCAACTCCAGACCCCGTGGACACTAGGGAAGGTGTTGGATAGTAAATTAAATCTATTCCCTATCCTAGAGCGCCCTCCAGTGCAATGCGTTGTAATGGTTTTCGTTGTAAAACCTGCGTTCTAATAGCACTGCGTGGTAAAAGTTGCGTTGTAAAGGATGTTTCCCCACAACCGACAACCTAAATCCCACAAAGTGCTTTCGACGGTCTTACGTGGTTACTGATCACTCACTCGGTATACTCTGTTAGTTAATCATGCCGCACAACTACCGTATAATATGTTTTAGTTCTTTTGCACGTACCATAGCCACCAATGCACCACGCTGCCTACAGCTCCGATAATATCGTCCGAAACGAAACACCAGGAAGAGTCACCATTTTAAGCGCGTTACTATCCGGAATTCTCCCTCAACACCATTTCCGATTCATCTTTTCTTCACAACTCTTTCTTTCTGTCTTTTACCGTTTGGTAATAACACAAATTTTTCATTTTTAAAAAAAAATACACTTCCTAGTCATAAACTCGCCGCCTTCGCAATTGTGCAAATGTGAGTTAATACATGCTCTTGCTGACATAATGTAAGTATTTACTGTAAGAATTCATGACAGGTTTCCCTATTTTTCTCCCTATTCCCTACCCCACAGGCATTGTTGAAATAACCAGGCAATTCGTTATTATAGTCCTGATGATGATCCCTTTAATCTAAGAGCTTGGGATCGAAATGTCGTCGACAGATAAAACAGTGCCACTGTTTTGCTATTTGTATCATAAATGTGGTCACCTAGTTGGTTGGCTTGCTTTATGTTTATGATCAGTTCAAGCTACCAAAGCTCTTATTTTGCCTGAAACCCTTCATGTTTAATGTTTTACGTGTATTCACTCTTTCTCCCAGAACGGGTGCAGGATTCTGTCCCGTTTCATTTTTTTCGCTCCTAATGTATGCTATTTGTGATTATATTACACATTAAAAACTCTCTGTCCGGCTGGACACAGAATGTTTATAGTACCCATTAAGGCCTATATGTTATTTGTTCCTTGTACTCTCTACCTAAGGACCACTGTTCTTTAAAATAAAAGACTACAATGATGTCACTCTGCAAAAAACAGAATCTGGTTGAGAGTGAAATTTGGTGACAATATTATAGAACAAGCGATGAATTACACCTATCTTCGCTTAACAATAGACGAAATATTATCTTGGTCAGAACATGTTTTCAATAAACGACCTTTTTACTCAATCTCTTAAGAAATGTTCTAGAATGTATTGTTGCTCAGGCTATCTTCCAGTCCCTCGATGTATTCAACAGTAAACTTATTCCCACTCTCTTCTTTGCCTCTCCAGTGTTCAAGTGCAAATTATTTAACAAGCTAAGCCAATTTTACACAAATGAAATAAGGTTTCTATTGAATCTTCCTTCTTCTACTCCTCACTGTAAAAATTGACTTTAGCCTCGGTATATGTCAGACATATACAGGCAGTTTTAAATTACGTGTGTAGCTGCATTGCTGCTAAAGAAGACTCCTTAAAATATTTCATTTACAGAGAACAATTATCATTGCAAGATTATTTGATACCATTGAGTCCTGCGACAGTCCATAACATCATAACCCACAATAAGTTACATGTACTGCCACTTCTCGCCAATCTGCCCCGTCTAGCGCGAGAGACCCTCATAAGGAAAAGTTTGAAGAGCCAAAGTCATGCTGATTTGATTGCTTTGTAGTCATACATTCATGTTGATTATATAACTGAGACATATTTGAATATATATCAATAATATTTGTCATACATTAGACTTTGGTTGCAAAAATAAATACTTGAAAATTCGTTTTATAAATATATTCCAATCTCTCAGTTTGAAGACTCCTGGAATATTCCATGCCTCCATCTAGCTCATGTCGATCATGTGGTTACCAAAACAAATCCATTCAACCGATTATTTGTCTATCTCCTTTATTACTAGCAATAGTAAGTCTAATATATACTTGCCATTTGTAATATTATTTTTCGACTTTTGACCATGACTGGAAATTGTATATTCATTTTTTCTACTTCTCAGTGATTTTGAATAATTTGTGAAATGTGCACTTGGCTGATTTATTATTGTAATATTGTTTTTATTTTAATTTGTAATATCACTGTACAATAAATATGCCATTCATTCCTATAGTATTCCAATGAAGGACAGTGGCACTGTATGTATGAGGCCTTTGTGGATGTACGGTCTGCTTTTGAAGATATTCCTTATCAAGACCTTTGGGTTTTGTTGAAAGTCTGAATGCCCCAAATAACCTGTTAAAGGTACATTTGGTCATGTATGATTGGAACTTTGCTATGGTTAAAAGGGGAAAGCAGGGGTAGTTACATGTCCTAGTAAATAATGTGGTGCAGCAGGGATGCACCCTTGCACTCTTTTCCTATGCATAAATCCGGAAGATGCACCAAGGTCAGGAGACATTAAGATAGCAATTCTGTTGCTTGCAGATGATGCACTGTTACTATTGCAAACACTAGTGATGGTGCTGCAAGGTTGTGTTAAACAAGTGTTCCGATTTCCTCAGGATGAAGTGGCTATCATTTAAAACCTCTTACACCAATTCCACACAAATGCTTTAGAAACACCACGAGATTGTATGGTTTCCATTTGGAAGCAGTAACTGGCTTTAACCATTTAGGGACAGGAATTAGCAGTAATAGAAGATAGTTAAAACAAACCCTAAAGAGTAGTCCTGCACTAGCCTAGCACTGTGGTGGCTCTGCACTTATATAATAGCTACAGCGACTCAAGTGTATGAAGTGCATGGTCAAAATGTTTCCTTTCATGTGGGGGATGCAAAGAAGTTTACAAATATCTTCAAATTGATTGCCACTGAGAATACAATATTAAAAGGCTTGCTAAGATTACCCCCAACATATTTTCTAACTTTTGTTAAATTTGGAACTAGATTTGAAACATACACATATGTTAGCAAGGCTGAAATATCTTTTATACTGGACCAGCATATGAAATCTGAGAGAAACGTAGGGTAGTGCAAGATTGTATGTAGGTAAATCTGTCCCCTAGAGTACTACTAACAGGATTACCAAGGTTGTCTGTGATGTTGTGGGGAACCTAGAGTCTCTAGCCTGTGGTACTCGCTTGAAATGTTTAAGGTTTGGAAAATTTGTGATATAAAATACACTTATTCGAGGTGGATACAAGGTGGAAGGGTAATCCAGATGTAGGGAGATTCACAGAGTATTTTCTCTCATTTGTTTGTGAGCCTGTGTTGAACACCACCTAAGCATTATAGAACCTCAAGCTGGGAAAGTATTGGTGGTTGTGAGAATAAAAACACACTAAGGCACTGATTACAAGTGCAGGCTAAATTCAGATCCCTTTGCAAACGCATGTTCACACAACGATCGGAATTATAAATTGTGTGATAATTATCACACCCTCAGAGTTTTCAAAGTGCCAACATTTATCAGGAGAAAGTGACCATAAAAAAGCAAACCATTCGGAATTTGGTGATTATATTCTGATGTTCCATGTTATGCCTCATTTTAAATGGACACAATTTTCAATTGGCGATATTTATAGCATCTTTTAAATCCCAATCCCGTGATAACCGATTTTCAATAAGTGCAATAATAATCACCATCTCAGCCCAGAAACCATAAAGAAGGACTAAGAAGAATGATTCTAAACCTTTTCCCAAGTGTGGGCCCCCAGTGAATCACTACTGGAAGCCATGGAGCCAGGCCTAAACAGTTTCTATGAACTTAAGAACAATTCACACACAAAAAACAAGTATACATCAAACACAAATAAATTGTGAATTGAAAACAAAAATACAGCAAAAGGCTATACTGTAGCAAATCAATTTGCTCCTCAAGTGGGGTCTCTTTTTGTCAGCGCACATCAGATCATCAATTGAGGCGTAAATGAAGGTCTCCTTGTTCTGACTTGTGCTGCTCCATGAATCAAGATAATGATGCCAAACTAATTTTTAGTTTCCAGTTTCAAATTCCTTCATGTTACAGAGAGTTTTAAAATGTTAAATTTTACATTTTGCTTCTTTATCAGTGCATACTTAATAATTTGCTAATGTTATTTCATTTTCTAAACAGTTGCTGCCTACATAAGTAGGTGACGTGGGTGTCCAGGAGTCTGCAGACCACAGATTAAAACAGCAGCAGTAATAACATTAAAAGCTGATAAATCTGCCTGGATGATCTTTGACATGTTGCAGTTTGTCCCTGTTTGGAGGATTCCCTGTCACTTTTATAAGCCTGCACTTTAATTTGACGAACTCGGATTGACAACTGGTCATCACAAAGGTAATTTTAGTATGTATATATATTATGTATTTTAGTAATATTTATTAATATTAGTGGTGCCATTTTTCTGTGTTTTATGTCCGAGTTAAGCCTATTTGTTCTGTCTGGATACATATTGAAAGAGCGCAAAACCGAACTAGGAATGTTTGTGATTTGAGATTATTCTCTACAAAAGAAGGTTACTTGAGAGACAGGAATATATGACGGCTAAGAGGGCGCTGGAATTTTACAAACTGAGATGTATGTAATGTTTTTGGTGCGTTTTGCAATTTGGCAAAATGGGCAGAATGTCCGGCGTTCTGCAAAGCGTTTTCTATCTCCCTCTTCCTACAAATTTTCTAAAAGAATTCTTGACGGATTCTACCAAAAATATATCGTAAATGTGTCTTCCTAATTTATGACGTTTAAAGAATTTTACTGGAACCCATGTCTGTTACCACACGTCTTAAAACGGATACCAATTTAATATCACAGGTTAAGTTGTTTCTGGAGTAGAGCAGAGAGTAGTTGGCACAGGCGAGTGGCTTCTGGAACGATGCAAAGCATGGCATCAGGTAAAGGCATTGACCATACCTATGTACAGGAGAGAGGACAACATCATGGCAGGAGAGTGGGTGAAAATATCGAAAATATGCAAAACGGAGAGGGCTCGAAAAAGAGCACAAATAAGCAGCTTAGGTGCCAAGTAGCTTCACGCCTGTCACGTGTACACCTTCAGTCAGTCCTGTGTTTTAGAAAATGGCAGCTTGCTTGAATTATTGTGTTCATGTTTATAATAGTAAAAACGAAACTACGGGTGCCAGACTTCAATGTGTCTGTTAAAAAGCCAAAAGCCAGAACGGGTTAACGATAACACTAAAAGAAACAATGTAAATGGGATTTCGGATGCTGGTAATATTTTGCGGGTGTTCTTCAGATAAGCATATTTTGTCACAGAAAGGGCAGTAAACATGTTATGTCGGAGCTATGTTTTACTGGAAGCCCCATTAGTCAGTGTGTTTCTGTCTTCATTAGTGTTGTTTTGAAACAAGTGTCTCGACTAACTGTGCCTATAATAGGTTCAGGTGTCAATGCTAAATTCCCTCTGTTCCAGCTTCCTCTAGGTGCTGATTCACGGGGTGACCATCTGAAGCCCGCAGAACGACTATCAGCTTAATTTACTGCAAGCAAGAAATGTATGCTGTGTTTTTGCTGTGTCTAATTGGCAGCAGATGAGGTGTACATGCTGCCTGAATATGTGATCAAGCACTACAGTTCTTTTTTATTTTTTATTACACATCCACACATAAATGCTGATTTTCTCCAAGCACCTGACTGAGGCGGAAAGGCAATGGAAAAAAGCCCCTGATTTCTAGAGGAAGTGCTAAATCTCGTGGAAAATCCACTACAACATTTCCTACCACACTGTTCTTTTAGTGGAGGAAATGTCCCCAGTGGATTCTCCTCTGGAATGTACATTTTATACATCTGATGATTCTCTGTTGACACCAAGGCCTGAAGCAGCCCCCTTGGTCTCGTATTTCTTTGTTGTGTAAAAATGTAGCAGTATGATACACTAGAGTTTAATAATCCAATAATAAGATTTGATCGTAATCTATTTCTGCACGTCATTCCAATGTGCATTTTACTTTGAGTAATGTTTTTCTTAGCTACCACTGCATTTTCAGTACATTGGTTTTAAAATATTGTAATGCTTTAATTATTTATTAGCCCCCCAAAAAGAATTATAGCATGCCAGTTTAGCCATGGCGTTCATCACACTTTTTAAAAGGGTTATCATATAACTCCATGCCCAGGCTTGCCTTTAATAGTTATTAGGTGTTTATGGCCATTTGTTCAAATGAGGTGAAAAAAATGCTGGAACTATAAGAATGCAATGTTACCTTAAACAAAAACTCAAGACGGGAAATCCTGGATCCTAGCTACATGAGCTGATTTAATAGTCCACTCTCCTACACAACCCCCAAATGCGTATCAGGAATCATATTACAGCTGCATACATTTATATCTGCACCCTTAACAGTGTATTGAGCCAATGCACATGTCAGAGTGCAGATACAAACTTATGCTCGCACTCTGGACAGCTCTTTATTGAAAGTTGGACCAACGTTTTGAACCCACCGTTTGACTTTCACTACAGGATTGGGCCTCAGTTTGGAAGGATGCCCCCTGAGACAGGTGCAGTGAAATGCTGCCCAGCTGCAGGAAGATGCCTAGAGGGTTCCTGAGTCTCCTCTAGGTACTTCCAAGGGATTTTAGACTGGGGTGCATTGAATGTACACAACCTTTATGAGGGCCACAATGAGGGCTCCTCCTGCCAGGTTCTTTGCCATTATGCTGGCGTCTGTAGTAATACATAAGTTCAATGGCTAAGGATTTCCATAACTGCATAAGGCATAATATTAGCGATTCCTTAATAT
Source organism: Lissotriton helveticus (assembly GCF_964261635.1). NCBI lineage: Eukaryota > Metazoa > Chordata > Amphibia > Caudata > Salamandridae > Lissotriton > Lissotriton helveticus. The sequence goes on from NC_136061.1 coordinate 728,908,664, forward strand.
TCCTTAAAAACGCATCATAAATTGAGATTCGTTAATAAGGAATACCTACCCATTCATTCCTATGGGCTAGGAGGCCCATAGGAATGAATGGGAAGATATTTACTATTTGCTATTCGTTATTAAATAATCACAAATAGCGGAAGCTATTTCAAGGGTGCCAGGGTGTCAAAAGGACACCCTATTGCACACCTGAAATGTGCATGTGTGCACATGTGGCGTACATACATGCCCTAAGGGCATGAATGTGTGCCACATGGCACTTTAAAAAAAGCAAAGAAGTGCTTTTTTAAAGGAAATCGCTAATTACTACCAACTTGAAGTTGGTGGTAATTAGCGATTCCTTAAGGCTAAAGTGCACTTACTTTTGTGCTACTTACATTGCATTTAAGGAATCGCACTTTGCGATTCCTTAAATGCTAGAGCAAAATAAGGAATCGCAATTTAGCGATTCCTTATTTTGCTAGTAGGTTTAAACTCACCTACATTGCTCGCAGCCAAATAGCGAAATTCAGTGAACTTCAGTGTTAACGCTTGCTATTTGGCCACTTACATCTGGCCCTATAACATGTGGTTCTATTGCAAGGCCTTAAAAGCAGGCTAACTTGGTTGGTTTGTGGTATATATACTACTGTGTTGGTATTTACAATCTACAAGGGTAATTTCACTACTAGTAATTTTAAAACTATGGAGATTATGGAGACACAGCCTCACATTTGACCTCTGTCTTTGAAGCACAGCAAATGGGACAAGATAAATACAGATTTTAAAGGCATCCATATTTAGTGCTTGGACTTTTGCGACCCACCAAAATCAACTCAGGATCCATCAGTGGGTCACGACCTACAGTTTGGGAAACATTGGTCCAGCAAATAGCAAGAAGTGTTTTGACTTTCCATGTCATATGAGTTTGCGCCATTATTGTGCTCTTGTGATACTTGTTGTGTTTCCTTTCGGTTCCCTCATATCCTAGGTTCCCTGACCCGTACCTTCTTTTGTCTCTATGGCTGTCTGTGATACCTCTTGGTGTCCTCTTTTTTCCACCTTCTTACTCATCTCCTGTGCAGTCTGGTTTGTAATGGCATCAGAGGACCTCTCCTGACATCTTGGTCTGTAACAGGTTCAGCACAGAAACAACCATCGCTAAAAATTAGTCTTGGTTGTACTATTGCAATATTCCACCAATACCAATCTGATACTCATCTGGGCTTCCCATGTCCTTGAAGCAATTGCAGCAAAATGTCATATTCCTGCCGGTGAGGCCTTCCTTACTGTTTGATGACCGCTGCAGAGTCCAGTTCAAGAGTGTACTCCAGTCCTGTGTTTCTCTCTCTCCCACCCATTGTCAAAACTCTACCATAAGCAAGTAGTCTTCATTAGTCATTTGCACAGTAGTTCTGGAATGGTGAAGGATGTTAGTGGGTCTTCACATGAGGAATCTTCCACTAGGCTCCATCTGAAGGCTCTAATGTTTGTAGGAAAATAAAAAAAGAGCAAATCTGCATTTGGTAAGGTTGCTTCGCTCTTGGCACATACTGCGCGCCTTGTCTCAGTCCCAGGTTTTAGTGTTTGACTATTTTTTGAAAATCCTCTAGTGCAGTGTGAAGGTGGTTGGTGATAAAAGTGCCATGTGGGCACATATTTATTTTTGATTGTCCTTCAGTAGCCTCTGATCCATCATCGATCCATATGTTTACTCAATTCTCTGTATTTGACGACAGCCGGGTCAGGAGGGGGAAAATGTCCATTCACTCTCAATAGGTATGACCCAATAGTGGCTATAGTATAAGAATATAGGTGCGCATTTAGTATTATTTCATTCAACACTGCGCAGTAAGAGAACTTGCTGCACCACTGTGCATGAAAGGGAGAGAGCAGAAATGCTTCATATTTACAAAACATATAAAGCATTTCAGCTCTCTTCATGGGTGGATGCATGAGAATGCACATGCTCCACTCATGTAATGCCTACCCAATGCAAAGTAACACAACACAGCACTATGCACAGTAGTGCGTTACTTTGTATTTACGAAACCAAACTTTAGCTTAGTAAATGGCAAAAATGATTTTGTGTCGGGGATTCTCCAAAAACGGACTCAGCTCCATCACAAAAAAGCATAGTAAATCTAGCCCAGAGTTTTATATCATTTGACATAACTATTGTGTCTTAAATATAATTTATAATAACATTACACCTTTGATGATTAATAATGTGTACCCATTTGGGATAATATTTTTGTAACCAATATTTAGTACACAATATTAATGTCAGTCGATATTTCTGCAAACTGTATTCTGACAAACAGCAATTAGAGGAGGATAAGGAGTTGGGTATTTCAAATGGAATGAAGCTTCATCATAAATACGTATGCTACTGCCTGATCTCAGAAAAAAGAACCATAATTAGAGTCACATTTTCACCACAATTTCCCATGCAGCTACATGTGGTTTGGAAGCAGATATATAGGAATTCATTCCTTGGGCATAAGTAAAAATATGTATAATACTTACATGTGTATTTGTTATCTATATGACCACAGACAAAGTTAGATCTTGATGGGTGGGTAGATCTGTATACCTGTTTTTTATTTTAGGTTTGGGAAAAAATAAAATATGTCACCGTCGATTGATTCAGTAAGAATTGTTTCGTTATTTGTTACATTTTAAAAAATACATTTCCCATTGTTTGTATATAGAGTTGGAAGATGTTATTTTTATTTCAATATCATTTACAGTTAAAATGTTTGCTCGTACAAAATGATGCATGACTTGCAACTTGTCACAAACTCTTCTATGTCCTTCACCCCCTGTCCGGTGTCATGACAACTCACCTCTCTTGTGTGTCACGAGTGTAACATGATATAATGGAAACTTACCTCAGTGAATCCAGATGTAGTGAGCAAGGCAGACTTGTCCGTCGAAATGCGTCTGGGTTTCATTGCATTTTCACATCCCACGGAGTCGGTGCCTGTTTTATGATTTCGAAACCAGCATTGGAGATATATATTTATATTTATATATATATATATATTTATTACCTACTGGCGGTTGCCAGTAGGTAGTTATAGTAAAGAACTAGTTTTCATAGCAAATCAGCAATATTCTATTTGGAATAACTTTGGAGCTGGTAGACAAATCTTCATGAAATTCTCCAAGAAGATGGCCCGCTCCTATCCTGAAAGTTTCGGGGTGATTCATCAAGTGAGGGCCGAGAAAAAAGGGGTGTCCCAAAACGTGTTTTCCCTATGCAGTTTTCCATAGGGACCTTTGAGCGCGGCTACAGCCCGAACTGCTGAACAGAATTACACTAAATTTGGCAAAAAGGTAGAGTTTGGTTCACAGATCACGCTTTCTGTTAAATGGTGTAAATCCATGCAGTAGTTCCTGAGAAAATGAAAAGTAAAATCATGGATATATCTATGGGCGTGTAGGGTACACGTATTGTCCGAGGATCATGCACGTACCATTAGGAGCACGAGCTGCATGCTAATTGGCTGTCATCTGTCTGTCAACACTCCAAACCAGGAAGTGTTGGCAGCCGTTTTGTGTCTCGGTAGAACCGAGGAACAAGTAAGCTGAAAAAGAAGTGTGCAAAAGACGCAACGGGGGCAGGGTAGAAACACCCTGACCCACTAGGCCTGCTCAGGGGGTCCCACAAGGACCCCCAAGGCCCAAAAATTAAAATTAAAAATTAGCCCCCAGGGGCAATGTATTTAATTATAATGGGGGTCCTGAGGGGCCCCCTAGCCCTGGGGACCGCCACCCCCGGGGCTTCTTTTTTCTTTAAATTAAAAAACATGTGTGGGGAGGCTCAAGCCCCCTACATGCCCCGGGGACCACCACCTCTGCGGGGTACTAAATTTTAAACTGTGGGGTCCATCATAGACCCCCCAGCTCCGAGGACCACCACCCCCTGGGGCTTTTAAATGTTAGGAAGGGGGCCGGCTCCTGCAGTGTCCCGGGGTGCCTACCCCTGGGACACTGTAGTTTGCTATGGTAGGGCGAGACCCTCTCGGCTCCCGCCCTACCATAGCAAACTGCTTTGGTTTTCTACATGGGGAGCAGCATGTTAGCTGCTCCCCATGTAGAAAAGCATTGCCGGCTCCCGCTGGACGCGGGGTGCCGGCAGGAACCGTGGGGGGATTGGGGACCCCCACAGACCCCAACAAAGAGAGCCAGCCCCAGGGGATGAGGTCCCTGGGGCTAGAAGTGGCACGGGAGGGGGGCCATGCGGCCCCCTCCCCAAATAATTAAAAAAAAACTTTTTAAAAAGGAGGCAGGCAGGCCGGCCCCTGGGGGATGGGGTTCCCGGGGCCAGAAGTGGGCCGGCAGGGGGACCACGTGGCCTCCCTCCTCAACAAAAGTAAAAAAAAAATGAGGTAGAACCCCGGGGGATGGGGTCCCCAGGGCTAAAAGAAGCCTTAGGAGGGGGGCCGCGCAGCCCCCTTCCCCATTTTTTTACACAAAAAAAATAGGGGGCAAGCCATGGGGCAATAAATATTTAAATGAAGGGCAGTTTTTATTTTACGGTAAAATTAGGATACGCGTATCAAGAGCGGTGCTCAGCGCGACCTCTGGTGTGCACACGTTGGGTACACGTATCGTACCACGTATGCTGCCCGATTTCTAAGGCGTCCGGTACACGTATACAGCCAGAAAAAGAAAAATATTTTTGAGCTATCTATCAGGCTTATGTGTTTAGATGTTAGGTGGCTCTAAAATAGCCCATGTGTTTATTGAGAGATTTTAATACCTACAAGTAAGTACCGATGCAGAGTCTAAAGTTCAAGAGGAAGTCTCTGTTCCCTTCATCTGTAAAATGTACACCATCTCTCCTATAGATGCCATGCATATTGAAATGCAGATTGTTGGGGTATATGGGCCCCATTTTATAGTCTCGGAGAAAAGCAGAAACAGATTTATTCACATGTTTCCTAGCTTTTTCAATCTGTGGACAAAATTGATTGGACCAGTTCCATTTCTGCCTTTTGGCATATGTTAGAATAGACAAAGGCAGTTTGGGGGAAAAGTGACATCAGTTCTCCAAAGGTGTCCTTTATAAGCATTTCCAGACCTATGAGGTCAGGGTGTTGGAGATGCAAAAAGAATTTAACCAATGGCATCAATTGGTGCCACTTTAACCCTCTCTGTCCAATCCATTTGATGTCTACGTTTGGTAAACCTAGGTCTTTTTGAATTCCTTTCTGTACTGCATACCTTTGGCTCCAGAAAATATAGATGTGTCCCACAATCCACACTCTAAGCATCTTGAAAGGAGGTCTGGATGCACTCAGATGGTCTCTGTAAATGAAATGGCAGTTTGAAAAGTAAGATTTTTCTAAAATGGTGGATAAGATGCAGTTTTGAAAAAAGTAAAGAAATGATTGGTTGTTTGACAACATTCTACACTGAAAACTAGGGTGCATGTTTATGTTTTTTAAAAGCATGATTATTATTGGTTAACAAAAACTGATTGAAAGATACGTTACATAAGATAAGCTGATATGTTGAAAAGTCAAGCACACTTGCTGTTTTGATTAGCAACATTGTGTGATGAACTTTTGACCTGTGTGCTTAGTAAGTGTTTCATGAGGTGTTTCTATGGTAACAGGCAGAAGGCAGAATGGAGGTTGGGTTGAAAGTTATGTCAGTTGGAAAGGGTTCAAAAGTTCAAGCAATAGAAATGTGTGTTTGGTTTTTAATTAAAGTGGGAAGAAATGTTATTTGTTATTTACATGTATATGTGTGTAGATTGAGTGTGTAGATTGGGAGGGAAAGACTGCTATTTGCCAGACCTGCTCAGGGGGTCCCACAAGGACCCCCAAGGCCAAGTGAAGGGAAACACGTATTGAGTGAATTAAAAAGAAAAACCTGAAGGTCGCTTTAGTGCTAATTATCCCCCGGGGGGCCAAGTCCCAGGGACAATGTAGTTTATTATAATGGAGGGCCTAGAGAGGGGCCACCCAGGCCCGGGGACTGCCACCCCCCAGGGCCTTTTAAAAAATATATGTGGGGGCTCACAGGGCCCGCCCCGCAGCCCCAGGGACTTCCACCCCCAGGGCTTTGGTTGCAAATGTGCGGGGGGCTCATGGCCCCCTGCAGCATATGTAAATGTGTGGGGGTGCTGAAAGACCCCCCAAGTCCTGGGTGATTTGTTATTTACATGTATATGTGTAGATTGAAAGGGAAAGGGTGCCATTTTTTGGTTTAGCTAAGGACAGTGAAGTACAGGGATTCTGTATAAGAAAATCTGGTGTGTGACTGACATTCTTCTTAATCCACAAATCAATTTGAAAGGTGAGTTGTTAACTTGTAAGGGGATGTATGTGGTGGATTTTGTTTTTAATAAGAGTAATGTGTTTATCCTGCTAAAGTGCACGGAGTAGTTTAGTTGTGTGGAATGATATTCTGTCTGAGTTTGTCTGCATTTGGATAACCATTGTGATAAAAGCATTTGGTATGTTAATGTGTTTGGTGAGTCAGCTTTGTATAGTAATGAGCAGTACTAAAAAATGTAGAATGTGTGCAGTCACTTTTCCAGTTCTAGAGTAGGTAATGTTGTTTGTTTACAATTAGACTTGTGTTTCAAATGTACAATTTTCCAGTTAGTATACATACACTACTGCAAACTCTCAGAGCGGTTTTACAAGCACCTTGCGCCTGTTTGTGCTGCCATTGCGTCACTTTTTTGACGCATTGTTGGCGCAAATAATGCTGCAAATTGCTTATGTATTTTCAAAATGAGTCAGGTTTTTGCACTGAAATGTAGTAGTTATATACATGGAATGTGTGCAGTTACTTTACCGTTTCTAGACTAGTAAATGTGTTTTGGTAAAATGCAAGGTCTAATATTTTTTGTCTAGAATCACACTGTGAGTCTGTGTGTATTTAGGAATCATTCTGAGAGAAGCATGTTTGTACGTTTTGTGTTTGCAGACACATAACTGCTTAAAACCTATCCTTTTTTCAAGTTTTGATAGAATTCGAAACCAAGTATTGCTTTTGTATTTGCAAAATGACTCATGGTTGTACACTAAAATGCAGTATTTATATTTCTGGAATGTGTGCAATCATATTAGACCTTCAAGAGTAATTAATAGTGTTGCTTGTCTAGAATTAGACTTTTGTTTCAAATCTACAATTTCCCAGTCATTATACATACACTGCTGCATACACTCTGGGGCAGATTTACAAGCTCCTTGCGCCTCTTTGTTGTTCTAATGCGTCACTTTTTTGATGTAATGTTGGCACCAATAATGTAGCAAATTGCTTATGTATTTTGAAAATGAGTCAGGATTGTATAGTAACATGCAGCAGTAATATATATAGAATATGTTTAGTCACCTTACCGTTTTTAGACTAGTAAATGTGTTTTTGTAAAATGCAAGGTTTAATATTTTTTGTCTAGAATCACATTGTGAGTCTGTGTGCATTTAGGAATGATTCTGAGAGAAGCATGTTTGCAATATGCAAGGAGTAGTGTAACCAAATTCACACTTGTGTTTCAGGCCTACATTTCCCCAGTCAGTATCTGTGTACTCCATTTATAAGAAATACTGTTATTTGTCTAGAATCACAGTGTGAGTCAGTGTCCATTTGAGAAAATCGAGAGAGAATGATTTGGTTGGTTGATGTGTTTGCAGCTATATAAGTACATGTACTTTTGCAGTGAGCCAGTCTTTAGGGCATGCAGTGCTTGAAACTCCTATGCGCTCTGCAAGTAGTAGTGTAACCGTCTTCATACTTGTGTTTCAGGCCTACATTTCTCCAGTCAGTATCTATATACTCCATTTATAAAAAAATACGTGTGTATAAATCTTTATTCGGTAAAATTGATCACCATAAAAGACAACATATACATTTTAAAATACATTTCATCAAGATGTACTAGCAACAACAAAGGTTGACCATAATTAAAATACGACTGAACTCTATCACAATTAGTAAGACCACGGGCAAAAATACTCCAGGCACTCAAAGTAAGCGGCTTCAAATAGCTCCACTGAGGGTGGATAGTGGCCTTGCAATCATTCCCAGGGATCTTGATCTAATAATCCAGGCACTACTTAAAAACTTTGCCACCCCGCATATCAATGAGGTAGATGATAGATCCGTTGTAATCACTCGTAGGGCCGAGCGATGGCACCTCATCCCCAGTCCTTTACAAACTGGTTTCAGCCAGTTTTTCCGAGCCACTTTATACGCAGGGCGGGCAAAAAGAAGATGGGCCACAGACTCTTTAGGGGCCGCACAGCCGGGGCAAGATCGTGAGGGGCCATCCTGATTGGACCATTTTGAAGTAAATTCATGTACCGGGAGAGTGCCGTACCTTAATTTTAAATAAAGGGCCCTGTCTAGCGGCTTGGTTATCAAGTCAAGAAAGGGTTCAAGTTTCCTTACCCACTTACACTCAAGAAAATACTCTGTAAGTGAACCCCCTGAAATACTGCGTGATGCTTCGGCCTGAACCCAATCCCAATATAGTTTCTTGATCACCATTTTGGGCGGGGGCGCTTGGGACTCCCATACATCTCTCAAACCCAATTGGGAGACTAATAGCCTCAGATTTTTCAGCCAGCCAATTTTGAACCCAGAATCTAATAAAATTAGCTCGTCCAGACCTTCGGCGTATTTGGCCAGCTCCTTAGTCCTTCTCAGGCGGACCCAAAAGAGCAGTGGGCGCAGCCTCACTATATCCTTTAAGGCACGTCTACCAAGGTCTAACCGCAGGGAGATCAGCGGGGTGGAAACAGGGAGGGCCACCACATCTCTAAAAAACTTATTTTCTGCTATGGTTAGCTCATTAACATTGTCGAACCCCCATAATTCGGAGCCGTACAATGCAGCCGGGAGTATCTGGCCATCGTAGATGGCCATTACCGGGGACACTGGTTTACTAATTGATGCCCGGTACTCTCGTAAGGTCACCCCCGACACTCTTTTGTGGCCCAATAGCATTTTGGCCAAGTGATCCTTCCAGGTCATTCGGCTATTTATCCGGACCCCTAAATAGTCGAATGCCTCGACCAACTCCAGGGGAGTCCCGTTAAGCAGAAAATTATTTTTAAAATTTTTGGCGGGCGAAAAGGCCATCAGTTTGGTTTTGGTGGTATTGATGGTTAGGCCTCTCTCTGTACAAAAGGAGGTGAATCGCTGCAGAAGTTTTTGCAGGCCTATCGGGGATTTAGCTATCAGTAAGGTATCGTCCGCAAAGAGCAGAGTCTGAATCTTTTCCCCCGCCAGGGTTGGGGCATCCGTCTCTTCTCCTCTCAGATGGTCCACCACTCCATTCACAAACAAGGAGAAGAGAGTCGGAGCCATGACACACCCTTGACGGACTCCACTCCTCACAGGTACCCTGTCTGTCAGTTGGCCCTGTGTACCCCATCTGATCCTAGCGTATGTCCCCTCATGGAGTCTTACAATTAATCTCAAGAGTGAGCCAGGAAAGCCCATACTTTTCAGAATCTCCCACAGTTTAGCACGGGGGACCAGGTCAAAGGCCGTCTTGAGATCTATGAAGGCCATATATAGGCTGCCCTTCTTGATGGTAACTGCCTTCCAATAGATCCCAAACAGCCGAAGACCTGGTCCATCATGCCCACCCTCTGGCGAAATCCGGCCTGCAGATGAGAGAGAATACATTCCTCCTCCATCCAGTCGCCCACCCTGGCGATAATGACCCTGCCAACCACTTTCTGGATTATGTCTATCAGACTGATCGGTCTGTAGTTGGCAGGGTCATCTCTTGCCCCCTTCTTGTACACTGTGACCACCTCGGCACCCTTCCATGAATCTGGCACGGGGTGTCCCTTTACTAACAAATTCATTATGGTGGCTATTAGATTTGCCCAGGCAAGGGGTTCAGCGATCAAGAGGTCCCCAGGGATCCCATCCGGCCCAGCTGCCTTCTTAGGGGTCAAATGTTTAATTGCTGCCACTACTTCAGAGGCCGTAAATAAGCACTCAGTCTCCCCGCCAGGATCCCTTCCCTCCCCACAAGCAACCAAGGGGCCAGTTGTATCTTCACTACCGCCATACAGGGATGAGAAGTGATTGAACCATTGCAGGCTGGTTATATGGGATGCTAAAGGCCGGGTTTTACCCTGTCTAGCTCTATTGATTAAATCCCAAAATAACGTCGAATCCCTCCTGCTGACGGTGTCTGTTATTTCCCTCCAGTGCTCCTCCTCCCAATCGCACTTTGCCAGTGCAATTGCTCTCAAGTACTCCCTCCTGGCCGCTCTAACCAGAGTAGGATTCCTTGCGAGCAAGGCAACTGACAAACTTTTCCTCTTCCCCTTGCAGTCCGCTGAATACCATGGATTGCTGGAAATGGGGGGGGTCCTATTTAGTCTAGGGGATTTCCCTTTAGAGGTGAAATAAAGACTCACTTGGTCTATCGTGCCTTTGTATGCAGAATCGAGTTTTGAGGAAAGGCACGGAGAGCTAGCAACCACCCGGTCCATTGTCTCCAAGTCCCTATACAGGTCTTCAATGGTAGATTTAATGGTCCCTAGTTGGTCTATATTTAACTGAGCCTTATCCCACTTCAATCTACGATTGTTTTCGTAAGGGATGACCTCTTTGGTTAATTTCAACGGCGCACTCATCCCTTTCACTTTAATTTTGCCCCATTTAAACTTGCAACAAAGCGGATTATGGTCGCTATCCTGGATGGGTACCACCTCCATATCAATGAGGTCAAGCCACATACTAACGCTCATTAAAATGTAGTCAATTCTGGACGGGGCCGCTAACCTGTTAAAAGTCATTGCGCCTGATATATCAGACCGGGTCCTGCCATTAAGGGCTCTTAATTTGTGCTCCCTAGTAAGGGCATTCAGTTGGATTGCCCTAGCAGACCATTTCCGAATGGGGGGTACCGTCAAGGGGGGGATAGACCACCTGGAGTCGTCCTCCTCAGTACCTAGTGGATCATCACCAAGAAGGGGTTCGAACGTACAATTAAAATCGCCACCCGCCATAATTCTGGCTGAGGGAGGGCAATTAGCTAGAGCAGAATCAAGGCTCGATATGGTTGCTGAAGTATTATCCCCCGCAGCCCCTCTAGCGTACACATTAAAAAGTTCAAGCCTAATCCCCTCGATGTGACCCCTAGAATAAAGGTGCATTAAGTCATTACACTGAGTGTCATTGGAAACCATGTCCCAATCTAGGTCAATTCTTAACCAGACTAAAAGACCTCCTGCTGGTCTACCCTTCCCTTTACTTATCGCTGGGGAAAAGAAGGTAGTATAGCCAGATTTATCAATTGGTAACAGGCACCAAGTTTCCTGAAACAGGCAGACATCGAACTTCTCGATGAATGCATGCCATTCAGGAATGTCTAACTTCCTTTTTAGCCCAGCTACATTCCAGGAAATCAGGTTTATTACCCTAGGACCCTTGTGCACTAAGGAGGACCCATCCGTGGTCACCCCCCCTAGCTCCAATCCCACACATCTAAATTGGTGGCTATTACTCACACAACAAGATTGCCTGTCAGGTTCAGAACAATCAACAGCAATAGACATACCCGGAGCAACAAAAAGAGGCATATTCGGGTGGATGACATTAGAAACATCTGTGGTAACCTCCTGGGAATTGTCACAAATAATTCCTCCTTGCTGGGGATCCACTCCTTGTCGACCGCATCCCTCCTCCTTAGGCTGTAAACATCAATCGCAGTCCTCCATACCAGTAAGCTGCGAAAACCTATTGAAGGTATCTAAGAGGGTGAAGGGTCTAAGATGCTCCATTGCACTATTGTGACTTAGGTGATGTCTCTGTGGAATCGTGGACCAACCAGCATTACCATTAGGCTGAAACTGATGCTGGCCAATTACCTGATAAGTACTATTGTAGCCAAACTGCTTGGGCCATGGGGCATAAGACTCTTCCCAATATTTGGGGGGGTAAGGAACCGGCCTCGGGTAAAAATAGGTTAAGGGCCTAGGTGTAATAGAGTTTCCTCCTCCTGCATATGGCCAATTTAAAATATAGTCTACTGCCCGAGGATCTCTAAAATTGACCACCACTAGATCCCCTTCAATATCTTTCCTTGTGTTACCCAACCAAGGGATCCGTCTGACATGTACTATATCTCCATCCACATTTGGGGCTATGGGCCTGAATGTCCTCAACCAATGAATTATTTTATTTTTCAATTGGACGTAACCTTCCTTCTTGTTGTCTGCTAATGGGGGAACCCCGGTCATGACTACTACATAGGGCACCGCCTGAGGTGGAATTTCCACTTGTGGTACCCTAGTTAAGGGACCTCTGGTGCGTCCCCCTTCCCCCTGTCTCTCACTTCTGTTAACTGAGGGCCACCTTCTGTCCCAGATACAGACATATTCGGGTTCTTTGTGGGGTTTTCTTTATGAGTAGCAGGCACCACATTTCCCTGATGCTGAGACGACTGTTTAGACATCTGGAGCGGAGCAGAGGGGGTAGCTACTGGGGATTTTACAATCTGGTTAGACGAAACCCCGGTACAAGGTGTTGGTTGTATTCCCCCACTCCCCTGGGCCTTGGTCACCGTGGCCATACTATTTATGGCAGCCTCTACTAAGGTCAATCTATTTTCAACTTTCCTAAGACTCTCAATCACGGGTAGCAACAGAGACCTCAGTAAAAGTTCGAAATCCCCTACAGATGGAGAAGGGGTCGATGTGTTTGTAGATAAGGGCCCCTGACTGTTATCTAATACTACTATATTGGGGACCTCGACGAGCGGAGTAGCCACCAATGGTGATGCCTCAGATGTTACTGTAGTTGCAACTACCATGGTAGCCCTTACATGTGGTGAGGATAGTTTAGGGCCTTTGCCTTAGTCTAGATGGGAAATTTTAACTTTGCCTTGTCCCACCCTTGATTTCCTCCTTTTTTTATTTGGTGGTGGACCATGTATCTGTGCAACCACTAGTTGCTTAGATTTCATAGATTTAAGCTTCGGGGGAGCAGCAGTGTGGCATGGAATCTGGGAAGGGGGGTCAATCACGATAGAATCAAGGGGCATACCAGGGGAAGAGGTGCAGTCACGCAGTAAAAGTGGGAAACCTTCTTGACTAACGGTTTCCCTCCCGAGGTCAATTAGGTCCCCCTCAGCGAACAAAGAAGCAGGCGCAGAGTCAATAAAAGATCTGTTTTTCAAACTTTCGATTGAACGCCGCCGCTCAGCCCTGCGTTCGGCCATGATCAATTCCTTCTCCCCATCGGACAGTACCTTGGGGAAGTAATTGTCTAGTGACCCATTGCGAAGTTTGCCCTTCTTCCCAGGTGACCCCCCATCAGGTAGGGTAGCCATTAACTAACCTGTAACACGAGCCCACGAAGTAAATTTTAGAGAATAGGCCCAGCACAGCCTTCTTCAGCCTCTGAGGGCCTCAGAGGGCCCACCCTTTGCCCGGGCTTCGCCCCGGGCGCTCCCGCGCGCTCCCGCGCAGCGTGATTCGATGGATTATATGGGCCCAAGACTGGAATAAGCTGGGCGGGGCGGTCAGGGAGAGCGGGCCAGGTGACAGGCCGGAGGATTGCCGGGACTCCTGGGAAAGCGAGTCCCGGTTCCTTCGCTCGCAGCCCTGTCTCTCGCTCTCACGCCCAGCTGGCTCCTGTGACTCCTGGGCTCCGGTGGCGGCAACAGCGCAGCGGGACCCGCGAAGCGGGTTCCGCAAGTAGTAAAAATGACCTCCCAGCGGCAACAGGAACAAAGTACAGCAAAACGACCCCAATGTCAATGGGGGGCGGAGATTTCTAAATAGGTGAGCTGGGCGGGGCGGTCAGGGAGAGCGGGCCAGGTGACAGGCCGGAGGATTGCCGGGACTCCTGGGAAAGCGAGTCCCGGTTCCTTCGCTCGCAGCCCTATCTCTCGCTCTCACGCCCAGCTGGCTCCTGTGACTCCTGGGCTCCGGTGGCGGCAACAGCGCAGCGGGACCCGCGAAGCGGGTTCCGCAAGTAGTAAAAATGACCGCCCAGCGGCAACAGGAACAAAGTACAGCAAAACGACCCCAATGTCAATGGGGGGCGGAGATTTCTAAATAGGTGAGCTGGGCGGGGCGGTCAGGGAGAGCGGGCCAGGTGACAGGCCGGAGGATTGCCGGGACTCCTGGGAAAGCGAGTCCCGGTTCCTTCGCTCGCAGCCCTGTCTCTCGCTCTCACGCCCAGCTGGCTCCTGTGACTCCTGGGCTCCGGTGGCGGCAACAGCGCAGCGGGACCCGCGAAGCGGGTTCCGCAAGTAGTAAAAATGACCTCCCAGCGGCAACAGGAACAAAGTACAGCAAAACGACCCCAATGTCAATGGGGGGCGGAGATTTCTAAATAGGTGAGCTGGGCGGGGCGGTCAGGGAGAGCGGGCCAGGTGACAGGCCGGAGGATTGCCGGGACTCCTGGGAAAGCGAGTCCCGGTTCCTTCGCTCGCAGCCCTATCTCTCGCTCTCACGCCCAGCTGGCTCCTGTGACTCCTGGGCTCCGGTGGCGGCAACAGCGCAGCGGGACCCGCGAAGCGGGTTCCTCAAGTAGTAAAAATGACCGCCCAGCGGCAACAGGAACAAAGTACAGCAAAACGACCCCAATGTCAATGGGGGGCGGAGATTTCTAAATAGGTGAGCTGGGCGGGGCGGTCAGGGAGAGCGGGCCAGGTGACAGGCCGGAGGATTGCCGGGACTCCTGGGAAAGCGAGTCCCGGTTCCTTCGCTCGCAGCCCTGTCTCTCGCTCTCACGCCCAGCTGGCTCCTGTGACTCCTGGGCTCCGGTGGCGGCAACAGCGCAGCGGGACCCGCGAAGCGGGTTCCGCAAGTAGTAAAAATGACCTCCCAGCGGCAACAGGAACAAAGTACAGCAAAACGACCCCAATGTCAATGGGGGGCGGAGATTTCTAAATAGGTGAGCTGGGCGGGGCGGTCAGGGAGAGCGGGCCAGGTGACAGGCCGGAGGATTGCCGGGACTCCTGGGAAAGCGAGTCCCGGTTCCTTCGCTCGCAGCCCTGTCTCTCGCTCTCACGCCCAGCTGGCTCCTGTGACTCCTGGGCTCCGGTGGCGGCAACAGCGCAGCGGGACCCGCGAAGCAGCTTCCGCAAGTAGTAAAAATGACCTCTCAGCGGCAACAGGAACAAAGTACAGCAAAACGACCCCAATGTCAATGGGGGGCGGAGATTTCTAAATAGGTGAGCTGGGCGGGGCGGTCAGGGAGAGCGGGCCAGGTGACAGGCCGGAGGATTGCCGGGACTCCTGGGAAAGCGAGTCCCGGTTCCTTCGCTCGCAGCCCTATCTCTCGCTCTCACGCCCAGCTGGCTCCTGTGACTCCTGGGCTCCGGTGGCGGCAACAGCGCAGCGGGACCCGCGAAGCGGGTTCCGCAAGTAGTAAAAATGACCACCCAGCGGCAACAGGAACAAAGTACAGCAAAACGACCCCAATGTCAATGGGGGGCGGAGATTTCTAAATAGGTGAGCTGGGCGGGGCGGTCAGGGAGAGCGGGCCAGGTGACAGGCCGGAGGATTGCCGGGACTCCTGGGAAAGCGAGTCCCGGTTCCTTCGCTCGCAGCCCTGTCTCTCGCTCTCACGCCCAGCTGGCTCCTGTGACTCCTGGGCTCCGGTGGCGGCAACAGCGCAGCGGGACCCGCGAAGCGGGTTCCGCAAGTAGTAAAAATGACCTCCCAGCGGCAACAGGAACAAAGTACAGCAAAACTGTTGTTTGTCTAGAATCACACTGTGAGTCAGTTTCCATTTGAGAAAATTGAGAGAGTGAATTTGAGAGAGAATGATTTGGTTGGTTGATGTGTTTGCAGTCATATAAGTACATGCACTGTTGCAGTGAGCCTGTCTTTAGAGTTTGCAGTGCTTGAAACTCCTATGTAGTATGCAAATAGTATTGTAACCAAATTCACACTTGTGTTTCAGGCCACATTTCCCCAGTCAGTATCTATGTACTCAATTTATAAGAAATACTGTTATTTGACTAGAATCACACTGTGAGTCAGTGTCCATTGGGGAAAATTGAGAGAGAATGATTTGGTTGGTTGATGTGGTTGCAGACATATACGTAAATGTACTGTTGCAGTGAGCCAGTCTTTAGGGCATGCAGTGCTTGAAACTCCTATGCAGTATGCACGTAGTAGTGTTACCAAATTCACAATTGTGTTTCAGGCTTACATTTCCCTAGTCAGTATCTATGCACTCCATTTATAAGAAATACTGTTATTTGTCTAGAATCAAACTGTGACTCATTTTCCATTTGAGAAAATTGAGAGAGAATGATTTGGTTGTTTTTCACATCCTCAATTCTCCAGTCTGTATCCTTACACTTGCACAGAACACTCTGTCACTGCTCTTGCACTGTTGTAGTGACCCATTCAGCAGTATGTACTAATTTATTCACTGTGCTAAAACTGAAGCACTTATAAATTCAGTCAGGCACTCTCCTTGCAGAACTGTAATCATTCAGTCAGTACCCAAGTACTCTTGCCGCGAATTAGGCCTTAGGACATGGACTGCTTCAAACCCCTATGCACTATACATATAGTCTTCTATCCACCTGCACACTTGTCTTTCACATCTTTTATTCCCCAGTCTGTATTCTTACGCTTCCCCCAAACATTCTGTCACTGCTGTTGCACTGTTGTAGTGACTCATTCAGCAGTATGTACTTATCCATTCACTGTGCTAAAACGTATACACTTATAAATTCAGTCAGGCACTCTCCTTGCAGAACTGTAATCATTCAGTCACTACCCAGTACTCATGCAGCAAGGTAGGCCTTAGAACATGGACTGCTTCAAACCTGTATGCTGTATGCATGCAGTGTTCTATCCACGTGCACACTTGTCTTTCACATCTTCAATTCTGCACTTTGTATCCTTACACTTCCACCAAACACTCTGTCACTGGTTTTGCACTATTGTAGTGACCCATTCAGCAGCATGTGCTAATGCATTCACTGCGCTAAAACTCAAGCACTTATAAATTCAGTCATGCACTTTGCTTGCAGAACTGTAATCATTCAGTCAGTACCCAAGTAGTCATACTGCGAAATAGGGCTTAGTAGAAGGACTGCTTCAAACCTGTATGCTGTATGCATGCAGTGTTCTATCCACGTGCACACTTGTGTTTCACATCTTCAATTCTCTACTCTGTATTCTTACACTTCCACCAAACACTCTGTCACTGCTGTTGCACTATTGTACTGACCCATTTAGCAGTATGTGCTAATGCATTCACTGCGCTAAAACTCAAGCACTTATAAATTCAGTCAGGCACTGTGCTTGCAGAACTGTAATCATTCAGTCAGTACCTAAGTACTCATGCAGCAAAGTAGGGCTTAGGACATGGACTGCTTCAAACCCCTATGCACTATACATACAGTCTTCTATCCACCTGCACACTTGTCTTTCACATTTTCAATTCTGCTCTCTGTATCCTTATACTTCCACCAAACACTTTGTCACTGCTGTTGCACTATTGTAGTGACCCATTCAGCAGTATGTGCTAATGCATTCACTGCGCTAAAACTCAAGCACTTATAAATTCAGTCAGGCACTGTGCTTGCAGAGCTGTAATCATTCAGTCAGTACCCAAGTACTCATGTAGCGAAGTAGGCCTTAGGACATGGATTGCTTCAAACCCCTATGCACTATACATACAGTCTTCTATCCACCTGCACACTTGTCTTTCACATTTTCAATTCTGCTCTCTGTATCCTTATACTTCCACCAAACACTTTGTCACTGCTGTTGCACTATTGTAGTGACCCATTCAGCAGTATGTGCTAATGCATTCACTGCGCTAAAACTCAAGCACTTATAAATTCAGTCAGGCACTGTGCTTGCAGAGCTGTAATCATTCAGTCAGTACCCAAGTACTCATGTAGCGAAGTAGGCCTTAGGACATGGACTGCTTCAAACCCCTATGCACTATACATACAGTCTTCTATCCACCTGCACACTTGTCTTTCACATTTTCAATTCTGCTCTCTGTATCCTTATACTTCCACCAAACACTTTGTCACTGCTGTTGCACTATTGTAGTGACCCATTCAGCAGTATGTGCTAATGCATTCACTGCGCTAAAACTCAAGCACTTATAAATTCAGTCAGGCACTGTGCTTGCAGAGCTGTAATCATTCAGTCAGTACCCAAGTACTCATGTAGCGAAGTAGGCCTTAGGACATGGACTGCTTCAAACCCCTATACACTATGCATTCAGTCTTCTATCCACCTCAACACTTGTCTTTCACACCCTCAATTCCCCAGTCTGTTTCCTTACACTTTCAGCAAACACTCTGTCATTGCCCTTGCACTGTTATAGTGACCCATTCAGCAGTATGTACTGATCATTCAGTGCGCTAAAACTCAAACACTTATACAATTACTAAGACACTCTCCTTACAGTACTGTAATCATTCACTCAGTACCCATGAACTCATGTAGTGAGGTAGGCCTTAGGTCAAGGACTGCTTCAAACCTGCATGCTGTATGCATACAGTCTTCTATCCACGTGCACACTTGTCTTTCACATCTTCAATGACCCCATCTGTATCCTTACACTTCCGCCAAACACTCTGTCACAGCTGTTGCACTGTTGTAGTGACCCATTCAGCTGTATGTACTGATCATTCAGTGCGCTAAAACTCAAACACTTATAAATTCACCCAGGCAGTTTCACCAACAGTGCAGAGGGAAGCATAGACTTGTAACATATGTATGTACATATGTTACATTCATGTGCTTCGGAAGTACTACAGTATACTGCAAGTAAACACCTTATAGAGTTATGCTGTAGCACCTCGTTATAGTTCTGCACTTTCACATTCAACATACACTACCATGGTATTCTTTCATTCATTTATGCACTACATATTCATTAAAAAAAACTTTTACACACTATCATATTAATATAGCTCTTTTTTTGACCAGTGAAGTTAGTTCTTAAAAGAACTTTTTTTTGTTTTTTTTGTTGTTTTGTATTTTTTTTAACAATTTTTTGTTGTTTTTTTTAAAGGAAAAAAGGGAACTGCACAAACAAAACAGTCTGGAACTGGAACAAATAAACAAAAAAATTAACGGTGGGAGCAACGGTGATCTTGTTTGCGCCTGCAAATTAAATCTATGGATTGTTCTGCATAACGTAGTGTTTCTTTGCAAAATTTGCCTAAAATGATGAGGTCTGCAAAATCTGGACGGATGTTCGGATGAGGACTTGATGGTCCTGCAGATGTGCTCGGTTGAGCTGCTGGAGTCTCCTCTCGAAGTCTGCTGTATGCAGCACAAGCATAGTTCCGTGGATGTAGAGTTTTCACGTGCTTCACCATGCTGGCATTTCCAAAGGAGTAGTGTTTATTAGGATTCCCTGGAGACAGCACTGCTGAACACACCTTGCAAGTAACTTGAGCTGCGTTAACTTTTTTTCCTCCTTCCGGAAGGGAAAAAAATGTCCAAATTAGTGCCTCCTTCCTCTTCGGGGCTGGGTCTTCTGCCACAAATTCTTCTTCAGAAGAGCGTTCTGACATATCTTCACCTTGCTGTGCAGCCATAATGAAGATCTATGGAAGAAAGAGCTCCTTCACAAAAAGATGTTTCTTCAGCGAAGGTCAAAGAAGAATGATGGGTGGGGTCCTTCAACAGTTAGAATAGGAAGTATTATGAACCAATGAATGAATATATATATATATATATATATATATATATATATATATATATATATATATATATATATATATTTATATATATATGATCCAGCGGTCCACCAATAACGGTTACTCCACTACCATATACTCGCCTGGGCCCACAAACTCACAAGTCGTTGAAAACCGCTGGAGTCCGTTTAAGTTTTATCAAACTTTCACAAAACGGTTTAGGATTAGTTTACTTGGTACCTCTTCTTTAATTAACCCTTCAAAGTTCAACAAGTACTTTCCTGTGATCGATGGACCATTAGTTGAACTAGTTGATGGTGATAATTAACATTAGCTAATTCTTCTATCCTTTACGTAAAATAACCACAGACTCAAGAAGTTTTTAAATCTTTATCTAAATTTTTGATGCATTTTTGATGCATATTTGATGCATGTGAACAGTCTCAATACAGTGCAGTCACCATCATTCATAGAAGAGAAAACTTCAATTAATAAACACAATACATTTATCTCTGACTCTTGCAATCAACTGATGTCAGGAAGGGAGATGACAGAGAGAAAGATCAGAACATTTGCAAATAACCAAAAATAATAGTTACCAAGGATGGTGTGAAAGACCAACCCCCTGGTCAAAGGGCTGGTGAGGGTCCCTCAGGATGGGGCAGGAGACAAAGACTTCATGACAGGAATCAGGACAGGATAGTTGACCTCTCTAGAATACCGACGGTTGAGTCACACCCCTCTCTGACACTCTCTTCCTCCTCGAGATTCTTCTGCGATATTCTGATCTAACCCAATTAACTAGGATAGAAAGTTCTGCTTCAGGTTCTGCATTCGGTTCTTCATTAGCATCTCTCAGCATCTCTCCCAGCAGCAACCGAATCATTCTGCACGTTCTACCCATTAATGGTTCAATATCGTAAAAATTCAAAATTTGATTAGGCAGGCAAGGGGGAAGCTCCATCACACCATGCTTACATATCATTAAAATCAGTTCAACTATTGTTCACAAATCCATCCCTTTAATTTTTATTCATAAATTTAGTTCTCATCCATTTCTAAGTTCACTTTGAAACATTATAATAACATTCTGAATAAGAGTCTACTTCGTTGAACTCTCCACCATCCGTTCCCACGTTTGTAACAATCGATTTAGGCTTCTTATCAATAGCTCTGTCATGTCCTTCATGGCTCCACTCAGTGGACATGCGCAAGCATTGCGTCACTTTATTCAATCCCGCTATGCAAGAGAGACCCAAATATGCATACGTGATGAAGTCAAAAGACAGATGTTACTTTAAAAAATAAAGTGTTTGCACTGTATATCACCCGCCTCTACTCTAATCCAATTTATTTATTTATGTATTTTCCCGCATTAGCATTAGTACAAACCACTCAATTTAATTCATACAAGCAGATGCCATGCACATGAGGCTTCAAGACTCCATTTTAGTATCTTCTGCTCATGCGCCAGAAATTCCCTCCAACCGTTAACTTGTCATACTGCGTATATGCTGTTGACGCATGCGCACAATAGTTTCCCCGTTTAGAGCGGTATTAGTTCGCCTTCATTGTTATCCGCATTAGCACACACATAAGCGAGCTTCACTGACCCGTGTATTCAATGTGGTGTGTGTTAGTTATTCACAAACATGATTAATAACTTGTTAGTGAGTTAAACGAGTGGATTGCTCCGAGCAAGTCTCTTTTCTATGAGTCCTTGCTCCATCATATGTGTGTGTGTGTGTGTGTGTGTGTGTGTGTGTGTGTGTGTGTGTGTGTGTGTGTGTGTGTGTGTGTGTGTGTGTGTGTGTGTGTGTGTGTGTGTGTGTGTGTGTGTGTGTGTGTGTGTGTGTGTGTGTGTGTGTGTGTGTGTGTGTGTGTGTGTGTGTGTGTGTGTGTGTGTGTGTGTGTGTGTGTGTGTGTGTGTGTGTGTGTGTGTGTGTGTGTGTGTGTGTGTGTGTGTGTGTGTGTGTGTGTGTGTGTGTGTGTGTGTGTGTGTGTGTGTGTGTGTGTGTGTGTGTGTGTGTGTGTGTGTGTGTGTGTGTGTGTGTGTGTGTGTGTGTGTGTGTGTGTGTGTGTGTGTGTGTGTGTGTGTGTGTGTGTGTGTGTGTGTGTGTGTGTGTGTGTGTGTGTGTGTGTGTGTGTGTGTGTGTGTGTGTGTGTGTGTGTGTGTGTGTGTGTGTGTGTGTGTGTGTGTGTGTGTGTGTGTGTGTGTGTGTGTGTGTGTGTGTGTGTGTATGGCTATATACTTCTTTCCATGAAAACACACGTAGGTCACAGTTCGAAAATCTGATTATAGGGAAGGTACCAATACGAGTATTACAATGTATAAGGGATAATGTACCCCCTGCCATATATTATAAGGACATTGCATGTCACAGAGGAGGTACATAACCATATAGAGACGTCCTGCAATATCCTTATCATTATCACTAGGGGGCACTTTATTCCATTTAATACATGGTCACACCATCAACTGTCCTAAAAACCACTTAAAACCTTGGTGTGTATCTCTTTCATATGAAAAAACCAGCATGTTTACAAACATGACAAATAAAAAAAAAAAATCTAATTCACAATTAAGACCATCAAAACCATGTAAGATATTTGTTGCAAACAGATGTTAAAAACAGTTCCATACAAGTCATTTTTAAATAAAATCTGCAGTAGTGAGCGATGTGCAGAAACATGCAGAAAGAATCCAGCTTTTTTCTCTAACTATCTAAGTGCCAAAAGCAAACATGTTCTCTCTGCTTGTCATTGTAAGCTAGAAAAATAGAGAAAAAGAAAGAAAAGCAACATTTAGTTCACGTTGGTAAACAGCTGCTTTAATTATGCTCTGTGCCCTACCTGCCTTTCGCCCCGGCAGCTGGCTCCGAAAGACAGAACTCAACTCAACTGTAATGACTTCTATTAGTTGAGTTCTGAAATATTTTTGTTAAAATAGGCAACTGTGTGCGTCACAAGTTCCCAATTATAAAGAAGAGACAGCCAAATTTACAGGGCTTTACAGAATCCCATGTATCATATTGAAGCACAAACATCTTAAAGAAAAAAGCTTTGTATACTTATCCACAAGATACATGTGTATATCAGACATATAGGTATATATATATATATATATATATATATATATATATATATATATATATATATATATATATATGGAGGGTGTTAGAAATGGGATCTCTGGTTGGCTAAGGCTTGTGCCTAAGCCAGGCGAAGACCACCACTCTAGGTAGGGCAAGGGAGTTACACCAAGATAACCCCTGTTCACCCCCTTGGTAGCTTGGCACGAGCAGTAAGGCTTATCCTGGAGGCAATGTGTAAAGCGTTTGTGCAACACACACACACAGCAGCAACACACTAGGCACACCACAAAAAGGTACTCCACACAAGGTTATATATAAAAATAGCCTTTATATTAACATAAACACATTAGATCATAATCACACATATTACACTGTGCCAACTGGCACTGGGCAGTATTTACAGGGGATTATTTACACATGACAGGGCCACGTGGGCCACTGTCAGAATCAGCACTTAGTAGAAATAGCAGATGTAGCACATAGAATAATTGTAGCATGAAATAATACTTGTAGCGCACAGCCAGTAACCACTGGTAAAAGGTAGGAACACTCTACGCAATACTAATCACCATAGGCATAGGTCACGCAGGGAAACATAAACTGACTAGCATAAACTATACTAGGCAAAACAACCTCCTAATCATAAAAACACAGTTAGTGGTATCATAGGCATAAAGGCATTGCACATTACGCATAAATCACATTAGGCAATTATCATCACAAACACAGTAGGCAATCACTTTGCACAAGAATCACAGAAGTTACTGACCCCAGGCCAACTGGCCTTCCATGGGGCTAAAATGCCCTCCGTCCAAATAGTTACGGCACGCTGCCTAGGCAGCCAAAGCAAAGATGCGCAAGAGTTCGGCCTAAACGTGGCAGCTGCCCACTACTTGCTGGGCAGCTGGGAAATGAATGGGGCAAAGGAGTGCACTTACTCCTGAGTCCAAAGAACATGTCCCCTAAAAAAAAATAACCTAAACGGTGCAGCTGCCCACTACTTGCTGGGCAGCTGTGAGGTAGGGGAAAATACGGCAAGGGCTCT
This sequence comes from Lissotriton helveticus, assembly GCF_964261635.1. Classification (NCBI taxonomy): domain Eukaryota; kingdom Metazoa; phylum Chordata; class Amphibia; order Caudata; family Salamandridae; genus Lissotriton; species Lissotriton helveticus. The sequence continues at coordinate 728,932,431 of NC_136061.1, forward strand.
CAGTGCGCCCTAAGGACAAATTGCGCCCAACGTTGGAGCCACCTGGGCTCTAGAAATCATGACGCACAGCGTTGGAGCCCACAAGGCTCTGGAGAACCAATTAGGCCCCCAAGAACGTGGAGCCTACGGGGCTCTGACAATAACTATGCCCCTTTCAACACTAAAGCATGGGCCACACAGGGCTTTACAAAGCATGTCCCCTGGTGGAGCCACACGAGGGCTCTGAAATCAATAATGTGCCCCTGGGAGTCATCTAGGCTCTGAAAATAATTGGGGCTTTGTTGGAGCCCTCAGGCTCTAAAAACAACAATGCCCAGAACGTTGGAGCAGACTGGCGCCCAGGAACTAAATCTACCCACCGCTGGAGCGGCCCACTGCAAGACAGGGCCGCTCTGAAGGGCAAATTGACTTGTGCCTCGATCAGGCACACCACCTGATCTCCCTGCGCCCCCCCCCAGCCCTGCCCCACTCACCGGGGCTGTCGGGTGTCTCTCACCCGTTTCCTCGTTCCAGGTCTGGGAAGTCCCTGCCGCAGGCTCCGCATGCGAGGACTCTCTCCTTTCTGAGGCTGCAACACACGGGGCTCTCTCTCCTCATGAGAGCCCAGCCTGCGAACCGGACCAACCGCTTTTGTACGCAGGGCTCCCTCATGCTCCCGGGAGCCCCGTCGACCTGCTGCACTCTGTGGCCTTTTGGCTGGTTTCTCAGGCACAGGAGCGCGGGTCCCGTCGCTTCCTGGTTCTTGGAGCGCATCTCCAATCAGAGCGCTGCCCTCGCGATGAGCCTACAGTCTCAGGGGCACTTGGGCCAATCACAGCGCGGCACTTCCCAGGAAGCCCCCTGACCGGCGGCGGTGATTCCTTCAGGGCCCAGGCTTCTGCCAGCACACCAGCGGGGCAAAACGAGGGGTAGGCACCCTCGAGGTTAAAAATATGCAGTGGGGTGGGCACCCGCTGTAATTCAGGGCAAAGTCGCGGGGTAGGCACCCACGCAATTTAAATAAAAGTCAGCACAGCGGCCATAATGGGAGGTGGGCACCCGCGATGCATTAAATAAAAGCGGCGGCCAGTCAAACAGCGAAGCGCTCTCCCCCACAAAGCGCAGGGTGGGCTCCTTCTTTACTAGCGGAGTACGGGGGAATCCTACATGGTGCAGCTTTGTGCTGCAGGCCCCCAGCAGTCCTCCTGGGGCAGCAACACAGTGCTCCTCAGCACCTAAACCAAGCGCTTCCCAGGCACTTGGCAGCAAAGTCCAAGAAAGGCTTGTAGAATGTAGGGGGCAAAGGCTGGGCCCAGGGGCCCTCCAGCAGGGAGGCAGTCCCCAGTGGCGGTCCTCCTGGCGCCCGGCAGCAGCAGCAGGCCCCCCTCAATTTAGGATCAGAGAGAACAACATTTTACATGGGGTCACAACCCCTTTTTATATACACATTTCCTTTGTCTCAGGGATGTAGGGCAAAGGGAAAACCAGATGCAACTGGTTCTGGAGCACTTTGTTGTGCTCAGCCCCTCTCTCTATTCACAGGACAGGTTAGGGACATCAGACGCACCACAGGGGGCAGAGCGAGCATTGTGTAGGGAAGGCACAGCACTATTCAGGTCCCAGATGCAATTCCTCCGTCCCATCTACATGCAGATCTCCCTATTCACCACCGGGCAGACCCATCCTGACTCCTGGATCTAGGCTCACCAGCCAGCCCCTGTCACTCACAAACCAGACAGTCAATTCACATTCACTGCACACAGAAATGCCAACTTCTAAAAGTGGCACTTCTACACCAGTCACATTAAATCAGCGCACACCGTTGCGCAGCATTTAAATTTCACGAGTTCGCACATACTAAACTCGCCCCTGCACTCCTCTCACATCAGGAACTACCATGGACACTCCCCCATGCATTCATATGGGAGGGCAGACCAATCTCACCACACACACGCACTTTACACTGGGACACAGGGCTAACGTGCGCCGAAGCCCAAAACAACTAACATCAGGTCATATTTAAAAGCAAAACGTTTAGGGGTGAACCTGCCAAAAGGGCCAAGTCCAACAGAGGGGTTAATGCCTACTACTAAACTTTACTAACTGACGTCTGTTTGTGTTTATGTACGCAAGCATATTACATCACTATATATTTAGATGTGTGGGTATTTCTCTGTGTATGTATATGTTGGTTTCAGGATTTTTTTAATTATAAAAAGTCTTTTCCTCCAGCCTGTGTCCCATCCCTTCTCTCCCAGACTCATCCCAAACATTTCTGACTACTATAAACTCCCAAATATCGTTTTCAAATGCAGTCCTCCTTTTTATACAACTAACATTGGGCAAATGTCCACTACTGCAAATTGCAACTTACAACTTCCCTTTTCTAATCAACTCCCATCTTTCTATCCCTACTGAAACACCAGTAAATGCACAAGAAGTCACAAGCACAAACCTAACCAATTTACTACAGCTAATTAAGAAGAAAAAAAAGAAAGCACATATTACTAAAATACTAACTACTTAACTTTAACTCTAATCTTGGGTTCTAGGGTAGAGCGCTTCTCGCCGCAAAGCACTTCAATGTCTCATCAGGGTAGTAAGAGCTATATAAATACAATTTACAATTACAATTTCCAGAACACCTGCCAAAGTCCTTCTAAATAATGGCAGAATTGTGATGGGAAACAGCAAAAGGAGACGTGTGAAAAGTAAGATTTTAAATTCTTTCTTGAAAATGGAGTATGGAGGAATGGTTCTTAAAGCTGATAGGAAGGAGTTCCAGATTTTGGGGGCATAATCAGAGAATAATGAGTTCAGAGTTTATGATTTTAGTGAAGAGTGGAGTTTCCAGGCAAAGTGAGTTTGCACTTTGAATTTGACAAGACCCACTTGGATAATCAGTTTTTGAAACATTTAGTTATTGTCACCCCATGCAGAACCGTATGTAAAATGCAAGCCAGCTTCCATTGACTTATGGTCCCTAAGGATAGTCAGCTGAAAGTGATTATTATGAAAATGAAGTGGTCATATCATTTGCAAACAGGTACCAGATGAACTGCAGCATTGTGGGGCGCTCTGAATGGTGTTAGTTGGATTTCGGTATGCCAGCTAACTGCCTCTTTTTCTAGTCAAGTCACGAAAGGACTACGGATTTCATTAAAGATTTGAAATCTTCAGTTAGAATAAGGTGTTGATTTTCCTGAGGAGCCTAACTTACCGTTCAGTGCTTCTTGCTTAAGCATTAATGTGTGAGTGAAGATTCAGGTTCTTATCCTCGGTAAAACCGAATGATTTTGCTCTTTCACCACTGGCTGGTTTGCTGTCAAGAACACTTGCTGCATCCACCCAGGTTTGGATTAGCGTGCTGCTGTGTTGATGGGATATCAGTATGAAATCAATTTTCTAGGGGTTTAATTTAAGGTGATGTGGTGTCATCCAGAATTGTAGATGCCTTAACATTTTGGGGAAGAAGATGCATAATTCAACCATTACAATTGATGCATTAACTACATAAATACATATATTTGTACTCCTACCTAGCACTACCTATTCTAGAGAGCATAGAATTGATGTGATTCTGCGAGATACATTAGAGTATTCCCCATTTATCTGAGTGCATGTGTCATCTAGTAGCCAGTCTGGTGTAGAACAGGCCGCCATCCCTCCCAGGATAGTGATGAGATTCATATGGGCTAGAATTGAGGCATGGGGCGATTGCGACAATCCATCGAAATGTTCCTCAGTCTAACAAAGGCTTGGTGCAGTTTATATAATAAAACCTATTCGTAATGTGCCTGAGCACTGGTCAAGCTGTCATTGTTGCTTCTAACCACTCAGGAGCTGTCGCCGAACAAACAACAAACAAGGACAGTTTTCGCAGTGTACCCGTTCCTGGACAGAATGTTCTAAGATAGTATAATGTGCCTACAAAGAAATGCGCCTACAAAGAAATGCATTTGTAAGCATACGAGTGCGCAAGTAAATATGTGCAAAAACTCATTGTCTAAAAAGATGTCAACTTTAAACATTAACATGTAAAAAATTAGGCTTTTGTACACAGCCTATTAACCTCAAGACAAAGGGAATTAAGTGCTACAATGATACCAGGCAATGAAGCCTCCCTATGTTAGAAGCAGATGCATATGTTTTCTCTCCTGATTTTTGGCAGGGAAAATCTGGTGTATATTGTGAGGACAAATAGTGTGAAATGATGATTTACGTACTGTTCCTGTGCAATTTACATTATCATCCATTCCAAGGTCTACGGTAGTCTATTACAAGTTCATTAATTATTGCATTTAACAAAACATGTTGACCATTCAATTAGGCATTTGCACCCAGCTTGGTATAGGGCACTCTTGGAGAGAATTATTCTGAAGTTTTTTTTTCAAGTATTCTACGTGACCCATTGTTGCATTTTTAAGCTTAGCTGCCTTTTCCAACCTTAAGATCGTAGTCCGCCAAAGTTCTACATCCATGTTGTGTTTCAAGCATGGAAATTCTGAAGCCAGACAGTTGCTCTCTGGCTGGTGAGGAAGCACTGCACTTGGGTTGTCTCTCAAACAGGTTATCCATGGATTTACTCTTGAGCTGCTTTACTTTATATAATTGGCGACAAGCACACTTCTTTATACAAACCACAGGCCAATGGCATTGTGGAAAGGACTAATCGTATGGTAAAAAAAGTTACTCAGATGCCATTGGTGAAGCGGAGTGATGTGAAACTGATAGTGAGTAACCTAGCTTGGGTGTAAGAGCCTGCAGGTACAATCTCTCATAATATGGATCTTTTTAAGTTGAATGAGACACAAAGGAAGTTAGCAATGATAAAACAATTCAACGTTCGTGAAGTCCATTTGGCCCACAATGAGGACCAGGAATCAATATTTGGATTTAAGTAGTTTTATTGCCAGTTAATAATGAGGCCAGTTTATATGCATATCAACAGAATATTAAAAAGATACAGAATTACAGCTGGCAGGCAGAAATATTGCAATAGATTCAGTCTCAGACAGTAGAATCAAATATTAAATAATCACTGCCACAACAATACAAAAAAACTGAGAAATAGGAATAGGTGTTCCTTAATGAAACTCCCATTTTCTCTCCTAAACATGAATAAGTTCTAAAGTCATCTAATCGTGGCTCTAAGTTTAGAAAAAGGATGGTGTGTAGAATAGGGGGCATATTTACAAAGGCATTGTGCCACCAGAGCATCACTTTTTGCAACGCTCTGCTGGTGCAATGACCTGCTCCATATTTACAATGTGGCGTTAAGCCACTCTGCATAGCTTAATGCCGCACTGTAAATATTTCACTGTTTCGTGCAGTTTTCTGCATCAAAGGGGTGTGCAATGGGTGTTGCTGTGGACGTTCCAGCGCAACACTCATTGCTTTTTGTTACCGCCCCAGATTTACAAGGATGTGTATATCTGAGGTAGCCCCAAAAACTAACACCATTGATAAGCAGGTGTTAGAGTGGTGCAACGAGGACAAAATACTTTTATTTCTCCTCATTGGTTATTTATGTGCAAATGTGTCCCTTCTTGCACATAAAGAACCATCCCTGCCACGAAGGCACCATTACACCACGGTACAAGGGTGTCAGCCTTGGCACCAGGCAAGCTTTTTTGGCACCAGCGCAAGAGAAAACCCAGGGGTGCACCACATTCTTGTGAATTATGTTTTATGATTTAGTGCAGCGCTGTTAAATTGCATGCAGCCCCATGCTGCATCGTTTCTTTGTAGATATGCCCCAGGGTCTCAAGGAAATTCAGAAGTGTGAGAAGGTGTCAGCATAGTAAAGACTCCAGTAGAAGTGTTTTGCATAAAGATTCACACTAGCAACAATAAAGGAAGCAGAGAGGTCTGTACACCTCAAAGTCTAATGGAATCTGCCTTAGTTCTTCCTCTTGACCAGCCATCTGGTTCCAAAGGTTTCATGGCACAGTATTGGCAAGCCTCATCCTGCAAAGGAAAAGAAAGAAAACAATACAAGTAGTGTTCTTTTAGCAACAAATTGTACAGCCCCTCATATGTACTCACTTGGTTTTACACTAATCCAGTCATTCAGTACCTTCTCTGAGATGTTCACAAAATCCACCAAGGGCCGTGTGTTAACTTTCTGGTTGTACCTAAACTTCACCCTGTACTGCTCCGGGGTCAGACTAAATTTCTTGACTAAACATTGCCTCAGGTGGGAGTAGCTTTGGCCTCATCCCCCTGTAGGGTCAGGAGCCTATCCTTCCCAGCTACTGGAATCAATTCCCACAGGAGTGAACCCTAATACTTAGCGTGGACCCTTCTCATTTTAAGGACCCCTTCAAATGCAGTTACTCTTTTCTCAATGTCACCGCCCTCTACATAAATGGGAACTATTTCCCTGGGAGGCCTGGGATCAAACCCACCATCCCTGGGAATCTTAGCATCATCTTCATTGTCACTGCTACCATTTCTTCTCTCTTCCACCTTGACCACTTATTACCAGTAAGGGCCAACTTCCTATGGAAGCTAAGTAAGCATGCAGCTGTTGTTTATCCCCAAAGGACATTTCTGGGTCTGGGGGGGGGAGCGTCCCCCCAGTTGGAAGTATGAACCTAGTTCTGGAAGTAATGGACATGTTGTCCTCATCTACTTCTTCTAGGAGGTTGTTGGAGGGCTCAGCCTCCCCTTCACTCTCTGGAGCTGTGTGTGACCAGGCCTTTAGGGACCTAAACAACTCTGCCTTCATGATGTTGATGCCATTAGTGAGCCCCCTGGACCTACATTGAACCCTAAGCTCAGCCACAGTGAGTTTGTTCAGGTTAGCCAGATCCAGATCCATGGTATCCCTAGTTGTGGGTCACAAACACTTTACAAATCAGAAATAGAACAATTATAAAAAAAATCTAAAAGATGGATTACAAATCAGTTTAGTTCAAATTTCAAAAATTCAAAAATAAAAGGTTTTGCACTAAGTCAATTTAGAGGGTTTTTAAAGATATTAAATGAATTTACTGTATGGTGTAATTCAAACACAAGTATGTATACTCACTGCTGAACACCAAGTGTTGGAAAGAAATTTTTTAGTAGAGGTAAGTAGGTACCTACCACTAGTAATAAGGCCAAAATCACAATAAAAGGTCCAGTCAAGGTCTCACTAAATTATATCCTTGCTCATCCGTTGATAGCTGAAAATGAGCTGGCAGGCTTAACTTAGTAGACAGGAGTGAAAAGCATTTAAAAACACCAATACATTAAATAAATAAGACACAACACACAATAAAAATACAACACCAATTTATAAAAATAGGAAATATTGTTATGAATAAAATGACACTGAAACAACAAAAATCCAATGGAGGCAGCAAGAGATATGAATTTTTAAAGCTTTAAAGTAAAACTGGCACCTAGAAGCACATAGCGCTCAAAGGGTTAAACAAGTTTGTGCTGGACTGAGTCGAAGTCAAGAGTTCTTTAAACTTACTTCCAGAAGTGTTTATTGATGCAGGAAAGTGGTTCGCAGCACCAGCAAAGGGTTCAGATGCTCTGATTTGCCTCTTGGGGTCTGAGACTACAGCTCCCACAATTGACCTGGTCAGCTTGTGTGGCTTTTTCCTGAAGTTCCTCTTGTGGGTTCAAATTGCCCAAAACACCAATCTATTGGTCTATCTACAAGCTCTGAGCTGGTCTTTGGGATGTTGAGATTACTATTCCCATAGTGCATCTGATGAAATCCTTAAAGGTCCACTGGGCGCACTCCAGGTTGGGGACTTCTTGGGATAGATGGTGCAGGTGAGCTCTGTTAAATTGTTGTTGTCATGCAGTACACTCCTTAATCCTTGAGAAGCCAGGCAAAGTCCTTAGGGCTGTAGTCCCAGATTGTGCAGCTGGTGAAGTCCTTCAGAGTGCAGTCCACTTGGGGTGCAGGCCAGGGTTTCCAGCAGGGCAGTCCTACTTCTCTACCATATTTATTCATTGTTCCTGGGCGTCAAGTGTGGGAGGCGCTCTTGACTAATGTGATACAGGGTACCACCCTCAGGTATGACCACTTCCTCCAAATTGTGGCATATCCTTGTCAAACAAAACACTATTCTTCCAAAGTGCAAAATGGAAAAACTTTCTCCTGGAGGGTTAGATCCGTATAAGCTAACCCAGTGGTGTGGCAAAGTTTTCCTAACTCTCCCCTTCCAGCCACTTCACTAATCTAATCACTGGGGCTCCTGTCTGGCTGGGGGTGCAGGATGTGAGGGTGAGCCTGTGCTTCCCTAAGCTGTAATTCCCTCTTTGAAGACCTGTTTGACTATTACACACCCATCCTGCCTTTTGCTCTGTAGCTTGCAGTTCTCCTTCCACAGGTAATCCTTTGTCTCCAGTCAGGCCACATCACACCTCATTAAGACAGCTTGGCTCAGCCTGACAGAGGCTGACCAATCAGAGCATGGCTACTGGAAGGTTGGATTTTCATAAACAGAATATAAAGTTCTATAATTTATTTACTGTGATTTTTATAATAAATCTAACAGTGGCAAGTTGTTGAATTTATTCTATAATGGCGATACTTTTAAGTTTCTCTCCTTATAATTACAAGGCAGCCTACACTTGGGGCACCTAGGGGAGCCCTCAGGGGTGACATATATGTAAAAGTAAGGTTGTTTGAGTGCATTTTATAATTACCTTTGTATCCAAAGTTGAATTTGCATATACTTCAAAATGGGGGACACTGTAAACAGGTCCTAGTTTCTCGCGCATCCCCAGTAAGTAAAAGCTAACAGGGGCAATCACTAGCCAAGAAATATCCACAAATCACACTATGAAGCAAGAACTCACAAAGGCACATGAAAAAAGATGCTGCAAAAATAAAATATTCCTTTTTTGGGTGGCATCCAATTACGAATATTTGTGTTTGCAATTTTGTACAATAAGTGTGACGTTATGGCACATGTATGCAAAAACTGCACACAGCACTAACATAAAAACTACTGGCCTTTCCAATGCTTGTTTATCAGTGCATTTCTTGAGTAGGGTTAACAGCAGTCTGTTGTGATCAGGAAAAGGTGTGAGAATTTAGTGTGCTCTAGGCCAAATTATATTTTGCCTATTGGAATAACACTGAAATCTTTTAGGTCTTTTACCAGGAATTTGGCACCACCTTTAGATGGTACTCTGGGTTACTTTTTACCTTGACTTGTGCTAACTTTTTGCATATAATAAATTGTTTTAGGTAGGGCTTTAGTCCTCATGTCTGTTGTTCCTAAGCAATGTAAATGAACAAAGCTACTATTTACCCATTGTATGCCATTCAATTTACTGACTCAAAACAATAGAATGCTAAGAGGGGGATTTATATTTTGGAGGTATGTATTGTCCATTGCAATGATCATGGAGTATGCATACCTCCAACATGAAGGTCTGCCCAACCAATTTAAATGTGGGCAGACCTTCAGTTTGGCCATGGTAGAGAGTACTGTGTCTCCACCATGGCGAAACCTTCTTCGACAGCCCTGGGGTGTAAGGGCTGTGGAGAAATGGCTAAATGCCTGCCCAACCAAATTCAGATGGGTGGACTTGTAGAAATGTTTTAGTGTTTCTGGTAGGAACAGTAAATATATAATAATGCTCACTCGGCCATTGGAGAACACTCCCATGGCAGAGGGAGCATTATGTTTTTTCTACAAAAAAGAAAATTCCTTTTCGGGATTTTCTTTTTCTAAAGAAAATACAAATACTCTGTTCTACAGGGTGGCGTCGGACTGACAAAGCCCCGTAGCACAGAGTAACATGCACTGACAGGCACCACTGTGACGGCTGTTCGTGTCAATACTTTTATAAATGATCGCCTGCTTGGTGGTCATTCCTAAATTAGGCAGGCGACTCCTCCATCATGGGGAGAGAATATTTTGCTCTATCCCGGTGGCCGAACAGTGGGCCTTCCGACTAAAAATTAATCATCTAATTCTTCTTTTCCAGGTTCAGGCTCGTACTATTCATCTCACTTCAACAAACAAATTCAGTGAGCCTACTTGATAATATTGTTTATATGCAGTGGCTCTGTTTTCAACAGTTTGAATGCAATATATAAAAGTATGTTACAATACATGCATTTTACCTGCTAGTTTGATTTGAGGAAGGACATGTGACATCTGGCAAGAGTGGGACGCAACAACCAAACATTGACATTGAGATTTCAAGTGATTTGCTTGCATTAATGGTCACAGTGAGCAGGGTTTCAGTTTTGTACTAGCCACATTCTTTATTTCAAACCCAATAATCAATATATATACAACATGTAAATGTATGTTACTTATGAGTTCATGGTATGTCCCTCACTGAACTTCCACTACCACATTTACACAACAAAACAGGGATGGGTGGAAACACTTGAAGCAATTAAAACCACTGCTGATAACTCGGGACTCGTATTGCATGTTTAGCTTGCATGAACCATTACAGACAGGGTGCTCAAACTAGCCCCAGCCTCAGATGGGAGCCCAGTTTGAACTGCTGAACCGATTCTCACACACTACTCTAGAGAAGCTACCATTTTAATGAGCCCATTGTGAGGAGCAGTTTGACTACAAATGGGTCAGCGCTACTTTCTTCAGCGCATACACTCTTTCTGTTTCGTGTTTTTTTCCTACTGCCCTCTAAAACAAAACTGAGTTACACGTGGCTTCATTTGGTTTGCCCTGTTCCGACTCACGCAGAGAAACGAAAATATATGGAACAAATGCACTGAGCGATAGTACCACATTTAATTCATTCAAGCATTTCATGTATTTGCTATAAACTCAAAGACGTCATAGTAGTTCATTCTTCTAATGTTTTGGTTCGTAAAATAATTCCAAATTCTGGGTATGAACTTTCATACTAAAAGAAATACAATAAAAACAGGCAACAACATGAATATATCAGATCATGATAGTTACATACCGATTCCAGAAGCATCAGGGAATCTGCATTCTGAGTAATTACACTGGAAGCCCTAATTTAAAAATGTAGAATGAATTATTCATGATCATGTTTTATTAATCCGACTTTTGAACACTTCTGATGTTCAGTGTTCTCCAAATGCTGTATGAGGTACAGTACTGAAATGTTTATTAGGTAATGGATTTAGATTGATTGCAGCAGAAATCAACTTCACTGTAAATTGACAAAACACCATAAATGGAGAGTCATAGAACAATAAAGAACAAGAGCACTAAAGAGATGCTTATGTATAATATCTATTTTTTTCATTGTAATGATGTGTCAAAATAAATGCATTATTTTTTCGCATTTCTGGCTGAAGAGAATGCATTACATAAACTACATGTGCGCATTAGGAACTAACGGGGAATTGGAAACATCACAGAATCCAGAGACAGTCTGCTTAATCACATTTGTATTCTCACAGGTCCAGCAACCGTCCACTTAGGTTATGTGAACCTCATCCATTCTCAGTAGCTACACTTTCAGGGGCATTTGAAATATAATTTGAAAACTGGAATGTCTGGAGCTCAATTGAAGTCAATAAATGAGGGGCACAGGGCAGGGCCGGTGATGCCTGATTTGGACCTTCAGCTCAAAAATGCCATTGCTTGTCTTTTTATCTGTGTTTTTAGACCATTCTACCATTAGTGGGTGGAATGGTCTAACAGCATCATAATCCTTCTGCCTGGGCTATACTGGTTTTTTAAGGACCTCTCACTCCTCAACCTTGTAGCTTGTGCCTATAACTGAGAATCAAATGCATCAAGAGCCATTATAGCTCACTGCTGTGGGCCATTGTGCTTAAATAACATATTTTCAGTGAAATATATGTGCCCTGTTACCCAGCTCACACCATCATCAAATGTAGCAGCCTGAACAAGTTATCACATGAGATATGGTTGATCTACAAGCGTGTGTTTGAGAAGGGAAATATGCGAGGGAAAACTTATAGATAGTGATCTGAAGTCACCATCGGAAAGCTGAATCTATTATATAACAGGTTAGATAAAAGCATCCTACTAGCACAGTTTGTGAGTTGTTTCTGAGGTGATTTGTTGAATCAACTATATTTCCAATATGCTACAGATAGGTGGCTGGCTGCAAATTAACATTTCAAGAATAGGCCCAAAGGTAGGAATTAACAAAAGTAATATGAATGAAAAATATAAAAAGCTGAAATTACTTTAGATGTCTGTTGAGACGGCTAACAGAATGCTTATTCTCATAGCTTTAGTGGTTAGATAATCGTGATTTTATTAAAGAATATGAGGCTGGCATTATGCATTAACTTTTATTTCCCACTTCCAAGCAGCAAACACTTAGAAGTTCCAAACTTGAACAAAGTATGACTCATAAAAAATATCCAGGACATTCATACCATTAAAACTCCCCAACATTCTAGCTTCTCTTATCATCCAGTCTGTGTCGTCTTCCAAAGTACCCAAATACATTTTCTATCAATATGCATATAAAAAACATAATCTGTAACCAATGTGCCCTCTAATTTTTTCCTCTGTGTGCGGCAGAGTAAGGTCTCTGTGCGCTGCAACCAAGGCTATGTGCGCCAAGAACCCGACCGTGCATGTAGACTAGGGCTTTAAGTGGGATGAAAAAACTAATTATCTCTTAAAGGGGAATGATTGATGCAATAAAGGGCGTGGCTAAAAAGCAATTAACATAAAAATCTGTGCTTAGCATAGTGTGCCACCTGACTGATATTTTGCTTCTCCTGTCATTGCATTCAGATATATATTACAAGTAGCATTACACCTACAAGTAGCCATGGCTATTGGCTTTGTCAATGGTTGTTTGTTGCATAAAGTTGTACATAATATTGAAAATGCTTCCGCTCTGATGGTAGAGGTTGTGGCTTAATGCTCAAGCTGCCGACTCAGGAGATGGGTTTTGAGTCTTGGGTCAGATTAACATCCTGTGATTCTCGGCAAATCAATTAATCTCCCCATGCATACAAAAAAATAAAAAATCATGTAAATTGCACCAATGCTTTGGGTTGAGTTCTCACTATATAGAATTTGCTATATTTCTTTCCTAAATGCTTGGTTGATGCTTTGCCTTTTGAAAGAATTTTTATTAAATGCAGCCCATGACGGACGCTATTATCAGGGAAGCAACCAGACCCGAACTTTGGGGGGTGGGGGCTAACACTCCCAGCTATGGCTGGCCCTAGCACTGGTCGCACGCTGTGCAACAATCTTTTGTGGTGCCCCTCCCCCATTTCCACCGTTTACCTGATTTCCCTCAGTACCACTCACCAACAATGCACCTGATCTCTCTTTAGCCCCTTTCTGACAAAAACATTTCATTTTTTAATAGGTCTTCTCCTAGTTTACTCACACTCAGTTCTGTGATCTGCATGGTACACATTCTTTGTAACAGGCATATTAACCCTCTGCGCTGTGTGGGTGGCAGGAGTGACTATGTGAGTGCACGATGGGCGATGAGACAGAGTGAGAGTAGGGTAAGCAGAGTGACTGCAGGGTGAGTGAGGTGACCATATGCATTTGGGTGCTGATGTAAGTGCAGAGTAGGATGAATGATTGTTTGGTTATTGATGGGCTTGCTTGAGTGAGATTGCAGATTAAGCAGTGAGGGGGACAGGTGAGTAAAGTATCACATGAGTGTAGGGTGAGTATTGTGCTTGTTTGACTGTAGGGTGAGGTACAGGGTAAACAGCACAAGTATATTGTGAGTGCAGGGTGATCACTGTGAGTGCACGGTGAGCAGGTGAATGGTGTGAGTGCATGGTGATCAGTGTGAGTGCATTGTGATCAATGTGAGTTCAGGGTGAGTGGGTAAGCGAAGGGCAAGAACGAGTTGTCTCAATGCAGGGTGCATTCCAAGACACTTTAAGTAACTCAGGTTGTTATTCACGGCGGTGTAGGGTTTCAGATATAAGTTAAACTATTGCTATAATAGCACTAATCAGGGATCAGGGTGGAGGAAATAAATAATGTGCTGGTCCTGCAACAAACTTCCAGCCTCATGATTAGGGTTGCCAGCTCATTATGTTGATGTGCCAGACAGTACAAAAATAAGCAGTCACCTAAAGCAGTATTTTCAGCACTTATCTGTGCATACTTTGAACAGCAAATAGAAATAGAAAACACTTTGAATTGTTTTCCAGGGCTGCATGAATTATCCATGACAGATAATTAAAGGGAACAAAGACAGAAAATTCACATTACAAATGAATACATACTTTTGTATTTATAACTCTATTTAGTGTCAAGGCAATGTCTTTGCAGGCCCTTTAAACAATACATGACTGGCATTTTTTGTGGGCAACCCTACTTTATATTCCTTTTCATGAAATGGATTCTCACACTATGGCAGTAAATGTAAAATACAAATGTAAGGAATAGGCAGAATCGGAGGAGCCCAGGGGGCATTGGAACGAGAAAAAAACATAAGCCTTGGTACCCAGTTTACAAAGGTATGTAAATATGCAAGTGGTCTTTACAGGCCTGTGAAAAACTTGGGCATGCCGGAGTAAAGACTCCAAACACTGCCCAGATCAAGCTGTAGTAGCCCGGGCTAAGACACACAACAGGGGGGTATGGGGCTGAAGAGCTTTTAGCCCTATGGCCGTTGCAGCAAGTTTAAAAGCACAAATTGTGCTTTCAGGATCCAGGATCATCTGAAAGCACATGTTGTGCTTTTAAGCTTGCTATATTTATTTTCTTATTGCAGCACGGCTGCGGGGATGATTGTGGGTTGTTTAAAAGTATTTATGTTAATCACAGCGCCCATCAAGGGCTGCATTTAACATAAATACTTCCAAAAGGCAAATAAACAGGTGTGGGCGTAGTGGGCGTAGCAGGGCTATGCGGAGTGCCATGGAGACTGAACTAATCTCCGCACACTCCGCATAGCTCTGCTATGCACCGCCCGCCTGCACTATTAGAATATTAAAAAGAACACTTTAATTCCTCGTGAGAAATGCGCATGCGTGGGTGCCCGCGCATACACAATTTTCAAGAAGAAGTGATGATGGAGGAAGAGGGAATCCCGGGGACGCCGCTAATAAGGTAAGGTGTTTTAAATCCTTATTTTTTTAACATTTTAATAGTGGGGGCGGGAGGTGGGTGGGAGGCCAACTCCGCTCTGTCGAAAGTGTGCAGAGATGTATCTTCTCCGCCTACTTCGCGGAATGCGGAACAGGCAAAATTCCACACATTCCATGAGAGGAAGGGAGTTGTCCACCCACCCTACAAATAATCATCCCCTCAGCCATCAAGTTTAAAAGCATGAATGTGTGCTTTCAGATGATCCTGAAAGCACACCTCATGTTTGTAGACTTGCTGCATTTCTTTTCTAAATAGAGCGCAGCATGGGGCTGATTGTTTGCCTTTTGAAAGTATTTATGTTAAATGCAGCCCTTGATGATCACTGTGATAAACATAAATGCTTTCAAAAGGCCCACAATCAGCCCGCATCCGCGCTCTAGTTAGAAAAGAAAGGCAGCAAGTGTATGATTATTTTCTGCATTTCTGTGCATGAATGCTCTCCTGGGATGTGCTGTGTGTGCGCGCTTCACACACAGCACTACGTGCTCAGGAGAACAGAGGTGCGCGTGCACGTGCGCTCGCAGCTACAGGGAACAGTGCCAATAACATATATACCTGTCTCAATCTCATACTCGGAGATAAACATTACAATTTTCAATCATTAGATTCCAAATCTCTTTAGCACCTTTTTATTTATCCTCATAAATCCATCAGATTGCGCCACCAACCATATTCCCTCCCCATAAGCATTTGGGAAGGGAGGGTGGGATAATGATAGGCTCATCGTCTTTAGTAAACACACGATTCTCTAATTACTAAAGCTATGAGAATCAGCATATTATGGCAAGACAGGAGGCTAGTATTTTGCATGTCCAAAGCCTCTAAAAGTGTAACTTGAAACATGCACTACAAGTTTAAAATATAATTTTCTGAAAACTTCAGCATTTGACCAATCCGTTGCTCTCAATACCTTCTCTAATCAAGCTCCTGCTATAAAAACCATAGAAGCCATCACTTCCCAAACTGAACGTGACTTAAATCTATCAATGTCGACACGAGCTTCCTTCATAACTTCCTTCACAGGTCTAGCAATTTTAGCAACTGAAATGGCTTCATGTAGTCTTACATATGAAATTAATAGCTGATTTACACCCTCACTTCGGAATTCTTGCATTCTATATTAATACTCCTTCATGCATTCTAACACACAAAAATATAGATGATTCTTATATTTTGGATTAAAAATGGACTCCAACATATTCTTGCCCCTTCTCCGTATCTTAAAAAAACTCCCCATCTAGTTGATAAACTTCCAGGATAGCTTCTTTGAACTCAAATAGGCCAAGACTCAAACAGCTTTAAAACCAAACCAACATCCCGGAGACTCTCTTACAACTTAGGAGGTCTGTTTAAATTGATTCCTTTCATCACTCTACAGATCGAAGGTGTCTTTTCAATAGATAAACCATTCAACACTGAATGCCCTGCTGCAACAGGCAACATATAATGATAATGGTCCTATGTGAAAAGAAATTTGCCAAACAATTTGCTACATCTACTTCATCAGCTTCTACTGGAACCAAATCCCTTTCTAGGCACCAACTAACCCAGCAAACAACAGGATGTGTGGAGGGTCAGAGGGAATATTTAACGACCTGTCCACTCACTCCCCAATTCATAGACAAAAAACACGAAGAGTGGAACAGGTCAGGATAGTGGTGTGTGCCTATAACAGTAACTAGAAACCAGCCGGCTGTCAATGCGAACCAGTACTCGCTGGGAAACAAAAAGAGCTAGTATCAATCCCATCAGACCACCCCTTTGGTGGAATATGCGTCATGTGGGAATTGCTGATCAATCCATCTCTTGGCTGGCCATATAGTGCCAGTTTTTGAAGTGGATGTCAGAAGACTAGTCAAATTGTTTGCCATACTGTGGACTAGATAGTGCGCAGTGCTCAAGTGAAAGTGATAAATAAAATGACTACACTGGCTCTGAGAGGTCATGTATATAACAGTCCGTGTGTCAGGGGATAAAAACAGCGCTAGGTAGTATGACTTCCGCTCGTCTCATTTGCCGAGGTACCGACGGACAGAGCGGGGCCTCATGCTCCCGAGCGGTTGCCGGGTGAGGTGAGGTCGTCACCCACATAATGCTGGGAAGAAGAAATGCTTCTCTCCATTTAGTGGACGTCTAACCATGAATGTTCTGGGTAGACATGTATCCTTTTACTAGTAAATGTTCTGCTAGTTATCATCCCTTGTGACTGGTCCAGTCACAGCGGCAGTAGCCTATGTATTTTCGAGGTCCTGAAGAATGCCGGGGAAGTTCCCCTTGGGCAGAAACATGTCGACCACATTTCACTAGCGCCAGAGGGTGGTCATACTACCTAGCGCTGTTTTTATCCCCTGACACACGGACTGTTATATACATGACCTCTCAGAGCCAGTGTAGTCATTTTATTTATCACTTTCACTTGAGCACTGCGCACTATCTAGTCCACAGTATGGCAAACAATTTGACTAGTCTTCTGACATCCACTTCAAAAACTGGCACTATATGGCCAGCCAAGAGATGGATTGATCAGCAATTCCCACATGACGCATATTCCACCAAAGGGGTGGTCTGATGGGATTGATACTAGCTCTTTTTGTTTCCCAGCGAGTACTGGTTCGCATTGACAGCCGGCTGGTTTCTAGTTACTGTTATAGGCACACACCACCAACTAACCCAGACCTTCCATGCTCCTTTGTATCTTTTCATTGTACCTTGTGCCATGATTCATTGAAAAGCTCTGAATCCTTCTGCGAAAGACCATTGAATGTTCCAGATTTCCTGATTTTTCTTCCAATACTATTCGATACTTCTGCCTCATCACTAGTACCAACATCCTCTGAATTGTCCTCTGAATTGTTGTAAATGGAGGAAAAGCATAACCTTTCAGATCTAGCCAACTTCAAGTGAAGCATTCACTGCAACAGCTCCCCGATCTGGCCTCCCATTGAAATTTTTTTTCTTCTGACATGTTAGAAAGGAAGTGAACAAATCTACCTGTATTAGACCCACACTTGCATCTGTCTTGTTAAACAAATACCTCAATTGCCACTTGCTGACATCTCTGATATTGCAAGACCTCCAATATTCTCCTTTCCAGGCAGATACTGACAAGTTACTTACACCTTGTGCATCTGACAAATCTCCCATAAAGCCATCGCAACCTGCTTTCTCCTAACTTGTTTATATAAATGACAGCAGTTACGTTGTCCATTCTCAACAACACTGAACCTCCCTTCACTTGATCTTTGAAACTGCAAAAACAAACAATCCAGCACCCACATCCATTGTACTTAAATGTTCCTCCCTTTCTTTCCCCCTCCATTGTCCTCATGTTTCTTGACCCAAGCACACCACTCCCTAGCCAAATTTGCTCACATCCGACTCTAACACAAAATTCCATGCTACATCACAAACCACTTGTCCATTCCAAGCCTCTAGATTTTTCAACCACAAGGTCAACTCCTCCTTCCCTTCCTCTTTCATCTCTACTTTGTCTCCATACCAAAGCCCCTTTGATAAACCTAACACTTTTAGGCACTGCAAATCTCTGTGTTATAATGGACCTGGAAAAAGTGCCTGAATTGCGGAAGAAAGGAGCCCTATTATACAATACCTTCATTCTAATAAATGAGTTATCTCTTGCTTTATCATTTTTATCTTCCTGTATGGAACTCTAGTTGAGCCTTCACTGTAACCATTATGAAACCGAAAACCTCCATGTTGATAATGAACACCAATCTAAGAAATGTTCTACTAACATGAAATGTCTTTTTAAAATCTCATGGACTTGACTCATTATAAGAATGTCATACAAAAGCTGACTCCCATCATTTTTTCGGGAAAATACCTACAACTGGTTTTAAGACTTTCCTGAAACTCTGAGATGCTGACCAAAGTCCAAACGGAAGACATTTGAATTGGTACAATACTCGTTACCTGCTGAATTGATGGTACGTCTGATTTTCCTTATTAATGGGAACTATCAATTAGGCATCTTTCAGAACCCATTTTGTCATCCAATCTGACTCCTGCAAAATGTCACTCAACATGTGTATACCTTCCATTTCGAAATAGCCTTTAAGGGCTGTTTAAGGGCCGAAAATGTATCACTGGTCTCCATTCCTTTCCTTTTTCTTTACCAAAAGTAGTATGCTTACAAAACCTTGTTCCCTTTCGATTACCTTCACTTTTGCTTCATTTTCTAATATCATTTGCAGTTCTACTATTTTCCCATGCTCTAGATTGTAAGATTGTACACCAACTCCCTTGGTTTTCTTGCCTGATAAGGTTCTACTACACATTTCAATACAAATCCTTTAATTGTTGCTAATACCCAAAGATCCTGTGTTACTATCCTCCACTGATCCATTAAACATCGTAATCTGCTCCCTGTAGATAACAACTTGCAATGAAGGTATGAAGTATCTTTATTAACAACAACACCCACAACAGCAAGGAACTCTTCAACATCGTAAAAGAATTCACCAACCCCACCGCAGCATCTAACGACATCCCTCCCTCCCAAGACCTCTGCGATGCATTATCCTCCTTCTTCTACAACAAAATCGCCGACATCCACCACAGCTTCGAGAATACTCCCAGCGATCAACCCTCCCCACCCCCCTCAGATCCTACTCCGCCAACCATCATCCTTAGCGCCTGGAACCCAGTCACCACTGTAGACACCATCCGCCTAATGAACTCAATCCACTCTGGATCGCCAACCGACCCCTGCCCCCACCACATCTTCAACAAAGCCGACTCCATCATCGCACCCCATCTCCGTGATGTCATCAACTGCTCGTTCCACTCTGCCACATTCCCAGAAAGCTGGAAACATGCCGAACTCAGCGCCCTTTTGAAGAAACCCACAGCAGACTCCTCTGAACTTAAAAACTACCGACCCATATCCCTCCTCCCATTCCCGGCCAAAGTCATTGAGAAAGCCGTCAATAGCCAACTCGCCGCCTTCCTTGAATCCAACAACTCCCTCGACCCCTCTCAGTCCGGATTTCGAGCCAAACACAGCACCGAAACCGCCCTCATTGCAGCAACAGACGACATCCGAACACTTCTGGACAACGGAGAAACAGTGGCCCTCATTCTACTCGACCTCTCCGCCGCTTTCGACACAGTCTGCCACAGCACCCTCATACAACGCCTCAGCAACATCGGCATACAAGGAAAAGCATTGGACTGGATCATCTCGTTCCTAGCTGGGAGAACTCAGAGAGTCCGACTCCCCCCATTCAACTCAGAGGCTACTGAAGTCATCTGTGGAGTTCCACAAGGATCATCACTCAGTCCCACCCTCTTCAACGTTTACATGAGCCCACTCGCACCCATCGCACGCCAACACAACCTCAACATCATCTCCTACGCCGACGACACCCAATTAATCCTCTCCCTCACCAAAGACCCCAACATCGCCAAAACCAATCTGCACGAAGGCATGAAAGAAGTAGCCGAATGGATGAAACATAGCCGCTTAAAACTCAACTCAGACAAAACGGAGGTGCTCATCCTAGGATCTTCCCCCTCTGCCTGGGATGACTCTTGGTGGCCTTCCGCCCTGGGCACAGCACCCACACCCACAGACCATGCACGTAACCTTGGCTTCATCCTAGACTCCTCTCTCTCGATGTCCAGACAAGTCAACGCAGTCTCATTCTCCTGCTTCAACGTACTTCGCATTCTCAAAAAGATCTTCCGCTGGATCCCCCTCGAGACAAGAAAGACTGTCACCCACGCACTGGTCACAAGTCGACTGGATTATGGTAACACACTCTACGCCGGAATCACAGCAAAATTACAGAAAAAACTCCAACGCATCCAAAACGCATCAGCGCGACTCATATTGGACGTCCCTCACCAAGACCACATCACCGGACACCTAAAAGACCTCCACTGGCTTCCCATCAACAAAAGAATTACATTCCGTCTTCTCACCCACGCACACAAGGCCCTCTACAATCTGGGACCCGAATGCCTCAACACTCGACTGTCCTTCTACAAACCCACCCGCCAACTAAGATCATCCAATCAAGCCCTCGCCGCAGTCCCGCGCATCCGAAAATCCACCATGGGAGGAAGAATCTTCTCCTTCCTTGCAGCCAAGACCTGGAACTCACTCCCCACTCGCCTCCGCCTTACTCAAAACCACATCTCCTTCAGAAAAGAACTTAAAATGTTTCAGCATCCTCAAAATGCTTAGGAAATTTCTTCCCCTGCTTTCACTGCAGTATCGTAGGAATGTAGTCCAGGCGTTGGTGGGATCACGCCTCGATTATGCAAATGCGCTCTTTGCGGGCCTACCTAAATATCTGCTATCTAGGCTGCAAATTGTGCAGAATTCGGCGGCCAGAGCCATTTATGGCCTGCCCAGGAGAGCCAGTGCCTCAGCGCTTTTAGCCAGGCTGCACTGGCTGCCTATCGCTGGGAGAATTAGATTTAAACTCCTCACTTTGGCGTTTAAGGCTCTCCATGCGATTGGCCCTCACTATCTGAGGAAGCGTACTGCTTTCTATGCGCCACGGAGGTCTTTGCGGTCGGCGGAATTGGCCAAAATGGAGGTGCCTGTGGTCAAACGTGTCCGGATGGGAGGTCGCTCCTTCCAACACGTGACAGCTTGCCTGTGGAACGAACTTCCACTCTCCCTTCGGAAAGCAAGTAACCTCTTGGCATTCAGGAAGGAGCTGAAGACTCTGCTCTTCACCAAGTAACCCGCGATAACTGTAGTGTGTCTGCCTTGGTTTTTCTGTTTCTTGGGGCCTCTTTGCTAAAGCGCCGGGACACCTTTTGGGGTAGCCGTGCGCTCTAAAAGTACGGCTTACATTAACATTAACATTAACATTAACATACATTAACATTAAAACCTGGCTATTTGACAAATAATGAACCCCTTCCCAAGCGCCTTGAAACCCTCTGGGTGAGTAGTGCGCGATATAAATGCCCGAACTTGAACTTGAAGAGCAAGCAAGGCAGCTTCCTCTCTCCTCCTACCGGAAGTGGGAAGCGAAGTACTCACGCCTACCGTGTGAAGACTCTGGGATCAAACCAAGCTGATTGCTGTAAAGTGATGGGCTCTGGGCCCTGTAGGATAATAGCGGCTGTAGTATAACTGTGTAAGTAGTGTTAGTATGCGTTTATAGTATATAGGTCGTGGGTAGTGAACTTCTTTCTCCTACTGGTCTGAAGACTCAGGGATTAAAGCTTGAGCCTAAATCGTGAGCTCATTGCTGTAAAGTGATGTGCTCTGGGCGCTGTAGTATACCTGTGGAAGTAGCATTAGTTTGGGTTTATATAATAAAGGGAGTGGGAAGCGAACTACTCACTTCTACCTGTCTGAAGACTCCCTGATGAAACCATGAGCTCATTGCTGTAAAGTCAAGTGCTCTGTGTAGTATTACAATAGTAGAATGTTAGTATGTAATTCTACTAGAATGTAAGTATGTAATGTTAGAATGTAGGTCTGTCATGAGGGGAACCTTTGGGAGTTTGTACACGGTGCTGGAGAAGACAGTTGCCTTGCTGTCTGCTCCTGTTGGTGGGTGTTTAAGGTGTCTTGTTTTCCTGCAATAAATCTACTTAAATGTAGGTCTGTCATGAGGGGAACCTTTGGGAGTTTGTACACGGTGCTGGAGAAGACAGTTGCCTTGCTGTCTGCTCCTGTTGGTGGGTGTTTAAGGTGTCTTGTTTTCCTGCAATAAATCTACTTATCTGATCCACTGCTGTCTGCCTCTTCACTACATAATTTGGCGATGAGCGGGAGAAGGTAAAAAGAAGGCAGCACTCACCAATATTTCAAAGTTGCTTGCGTAGTGCCGAAGACCCGTTTTCTTCGTGTAGCTGTTTCTACTCATTCCAGGGTCGTTGGCTCATTGAACTATGTCATCCGACCTCTGGTAGTATTTATATTTTTAGATTTTGCGCTTCCTCTGCCTCTTCACTACACTCTGGTCGCTGTACTACACGTGTGTAAGTAGTGTTAGAATGCGTTGATGCTAACCAATGCATCATGGTCCTAGGGAGCGTGACCTCCCAGGCGCAGCTCATTCAATGTCCCGGGGTATGCATCCGTGGGACATTTACATTTGCTATTACAGGGCGGGTGCATGGCTTCCACCCTGTGATAGCAAATCCTTGTTTGACTAGTTGAAGCGAGAGGAGGAAAACCTTGTATCGCTTTAGTAGAACGGATACGAATAATAAAAATGGAGAAACAAAAAATAAATAAAAAAAGAAGCGGGGTCTCACGCATTAATTTAAATGAGGCCCCTGGTGGGTAATGTTCCGTGGCCAAACCTATCATTATATTGCGGGGTCTCTGTAGGCCTGGGGATCTTAATGTCACATGTAAATTAGGCGCAGGAGGGCACAGAGACGTTTCGCAGCCTAGGGGATCACCACCTTCCCGGGTATTGTTTACTCATTTTTCGGGGGGCTGCAAGGCCAACTGAAGTCCGGGGATCGCCACCCTCCAGGACTTTACTTAAATATGCAGGGTGGGCCTCGGCAATCCCTGAAACCTCGGTGGTCCTAGGCAGTGCCTTATTGGTTCTGTAATCACACGGGCAGTACTCATGGTGTTATAAAGTGATACACTCATAGATCCCTTGCAGTTGTAGAATTAAGCAGGTTTCATTTGTGTAATAGTCTGTTGGTTTATATTTGGCAGGTGCACTGCAAAATTACAAATGTTTTCCCTCATGACCTCCTATAAACAGATGATTTTCACAATAAACTACAGACAAGTGTTGTCAGAAAAAGAAGACCTATACTCTCACTTATTTGTTGGAAAAAAAATAACCTTTATTAAAACTAGGGGTGGGCGGAATTTACCTAATCGCGTTACGCGAAGCTCTGCAAAATGGTAAAAAAATCTCCGCGAACACTCTGAAATTCCACGAACACATGGAATTGTGTGTTCGCAATGCTTTATTCCTGTTCGCAACTGCTGTGCGCGCTCAGGGGAAATATCTCGCGGACACGCATTTTGAGAATGCGAACAAGCAAAAAAGTCGCGGAATGCAGAATTTTGGGCTATTTCGCGTTCTCCGTGGAACGCGAAATTACCCAAATAATCCAGAACGGAATTTACCGCCCAGGCCTAATTAAACAACACAAATAAATGGAAACACAAGTTTATTAGAACAAACAACAGTATAACATGAAATACATGGGTGGGACTTCTCCGGAAGCAGCGTACAAAACCTGCAAGACAAAATGAAACATACGTATGAGTGCCATGTGGAAGAGGAAAAGAAAGGTAGTCCGAATGAAAGGGAGATAGTGAGAATGGGAGGAAGAGGGAGTGGGTGGAAGGGAGAAGGGGAGGGAGAGTCAAAAGAACAGAGGGAGGAGGAGACAGAGCGTCTGCCTACTGTACGCAGCCCTCAGTGTTTACCTCCCGTCACCCGTTTGTCTAGGACGCTGGGGTCCATGAGAATGAGTGTGGTCCAGCAAGTCCTTAAAATGAAACATATGAATGAGGCCAGAGATTACATTATTAGCTTTGGGAACATTGCCTGCCTGTACCTGTGCACCCAGGGTGGTGCACCCCAGCACCTTCCCCCGCACTGTGCTCAATTGTAGGTCCTGCGCACACCAGTTGAGTGCATCCTTCGTTTTTGAAGTACGATCTACCAACTGTTAGTGGTAATCATGGTTCAAAGAGGAGTTGGAGTGCACGAGAATACACAAGGTAAACAATAATATGATTTACCAACATTCACATACAAAGGAACAGAGCACATGCTAGAAGCATAATGTGCATGTGTAATGCAGTGGCGGAAGCCTGTGTGCATGTACACTTAGTAATCAGGTCACAACAGTGCCCTAAAAGCCAACTCCCCGTGTCTGTAGGGCAGCGCTGCCTGCTGGCTTAGGCCTATAGTACGGTCCTGCAGGTCTTTAAAATGAGACAGACATGTGACTGAATGAGGTCATAGATCACATCATTACGCACGGCAACATCACTTGTTTGCACCTGCGCACCCAGGCTGATGCACCCCAGTTCTCCCGCAGCACTGCGTTCAACACGTGTGTGTAGGGCAGCACTACCCGCTGGATGAGGCCTACAGTACGGTCCAGCAGGTCCTTAAAATGAGACCGATATGTGACTGAATGAAGTCAGAGATCACATTGTTACGCATAGCAACATGGCTTGTTCCCACCTGCACACCCAGGCCGATGCACCCCAGCCCTCCCACAGCACTGTGCTCAACACGTGTCTGTAGGACAGCGATGCCGCTGACTCAGGCCTACAGTACGGTCCAGTAGGTCTTTAAAATAAGACAGAGATGTGACTGAATGAGGTCAGAGATCATATCATTATGCTGGGCAATTTCGCTTGTTCGCACCTGCGCAATCAGGCTGATGCATTTCACCCCTCCCGCAGCACCACGCTCAATTGGAGCCGCTGTGCACCCAGGCACCACTGCTCACCTGCTGGTATTGTTGTGTGTGCAAACACTACGGGCAGCAGTGTTCACAATTCAGTTGCAGTGTTGATTGCAGGAGGGTGTACACCTCATGGATCCCTTTCGAAACACGTCGGGCAGTAGGGTTCACAATAGAGACAGTGTTGATTGCCAGGATGGTGTACACCTCATGGATCCCTTTTTTTATGGTGCATTGTGATATGCGAGGTGGATGCGGCCATATCACCTCAGACAGTTTGGAAGAACTGGGACATGTGGCATCGACGCTATCCTATTTTTTCCAATGCAAGTGGGCTGGGCATGCGTATGCTAGGCCAGCATAGGGGTATGAATAATTGTTCTGGGGATCTGGGCGTTGTTCAGTTCCTGCCTGGCCAGGAAGTGTACTTATGTGTGTTTCGTTTGCAGTTTTGATGTCGCAGAATGCACAATTTACATTAATGTAGCATGTATCGGGAGGGCGGCAACTATCGCTAATGAGATGCTGTTCGAAAAGATTGAATGGCGAACATCACATGTCGTTGTCAAGGTTTTGGATATGCGCAGACACGCATGCCAATGGTGTGCGGTATTATTGAAAGTGTTGCTATCGCGAAGCGTACACATGTTAATGTGCTCGGATGGAGGGAGGATCAGCAGTGAGCCTACGTCATATACAGAGATAACGCTCATTACAGTCAAGCAATGTATGTCAAAAGTGAATCTGAAAGTCTCACATATAACACACTACTATATTGTTAATGTCTGACAACAGAGCATACAGCAATACAATTCTACACATTACTGTTTACTGTTTGTCACATGTGATCTAGATGTGCACTCTGCCCGTGGCTGATGATACTTCTTAGATCCACCAATACCTAGGCCAAAAGGCAGCACAATAATGTGCACACACACACATACCAGCGGCATCATGTAACACATATTTGTTTTGTGATATAACATTTGAGATGCATGGCCATCACACGTGGAAGGCCATGAACATTGATCAAGAAGATCGTTGCATGTTGTGTGTAGTATAAGATATGTGAACAGCAAAAAACTTTTCAAAAAAGCTCTCTAAGCAGGAGAGGTGTCTCTCGTCAAACGCTGTCGGGAGAATGACTAAAATGGATGGGGTCGTCCAACAGTCACAATGGGAAATGTTATGAAGCAATCAAATACTGTTTTTAAGGTCACATGGCAATCGCGCACCGAGCGTGCAAGGAGGCCGCACCGACGCAATTTTGAGAAAATATATTTATCATAATATAGGTTTATTACAGTCAGAAATATATAAATGTTTAATATATTTTAGATTTTCGCTTGCTCTCATATACTGTTTAAAGTTATTTAAATATATTTTGAGACAAAAAAAGAGGGAATGGCATACCGGCATGACACCATACATCTGTGATGTAACACAGGGCCTGGTGGCGTGCACTCGTTGCATACACAACGCGCTGCGGGCGCAACCCCTTACTTACATGACGTAACGCGTGGCTTGGTACTGCGTACCCGTCAGATATCAAAGTAGCAGCAGGGGCGACTTTATGTGTATATGATGTTACGCGTGACGCGGTCCAACGAGCCCGTCGGATACGAAATGCGCACCATTTACGAGTTTAGCAATATGGTGGATCGGATTCGTGTGGTGATGGAGCTTGGTATGCTACCGGTATGGGAGTGCAGTTTCCTAAAAAAAAAAGAGATACATATTTTTGGGGAAAGATATTGAACATTACATAATTTTTGAAGTAAAAAAAGACATATAATAGAGTAAAAATATAGGTTTTATAAACATTAAAATATGAAATTAACATTTAAAAAACCTTTGAAATTCACTGAAAAAACCATAGATTTTACAGATGTTATAGTTAGGAATTAGCATTCAAAATAATTTAGAAATTCACTGAAAAAACCATAGGTTTCAGGGACGTTATAGTTAGTTAAACCAGAGAAATTCACCTGTTATAGTTAGTTGAGCTAACTATAACTCGTGCACCTGCAATGCACCGGTGATGACGTCACATATTACATCACTCATGACATGGTCAGTGACATCACTGATGACATCACTGATGACATCTCAAATGACATCACTGATGACATCATCCACGTGAAAATCTGATGCATATACTGATACCCTAATATAAACTTTGATACACTTACTCTAAAATACAGACTACTATTTTTTAAACCATACACACAACAATGCCAGATGGTACATAACACCCACTATTTCCTAGATCTATACACATATCCAGCCACTTATACATGCAGTTACTCATCAATACAGTACTATAATATGCACTTATGCACCTATAAATACAGTAACACTCCGCCACTCATCCATAGAATTAGTCACACACCTAGTCAGTCATGCAAAGAATCAATCACATACCAATTTACTCATGTATACAGTTATACACACCAACTCCGTTATTTATATACACACCACATCACTTATTTATGCGGATACTAACACATTCTTACTGTCTTATACAATCACTGATACAAGCAGACACTCATTTATACACCCACTCTTCAAATAACTTCAATCACTCACTTATCCAGTCAGTCATGCACCTACTAAATAATCCATGCAGGCACTTGTAAATCCACTCATTCTTCAATACACCTTGGCATAGATATATATGAAAAATATTTTAACTTTCCAGAAACACATATTCCCTCAATGATGTCATCAGTGATTTCATCAGTGATGTCACTGACCATGTCATGAGTGATGTAATATGTGATGTCATCACTGGTGCATTGCGGGCGCGCAAGTTATAGTTAGCTCAACTAACTATAACAGGCAAATTTCTCTGATTATATATGAGTCAAATGTTCAACTAACTGTGTTTTTTTTTTGTGAATTTCTAAGGTTTTTTAAATGCTAATTCCTAACTATAAAGTCTGTAAAACCTATGGTTTTTTCAGTAAATATATATAGATATAGATCTTCTGTTCATCCACAACTGCTGCCTGATGCCGTGCTCCTTATAGATGGGTGTGTCGACCTTGATAACTGAGCCAGCAACCTCCGTAATACATTTTTCCTGACTTTTGCTAATTAGCGCAACAAATCTGCTGACATTGGGAGTGTGCGGCTCAAGTTGTTTTTGTTTTAAAGTGCTATTCATGCTCCCGCATTTTGGCTGCCATACAGCCTTGCTCACAAACAAAGGCGCCATATTATCCTTTTAAGTTTAAAGGCACATCACTTCCCTGTTCATATTTTTATTCATGGAACAGAGGACCAAATTCCCTCCTTTATCAGAGTTCCTGATAACACAATTTGTTTCATTGCCTAGTTTTTTCATTAATGCATCATATTCCTTCACATTATCATTTTTGTGCTCTATTTTCTTCTCAATCTTGATATATAGATGCTTTACTTTTGAGTCACCAATTCATTAAATATATCAAAGGGATTATTCAGTGTAAATTTAGATCTCAGTTTAAATTCCGTCATAGTATCACTATATAAGTCCAGTCCATGATGTGTTATAATATTGAATTCTGTTACTGGATCCTGGATGCCAATAGTCTTACTTTCTAGTTCTTGTAATTCTTTCATGAGCCGCTTGTAGCACTTCATGATGGTCTATACTAACCCAGGGCAGTGAATTACGCTCCGCTTGCCGAGTTTGCGCAGTAGCGACAACTTCGCACTTCGCAGTGAACACGATGTTGTCAACTACTTTGCAATCTACAGCGTAGCGTAGTTGGTTTTCTTCCTCGCGTGCTCAATAGCGTTCTTGCGTGCGCGGTAACAACTTACCGTGGTTCTGCGTTCGCCTTCTCGATTTTCTCTCCCGGTCGTGTGCGCCACGACGTTTGGAATCCGGCCGCACAATCCCGCGAGACTGGGCAAATGCGATTACCTCATTTGGACGTGCGATCACGTCATTAAGACACGCGATCTTCCTTAAGGCGCAATGTTGGTAAGATCGCGTTTCCGAACACGCAGAAACTGCAATCTGGCACAGAATATCTCTCGAGCATGATAAAACCTTCTCGAAAATTATCATTTTGCTCAGAATAAAAACCCTCAGATTGTGATTTGGCTGTAGTCTTTTGTGCAAGGAGTCCTCTTTTTTTTAACTCTTTTTTTCAAGAGTAAGGAAGTGCCCCTGAGTCTCCAACTTCCTGTTTCTGTGCACCAGGCTCCTCCCAGTGCTTTGTCCATGTGCTGTTCACTTTCATTTGGATTTGGAGCTGGAAGGATCGCTTTTTGTGTATGTCTGCTGCATCATATCATTTAATTGGATGTATTGAAGACTTTTGGATTGGTGTACATGTTTGTTTGATTTGGGCTTTTTTTTTTTAAATAAATTTGTGCTACAGTTTTCTGGGCTTTTCAATCCTTGTTCAAAATTATTGTTGAGGGAGGCCAATAGGTAACCCTAGGAGTTCATATAGTTAGTGTCGGCCTGCTTGATTTCATTGTATGTACTTTCTGTGGGTGGCCTGGCCATGTGGTGGTGGCCATTTTGTGGGACCAGCCACTGTGCTTTTGCCATAGGCCTCCAAGCGTGTGGCCTACTCTGCCAGTGGGCCCAGAGGTACTACTCGAGTCATCATGGGTGTATGAAAGTTAATCAACTGTTTTTGTGGTGTTTGTTTAATTTGTAACATCATGTATGGCATGGATGGCTTTGGATTGATTTGCAAAATGTGGTTTTTGGTGTGGAATTTCAGGTTTTGGGTGTGTTAAATAATATGGCTTTTTCTGCCAGTAGGTAACTCTAGGAATTCAGCTTGCATAGTTTTGGTAACTTTACACAGTGCGACAACGCAACCTTACAGTTTTTGTCTTCTTCGCGCGCTCAATCTGCGTTCTCGGGCACGCGATAACGACGTTTTGTACAGTTCGCGCTGCCAAACACGCCGAATTTGCAATCTCGCGAGAAATATGTGAGTTGTATAAAACCTTCTCAAAAATCATGATTTTGTTAATTTTTATAAAGAAACTCCTCAGGTTGTCATTTGGTTGTAGTTTTTGGAGCATGGAGTCATTTTTCTGTTCATTTTTTTTTTTTAAAGAGGAAGTTAGTTCCCCAGAGACCTCAACTTCCTGTTCCTGTCCTTTGTATGTACTTTGTTGTCTGAGGGTGGGCTGACCATGTGGGTGGGGGCTATTTTGAGAAGCCAAGCATTGTCCTTTTGCCTTTGGCATGTATTGTATGTCTTCTCTTTCTTTTCATGTTGTTGTGGGTGGCCAGGCCATGTGGTGGTGGCCATTTTCTGTGACCTTCCACCGTGCTTTTGCCACAGGCCTCTAAACTTGTGGTCTTTTCTGCCAGTAGGCCTAGAGTCCCAGAGGTAGTCAGCAGGGGTGCTTGATGTAGCTGTTTCTATGTTGTCTGTTGAATTTAACATCATTTAGGGCATGGATGGCATTGGATTGAATTCCCAAATGTGGTGTTTGGGGTGTAGTTAACTTTTTGGATGTGTGTTAATAAATGCCTTTGTTGTATGTGTTGTTGTTGTGTAACTCTCCAACCTTTTTAGCCATGGGGATTTTCTTTTTTGCATGAAGCTGTGATATGTAACAGACATCCTCCTTTATCTGGCCATATAGGGATATAGGCCTGCTTGAGTTTATTATTTTCTGTGCTTTACCCATGTGCCTGTGATAAGTGACCATGTGGCTGGGTGCCGTGGTGTTGGTAGTAGTAGTGTGCTGTTTTGTTTTTGCCACATAGGCCTGTGTGTCTTTCCATTGTTCCTGTTGGCTTACTGTTTACATCCCCATTGCTATCTGCTGCAGGTCACTGATGCTGCATCCATCCGACATGATGCACAAATTAAGAATAAACAAATTCCACTACCACTACATTCGTATTTTAGTTCTTTGCTATTCTTACTCTTACTGAGTGTACTAACACTACTAGTAATTAAAATTAAAGCTCAACAAATTCCACATTTGACTGATGTTCTTCTGCCTTCGCTTCTATGTGCACAAAAGACTGAGGAGGAGGTGTCTGTCATCATTCATCGCCCGTTGTACTGCCATACGGATGTCCTTCTGTTGTACGTGACGTGTGGTGTGACCTAACCAGACATCTCTGCAACTTGTGCAACTGAGTGCTGCTGACATCTGAAGAAGATGGGCCCTAAAAAAAGAAGGTACCAGGTCCTTGCTGAGAAGAAGGAAGAACAGAAGAAGGAAGTGACGCTTAAGTCTGGTGTTGACCCCAAAACCTTTTTTGGGAAACCAAAAAGTACTCCTGCAGCAACGGTGTCCGGGGTGCAAGCTGGGGCCAGCACCTCCGCATCAGTGGGCCCAATCCACCAACCCAGGCCCAAGCAGATGAGTGTGGAAGAGGTAGCCAACCTAATGGTGGAAAGCAGTGATGCTGAGCCTGACCTAAACTTATCGCTATCTCAAAGTAGTACACAATGAACGCATGAGGGAACACATCAGATAAGTGGTGAACAACAACAACCACAACCACTGCTCGCAATAGTAGTTGTTCAACAACAACAACCACAACCACTGACCACAATAGTAGTTGTTGTTTCTCCCGAAGTAGGGGCAGTGCAGGAATTTGAGCCTCATGCAGAGCAAGAAGAAGAGGAAGCCACTCATGCAGGAGATCTATTGTTTTTCAAATCCCCACCAAGGAAAAGGAGGGTTAGTCCATCGAGTTCTTCATCAAGCATTCCTTCTGATGATCTAGATCTCACTTGGGAGCCACAACAAACTGAGCATGAGAGGGAGACACATCCCAAGGCCAGGCTAGGGAAAAGGAAGGTTCCAGAAAGCCTTACACTTATGGAGGTCGATGTAGAACGGCAGGATAATGATGATGATGAGTCTGACCCAGTCATCACAAGCATCACTCCTGGCCCAGAGGACATGGAGACCAACATTTTCACCCTATCCAGAATGGCTGCGACTAGTAGGGATTTAGCACACATACCTCCAACACAGGCAACACCAACACGACCTCCTGATTCCATTTTTACATTAGCAAAGGTCTGGCAGCGTCCTACATCCAGCACAAGCACCACCTCAGCAGAAGTAGGTAGTGGTACTATTGCGCAGCCACATAGTCAAATTCAACGCACACCCTCCAGTTCATCCAGCATTGGAAGTGGCACCTCTAGCAGGAGACAAAAGTTAAGCTCCCCAGTATGGGACTTCTTTACGGTTAGCGCAAAGGAGGACAACATTGCTACATGCTCCATTTGTCATTCCTCTGTTAGTCGTGGTAAGCTTGGTACAAACTATGGTACCGGAGACCAAATGACCCATTTGAAAAAACACCATGTAATTAAGTGGGAGGACCACCTTCGTAGCATAAAAACTGGACATTGATGTTGGTGGGTATAAACTAGTAGAAGGTCCACTCATGGTTGAACAGGAAGAAGAAGAAGAGGGAGACATTCTATCTGGTAGTGGTACACAAAGTACCCCTGTCCCCAGCACTGCAGTGGTACAGCCCACATCCTCCGCATCAGCAACATCTCAGTGGCACAAGAGTAAGAGTCAGCCAGAGACACCAATGAGTACTGCAAAGTCTGCAATGCAAAAAGCTGAGTTGAGCCTAACCAAAAGAAATACCACGCAGCATACCATTCTTAGCATGTTTAGGCAGGAGGGAAAGTACGAACGCAACCACCCAATCGCACGTTTGTACAATGCTAAGCTTGCTAAAATGTTAGCACTGGACCTTCTCCCTTTTTCTTTTGTTGAAGGGGTGGGTTTTCTGGTATTTATTGACGCCCATCTGCCCAAAATGGAAAGTTCCCAGCGGCTACTATTTTGCCAGAGTTGCTGTTCCAGCACTATATCACGACGTGCTGGAATTGCTTGGAAAAGCCTTACATCAGAGTGCTGTTCATAGTATCCACCTGACAACAGACATGTGGACCAGTTGCCAAGCCACTGATTACATGTGCATCACTGTAAACTGGATCTCTTTTTCAGGTGTTAGAGACAAGCCATCTGCAGGTGTTGACACTGTTAAGATTTGTAATGTGACTCGCAGACGTGCAACTGTAGCCATGTTTGATATTGAGAAATCTCATACTGCTTCAAACATTTTGGCTGAGTTTAACAGCAAGGTCTTTGAATGACTGCGACCAAGATGACTTAACATTAGTGTTGTTGCCACGGACAATGGCAGTAATGTAGTTAAGGCCATGAAAGACGGTGGCTATTTCAGGGTCCCGTGTTTGGCACACTGCATTAACATTGTTGTTCAAGACTTTATGAAAAATGAAAGCAAACTCAGCAACTTACTGTCCACCTGCAGAAGAATATGCACACATTTCAACCATTCTTTTAAAGCTCGGAAGCAGCTAAGGGTCATTCAACGTGAGCATAAAATGCCAGTCAAAGCACTCATCCAGGAGGTCCCAACACGTTGGAACTCAACTTATTACATGCTTGATCATCTGTTTGAGCAGTACATACCACTTAATGCTTATGTCATGACAAGAAGATTAAGGGATCCTACTGTGAAAGCCATGACCGTTGAGATGTGGCAATGGGACCTCATTAAATGCCTGACAGAGATGCTACTTCCTTTTGAGGTCTTCACACGTGCAGTCAGCAGGGCGGACTGTACTGTGGGCCAAGCTATCCCATTGTTGTACATGCTAGAGCAAGAGCTGAAGGAGGTGTTTGAAACATACGAAGGTGATGCAAGGTACTCCAGAAGCTAATATGACCACATTTTCATTGAGTTCACACTATTTTCCTTAGCCGTGGAAGATCAAAGTCTAATAATATGAGTTGATTCTAAAGTGTTGCTTTGCAGCTTCACCAAAGTGTTCTAATGAAGTATCAGAGCAATAACATTCTGTTTTTATGGCAAAAGTGTTGCCCGACCCCACTTCTTCTGTGCCCAACGCATCTGCTTCTGTATGCGGATGATGCATTTTATATATCTAGAACTGCAACTGGTCTACAGCAGCTGATACATGCGTTTGTCGCATATATGGAGCAGAGGGTTTTAAACATAAATCTGACTAAAACATTTGTGATGGTCTGTGGATGGGAGAAAGTTAAGAAAAAGAACCAGTTTATGAGGTACTTTAAGCTGGCTGAGTACAAAGATTCACTTATTTGGGTGTACTTTTACTCATAACTGCAACTGGAGCCCCCACATAGAATCAGCAAAACTAAAATTAACTACTAGCCATGTGGAGGCCTTCTTCAGATTCTCCAGTAAGATAGGTAATTAACCTATGTGTGACTTGCTCAAATTATATAGCAGTACGTGTATCTCATTTGCAACTTAGGGGGCAATTGTGTGGGGTAATGCCACCTCCCTATTACAAACTTGTGAAAATGCATTCCTTTGTCCAATGTTAGCCATACCAATGCCCACATCTGTGTATATCATGCATACAGAAATGAATGTACCCTATGTTGTAGACACAATACACATGAGAGCATTAACTTCCTGGTATAATATCTGGTGTAAGAAGAGAACAAAGTTCACCAGGGAAATATTAGTGGACTGTTTAACCCTGGAGTATCACAGACAAATCCCATGGTTAGTTTACATGAATAGGTTACTCAAATACCTTGTTGAAGATTTGCCAATCATAAACCCTGCAAGCAAATTCCAGTATGGTAAAAAAGATTTGAAAATGTTATGCTTGGAGAAACAAGGCCATGGTAGAGACAGTAGAGAAGGAAACAAACAAGTGGGTTAAGATAAGTGTCTTATCTAACTCAATCAGGCCTAGCAGAATTTTTTGTAAAAGTAACAAATGTGCAAGAAAGATTTTTTTTGACTAGATTGCGGTTGGACACCTTACACCAACTTGTGACATTCCAAAAAGATGAAACGTGGATGAAAATTATGGGAAAGCATCTCAGTCTATGGTACACTTTATGCTCATTTGCAGGTTCTATGAAGACATTTTTACAACCACTTTTGGTAACCGAGTACTTCTTTTTTTATAATGATAAAGTGAATTTTATATGTAGACTTTAAAATGAAGTCGCAGTCGCAGGTTACATTCTTAGGGCAGTACAAAGAATGAAATAATTTGTACATTTAGATAAAATGGTCTACGACGGTGAATGGATATGGTGTGGATGATAAGACTTTTATCTTTTGATAGTAGATAAGATTTTTAAGGTATGTTTTTTAGCTATTGTTTTATTTTAGACATTTTGAATTGTAATGTATGGAATCATTTTTAATGTCCTGCGATAAAACATTTCTTATAATGCACTTTTATGGATCTTTTTTAAAAAAAAGAATCCAAATAAAGTTATTTTATTTGATTTGACAAAAGTGTTGCACACTTGAGCTCCATCTTAATGGAATCAACACTTTAAAGCTGAAAGTATTTCCTACAGATGATACTGTAGTAAATTAGTGCTCCTGAAAGCTAAAATCAGAAAAATGTTCTATAAACTGACAATCTTGTTCACCAATTTCAGAAGAAAAGCCTGATATCTCAAGTGAAATGTACTCCTGGCACCAACAGCAGCCTTTAAGTAGATTACCCATTACTCTACTACAGCTTCACCGCAGTGTTCTAATGAACAACCAGAGGGCTTACTTTCTGCTTTTTTGACAAATGTGTTGTAGACATAGACGCCATCTTGATGAGATCAAATCTGCAAAACTGAAAGTATTTCTAACATAGGATACTACAGGAAATGAATGAACAAAGGGGTTATTTTGGAAAATAATCTATAGTTAGTATTCTAGAAAGCTAAAAACAGCATTCATTTTCTATGGGTTTCTCAAATATCTTGTTTAACCATGTCAGTAAAACATTCTGACATGCCAGGTGAGACATATACTTCCAATTCCAGCAGCAGTCTGTTGGGTAATTCCCTTGTGATCAACTTCAGTTTCCCTCAAGACAAAAGTGTGGCACTTCAGAATGCTATCTTAAGGGACTAGAAGCTGTTGAGCTAAAAGCCTTTCTTGAGGAATAAACTGAAGTGAATGAGGAATGAGATGTTAATTAATGTATGAAACAAGTGGGTTACAAATGTAAGGGGCGGTATGTGATTATTTACAAGCCCCTTGTGTCACCATTGTGTTACTTTTTGTGACGCACAAGTGGTGCATTTTGCTGCCCAATATTTACAAAGATAGGAAAAGCCACCCCTCATGGCTTTTTCCTGTCCTTGTAAATATGGGCCCTTTACATGCAGCACTGTCATTAAAGGGGCATTCCATGGGTGTTGCTGTGGGTGTTCCCATGCAACACCCATGGGACCTGTCACATTTCCAGATTTACGAGATTCATTTCTCTATGCATGCTGCATAATGCAGCACACATAGAACGAGGAAATCACCTCTTATGAATGTTTATGTGATGGAAGGTGCCATTTCCTGCCCATAAACAATCATTCCAGTGATGCAGGCATCCTTCCACCATGGTGCAAGAGTGCTTGCGTCAGCATATGGCAGCTAATTGTGCACCAGTGCAAGGGAGAGCATAGGGATCAATCACATCCTTGTAGATATGATGCATCCCTGTGCTTTGAAAGTGCTGCATTGTGGAGCAGCCAAAGGGCTTGCGATGCCGTGCTGCAGCACTTTCTTGTAAATGAGGCCCTCAGTATTTTTTAAAGGGACTAAAATTAGATAAAGAGGGAGATTTCTCTATAAGTACAGCATCCCCTTTTCACATCTGTTTACTCACACTACCCATCTTCTTAGTCACTTTACAGCTTCATAATTTTAAAACAGTAAGCATTTTGGTGCGCTTTGGTGGTTGGACATTTGGAGAGGGACGCCTTCAGGAACTGAGTGAAATATTTTGCTCATTAATAGCTTTCATTGCCACTATATTGTTTGTTTTTATAGTTACATCTATACATATGTGCACTAGATTAGAACACTTATTTTAAAACAAGTCTTAAAAATGTGTATCGTGGATATTTGCATGTATTTCAGAACTCACTAACAAACAAATAATCCTGAAGGCTCACAGGACTAATTGTTGCCCATAATGCACCATACTCATCTAATGCACGGGTGATTTATGGGTTACAGTCCACCAGGTTCCCTATCTCAAATACATTGATTAGTTGGCCTGTGTTTGGCCAGAGGGTCTAGTGGACCTAAAACTGGGCCACATTTTGCAGGGAGCTGAAAAAATATCACTACAGTTAATATCTTAATTTTTTTGTCTTGGTTTCACCTTTACACACAAACCTTGTTGTAGTTTCTTCTAAAGTGTGAATAAGTCCCTCTGGTGATTGGGAAGAGTTTCACCATAATCCCAATAACAGTTACCATTCCCAAGGGGCAGCAATAGATACCCTCCAGCCATTTAATTGTGATGTCAGGAAACCCAAGCTGTCCCAGTACTCTTTAGAGAAATGGCAACTTGATCCATTTGAATGGTTTTTCACACTCCAACGTAATCATTGACATAGGATGTGTGATTATGTGTCCTTTTGGACCAATCAATTAACACTGTGATTGGTATGGTATGAACAATTGTATCTCTCCTCAGAAAAAATCCATGTTGCCATAGGGTAACAAAGTTATTAATGATCAAATTGATCATGCAAGCTTAAATACACATGTACATTTTATAGTAGGATCATAACAGAGATATTGGATTATAAAGTTGAAAATTAGTTGGGATGCTGTACTTTTTATAAAATCACAAAATGAGCACCTCCCTCCATGACTCAAGTCAAGAGTCTCCCCTCATAGTCTCCTTAGTTGGATGAAAAATGTGGTGCTAGTTTCTGAAATAGACCTATATGTAAGTAATTTAGAATTTCCATCTATACCTGATGCTTTCTGTATAAAGTATTGATACGTTCCTGCAATATAGTTCCTGCAATGTAATGGATCCAGGGATTTCCTCTTGTTGTTGTTGTGAGAGATTAAGGAGGCAGGCCTGTGCAAATAATTGATCTGTATTCCTTATTTCATCTCTTCCTATGGACGAGGCACATAGCTGGCTATAATACTTACTGAATTGATTTAATATATGTATATTGGCAACTGCATGATCCCGTTCTGGAGGGTGGACTTCTAATTCTCTTTAGGAGGCTAGTTGTGCATGGAGTTGCGCTGCTAGCAGAGGTTCTATTTCATCCTACATTCCATTCTCAAATGTTTTAATCTACGGATCTATTGAGTAAATCTTTTACTATTAAGTGCCCTAATGTCTGCTCTAACAGTCTTAACCTCACCCCAAATGCTTTATTGTGTATTACCCTCATTTAATACTCATGTGAAATGATCCTGCTCTAAAGCGGCAAGTTTAATTGCCTTTCTTCTGCTTGTAATATATACTATTTCATAGTTACCATTGTCTGGGTGAATCCTCTGATACTGGCCTTAAAGATACCGCATACCAAACTCACACTAGCTGTGCCATATTTCATTATACATTTGTTACAAACATCTTGATTCTAATTATGTAGTCCTTTTCCTGCAGCACTAATTTGCTCCTTGAATTTCCTATTATCAACATGAGCTGTGCATAGACTGTGCCCTAATAGACTGAAATCTACTATTGATCTCTAGGCTTCTTTCCATACTGCAAAGTCAAACCTGGCGTACTGGTTATGTACAAAAGAAAAGAAAGTATAGGCTCTGGTATCTGGGTTCTGTAGCCTGCAGGAGTCTTCTGAATCCAAGCTATCTGTTTATCTATCTATGGGCTACCTA
The DNA here is from genome assembly GCF_964261635.1 of Lissotriton helveticus. Taxonomy (NCBI): domain Eukaryota; kingdom Metazoa; phylum Chordata; class Amphibia; order Caudata; family Salamandridae; genus Lissotriton; species Lissotriton helveticus. Next base: position 728,971,515 of record NC_136061.1, read on the forward strand.
ATATTGCACACAAGAGCACACCCTGATCTGTTAGTACTATATTTAATAAGGCTTTTGTTGCACTTAAAATCCCCTGCTGTTATGTGCAAAGTAGCAACAAAAGGATCTCACTGATTTCCCCATACATAATAGGGTCATCCTCATTAGGGCTATATGAGAAGCAAATATTCAGCAGAGCATCCTTCACCTTACTTCACGTCATTCCCCATTCCCCACCAGGGTCTACCTTCCTAGAAATGATCTGATAATTACTAATACTGCCAGCCTTTTAATTGCGCAAAGTAGGTGCGGAAGAAGTCCGCGCCTGTCACTCCACGCAATGCTAGGTAGTCCCTAAGGTTTCAACCGCTACTAAAAGAAAAATACATGTAAACCTGAAGCTTTTTCATTTCATCAAGATCTGAAACAATTTATTATATCACCACTTATATTTCTGTTTTCATAAGTATTCCAATTATATTTCTACATTCAAATACTACTGAATGCAAAGCATATTACATCATATGCAGGTCATATTTATTCACTATACATATGTTAACAAAGCAACACGTAATCAAAAAAAGCCCAATGCATTTCAGGTTGTGACCCTTCCTCAGTATTCTCCATTCAACTGCTTCTAACCCCTCTCCATGTGGGATTGAAGTTTATAACAATACCACATCAATGGTACACAACAGAGTGTCTTTGTTGAATTTGTGTTTCATAGCTTAATCAAACAATCCGTGGTGTCCTTGACATATGAACACCATGTTTGGACCAAGGGTTGAAGATGGAAGTCGATGTACACGGAGAGGAGTTTGAAGCAGTTGAATGTAGAATACTCAACAGCAATTTAGGACGAGCCCAGGGAGTCTTCCTGTTGGAGCTATGGGCATTCAGTTTATATCACAATTACTTCTCTTATGAAGACAAATTTTATCAACAACACACTGGAACTCCAATGGGCTTTCCCAGGGCCCCTTCATACACAAATACCTACATGGCAGCATTTGAGGACAAGTCCATCTTTAACAATGAGCATTGGAAACAACATCTAATCATGTATATGAGATACATTGATGAAATTTTGATCATTTGGCATGGGAACCAAACACAACTTGAGAACAACATCTCTCAACTTAATCAATGTAACTCACATATACAACTCACTCACAACATCAATGCACAAACAATCCAGTTTTTGGACATAGAGATCAGGCACACGGAGACGGGCTTGGAAACTTCAGTATACCCCAAAATCCGAAGACAGGAACAATGCCTTACATTTTTCCAGCTTCCATCCTTTCTCATTGAAGAGACACCTCCTTGTCTCTCAATTTATTCGGATCAAAAGAATCACTTCAAATTCTGAGGAATCTGAGGCATTGATTCAGGACCAAGCAGAAAGATATCGTCAACGTGGATATCTGTCTGATATTTTGGAAAATGCTAAATTGTTAGTACACACTAAGAATCAGGAAGATTTACTGAACAATCAACCAAAGATCAAAAACAAACGAGAAGTTTTTGTACTAACACATTCAGCGGAAGCTGCCAAAATCAAGAACATCATTATGAAAAGATGGGAAATTGTTGAATGGGAACCTGATTTTCAAAATGTATATATTGGGAAACCACTTTTTGCGCATACACGCTCTAAAACTTCAGAGAGTTTTTAAAACCCAGACAGACACAGATGTCTCAATGATTTCAAGGCATGAAGAAATGTTTCAACTGCGGGCATTGTGGCAATGTCATACTTGGTAATACTTTTTATCATCCACACATAGGCAAGCAAATAAAACTGAAATATAATGCAGATTGCAATACAGAGAGCGTTATATATGCGATTCGCTGCCCATGCAGACTGATTTACGTAGGAAGGACAGCACGAAAAATATAAACTTGCATTATCGAGCACAAAAGCAGGATACATAACCTTAATCAGCACTCATGTTTAGCTACAAATTGGGTTGATGCAAAACACAGCATACCACAACTGGGATTCGCTATCTTAGAACAAATTATTCACAGTGGCAGTACAGACATGACCACGAGGTTGACTCAGAGAGAGACATTTTGGATTAAACATTTAAATACCATCATTCCTAAAGGGTTAAATTATCATTATGAAATGCTTTGCTTGTTATAACCTATAAATGGACAGAGGGAGATGATGAACATTGTGATACCATATCATGTGTGTTGTGACATTTCTATATTTTGTTTCGGAGTTTTAGTATTTATGTAAGTTTGCACTTGCACCCACTATCGTTTATCACTCACAATATACCTTTTGAGCTGACATTTTCCATGTTTTATGCAGAGGGGCACAGAGAGGGTGTTTTTCAGTTCACTCTTCCTTTCTGATATTTGATTTCAGGGTTGGCGGTCTTTTTGTAGTTTTATATATCTTTTACGCTTTTATAAGATTGTTACTCTTACTTTAATGCTTCACAGTCCTTGTGGTAGATTTGACACCACTATTCCTGTTTGAGGTTGTTTTTTTAAATAAACTTCGAGTAACGGGACCGCAAGCAGCAGTAAGCTGTGAATAAAGTTCAAACTACATTTTTTTCACGTTTTACATCATTAGTACGAGACGTAGAATGACGACATATGCACGCTTGGTCTCGATGTTCTCGGACTGGTTCTCGTGAATGCTCGGCAGTCACTGTTGGCGTCCTGCTGAAACTTCAACTTTCCGGTAAGCACAAGTCATTTTAAAGGTAGCATTGTTGAATATTAGAAAATCTCTGTCTCTTGACAGAGCTTTTTCTTTTTCATTGGCAGGAAACTCTTCATGACATTTTTCAGCACTGCTACACTCTGAGCAGTTAGATCATTCGTGTAAGCTTGTAGAGCGTCAGGGGTTGCATTTAGAGCACTTGTTTTACCGGTTTTTCTTGTCTGATACACACTTCGTTTTTCAGATTTTGTTTGGCCAAACACCTTGGCTGACAGTCAGAGCTTGAGGACACTTTTTATCAGCAGGTAATTGATTTGATTTGTTATCACTCCTGGTAATAAGGCTTTTTTAATAAACACTTGCGAAATCAGATTTTACGATCGGTAGTGATATTGTCCACAGATCATTGATTAATGGACTCAGACATCTTCTGTGGCATTCGTTTCTTTGGTCTGACATTTTGATATGGTATGAATCTGCAGGGTCACTGTGTTTGTACATAAGAGCCCGCACCATAGTAGCACAACAATTCCAACCTTGAGTACTATAGATGGCGTGATGGCATGAGTTTACTTCTTTTTCTATAAGTCTAAGGAATTTACACTCGGTTTTTTGGAGTAACTCACATTTGATTTGCATTTGTATTGGCACTCTCACTCTGATTTTCATTCTATTTTTGCATTGGAGGCTGAACCTGGGTAAGGGTGGATTCTTACTTACATTTTTCACGTTTTTAAACTTTTTTTGCACCGACATCACCATTCAAAGATAGTGGCAGCAAGCATAGACACTGGAATGTTTGTATTCTTTATACATCTAACATGGTATCTTTGTAGAGGTCATCTATAATGTGCCAGCAGGAGGTCTTGAAGAATGTTTTATAAGAAGTACACACAGAACATGAAAACCATAAGCCCCTGGGGAAGGGACACATCCTGAAATGCATTGGGCTTTTTTTGATTATGTGTTGATTTGTTAACATATGTATAGTGAACAAATATGAACTGCATATGATGTAATATGCTTTGCATTCAGTAGTATTTGAACGTAGAAATATACTTGAATACTTATGAAATATTAGTGGTGTTATAATAAATTGTTTCAGATCTTGATGAAATGAAAAAGTTTTTGGTTTACATGTTTGTATTCACTTAGTAGCGGTTGAAACCTTAGGGACTAGCTAGCATTGCATTGAGTGACATGCGCGGACTTCTTCCACACCTACTTTGCACTATTTTAGTAGAGGTCTTTAGGCTGGAATGGATTCCTTATTTTTTACAAGATAATCTCGGAAGTGCCACAATCAATGTGGCATGAGATGCACTGAAGACTGGGATCCGGGGGGAAACCCTGCAATACTCTTTAAAGCCAAACAGTATAGCTCAAAAAAATATGAGAGACCTACAGGAAGAACTTAGACAGGCTGAGGAAGGATTAATACTGGCTACCAAGGGGCACGATGGGGTTGAAGTGATCGAGAGAAGACAGAATCAAGTGGCTATCGCTAGGGCAGCTATTATGGATATTATGGATATTATAACCGCCAAAGCGGTAAAGAAAGCCACGGCAAATCAAGAGATGGTCCATGAGGTGAATGAACTAGTTGGCCACCAATTAGCAGTCCGCATGCGCCAACAGGTGTCTGTCAATATGATACATGAGATAATAGACCCAGCAAAAGGCTCAGTTACTGACCCAGAATCAATTAGGCAATCTTTTTTTCAATTTTATATCACTCTCTATAGGGACGAGGGAGGAGACAATGCAAAAAAAAAACAAGGAGTATCTAGAAAATGGCAGCTCGTCTAGGTTCTGTGAACTGGATCAAGCAATGCTGGAAGAAAACCCCAACGTAGAGGAGATAGTTACTATAATTAAAAACTTACCAAAGGGTAAAGCAACAGGGTGAGACAGCTTACCTTGAGAATTCTTTTTACCCTTTATAGATGAATTGAAAGATATATTATTGAAGCTATTTAGATACATCTTTAAAGGGGGACACCCACCTTGGTCTCGAGCAAAAATAATAATATTTCCCCAAAAAAACAAACCACCGGAGCAATTAGGGTCTTACAGACCCATTACTCTAATAAATGCAGACTGAAAAATATTCTCTAAATTGCTCGCAAACAGAATAGCCCCTATTATCCACCAGGTCATTGCTAATTATCAACACGGCTTTGTGCCAGGAAGATCAACAGTTGATCATGTGCATAGAGTGATCTGACATTATCGCTGCCGCGGGATAGGGAATTTACAACTCGCCGCCATTACCACGCCTGACCTCAGGCCACGCCCCCTCATAGTAGGCCACGCCCCTACCCCCTATAAAAATATGTGCTTACAACGGAAGCGCAGCGGATGGGCGCAGCGGGCGCGCCGTTTGCGCGCCGAAGGCGCGCCTAAGGCAAGCCCGTCTGGGCCCGTCCGGGCCCGGCCGGCCCTAGGCCCAGTCACCATGCCCAATTCCCCGGGGAGCCGACTGATCCACACCCAAGGTGAGCTCCTCGCACTAAAACCGCCAATAAACCTCGACTGTACTTACACTTATACAGGCGATAAACCTTTCTCAAACTGGGTCATCTGTAATCCGGCCCACACTGAAGCAGGATGCCACGGACTACATCTCGGCCTCCTCAATTGTAGGTCTCTCCCCAAACACTCTCTAGAGATAAACCTTCTCATTCAGGACCTAGCCTTAGACATTCTGTTCCTCACGGAAACGTGGCTCACCCCCTGCACTGACTCCGACATCGTCAAGGCCCTTCCCTCCGGCTATCATATCCATTCCCAAAACAGACCCCTCGGTAGAGGAGGTGGCCTGGCAATTATATACCGAGAGCACCTCGCCTGCAGAACTAACAACGGCAATATTGAGGACAGCGAAAGTTGCCAGTTCGCCATACAGATCTCACCTGCTACCTCCCTCTCAGGCCTATTGATCTATCGACCCCCAGGAGCCCCTTCTAAGTTTCCTAGCTCTCTCGCCGAAACCGTTACCCTGTTCCTTCCAAATCTGGGAAAACGATACCTCCTCCCCAGTAGTCCCCCTCCAGTGCGGAGTGCCGCAGGGCTCGTCACTCAGCCCGACATTATTCAATGTCTACATGGCCCCACTGGAGGAGGTAGTCACCCCATTTGGAGTGAAAATCATCAGCTATGCTGACGACACCCAGCTGGTGGTGTCCCTATCACATCCCAATCAAGAACCTTCTAACCTCCATGACTGTCTTTCCAAAATTCAGGGCTGTATGAACAACTCAGCACTAAAACTTAACGGGTCTAAGACCGAAATCCTGCTTCTTGGTCAAAAAGGGCTCTCCCTTCCCCCCAATGTCTGGCCTCCCTGCCTGGGTGAACCCCCAGCCCCCAAGACCAAGATCAAGAGCCTGGGAATCTGGCTGGAGGGAGACCTGTCCTTTAAAACCCAGGCAAAAAACTGCGGGCATTTGTTTCGGCCTACTCAGATCAGTAAGAAAAATCTTTCCTCTGCTCCCCTCCCTCTCGCGCAAATTGCTTATCCAAGGACTCATCCTATCTAGGCTGGATTACAGCAACGCCATCTACCTTGGGGCCCCCGAATCCACCTTTAACAAACTGCAAAGTATCCAGAACTCTGCAGCCCGGCTTATCACCAACACCCCGGCCAGATCCTCAGCTAAATCAGCCCTGAAGCTCCTTCACTGGCTCCCAGTAAGCGAAAGAGTCAAGTTCAAAGCTCTGTGCCTTGCTCATAAACTCTTACAGGACAAAGGCCCCCCCATTCTCAAAAACTTCATCACGCCCTACAAAGCCACAAGATCCCTCCGCTCAGATCACGAACACCTCATCACAGTCCACAGAGTGAAAAAGGCCCGCACAGGCGGCCGCCGATTCTCCGTGAACAAGGCCAGCCTTTGGAACTCCCTCCCCCGCAAACTAAGGACGGAACCAGATCACCTCCGCTTTAGGAAAAGGCTGAAATCTCACCTTTTCCCGTAATACTCCCCTTCTCCCCCGGGCTTCCCCCTGTTTCGAGGTCGTGGTTTTAGCGCTGGGATACTCACGGGTTACTACGCGCTCTACAAAACCCAATTATTATTATTATTTATTATTATGCTTTTCAACACCAGACAGGATGTGGCCTTATGGCTATTGTGGTAGACTTCAGGGGAGCCTGGTTCGAGTCTCAGCAGGTACCCTCAAAATCTTGTGATTTTGGGCAAATCATTTAATCTCCCCAGGCCTAACAAAAAAAATTAATGTGGCCATCTGTAGCGCAATTGGTGCTCATGTAAAGTGCTCTGATACCTTTAGGTCTACTTTACGCTATATACAACCCCACCCCCCTAAAAAAATCAACATCCACAAAAAAAGCATACTTTACTCCGAAAAAGGACATCACAATTTCAAACGGGAGAGAGTCACAGAGATTATTTGCAATAATATTAGTGAGCTGTTGCTGTATTACAATGTTGAAAACACACATCACTACCCCTGAATATTAGATGGAAACATATTTAGAATTTGGACGAGGGTGCCAGGGACCTGCCCAAAGATGGCCTGAAATACATGCAATTAGATCATAAATTCAAAGCTGTTCCTAACAGTGGCTCCAAAATTTGTGTGGCCCAGGGTTCCCAAAATTCTTAAAATGTCCCTAGATTAGAACAGATAAACAAATTCCGTTCAACTGTCTGTTCATTGGACTCAATGCGCTGACAGGGTAGGGCCCGGAATCCATTAAATAACTACTCTCCTGGTATTCCCCAGGAGGAGCATTGTGATCTTCTTCAGTATACCTAGTACAGGTCCCAAAGATAAAGAAACTTTGGCAAGGAGGTAGTTTCTATGCTTATCAACTAGATGTCAAGAGGAACTACATCCCATTAGATTTAAGAAAGAAAACTAACCCGCAGAAGTTTTGCTCAAAGCCCGAAACCGGTCCTAGGATGCATGTTTCCAGTCCAGGAAGGACCTGGCCAGGCAGTTCGGGCTAGAATGTTCCCATTGGGGGCAGGGTCAAGACTGATTTGCATATTGCTGGGTCCAAACTTGAATGGCATGGACAGCAAAGAACAATCAATTTAGGCCCAAATCTCTGAACTTGGTTGAATGTATGACATTGTTCTGCATTCTGTCCATCAATTGTTCTTTTTTAAGTTTAGGAAACAGCTCAAGGCATTGCTTCTCATTCTGTAACTCACTCTAATCTGTGTCATCCTGCTTAACAAATGCAAAAATACTTATAGAGCGCAAATTGCTCTGTCATTTGTAAGGTGTGATTATAATCATGGGTAGTACGCTCCCACATTAAGGGGCAGATGTATCAAGATTCCATTTTGCAATTCCCAAATAGCGATTTTTAAGGAATCGCTATTTAGAAATCGCAAAATGGAATGTATTAAAAAAACGCTATTTTTTTGCGATTCCTTACACTTCCTTATTTGCGAATTCGCAAAATTCCCATGCTTTCCTATGGGCCAGGAGGCCCATAGGAATGATTTTGAAGTAATTCTCAAATTGCGAATTCGTAATTTGCTAATCGCTGTAGGAGAGTAGGGTCTTCTATCCTATGGTCACCCCAAATATTTGCTTTTTGCTTCACTGGTTTATGACTTAATGTGGCTGTGGGCCTGCTAATCAGACCCACAGCCTGCTGTTCTCTCTCTAAATTAATGCCAATGCACACTAGGTGCATTACGAATTGGAACTGGTTCACCTTATTGGCCCCTGTAACAGTGTACCCCAGGTACCCAGGGCATAGGTGTTTCCAAGGCCTACCAGGGGCTGCAGCATGTATTATGCCACCCCTGGCCTGGCCTTCATATTTGACACAACTGGCTGATAACTCAGCTGGGGTAAGTCGGTGTAATCACCTCTTACTTAGGTATAGTATATCTATATCTAACTTAAAATGGGCACATATGTTCCTATCAGCCACTCCTATGGAAGGCCTCATCAATCCTTGAGGCAGAGTAGTTGGAAATATGTGAGATGGTGCTCTAGCATGAGCTGAGCCTGTCTGCAGCTTTCGGAACCACGTCCTTTAGCTGTTCCATGATACTGCCATACCATATACTCTTAAGTGCATTATGAACCTCGCGGTTAAATGCTATCTTTGGTTTGGCTTTATCAAAACATGTCGAGTAAGGTGTCATACGAATTGGAATACTACCCCCTCGCCAGTTCTGGCGACGGGGGTAGCATTCCACCCTTCTAGAGGGACACGACAAGTACATAACCTGAAACCCGGGTAAAGTTAAACATGAGCCTCAGCATCACAAAATGGATGCTGCCACCACAGACACAAGTCTGACCTCCTGCTACTGGGAGTCCTTCCAGTGAGGGAGGCTTGGACAAAGGGTTTCCTGCCTTGGGAGGTGCTAGCACCCCCCTAGACAGGATTTTGTGTATTGGGTAGGACAGGGCTGAATAGAATGAGACATGCCTGGGGCACACAAGGAGTCCCTGTGCATAAGCCAGTCCAAACCGGTGCTGGGGCTTCCCAGCCCCAGTCTTGGTGCGGAGATGGACAAAGGAAAGGGGGTGTAGCCACCCCCCTTCCTGTCTCACCCAGAGGAGGGACCTAGCAGGTAATCCGGCCCCTAGATTTGGAATAAGAGTAGGAGCTGTGTCCCAAGACTTCAGATCATCCTGAACTCGACTTGAAACTAAGAAGAAAACTGGACTTTGACATTCTGCTGCACAGAAGACTTAAGAGTAGCTCCCTTGTGGCCAAGGAGTGACCACCCTGTGAATACAGGCACCAACCAGCAACTCGACATCTGCTTTGCCGCCGCCTCCCGCCAGAGCCAGAGCCCAACAAGACCTGGATTCCCAGACATCTCACCACCCGATCCACAGTCCCTGAAAAGAAGAGACCCGTGGAGGCACCGAGAGACGTGGGACCGGCCATCTTGAAAGACCCCCGAGAAGCTGACTGCGCAGCATCCGAGGCTTCCTCGATGCTGTGCTTTGGGGTTTGAAAAGCCCCACCACCGCGCAGCATCTGCACCAACGATTAGCCCCCCAGCATCTCCACGATCTGCGTGGGGCCCTTTTGCACTTTGCCACTTGAAGCGTCATCCCGGTCGCTATCCCGTTGGCTGGTGGCCATCTTGGCGACAAAATCTACAATCTACACTGCTGGTCTGGTTGCTCCAAATCGGCCCTCGCTCCTTTAAAAAGGAGCAGCCCCTCTGACCTTGCTGGTCCGAGAAATAAGCTTTCTTCACTTCCTGCGTGGCTTGCATTAGCCAAGGCCTGTTTACTCCAATCAAGTTGCCGACACCGCCATCAGCTAGAGCCTTTATGAGACAGCTCGTGATCGACTCCTGGACGTCCTCGACCTCTTCGTGTCTACGTGGCTGCGGAGACAAGCTGCACCTCATCGCCTGTTTGCACCCGACATTGCCTGGTTCCATCCTGGTTCCGCGGTAGTCACTGGCTAGTGACTTTGAACATTGTCCCCTCTGCTTTCAGGTCTTCACATCTTCAGATCCATCCTTGGATCCACCGGAACTCTCCTCGACGACCCGCCTGCAGCATCTTCATCTCCAGGCACCATCGACCTGCGTGACGAAACCCGACACTACTTGGCACCTGTGCACCCGCTTCCTGTGGGTGAGGTAACTCAGCAACGCCGGTGTTCCTACACTGGTAAACACCTCTAGTGCCTAGATCTAAGGTTTTGTCCTTCTAGGTCAGTCGGAAGGTTCCTAAAACAGTAACTTTATAACTTTTACGCACCATTGGCATTGCATTGGTGCATGCGTGTGCTTTAAGCGCTGCACCCGAGTCCCGCGGGCCTTTCCCGACTTCTTCACTGTTAGTCCCGAACAGCTCCAGCGATTCCCCAGGCCCTAGGCCTATTTCCTTTCCAATTGGTGGTTCTTATACCACTATTTTAGTATATGGTTTAAGTGGCCCCTAGGGCTCATCCATATTGTGCAACTTTTGTATATTTAAACTGTGTTTTGTTTTAACGCATTTGCTTCTGTGCTCATAAAGAGTATAGGTAGGCTGTGGGGTTTTAGGTTTAAACCTATAATAACTGATAAAACCCCACTGAAAGAAAAATAGCCCTCACTGGTGAAAACATATAAACACTGAAAAAACACCTGCACAACCACAAAATAAATGCCATTCAAAGAAAGTGAAACAGTCATTTTGTTCTTACTGAAGGGGTTAATAAAATGTAACTTTGTTATACAAGCTAGCAGTAAGAAAGACTGGCTAACATTATTCTGCTTGAGTTTCGTTCTTTAGGGATGCCATTAAAATATTGTTTCTTCTTCCTTTTACTTTTTTCAGTTTTATGGTCTAAAGATGCAGGGTTTAGTTTCACGTTTTAGGTTTAGTTTAATTATTTTATAAACTGTAGAGAATCAGGACATATCAAACTCACATTTGATATTTTGGCTGCATATGATTCTTGCACTGATAGGCTAGTTTCATAAAAATCTTTCCTAATATGTATCATTACATTTATCCACAGAGAATGGGTAAAAACCCTTAATACGTCAGACCATAGTTTCTAGTGGGTCAGTATTGATAGTAGGTGAATTGCCAACACCTCAGGCTTTAAACATTAAATGCAAGGTATAGTGACAAGTATATATATCACCAAGCATCTGGGATAGTGGTGAAAACGTGACACCAGACTTTTGGAAAACATGGAACGCAGTGTCACTTGTTATGCTCGGAAAAAAAAGGTTATTTCCAAGTTCAACAAAGATTGGAGTGATATTGTTTGTATTTGTAGTGATTCAGCTACATATATAAAAAATTTGTGTGATGACCTGTCAAAATTGATACCAGAGCTGAAGTGATTCCCTGTAGGAGATCCTTGCCACTTGTTAGATGGTATGCTGAAAGCATCTTTACAATCTTCAGAGTTAATGAGGGATGCTATTGACTTTTTAGTCCATTCCGGTGCACTGTTTTCTTATGCCCAGGAACTAAAACGCAAATATTTATCATTTCGTGCTTTATGTGGCATCAAAGAAAGAGTCATCCCAACTGTGTCCCTTAGCTGACGGTTGTCAGCCCAAGGGGCTATGAATGCTGAGAGGGCCTTTTCACAGAAGTTTACATGGGAAGGAAAGCACGAGCGCACATGACCAAAGACTCACTGAAGAAGTAGTGTATGGTGTACTACAAGAAGATTAATTTGCAAAAATCTCTTTGGACCTCATATACACTATACGTACACTGTCTATATACCATGTTCTTTCAGTGCAGAAAGCAAGCAATGATAAAAGCAAAACGTTCCATAAACACCGGAAAAACACTTTTTCTGTTGTTTTTAGTGGCGTGAAAATGTGTAACCACTGATAACAACTGTTTTTTAAGATATTGAAAACACTGAAAAAAAACCACCAGAATTTACCAAAAATAGAAACTGAAAACAGGACAGCCTAAGTATAGGGGATATTTGTAGTAAATAAATATATATATGTTTTCAATATATATCTGTGTGGTGTACTTTCATTTGGTATTCAAGGGGATTGTGTATGGTAAAACAGCTTGCTTCACATGCCTTTACAGAGTTTAGCCTAAGACTGCTTTGTCCACGCTACTAGGATAGCTGGTCTATAAGGTTGACTTACAACCAATCATCATAAGGGTTGCTTGGCATGGTACAAGGTGATCACTAGGACTAGTGAGCATCATATACCAGGCCAACTTCTCACAATCGCAATTTGAGAATTATTTCAAGGGTGCAGGGGTGTCTGAAAGACACCCTGCTGCACCCCTGAAATGTACATATATGTGCATATGGCGTACATACATGCCCCATGGGCATGTGTGCGCGTCACATGCCACCTTAAAAAATGCACATTTGTGCATTTGTTGAGGACTTCGCAAATTACCATCAACTACAAGTCGGTGGTAATTTGCGATTCCTTAACCAAAATTCGCAAAAGAAAAATGCTTCTTACATAGCATTTAAGGAATCGCAAAATTTGCGATTCCTTAAATGCTATGGCAAATGAAAGAATCGCAAATCTTTGCGATTTCTTAATTTGCTAATTTTTGATACATTCAAAAACATGCAAAAAGACCATTTGCGATTCGCAAAGGCCGAAATTCGGCTAATTTCGGCCTTCGCGAGTCGCAAAACGCTTGATACATCTGCCCCATAATCTTTTATCATGTTAACATTTGTGCCATTAGCCCATGTAATGTATTAACGAGTAAGGTGAAGTGATAGGCAGATTTTTGTATAATGTGGAGGACTCAGCATTTCAATTACGTATGATTAGATGAAAACCTTAGTGTGAAGAATTGCACATGTGACTAATGAATGTTATAATTTGTATGCTTACGTAACGCATTGACTTAAATGTGCCCAGTGACAATGATCATGTATAGGTGTGTTTTATGAAATCGCATGCTTTTTCTTATGATGGCCAAATTCTGTAGGCCTAACTTGTATTTCTTCCTGCTGCTATCATGATAGGCTTGCTAGAAGAATTCTTGTGTATGCAGAACTTGTTCTTTCTCACGTTTCCTGTTGCAGGTGGAGAAATGCATCTTTGTTAGTTAGAATAATGTATTTGTTTTAGGAGTTAGGCTTTGGGAGGGGAAGATATATTGAACGGTGATGCTGATAATGTGAGATGGTGTTCTTTCTCACCGAAGAGAGCCTGGGAATTAAGGTCATCGAGCGAAGGCCTGGGAGCATCACTGCCACATGGAAAGTTACCTATGAGGAGTTGTCTTGCATGAATGCAGTGATGTTTCTCAGCATTATGGAAAGTCTCATAGCACCTCTTATATTGAAGTTAGGGACAGAGTCCGGGGACTTCTGCATTGTCTTGAGAGGAGAGAGCATCTTAGAATGAGCTCTGTAGCTTTATGCTACTTGACGCATTCAACGTGAATGGACTTCTTAGGAAGCCTGCACATGGTGACATTTCAGACCTTATGTTTGGGAATGCTACAGAATGTTACGTTAGCAATAGTTTATGGACACACTAATGCTTTTTACTTATGAACCTCCAATGAAGGGGACTCTTGACATCAGAGCTGTGATGTTCTGTGTTCTGATTCTCAAACTAGTTATCTTGCGTATGCAGCACCATTTTAACTTCACCTGTAGGTTTGGCTTTGTATTATTTCCAATGCATTTCTACACCCTCTTCCTGAGGTGTTTGTATGTCCTGACGTTTGTGGCTTTGTAATAAACGAACTAAACTTTGAATTGAGAGTCTGTTATTTTTTTGGAGTCATGGTTCATTGGAACTGTAATGCATAATTGGCTAACAATATTTTTCTCCCCTCCTCACTTTCAAGCACACAAAAAGAGACATCATCCAGGTGTTCAAGAGTAAGTCTAGAACCTGGCTCCTTCAATACAAAATACAAATGAAGTGCTTTCTGTGAAGGAACATCAGGGAGGTCATTGCTCAGTTCCAAGCTCACTCAGCAGAGACAGAATATCCCAACTAGGGGGCATAGTTCAGGTGGCACTGTTTTCTGGCCATATCTACAAGGTCATGCAAAGCCATTTTGCATGGCTTTACATGGCCTTGTAAAAATGGACCTCTTTCACACAGTATTCTGTGTCAAAGGGGTGTGTCATGGGTTTTGCTGTGGGTGTTCCCATGCAATACCCCTGACTTTTTGACACTGCCCCAGATTTACAATGATGCGTAAATCTGAGGCAGTGCCAAAAACGAACACCTATCCAGGGGAGGCATTAAAGTGGCACAACGAGGAGAAATACTTTTATTGCTCCTCATTTTCTGCTCTTTCCATGTAAGCTGCACTCTGCAGCCCCCATAGAAGGACAGAAATACCATTAGTAATTGTTTTTGTGCAGGAAGGTGTCCTTTCCTGCACAACAACAACCATCCCTGCAACGCAGGCACCCTTGCATCATGTTGCAAGGGTGCCTGCGCTGGCGCACAACAGCTGTTTTGGCACTGGCGCAGTGAAGAGCATGGGGGTGCGTCGTATTCTTGTAGTTATGGTGCATTCCTGCGTTTTTTTTTAATGACTCAGCTCGGCACAGCAAAATTGCTCGGGGCACCACACTGCACCATTTTATTTAGAATATGCCAATAGGAGGCAATTAGATAGAGATTAGCTATGGGTAATGTAGCGAATTCAACTCTCCAAAAATATTATTTCACAAACGGGAGGAGAAATCAGTCTTCTGTGAGCAAAACATTATCGGTATTCAGCTCTCATTTTTCGAAATTTCGAAACAAACATCTCCACATCTCACAAATCTTATTAATTTAAACGGTCTTCATAGTAGATGTTAGCCGCAATAATTTTTTTGCGGTAGCAATATCATGCAATTTTGAGCTAGAAAGAGCGTTGTGGTACGATCATATTCTATAAGAGCAATAACAAATGATTAATTAAAAACAAAACTGGACAAATTAAGGATGTTGAAAGTAATGCACATAAATAACTTGAGAACATATATTGTGTAGTGTAAATGTACTCTGTTTTAACTTCAAATTCAAAACATACCTTTAGGACAATGAAACCAGGAATTCTCATACTGTAAGAGGATGGTTGGACTGACACCTTAACGCTAGTTTTTGGAAACCACGGGGTGAGACGCATTACGAACATATATTTTGTAGAAAAATGTCATAAACCCCGCAGCATTTTTTGCACCAGTTTACAGGGCAATCCTTCAACTGTTGCATTTTCCCTCTACATGTGCGAATTGACAATTCAACGTTACTCGTGAATGTGACTGCTGAGCTCTGCAGTGGATGAAACCTGAAAAGCCCGCTATCGTAGGAATGATATAACATTGATTCATGTTTGAAATTAATTATTCTTTTCAATGCAGGGACACAACTAAGAAAGGCATTGCCTGGGAAGATCTTATACTAAGATCTGCGTTTGCTGTGTGTTTTGTTTGATAAATTGTGGACAAGTAAATTCCTCCCCCCCTCCATGTTCTTGCACCTCTTCACGTTAAAACCGTGTTGTGCTGAAAACAATATACACGTACCAGGGATTGAAACCTTCTAAGTCCTTTGACCCCACTGATTAATTGGAACACACATCAAACTTCCAGTGTAATTTTGCTTTACATAAACAAATACATGATTGTTTCCACACAGCACACCCTGCAATGATTGGACCTTGGAATAATACATGTTGGTCTTACTTTGAGCAAACCAGGAAATAACCCGAAATTCAAAGCAAATATCCATCGTTATCTGTTTTGTAATTATCAACTGAAGTGGGGAATCAGCCCAAAAAATTCAGAAACGTAAATTCTGGTGAAAGTTTGTAAGGCTCAAATGGAAATGGGGTTAATCTGCTTTGCAAGGTTCTTTCCTATTGCTTTATAAGAAGTCACGGCTGTTGTTTTGTAGGGATGCGCTTAGTTCCATTAATGGGGGAGCAGTGCACACAAATGGCTTTCCGTGGAATTCCTTTTTAATGAGATTTCTCTCTGGACAGGCCGGCAGATTAAGCAGAGGCAGAGTCAAGCTATTGCCTAATGCAGATGAAACATCCGGGTCAGAATTAGTTACAGGTTTTATGAAATAGCATTGTAAATGAGCAAACTCTGTTTTTTATGAGATATTCATTGTTAGACATCGGAAGCACAGTTAGTTGCTGCCAATGAGGCCGGAGTAAAGATGTTTTGTGGGAATCGCTACAGTACATCAGCAGCTTGGAAACGCTGATCCTTGATTGACAGGCTGAGCTCCAGCCAGTAACACGCTTACTCGAAGCCTTTGAAGTAAACATGACCCCATTTTTACTGGCAAAATTCGCTTCATATTGGTCGTAATAGTACTTCAAAATACATGTGTGTGACAGCGTTAGATAACAAACTGTAAGTCCTTGGTGTAACATATGGGGTATCTCAAACAATGACAGTTTCAGTATCATTCAATGATCAATGAAAATGCAAACATTACTTTCCGAAAATCCGTGAGGTGGATTTATCATACGGACAAACTAGGGGCCTCATTTACGAAAAGTGACGCATCGCTCCGTGAAAACAGCGATGCATCACTTTTCACTGCGCTCCCAATGCGACACTAACGATGCGTCATATTTACAGTATGATGCATCATGTCGCAAGGAGTTACAGATACGTCAGTATTTCTGACGTATCTGTAGGAGCAAAAGTGACGCACCAGCAGCGTAAAAGTGACGCAAGGGCTTATAAATGAGCCCCCAGGAACCTTCCAGTGAGCACTAAACTCCCCATTGTCACACTTAATACTAAATGAAAGACTGTTAACTTCAGGTGGGAAAGTGAACGCCATCTCAAGAAATCAATGGGCTTAATTAAAAAAAATAAGTGCCTGGGCCCTCCTAAGGAGGCCAAAGCAGCTTGCACCACCCTCTGCCCCTGTCAGCCCTGCCAATGACAGTACCAACACCACTATGACCACCACGCTCCTACAAGTGTGACAGTTCAGACTGTATCAGGCCTCTCAGGCTATAAGAATGACCTGGGAGTGGTACGTATTAGACATTTCAATTATATATTGAGTTATTAAACAATGGTTGTTGTGTTGATATCTAAATTAAACCGACAGTGCCACCATGTGACAGACTGTCATGAGTGCTAGTGATGGCAATTAAGTGCTGGTGCAGAGCACCAGACACCACCGGCTCAAATTAGCTACTAATTAGCATGTGACAAACAAGAAATCTTTTGCATGTAGTTTTCGATGGTAGATCATTCATATAAAGCATTAATATAAAGATGTACAGGCAGATATAATCAGTGAGAACAGGAAATTATGTAGTGCAGATATGTATGGTAAGGAAAAGGTGCATAAAGCACCTCAGGAACTGCTAACCTCAGAAGTCATCCCCCCCACCCTCTGCCCCCTTTGCACGCCTGATCTTGGCTTGCCAGGGGCTGTAATACACAAAGTACTCCGTGGTGCAACATGCATGAGCTACTGCTTTATGCACTCCCACCCCTCACCCAAGGCACTTTGTTATCAGAACAGGGACCGCTGCTGCTGGCAGTGATTAAACAACCATGAACATTAGAACACGATATCAAAGGATCCCACCAAAGACATATAATGTCGGACTTGCACCACGTTTACGCCGCCGTTGCGTGATGCAACGGCGCGGAAACCTGGCGCATTCCTGCGACCTATTTACAACGTGACGCATCTAGGCAGATGCGTCACGTTGTAAAGCCCTGCGCCACATGAAACCTGTGTCAGGTTTCATGTGGGCGTTCTGTCGCAGGGTGGGCGTTCCCTCGTAGGAAAGCCCCGTAAAACTGACGCAGTGAAATCTACAAGATTTCACTGAGTCAGTTTTACGATGCTGCTGCGTCAAATCCTTACGCCTGCTTACAGCAGGCGTAAGGAGTGACGCACCACGTTATGTATGGGTGGCCTCTGTACATTGCAGGAGTTGCGTCGCACTTGCGACGCTACTCCAGCAATGTGCCGCCCGTACACCACAAGATGCGTCACGCATCTGCCCTTCCTAGCACCATGGTGCGCCGCATTGTAAATGCGGCGCATCTGTGGTGCCGCAAGGAGGGAATTGCGTGACAAATCAGTTCTGGCGCATCCCTGCTGATTTGCAGAGATGCGCCAGAACTCATAAGTATTTCCCATAGTATGCTCTCCTACCTCTTCTGTCGGAAGGCATAAAGGAGAGATGGCTCTTGAAAAAAGAGTTTAAATATCTATGAAATAAATATCTAAGAATGGGGGCGCTATACATCCTACCTAAAATTCCTAAAAAAAAATTAAAAACACGAGGGAGACCCATTTGTCTGGGACCAATTATATTTTGGAACACATTATGAAACATGTAGACCTCTTCCTGAAACCATTTAACAAGAATGCTTCTAACTTTGTTAGAGATACAATGAACATCATTAACATAATTGAGGGAGTGACATTTGATTTTGGCTTCTATGAAGATGAAAAGTTTATTTACTAATATTTCACAGGAAATTGGACTGAAGGAAGACAAATACGCCTGCTGTGCCAACAATATTCATTTTGGATTTGTCAAACATTTGTCTCACAAGAAATTATTTCAGATTGATCAATCAGGTTTACATCTATCAGATCAAGAGGACTGCAATGGGTTTTCTCACTCACTCAGGGCCGTTTCTACATTATGATTCAGAAAAGGGGGTGGTGATGAACAGAGTGCCTGAATTAAGTAGACCACTCTTACCCAGTCCAAAGATCAGGGCTTGATCCATCACCGTTTTTTAGCTCACTGCACCATCCCAGCTCAGAACTTGGCTATATGCAAATTAGTCTGTTCCTGTCCCAGTGCATGATGGGAACAGGGCAAACCAAACTACCAAGCCAATTCTTATACTGGGAAGGAAACAAGCTTCCGGGGACCGGTTTCTGCCATTTCAGGCGTCGTCGGCCCGGCTTGCTTGAATCCTGATGGTGCAATGAGCAAGGGACTCACATCTGAGTATACCCTTCCACGCTTATGGTGGACAAAATGATTCAGAAAAGGGGGTGGTGATGAACAGAGTGCCTGAATTAAGTAGACCACTCTTACCCAGTCCAAAGATCAGGGCTTGATCCATCACCATTTTTTAGCTCACTGCACCATCCCAGCTCAGAACTTGGCTATATGCAAATTAGTCTGTTCCTGTCCCAGTGCATGATGGGAACAGGGCAAACCAAACTACCAAGCCAATTCTTATACTGGGAAGGAAACAAGCTTCCGGGGACCGGTTTCTGCCATTTCAGGCGTCGCCGGCCCGGCTTGCTTGAATCCTGATGGTGCAATGAGCAAGGGACTCACATCTGAGTATACCCTTCCACGCTTATGGTGGACAAAATGATTCAGAAAAGGGGGTGGTGATAAACAGAGTGCCTGAATTAAGTAGACCACTCTTACCCAGTCCAAAGATCAGGGCTTGATCCATCACCGTTTTTTAGCTCACTGCACCATCCCAGCTCAGAACTTGGCTATATGCAAATTAGTCTGTTCCTGTCCCAGTGCATGATGGGAACAGGGCAAACCAAACTACCAAGCCAATTCTTATACTGGGAAGGAAACAAGCTTCCGGGGACATGAGTCCCTTGCTCACTGCTCCATCAGGATTCAAGCAAGCCGGGCCGACGAGGCTGAAATGCCAGAAACCGGTCCCCGGTAGCTTGTATCCTTTCTGGTGAAGAATTGGCTTGGTAGTTTGGTCTGCCCTGTTCCCATGATGCACTGGGCCAGGGACAGACTAATTTGCATATAGCCAGGTTCTGAGCTGGGATGCGGCAGTGAGCTAAATAACGGTGATGGATCAAGCCCTGATCTTTGGACTGGGTAAGAGTGGTCTGCTTAAATCAGACACTCTGTTCATCACCACCCCCTTTTCTGAATCGTTTTTTGGCCACTATAGGTGTGGCAGGGTATACTCAGACATGAGTCCCTTGCTCACTGCTCCATCAGGATTCAAGCAAGCCGGGCCGACGAGGCTGAAATGCCAGAAACCGGTCCCCGGTAGCTTGTATCCTTTCTGGTGAAGAATTGGCTTGGTAGTTTGGTCTGCCCTGTTCCCATGATGCACTGGGCCAGGGACAGACTAATTTGCATATAGCCAGGTTCTGAGCTGGGATGGGGCAGTGAGCTAAATAACGGTGATGGATCAAGCCCTGATCTTTGGACTGGGTAAGAGTGGTCTGCTTAATTCAGACACTCTGTTCATCACCACCCCCTTTTCTGAATCGTTTTTTGGCCACTATAGGTGTGGCAGGGTATACTCAGACATGAGTCCCTTGCTCACTGCTCCATCAGGATTCAAGCAAGCCGGGCCGACGAGGCTGAAATGCCAGAAACCGGTCCCCGGTAGCTTGTATCCTTTCTGGTGAAGAATTGGCTTGGTAGTTTGGTCTCCCCTGTTCCCATGATGCACTGGGCCAGGGACAGACTAATTTGCATATAGCCAGGTTCTGAGCTGGGATGGGGCAGTGAGCTAAATAACGGTGATGGATCAAGCCCTGATCTTTGGACTGGGTAAGAGTGGTCTGCTTAATTCAGACACTCTGTTCATCACCACCCCCTTTTCTGAATCGTTTCTACATTAGGCAAGCCTAGGCGGCCGCCTAGGGCGGCAAAAGCGGGAGGGCGGCAAAAAACATGAATTTGGCCCTTGACTCCAGAGGCTCTGGGGTCAGAGAGACATTGTCTGACTTCCGATGTGACTGCTTGTGTGATCTTCGTCCAAGAGAGTGTAAAACAAAGCAGCGCCTTCTTTGAAGGGCTCAATTTAGGAACTTAATTGGGGGCCAGTGACGCTCGTGCCAGAATGAGACACAGCAGTAGATCCCAGTGCATAGGGTTCAGGGCCGGGGTGAGGCGCCCCCACACTGCTCCCATGAGACAGTCGGTGATTTATAACCTGGAGGAAGCGATGGGCATGAATGGGGGCCCTGGGTCAGGGGAGGAAGGGGCGGAGCAGCCTGTCACTGCATGGTTCTTTCCAGCGCCCAGAGGAGCCAAACTGTTCCCTGAAGGGTTTGCGCTACCCAGGCCTCTCTTACAGCCGGTACAAGGCCGGCACAGAAATTCTGCCTGTGTGCGCTGCTGTCCCACAGCTATAAAATATTGGCGCCTGAAAGGGCCTGTGCATGGAGCGTGGGCACAGGAGGAAGGGGGTGATGCTCATTGGCAAAAGGGGTATACAATGCATTTAGGAGAAAAATAATGTAATGTGACATGATTCAGAGGTGTGAAATAGTCCCTTATGTATTGCCAAGCAAACATGACATAGGAGGAGAAAGGATACAGCCAATAGCATGAGTTGAGAGAAAGACTTACTGAATCAGTAATTTAAAGAATGACTATCAATGGCTGTGGAGACTGCCTTGTCGACAAGCCAGAACTAAACACGGACCCCCTGGTCATTATTGTATTGCCCTCTCACAGACCCCTTCCTCTAGCTGCTGCGCCCCCCAGTCCTCCCAGAGCCTGTTTCTCCTTGCAGCCTGCCCTCTTAGTTCCCGTCCTCAAGCAGTCCTGGTCTTTTCGAAACCCTTTTTGTCTGTACAGCTCCTGTCCTGGCCTATAAAGGTCCCACACTCTAGCAGCTCCAGTCGTATAAGAACTCCCTACCCCCTGGCAGCCCGGGCCTTCCCCGGAACCCTCGGCATTCTAAGCTCCTGTCCCAGAGCTGTCCCAGAGCTTCCGGTCCCTCAGACCTCCTATCAACTAGCAGCCTCTGTACCTTCAACTCTCATCCTCTAGCAGTCCCAGCCCTCTTAGAGCCCCCGTCCCTTAGCAGTCTCAGTCCTCACAGAGCTCCAGTCCCGAGCTCCCAGGCCATCTTCAGCTCTGCTTCAATTCATTTTCACCCCAAAATATGCTGTTTAAATATTTACTTTTATATTGAAAAGCATGGATGAAAGGGGGAGAGAGTGATGGTGGTAAAAGGGAGGGGGTGACATTTTTCAATTCTCGCCTAGGGCAGCAAAACACCTAGAAACGGCCCTGCACTCACTCTCTAATTTGCTTCATATGCACCTCTCGAAAATATGCTACCTAGCTAGCTATGGGTAAATAAGAAGTGTGGTAAGTGTAGGATAACAATCCATTAATGAATAATATTGATCTGAGGAAAAGATACATCTATGATGTATTGCTCATTTGTAATGGAACACAAGAGGAGCTGTTTGAATTTGAACTTTGACTAAATTAACTCTCCCCTGATATTAAATTCTCCGGTCGGCTTAATCAATGATATGGTCTACTTCTTGCAAACTTGATGTCAATCATGATGCAATAATTATCTTCACATCAGTCATAACAAAATACAGATAGGAATACATACTTTGTTCATAATAGCGCCCACCAGCGTAACCTTAAAGATAACTTCATTTTTAGTCAATCAATCAACTTCATTTTTAATCAATCAATCGATATTATTTATTCGATTAAAAAAAAGAAATCATAAAAGACGGACACAGTATAAAACAAAACAGAGATCAGTATCAGAACAAGCTAGAATTTAGATTGCTTTAGAACCCCAGCAAAGTAACGTGAAAGAAAAAAACAAACTGTGGGTGCATTAAAAAACTGTAGATGCAATAATGCAGGTCTGACTTGAATAAAATTCATCGGCTTTAAGAGTAGGCATATAAGTTTAAATCACAAATTATTATATTTCGAGCAAAGCATGACAATGTTTAAATTGTCAATAGCTGAGACATTATCACATTTACACAAGGGCAACATCGAGTACTTAAAACAGCCGTGATTAAAAGGCAATAGTCACAGGAATAAATTAAGCCTAAAACTTGTCAATAGACTTCACTGGTGGCAGGACACATTCCAAGTATGATAGGGCTCCAGTCCACCAACCGTTTTCACCAGTATCGCATGACGCACTGAGCATTTGTGTAGTGCTATAACCTGGGGGTCTGCTGCCATCTTGCCTCTGAACGCATCATTGACCCATCTATGATCAGGTTTAGCTACACTACTGGATTGGTATAAATATTTCATATTAGAGGAGATATAGGCCAGCCATGGGATCAAGGAAGAGTTATCCATCTTCATACAATCTTGTGTGATCAGTCTGTTAAGACCTAACTTCTCCTTTGTCCAAACTGAGAACCCGAAGCTTCAGGGGACAGAGTTGAAGCTGTTCAATAATATAGCCCAAACCCAGCTCTTTGTGCATAATTTTGAAGGGTGTGCTTTGGGAAACCCCTAATTTATTTTTAGTCACTTTCTGAGAATTGTTAGTATGTGGTCACGAAAAGAAAACTCCTTGAAAAAATCCGAAACTATATTCATCGTAAGGAAAGCAAGTGTCTGCAACACTTGTTTAAAAGATGCCTTAAGAAAGCCTAGCTCTTTCGTTCCTAAGCTCCAACATGGCAGTCGGAAAGAATAAGCGGCTGACCAAAGGAGGCAAGAAAGGCGCTAAAAAGAAGATCGTTGACCCCTTCTCCAAAAAAGACTGGTATGATGTCAAAGCACCAGCAATGTTCAATATCCGCAATATTGGGAAGACTCTAGTCACCCGAACCCAGGGAACCAAAATTGCATCAGATGGTCTTAAAGGTCGTGTTTTTGAGGTGAGTCTCGCTGATCTCCAGAACGATGAAGTGGCCTTCCGGAAATTTTAACTTATTACAGAAGATGTCCAAGGCAAGAACTGCCTCACCAACTTCCACGGAATGGACCTCACCCGAGACAAAATGTGCTCCATGGTTAAAAAATGGCAGACTATGATTGAGGCTCATATTGATGTGAAGACCACTGATGGCTACCTGCTCCGGCTCTTCTGTGTTGGTTTCACCAAGAAGCGTAATAATCAGATCCGCAAGACCTCTTATGCCCAGCATCAGCAGGTCCGCCAGATTCGCAAGAAAATGATGGAAATTATGACCCGTGAGGTGCAAACAAATGACCTGAAAGAAGTGGTCAACAAGCTGATCCCAGACAGTGTTGGCAAAGACATTGAGAAGGCTTGTCAGTCAATCTACCCTCTCCATGATGTGTATGTACGCAAGGTCAAGATGCTGAAAAAGCCAAAGTTCGAATTGGGAAAATTGATGGAGCTGCATGGTGAAGGAGGTGCCACCGGGAAACCTGCTGGTGATGAAACTGGTGCAAAAGTGGAACGGGCTGATGGCTATGAGCCGCCAGTGCAATAATCAGTCTAAAGATTTCAAATATCTGTAAAATAAATACAAAATTTATGTAAAAAAAAAAGAAAGCCTAGTATACTCCAAGGCAGTCACCCTTGTCCTCAAGTGAAAAGAAAATAACTGGTTGTGTGTCACTGGGTTTAACACAGAAACCAACAGAATCAAAAATATCATTAAGAACAATTGGCACACCTTATCAAGTTTAGAGCCTAAGCACTGAAGGAATACTTTGTCAGATCAAACATCACATCCAAGTTGAAACCAACCTCCATCAGAGACACACTCAATCTACCTTCGTTTAAAGGTCAGAAAAAATGTGGGAATAGCATGGTGTGCTGCCAAACAGGGGAGAGCTCAGAAATCACCTTTAATATCACAAAAATAATTAATAAAAAATTCACAGATTGAAGCTTGGAAAACGTCATTGTTAGACCTGGGATCCTTGGCATACTTTTCCCTGACTTTTTCCCTTCTGGCCTCCTGTTTTGCTGAATCCATCTTTACTGGCTTTAAGATTCTGGGCACTTTAACACTACTAGCCAGTGCTAATGTGCATATGCTCTGTACTCTAAACATGGTAACATTGACTGGTAGGGAACACCGCTACTTTTGTTTTTCACTATTGCAATGAATATACCTTCCATAGGATAACATTGGGATTGACTGAAAACATCTTTTAAGTATAATTTCCAATTGGGAAAAGATAGAAAATTTGAGTTTGGTGTTCCTGGACACACACTTTAAAATCCCAACTAATGGAGAAGTTGGATTTTAAGTTGTCAGTCTGAAAATGCCACTTTTTAGAACGTTGGCATTTTCTTAATTTAACCCTTCTGTGCTTCTACCTGTCTCTCAATACACATGTGGGTTGGGCGACAGCTGGACTTTGTGCATTCTCTCTAGTCAGTCACACAAAGGGAGAAGGGGTGTGACATTTGCGTCCTAAAGGCCCATCACCAGGCTGATGGGCCTTCCTGAGGTAGATTTGGAGGGAGGAGCTGGCAATTGCACCTGAATAGGGCTCCGCCAATGTTCCCTCTAATTTTTTTTCTCTGTGTGCGGCAGTGGAGGGTCTCTGTGCGCTGCAACCATGGCTATGTGCGCCAGGAACCGAACCTCGCGTGTCTGCGGCACCAAATGCTCATTTTTGGTGCTCTCCTGCCCTCTGTCCCATTCCTTTTTGGTGTCCTCCTGCCCTCTGTCCCACTCGTTTTTGGTGCCCTTCTGCCCCCTGTCCCACTCGTTTTTGGTGCCCTTCTGCCCTCTGTCCCACTCGTTTTTTGTGCCCTTCTGCCCTCTGTCCCATCGTTTTTGGTACCCTTCTGCCCTCTGCCCCACTCGTTTTTGGTGCCCTTCTGACCTCTGTCCCACTCATTTTTGGTGCCCTTCTGCCCTCTGTTCCACTCGTTGTTGTGCCTTTATGCCCTCTTGCCCTCTGTCCCATCGTTTTTGGTGCCCTTCTGCCCTCTGCCCCACTCGTTTATTGTGCCTTTCTGCTCCCTGCTCCCTGGTGTCCGTCCCTCCTCCCTGGTGTCCGTCCCTGCTCCACTGTGTCTGTCCCTGCTCCACGGTGTCTGTCCCTGCTCCATGGTGTCTGTCCCTGCTCCATGGTGTCTGTCCCTGCTCCACGGTGTCCGTCCCTGCACCCCGGTGTCTGTCCCTGCTCCCCGATGTCTGTCCCTGCTCCCCGGTGTCTGTCCCTACTCCCTGATGTCTGTCCCTGCTCCCCGGTGTCTGTCCCTGCTCCCCGGTGTCTGTCCCTGATCCCTGATGTCTGTCCCTGCTCCCTGATGTCTGTCACTGCTCCATGGTGTCTGTCACTGCTCCCCGGTGTCTGTCCCTGCTCCCTGGTGTCTGTCCCTGCTCCACAGTGTCTGTCCCTGCTCCCTGGTGTCTGTCCCTCCTCCCTGGTGTCTGTCCTTGCTCCCCGGTGTTTGTCCCTGCTCCCTGGTGTCCGTCCCTGCTCCCTGGTGTCTGTCCCTGCTCCCTGATGTCTGTCCCTGTTCTCTGATGTCTGTCCCTGCTCCCTGGTGTCTGTCCCTGCTCCCCGATGTCTGTCCCTGCTCCCCGGTGTTTGTCCCTGCTCCCCGATGTCTGTCCCTGTTCCCTGATGTCTGTCCCTGTGCCCTGGTGTCTGTCCCTGCTCCACTGTGTCTGTCCCTGCTCCACTGTGTCTGTCCCTGCTCCACTGTGTCTGTTCCTCCTCCCCGGTGTCTGTCCCTGCTCCACGTTGTCTGTCCCTGCTCCACGGTGTCTGTCCCTGCTCCACGGTGTCTGTCCCTGCTCCATGGTGTCTGTCCCTGCTCCATGGTGTCTGTCCCTGCTCCATGGTGTCGCTCCCTGGTTTTAGTTCGGTTGTTAACCGAGGCCTTTCCATTTTTACTAAAATGATATATATATATATATACTATTAGGACTTTCAACCTGCTCTCTTCACAATGGCCTGTTATGTTTGTCATTTGCATTTTATTACGCACACTATAGTATAAAACATGGATCAATGTGGGTCAGCCTGTTTTACCATTACAAAAATATTTTTGAAGGTCCAGGTGCTTCTCCAGCAATAACTTTTTGAAAAATCTTGTTAATTTTTTCTGTCCGTGTGAGCTACATTCAGTCGTCTGTGTTATGTGTCTACTAATGGTCTTGATGATCGTTCGTCTCTCCCTTACAGGACAGGAGAGCTGGAGGAAGGCAAGGCAACGCAACACAAAGGATCACAAACAGCCCCTCAGTAGTGCACAATGACGATTCTTACAGGGCACAGCTGCGGGGCTGATTGTAGGTCCTTTGAATTAGTATTCGTGTTAATTGCAGCGCACCTGGGCGCTACAATTAACATGAATACTAAAGGTTCACAATCAGCCCCGCAGCTGTGCGGTGTAAGAAAAGGAATGCAGAGGAATGCAGAGTGTCAAACACAGCGTGTGCTTGTTTGAGACTGCTTTTTTTTCTCAATCTCCCGCAATGAGGAAATGGCACTTTTTCGCGCCGCTCGCATTTTAAAAGCGGCGGCGCGAACGGTGTTGCTGGAGTGCGCGCTAAATTCAGCAACCTGCGCGCTTAGGGTGACTTCTCTGCGCGCGCGCTCACCCGCGCAGGTTGTTGGGAACAGTGGGCTCCGCCTGTCCCCACAGCAAAGAGTAGCATAAGCACCTGTAGTCTGGAGCCAGGGCAGGAGAGTCAGGCTACTTGTGATCTTCAAAGACTTCTTTGATGTTTCCCCCAATTCAAAGGCACATTTGGGTGTAAGTACTGCACCCCTGATACCACCTAATCAGAACTTTCCTGGAACCAAGTATATTCTGCCTAGATGAACAGCTGCTGTGCTGCAGGAGGGACTGCCAATTTGCTAACTGCTTTGCTGTGTAGGTCTTCTGCCTACTGATTTCTGCGCTGTTGAAGGGACTGCCACTTTGCTACCTGCTCTGCTATGTTTGCCTGCTGCTTCTTGCCTGGGAGTCAGAGGGACTGGGCCTGCTCTCTACATCATTGAACCCAAGTTTCTCTGAAGTCTAAGGGTCACAAAATACTTTTGCAACTCTGCTGGTGCTGCTGACTCTGCAATCTGTGGGTCCTACACTTGCCTGAGATGCCCCCTCTAGTCTTGGGCCTCAAAAGTGGGATCTGCAGCTGTTTCTGCAAAAATAAACAAATCATCATGACTGAGCCGATCGCATCCGCAATAGTGCCCTCCAATGCAGTGTTAATCGGAGGACATCCCTATGCGGCCTGACAACGACGCATCAACCTGACTGTGACGTACAACAACAATGCAGCGCTCATACAAACATTCCACTGTGAGGCGTGACTTCGATGCATTGACCTGAATGCGTGAATCAGACCCGACGCATCAAGTCTTCAACACTGACGCTTGTTCCATCCATGGTACTTTTTCAGCGGGCCCTGCGTGGGCTCTGTACCCGGCCTGCTCTCCAGTGTTGTTGGCCTGAACTTTGGGTTTACCCCGGTCTAATGTGACCACAAGTAACCTATTAGCGCTATTGACTTCTAAGCACTGTTTTTGTATTTAATCTTTAAAAATTCATATATCAACTTCGACTGACTTTTGTCGTTTTCATCGTATTTTACTCAATAAATATTCAAAAAATTTCTAAACTGAGTTGCAGTCTTTTTTTGGTATTTTCATTGTGTTACTGTAATTTAGTGTTGCACAAATATCTTACACATTGGCTCTTGAGTTAAGCTTGACTGTACTGTGCCAAGCTACCCAGAGGGTGAGCACAGGTTAATTTAGGCTGTGTATCTGACTTACCTTGCCTAGTATTGTGGCTCCTGCTTGAACAGGGTGTAACCTCTGCCAAACAAGAACCTCAATTTATAACAGTCATGTATAACACAATTTGCCTGTGTGAAAAAGAAATATATTGGGAAAACAACAAAAGGAGTCAAAAATAGAATAACTCAGCATAAGTCAATGATCGGGTACAAGGTAAAAAGAGCACCATTAGTAAACCATTTTCAGACCAAGGGGGACTCAGAATTAGATTTTAAATGCTGTATTCATAAATCAGTAAAGTTTGACATGAAATATGAAAATATGGAGACTTGGCTGCTAAGCAGAGGTATTACTCATTCTCAAATCCTTGCAGAAGAAACTGGGTTAATTTAAATGTCTGAATTACACAATATCATCAGATACAAGTTTCAAGTCTATTTATTTTTGCATAGTTTGGTAAAACCATTGCAACACAAAAATATTTCATTGCAAACCCATAAAATCTCCATAATTATAAAAAGGTAAAACATTCTATTAAAAAGACTACATTAAAAATGTGGATATAGGCAAACACTTGATTAGGCAGGTTATATCCTGAAATGCATATCGCAATTATTTACACTACGGTAATTCTTGGATATAATACTTTGTTTACAAATGCATAGATAAATATTAAAAGTTAGTTTTCAGTCAGTATTTTTAATTTCCGGCAATTTCTTAGTGCATGCTGTCAAAAATTTTACCAGGGCACAGTTTAGTTGAGGATCACTTGGAGCAAAGCATGCCGGAACTGCTTGTCTCCTTGTTCGAATTCCCCGCTGGTTGAATTTTGCTTTTAATATTTGTTGACGTTCTTGCGAGAGTTGTTTACAGGAGCATAATAGATGCAACAGGTCTTCCGATGCTAACCCGCATAGGCGGCATCTAGGGTCCGCCTTCTCCTTCAGCCAGGGTGGACAATGTTGAGTACCGGGCAACAAGCCAAGTCTAAACTTCATAAATCTAATTTTTGTATGCTTGGCTTAACCCGTGTTAAAGTACTTCTGGACTGCTGGCTCACAGTACGTATTCAAGGTCATCCAGCCGTGAGACCTTTTTGCAAGTGAATCTTTATCCTCTAACCACAATAGATATTTGACATATTTCCAGGTTAATTTCTTGAGTATACCGGGGGGTAGTGGGAATTTCCCACAGCTGGTTCAGTCCCAGTTTTTTTAGTCCTTCTTTGAGATATTCCGCTGCAGGTGAGGTAATATATCTGCTTATCTCTTTCCACAGCTGTGCATTTAATGTCCCTGGAGCGGCTCTTCGTATTTGTCCCACGTTATGATATATGCCCCATGTCTTGCGAGTGATTGCTTCTGGATACCAAACTCAAGCCTTATTTCGAGGGGGACGTGTATTTGGGCAGTCCGAATATAATCCTAATCGTGTTTGTAACTGTGGAGTCCAGTAATTTGGCATCTCTTCCTTTCTGGGCTTCACTTCCATAAGTTATTGCGGGCAATAACTTTGCACGAATCACCTCGACTATAGGCAGATTCGACGGGCCAGTTAATTTGGAGTTCAAAGTTTTTAAAGAGATTGCCAAAGCGATACCTTTGCCCCTGATACTGTTTCTTTGTGCAAGGAATTGACCTCCTTTGTCGATCTTTACACCCAGATATTTATATTCCGTGGTACTGTCTATACGGGTATTACCCCAGTACCAAGTTGAGGCCTTTTCCCTTTTTTTACTCACAGTGATGGTTTTGGTTTTGTCGAGATTTATTGTTAGGCCATTTTCCTTTGAGTAATCATGAGTTGCATTTATAAGATGTTGAAGGCCTAGTCTCGTTTTACTAATCAGGACTATATCGTCTGCATATAGGAGACACGGTACTAAGATATCTCCCAGTTTTGGGGCGTGCGAGTTGCAGGCATTTAGTCTCGGTACAAGGTCATCAGATACGTTTTTAACGACTCCTCATCCACCCACAGTTTTTTGGAACAACTATTTGTTAGGGTTCTCCACAATCATATAGAACAATACCACACTAGTATTTGTGTAGGAACACAGAGTATAGTCGTGCCATAAATTAGCATAGGTCACATTTAAATTAGGCTAAGTATAACACATAGTATCATCTTCAAACGTCTATGAGAGCATAAAACAAAAGGTTGTGACATATAATGTGGGGTGGGTTAGAAGTGTGTACGTGTAAGACCCTGCCAATCATCTTAAGTGTCCATCCACATTCTCCAGCAACAGGGTAGGTGTGAAAGATCAGACAGATCATGTAGAAATGCCAGTTTCAGAGAATGGGGAAAAGGCATGAGACTATGGCGGGACAACGTTTCCCATATTCCAGACCAGTAAGTCGTGTTCAAAAGTACCATGCAAATAAGGTGGCACTGTGTGCCTTCGTCGCAGTAACATCTCAGAAAGCGAGAATTAGAACTTGGTTCTTTTGTACCTAAGCATTTTGGTGTCCAGTACCAGTTGCTAGTTGTGTAGTATTATTTTTACAGACACGTCAATGATAATTCTCTCAACGCTTTATCCTGTGTCTCCAATAAGGCTTCCCTTTCCTCCTTAGTATAAAGAGTATACATTAATGAGAAGTCTGTTTTCCACCTGAGGCGTAGGATTTAGGCTTTTAAAGTAGGGGAGTTATGTAGTGTGTTGTACAGTTCTATTGTTGAGACTTTATCCAGTGTTTCCCAAACTTTTTAAAACCACAGCCCAGTTTTCAGAACATCCTTTTAGCGACCCTCTACTTTTAATGGAAATTAGATGGGGCCATTTTTTACTGTGACTAAAGCATTGTGTGGTAGGGCATTGTCCTTTACAGACAGTACATCTTCCATTCAAATGTCCAGACATTTTGCACTGGTATAAAGTTTTACTGATAGAACAATATAACGCACAAATGATAATTTGTTGAACTCAGTGGCTGTGAATATTTATGATTCGTGCATCACCAAGCACACAAAGAATAATGTGTGGAAATCAGGCATCTATGAATATTTATGATTTGTGCATCACCAAGTAAAGTGTCATGATTTGTTTTCATCCTACGGAAATATCCGCTTCGAGCACACATCAGAATGACCCAAAAAATATGCTTCAGGTTTTCTTTCTTAACTGCTAAATGTACACAGTTAATTTACAAGAATTTACATTAGTTTGGGCCTGATTACGAGTGAAGGCGTTATTTAATACCCTTGTTAAATATCAATACTACAAGGTACGTTATTGATGGTGTGCATTAAATGACATTATTACAAGTTCATGGAAAATAACATGCAGACTTTGGTTTTTAATGAACAAAAATTCACATGATATGGTAAATACTGTATGTTATCCTGTTAAATTGTGACAGGTTTGGCCTGACAAAATGTAATGAAAGGTGTCATGGACATTATTTGGGAGTAGTCAGAGGTCGCAGCTGTGACCTCTAGATTGCTCCCTGCTGCTCCTGGCACTTACTGTCCGACCCTTGGCCTTAGAGGGGAAAAACGTTTGCCTCCTCTGAGGTCAGGGGTCACAAAGGAAGTGCCAGGAGTAGCAAGGCGCAAACTAGAGGTCACAGCAGTGGCGGCTCCGCTGCTAAGGCCGAGGAGTGTTGTCCCACTAGAAAAATAAAATGATAATAACTATGTTATTTTCATTTTTTTTTCACTATTCAGTGGCACTGTAAAAAAGCAGGGGGTAGGGCGGTGCTGGCCACAGAGGTGGGGGAGAAGTGATTTGCACACTCCAAAGTGGGCATGACTGCTTGGCAGCCTGTCTTGGCCTGGCCAAACAGTCATGCACACTTTCAATACTCCCCATCAGGCTACATTGCGACAACCTGGTGGGGAACATGCCCAGGCCCCCAGTCCCCATCTGAGCGCCGAACCACGGTACTCAAACCAATGACAATGCTGCCACCACCAGACATGTTTCTGTGCCCCTGGGTCGAGAGCCTGCTGCTCTCGGGGGCCTGAAACAATGCATATCCTGGGACGAGATGCCAAGCCTCCTCCCCCAGGATGGGCAGGGTCCGCGAAGGGGAAGCATTCAAAGGCTTGCCTCCTTTTCCTTTGTGATCTTCTCCAGGCCATTTGCTGCTCCCAGCTACTGGTCCCCACTGGTTCTGACCCCCACTTTGGGAGGGAGAACCAGCAGGATAACCAAGTGAGTAAGGAAGGTGTGCCCACCTATGCCAACCCCACCACTCAGGTGGGGAAGGCGATGTGAAGCATAACTCTCAGACCCTGCCATCTTGCACATGGGGAGCACCAGCCAACCAGAGTGAGGCATATGCCCCCCTCCCACTGGATAATAGGGGTGTACCCACCTCAAGGAAGGGACCCATTGGTACCAACCTTTTACTTACCTGTAAAACCCCTACATCTAGTATTAAGGGGCACCTCTGAAATTTGCTTCCTCAGACAAGAAACCACAAGAAGAAAAGAAGAAGAAGGACCAAACAGCCGTGCTGAAGCTAAGAAGAGGAGGGCACCCACTGCCTTTTCTCCAGTCCTACTGGCCTGTCCCCACCTCGAACCTGCAGAAGCGAAACTCTGGTGTGTCCTGCAGCCAGCAACCTCAAGAACCCCAGGGATCTGCCCTGCCTTCCAAGGAAAAGACTTTGGGGCAGATTTACAAGCCCCTTGCCTCACTTTTGCATCACTTTTTCCCATGTTAAAAGTGACGCAAAAGTGGCGCTAGGGGCTTGTAAATCTGCCCCTTTGTCTCCCGTGAACACCCGATTTGTTCACTCACAGACTCCTGCTCCGGCGAAATCCGCAAGTCTGCACCACTCTGCACCCGACACCCACGGCCTGAGTTTGAGTGGCCCAGCACCCCAAGGAGTTCCCACCGGTGATCCTGACCATCCTCAAGCCTCCAGCAGACACCTGCAGCCTCAATCTGGAAGGTCACCCCCAACCGCGACCAGGGGTTGGTAAGAAGATCCAACCCTGAAAGACACCACTGCACCCGACGCCCCACGGCCTTTGGTAGGCCAACCGATGGTGTCTAGCCATCCCCCAGCATCCCAACTTACCTCTCCAAGTGGTGGTCGCACCCAGAAGACCTTTGTCCCCAAGCCTGCAGTGTGTTTGAAAACCAGAGACTCTCCATTGAAAGTAACAGGGCACCGGACGACAAACCAGCACCCTGTACCCGGTCGCCCTAGTGCCGCTGAGGGCGTACCTTTGGTTCTGTCTTGAACCCCCATTTGCCCTGAGCTTACATCCAGGAGCTTTGTTCCCACAACCTTGTGGCCTGCTCGTAAGCAGTCACCAACCGGAGGCCACCTATCCCCCATTGGATGAAATTGGGCTTCAGCACTTTGCCCTCGGCCACCCTAGTACTGCTGAGGGCGTAACAAGAGTGCATTCTTGACCCTGGGGGACCCCTGTGTCTAACTCCAGAATACCAACCTCCACAACAAAGTACTTGCAGCCTGATTCATGTAGGTAAATTGCACTCGCAAAGGGCCAGATTCTGAGAATCTGGCCCTTTGCGAGTGCGATTTTTGCATTTGGTATTCATGATACCAAATGCAAAAATCGCTATGTAAGAATTCGCATATTTGCGTGGAATGGCATTTAAGGAATCTCTAATAGAGATTCCTCAAATGCTATTCATGACACAAAACAAAATAGCGATTTTGGACTTTTGGGGCCGCTATTTACCGACAGGTCAGACCTGTCGGTAAATAGCAAAAACTCAGAAAAATGCTTTTAAAAGCATTTTTCAAAGTTGCATGTAGCACACACACATGTCCTTTGGACATGTGTGTGCGCAACACCTGTCCAAAAGTGCATTTTAGGGGTGCTACAGGGCGTCCTTTGGACATCCCTGGCACCCTTAAAATCGCTATCTTAGTTGCGAGTAGCAAATTGCTACTCGCAAATCCCCATTCATTCCTATGGGCCTCTTGGCCCATAGGAATGAATGGGGAGTATTTGCGAGTAGCAAATTGCTACTCGCAAATAAAGAACATGTAGGAATCGCTATTTAAGTAGCAATTCCTACATGAATGCCATTTTGCGTGTCCTCAATAGCGAATCGCTATGATTCGCTATTAGGGACACGCAAAACGGCATGTACATGAATCAGGCTGTTGGCTGTTAATCGATACCACTATTTCCTCCCATAGGATAACAGTGACTGTTTTTCTATAAAAGTTTCTAAGTTTGGAGTTGGAAAATCTATAAAAGTCTTTAAAGCTGTAACCCAATAATAAAAACGCTTTTACTTACCTTTTTACAGGAAATGTCCCAGTGCAGTATCCAGGGATACTACAATGTGTAAAACAAGTGATCTCTAAAGTAATCTACTTGAAAATGTATTGAAAAGCGAATACAAAGTAAACGTACAATAGTTCAACTGTAAATAAACCAAAGTATATATACAACTAAAATTCAAACTGATAACAACTAAAATTCAAACAGTATTATTACTGGAAAGTGAAAATCACTTACCTGTGCCACGGTTGCTTGGTTCTAGGAAATAAAATAACTAAAAGAATATTTTTATACAAAACCAATTGGTCTGAGTTCAGTCTCTGAGTGTGTGACAATCATTTGCTGATTGAGTGTGTACAACATATGCTTAACGCTACCCTTTGATAAAGCCTTACTGCTCGCCTACACTACCACAAATGGAAGTAAGGTGCTATCTACTTTTACTTCTTACTACCTTTGGGGTTCCACTGGACTCTGTGCACACTATGCCTCACTTTGGTATAATATATACAGAGCCAGCTTCTGGAACAGCGGTGGGATATACAACTTTGCATTTGTGTGACTAACTTGATTATCATCTGATCACACAACAGAACTCTTAAATTGTCTTCAGAATTCAGATTTTTGAATTGACACATGTTTCCAAATTATTAAAAGTCTTGTTAGGGCCTTGGTTAAGTCCCTTAAGAATTTTGACAAAATAAAAAGTCACTTAAGCTAGGCATAAGAGGGGTTAGTCGTTTTTTTTAACAATGTCTTTTAACAAGAACCCAGCTATTAGTGAAGATAACCACAATGGCATAGAGGACCAGGCTGACCTCACCCCTTACCTCCACTTAACTTTCAAGGAGATAAGGTCCCTATGCAAAATTAGGTCCCTTCACACCAAACAAAAGCTCCAGGAGCTGTTGCTGGTTATGCTAAGGACCATCCCTCTGAGAATGGTGAAGACCTCTCAGATGTGGAAGAAGATGGTGGAGATGAGGAGATTAACCAACCCCCTCCCCAACTTCAAAGGGAGAGAAAGGCCTTGTGGCACTGAATCCAAGAATAAACCTCTCGGTACCTAGAGCCCACACAGGTCGATCAGGTACTACTGAGGACATTGAGGACAGCCTCAATGAGGAGGAAAGCCTGCTAGCTAGGTTGACTAAAAGATTGGATCTAGAGTCCAGACTCCTGGCTCTAGAGAAAGAGAAAGGGAGACCAGAAACGGGCATAGAACCCATCAATGGTGGCAGCAATTTACTTAATAAGGACAAAGTGCAATCTTATGATCCTAAAATCCCCAAAGGGATTGTCCCTAAATATGAAGAGAGTGATGATATCACAAAATGGTTCACACCCTTTGAGAGGGCCTGTGAAATGAGAAAAGTGAAGAAGTCACACTGGGGGGGGGGTGGGGAGGGGCCACGCCTTTGGGAACTGTTCTCTGGTAACTGCAGAGACGAACTCCTGACACTTTTAGGGGCAGATGCTGGGTCTTATGACCTCA
The DNA here is from genome assembly GCF_964261635.1 of Lissotriton helveticus. NCBI lineage: Eukaryota > Metazoa > Chordata > Amphibia > Caudata > Salamandridae > Lissotriton > Lissotriton helveticus. The sequence goes on from NC_136061.1 coordinate 729,007,739, forward strand.
TGAAGAGAACTCTGATTGAGGACTTTGGGCTCACAACTGAGGAATACAGAATTAGAATCAGGGAGGCTCACAAAACCCAAAACCAATCCTGGATTGACTTTGTTGACTACTCAGTTAAGACACTAGATGATTGGTTAACTGGACACAATGCGAATGATTTCAATGGACTTTTTGTTTATGAAAAAACATTTTTTAAGTAATTGCACTAATGAAAAGTTACATCAGCATTTGGTAGACCTAGGTCTAATTTCTACCCAAGAATCAGGCAAGAAGGCAGGCTATTGGGTCAAGTCAATGGTGACAAAAACAAAAAGAAAGGGGTTACTAAACCTCCCCAGGGGAAAGGTGGTGAGAAGCCCCAAGATAAAAAGCCCGAGTCTCTAAAAGTTCCCCAAAAACCTGCACAGGGAGGTGGGACCCAAAACTCTTCCCAATCCACTAATAAGCACAGGGGAAAGAACTTTGATCCAGCAAAGGCCTGGTGTAACAACTGTAAGACGTTGGGACACTTAACTGTCGATGCTACTTGTCCTAACAAGAAGCCCCCTAGTCCTACTACAGCTACTACTGGTGAAGGCAGTCTCCAGAAGGGATCAGCAGTGTGCCAAGAGCAAATTGGATTGCACACTGAAGCAGTTCTAGTCACAGAAGGGGAAGTTGAGTTTGCCACTTTAGCTGTGTGGCCACCCCACTTAAAGAAATATTTACAATACCATTGGATCAATGGGACTAGAATAGAAGCCCTGAGGGATACAGGTATCAGTGTCACTATGGTGAGAGATACACTGGTTTCCGCAGAGCAATATTTGATTGGAAGAAGTTACCCAGTCACCAATGCTGACAGTGTTACCACTAACCATGCAATGGGGACATTAGACTGGGGGGATGGTTACTGGACTGAAACAGGTAGTGGTCTCTCCAAAGCTTCCAGCTGCATGTCAGCTTGGTAATGACCTGGGCTGAGGTAGAATTGAAATCCCATTCAGCAATGCTGGACATCCCTGGGATGGTGTGTGTAAAAACAAGAGCACAGAGCAGAAAACAGGGTGAAAAAGAAATGTTGGAGCCTGAACATATGGCCCAACCTTCCAAGAGAAAAGGTAGGAAGACTGGGAAACAGCTTCTGTACAGCCAGAGGATCAGGGCCCCTCTCCTCAGGGAGAGGACTTGGACAACCCAGACGGAACTGAGCCCATGGAACTTGACCCTTAACAGGTTGAACTCTTAGGCCCAGGGTGACCTCAAGGGAAGAACTGTGCCTTGGACAGCAGGACTGTCCAACTCTTGAAAGCCTGAGGCAGCAAGCTACTACCTAGGAAGAGGGAGATGTCAGTGGTACCCACAGATTTTATTGGGAGGAGGGACTACTGTACACCGAGGCCAAATACCCCAACCCTGGAGCCACTAGGAGAGTGGCAGTGCCTCAGAAGTACAGGGAGGTCCTATTAACTTTAGCTTATGACATCCCCCTAGTTGGACATCCGGGCCAAATTAAAACCTGTGAAAGGATTGTTAGCCACTTTTACTGGAGATGTCTCAGAAAGTAAAGGAGTTTGTCAGCTCCTGTGTCACCTGTCAAGCCAGTGACAAAACAAGTGGACACCGAAAGGTCCCCTTGATTCTACTACCAGTGGTTGGGGTTCCCTTTGAAAGGGTAGGTGTGGACATAGTGGGTCCACTTGAACCTCCTACAGCATCAGGAGACACGTTTATTCTAGTGGTAGTGGATCATGCCACTAGGTATCCTGTGGCAATTTCCCTTAGGACTACTACAGCTCCTGTAGTAACCAAGGCCCTCATTTGTGATTTCATCACGGTAGGGGTTCCTAAAGAAGTGGATTCAGACAAAGATTCCAACTTCATGTCTGCTTACCGAAAACACACGCGGAAAGAGTATGGAGTGCAGTACGCGTTTACTGCACCCTATCAGCCTCAAACCAATGAGCTTGTTGAGAGGTTTAACAAGATATGATTATGGGGCTCCCTGAAAAACTCAAAAGGAGTAAGATGCCCTCTTACCATGCTTGCTTTTCGCCTACAGAGAGGTGCCTCAGAAGGGAGTAGAGTTTTCCCCCTTTGAAATTCTGTTTGGCCATCCTGTCAGGGGACCACTTTGTCTTATAAAGGAGGGTTGGGAGAAGCCTCTCCAAGAAACCAAACAAGACATTGCAGACTATGTACTAGGCCTAAGGTCCAGATGGGCTGAGTACATGGAAAAGGCATCCAAGAATCTTGAGGCTAGCCAGGAGCTTCAGAATCACTGGTATGACCAAAAAGCTTCACTGGTAGAATTTCAACCATGGCAAAAGGTGTGGGCTTTGGAGCCAGTGGCACCAAGGGCTCTCTAGGACAGATGGAGTGGCCCTTACCCATCTAAGAGAAGAAAAGTGAGGTCACCTACTTGGTTGACCTGGGCACAAGCAGGACACCCAAAAGGGTGATCCATGTGAACCGCCTAAGTTTTTCCACAACAGGGATGACATCACCATGCTGATGGTGACTGCTGAGTATCAGGAGACAGAGAGTGATCCTCTCCCTGACCTCTTCTCATGCAGCCCCAAAGATGGGTCAGTGGATGGAGTTGTCTTTTTAGACACCCTCACTGCCCAACAGCAGACTGATTGCAAGCAAGTCTTGCAGCAGTATGTTGTGCTCTTTTCCTTAACCCCTGGTCTGACAAATTGGTACACCCATGATGTGGACACTGGTGACAGTGCACCTGTCAAGAACACAATCTATCAACACTCTGATCAATTCAAGGAGAGCATCAGAGCTAAAGTAAGCAAGATGCTGGAGTTAGGGGTTATTGAACCCTCCGAGAGCCCCTGGGCAAGCCCAGTGGTTCTAGTCCCCAAACCTCATCCACAGGGTGGAAAGAGAAAAATGAGGTTCTGCGTGGACTATAGAGGGCTCAACTCTGTCACCAAGACAGATGCTCACCCTATCTGAAGAGGGGATGAGTTGATAGACAAATTGAGTGCATCCACATTTACCTTTGACTTAACTGCAGGGTACTTGCAGATTGGCATGGCACCATGAGCAAAAGAAAAGGCAGCATTCTCCACACCTGATGGGCATTATCAGTTTACTGTTATGCCCTCTTGTTTAAAGAATGCCGCTGCCCACTTCCAAAGGTTGGTGAACACAGTCCTTGCTGCATTGGAATCCTTTAGTGCAGCTTATCTAGATGATATTGCTGTCTTTAGTTCCACCTGGCAGGATCACCTGATCCCCTTGGGAAGGTTTTAAAAGCCCTGCAAACTGCAGGCCTAACTATCAAGGCCAGATAGGGCAGGAAACTGTTGGATACTTGGGCCACCTTGTTGGTGGAGGCCAAGTGCAACCCTTACAGCCCAAGATCCAGGCCATCCTGGACTGGGCAGCTCCAACAACCCACCCCCAAGTCAGGGCATTCCTTGGCTTGGCTGGGTAGTACAGGAGGTTTGTGAAGGGATATGGGTCCATCGTGACTCTCCTCACAGAACCTACCTCCAAGAAGATGCCCAAGGAGAACGTATTCAAATTAGAACTACTTTCTAGCCCGAGATCTAAATATCATTGTATGCCATGTTCTGTGAGGACCAAAGCCCTTATTTAATGTAGAGACACACTCTTTCAAGGTTTGTCCATGAGCCTCTAGGATTTGGTTTCACTCTTAAGGTATAATAGAGAAGAGGCAGTTTTATCATGCACAGCCACATTTCTCCCAAACACATCTGGGAACTCGCAAATTCCTTCATTTGGATTTTCTATTTTTCAAGAAAGCAGCTAATAAAAATTGGCCTTGTATATTGCAATAAAATGTTGAACCTTTGGTGACAGTTAACACGTTTGTGTGGTGATGAATCTTGTCCCATTCATCCCAGTCTCCACCCATTTTTTTCAGTAACGTCACTCGCTTGTCTATAATGCTTAGAGTGAGTTGAGTACATATATTATTATATACATATTGATTTTTGGAGATGCATTAAAGCCAGAGTGAATAAGGTTAGGTATCAGCTATAAGGCCAAAAGGGCATGGTTAAATCAAAGCACAGTGTAGGAAATTGGGTTATTATTTGCAAAGGATGTGATTTCTTCACAAGCAATACCTCTGCACCTTTCTTCTCTTTACTGGAACAATGTACCCCAATATAGCACTTGATTCTCTCAGGTTCTCAGGGTAGCAAAGCAAAGCAGTCCAAGGTCCACTTAGAGGAGGTGGTGTGGGATAGGAACCCCAGCGTGCTGGTATGTAGCAACAAACTAAATGAATCATTGACCAGTCAGTGCTTTTTCTGAAGAAAAAAAGTACTTTTATTTCACACACTACTAAATACTCTGCAATATTACAAATATATAATCAGATAGATGAGATTAGCTTTCGTGACATCCTGAGAATGAGGTAAACCCCCAGCAAGCCCTAAACCCACATTCACAATCCCTTACACCTGTGTTAGATAAAGTATCAACATTAAAGGGGGTATCTGTTGTCACCACATTACTAGAAGCAGAGAACATGTTCACCTTTGCAACACCATTGGAATCAGTAGGGATAGTATCAATATTCAAAACTATTCATTAGAATATAAAACTTTGCATTGTCAATCATCAACTGTGCCAATAAAGCATTATATTGAAAAGCATGTATCCCAGAATCTTGTTTATACTTTCACTATTCTGCTAAGGCAACTTTAAGACCAACTTAACAATCAACTTCCCAACAAGTACCAATGCATTCTAAAACCCATGTGCAAAAGAAATACAGGTTCCAGGAGCACTGAAAACCTGGAAAGCCTCTACCAATGTCAAGGATTCAATCTGTCAGGAGATGTATGGCAAATTTGGAGGATTTTGGAAAACATTGCGGAGCTGTATTACTTCCTGAACCCCCAAACAAACTCTAAGATAGTTGGTGGTGCCACCTTCCCTTCTTGGGGTAGCTTCTTGGGGAAGGTGGTGCCACCTTCCCTTCTTGGGGTAGGAAATAAGCAAATAGGCCTTTGCAAGGGCTTAACGGGCACTCCTTTCATTTTCAGTTTTTATTAAAATAAAAGCATTTTTGTGACACAATTCTTGTTTTTCAAAGGACGGGTGCCTCTGTCCCTTTAATGGGGCACCTAGCGTACACAATGCTGGGGCGACACGGGGGTCCTCTGCCACACTGCCCATAAATCCAACGCTAGGACAGCTGTTCTTTGTTGGTGCGATGCTGGCCTCCTCTTCTTTTCCCCCACATGCCCTAAGCATGGTTGGGGAGCAGCTGTGTTCTGGGTGCCTCTGCTCACCAAACACAGGCAAGTGGAAAAGTGACGGGCACTCAACAATGAAGAAGTACAGCAGCTCCAGTGTGCATGTTAAGTCATGGGGAGATGGGATCACCCAGGACACTTGTTCTGTGCGTTGCGCCCTGGAGGATACATTCCTCTGTGCCAAGAGTGATTTGGGGAGGTGGCACCATGCAAACCCAGTCTGCAATAGTAAATATCTTACGGATGTAGCACCAGCTACAGGGCACTTGGCCCTTCCTTGGGATGTATTTAAATAATATAGCACACTCATTTTTCTGCTCAGTCCTAATGGAGACCAAGCTTTTTACCTTACTTTCTCTAGGCCTGTAGGGCTGATTTCCACAATCTTTATCTCTTTTTACACCGGGTGAGCAGCTATAGCTCCAAGATAAATTTCCTCAGGCCTCCATGCCTCTAAATCTGCTTCTCTTTGGGGAGCTTGTGTTTGATGCTCTCTTGCCAGATATGTCCTCTGCCTGGGCTTCTGAGTCTCCCTTCCTCTTCAAGGGCATCTTCCATAGTCCCTCCACAGCCAGCAAGCAGAGCACCCTCTTCGTTTCACTACCCAGTTCCAACAGCCTTCTGGCTAATTGAAAGGCACCTACCCATCAACAAAATCAGGGGTCAGGCCACCCAAGTCCTAGGGGAACGATTCCCGTCACGTCCAAGCTCTTCCTCAGGGGGCATAAGAGGGCCAGCACCTCTGACTCTGGAGAGATCTATCCTAGTTTTGGGGGCCAGCTAGAGTTAAAATCCTTCAGTTCCTCCATGAAGGGACTTCAGGTAGCATTTCCTTCCAGTTGGGCATTTTTCCACAACTTGTGCTCCCAGATACAATGTCTCCTCAAGAGTTTCTCTCTTGTGTGGGGGTTTTTAGTGGGACTGAAAAATTCTAGAAAGCCAAGCACCCCTGGCTAATCCTGGGGTGCAAAATCATAATTACACCCCTGCCCCAACCCATTCTTGAACATTTAAATATGGCGACCCCACCGGCGTTTGACTCCAGAGGTCTGTTCTTCCTCTTTTGTTTCCCTGCAATTCGGGTTACCCACACCAGGGGAAGTGTGGGGAGTTAACTAACACATGCAGATTTCCTCCCCAGCCCTTTCTTCTCCCACAAATAAGGGCAAACCACTTTTAATACATCTACTGTGTAGGGAGATCTTTGACCATCCCACTGGCCAGCAGAGTATTAAACTTGGCCAAGTAGGGGAGACAAAGGCCTGGAATCTGATTATGGCTGAGCCTGGGAAATATGAACATTTTTAAAGTGTTATGAGGAGTGTAGTAATGATGAAAGTGACTGGAAATCTACACTTGGGATGCATGTTTGCCCTAGGATTGATACCTCAGTAGACCCTGTATGCTGAAGAGGGGCAAAACTGTACTTTGGTACAGATTTCGCCCAAAATTTGGAATTCGCTAACGCTCCACGGACTTTCAATAAACATTATAGACCTACACAATGAATCCCAGTCACATTTTAAGGCCTACCCCAGGTCAGCACCAATTCTTGAATGATCCCTTCTGAAACAGGCTACTTGTGTGCAGATACTTGGCTGTGCAAGACTGTAGTCACGCCACGTGCAGCCCGTACAAATGCTCACATGCTTATGTGAAAGCAGCCCAGAGCCTTTTACCAAAGCTGTGCAGCCATAGTCTTATTTTAAAAGGCTGGCACTTGTAGTCAGCACTCTCAGTCCATCTCCACATAATTTAATGAGTGGGAGTCTGTTAGTGAAACTTACTCAGCCTAAAAGCCCCAAACTGGCTTGTCCAAAAGCGAAACATCCTGATTGATTAAATGGATGAAACCCACTTTGCTGCACACAGCGTGCTGAAGATAACCTCCAACAACACACTAAGCAAACATATAACACCATGTAAAAATACTAATTCAACAGTGTTCACACATATTGCTAAGGGAAGCATGCCATCAGATTCCTTTAAGCACCCTTACCTTGCCTTTAGCTAGTACAGCCTAGCCTAGTATTTACTCTATTGCTATTGTGTATTAGACGATTTAAGCAACAATAACGAAAATGCAATAGATTCAGAATGATAAGAAATGAATATTCATGCTAGATAGATATTATAATAGTAAATATTTATGGCAATCTGGTGTCATCTGTCTGTGAGTTAGGAGACAGCTGCAGGGACAGCAATGTAAAAAGAAACCCATATTACCTTTGAACTCATTCACATCCAGCTGGGGAGGAAAAAGGTCATAGCAGTGGTAAAAACTTTGGGGAGTGGCATGGGCACCAAGATTGGACACCTCATCTGGGGGAGCTAAAAGGAAACAAGATATAGGTAAAGATTTAAGTAACCCGAAGAAGCAACAAAAATACTTATAACCCTTTCTTGCGCTCTTCAATGCAATCCCATCTGCTCTAAGTACTATCCTCCATTATTGCCAAGGGCATGGAGTTGGAGATAGCTAATAGCATGCCTGAAAATAAGTAGCAGAAGGGTGGATTTTCTTTGAGGGGAGGTCATATTTTTCTCTCTGGTTCTGCATGGGTTGTTGCATTCACCTGAATACTTGTACAAATAGGCCTGGAAAATAAGAAGGGTCTTGTTCTGCACAAATCCAGAAGGACTAGGAAGAGATACAACAGATGTTGCCCTAATAATATATTCAGTAATTCTATTCTACTTGGTTGGCCTGGCTACCTTGTTATTGCTTCCCAACGCTAAAATATTATACCATTGCATCTAATGCGCTACTCACCCATATAAATGAATTCCACGGAATCCAATGTTAGTCTATTTGATGATACCAAATTTTAGAAACTGTTCTAAGTGTCCTTGAGTGGTCCATGTTTTTTTCGATTTGGGTTCGATCATGGTGGCAAAAGTTACCCTCAGTCTTAGTATTAATCATAAGACAAAAATATGCTAACTGGAGGTGTCTAAGGCAATTAAATAATACCACTTGTCTTTTAATCATAACAAAGGGTTTTGCTTCCCAGTGATCTAGTCCCTAGTCTTTGCAAAATGCCTGGAAAACACCAAAGAGTCATGACAACACCTTGCTCTTTCCATGTAGTCATGCTTTAAGTTTACTGCATTCAGCTATTTCCATACTTAAGTGCATATTATTGTTCAATTCAATTATTTTAAAAATAATTTCCCAGTGAGACTTTCCATTGTCTTTTATTATACTATGTGACCCTTGCAAAATTATTCAAAAGTATCTTATTTATTCAAAGCATTCCGCTACTCTAATATAAGTTAGCAAGTAGCAAGCTAGCTATCCAACTCTTTTGTCCATCTGAAACCTAGAGCCCTATTGCATCGTTTACATAACTACTTTCATCAGCAGAAAACACTCTTTATGGTCAGCAATCAATATGCCAATCCACTGCCAGATCCTCCCACTTCTCATTTTGTTGACAGTCAAAGTGTTATAAATCACTGCTGCACCAACATGAGCATCAAAATCAGATCCTACATCACCAATGTGAAATTGACACTCGTTCTACGCCCAAGTGGTCAGTTTTCAATGCCCTCCCACACACTCAATTCAGAAACATCATGAATTCATTAAAAGCTGCCTCATAGGAAGATGATACCCTACCACATTCCATCTTCATATTCAAAAGAGTTGCCTTCAACCCCCCTTCTTAACATCAGCAATATCTCTCTCAGCCTAGGAATTTCCCTGGATTCCATTAAGACAGGTTCACAATGAAGAAACAAATCCTGGGCCAGAATAACCTTGCAACTGAAATTCCATTACCCACCTATTCATCATAGGAAGAATCATCAAGAAAGGGACATTTCAACAATCTCCTACAAGAACGCCAAGTCTGCTTCAGACAAAGCTGCTGCATGGATACACTACTCACAAAATCTTTCCATCTCATGAGGAGTACTACAGGCATCCATCATCATATTCAAACTCTACATGGAACTTCTTGGATCCTTACTTATAGCCACCAATAACGCAACCAATATCCAACAATCAGTGTCCTCCTGAACCCCTCACTTTAGCAGCTTAAGTGGAGGGTCACCACTAAAGGTCTCACTAACTGCATGGTTGCAGGCAAAAGCGCTCTTGGACAATAGCGGGGTGTGACAGAGATGTCGGGATCAAGTGTTGTTGTGTAACCAAAGTTCAATGAAGTTAAAAGAAACAATGTATATGTGGAAAGAACAGATAGAAAGAGCAGAAAATAGTGGCAGAGACAAAGGTAAGTGAGAAACAAGTTGCCAGAAAAGAAAGAATTGTGGTAAAATCAATAGATGGGAAAGTGGAAAAGGAGGAAAGAGTGAAAGTAAGGAAGGAAGGCAATATGAAAAGAAGTGGGATTTCTTGGTCGGTGGATTATGTAGGGTAATGACGCTCCTGGGAAATACGCAGTGGGTATATACTACTGTACAATTATGATTGTGGTGCATGAGGGTGGGGAGAGCCACTCTCCTCCCCAATGTGTGGGTATTGGGTAACCACTGATAAACCAAAACAACAGTCCCTTGCACACACCAGCAGTATATAATATGTATCATTGACAATAAAAAAACACTCTTGTTCCTCCATTGATACAGTCACTTCAGTTTAATCCTGAGATATTTACCCAACACGTGTTTTTAATTTTTTTATTTTTCTTTGTCCTCATTGCCCAAGTATACCTGAGCTTTGAGTCTCAGGTCCCAATCAGGAATAGATAGAAACCGCCCAAACACCTGTATATCGGGACGGATCACTCTACACCGGATGTATGTCATGACAACGAGGGCTTTACACCGCGCTACCATTACAACGCACCCATCACAACGCAAGTCATTACAACGACTTGCGCTGTAGGCGCTGGATTTAGGAATAGTATGATTTACTATTCCAACTCTACAGAACAGTAGGGAAGGAGTTGGAATAGTAAATCATACTATTCCTTGGTATATAGCGCCATCCAGCGCAAGTCGTTGTAACGACTTGCGTTGTGATGGCTGCATCGTAATGGTAGCGCGGTGTAAAGCCTGCGTTGTAATGGCTGTCTCCCCTCTACACCTTGCCATCCTTACTCACCCATCGGTAGCTATTTCGATACAGCCCCTGTGTGCCACCGTCAGAGTATTTGGCAATATGGTAAAGAGGCCTAATCATCTGACTTTTAGAGATTCAACCCATTTCTCATATGGAATCCAGAAGTTATTTCGCTTACTTTTAGAAAATCTGTCTAATGCATTTGTATGTTGTATAGAAGCCAGCCATTCTATTTTGCTGGGAGGTGCCACTTTCACCCAATTATTACATATTTCCCTGCGGGCAAGTAATATGAGGAGGAAAATCAGTTTGTTTGTATTTTTTATCTGTGATGCGTAGTTAACAGGAATCCCAAAAAAGATCAAAATTATGCTTACCTGCAGCGTCTCTCCAAGTATGACAGAGATTATATTACTCACTTCCAACCAAAAGTCCTGGATCATTGGACAATCATAAAACATATGGATATCATCGCCTTTCACTTTACCACATTTAGGACATTTTGGCACTGCTCCATTCCCCAATTTGGATAGTTTGTATGGTGTCCAATAGACCCTGTGGAGACAAAAGAGGTGGTTCCGCCTTAAATTTGAGGGCCGTACTGTGGAGTATAAAATATTACAAGATACTTGTCATAATTCTTCAAACCGGTCCCCTGGCAAGCTCTTCTCCCACAGTTCTTTCGGCAGGTTAAAATCACCATCACTCAGCTCCACCAACAGCCAACATCTGTGTGCCACCTCTTTTTTCTGGTTTACTCCAACCGCCAAAGATGATTCCAGTTTATTATACTGTCCTGCTCCAAGACCCTCAATACGACTCCAACTCAACATTTGGAGATATTTAAATCTTGATAATCATCCATTTGTCAATATTTGGGCCTCTTCCCATGATATTAAAGCATCATTTTTCCTCACCAAGCTCCAGGACAGTATTCCAGCTTCTTTTAGTGGCTGCACCAGACTGTCCTTAGTCCATTCCGGGGATCCTGGTGAGTCAAAAATTGGCGACCAACAGCTATAGTACTTGATCTTTAGTTCCCTCCTGACTTTATACCACGTTATAGCTAATCCCTGCAGAGTTTTTAGTCGAATCATTGTAAAGTAACGAGGGTCCCCATATTTATGTATAAAGTCAGCATCTCCTCCTTTTACATTTTTTAGCATCGCTTTGTACATTTTACCCGTATCCGACTCCTCTGAAGCTTTAAACAGACTTTTCCCTCCTTTTAGCAGGAACACCCACGCGTAGTAAGATAGATCCGGCAGCTTAAGTCCTCCTTTCTCATATTGTCTTCTTAGTTTCTTCCAGGAGATACGCACTCCTTGGGAGGCCCATATGAAGCTGCTGAATTTGGACTGAGCCTTTTTAAGCCATTCTTCCTTAAAGGCCATCGGGATATGTTGGAATAAAAAGGTAATTTTTGGAAGAATTGTCATTTTGATGATGTTTACTCTTCCTTAAATTGATAATGGGAGATGTGACCATCCCAGCAGCAGTTTCCTGATTTCCTTATTGATCTTATGGAAATTGGTTTTTAGGAATTTGTTCTATATTCTGCACTATTCTAATGCCCAAGTATCTCATTTCCTTTTTTACACATTATACCCGTGTTTCGATGTTCCAGACCATTATAACCATTTTACGCTGGTTTATTTCATATCCGGAAATCTTGCCAAAACCGGCAGCTAACTCATACACCACTGGTAAAGCCAAATCCAAGTTCGATGTATACACCACCAGGTCATCGGCATATAGACCCACTTTCTTTTCCCAGCTTCTTGCTTTAAAAGGAATTATTTTAGCATGTTTTCTGATCTTCTCCGCAAAGGGCTCAATATATAAATTAAAAAGTAGTGGGGATAAAGGGCACCCATGTCTTGTCCCCCTACAGATATTAAATGTCATAGATAATCTTCCATTTATTAATATTTTTGCAGATGGGGCTTTATACAATTGCATTATGGCCCTATAGAATTTTTCTCCTAAGTTAGATAACCTCAAGACTTCCTCCAAATAGCGCCAGTTAACGCGATCAAAATCCTTGGCTGCGTCAACAGTAGTAACTGCTAATGGTACTTTATCTACAGAGGCTAGATCAATAGCGCCTATGAGATTATATGTAAGATCTTTAACACTCCTCCCTCTCACAAACCCTTTTTGATCCTTATGTAGGAGTGCTCCCACTACCCCGTTTAACCTATCTGCTAATATTTTCGAATAGATCTTATAATCTGAATTTAAAAGCGAAATGGACCTGTAGGAGTCGCAGCAATCTGGTGATTTGCCTGGTTTTAGTATCAGCATGACAGTGGCTTCATTCCATGAGGGAGGGATCTCTTCACCCTTTTCAAATATTGCAGAAAACTATTTTCTTAAAACTGGAGCTAAATATTTCTCAAATTTTTTATATAATTCCGTAGGGAGACCATCCGGGACTGCTGCTTTATTCAATTTTGCTAGTTTAATGGCCTTCTCAATTTCTTCCTCCGTTAACTCCTCATTGATACCCTCCTTCTGAAACTCTGATATTTCATGTGGGAGCTCCTGCTGTAGCCATTCGAGTATCTCGGCCCCTGTTGTACTCAAGTCTTCTGTGTATACTTTCTTAAAATATTTTAGTTTAGTGTCCTCCGTACTATCCCCCACTTTTATTGGGCCTACTGCTATCTCGTAATTTAGCTCTATTATATAGCTTCTCGCCTGGTCGCTTTTTGTCTTCCAAGCTAGAAGCTTGCCACACCCCTCCCCATAGTTAAAATGTGCCAGTTTACCGGCACACCAACTATCCTGTAACCTCTTTTCTAGACCTGCTACGAGATTTGTTTTATGAGTCTGAATAGAAGCTTGACCCTCCTCACATCCTATTTAATTGTTATGTATCTTATATTCCAGGCTTTGAATTTTTTTTCTAGGTCTTGATTTTCCGCCTTCCTCTGCCTATTTTTATTTACCTGAGCTTATGTAATTTTCCCTCTTACAAAGGCCTTATACGTGTCCCAAATTATTCCTATAGGAGCACTTCCCAAGTTGTTATCAAAAATTCCTGGGAATCCAGACCCAATCTTTCCATTATGGCATCATCAACCAGTATGGTGCAATCCATAGTTGACCGCTGTTGTAGCCCCGCGTCTTGTGGAAACAGAGTTAACGTTATAGCAGAGTGATCTGACATATGCGCACTAACATGGTTTACATCTCCAACTTGATATTTTATACTTTGGTTCACTAAAAAGAAGTATATTCTGGACTGATGGCCATATTTTTTATTATTAAATGTAAAGCTTTTTAACGACCCCTTCTTTTCTCTCCAGATGTCGCACCACCCTAAGGTTTTAATTGTAGTCATTATTAATGACCTCGACTTATTATGCGTCATGCTTCTACTTTTAGTGGATCGATCTAAATTTCCATCTAAGACCACATTAAAGTCTCCTGCCATTATAACTGGATCGGGAAAATCCAATAATTCTGAGATCTGTTGACTAAACGGGAGAGGGTCATCAATAGTGGGCCCATAATACCCAACCAGTGTGTATAGCTGATTGTGGCTTTTTATCTTCGCGATTACCCATCTGTCTGTCTTGTCCACTCTGCTTTCCATTACCTCGACTTGGGCATTAGCTTTTATGAATATCGCCACCCCTCTTATTGTGAGTTGCTGTTCCATGCATATCAAACTTTGCACCCATTTCCTTTTCTCGAATAACTCTTTCACCTCATTGCAGGTTAAGTGCGTCTCTTGTAGCAAGATAATTTGAGCTGCCGCATCCTTTAAGTACTGCAAAACCCTCTCCCGCCTATGAGATCCTCTCAGGCCATTTACGATCCATGACAGAAATTCTATACGCGGCATCTGGCTATCTGTCATTTCTTTTTTATTTTCTCTGGCTCCATTGCATCCTGGGTTACGATATATATAGAGGACAAACTTTTTTTAAACTTTTTTCCCATGCTCCCACATCTGTGCACTAACAACAACCTGTGATCCCCACCCTCCTCCCCTCGGGAAACCCTCCTCTTCTTCCTTAATGGCTCAAAGCCTTAGGAGGCCCCCATTTGGGAGATTTACTTCTGTTAAATGTCGTGCCCTTAATATCTATAATGTACTTCCAGAAGGTTATCATTTTCTATGCTATATTACCTGTGCTTTATGCATTGTTTATGCTATCGGAGATCTGAAGATTATTCCCCATCCCATAGTCTACCTGGCGGCTGCCTCTGAGATTAATTCTAGAAGTCTCTCTGCGTAAATTCTGCATTTTATTGTCGTACATAACACGCAGGCTGGTGGGAAACTTTAACTGTACTGTCACTCCCAGACTCTTAAATGGCTCTATCAATTTTCCTAGTTTCCATTGTCTGTTTGCCGTAATTTATGAGATATCTGATCTGATCTCGAAATCATTTCCATCCACTGTCAAAAGTCTTAATTTTAATGCTTTCAGAAGAATTTCCACTTTCAAATTATATGTATGAAAATTCACCAATATTTTCCTTGGTTTACTTTTATTCAAATTCCTCCTGTAAGGGTCTCTGTGCACCCTCTGTACATGTTTCATTAATTCTTCTTCCTTCCATTTCCCTTGCAATCCTTCTTTAAACAGATGCACCACAAAAGTTTTAATGTTCTCTCCCTCTGCTCCCTCTGGGATCTTTAAAATCCGCAGATTACACCGCCTTTGGTTGCTTTCTAACGATTCAATTTTTTCTTTCAATTGCCTCTCACTCCCTCTAAAGTCAGTAATTTCCCTTGTATTAGCTTTTGTTTGAGAAGTTAGATCTTTCACTTCCACTTCCAGCTGTGCAGTCCTGGCAGTCACTTCCTCCAACTTCCTTCCCAAACTATCACAAACAGGCCTGATCTCCTTCTGATTCTGCTTGGATATTTCAAATCTACTTCGTACTTCAGTCGTTAATAACTGAATTAATTCCACTACTGATTGCGTAATACAGGCGATGTCACTGGTTGAGACTGTAGTAAAAACTGGGAGTAAGGCTGTGGCTGCGGCTGTGACTGAGACGGCAGAGGCTGTGCCAGAGCCTGGGGCTGCAGCAAAGGCTGCAGTTGTGGCTGAGGCTGCTGCGCCGTATGGAGTTGTGTCTGAGATAGTGGTTGAGATTGGTTTCCTTTTTGCTGTATTACTGCCGGGATTGTATCTCCCCCTCCAATACTTGAGATTGCCATCTGTTTTCCTGCTGTTTCTACCCATGTTTGGTTTAACCCCTTCCACGCTCATGACGAGCTGGGCTCGTCATGAGGTAGCCTCCTCGCACGCTCATGACGAGCCCAGCTCGTCATGTAAAGTGCAATTTTAAAAATCTCAGCGTGCGAGCGGAATTCCGCCCGCACGCATGCGGTTAAAATCTGAGGGACACAACCTGCTGTGGCGGTGTTCCCTGCTGTAGCGGGGGCTGACACTGGCTTGATTGTGGGTCCATTGTTTCAGGCGGTTCCCCCTCTTCTAGCCCTGCTTGCCCCCGTTCTCTTTTAATAGCCACCGTTTCCTGAGATTCCGAAATCTCTGCCAAAATCTGATATTTATTAGTACTTAAAATATTTTCCTCTTTTGACGCTGCTTTGGCAGGCACTAAAGTTGGATTTTTTAACAGCACTGTTTTTGGAACTACCTTAAAAAATGTTCTCGGAGATGGGGTTATCTTGAGGTTGGAGGCTTGAAGCTCTCCTTTCTGTGCCTTAAAATTTCTCTTTTTAGTGGTTTTGTTTTGGGGGTCACCCACTCTCCGGGATCGTTACTGCCCTCCCCTGTATGTGAGGTAGTTGCCTTTCCTATTTTGCTTAGGTTACGTGATAAGGGTTGCCCGTCCCTCATACGACCGCCCCCTTTGCCACTTCTCAGATGATATCTTTTTTGCAGGGCTTTTACCACTCCTACCTCCCCTGCAGGCAGTGAGCCGACCACTAACCGGTCGTCCCCCTTGCACCTCTCTTCACTTGGAGTCCAGACACACTTTTTGCTGAGGAGCTTAGTTCTATTTCCTGACCTCTTAATTTGTTCCTGCCGGCTTTCCCTGCACCCCCCTCTCTCAGCCTGCTTGCTTCGTATGCTGTACCCTTCTCCTCCCTCGCCTCCTCTTTCCCCCCTGTATCTGTAATTCGTCTACTCACTTCTAGTCTCTCCTTTCGTAGCCCGCCATGGCTTGCTCTCCGCGTTAATGCCTTCTGGCCCCTGCCACACGGGCCCAGCAGGGGTCCTGTATCAGAGATTTTGCGCTATTCACTTTCAGCTTCTTTGTGGTCTCTGCACACTCCCAATACCGCCTCTCCAACCATGCTACCACTTCGCGGTAACAGCAGCCCCACATCCAACCGCAACCGAGGCTGAACTAGCAGCGCCAGAACTCAAACTACCGTAGTGAAGCGAGACTGCACACTCGATGCGCTTGTCGCTCGCGGTGTTCTCGGCTCACTGCCCGCACAGCGTCTGATCCCAGTTAGGCACAGGAGCTCAGCACACGTCCCAGGCTCACGGCTCGTGGTAAGATTTCCCCGATTTTGCTCAGAATAAGCGATCTCCGATCATCGATAGCCTTAAGACCTTTTTCCTGCATCAGTTCCCAAAGCTGCCACTATTTTCACTCCTCCTTCATGGGAGCCTCCACGACCGCATTCTAAGCGGCCTCCATGTTTCCCCTCATGGGAGCCTCCACGACCGCGGCCCAACACGTGTTTTGTTGCACTTTGTTGTTGTGTACAGCGACTTCTTCAGGGCTCTAATCGCTTTGTATGGATCCTCAGTTCCAGTTGTATTTCCGACATGGAATGGGTTATAGTACTCCAGTGATATTTGCACAGTAAAGGGCAACGGTGAATACTGTGTCCAAGATTTAGTGTATTCCAGAATTCTTAAGTGTGGATCTTGTGTGTATAAGTCATAAATCCATCATGAAGAATGACGACGTGGTATAGTAAAACCACTCTTTGGGGCTAAGTGAATCCCTCTGTTAATTTTGAAATTCCCCTTTCCTGTAATGCACTTGTTGTGCTACATAAGGTTAGCAATATGTGGCTAAATAGACGCTATTTGTATTTACACTGTGTATTTGCGTTATGCAACCCACTGAGTTATCTTTGCAAGCATGTAAGCTTTTGTTAGCTCGTGTGACTCCATTTTGTATTTCACAATCCATATTAGACTGTGACTGAATGTATATGTACTGCTTGCTACAGCAGAAAGCTGCTGGGGTGCATTTTCTCCTAAGGTCGGGCCTCGCGGTACTAGTGGATATATTGTTTATACTTCTGCATACCTTACCTGTGAGACGGAGCCTGCTTCCACTGGCTCAGCTGCAGGCTCAAACAGAATGACATTGCCAGAGAGAGATAGTGTGTACCCGGCCTCAGACTCTTAGCTCGTCCTTGTGTGGCCCAACTTTGTCTCTTGCTGCCTTCTGTGGAAAGTTACTGGGTTGGGGTGTCTTTTGCATGTGCTGAAATGTATAACTATTATTTCTAAGCCTGGGAAAGGCAGTCTCCTCGACAGACATCCTCGGGTGAAGGTCTGACTGGGCTCCTCTGCAGAGTTTATACCTGAATAAATGTAAGTTTTCATTCTCTACTGTCTGACCAACTATTCATTTTTGGGAAGGCATAGCAGTTGGTTTGCATATAACCCGCATGGCCCTAGTTGCCAGTAAGTCTTTGCTACCCTCTGTTCAGTATCACGGCTGCCTCCGGCATGTCTGCAGAAGAGACATGTTGGCTAAGGATCTCGAGATTAAACTGAAGTGACTGTTTCAATGGAGGAACAAGAGCGTTTTTTATTATTGTCAATGATACAATATGAAAAGAAGGAAGGAAAGGTAAAAAATAACATGGATGCAATGAAGTATGAAGAAGAAACAGAAGGGTGAATTCAAGGACTGATGGTTGAAAGGATGAATAGTGAAATGATAAATGAATAGAAGATTGAAAGTATGGATAGAAAATGGTTGGTGGGTGAATGAAAACATGGAAAGGTGCAAGGATGGATTAATGTGAGAATGGATGGATGGCATCTCAATGTATGGTCAGAATAATCAAAGGATGGATGAAGAATGTAAAGATAAAAGGATTATAGAAGCGTAGCAGGATGACTGGATAGGTGAGTGGATGTAAGGGTGATGAGAAACATTCTAGGTAGAGCCGGGCTTACTTACTTTGCATCACTTAGAGGTTTGGATAAAGTGGTGCTATTTCCGATTTCTGGCTACTGGCTTGCCAACAATAGACCTGGCTGGGTCCAAACTGGAATGCATGGTGAGCAAAAAAACGATGGATTCAGGCCCGGAATAGACCAATGACACTCAACTCTATCTTAAAATCTCGACTAGCAACAACATCCAACAACTCAAAAAATGCCTTAAATTAATCCAGACCTGAATGTCAAATATTTACGTAAAGCTCAATTTAGCAGACTGCAAAATCACTTGGATTTTTCCTCAGCACAGTCCTAACTTTTAAAGTAAACATTGCCAGGAAAACTAAAACAGCTTGATACCAGCTCTTTGTCCTGAAACCACCAGTACCACCTGGTACCCCTTTAAGGCATCCTTCATGCTGGGGTACATACCATCAAGGGCCCCAAGCCCAGCTGTATCACCTATAAAATCATCAGAACTAGCACCCCCAACATTCTGGCCAAAACACTAACTACCTATGCAAGATAGTGCCATTCCAGGCCCACAACATCACCAGAATAGAGACAAAATTATCCAATACTTAAGAAAAGGTTTGCAAGACTTCTCTGTCTATTGTCACAAAATATGGATCCTGACACAATAACGATACATTTCTGGTAGAAGTCTCTCGTTAATTATTTGAATCGCACACCTGGGTTGTGGTCCTTGTTCAGCGTTTCCTTGTTTCCAGCTAGGCTTGCTCTGTTCAAACATCTGTCATCATGTGTGCTTCATGATTAGCAAACGTCAAAATCTTAGTGACCTGAAATATTTGACCTATAATATGATTATAAAAATACTTGAACTAAGACATTAACAAGCTCTTCCTAGGTAAATTCTATAAACTGGTCTCATTAGATGAAAACTATTTTACTTGGCCTTTTGTGGTCGTCATGGAAACAAAATGTCTTAAACAAATTGATTTCCTACATTTTTCAAAAGCAGAATATGTATTAAGTTACCTCACATACTCATAACGCGTTCATTTTTGGATCTGACCTTATTAAAGACACAACGCAGCATTCAGCCCTGCCAATCACAATATGGCTTACGGTATGATTGAAGGGCTTATTTGCTTTTTGATCTGCTGGCTAGTCACTACAACGCTTCATGTAACGACATTTCATCACTGTGCTATTGTAAAAACATTTGCTGCTCTTAGTGTTTTTATTGGTGGAAAAGAAATCTGATTTCCACAAAAATCCTTTAGGTTACACGGGGACCAACAGCTAGAAGGTTTGCTTTGCGGGCTTCTCTTTTCTTTCACATGTATGAGTATAGAGATGTATTGCCTTGGGCAATCTGTCTGAACAGCAACCGATATAAAATAAGTACAGAAAATATTCGAAAATGTTGCTCAAGCAATAATTTTTTTATAAAGAATTTGGGGCACCGCATATCCTAAGAAAACCAAAATAGTAAACATTGTAAAAAGAATAAATGTCTGATATGTTCTCATTTTCCATGTATCCATCTTAGTACATAATTGGTAAAAGAACAATGCCAATCTTTGACGGCTTCAGACAGTTCTGATGTTTAACCAATAGAGCTTTTCAATTTTTGACAGGCATTTTTGGCGTTTATCCTTCTACGTTTAGGCCTCGAAAATCAAAGGGTGCAAATTGCTGTTGACTAAAAACACCACAACTGTCTGAAGGTGACACAAGTGACAGGCGGCACATTAAGGTGTTATTCATACAACATCATATGAGCCGAGTGCACATTCCCTGTGCCCATCTTGTACATCGCCTTCGCTACCAAAATACACACTGTGTTGTACCGCTTAAACTAGTTACTCTCTGGATGCGCAGCACTGCTACTTCACTGATGAGCAGCTTCTGGTGAGCTCATCAGACTCCGCCCAGAGCACACATAGAGGCATTACTCGGTATTGTATTGTATTGTAATTGCATTTATATAGCGCTTACTACCCCTGACGAGGCGTCAAAGCGCTTTTTGGGCGGGTAGCACGCTACTCCGGGACCCATAGAGGATTAGTGTTGAATTAGTATAGTGAAACATGCAAGTACATTTTAAGTGGTGGATAGGTTAGTCAGTTATTTGGATATGGAATGATAGCAGAAGTAAAGAGGAGGACAAAGGTTTGTATTTATTTATCGCTTGTTGACGCACGCTATTCAGGAAGCTTATAAAGGATTAGTGGAGAATTAATATGGTGAAATATGAGGTAATTTCAGTGGTGGATATTAGTCTGTTACTTGGAGTGAGAAGTATAGCGGAGGGATAAAAGGGGAAGAAAGATTAGCATTCATATAGCACTTGTTACCCCTGATGGGTGTTGAAGCGCTTTTTTGGTGAGTAGCAAGCCACTCCGGAACCCATAAAGGATTAGTGTTGAAAATTAGTATAGTATAAATATGAAGTTATTTGAGTAGTAGATGTGTTATTTAGGTATTTGGGCAGTATATTAGTATAGTTGAATATGGAATTTGAGAAGTGAACATGCTAGTCTGTTAATTTTGATCGAAAAGGATAGTGGAGGGATAAAAGAGTGAAGGATTTATTTATTTTTATTTTTTAGGTCTTAGCAGTAGGAAGAGGCTTTTGGATGAGTAAAAAGGAGTTTTGGAGGGGAGGAGTCAGAGGGGAGAGTTTAGAAAGGTTTGTTTTAGGGGATCGGTATAGTAAAAAGAGGTGTCAGATGAAGCAAGGAGGGGTAGAGCAGGAGAGAGTCTAGATAGAGTTATTTTGGCGATCATAGTAGTGGTATGGGGTTTGGGATAAATGAGAGAGTGGATGTAGAGGATATATTGATAGATGTATAGGATGAGAGATAGAGTAGTGCATTGGAAGGAGTAGTAGAAAGAAGTTTGAGCATTGGAAGGAGTAGTAGAAAGAAGTTTGAGATGAGTCAGAAGGTTGGGCTAGAAGATATATTGAACGAAGTATAGGCAGAAAAATAGGCTAGTGCATTGGAAATGCTAAATTAGAAGAAAGTGATAAATATATAGATCCATACGTACATTGAAAGTATATAGATACAAAAAGGAAGTAAGTATATTTAGATTAAATATATTGATAGAGGCACAGGATGAGAAATAGGGTAGTGCATTGGATATGCTTTTTCAGGAGAAAAGTAACAGACACACAGATCCAAGTACATGGAAGGTACATAGATGCACAATGGAAGTATGTACATGTAGACCAAAGATGATTTTTAATTATTGATTAATATTATTATTTTATTTTTTTCTTTTCTCTTAACAACATAATTATTTTACATGTTTTATAAAGTAATACACAAAGATAGGTACATATATATAGTGAAAACAAATGCTTATATACAGAGGGATATGCTGTACATTTCTGTTTCTGTATGGTGCTTATGTGGGAAAGAGCCAAATCTTGAGTAGTTTTCTGAAGATAAGGTGGTTGTCGGTGGATCCTATGTTGGGGGGTAAAGAGTTCCATAGTTTGGCTGCTTAAACAGAGAAGGATGTGCCACCCATGGTTTTTTTCTTGTATGTGGGATTTGGAGGCGAGATGCTCCTTTAGAGCGGAGGTTCCTTTGTTGAATGTGTTTGGTGATTTTACTCCTGATGAAGAGTGGTCCTATTCCATGTATTGCTTTGTGGGTAATACAAAGCAGCTTGAACGTGGATCATCTGGCAACCGGTAACCAATGCAGGGCTTTCAAGGCAGGGGAGATGTGGTCTCGCGGTTTGATATGCAAGAGTAGTCTGGCAGCCGAGTTCTGAATCCGTTGTAGTCTTTTCATGGTCGTTGAAGGTGATCCGTGGTAGAGGCTATTGGCGTAATCAAGTTTGGATAGAACAAGGGAGATGGTAGCTTGGACCTTGTGTGGAAATCCCAAATGAGCGAAAATTTGTTGCAGTGTTTTTATAGTAGCAAAGCTTGATCTTGCTAGTTTATCCACTTGGGCATTCATCGACAGCTTGGAGTCCATGGTCATTCTGAGGTTTCTTACATCCTTCGATACTTTAGGCAGTGATCCCAGTTCATCAGGCCATGCGGCAAGCGGGTTGTAATTTTTCCAATCACCACACGTGAGTATTTCAGTTTTTGAAGCATTCAATTTGAGATGGCTCCAAGTCATCCACTGATCCACGGCTCTGAGACAGCTGAAAATTGGTGATTTTCCAATGTCTTTGCCCCCCGCTGCATATGGTAATTTAAGTCGTGGGTAATTGTATGTTTATCATTCGTTGTGAAAATGCTTGTTTGTATTTGCCTGCATGTGAGTGCGTTGGTCTATGCGAAGAGTGCCTGTGTTGGTCTATTCAGCAGCATGCATGTACCTATACGCAGTGCAGCTCTTTATGTGTGCACTAAACAAAAGCTAAACATTTTGATGTTTGTTAATCCCTTAAGGGGCTTTCGGTCAATTGAATAGCAGCAATCCACTTCAAAGTCCTCCATCTGATACATTATTAGATACTGTACTTTTTGCCCTCATGGTGCCCATTCATACTTCCTAGTTAGTATTGTTCTATTGTGTGCAAAACAAACTTGTCATTTGTATTAAGCTTTTAAACAGAATTGATCTTGAAGGACATTGGCCAGTGCAAGAGGATCATCCTCATCCTCGCTGGGACATGAGGTCTCACCCAAACCGGTTGTTACTATTAATTCATCGTTGTAATAGCAACAGTTCTCATGTGTCAATCCTCAATTCGGATTTCACTAGTGTCTTGTTATTTAGGGAAAATATACATAGATCATAATTAGATATCTGTTAGTCTTCTAATCGGTCACTCGTTCGAGGAATAAATAATTACTTAAAAGTGATTATTAGTTTGGATCCTTTCGTTTGGTAATTTTAGTAGAAAGCAGCTTATCCTCCATTCTGTGTAACCTCCCAGCTCAAATTTGGTAATGTCTGGTTTCCTGTACTGCCGACTTTCACAAGAGAAACTGGATTCCAATCAATCTACAATATATATCAATATTTTTAGGTCATCCAAATTCTCCATAGCCTGTGAAGCTAAGCTTTAAAAATACAGTCTTTTCCAAGGAGTAGCATGTGAGCTCCTGGTAGCTTTCCATGGGCGTAACACAGGCCCCCGCAGCCCCTGTGGTGGAGCGGGGTCCTCAACCTCCAGGGGGGCCCCTGAGCTCCAGATTGAGTCCGGAGTGGGCCACTCCACATACTTTGCAGGGGGGCTCAATTTTCGTTACTCCAGTGTAGCTTTCAACTTCCTCTAAATAGCTCACCCCTGTGCACTTCAGCCTACTAAATTAGAAGAGTTTGCTTGGTTGAATTATTAGATATATAACAAAATTGAAAAGTGTGTATTGGGATGAAAATGCAGGTTTTTTCGGAACTCATTAGTTGATGTTTGGAGACAATAACATTTCTAACAAATAATTAAAGCTGATATTTAATTTATACATTCTTGAGAGACTTATTACTAATCATAAAACCTTGATTCCAGGAGCATTGCAGCTATGGCTGTGATGCATCACTTACGAAGTGTCACATTGACAAAGCCTTCA
This sequence comes from Lissotriton helveticus, assembly GCF_964261635.1. NCBI lineage: Eukaryota > Metazoa > Chordata > Amphibia > Caudata > Salamandridae > Lissotriton > Lissotriton helveticus. The sequence continues at coordinate 729,031,658 of NC_136061.1, forward strand.
GTGATTTCCTGCTGACATCCATGTCTGATGAATTAAGGTGGTTTGTCATTTCTGGTAATCTTGCATAGGGTGGCCACAAACGTAATCTTGTCTGATGTGGTACCTTTTACAACACTAATACATTTCGTAGCTTGGGATGATTGTCAGGAACATAAGTAGCTTTTATTACAGAAAAGGCTGGAGACCTGTGTAATTATATATAGTCAGCAAAAGTGTCTCAATTTAAGGTGTCACAAGTTGATGAATTTCAACGTGCACTTACATGATTCGTTATAAGATGGACTTGAGTAGCTGCATACCACCATATAAGGGTCAGATGTTCAAAATAGTTTTGCTGTTGGAAATGGCCTGATTGGCCCATTTCCGATCGCAAAAGTGCTTTTTCATATGCAGAGGCTCTCGCGACCACCAAGCTGAAGCTATGATTTTGTGGGATAACACTACCCTTGTGTTGAAAAAATAACAAACAGTTTTGGGTACATCATAAGTACTTAGTTTTCCTGCGATGGTCATCTAGAGCAGAAACCTTTCTATCTACATAATAAAACAGTGTACTCTTGTGTTTTTCCTATTAAAACTATGGTTTATTCAATTAAAGTGGTAGGCAAAAGTATATCTTCAAAAATCCTTCATGAGTTTTACATTTTACAGAAAGCAAATGTTGTTCTTAATAGTACACACACATCACCGAGTTATGGCGTTATTTAAATGTCTTTAAGCGTGTCCTCAACGTTCCCAAAAGGTATGTTTTTCTTTTGCACTAATCCTATTAAAATTCTGAACAGATGAGTCGGAATTCTCTGTGTATTTTAATGAACTGCCTAGGCAAAATAATATATTCGATTTGTGATACTTGAAGCACTATTAAAAATAGCAAAACAAATGTTAACTGCCACGCAGTATCTAGATTATTCTTTTGCAAAGGGCCGCGTCTCATGGCTGTACAGTGGCGAGAATCATTAACATTTTTAAGTCTTATTAAAAAAATACTGTTTATTTGTCAATCAAGGAGTGTGCAGCAATCAAGCTGTTCACAAAAACTTCTCAAATAACCTTAAGATAAGCACTGTGGTGTTATCACTAGCATTCATAGGCAAAGCAATTATAACATAGGCGCCAGATTCACAATCCTTTGCAATACGAGTTACTGTAAGGAATGGCATCATTTTTGTGAGGTCTCCCCATTTTTTCCGTCGGATTTTGCAGGTGTTAGAACCTTGTATGCTTTAGCACTGCTAAACAGTATTAATGCACGTGTGCTTCCTCTGTAAAACATATGCTGTACATTGAAAGTCCTTGCTTGGCCTATTTAACTTCCCTATAAATCCATTGTAGATGATGCCTAAAATGCATCTATGGCATGAAATGTTATATGTCATATGGGGGCTGCGGTGTGAATTTACACCACACACATATAAATATATACATGTCAGGTGCTCCACTGTGCTCTGTCTGGGCTGCTGTGTAAAGGCACTGCAGTAATACTTGGCAAGGAAAAGTTCAATCCCCATGTTGGAAACCAGTGGAAACTCCTCCGCTATGTTGGAAGGGCATCACCCCACTCCTTCACAGCAGTGCCAACTTTAGAAACATAAAACGATAATAACTCTTATTATCATGTTATGGTTCGTGTCTGTCTGCATTGCGGGCGGGCAGGTGGGCGTTGCTGCTCTGCTCTGGGAGCAGGGTAAGGATGGTTTGCCCATTCCTAAGTGCGCAATGACTGTCTGGTCGGTCCTCTCGGGCCACCCAAAACAGTCATGCGCACTTCCCTGTTCTTGATGCATTGCAGCATTGTGATTGGCTTAGGGGAGGGAGCCTGGCTTCCTGTTCCTGTAGTCGGATGCAGGAGAGAGGAGCAGCGACGTGGGACCGACCTTAAGGTCAGTTTATTTGACTTTTTATCCCCAGTGCAACCCCTCCTGGGACCTCCCGCCACCCGCAAGCCATCCTGACTGCCATTGTTGGAAACCCTATTTTTTTATAGAAATACATCACCCGTAAAGTGTACCCTGTAAATGCACCTGGCATTATTACTAATATCTTTAAACGTGGCACACTCTCTATTTAAAAAGTGTGCTCTACAGTGACTGAAGATCTCAAATGTATTTTGCTGCATGTGTTCAGTACCATTTTCTATAAGACAGACCCAGGTGTGAACAAAATATTTAATTTTATATTTCCACCAGAGATAATGCTAGAAAGAAAAACTATCAAAGTTACTCCCTACTTAATTATGATTTTGTCTTCATTATTAAATCATATTTGTTGTAACTTTATATAAATGTACTTTAGGCTGCCTGACCAAAAATTGGCTTAAAAGAGTTCAGCCACTCGTCACACCCCCAGAGTAGGAATATACATCCTAGTTTGAGAGAGTTAACAAACCTGGCTCAGAAGATAATGTCCTGCCTCTGAGTCCAGCAATGACAGGGTGGTGTGAACTGATAATTAATTAGGAGGTATTAGCTTTTTGAGGGAGGACAGCTACAGCTGAAAGAACGAAGCACAGTTTTGATTTGAAATGACAGTGTTCTGGGTAAAGAGTAGAGTGAGGGTTCCAATACGTTGCAGACAATGAGGAGACCGACACAGATGGCATGATCAATTGGGATGCCTTTAAGGCTGTTGTGAGGGGGGCACTGTATTAAGAGCTCCTGGGGCATGAAATGGGTATTGTATAGTGAGCTGCAAGATGTAGAAAGGAGATTAAGCTAGCCAAACAATAAGTGATAGGGTGTCCAGTTGCAAGGGCAACTTTGCTCAGATTAACAAAAATGCACTCCAACCTGCTTCAATCCTAGATTACAGGGAGTTTGTCACATGCCAGCATTCTCAGGGGAACAAGACAGAGAGGTTGCTTGCTTGGCTTTTGAAATCTGATGCTCTCAGAGCATCAGTTGGCACCATTAGAAACCCTGATGCTGCGGTACCAAACACACAGGAGGCTATCTTTAAAACATTAATTTATTACTATCAAACTCTTTGAATTGCAGCAGGGGGCATTGATCTCAAGCTGTTAAGAGAATATGTCAGTGGTGTTCCCACCCCTATGACAACTCTGTTAAAATTCCAGGAATTGGAAGAACCCTCGCAGATTGAAGTGCTGGCAGCCATCCTCCAGTTGGCTTTGAGCAAGATGGAGTTATAAGCAATATACAGAATGTCCCTGAATAATAAAGTTGCTGTCCATGTGTTGGGTGGCCCATTTCAGGGGAGAACTCCTGCAATCTATTAGGGAGGCAATGATTGTTGTGCAGGCGCACAGGAAAGTGAGTGGAGAAGCTAAGGGAGTCAACATTATTAAAACAATGTAACTTCTGTGTAGGCCATGACCAGGAAGCTGTAAATGAAGTTAAGTGGGTTTACTACAAGTTAATCCAATATATATACGCAAAAGCATTTATTAAGGGTACAGAATTACAATGGGCAAGCTGAAAGAGATTCAGATTCAATAGCATAATACATGCAAAGAACGTAGTCACAGCCAGGCATATACTGAGAAATAGAAATTGCCGTTCCTTAAAGAAACTACGATCCTCCTTCCTAAACATGGATCGATACTAAAGTCACCTAACCCAACTTCTAAGTTTAAGATGCAAAAGTGTAATTGGGGAAAAGTCTCAGAGGAATTCAGAAGTGTGGGAATGGTTCAACATAGTGAAAACTGTAGTAGAAGTCGTGTAAAAGAGAATAGGTGCTTAGTGTTAAGCTACAAACTTGCAAGGGAATAGAGAGCTCTGTACCCCTCAGAGTTGAAAAGGAGTTGATATGAACTCTAACAATGTGAGACTAATCATAACCAAGAAGTTTCAAGAACAAACATATCTCCACTCCTCCCCATCACCAGAAACCCAATTATTTCTCCTCCACACAGTAGGTATCAGCAACATCCTTCGACTTTCCCATTCCATGAACTTGGACAGTCTCTGCAACCTTGAGTATCTTCTTGTTATGTGATCAATAGGAGGCTTCTTCTGCTCGTTAGTTCTTCATGTCTTTGCCAAGATTTCTCCTCTTAGGCCTCGCTATCAATAAACCAATAATTCTCCTTTCTCTAGCTATGAAATCATGAAAGCACACATTCAACAGAAAGATCAAGCAAGGCAAGCAAGAATACATTTCAAATTAAGGCTTTTAGTCAAGCTAACTTTAGTTAAGTATTTCAATGTGCATTTTGAATATATTATTTTACATAGACATGTAACTTCAGAATAAATGCAAAGGTGAATGAATGGTTTCATGATAACATAAGCAATGTATATTAATTGATGCACTATAACTGAAAACAAGGTGTACATGCGAATGAGAATTTCATGTCCTCACAGTTAGGCTACATTTTAACCTATACACATTTATAATTCTAGTTTCTACAGTGAATACATATCAATATTTCAGTTAAATTGTTCATTCCATGTAAATAAAGCATTTTTGTTAATCTGAGCAAAGTTGCACTTGCATCTGGACACCCTTGCACTTCTTGTGATATGTAAGAGTGGAGTCGAATGTGCTGCTCCAGTTGTGTTGCCCAAACAGGGAATAGATTCCCTAGATGTCTGTTTGCATGGATCTATATCCCTCCTGAAACAGGACTACGAAATCCTGAGTCTCATTTTGGCCAGCAGTCTTCTACTGCTTTTGTTGATGCTGATCCATACAGATCAAAATGAATTTCTCCTTGCTCTCAACACCTTCAGGAATGTCATCAGATTATTTGGCATGATGAATGTGGATGGAGTAGAAGAGAAAAAGGCAATGGTAGTGTCTTTGGACATTGGAATGGCCTTTGATACACGTGGCTGGCATTACCTACATATAGTACTCAGGTGGTTGGGACTGGGGCCTCAGTTCCAGCAGTGTGGGCCACTCTGCTGTACAAAACCACCCACCAGAGAGTGAATTAGGTTATCTTGGAGGAATTCGAAACTGCCCGTTGCAAGCAGCAGGGACGTCCTCTATCTCTTATCATATTCACGATGGCAATGGAACCATTGGCGTGTCTGTTATGTCAGAGAGGACTGGATTGTGGGAATTTCCTCTGGGGAAGAATGGCACATGATCTCCTTGTATGCAGACGACACCCTTGTGTATCATCACAACCCCGAGTCTCTCATGATGTTAATAGCTGAGTTAGAACACTTTGGTATGATCTCAGAGAGCAGGGTTAACTGGGCCAAATCCTGTCTATTTCCACCGAAAAAGCATCTGACACATGAAAGGACAGGCCTCCATCCCACCAGGCTAGTGTGAGTGGCTGACACCTTCAAAATATGCAGAAGTAAACATGTGCCACAATGAGAATGACCTAGTGAGGAGGAATATGAGTAGGGGGCTATCATCAACAAGGCAGTTTGTTGGTGCACTCTCGCCTTATCCCTGTCAGGTGAGGTGGTATAGCCAAAATTCTGACCCTGCCACTATTAATTTACTTGTTTTTGGCAATTCCTGTGGTGCTCAAAAAGTCCCTTTTCATGGCATGCCATGCTATCATACCTCATCTGGGGAGGGAAGCAGAAAATAGAGGTTGTCACAAGTCGCAAATTCAAAACCCTGAAAAAACGAGGGCCAAGCAGTCTGCCATTTATAATGCGTGGCTTGGAACCTGGGGCGTGACTCCCCCATTGATTGATTGTTAAGCACCCAGATGTTGCCAGCGACGTGGGGTAGAGATGTATACAGTAACATCAAGCCTAAAGTGCTTTTTATACAGGTAGTGTTCACAGCAGGGTTGCTGCAAAAAAGTGCTCCAGCCAACCAGGTTTGGTGATGGGCAGGTGGCGTTTTGACTTGTGGAGTCCCTAGTCAAATTGGCATGACCAGAGAGGCCTGATCACCACAGAGTATAAGCAAGGGACACTTGTAACCTTGCTAGTCACATCACAAAACCAAAGGTTTTTTTTTCTTTCTTTTTTCTTTTCGTTTAGCTTGCATGATATAATGCTTGTGATCCTGGGCATATGTCTAAGTAAACATTCTCTACTAAAGCCAGGTGCATGGGGGCAGACTTGAGCCTTGTTGTTATTGATTATTGATATGATTGTCATGAGCTGTAGTACAGTGAAAAATAAAAAAAAGAGTGATCTACAAAGTGGCTGGCTTTCTGTTTGCCTGCTATAGTTACACAAAACAAAACCAAAGGAAATGATGGACGGAGCGTTGACAATACAAGCACTTACCCACAGTCAAAAGATCTGGGTTTAATCCGTCACCATTCTTTAGCCCACTCTGCCACCCCAGTTCAGATATGGCCATATTCAAATCAGTCTGACCCTGTGCCTCATGGGAACAGTCCAGCCCGAACTGCCAAGCCATGCCTTGCCTGGACCGGAAAGCTCAGACGTTGAGTCCCTTGCTCACTTTGCCACTGGATTCAAGCGGGCCTGGCTGAAGACGGCTGAAATGCCAGAAAACGGTCCTAGGAGGCTTGATTCCAGTCCGGGGAAGGCATGGCTTGGCAGTTCGGGCTGGACATGAGGCACAGGGTCAGACTGATTTGCATATGGCCATGTCTGAACTGGGGTGGCAGAGTGGGCTAAAGAACGGTGATGGATTAAACCCAGATCTGTTGACTGGGTGTGAGTGTTTGGTTGGTCCAGATGCTCCATCCATCACCACCCCCTTTTGTACCGCATAGTTACACAAAAGATTATGTTTATTAAATTGATGGGTGCTCACAGGGGAGTTCTAGGACCATATAAAGGCATGCAGTCCAATGTATTGGACACTTAGTACAGTATTAGAACTTTGTATTTACGTTGACACTGTTTCATTCCTTGTTGTATATATTCCGTTGCTTCATCTGCAGTCCTTTTTCTCCACTACTCCATAGCTGCCAGTGGGTATTATACTGATTTAAACATTAAGCTTTAATTGTATTCGATTGTGCTGACATTTAAACATAATTTTTATGCAATATCCCAGGCTTTAAGTGCCCGTTGGACAGGTCACTAAACTTATTAGCCATTTATGTAGCACTCTGTAGCCATAAGAACATCATTGAGAGCTTCTATTCCAATAGGTTTATGGGCGCTCTTCCGGTGTATAGTTGAAATGGAATTGGTTGTAGTTTGACCTAATGGGGAAAAGACTGGTGTAATGTGTGTGGGCTGAAGGTAGGGTAGAAGTGGTGCATAGGGTTTTAGAATGCATAAGCATGGGTTTTGCAGAAAGTGTAAACATATATGTAGCCAGGCATGCTGGTGTTAACATCTTTGTGTAGACAATGTTCTAAAGATATATATATATATCGACACTGGGTAGTTCTAGTTAGAACCATATTTCCCAATAAAAAGCATTTTCTTTTTACTTATAACTTTGGCACTGGTTGACAAATCTTCATAAATCTTACAAAAAAAGTCTCATCCACCGAAACTCCATCTTGGAAATATCAGGATGATCAAGAAGGGGCAGAGATAAAAGTAGGAGCAATGACACAAAAATGGCTAAACAGAATTACACCACACTTGGCAGAATGATAGATCTTGGTCCAGAAAGCATGTTTTTTGTATTTTGGTGTAAACGTGTTCAATTGTTTTTGAAAAATCAGCTTAGAAAACTTTGTATATTTCAAGCAGAACTGCATAGTCGACAAATCGCATGATGAGATCTGATGAGATCTGACTGGCTGCCAGTACATTAATAAAAATATCTATCTATCTATCTATCTATCTATCTATCTATCTATCTATCTATCTATCTATCTATCTATCTATCTATCTATCTATCTATCTATATATATATATATTCACTGAAAAAAACCATAGGTTTCACACACGTTATAGTAAGGAATTAGCATTTAAAAAATCTTGCAAATTTACTGAAAAAACAATAGGTTTCACACATGTTATAGTTAGCTGGACATTTCACTCATATAAAACCATTGAAATTCCCCCATTTTAGTTAGTTCAGCTAACTATAACTCGCGCGCCCGCAATGCATTGCTGATGACGTCACATATTACATCACTCATGACATGGTCAGTGATATCACTCATTCTTCTCTTAAATGTTGCTGCTCGTAAAAGGTATGTTCAGCTCTTCTACGACACTGCTATTAATTTCGAAATCTTCTTCCATATTGTTTTGTTGATTTTCCATAGTGAATTTCTTATCTTGTAGATCCTTGTACAAAATCATAAACACTTTTTTTTAATCATTTTTCCTAATACAGAACACAAAACTAGCTTTATCGACTAATTTCCCTGTAAGAATTATTATACAAATGCCATTGTCAACTACTTTATAACATTATATAAATATAATTATTTATATGAATGTTCAGTTTTTAAAGTTTTTGAAATTATCAAACCAGTCACTCCTTATCACTATCGAAAAATAAAACAGGCTGTTATTATAAAATGCAGTACTAAAAAAAGTACAATATGTCTATTTAACTTACCTGGTCCAAAGTAGCAGATGTGTTGTAGTAAAATGCAAAGAATACTGGTACACTCAGTATATTTATATTTTAAGTTTTTCAAATGTATATAAAAGATACAAACCATCATTGAACACTTATGTACTCCATTCATGTTTTTTTATTTCACCTCTGTAGAAGCACACTCCATTGGCCATTCTTAAGAGTTATTTATACTTACCTTAAATATAATAAATAATAATAAAATTATATATTATAAAATTAGCATCTGTTGAAGACAAACAAAATACAGTTACAATATATCCTTTACAACACCAAATAATTTGTAAAGCATTTCATTTGCCTCTTTTTCTGTTCTCAGAATATATTGAATTTCACTAGAAATAGTGACGTCAACAGTACTCATCACATAACAGAGGGCAAAAAAAAGACAATCAATAAAATTATCTTTAAAAAAACCATTCACCATTCTCAATAAGAATCGAAAAAATTGAAATAAAACATATGTTAAATGTTTTTTTCAAACAACAATTTCTTACGTAACTATGAGATATCTCAAAGAATCTTAAAATACCAAAACACTATCATTAATTTTCATACACTGTAAACAAAGTTACTTTTAAATATATGCTGAGAAAATATACAACAAATAGTCCTTAATAATTTTATATACTTTTCCACATGGCCAAATAGTATATCTCTAATTCTTAGTAAAGAAGTTCCTCAATAGTAATCCTCAGCATCCGTCTCCCACCTTTCAGATCGAAAACCACCGACATCATTTGCAACGTCCCCCAGGGCTCATCCCTCAACTTGACGCTATTCAACATCTACATGGCACCCTTACCCAAGTGGTCCACCATCACAACCTAAACATTATCCGCTAAGGCAATGACACTCAACTCATCTTCTCCCTCACCAAGGAGCCACACACCACCGAAAGACGTAACCCACTTCATAGGAATCAACTCTCTAAATCTCAACTCGGACAAACACCTAACACGAGTCCAATGACTCCAGAACACCTCTGCCCGACTGATCATCAATGTCCCCTGCCGCAGCCACCACCTGAGACACCTACACTGGCTCCACGTCCACAATTGGATCACCTTTAAGCTCCTCAGCCTCACTTCCAAAGCACTCTACAGCACCAGGGCAACCTTCCTTAACAGCAGTAATCCTGAAAGGCCAAATGTAGTTTTTAAAATTTTGGCTTTAAAAATATAAGGTAAAAAATTGGTAACTCTTAATGTTGCAGCATTAAAATTACATACTGTCCATATCTTTGAATAAATAATGTTGATGACATTTCTGATTTACATTGGCTACACTCCATGTTTTGACTTGCTCCTCTAATTAGATTGTTAAAAGACACTGACAATCAGACAATGATATTGTGCCTACCCTATCTGTTACACCCCCTAGCGCTCCCATTCAGTCGGCTCCACAAACAAACATATGTAAGAAAGGGGAAAAAGTCAACACAACGCCAGCTTTTGCTGATAAGTCGGTCAGTTTGGAGGACAAACTAGAAGATCTTTTTGTGGCCAGGATTGAACCCCTCCTGGTGGGCATTGCCAAAGACATTGTGGACACTTGAAATACGTGCCTGGAAGGTCTTTTAAAGAAATGTTCCGTCATTGATAGAATTGCACGTTCACTACCTTCCAACATTGTGTTGACAAGTGAGGGTCAAACCGTGGAAGTGGGCGGGGGCGTGGAATCAGCAGGCAACTTGCCTAATATTTACCCAACAAGTGGTACCATGCACAAAGCCATTAGGCCCCAGCCTTTAATCACAGTCCCTCCCCAGGTGTCGGCTAATGCCCCTATTTTGGGATCCCAGCCAATGGCTTTGCCCCAGAAGTACCTACCGCCCCAGAGGAGGGTCATCCCTAGCTCATACAAACGTAACCTTCCCCCAGAGGCGTCTCCTCTGGTAGTGGTGTTTATTGGGGTAGACCCTCTTAGGGAAGGGGAACGGGAATCAACCAGGGACCTCATGGCTATAGTGAAGCCTTGGTGTGCTGAGAAATGTTGTGGGGAGAATATTGCAGATATGATTATTCACGCAAGGAGGGTGGGCTGGATTGGCAAACATCTGAAAATAACATATGGTGATTGCGTGGTCATAAATTTTTGCAGGGCAGATGTGGCGGATAGACTTTTTGGGATGGCTCGGCGATATCGACTAGGGACCGTCTAAGACCAGTTCCCCTAGGCTTCTTCTACCAACCCCCAACCCAACCTACACCAAAAATGAATTATCAAGACAGATGGCAGGGTTTGAGGGCAGCAGTGGTACGTAGAAACGCTAATGCTTGTATACAGTCACTATCAGCAATAGCTCCAATTGCCCCTTTGATAACGACCCAACAGGATTCCCAGGATGCAATCGAGGAGGGTGGGTTGACCTTGAGTAATCACTATGCCCCTCTGTCTAGTATGGATGATATGGATTGACTACCAAGTGTTAACTCCGATTACTGATGAATGCAGGGCAAATGGAGTTGTAGGCTGTAAAATTCTTAGTTGGAACGTCGCAGGCATTAGTTCAAAAATGAGCGACACTGAATGGGTCAGCTTTATCTCAGATCACAACGTTATTGCTCTACAGGAAACGTGGAACACCACGTCCCGATTTTGGCTGGACGGTTTCGTAGGTTTTTCCGTTGTGGCAAGCCCTAGTAATGTGGGTAGAGGAAGGGGGGGCCTCCTGACTCTTTTTTCACTTGATCTCAAGGGGTCACTGAAACAGATTAAATATGACTCCCCAAATTGTTTAATTGTGGAAAGGGAAATTAGTCCCACGAAGAGCACCCTGTTTATCAATTTCTATAACTCTGTTAACAAGGACTTTGGTGGGGACAATATTGCTAGATTGGATTTGTTTTTAAACTCAGTCAGTCAAAATACCCATATTAGCTATGACTTTGTGTTAATGGGCGATTTTAATATTCACCCTTGTGATTTTAGCTGTAGTCAAATGGATTGTATGGAGACATTGGACCTGGAGGGCCCTCATTTAGAGCACACTAAGGCAGGTGAAGAATTGGAAGATTTCCTAGCCAACTTTAACCTCTTTGAATTTAAGATGAGGGAGGGGGAATTTAGAATACCAACTTTTAAAGGGACAATGCCTGGGACTGTCATTGATTATATTTTTGTGACCCCTGTTATCCTCAACCGAACTATTCTTTATTGTACAGTCCCTTTAGTGATCACAATCCTGTCCTCTTGGTGGTGGGTTGGGGGGATTCCATGGGTCCCAAGCCGGGACAGGCCAGTCCTGGACCTGCTTTACGTTCAACTGATCAGGGCAGACGGCTGAAGTGGCCGAACGTGGTTCCTGGTGTTTTTTATACTGACATTGCTCCATTGATAAAGGACCAGATCACGATTTGCCAAAATCCATCATCACAAGGCCGTGACATCATGGATGCCTTTCAGTTGATATGTAGTAAAGTTTCTTCTAACCTCTCGGTTCAACGGAGGAAGGGAGATTCCAAACTCTGTCGATGGTTTGATCCCTCCTGCTCTAAAGCCCTTAAATCCCTAAAATCGGCTCTTAAAGTAAATCCTAGGGACAGGGCTTTGGTTGCAATTTTGCGGAAAGATTATAGGAAAGCTATTAAGAGTAGACAGGATCATATTAAGCAGGAGGCTTGGGAAAACTTAATCTCTACCGACATCTTACGGGACAGCAGGCAATTCTGGGCTGTAATTAACCACCCTTACTTCTCTGAGTCATCCAACCTAGATAGAGACTGTGTCATCCCTGATGACAAGTGGTTGGCACACTTTAGTTCCGTTTATGGAGTTAGTGGCACCATTACCCACCCACTTAACGTGTCCCTGTCGGAGGCCATGCCTTTGCACTTTAATAGTGCCGAGGTTGAGAAAGCAATCCGCGAAACCACCAAGAATAAAGCCCCTGGCCCGGACGGGGTACCGGCTGACTTCTACATACATTCGCCGAAATTATGGGCCGGTATCCTGGTGAATGTGTTCATAGCAGCAAATAGTACCCCCCTTCCATCTACATGGGTGACCTCTACAATTGTTCCCATATTTAAAAGGGCCAAAGGGATGACCCGGGGTGCTACCGGCCTATATCCCTTTTGGACTCTGCTATAAAGATCTTGGGCAGAGTCCTTTTGGCTAGGCTAAGGGACAGTTTTGGAAGGCTGTGGTGGTCTGGCCGACATCCAGTACGGCTTCAGAGAGAAAAGAGGCACGATTGAACAGTGCTCAAACTTACATCTGTTGATCTCCAAGTACACGGTGGCCAAGGAGGGGTCACTGTACTTAGCGTTCATGGACCTCTCCTAGGCCTTCGATTTGGTCAACAGGTCTAAGTTATGGGAAACCCTACCGAGGATGGGGATTGATGAGGCCCTGGTTGGGTTTATAGCCTCACTCCATCGGGAACTTTTCGCTGTAGTGAGGGTTACAAAAGAAGGAAGATGCACATCCCGATTTCACTCGAAGCGGGGAGTTAGGCAGGGCTGCATATTAGCCCCGCTGTTATTCACTATTTATATTAATGGCCTAGGCAACTACCTAGAGGGGGCTGCGAGGGACGTGCCGCGTGTAGGAGAAGTTAAGATCCCTGCTCTCCTATACGCGGACGATGCAGTACTTATAGCTCGTACTGGCGTCTGTCTCCAACAGCTTTTGGATGCTTTTGGTTCCTTCATGGACCAGCTTGATCTGAAGGTTAATTCCACTAAATCTCACACTATGGTCGCTGGACCTCAAAAGAAAAGGGCCATGGTGAAAACATTTTGGTGTAAAGGAGAGGTAGTCTCTAGAGTTCCCGTCTTCCCTTACCTTGGCGTGCTTTTTGACAGTAAGGGTACTTGGGGACCTCAGGTACGGGCCAAAAGCCTAGCTGTGACAAGAACATCAACGGCCATCCTGGGTTTCGCTAAAAGACTAGGTCATAGACCGATGGAAGCCATCTTAAAAGTGTATAACAGCAAATCCCTTCCTGTGGCTCTATATGGTGCACCTTTATGGGGCTACGTATGCTTGGATAAAATTCAGAAGGCAGAAAATAGATTCCTACGTTCTCTTTTGTGCCTTCCTCAATCAACACCAACTTTTTCCACTCATGCAGAGGTAGGATTGGACTATGTCCAGGATAGGCTGAGATTGGCGCCCCTAACATATTGGCTCAAGACATGGTTAAATACAGAATTGACCCTAAACCACTTGATTATGAAGGATGTCATGAGTCTGGAGCATAGTAGTACAATCCCATGGCTGGCCTATTTAAAAAAATCTTTCGGTGACCTGGGACGACCTGATCTATTTACTGACCCCTCTGGCATTACAAAACAGGATGTGGTTGCCACTAAAAAACAATTTATGTTAAGGGAAAGACTGGTTCGAGAAGAAATAGAATTGTTAAAGCCCACAGTTAGACGTCATTATTTGTTAGTTCACTCCCCTGCACTTGAACCTTATTTATGTTTTGTCACCAACCCATTTCATAGGTTTTTGCTAACAAAATTTAGGTTTAACCTTATCCACTTTTATTTGGGCAGTTTTAATTCTTGGATAAAACCAGAGTTAGCACCACCTTGTACTTGTGACAATTTTTCAGTTCAAGACACTATGCACTTTATTATTTTTTGTGACTTCTTCTCGGACCAGAGAAAAAAACATTTGTTACCCGTTTTAAGGGAAGCTGGCTTCTCCCAGGTGAGACCAGCCATGCATTTTCTACAATCATTGGAAAATATACGTATTACATTCTCCATGGCAAATTTTTTAGTGGCAGCGGCTAGATCAAGAAGACGCAAGAACTTTGTAATCCCCTATGTATAAATTGTTTTTATTTACTTTTACAAAAAACACTGTTTTTACTGTAACACTATGTCATATGAATTCGATTGAAATGAAATTGTTTAATTGTTTTTTAATTGTATATAATGTGTCTTTTATGCCCTTTGTATGATTTTTAACTACATCGAATAAAGTTAATTTGACTGACTGACACTGATTCACAGTCAGGTAAAGTCAAATATATGAATCTTTCACTGTCAATGTTACTGCTACATGTAAACAAACAATTTTCACAGTCATGTTGCCATTTATAAGAAAGGCCAAAAAGGTATTCAATATCTATACCTTCATCTTCCAATACAACAAGCATATACATTAGAAATTCCTGACAATCTTGCTGAATATTCTGCGTAAATCGAGTAGAACCAAAACATATGTCCAAATCATTTCGAATATCGAAACACTTTGTATTTTACTAATATCACTACTACATTTCTCATAAACAGAATACAACAACGAACAGAATCTGTTTTTCCGATTTTCAACAATTTGTTGTTGCAAACTTTCAAGAAAAAACCAACATTAATAACTACATTAGCATAGCAGTTGACAGAACTATTTTCAGACTGATAAGCAACATTCAACACTGTCCTTTGTCTTTTTACCTCCAATCACAACTTCATCTTGGTTTTTTTATTTCTCTACAACTTCACTACAGATATTCTCAAATCTTCTTTTTCTACCTACCACATGCTTTTCAAATACTGGATATTGACCTAGATTGGGTGCATATTCTCTTCTTAACCTAATATACTCTTTCACACAACTTGCATCTGCACTAATCTTTGTCTCATCAAAATCAATCAAATACCATCCAGATAAAGTTCTCACTCGAGACAAAGTAACATATGCCATACCCTCTTTAAACACAGTACTTCCAATATTCACTAAAACACTATCTACACTTAAACCTTGAGATTTATGAATGGTCACCGCATACGCCAAAGAAATTAGGAAACTGTTTTCTGCGAACATACAAATCTTTTACAAGCAAAAACCGAGCTGAACAACGACTAAATTGTTGTACTTCTTCAATTTCATCAAATTTGATTTTCAAAAATTCTATACCATCTTTATGTACATAATTAACAAAATCAACAATTTTACCCATTGCTCCATTTACTAAACCTTTTTCCACAAGCAAATTACGTCATAAGATTACCCTACAGTTTACACATGCATATAAATTCTTTTCTAAACCAGCAGTTTTACTTATCAATTTCTCTAAAGAATCCAATTTCCTCTTCAACTTTTTAGTCAAAATAATAGTGATTCCTTCATGTTCTATTTTATCAATAGCTTCCAATTTCATAATTTCTTAATTTTCCAACTTTAGCATTTCTTCATTGAATATAGAACATTCACGTAGTGTTGGCATTAGGCAGATTACAGATTTGTTTTCTGCCATTCTCATATATATATTCTCGGGGACAATATTTTCATTTGGAGACAAATTAGAAATGAATCGTCTCTGTAAAGCTTATTTGCCGTGTATATTCACTGTTCCAATTCTTATATCTTGAAGAATAGTTCCATAATCAGCATCATTTGCCTGTCTCCAAAAACTATGACGTATTTTCCTCCAAATAATACGTCATACTCTGTTTTAAGAATTTGCTGCATTCTTAAATGCACAAAGGCAAGCATTAAGTTTAATACCATGCTTACCTCATCAATAATGAGAAGTTTCATTTTCCTCAAGACTCTTGGAACTTCACAACAAGCTTCTCCAGATAGCTTGTGGTATTCTAATTTGTTTTCATGCTCTACTGGTAGCATTAATAAACGATGTAAAGTAATTCCTTTAATATTGTGGGCTGCTAATCCAGTTGGAGCAGTGACACCACGAGACAAATGCGACTCAGTTGTTTTCTGTTGAAAAGTTGTGATTACTTTAATTAAAAAACTTTTGCCTGTTCCAGCTTGTCCACTCACGTACATTCGGATAGGTTCAAATGATGAGCAAGAGCACTCTTTCTTCTCATGAAATAATCCATGGTCAATCTGTTCTCTCACTTGCTCATATATTTGTTTCTGCTCAATATTTAGTTGTTCTTCCAAGTTTCCTAAGTTTGTTACATCTTCTTGAGCTTGATACATTGCGGGTTCCACCTCTTCCATAGCAGTTGCTGCTTCATTTTGAACAATTGATTCTCCTAGTGGGTCCTGACTCAACGGAGCAAAAGTTTGACTGTCTTGAGAACTGTCTCTAGCAATCTCAGCTGCAATTGTAGCTTCTTGCTCAATTTCGTCGTTCAACATTTTCACATAATTAGCAAACACAGGACATTCTATAGTATCTTTACTTGCGTTGAAGGAATGTTCCTAGCTCTGAAAATCTCCAAGTAATTCCAATTCTGAATGCCACGGCTTGAAAAGTTGCAAAAGAGCTAAATAGTAAAATTCCCTTTTGTCAGGAGTTTCGCAACTCAGTTTACTGTGATTAATCAAATGTCCTTTTCTTTATTTCACCAAACATCCTTCAGAACCAACCACAGCATATATACCATTGTTCATGTTCATCCTCTGGTGCCCACTTTGCCCATGCTCACGCATACACTGTGATTATACCCCTATTTTGTACAATAAAGGCAGTCTATCAAGTCTCGTGGACTGTCGTTGTCATTCATGCTTGCGTACTACAAATGTGTATTCGTATATGCTTCTCATCAGTGGTTTCGGTAACATGACACTCCCCCTCCCTACGTCACGTCCCTTGCTGGTATTCCCCTCCAGACAGCCAATGGTTTGTGCCTTACCTGCGTCGTCGTCCATAGTGGGCCATGACTAGGACGTGGTGGATCGCGAAGAGCATCGGGAAAGCGTGTAGCGCTGGGTCCATGGTGGTGGTCAGCTTGCGGTGGGTATCTCTGCTATGTCACCTATGTTCGCTGTGGGGATTCCGCCGTGTTCAGACAGGTTGTTTTTCCGCTGCGGTTTTATGTGTGTTTTCCGCCATCTTGATTTGGGGGACGGTCTTAGACGTCAGTACGTACGGCGGGGCCTCCGGATGTGTTCCGTCCGCCACGTGGTCGTGTGTAGTTCGGCGGCAGTGCGTGCTTTTCCGTCGCGGACGGAAATTTGACACGTTTTCCTATCCTGATATGGCGGACGGAGTATCCGCGGCAGGCGGACACGGAAAAGGGTTTTTCCGCCTACTCCAGGGCCGCGGTGGCTCTTCCGTCCGCCATCCTAATGAGCCCCTTAATCTACACACATATACAAATAAATATAAAATCACATTTATTCCCACATTAAATCAAAACGAAACACACTTTTATATTGCTTGAACTTTTGAACCCTTTCCAACTGACAAACCTTTCAACCCTTCCCCCATTCCACATTCTGCCAGTTACCATAGAAACACTTCAGTAAACACCTAACTGAGCACACAGGTGAAAAGTTCATCATACATTGTTGCAAATTAAAACAGCAAGTGTGCTTGACTTGAGAATATACCAGCTTATCTTATGTAACGTTATTTTCTATCAGTTTTTCTTAACGAATAAAAATCAGGCTTTTAAAAAACAGAAACATGCATCCTAGTTTTGTGTAGAATGTTGTCAAACAACCAATCATTTCTTTTCTTTTTTCAAAACTGCATGTTGTTCGCCATTTTAGAAAAATCTTACTTTTCAAACTGCCATTTCATTTACTGAGACCATGTGAGTGCATCCAGACCTCTCTTCAAGATGTTTACAGTGTGGATTGTGGGACACAGCTATATTTTTTGGTGCCAAAGGTACGCAGAACAGAAAGAAATTAACAAAGACCTAGATTTACCAAATGTAGACATTAAATGGATTGGACAGAGAGGATTAAAGTCGCACCAATTGATGCCATTGGTGAAATCCTTTTTACATCTCCAACACCCTGACCTTATAATTGTGCACTGTGATGGCAATGACCTAGGCACTTTGACAGGGGTAGGTCTGGAAATGCTTATGAAGGACACCTTTGGACAATTGATGACACTTTTCCCCAAAACTGCCTTTGTCTATTCTAATAAATGCCAAAGGCAGAAATGGAACTGGTCCAACCACTATTGTCCACAGATTGAAAAAGCTAGGAAACATGTGAATAAATCTGTTTCTGCCTTTCTCCGAGACTATAGAATGGGGTCCATCTACCACAACAATCTGCATTTCAATATGCATGACATCTACAGGAGAGACGGTGTACATTTTACAGATGAGGGAAACAGAGTCTTCCTCTTGAACATTAGACTCTGCATTGGTACTTATTTGTAGGTACTAAAATCTCCCAATAAACACAAGGGCTCTTTTTAGGGCCACACAATATCTAAACACAAACACTTCATAAATATCTGAAAAATATTTTTCTTTTTCTTCCTTCAGTACGCTTATGGGACGATACGTGCATGGTACGCGTACGATAAATCTACCATAAAAAAATATACTCTATCACTAATTTTTTATAATCCCCGAGGACCCCAACCCCCGGGGCTCAAATACAATGTTGGGGACCGTGGGAGGAGCCCCAAGGCCCCCACTGTCCCAGCCGGCTCCCCACTTCCTTCAGGAGCCGGCATTGCTTTTCGTCACAGAAAGCAGCATACATGCTTACATTTTTCTTTCAAAGATGATTTCAAGAGTCATACATTTTATAAAATAATAAAGTACTGTACGCTAAAGGAGAAAAGTCAGCACAATTATGATAGAATAGAAAAAAAAATACACTCAACAAACTCGTAAGCAGAGTACACAGTTTAAGTTAAAAGCACCCTAACATAACTAGTTTTTGAAACACATTGTACAATAAAAGGTGTCACAAAATAGGCTACATGCATGGTGACTGTATCGTAACGTCACATAGAAAAAAGAAAGCCAATCAAAATTAGCATGAAGAACATAGACGTAAGTAGACAACAGCCAATCAAATTTTTTTCAAAATCTGCGGAAGGAAAGGGATTGGTCGCTAATACATTTTCTTATAATCCTTCACAACCAATCAAAAACAGGTGTAAAAAGTTTTTGTTTTTAACAAGTAAATCAGATATTTTGCCATTTACACGAAGCGAGAGGGAATTTTTAAAGATGTCTTGCTTTCGCAAGACCCCAAGAGGCTTGTTCCAAAAAAGTATGCACTTCACTGCCAGACCCCATTTAATGATTATCCAGGTTCTCAACTCAAACACGTCACAAATCATCTCTCATCACTTTGTCTTCTTTTTTAATGTATTGTATGAAGTAGAGTGCGTGACCCTATGCCCAGAGCCCTCGAAGGTTCTAGAGACTGCCACGCCCCACGCCCAGCTCCTGCAGTGTCCCGGCCCATCTCCCAACATTTAAAAGCCCTGGGGGGAGATTGTAAATTAATACTGAATACATTAGTACACGCCACTCTTACGCTACCAGGAAAACACAACAACAGTATAAGGCCCAAATTTCCATTGTAGTGATTTCTTAGTTGCAGGTCTAGTTGTCAGATCGACACACACACTCCCTCATGGCTGGTATACACCCACAGCACACCCATTCAGCACATCCGTCACTACACACGTGACCCTATGTATAAAAAAGATGGAGCGCACGTGTTGCACGCCATTTTAGAGTTGTTCCCAAAGTACCGAACAAGGGGGCCCACTACTACATGTGTGGCCTCTTTGGTCACTGAGTTAGTGGTGCCCGAAGCACTGAGAGGGTGAAGAACCTGCGATGATGATGATGGGAGCAGGAGTATGTCGTTAGCCATAGAGATATCAAGACTCTGCACCATATATGAGACTTCTTTGTTGGAGATCGCGACTACATCATGCAGAAGGTGTCTTTTCCATGAAAAGGTGAGCAGTGAGGCTTGAGTACGCATCGAAAGGAGTCACGGTTGTAGCAGACTACATACAAAACGCGACTTACCGTTTTAGACAAACGCACTCTTATATAGTGTATTAATTTACATGTATCCATTTTTTTCCCAATAGGAGGAACTTTTTTATAATCGCTGAAATGTCCGGAATATTACCAATACAAATAGTTCGTAGAAATGTGAGAAGGAACGTGTATAAAAGCGCAATATTATCTAACTCCCAATTATTATGGTAACAATTACCAATCATAACATCTTTCTTTTATTATCTTTTAGATGTAGAGCTTCAGGGTGCATTATGTCCAGCACGTGGTATAAAACACTGGTGACAGAAAGGTGAGCTGCAAGTATTGTTTTCAGTCACTCTCTTTTTTCTTCTCTTGTTTCATAAAAAAATTACACACAATGTTAACTACCTTTTTATCTTAAAGGTTGTGTTTTATAAATTGACGAAACCCCAGCAAAAAGAAACCTGCAAAGCTCTACTTTCGTGTATTCTGCGATGATGTGTAGCCATTGCAACAACGACTGAGAAGCCTGCTTCCACACGTGGTGCACCCTCTTTGAATGACGACAACGGCACAAGGTGAGCAAAGAAGCTTGTTTCCAAAAGAACAACAAGTTATCTGTGAAAGGAGAGAGTGCGTACCTCCGAACAGTGACAACAGATAGGTTACAACAGTCTGAGGAACATATCTATAAGCTTATTGCGCCACTTTAGTGACACTTTTAACGTGAAAACTGGTGCAAGAAGCTTGTAAATATGCATCTGACTTTTCAAGAAAAACTCTCAACTCCAGACTCTGCGAGTTAATGGGGTGCAATAGCGTAGGTATGCAATTTTAAGAACTCACATTAAAATTCACTTTTGTCAGAAGTTTCGCAACTCAGTTTACGGTGATTAATCAAATGTTCTTTTCTTTGCCTTCACCAAACATTCTTTAAAGTAATCATGACATATCGAGCAACAGCAATGGAATTGTCTGCAACGTATTGAATATACTTTGACGTGTAGAAGCAGAGTTGAATTGAAGTTGTGAACTCTGGTGGCCGCAGTGTGGCCACAGTGTTTATACAAGGTAAGCACAGCGGCCTAGATATACAAAGCCTCCTTTGGAATGCATTAGAAATAAGTCCGCGTATTTACAATCCCGTTGTGCCACTTTTGTGTCAGTAACGCAGTAGGCACTTCCATATAGACACCATTTGAACGTGGGACTATAACAGAAGTGACATGTACTAGGCACACTGCACACATAAAATCATAGTGTTACCTTCACTGATAATGCTTCACCTTATTTAGTCACATCTACATAACTTTAAACTCTTTTTTTCTTTTTTCTTTTGTAGATTACCTACCCAACGTCTTTTGGAGTCCACATCACAATTTGTTTATAATGCTGTTTTATTAAAGTTATTTTTCTAGTTGTTTATTATATTATCTTTAAGTTACGTTGACAGTTATTGTTGTTTTAATAAAAGTTATTAAAAAAAACTATATACTTGTTTTTTTTGGGGGGGACGGTCCACAACAAAAATAATATTTATAATTTGAAGTACTATAGTAAGATGTTTGACAGTAGGGTTGAAAAGTACTGGCTGTACAATAAATTATATTTTCTCTGGATGGACTACAACATAGAAAGGAAATCAAAGTAAAACAAAACAATGTGTACCACATTTACAAACCTCTTGCGACATTTTCGCGTGCTAACCTACCCCCCTACAAAATTAACTGTGTAGGCCTCAATGACGCCCCTCAAACCACAAAAACGACCACCCGCCGAAAATTTCTTTATTGTTTGAGGGAGGCTGCGTGGCCCACTACCTGATGCCCTGGAGTCCGCCACACCCAGACCCGATTCCTCCAGTGTGCTGGGGAGAAACAGCCATTACAACGCGGTCATAACCACGTGTGACCGTCACCACAAATTCATTAGCACGCATATGGCTTTACCACGCATGCCTTTACCACGCATGCTTTTACAACTACTATACATTTACCATGCATGATAAAGGCATAAGCACAGTAATGGCTTTGTGGTGACCTTCACACCTTGTAATGGCTATGCCTTACGTGCTTCAAATTAGTTTTTAGGTAAGCGTGTGACCAAGTCTGATAAGATCGGTGGCCAATGACAAACACCGTGGTGGCTGTGGCAGGAAATCTCATGGATCACAGAGAAGATAGGAGGGGGTAAATTGAAAGTAGCAGGTATAATAAAAAATAACAGAGGAAAACTATTAAAATGGTGGAGGACGGAGTATGTAATTAACATTTGACACCTCGGCAATACGTTTCAAATAAATATAGAATATGATTATTAATATAATACAAAAGTATAGCAGCGGATGAGGCACATGACCGGGCAGAAGAAAGCGGAAAATGTAATACCTGAAATGAGGAGAGGTTTGCTTGGCGAACTTGAAGAAAAACAAAGAAGCGTGGGCATGGCAACGAGGCTGCGCATGCGTAAAGAGTACAACTGGTGCAGAAAAAACCCGGAAAGTTTTACATACTATCATAGAAATATAGCTCTTTCTTTGACCAGTAAAGTTAGTTCTGAAAAGAATGTTTTTTATGAGCCCCAAAGCACTCACGGTCCCAGCCGGCTCCCCGCGTCCTTCGGGAGCCGGCATTGCTTTTCGTCACCCCGGGCACTGCAGAAGGCCGCACTGTAGGCACCCCCGGACACTGCAGAAGCCGGCACTGAAAGGTGGTGGTCCCCTGGGCCATCAAAGGCTCCAGGAAGGGGACCGCGCGGCCCCCTCCCAACATTTAAAAGCCCCGAGCGGTGGTAGTCCCAGGGCTGGGTGGTCCGTCCCCCCTATTTTCTATTTTAGAGCCCTGGGGAGGTTGCGGTCCCCGGGGCTCCAAGGGGGCCATGAGCCCCCCCGCATACATATAGTTAAAGAACCAGGGGATGGCGTTCCCCGGGGCACAGGGACCCCTCTGGGCCCCCCATTATGAAAAAAATGTGCCCCCAATATTTCCCCTCCCGGGAGCTAATTAACAATAAAGCGGTCTTTTTTTTCCCAAAACGCGTACCATACACGTACCACGCGATTTAAAAAAAAAAGAATTTGGGACTAAAGATCCACGTGAGACCCCTGAGCAGGCCTAGAGGGTCAGGATGTTTCTACCCTGCCCCCTTTCCTTATTTTTCAACTTTGTTTTACTGTTTTCTTGTGACTCGGTTCTACCGAGGCACAAGATGGCCACCAACACTTCCTGGTGTGGAGTGTTGCCAGACAGTTGACATTCAATCAACATGCAGCTCGTGCTCGTAATTGTACGGATTTCCGTACGCGTGCAGTACTTCGTCCCTAGATATCACTATGCTTTTACTTTTGATTTTCTCAAGAACTACTGAACAGATTTACACCATTTAACAAAAAGCACAATCTGCGAACTGAATTCTACCTCTCTGCCAAATTTTGTGTAATTCCATTCAGCCGTTCACGCTGTAGCCCTGGCTAAAGGTCCCTATGGAAAATTGACTGGGGAAAACATGTTACCCTACACAGGAGTATTTTTTTTTTAAAAGCCCCAGTGGTTGTCCCCAGTGTTTGGGGGGCCTTAGAGGCCCCCCACAGTTTAAAAAAGAAGCCCCGGTGGTGGCGGTCCCCAGGGCTTGGGGGGCCTTAGAGGCCCACAACAGATTAAAAAAGAAGCCCCGGGGAGGGCGGTCCCTGGGGCTTCAGGGGGCCATGTGCCCTCGCAAGCCACAGGGGTGGTGGTCCCAGGGCAGTGTGGGTGATTTGGGGCCCCTCCACACATTTTTTAACTGCCCCCGGCACCTGGTCCACCCGGGGGCTTAAATTAAATGAAGCGTGCGAGACAGCACTTCCGTTTTTTTTTGTGGCCGGATCCGCGGATCCAGGACACACCTGGCGATTTTTTACCAAACAAAATGTGCTTTTTGGGCCCCGGAGGTCCTTGTGGGACCCCTGAGCAGGCCCAGGTGGCCAGGGTGTTTCTACCCTGCCCACTTTTCTTGTTTTGTGCCTTTTTTTCTCTTTTTTTGCAAGATGGCTGCCAACACTTCCTGGTTTGAAGTGTTAACAGTCAATTAGCATGCAGCAGGATCCGTGATTCCTCCGCTCCTCCATATATCAATATGTTTTTGATTTTGAACAGATTTACACCATTCAACAAGAAGAGTTCATTCTGAACCAAGGGCTACCTTTTAGCCAAATTTGGTGTAATTCCAATCAGCAGTTCGGGCTGTAGCTGTGTCTAAAATTTCCTATGGGAATTAACATGGAGAAAACATGTTTTGGGACCACCTTTTTTTCTCAGCCCCCGCTTGCCGAACCACACCGAAACTTTTAAGATAGGAGCGGACCGGAGCGTGCAATACGTTTTGAAAATTTCACAAAGATTCGTCAACCGGCACCAAAGTTACTGGGAATAGAATGTTACGATTTGCCTATGGATTATAGGTCCTAACTATAACTACCTACTGACGACCGCCAGTAGGATTTATATATATATATATATATACCAAATGCTCTCTCCTACAAGGATGGAAAGCACAACACAGCTCCGGGTTGAAGTAAAAGTCTTTATTGATTTTCTGGCACACAGTGACCCCAGTCCTTGAAACGCTTGTGGCAGACGCGTTTCAGCCTTGATAAGCTTTCTTCAGTGCCGGTTCAATGGGCTCCTCATTATCCTTGGTGGTCAAACCAAATCAATGATGTTATAACCACCACTCCCAGTCAGGTGATTACTCGCTCCGCCTCTATCTCAATGATGTGTCAACATCTCACGTTTATCCTGCCAGGCAAACAGCATTAAGGGATTAGGACAAACCCAACACCTAGTGATGTCCCAATGAATATTGGATGTTGGGCCCCACACCAGCTCGAGTGCCCAGAGGGATACAAATGCGTTTGAGAACTGTTTCTCATGCACATCAATTTGCCTCCTTTCTCCCATTGCAGAATTCGAACCTCAGTAGTCCATCAATCTGCTGGGGTGGCAGCATGTATTGCAGTACGATACAAAGTCCAAAGATGCTGTTTTACCATGCTGCGCCTGAAAAAGAGGGCGTGTTGTGAAGCCACGACTGCTTGCTGGCGAAACATGAACCAAATGCTCTCTCCCGCAAAGATAGAAAGCAGGAAACAGCTCCGGAGTGCAGATATATATATTTATTTATATGTATATGCTTTAAATACTCTCATAAGAAAGAGCAAAGGTGGGCACTCCAGGCAAGTCAAAAGTATTTTTATTTCTTTAAATCTCCATCACCATGTCCGTATATAGTGCTGCTCTGCAGTTATAGTTAAGAAGGATCCCAGAGATAGGAATCCCTCTGATTTTTATAACTGTGCTACCATTTGACGAATCTCTACGAAGGTCTGCAGACTTATTGCTTTTTCTACATTGATGTATGACGCAAACATTTGTAGTGATTCATTAAGGAGGAGCACAGAAAAAATGGGTGTCCTAAAACGTGTTTTTGCACCAATGCATTTCCTACAGGGTTTGTACTGACCATAGCGGTAAAATGGCTGAATGGATTTTAATGAAAATTGGCAGGTCTATTCATTATGGTGTATTTTGGTCCTTAATGTAGTAGATGCAATTTTATAAAGTACTTTTAAAGTTATAAGGCACTAAAACATAGTGATATATTTGACCGCAGTATATTCCGTAGTAATTTTGCGGAATACCGCGTTACTTGCTGATTACAAAGCAGTATATGATTGGCTAATGACTGCATTTACAAAAGTAAAAGGCAGCATGTTTT
Organism: Lissotriton helveticus; assembly: GCF_964261635.1. Classification (NCBI taxonomy): domain Eukaryota; kingdom Metazoa; phylum Chordata; class Amphibia; order Caudata; family Salamandridae; genus Lissotriton; species Lissotriton helveticus. The sequence goes on from NC_136061.1 coordinate 729,057,475, forward strand.
TCAGCCCATACTTAATCTGCATTGTAGGTTTTAAGTGTAAATATAGTGTATTGGTGGTTCATAAGTGCATATGAAGAATTGAGGCATTTTAAGTAAGCATGTAAAGGTAGGTTAAAGTATTTTAATGCTTTCTATAGTTTAAGAAAGTTTACAAAGTACAGTGGTACAACCTAGAAGATACAACAGTATTTTCTTTTACTTAAATATCTTAAATATACACAAATACAGTGTAAGACAGTGTATTTAAATAAAAATGTATGAAGTGATAAGACCTAGAGGTATCTCTGACCACTCGCCAGTGGTATTGCTGTACACATATCTTCACAAGACTAGGTGACGTACCTACCACATCTACCCTGGCTATTTACAGGTCCCTAGCAATCAAAAAAGCCGTCATCTCCATGACAAAACACTACTTCCAGGAGAATGCTATGTCAGTCGACTTCCCAACTACTCTGTGGGAAGCGTACAAAGCGGATCTTATGGGGCAGGCCATTTTCTCTATTGCGGGGCACAAACGGGAGAAACAGCAGGAATTGCATGATCTAGAGCTAGCATTACACGACGCTGAAGCCCAATAATCTAGAGACCCAACGCCGGCTACATCCCAGAAATTACATCTTGCTCAGCAACTGCATAGAGCATTCCTCGCGTTTGACAGCCACCCAACACAAGATATATGAAACGGGCAACAAAGCATGGAAGCTTTTGGCATGGCTAGATAAAAGGGAACAGAATAATAGGTGGATAACGAGGATTCAGACAGAGGAGGGGCATATACAATAGTAACCACATTGTCACAACATTTTCAACAGGTGTATACGTCGTCCTCTGGGATGACAGTAGAAGAGGTGCTATCTTACATAAAAGATATTAACATGCCCAAGCTCACCCCAGACGCAGCCCTCAAACTTGAGGCGGACCTCACAATAGAGGAGCTGCAAGTGGCGATCGGGTTATTGCAATCAGGCAAAGAGACAGGACCCAACGGCATCCCTGATGAGCTCTATAAGAAGACGGCGGGGACTATTGCCCCACACCTACTGCACATGTGTACCGATTGCTTGCAGACGGGGGAGTTGCCGTTGGATTAGCGAATGGCCACAATAGTGGCGATACCCGAACCAGGAAAGCCTGCTGAAGAATGTACCTCATATCGCTCAATATCATTGATCAACGCGGAGGCCAAAATTCTGGCAAAACTGCTGGCGATCAGACTGACGCCACACCTTACGACCCTAGTCCATCTGGATCAGTTCGGCTTTATGCTAGGCAGAAATACTGCTCTAAACTTGAGGTGCCAGCACGGAGGGATGGCACGTATCCCATACCTTCAAGAACTGGCGGTCGCACTCTCCCTGGATGCTAACATAGTGTTTGATATGGTTGAGTGGCCGTTCTTGTTCGCGGTGCTTTATCACTTGGTGTTAGAAATGGGATTTCTGGTTGGCTGAGGCTTGCATCAAAGCCAGGCAGAAACCACCACTCGACTCAGGGCAAGGGAGTTACACGCCAAAGATAACCCCTGCTCACCCCCTTGGTAGCTTGGCACGAGCAGTAAGGCTTATCCCGGAGGCAATGTGTAAAGCGTTTGCGCACGCACCCACCAGCAACAACATCCCAGGCCCCCCCACAAAAGGAACCCCACACAAGGTTATATGAAAAATAACCTTTTTATTATCAAAACACATCAGATAGTAATCACACCACATACATTGTGCCAACTGGCACGGGCAATATTTACAAGGGATTATGTACACCTGACAGGGCTAGGTGGAGCATTGTCAGGATCAGGATGTCCGTCCATCACCACCCCCTTTTGTACCGCTTTGTTCGCCATGAGTTGGCAGGGCATGCTCAGACGTGAGTCCCTTGCTCACTTTGCCACTGGATTCAAGCAAGCCTGGCTGAAGACGGCTGAAATGCCAGAAACCGGTCCTAGAAAGCTTGTTTCCGGTCCAGGGAAGGCATGGCTTGGCAGTTCGGGCTGGACTGTTCCCATGAGGCACAGGGTCAGACTGATTTGCATATGTCCATGTCTGAACTGGCATGGCAGAGTGGGCTAAAGAACGGTGATGGATTTAACCCAGATCTGTTGACTGGGTCAATCAATCAATCATAAAATTTGTATAGCGCGCTACTCACCCGTAGGGTCTCAAGGCGCTGAGGGGGGCGGGTCACTACTGCTCGAACAGCCAGGTCTTGCATAATTTCCTGAAGGAGAGGTGATCCTGGGTCAACCGTAGGTGAGTGGGGAGGGAGTTCCATGTCTTGGCTGCCAGGTAGGAGAAGGATCTTCCTCCGACGGTGTATTTCCGAATTCTAGGGACGGAGGCGAGGGCGAGGCTGGCGGATCGGAGCTAGCGGGTGGGTGTGTAGAAAGTGAGGCGGCTGTTGAGGTACTTCGGGCCCAAGTCATGGAGAGCCTTGTGTGCGTGGGTGAGGAGTCTGAACATGATCCTCTTGTTGACGGGGAGCCAGTGCAGGTCTTTCAGGTGGGCGGAGATGTGGCTGCGGTGTGGGATGTCCAGGATGTGTCGTGCTGAGGCGTTCTGGATGCGCTGGAGTCTTTTCTGGAGTTTAGCTGTGGTTCCAGCGTAGAGGGTGTTTCCATAGTCCAGACGGCTGGTGACGAGGGCCTGGGTGACCGTCTTCCTGGTTTCGGTGGGGATCCATCGGAAGATCTTTCGGAGCATGCGCAGGGTGTTGAAGCAGGATGATGAGACTGCGTTCACTTGCTTGGTCATCGTGAGGGAGGAGTCCAGGATGACGCCCAGGTTGCGTGCGTGGTCCGTTGGTTTGGGTGCGCTGCCCAAGGCACGTGGCCACCAGGAGTCGTCCCAGGCAGAGGGCGATGATCCCAGGATGAGGACTTCCGTCTTGTCTGAGTTCAGTTTCAGGCGGCTGTTCTTCATCCACTCAGCGACGTCTTTCATCCCTTCATGCAGGCTGGTTCTGGCAGTGGCGGGGTCGTTGGTGAGGGAAAGGATCAGCTGGGTGTCGTCGGCATAGGAGATGATGTTGAGGTTGTGTTTGCGTGCGATGGCTGCGAGAGGGTTCATGTAGACGTTGAAGAGGGTTGGGCTGAGTGATGATCCTTGTGGTACGCTGCAGATGACTTTGGTGGCCTCGGATCTGAACGGGGGGAGGCGGACTCTCTGGGTTCTTCCGGCGAGGAACGAGATGATCCACTCCAGTGCCTTCTCTTGGACACCGATGTTGCTGAGGCGCTGCACTAGGGTGCGGTGGCAGACAGTGTTGAACGCTGCAGAGAGGTCCAGGAGGATGAGGGCCGCTGTTTCCCCGTTGTCGAGCAGGGATCTGATGTCGTCAGTGGCTGCGATGAGGGCGGTCTCGGTGCTGTGGTTGGCTCAGAACACGGACTGCGAGGGGTCGAGGGATCCATTCGTCTCGAGGAAGGTGGCAAGCTGTCTGTTGACGGTCTTCTCCATGACTTTGGTCGGAAAAGGGAGGAGCGAGATGGGGCGGTAGTTCTTGAGGTCGGTGGGGTCTGCTGTTGGTTTCTTCAGGAGGGCGCTGAGCTCGGCGTGCTTCCAGATCTCCGGGAAGGTGGCGGTGTTGAAGGAGGTGTTGATGATGTCCCGGAGTTGGTGTGCGATGATGGCCTTGTTGAAGAGGTGGTGGGGGCAGGGGTCGGTTGGTGATCCGGAGTGGATGGTGTTCATCGTGCGGGTGGTGTCTTCGGTGCTGTTCGGGGTCCAGGCGCAGAGGGTGGTGGTGGGGGGCGTTGGTTCGGTGGTTGGGTGCGTGGTAGGTGCGCCGAAGCTGTTGTGTATATCGGCGATCTTGCGGTGGAAGAAGGAGGCGAGTGAGTCGCAGAGGTCTTGCGCGGGGGTGATGTCGTTGTTTACGGCGCTGGGGTTGGAGAGCTCTTTGACGATGCTGAAGAGTTCCTTGCTGTTGTGGGCGTTGTTGTCCAGTCGTTCTGTGAATGCTGTCTTCTTGGTGGTGCGGATCAGCTGGTGGTGTTTGCGGGTGGCGTGCTTGAGGGCAGTCATGTTGTCTGTGGTCTGGTCATGACGCCAGGCTTTCTCGAGGGTGCGGCAGTTCTTCTTGGAGTTCTTGAGTTTGTCGGTGAACCAGGAGGCTTTCTTGCTGCCGGGTCTGCTGGGAGGGTTCTTCAGTGGTGCGAGGTCATTTGCGCAGTTGGTGAGCCACTGTATGAGGTTGCTGGCTGCTTCGTTGGGGTCCGTTGAGCTGGCGGGAGGGTTCTGGCAGAGGGAGGTGGTGAGCTGCTCGGTGGTAATCTTGCTCCAGCTCCTGCGAGGAATCTGTTGTGGGTGGTGGTGGTGGGTCGTTGTTCTTCTGAAGCTGAAGTGGATGCAGCTGTGGTCAGTCGAGTGGAGTCCGGTGGAGTGGCTGAAGGAGATGTGCTTGCTGGAGGAGAAGATGGGGTCAAGTGTGTGGCCGGCGTAGTGGGTGGGGGTGTTCACAAGTTGCTTGAGTCCGAGGTTGACGAGGTTGTCCAGCAGGGTGGTGGTGTTGCTGTCCTTGTTGTTCTCCAGGTGGAAGTTGAGGTCCCCTAGGAGGATGTAGTCAGCGGAGGGGAGGGCGTGCGGGCTGATGAAGTCTGTGATGTCTTCGCTGAATTGTGTGCGTGGTCCCGGGGGTCTGTAGATGAGGGTGCCTCTGAGGGTAGTCTTGGGATCGGTGTTTATCTGGAAGTGGAGTTGTTCGGCGGCGGTGAAGGTGTCGTCGGGGTTGGTCGTGATGTGGATGGTGTTCTTGTGTACGATGGCGATGCCTCCTCCAGTCTGGTTTACACGGTCCTTATGGATCCGTCCGGGATGGCTATGGCGATGTCAGGTGCTGAGGAGGCGTTCATCCAGGTTTCTGTAAGGAAGGCGACGTCCGGTGATGTTGTGTCGAGCAGGTTCCAGAGTTCGACGGCGTGCCTGTGGACGGAGCGGGTGTTGAGCAGGATGCACTTGAGGTGGTTGCTGCTGGTGCTCGGCTTGTCGGGTGCGGTGCAGGTCCGGAGGCAGGTGAATTTGCAGGCTTTGCAGGTGAAGGGTCAGTGGGTGCGTTTCGGGGTGGCTCGGTAGCAGGCGGTGGTTCGGCCGGCGTTGAGTGCGTTGAGGGTGGCGGTGTGTAGGTCAGTCGTGAGGTCTGGCGTCGTCGGGGGCCAGGGGTCCTGGCGCTGGGCGCAGTCCAGGCGCGGACGGGTGTAGACAGGCTTGCCTTTGGCGTGCCTTCGGCGCACAATCGGCACGCCCGCTGAGCGTGAACACTGCGCGTCTGCGCGGGTTCCATTTAAGGCGAAGTGGGAGGGAGGAGCAGCTGGGAGGCGGGAGCGGGGGGGCCAATGGGGTTGACATAGGTGAAAAGGGGTGGGGCCGCGAGGGAGCAGCGGCGGGAAGCGGGGAGCGGAGGGGGGTCACACTAGGGGAACAGTGTAAGAATACAAGGCGCAAAAACCTATTTACAAAAATGAAGCACTAAACATTAATCACAGTAGAAAACAGAACAATGACAGCTGGTGTAACGTCCTGGTGGTCTCAGGATCGGTAACAGACAATCACACAGAGGACACAACACTATAGTACGTATTGGGACTTTAATGAAGGTAAAAGAAATACAATAAGTCAACGAAAAGAGTCGCTGGAATCTTCCAGCCTTTATACGTTACCAACCCACAGCACGGATGGTCCTGACCGTCCTCTGCAAATACGCCGGTCCCGGCGTACACCAACAGAGGGCAGAAAACACAGTGGCCGAAAATGCCACTCGATATGCTGTGAGGGGCACGAGGAGTCTGTGGGTGAACAGAGGAGTCAGGGAGACACCCAGCCGGGGTCTCTACCTGTAGGGTGCAGCCGCTCGACCTCTTCCTCAGACTACACCGGGACGCTGAGTCACCTCCTGGTGTTGCGTCACCGATGCCCAAAACAAATGCAGCGATGGGATCGAGAGCAGCCGCTCGATCAACCATGGGGACCCCGCGGCTGTGACGCGGCAAACACCTCCCGGTGTGCGTCACAGCGGGTATCCCCTGAAACACGGGCAGGTCTGGGAGCTATGGCTCACACCAACTGGTTCCCGTTTGAATAGTTGTAACACCGCGATCACCTCCTGGTGTGCGTGTTAGCGTGAACTGCGGCAAGGTACTTGTAGGCACCAAGGCGGCTGGGAGCCACGGCTCCAACCAGCGTCTGTACTACAGGGCTTTGAATCCGCCGAGTCTATGCGGCTGTGAACGGAGGCCCGGTAGAGCTTCTGTGACTGAAACAGGGCGAGCTTGGCAAAACATGGCCCAGGGAGTAACGACTCGACCCACCTCCGTTCTTGCTTAGTGCTCCCGCTGCTTCTCTTCTCTCCGGAACGCCTCTTACAACGATGCGGGGATGTCGGTGGAAATCTCAATATCCGACAGCGTTCCTTTCCCAGGTTCCTCCTTTATGGGCGTGTTTTCCCTGCGTTATGCAACGGCTCTCCCGTTTGCATACCATCACTCGCTAAGCATCCTGGGAGTCGTAGTCCGTCTTCGCCGATCACGGCGTTTTCCCCCGCACGACGGGAATTCTTGACAACTGGGCACAGAGGGGCAAAAGCGGGAAAAAAACGGGCGCAAAATAGCGAGCAGCAGCAAGGGGGCACCTGAGGTCAGGGATGGACCTGTGGAACTGGGGGAGATCCCCACCTACAGCTGGAGAGCCGTGCAGTGTGGGGGTGTCCTGGGTGTGAGTGTTTGATTGGTTCAGATGCTCCGTCCATCACAACCCCCTTTTGTACAGCTTTGTTCGCCATAAGTTAGCAGGGTATGCTCAGATGTGAGTCCCTTGCTCACTTTGCCACTGGATTCAAGCAAGCCTGGCTGAAGACGGCTGAAATGCCAGAAACCGGTCCTAGGAAGCTTGTTTCCGGTCCAGGGAAGGCATGGCTTGGAAGTTTCGGGCTGGACTGTTCCCATGAGGTACAGGGTCAGACTGATTTGCATATGGCCATGTCTGAACTGGGTTGGCAGAGTGGGCTAAAGAACGGTGATGGATTTAACCCAGATCTGTTGACTGGGTGTGAGTGTTTGATAGTTCAGATGCTTCGTCCATCACCACCTGCTTTTGTACCGCTTTATTTGATATAAGTTGGCAGGGTATGCTCAGACGTGAGTCCCATGCTCACTTGCCACTGGATTCAAGCAAGCCTGGCTGAAGACGGCTGAAATGCAAGAAACCGGTCCTAGGAAGCTTGTTTCCGGTCCAGGGAAGGCATGGCTTGGCAGTTCGGGCTGGACTGTTCCCAAGAGGCATAGGGTCAGACTGATTTGCATATGGCCATGTCTGAACTGGGGTGGCAGAGTGGGCTAAAGAACGGTGATGGATTTAACCCAGATCTGTTGACTGGGTGTGAGTGTTTGATAGTTCAGATGCTTCGTTCATCACCACCCGCTTTTGTACCGCTTTATTTGATATAAGTTGGCAGGGTATGCTCAGACGTGAGTCCCTTGCTCACTTGCCACTGGATTCAAGCAAGCCTGGCTGAAGACGGCTGAAATGCAAGAAACCGGACCTAGGAAGCTTGTTTCCGGTCCAGGGAAGGCATGGCTTGGCAGTTCGGGCTGGACTGTTCCCAAGAGGCATAGGGTCAGACTGATTTGCATATGGCCATGTCTGAACTGGGGTGGCAGAGTGGGCTAAAGAACAATGATGGATTTAACCCAGATCTGTTGACTGGGTATACGTGTTTGATTGGGTCAGATGCTCCGTCCATCACCACCCCCTTTTGTACCGCTTTGTTCAACATAAGTTGGCAGGGTATGCTCAGACTTGAGTCCCTTGCTCACTTTGCCACTGGATTCAAGCAAGCCTGGCTGAAGACGGGTGGAATATCAGAAACCAGTCCTAGGAAGCTTCTTTCCGGTCCAGGGAAGGCATGGCTTGGCAGCTCGGGCTGGACTGTTCCCATGAGGCACAGGGTCAGACTGATTTGCATATGGCCATGTCTGTACTGGGGTGGAAGAGTGGGCTAAAGAACGGTGATGGATTTAACCCAGATCTGTCGAATGGGTGTGAGTGTTTGATTGGTTCAGATGCTCCGTCCATCACCACCCCCTTTTGTACCGCTTTGTCCACCATAAGTTGGCAGGGTATGCTCAGACGTGAGTCCTTTGCTAACTTTGCCACTGGATTCAAGCAAGCCCGGCTGAAGACACCTGAAATGCCAGAAACCGGTCCTAGGAAGCTTGTTTACGGTCCAGGGAAGGCATGGCTTGGCAGTTCGGGCTGGACTGTTCCCATGAGGCACAGGGGCAGACTGATTTGCATATGGCCATGTCTGAACTGGGGTGGCAGAGTGGGCTAAAGAACGGTGTTGGATTTAACCCAGATCTGTTGACTGGGTGTGAGTGTTTGATTGGTTCAGATGCTCCGTCCATCAACACCCCCTTTGTCCCCTTTGTTGGATATAAGTTGGCAGGGTATGCTCAGACGTGAGTCCCTTGCTCACTTGCCACTGGATTCAAGCAAGCCTGGCTGAAGATGGCTGAAATGCCAGAAACCGGTCCTAGGAAGCTTGTTTCCGGACCAGGGAAGGCATGGCTTGGCAGTTTCTGGCTGGACTGTTCCCATGAGGCATAGGGTCAGACTGATTTGCATATGGCCATGTCTGAACTGGGGTGGCAGAGTGGGCTTAAGAACGGTGATGGATTTACCAAGATCTGTTGACTGCGTGTAAGTGTTTGATTGGTTCAGATGCTCCGTCCATCACCACCGCCTTTTGTACCGCTTTGTTCGACATAAGTTGGCAGGGTATGCTCAGACGTGAGTCCCTTGCTCACTTTGCACTGGATTCAAGCAAGCCTGGCTATAGACAGCTGAAATGCCAGAAACCAGTCCTAGGAAGCTTCTTTCCGGTCCTGGGAAGGCATGGCTTGGCAGCTTGGGCTGGACTGTTCCCATGACGCACAGGGTCAGACTGATTTGCATATGGCCATGTCTGAACTGGGGTGGCAGAGTGGGCTAAAGAACGGTGTTGGATTTAACCCAGATCTGTTGACTGGGTGTGAGTGTTTGATTGGTTCAGATGCTCCGTCCATCAACACCCCCTTTGTCCCCTTTGTTGGATATAAGTTGGCAGGGTATGCTCAGACGTGAGTCCCTTGCTCACTTGCCACTGGATTCAAGCAAGCCTAGCTGAAGATGGCTGAAATGCCAGAAACCGGTCCTAGGAAGCTTGTTTCCAGACCAGGGAAGGCATGGCTTGGCAGTTTGGGCTGGACTGTTCCCATGAGGCATAGGGTCAGACTGATTTGCATATGGCCATGTCTGAACTGGGGTGGCAGAGTGGGCTAAAGAACGGTGATGAATTTAACCCAGATCTGTTGACTGGGTGTAAGTGTTTGATTGGTTCAGATGCTCCGTCCATCACCACCCCCTTTTGTACCGCTTTGTTCGACATAAGTTGGCAGGGTATGCTCAGACGTAAGTCCCTTGCTCACTTTGCACTGGATTCAAGCAAGCCTGGCTATAGACAGCTGAAATGCCAGAAACCAGTCCTAGGAAGCTTCTTTCCGGTCCTGGGAAGGCATGGCTTGGCAGCTTGGGCTGGACTGTTCCCATGACGCACAGGGTCAGACTGATTTGCATATGGCCATATCTGAACTGGGGTGGCAGAGTGGGCTAAAGAACGGTGATGGATTTAACCCATATCTGTTGACTGGGTGTAAGTGTTTGATTGGTTCAGATGCTCCGTCCATCACCACCCCCTTTTGTACCGCTTTGTTCGACATAAGTTGGCAGGGTATGCTCAGACGTGAGTCCCTTGCTCACTTTGCACTGGATTCAAGCAAGCCTGGCTATAGACGGCTGAAATGCCAGAAACCAGTCCTAGGAAGCTTCTTTCCGGTCCTGGGAAGGCATGGCTTGGCAGCTTGGGCTGGACTGTTCCCATGACGCACAGGGTCAGACTGATTTGCATATGGCCATATCTGAACTGGGGTGGCAGAGTGGGCTAAAGAACGGTGATGGATTTAACCCAGATCTGTTGACTGGGTGTGAGTGTTTGATTGGTTCAGATGCTCCGTCCTTCACCACCCCCTTGTGTACCGTTTTGTTCAACATAAGTTGGCAGGGTATGCTCAGACGTGAGTCCCTTGCTCACTTTGCAACTGGATTCAAGCAAGCCAGGATGAAGGCGGCTGAAATGCCAGAAACTGGTGCTAGGAAGCTTGTTTCTGGTCCAGGGAAGGCATGGCTTGGCAGTTCGGGCTGGACTGTTCCCATGAGGCACAGGGGCAGACTGATTTGCATATGGCCATGTCTGAACTGGGGTGGCGGAGTGGGCTAAAGAACAATGATGGATTTAACCCAGATCTGTTGACTGGGTGTGAGTGTTTGATTGGTTCAGATGCTCCCTCCATCACCACCCCCTTTTGTACCGCTTTGTTCACCATAAGTTGGCAGGGTATTCCCAGACATGAGTCCCTTGCTCACTTTGCCATTGGATTCAAGCAAGCCTGGCTGAAGACGGCTGAAATGTCAGAAACCGGTCCTAGGAAGCTTGTTTCCGGTCCAGGGAAGGCATGGCTTGGCAGTTCGGGCTGGACTGTTCCCATGAGGCACAGGGTCAGACTGATTTGCATATGGCCATGTCTGAACTGGGGTCGCAGAGTGGGCTAAAGAACGGTGATGGATTTAACACAGATCTGTTGACTGGGTGTGGGTGTTTAATTGGTTCAGATGCTCGGTCCATCACCACCCCCTTTTGTACCGCCTGGAACTATACTGCGGCACAGGTTGGAGCCTTCTGGCTCTGGAAACATGAGGCGAGGATGTAGGCAAGAACAGGGCCCCCCTCCGGACCCCTTTAAGAAATAGACGCCCCCCTGTAGCACAGGGGGGCATCTCCCAGGACAACTCTTCGCCACTTGTGGAGCACGCTGGCTCCTAATATCATCATGCCCGCTGGTGGGCCCACTCAGGGCTCTAAGACAGAAGGTGCCCCCTGTTGGAGCCACGCATGCTCAGATACAAAGATGCAGAACGTCGGAGCGGCCCACTGCCATCCGGGGCCACTCAGGAAAACTGGCACCCCTATGGTGCCTGGATGCATAGCGGGGCACGAGCTCTGTACACAACATGCTCCGACCGTGGGGGCAGCCCTCTGTTAAGCGGGGCTGCCCGGAAGAGGAGTACCGGTCATGTTTTCTGCCCCGCCCTCACTCACCAGCTCGGGTAGGCTCGGGGGCGGCTTCCTGCAGCACGACGCGGGGCTCTCTCCTTCATCCCGGGAGCCCCGCGCTGCTATCGGCGGCCTCGGCCAATGCTGCTCCATTTCGCCCGGGCCCCCTCCTGGGACCCGGAGCTCTCTTGCCTGCTACTGCGCGGCTCTCCCCTTCACTCGGGAGCCTTGTGACGTTTGCCGTCCGGCGGCCCCGCCCACAAACAGGCGGGCCGCGGGCGGCTATGTCGGCGGCGATTCTCGGGGGCAGTAACGAGGGGTGGGCACCCTCGGTATGCAAATAAAAAAGAAGCGGGGTGGGCACCCGCTAAGGCACAGAAATAAGCCGGGTGGGCAGCCGCTCTAGAATTGATTAAATAAGCCGGGTGGGCACCCGTGCTGGCAGGAAAGGAGGGGGGAATCCCTACGAGCGGGATTCCCTCAGCCCGGGCTGCAGCTCAGCACTGCTCAGCCCCCAGGCTCTCCCTCACTGGGCCAAGTAATACAGCAGAAATAAAGAAGGCAAGGTCCAGGAAGTCCTGGGCATCAGGAGGGGCAATGCAGGGCCCAGGGGCCAGCACATAGGGCACTCCAGCAAGGAGACAGCCCCCATGGCGGTCCCTCCTGGGCCCCAGCAGCAGCCAGCCCCCTCCTGTTAGGATCCATCAAGAACTCCAGGCATCCAGGGGCAGGGCAGGGCCCAGGGAGGCAAGCCTTCCCCTGGGCCCCAGCAGCAGCACGCCCCTGGTAGATTCAAGTCAGGAAACAAGAACATTTTACATGAGGTCACAGTCTCTTTTTACACACATTTCCTTTGTTGTCAAAGGTGCAGGCAAGGGGCGAACCAGATGCAACTGGTTCTTGAGGTCTTTGTTTTGCTCAGCCCCTCTCACTATTCACAGGATGGGTCAGAGACATCTGACACACCACAGGGGGTGGAGCCAGCATTGTAGAGGGAAGGCCCAGCCCTATTCAGAGCCCAGGGGCACTCCTCCCACCCATCTGGATGTAAATCTCTCTATTCACCACTGGGGCACACCCATCCTGACTCCTGGAGCCAGGCACACCAGCCAGCTCCAGCAATCACAAGCCAGACAGTCAATTCACATTCACTGCACAGACAGGCCACCTTCTAGAAGTGGCACTTCCACACTAGACACAATAAATCTTCTCACATCATCGCGCAGCCTTCAATCTCACGAGCCCGCACATACCAAACTCGACCCTGCACTCCCCACACATCAGGAACTACCATGGGCACACATATCCCCCATGCATTCCTATTGGAGGGCAGGCCAATCTCACACACGCACTCAGAGAGCGTACGCACTTTACACTGGGACACAGTGTCAAAGTGCGCAAAGACCAGAAATCGCTATATAAAAAGGCAAAAAGTTAAGGAGTGAACCCGCCAGAAGGGCCAAGTCCAACACTTGGGCTTCGGCCCCAAATTCTGCGCGTGGGTCCGTCTCTTATACACCAATCCGGTAGCTCATGTAACGGCTAATGGACACATCTCCAACGACTTTCCTCTGCCACTGGGCACCAACCAAGGCTGTCCTCTATCCACGCTGCTTTTTGCACTGGTACTTGAGCCATTGGCGACGTGGATTCAATGGGAGCCAATGATATGGGGTATCCGATGGACGGAAGGGTGGGAAGACTGCATCTCATTGTATGCGGACGACGTCTTATTGTATATGGCATCTCCCAAGCGTTCCATACTGGTCTTTCTAAATATATGTGAACTCTTTGGACGGGCGTCAGGCTACACTATAAACTGGTCCAAATCTATACGATATGTCTTACACGGCCCCCCATTGCTGCTTCCCAAAGCATGCCCACTCGTGATCACGAACGAGGCGTTCAAATATTTGGGGATCTACATCACAGCTAACCCAGACAACTTCTTCCAAAAAAAACTGTTGCCAACGCTGGAGCATCTTAAACGGGACACAACACATTGGGGAACGTTGCCGCTAACACTGTTGTTTAAGGCAGCTCTCTTTAAAATCATGGTGATTCATCGTTTTGTATATGCACTGGAAAATATGCCGTTCCTGGTGCCTCCAAGCTATTTTAAAGCGATAGCGGCCCAGGTTTCCAGCCTGTTATGGGGACAAAGACCGGCGCGCAAAGCGCAGGCCAAGTTGGTTCGTGGCTGGTACGATGGGGGGATAGGGCTCCCGAATATACAGTTATATTACTGGGCGGTGCAACTAAAAGTGGTCAACCAGTGGATACATGCTCCTTAGGCAGACCCTGTATTTAAGGCAGACGGATTGTTATTGGGAACAGGAAATATGTTATCTGCCCTCTACGATAAGAAGCAAACCAAGTCACTAATAGGGCCCGCGAAACATACGGTTACTATATGGCATGCTGCACAGGTTAGACTGGGCTGGCAAGGAATAATAACCCAATTCACCCTCCTTTGGGACATGAAACAACTGGGACAGCTTAGGAATAGTAAGGGGTTTACTCAGTGGGACTCTATTGGCGTTTCCAAGGTGGGGGACATGTGGCACAAGGGGGAAGTAGTAACATTTGAACGCCTCCAGCACAAATATGAGGTAGCACCTGCAGAAATCTTTAGGTACACGCAAAAAAAGCATGCTCTGACAGCAGCCCTGCCGCCAGGTACCGAGGTCCCGGAAGCTTCGCCTCTCAAAGATAGATTGCTGATGGACTGCATGCATAAGCGGGCCATGTCATTCACTTACCGGAAATTAATTAACAACCTTACGGATCCCACGGCATCTCTTAGGGAAAAATGGCCACGGGAGCTAGGTGACATTGACGACACAGCATGGTAGGAGGCACTGGCTTCACCGAAAGAGGTGGGCATACCCTCATGCCTTAGGTTGGTACAGCTTAAAATTCTGCATCTGGCCTATTACACCAGAGTCACCATGTATAAAATAGGTAAAATATCACACCCATACTGTCTCAGGCACTGTGGGGAGGAGGGTACCTTTTACCATACCATATGGCACTGCCCAAAGATTATGGAATACTGGGCAAAAGTGATGAGTACGATATCACAATCGTTGGAGGTGTCGTTGACACCAGAGCCCAGGAGATGCTTGTTAAATATGTGGGAACCCAATGACCTTATACACCCTGTGCAAGATTGGGCCACGCTGGGGATAATGATTGCCAAACGAAACATGGCGCAGAAATGGGGGGCAATGGAAGTGCCGACACTCACCGCATGGTGTAAAAACATGGACACGACAACGGTAGCAGAGAGAACGGTATTTATCAATCAAGGTTGTCCTTGAAAATGGAGCAAGATCTGGGGGGCCTAGAACGCATTCAGGGGAAATATCTGTGAACCACCTCAGGAGCAGGCTGATGAAGGCTTGGCAGATGATCTCTAGGGAGTATGGCTTATATGACATACGGGGTTCTGTTTACGAATATGATGTTTCAATTATCAATGTGACAATGTACTGGGAATGTAATTTGCTAGATCTTAATGAGTATGTATACCATCTGGAAAAATTAAGCCTTGTTGATGTTGAGTATAATAAAAAGAATTTTAAAAAATGTATGGAGTACCACGGTAGTACCTAGAAAGAAGAGGTACTTACAAAAATTAAAAAAGATTCATTTTGTAAAAACATTAAAAATACAATGTATTGCACTATTTTTCACAAATATAGTGCCAGATGGTAAAATCATTGGGAATATCGATATTCTAATTGCGATTCACTCCTAATCGCAATTAGGAAATCAGTTTTCCTAATGTATGAAACTCATTGACTTTCATTTAGGGATTCTTTGTGGGTCGTGATTCAACCTACCTCGTGAATAATAATGAGGTAGGTTTGCTGCTGAGACCCATGAGGAATCACAGCCATCAAAGTGATGGTGGTCTGCTGAGGTCAGCAGACCCCTATGTCTGTGATTGCTTTTTAATAAAGCAATTTTTATTTCTTAAATGAAACCCATTTTCCTTAAAGGAAAACAGGATGTGTTTAAAAAGGAAAAAGAAATCATTTGTTTCATTTTTTAAAAGCATGCAGTGGTCCATGGTCAACATTTTTTCAACATTCTCAAACTTATTGCGAATGGGTTACAAATACTTTTGAAATGATGATAAAGCATTACTAATTTGCAACCGGAATTCGGTCATAAAACAGTAATAAATACCATAACCGATTCGATATTTGGAAGGGATGCTCAAAGCATGGTCCTTCCAAATAAAGAATTGCAAATGCAAAATGGGATTTGGTAGCAAGTTACTGAATCACATTTTGCATTTGTACGTTTCAAAAAGTATTTAAACATTTTTCTGCAAATCCACCATTTACGACAGGAAAAATGCTTTGTACATCTAGCCCGTAGGGTATTACAGTGTATTATAGTGTATTTTAATTTATTTACATATAAAACAATTTTCCTCTGTAACTACTGCAGTAATTTCTGAATACTAGTGTGGTATTTTTTTCAAAATATATTAGGTAATAAAACTACTTTTCCTTACCTCTAGATACTTACCTAAACTGCTTCATTTCTTGCTATGCACTTATAATATAGTACTACACTATATTTTCACTTAAAACCACAAGGCTAACTGTGATCTAAACAATATAGCTGTGTTTTACTTTTGTAAGGGCTTTTATTACCTGATCACATACTATTTTTGTGCATCATGGACCTGATTCACAATGGTAAATTTACACTTTTGTGTAAAGTTACCATGGTTTGATATTCACAAAGGTATTTTACTGGTAGTACACTTACGAGTGTAGAGTTCCGCAACTAAAAAGATGAGCATGTCTTATCTTTTTATGTGTGGGACTCCACAGTTATAAAGATACTAGCAGCCCGACCCGACGTTGTCCGCGTATGAAATAGAATGTGTGTAATGTGTGTATTTGGCAAGGGCAATTTATTTTAAAATCTCGCGGTAGACAACATTTTATGTTTCATTAGAATAGGGACAGAGAAGGCCCTGCTGCAGCCCTGGTTGATGTTAGCAGGCACGTGTAATTGGTGTAGTGATCCGCCGCCTGAGCCCGGCTACAGCCCTGGTTGATGTTAGCAGGCACGTGTAATGTTGTTAAATGAGAGAGTTATCAGCCGCGGGTAAATCCGTTTAATGAGAGAGTTGAGGGACAGCGAGTAGGAGAGGCTGCCGTAATTGTCCCCTCAGACACGCTCATTTGCGTGTTCCCCCGCTTGAGGCCCAGATGCAGGCCTGATTGATGTTAGCAGGCACGTGTTCCCCCGCTTGTGGCCCAGCTGCAGCACTGGTTGATGTTAGCAGGCGTGTGTAATTAGTGTACTGATCCGCCGCCTGAGCCCAGCTAGAGCCCTGGTTGATGGTAGCAGGCGCGTGTAATTTCGTTGAATGAGAGAGTTCAGTAACAGCGCGCAGGAGAGGCTGCAGTAACGTTACTTACCAGGCCTCCAGGTGAACGCGTTTGTCACGCCTCCAGCAAACGGCCACAACAGACGATCTTCTGATTAATGTACGACCCACATGGCATGAAGGGTGGATCGTAGCACCCGCCCCCAGCGTGCCCCTTCATGCGGCGCAATTGCGTTCACATGGCATGAAGGCCGGACACACGCCCCCAGCATGTCACGCCCCCAGCGTGTCATGGCCCCAGCGTGTCACGCCCCCAGCATGCCCTTTGATGCTGCACAGCAACGTAATTGGCGCTTGTATGTATGACTTACATGGCATGAAGGGCGGACACACGCCCCCAGCGTTGTCACGCCCCCAGCGTTTGTCACGCCCCCAGCACACGTCCACAGCTCACGATGTGATGGCCCTACCACACGCCCCCAGCGTTAGTCACGCCCCCAGCCCACACCCACAGCAAAACGCAGATACGCCCACAAGGGACTACTTTGCTGGCACGGTTCTTTTACCTTTTAAATGTATAGAGCAGTTGGCCTAACGGCTAAGGCGCTCAACCTCGGACCTGGGGATCTGGGTTTGAGTCTTGGTAACGACGCCAAACATCCTGTGATTCTGGGCAAATCACTTAATCTCCCCGTGCCTAACAAAAATGAATGTGTGTCCTCATGTAACGTAACTGGTGCTATGTAAAGCGCTCTGATACCTGATTCAGTTCGGGTCAAGTTCGCGCTATATAAAACTCTGCAAAAAAATAAAATATGGTGGCCGTCTGCATAGCCTATGCCCTTCTGCTGCAACTGCCCTTTCCAACGCTGTATTGGGTGTTGTGATTGGTGCTGTGGTTACTGAGATTACCCGCCTCAAAGGTTTGGGCTCTCTCTTTATAATATTAGTATGGACTACTCATAAAATACCTTTGATAAAAGCAGACTATTGTAAAGTTACACACATGTGTAAGTTTACCTTTGTGAATAAGGCCTGCAACTTTAAAACTACTTATCAAATGTATATCTACTACCAAAAAGGACCCTCCCAATCCCATAATCCATATTCACTCAGTCCACTACACTGTATGCTATTACACTCCATGCAACTCCACTCTACGTCATTTCACATTACACCACACTATGCCATTGCACTCTACGCCACTCCACTCCACTCTACGCCACTGCGATTTATGTCACCCACTAAAAGACACTCTACACCACTGCACCCTGTGCCACTCCATTACACTCTACTCCACTATATTGCACTCTACACCACTCCACTTTACACCACGCCACTCTATGCCACTGCACCCTATGACTCTCCATTCCATTTTATGCCATTACACTCTACATCACTCAACTGTACTCCACTCTATGCCACTGCACTCTATGTCTCTCCACCTTAAGCCACTCTACCCTATGCCACATCACTCCACTTTACACCACTTCACTCTATGCTTTGCCACTCCATGCCACTCCACTCTATGCCACTTTACATCACTCCACTCTACGCCACTCCATTCTATGCCACTTCAATTTAAGCTATTAGACTCTATGCCCCTCCACTTGATGCCACTCAAATGTACACCTATCATCTCTACACCACTCCACTCTAAGCTACTCAACTCTAAGTACTCCACTCTAAGCTACTCAACTCTAGGACACTCCAATCCACTTCACTCTGTTCACCATGCCACTCTGTGCCACTCCACTCTCAGACACTCTACAAAACTCTCCTCCACTGTTATCTATGACCCTCGACTTAACAACACTTCACTGTGATTTGAACACTTTTTCATTTAAAATAAAAAACATTGAAATTCAATTAAAAAAACAAAGATTTACGCTTATAATTGTGAAAAATGTATTCATCTTTCTACACAAACCAAACTTAAACTACACAAAAATTAAAAATTCCAGGTAGAATGAACTGCTTATACCCTTTCATAATACATCACTTATACCATGTGAAATCATGGCATTCATATCAACATCTCAAATGACTTAGTTTGTGAGAAGACTGTATACTGGGAAAGTCAGTAATACAAAAAAGCTCTGTATATGAAATTCTTACTGTCTTACCGTGCCCTCAAGATCATTTACCTTTACATTTGTTGTTATTTATAAGAGGTTTCATCTTCCATTTGTTATCTAATATGCTCTCTAGACTAAGGGGCTCATTAGGATGGCGGATGGAAGAGCGACCGCAGCCCTGGAGTAGGCGGAAAATGCCTTTTCCGTGTCCGCCAGCCGCGGACACTCCGTCCGCCATATCAGGATAGGAAACAGTGTCAAATTTCTGTCCGCGACGGAAAAGCACGCACCGCCGCCCAACTACACCCGACCACGCGGCGGATGGAACACATCCTGAGACTCTGCCGTACGTACTGACGTCTAAGACCGTCCCCCAAATCAAGATGGCGGAAATTACACATAAAACCGCAGCGGAAAAACAACCTGTCTGAACACGGCGGATTCCCCACAGCGAAGAAAAGATACATAGCAGAGATACCCACCACAAGCTGCTCGCCACCATGGACCCAGCGCTACACGCTTTCCCGATGCTCTTCGCGATCCACCACGTCCTAGTCTTGGCCCACCATGGACGCCGACGCAGGTAAGGCACAAACCATTGGCTGCATGGAGGGGAATACCTGCAAGGGTCGTGACGTAGGGAGGGGGAGTGTCATGTTACCGAAACCACTGATGAGAAGCAAATAGAAATACACATTTGTAGTACGCAAGCATGAATGACAACGACAAACCACGAGACATGATTGACTACCTTTATTGCACATAATAGGGATATAATCACAGTGTATGCGTGAGCATGGGCAAAGTGGGCACCAGAGCATGAACATCAGAGGCAGCAGATCAGAGGGCAGAATGCAGTATCAGAACAGCAACAGGGCATTGTGCCCAACAGAGCAGGTACATCAGAGGCAGCACGTGAGAGGGCAGAATGCAGTATCAGAACAGCAACAGGGCATTGTGCCCAACAGAGCAGGTACATCATTGGCAGTAAACGAGAGGGCAGAATGCAGTATCAGAACAGCAACAGGGCATTGTGGACAACAGAGCAGGTACATCATTGGCAGCACGTGAGAGGGCAGAATGCAGTATCAGAACAGCAATAGGGCATTGTGGACAACAGAGCAGGTACATCATTGGCAGCACGTGAGAGGGCAGAATGCAGTATCAGAACAGCAACAGGGCATTATGCCCAACAGAGCAGGTACATAAGAGGCAGTAAATGAGAGGGCAGAATGCAGTATCAGAACAGCAACAGGGCATTGTGGACACCAGAGCAGGTACATCAGAGGCAGCATGTGAGAGGGGCTAAGTGCATCAACAGTCCATTGCACTGGACAGGTCCATCAGAGGCAGCACGTGAGAGGGCAGAATGCAGTATCAGAACAGCAACAGGGCATTGTGGACAACAGAGCAGGTACATCAGAGGCAGTAAACAAGAGGGCAGAATGCAGTATCAGAACAGCAACTGGGCATTGTGCCCAACAGAGCAGGTACATCAGAGGCAGTAAACGAGAGGGCAGAATGCAGTATCAGAACAGCAACAGGGCATTGTGCCCAACAGAGCAGGTACATCAGAGGCAGTAAACGAGAGGGCAGAATGCAGTATCAGAACAGCATCAGGGCATTGTGGACACCAGAGCAGGTACATCAGAGGCAGCACGTGAGAGGGGCTAAGTGCATCAACAGTCCATTGCACTGGACAGGTTTATCAGAGGCAGCACGTGAGAGGGCAGAATGCAGTATCAGAACAGCAACAGGGCATTGTGGACAACAGAGCAGGTACATCAGAGGCAGCACGTGAGAGAGGCTAAGTGCATCAACAGTCCATTGCACTGGACAGGTCCATCATTGGCAGCACGTGAGAGGGCAGAATGCAGTATCAGAACAGCAACAGGGCATTGTGCCCAACAGAGCAGGTACATCATTGGCAGTAAACGAGAGGGCAGAATGCAGTATCAGAACAGCAACAGGGCATTGTGCCCAACAGAGTAGGTACATCATTGGCAGTAAACGAGAGGGCAGAATGCAGTATCAGAACAGCAACAGGGCATTGTGGACAACAGAGCAGGTACATCAGAGGCAGCACGTGAGAGAGGCTAAGTGCATCAACAGTCCATTGCACTGGACAGGTCCATCATTGGCAGCACGTGAGAGGGCAGAATGCAGTATCAGAACAGCAACAGGGCATTGTGCCCAACAGAGCAGGTACATCATTGGCAGTAAACGAGAGGGCAGAATGCAGTATCAGAACAGCAACAGGGCATTGTGCCCAACAGAGTAGGTACATCATTGGCAGTAAACGAGAGGGCAGAATGCAGTATCAGAACAGCAACAGGGCATTGTGGACAACAGAGCAGGTACATCATTGGCAGCACGTGAGAGGGAAGAATGCAGTATCAGAACAGCAACAGGGCATTGTGGACAACAGAGCAGGTACATCAGAGGCAGCACATGAGAGGGGCTAAGTGCATCAACAGTCCATTGCACTGGACAGGTCCATCATTGGCAGCACGTGAGAGGGCAGAATGCAGTATCAGAACAGCAACAGGGCATTGTGCCCAACAGAGCAGGTACATCATTGGCAGTAAACGAGAGGGCAGAATGCAGTATCAGAACAGCAACAGGGCATTGTGCCCAACAGAGCAGGTACATCATTGGCAGTAAACGAGAGGGCAGAATGCAGTATCAGAACAGCAACAGGGCATTGTGCCCAACAGAGCAGGTACATCAGAGGCAGCACGTGAGAGGGCAGAATGCAGTATCAGAACAGCAACAGGGCATTGTGCCCAACAGAGCAGGTACATCATTGGCAGTAAACGAGAGGGCAGAATGCAGTATCAGAACAGCAACAGGGCATTGTGGACAACAGAGCAGGTACATCATTGGCAGCACGTGAGAGGGCAGAATGCAGTATCAGAACAGCTATAGGGCATTGTGGACAACAGAGCAGGTACATCATTGGCAGCACGTGAGAGGGCAGAATGCAGTATCAGAACAGCAACAGGGCATTATGCCCAACAGAGCAGGTACATAAGAGGCAGTAAATGAGAGGGCAGAATGCAGTATCAGAACAGCAACAGGGCATTGTGGACACCAGAGCAGGTACATCAGAGGCAGCACGTGAGAGGGGCTAAGTGCATCAACAGTCCATTGCACTGGACAGGTCTCGGAGGCAGCACGTGAGAGGGCAGAATGCAGTATCAGAACAGCAACAGGGCATTGTGGACAACAGAGCAGGTACATCAGAGGCAGTAAACGAGAGGGCAGAATGCAGTATCAGAACAGCAACTGGGCATTGTGCCCAACAGAGCAGGTACATCAGAGGCAGTAAACGAGAGGGCAGAATGCAGTATCAGAACAGCAACAGGGCAGTGTGCCCAACAAAGCAGGTACATCAGAGGCAGTAAACAAGAGGGCAGAATGCAGTATCAGAACAGCAACAGGGCATTGTGGACACCAGAGCAGGTACATCAGAGGCAGCACGTGAGAGGGGCTAAGTGCATCAACAGTCCATTGCACTGGACAGGTCTATCAGAGGCAGCACGTGAGAGGGCAGAATGCAGTATCAGAACAGCAACAGGGCATTGTGCCCAACAGAGCAGGTACATCAGAGGCAGTAAACGAGAGGGCAGAATGCAGTATCAGAATAGCAACAGGGCATTGTGCCCAACAGAGCAGGTACATCATTGGCAGTAAACGAGAGGGCAGAATGCAGTATCAGAACAGCAACAGGGCATTGTGCCCAACAGAGCAGGTACATCAGAGGCAGCACGTGAGAGGGCAGAATGCAGTATCAGAACAGCAACAGGGCATTGTGCCCAACAGAGCAGGTACATCATTGGCAGTAAACGAGAGGGCAGAATGCAGTATCAGAACAGCAACAGGGCATTGTGGACAACAGAGCAGGTACATCATTGGCAGCACGTGAGAGGGCAGAATGCAGTATCAGAACAGCTATAGGGCATTGTGGACAACAGAGCAGGTACATCATTGGCAGCACGTGAGAGGGCAGAATGCAGTATCAGAACAGCAACAGGGCATTATGCCCAACAGAGCAGGTACATAAGAGGCAGTAAATGAGAGGGCAGAATGCAGTATCAGAACAGCAACAGGGCATTGTGGACACCAGAGCAGGTACATCAGAGGCAGAACGTGAGAGGGGCTAAGTGCATCAACAGTCCATTGCACTGGACAGGTCTCAGAGGCAGCACGTGAGAGGGCAGAATGCAGTATCAGAACAGCAACAGGGCATTGTGGACACCAGAGCAGGTACATCAGAGGCAGCACGTGAGAGGGGCTAAGTGCATCAACAGTCCATTGCACTGGACAGGTCTCAGAGGCAGCACGTGAGAGGGCAGAATGCAGTATCAGAACAGCAACAGGGCATTGTGGACAACAGAGCAGGTACATCAGAGGCAGTAAACGAGAGGGCAGAATGCAGTATCAGAACAGCAACTGGGCATTGTGCCCAACAGAGCAGGTACATCAGAGGCAGTAAACAAGAGGGCAGAATGCAGTATCAGAACAACAACAGGGCAGTGTGCCCAACAGAGCAGGTACATCAGAGGCAGTAAACAAGCGGGCAGAATGCAGTATCAGAACAGCAACAGGGCATTGTGGACACCAGAGCAGGTACATCAGAGGCAGCACGTGAGAGGGGCTAAGTGCATCAACAGTCCATTGCACTGGACAGGTCTATCAGAGGCAGCACGTGAGAGGGCAGAATGCAGTATCAGAACAGCAACAGGGCATTGTGGACAACAGAGCAGGTACATCAGAGGCAGCACGTGAGAGGGGCTAAGTGCATCAACAGTCCATTGCACTGGACAGGTCCATCATTGGCAGCACGTGAGAGGGCAGAATGCAGTATCAGAACAGCAACAGGGCATTGTGCCCAACAGAGCAGGTACATCATTGGCAGTAAACGAGAGGGCAGAATGCAGTATCAGAACAGCAACAGGGCATTGTGCCCAACAGAGCAGGTACATCATTGGCAGTAAACGAGAGGGCAGAATGCAGTATCAGAACAGCAACAGGGCATTGTGGACAACAGAACAGGTACATCATTGGCAGCACGTGAGAGGGCAGAATGCAGTATCAGAACAGCAACAGGGCATTGTGGAGAACAGAGCAGGTACATCAGAGGCAGCACGTGAGAGGGGCTAAGTGCATCAACAGTCCATAGCACTGAACATGTCCATCAGAGGCAGCACGTGAGAGGGGCTAAGTGCATCAACAGTCCATAGCACTGAACATGTCCATCAGAGGCAGCACGTGAGAGGGCAGAATGCAGTATCAGAACAGCAACAGGGCATTGTGGACAACAGAGCAGGTACATCAGAGGCAGCACGTGAGAGGGGCTAAGTGCATCAACAGTCCATAGCACTGAACATGTCCATCAGAGGCAGCACGTGAGAGGGGCTAAGTGCATCAACAGTCCATAGCACTGAACATGTCCATCATTGGCAGCACGTGAGAGGGCAGAATGCAGTATCAGAACAGCAACAGGGCATTGTGGACAACAGAGCAGGTACATCATTGGCAGCACGTGAGAGGGCAGAATGCAGTATCAGAACAGCAACAGGGCATTGTGCCCAACAGAGCAGTTACATCATTGACAGTAAACAAGAGGGCAGAATGCAGTATCAGAACAGCAACAGGGCATTGTGCCCAACAGAGCAGGTACATCATTGTCAGTAAACGAGAGGGCAGAATGCAGTATCAGAACAGCAACAGGGCATTGTGGACAACAGAGCAGGTACATCATTGGCAGCACGTGAGAGGGCAGAATGCAGTATCAGAACAGCAACAGGGCATTGTGGACAACAGAGCAGGTACATCCGAGGCAGCACGTGAGAGGGGCTAAGTGCATCAACAGTCCATAGCACTGAACATGTCCATCAGAGGCAGCACGTGAGAGGGGCTAAGTGCATCAACAGTCCATAGCACTGAACATGTCCATCAGAGGCAGCACGTGAGAGGGCAGAATGCAGTATCAGAACAGCAACAGGGCATTGTGCCCAACAGAGCAGGTACATCATTGGCAGTAAACGAGAGGGCAGAATGCAGTATCAGAACAGCAACAGGGCATTGTGGACAACAGAGCAGGTACATCATTGGCAGCACGTGAGAGGGCAGAATGCAGTATCAGAACAGCTATAGGGCATTGTGGACAACAGAGCAGGTACATCATTGGCAGCACGTGAGAGGGCAGAATGCAGTATCAGAACAGCAACAGGGCATTATGCCCAACAGAGCAGGTACATAAGAGGCAGTAAATGAGAGGGCAGAATGCAGTATCAGAACAGCAACAGGGCATTGTGGACACCAGAGCAGGTACATCAGAGGCAGCACGTGAGAGGGGCTAAGTGCATCAACAGTCCATTGCACTGGACAGGTCTCGGAGGCAGCACGTGAGAGGGCAGAATGCAGTATCAGAACAGCAACAGGGCATTGTGGACAACAGAGCAGGTACATCAGAGGCAGTAAACGAGAGGGCAGAATGCAGTATCAGAACAGCAACTGGGCATTGTGCCCAACAGAGCAGGTACATCAGAGGCAGTAAACGAGAGGGCAGAATGCAGTATCAGAACAGCAACAGGGCAGTGTGCCCAACAAAGCAGGTACATCAGAGGCAGTAAACAAGAGGGCAGAATGCAGTATCAGAACAGCAACAGGGCATTGTGGACACCAGAGCAGGTACATCAGAGGCAGCACGTGAGAGGGGCTAAGTGCATCAACAGTCCATTGCACTGGACAGGTCTATCAGAGGCAGCACGTGAGAGGGCAGAATGCAGTATCAGAACAGCAACAGGGCATTGTGCCCAACAGAGCAGGTACATCAGAGGCAGTAAACGAGAGGGCAGAATGCAGTATCAGAATAGCAACAGGGCATTGTGCCCAACAGAGCAGGTACATCATTGGCAGTAAACGAGAGGGCAGAATGCAGTATCAGAACAGCAACAGGGCATTGTGCCCAACAGAGCAGGTACATCAGAGGCAGCACGTGAGAGGGCAGAATGCAGTATCAGAACAGCAACAGGGCATTGTGCCCAACAGAGCAGGTACATCATTGGCAGTAAACGAGAGGGCAGAATGCAGTATCAGAACAGCAACAGGGCATTGTGGACAACAGAGCAGGTACATCATTGGCAGCACGTGAGAGGGCAGAATGCAGTATCAGAACAGCTATAGGGCATTGTGGACAACAGAGCAGGTACATCATTGGCAGCACGTGAGAGGGCAGAATGCAGTATCAGAACAGCAACAGGGCATTATGCCCAACAGAGCAGGTACATAAGAGGCAGTAAATGAGAGGGCAGAATGCAGTATCAGAACAGCAACAGGGCATTGTGGACACCAGAGCAGGTACATCAGAGGCAGAACGTGAGAGGGGCTAAGTGCATCAACAGTCCATTGCACTGGACAGGTCTCAGAGGCAGCACGTGAGAGGGCAGAATGCAGTATCAGAACAGCAACAGGGCATTGTGGACACCAGAGCAGGTACATCAGAGGCAGCACGTGAGAGGGGCTAAGTGCATCAACAGTCCATTGCACTGGACAGGTCTCAGAGGCAGCACGTGAGAGGGCAGAATGCAGTATCAGAACAGCAACAGGGCATTGTGGACAACAGAGCAGGTACATCAGAGGCAGTAAACGAGAGGGCAGAATGCAGTATCAGAACAGCAACTGGGCATTGTGCCCAACAGAGCAGGTACATCAGAGGCAGTAAACAAGAGGGCAGAATGCAGTATCAGAACAACAACAGGGCAGTGTGCCCAACAGAGCAGGTACATCAGAGGCAGTAAACAAGAGGGCAGAATGCAGTATCAGAACAGCAACAGGGCATTGTGGACACCAGAGCAGGTACATCAGAGGCAGCACGTGAGAGGGGCTAAGTGCATCAACAGTCCATTGCACTGGACAGGTCTATCAGAGGCAGCACGTGAGAGGGCAGAATGCAGTATCAGAACAGCAACAGGGCATTGTGGACAACAGAGCAGGTACATCAGAGGCAGCACGTGAGAGGGGCTAAGTGCATCAACAGTCCATTGCACTGGACAGGTCCATCATTGGCAGCACGTGAGAGGGCAGAATGCAGTATCAGAACAGCAACAGGGCATTGTGCCCAACAGAGCAGGTACATCATTGGCAGTAAACGAGAGGGCAGAATGCAGTATCAGAACAGCAACAGGGCATTGTGCCCAACAGAGCAGGTACATCATTGGCAGTAAACGAGAGGGCAGAATGCAGTATCAGAACAGCAACAGGGCATTGTGGACAACAGAACAGGTACATCATTGGCAGCACGTGAGAGGGCAGAATGCAGTATCAGAACAGCAACAGGGCATTGTGGAGAACAGAGCAGGTACATCAGAGGCAGCACGTGAGAGGGGCTAAGTGCATCAACAGTCCATAGCACTGAACATGTCCATCAGAGGCAGCACGTGAGAGGGGCTAAGTGCATCAACAGTCCATAGCACTGAACATGTCCATCAGAGGCAGCACGTGAGAGGGCAGAATGCAGTATCAGAACAGCAACAGGGCATTGTGGACAACAGAGCAGGTACATCAGAGGCAGCACGTGAGAGGGGCTAAGTGCATCAACAGTCCATAGCACTGAACATGTCCATCAGAGGCAGCACGTGAGAGGGGCTAAGTGCATCAACAGTCCATAGCACTGAACATGTCCATCATTGGCAGCACGTGAGAGGGCAGAATGCAGTATCAGAACAGCAACAGGGCATTGTGGACAACAGAGCAGGTACATCATTGGCAGCACGTGAGAGGGCAGAATGCAGTATCAGAACAGCAACAGGGCATTGTGCCCAACAGAGCAGTTACATCATTGACAGTAAACAAGAGGGCAGAATGCAGTATCAGAACAGCAACAGGGCATTGTGCCCAACAGAGCAGGTACATCATTGTCAGTAAACGAGAGGGCAGAATGCAGTATCAGAACAGCAACAGGGCATTGTGGACAACAGAGCAGGTACATCATTGGCAGCACGTGAGAGGGCAGAATGCAGTATCAGAACAGCAACAGGGCATTGTGGACAACAGAGCAGGTACATCCGAGGCAGCACGTGAGAGGGGCTAAGTGCATCAACAGTCCATAGCACTGAACATGTCCATCAGAGGCAGCACGTGAGAGGGGCTAAGTGCATCAACAGTCCATAGCACTGAACATGTCCATCAGAGGCAGCACGTGAGAGGGCAGAATGCAGTATCAGAACAGCAACAGGGCATTGTGGACAACAGAGCAGGTACATCAGAGGCAGCACGTGAGAGGGGCTAAGTGCATCAACAGTCCATAGCACTGAACATGTCCATCAGAGGCAGCACGTGAGAGGGGCTAAGTGCATCAACAGTCCATAGCACTGAACATGTCCATCAGAGGCAGCACGTGAGAGGGCATAATGCAGTATCAGAACAGCAACAGGGCATTGTGGACAACAGAGCAGGTACATCAAAGGCAGCACGTGAGAGGGGCTAAGTGCATCAACAGTCCATTGCACTGGACAGGTCCATCATTGGCAGCACGTGAGAGGGCAGAATGCAGTATCAGAACAGCAACAGGGCATTGTGCCCAACAGAGCAGGTACATCATTGGCAGTAAACGATAGGGCAGAATGCAGTATCAGAACAGCAACAGGGCATTGTGCCCAACAGAGCAGGTACATCATTGGCAGTAAACGAGAGGGCAGAATGCAGTATCAGAACAGCAACAGGGCATTGTGCCCAACAGAGCAGGTACATCATTGGCAGTAAACGAGAGGGCAGAATGCAGTATCAGAACAGCAACAGGGCATTGTGGACAACAGAGCAGGTACATCATTGGCAGCACGTGAGAGGGGCTAAGTGCATCAACAGTCCATAGCACTGAACATGTCCATCAGAGGCAGCACGTGAGAGGGCAGAATGCAGTATCAGAACAGCAACAGGGCATTGTGGACAACAGAGCAGGTACATCATTGGCAGCACGTGAGAGGGCAGAATGCAGTATCAGAACAGCAACAGGGCATTGTGCCCAACAGAGCAGGTACATCAGAGGCAGTAAACGAGAGGGCAGAATGCAGTATCAGAACAGCAACAGGGCATTGTGGACAACAGAGCAGGTACATCATTGGCAGCACATGAGAGGGCAGAATGCAGTATCACAGCATCAACAGGGCATTGTGGACAACAGAGCAGGTACATCATTGGCAGCACATGAGAGGGCAGAATGCAGTATCAGAACAGCAACAGGGCATTGTGCTTAACAGAGCAGGTACATCATTGGCAGTAAACGAGAGGGCAGAATGCAGTATCAGAACAGCAACAGGGCATTGTGGACTACAGAGCAGGTACATCAGAGGCAGCACAAGTACGTGTCCCAACCAACCCGTCCCAGGGACCACAACAGTGCAAGGCTGTTCTCAATGGACAATGGACACACCATGTGAAATAACATGTGAGTGAAGTGATCAGCACCTCACATCACAGAATCAGGTGGACTGCGTGAACTACCTACCTCGGACACACTGCCAGCACCAGAAACAGGAGTGTGAGACACAGCCACAGCCCGAGTGACAGACACATGGGCCACAGACCCAGACACACTGCCAGCACCAGAAACAGGAATGTGAGACACAGCCACAGCCCGAGTGACAGACACATGGGCCACAGACCCAGACACACTGCCAGCACCAGAAACAGGAATGTGAGACACAGCCACAGCCCGAGTGACAGACACATCGGCCACAGACCCAGACACACTGCCAGCAACAGGAATGTGAGACACAGCCACAGATGTAGTGACTGACACGTGAGCCACTGACCCAGACAGACTGCCAGCACCAGAAACAGGAGTGTGAGACACAGCCACAGATCTACTCACTGACACATGAGCCATAGACCCAGATACACTGCCAGGACCTGCAACAGGAGAGGGCACAACTGAGACTGTGCTACTACATGATGCATGACAGCAAACAACAGACACAGTGGCACTATCTGATACATGAGAGTCAACTGCACCTGCGCCACTGGGACCACTGAAATGATGAGCCACAGGGCTGTATGGGCCAGGAGGCAGGGTGGCCCTGGGAGCTGGGGATAGCTGACCTTGAGCAACATCGGGGTGGGCAGGTGTCAATGGTGTGTGTCTGCGTTGTGTGAGTGCACCCTGGACAGGACAGGACTGGCAAGTGGTGGTGACTCTAAACAAATATCACCCACCATAGGTGGAGCATCTGCAGCCGGGGATCGGGTTTCTGGGGACGTGCTGGAGCCTGCTTGTCGTTTGCTGTGTGCCTGCCGCCTGGACTCAGATTCATGTGTAATGGGGGATGCAACAACAGGGGACTCCTCTGCTTCTGACTGGCCTGGATGGGAGTGGAGGTATGGGGGGGCTCCGCCGCGGAGACATCTGTTTGGCGTTCATTCGAAAACATCAGCCGCAGTGCAGCCAGGGGTGATGTATGCCTGTCCTTGACTGCGCCATTGTCCATGGTAGAAGCCTTGTCCGTAGGAAGTGCCTTATCCGTAGGTGGAGTGTTGTCTCTGGATTTTGCCTGTGCCTTGTTCGGTGCCCTGTTCCTGCCAGCAGACTTGTCGTCTGTGGTGTACCTGTCTCCAGTAGACACCTGCTCTCTGTGTGTGTCCCTGCCCTTGGGAGATGGACCTTGCTCTGTTGTGTGTCTGTCCTTGGGACTCTCCCTGCTCTTAGGATGTGACTTTGTCTTTTGACTGTCCCTGTCCCTGTCCTTGGGAGTGGCCCTTTCCTCTGTTGTGGGCCTGCCCTTGGGACTCTCCCTGCTCTTAGGAGGTGCCTTTGTCTTTTGACTGTCCCCGTCCCTGTCCTGGGGAGTGGCCCTTTCCTCTGTTGTGGGCCTGCCCTTGGGACTCTCCCTGCTCTTAGGAGGTGCCTTTGTCTTTTGACTGTCCCCGTCCCTGTCCTTGGGAGTGGCCCTTTCCTCTGTTGTGGGCCTGCCCTTGGGACTCTCCCTGCTCTTAGGAGGTGCCTTTGTCTTTTGACTGTCCTTGTCCCTGTCCTTGGGAGTGGCACTTTCCTCTGTTGTGGGCCTGCCGTTGGGACTCTCCCTGCTCTTAGGAGGTGCCTTTGTCTTTTGACTGTCCTTGTCCCTGTCCTTGGGAGTGGCCCTTTCCTCTGTTGTGGGCCTGCCCTTTGGACTTTCCCTGCTCTTTTGAGGTGCCTTTGTCTTTTGAGTGGCCTTGTCCAAGGGACTGTCCATGGACTTGTGAGTATCCCTTGCCTTGGGAGTACCTTTTGTGTTGAATGCCTGTGTAGCATGTGAAGGCATGTCCCCCAACAACACTTGTGGATCCTGTGTGTGTACTCCAGTGTATCTGACGATGTCTTCGTGAACAGATTTTGCTGACCTAGGGGATGGTGTCTGTGCCCTCCGTGCCCTGACGTGCTGTCTGACGCTGCTTCTAGTGCAATAACCTGTATTAGAGTCCTGGTCAGAATATTCACTACCCCCTGAGACATCCAGTGGTGTAGATGGGGAAACAGAAGTAGCACCCTGTCCATGCGACTGTACTATTGCAGATGACACACTGCTTGCCAATGACTGCAATGTCCTGTGTAGACCAGCAAGATCGCCATGCATCCCTTCCATGAGTGCCACCACCTGCCCCAACTTCCTATCATGGGCACACTCACGTACAGAAGGACAAGGATTCCCTAATTCCATAGCTGACAAAGTTCTTGTAGCCCCCATCCTGCAAACGGCCCACCTCTACCAGTCATCCTCACATTACATAAGCGTTGGTGGCCGTGACACATGTACAGCATGCGGACAGGGCAGGAGCACGTACATCTGCACACATGTCTTGCCATGGGGCCACGGACCACTACGGCATGTGCTTCAACACTCAACTACTAAGCAAGTGGCGTGTCAACATGCCGGACCTGGATGTCAAATTACACCCACCCAATGGGACCAACATGGCATCGCAGAGATACATACGCACCACGGAACTCAATACTGTGTCTGTGCACCAATACATGTATTGCACTCCCAAGTATCCTACACAGACAGTATGCTCACCGCTAGTTTGCTGTTGATCGACACTCAGCCGTTCGGACAGGTCAGGATGCGTCACAGCAATGATACGGTGCATGAGAGGGGTCATGGAGCGTCGGGCCAGATGTGGCGTCCTTGGAATCATCCCCAGTGTCACTTCCACTACATTCTTGTTCAGCCTGGAAATGTCGTCCCAGCGTTTGTGGCAGTGTGTATGTCGTCTGTTGCACACCCCCAATGCCCGTACTTCACGTGCAATGCTCCTCCACACGTCCTTGCGAAGGTGCAGCTTGACCTACCATGATGGGAGACAAAAGGGTGTAAGTCAGTGGACAGTTGGCCGGTCACACAGATAGGGGCAACACGTATCTGTCATCCGCCATGCACAATCCAGAAAATATGTCGAGCCCACACTACACAGCTAAGATTGCAGTAGCCAGGAGTCATTGGCCCCCTCATGCACACCAACATGTCCCACACTGCACTTACCACCTGTAGGGGTGCGCCGTAGAGCCGTCCATAGTTGCGGAGCACACCGTCCACGAGGACATCAAGCTCCGCGGCGGTGAAGGGACGAGACTGGATCTCTTTGGCTCTCGACATGGCAAGATCACGTAGTATGGCACTAGAGCAGCAGTCGGTGGTCAGCTCAGCAGCAGGTCGAGGTGATGGTCACAGGCAGCAGTCGGTGGTCAGCTCAGCAGCAGCAGCAGGTCGAGGTGATGGTCACAGGCAGCAGTTGGTGGTCAGCTCAGCAGCAGGTCGAGGTGATGGTCACAGGCAGCAGTCGGTGGTCAGCTCAGCAGCAGCAGCAGGTCGAGGTGATGGTCACAGGCAGCAGTCGGTGGTCAGCTCAGCAGCAGCAGCAGGTCGAGGTGATGGTCACAGGCAGCAGTCGGTGGTCAGCTCAGCAGCAGCAGCAGGTCGAGGTGATGGTCACAGGCAGCAGTCGGTGGTCAGCTCAGCAGCAGGTCGAGGTGATGGTCACAGGCAGCAGTCGGTGGTCAGCTCAGCAGCAGCAACAGGTCGAGGTGATGGTCACAGGCAGCAGTCGGTGGTCAGCTCAGCAGCAGGTCGAGGTGATGGTCACAGGCAGCAGTCGGTGGTCAGCTCAGCAGCAGCAGCAGGTCGAGGTGATGGTCACAGGCAGCAGTCGGTGGTCAGCTCAGCAGCAGCAGCAGGTCGAGGTGATGGTCACAGGCAGCAGTCGGTGGTCAGCTCAGCAGCAGCAGCAGGTCAAGGTGATGGTCACAGGCAGCAGTCGGTGGTCAGCTCAGCCGCAGGTCGAGGTGATGGTCACAGGCAGCAGTCGGTGGTCAGCTCAGCAGTAGCAGCAGGTCGAGGTGAACAGGCAGCACGGGTTCCCAGGGTAGGATGTGTGCTTTTTGACAACACACATATATAGGGCCCTCAGCACGTGTCAGTGGCATACGTCGCCAGCAATTGGTCAGCCCTGGATGCGTGTTCGTAAAAGGGCCAATGACTGGCCCTGGTGTTGCGGTGCACTGCTTCCGCTACTTTCGATTGGGCATACGCGGCCAGCGGCCCTCTTCCCATTGGCTGCATGTGCACGGACCGTCACGGTCACACATCGGCAACCGCACGTGCAAGCTTCAGGCACGGATGCTTCAGTTGCAACAATGTTCTATCACTGGCGCCACCATGGCGGTGCTCGTACTCAGCGGGGGAGGTGCAGGCCTATATACCCTTTAGATGTACTCAATGGACATGGCAGTTCATGTCCCCTCTTACAGTCACATTGCATCATCCACCGTACACCGGCCGGAGCGGCCGGGCCTAGGACAGCCGTGCCAGCCATGTCCACAACCGCCGTGCCAGACCGGGCCTAGGACGGCCGTGCCGGCCATGTCCACAACCGCCGTGCAGGCCGGGCCTAGGACGGCCGTGCCGGCCATGTCCACAACCGCCGTGCCAGGCCGGGCCTAGGACGGCCGTGCCGGCCATGTCCACAACCGCCGTGCCAGCCATGTCCACAACCGCCATGCCAGGCCGGGCCTAGGACGGCGGTTGTGGACATGGCTGGCACAGTGGTTGTGGACATGGCCGGCACGGCCGTCCTAGGCCCGGCCTGGCACGGCCGTTGTGGACATGGCCGGCACGGCCGTCCTGGGCCCGGCCTGGAACGGCCGTTGTGGACATGGCCGGCACGGCCGTCCTAGGCCCGGCCTGGCACGGCGGTTGTGGACATGACTGGCACGGCCGTCCTAGGCCCGGCCGCTCCGGCCGGTGTACGGTGGATGATGCAATGTGACTGTAAGAGGGGACATGAACTGCCATGTCCATTGAGTACATCTAAAGGGTCTATAGGCCTGCACCTCCCCCGCTGAGTACGTGCACCGCCATGGTGGCGCCAGTGATAGAACATTGTTGCAACTGAAGCTTCCGTGCAGGAAGCTTGCATGTGCGGTTGCCGATGTGTGCCCGTGACGGTCGTGCACATGCAGCCAATGGGAAGAGGGCCGCTGGCCGCGTATGGCCATTGGAAAGTAGCGGAAGCTGTGCACCGCCATGGCGGCGCCAATGATTTTATCTTGTCAGACGCTGCACCGTGATGTGTTGTCTGCAGTTGCGTCATGAGGGTTGTGAGCGTGATAAGGAAACTTCATATGTCATTCACTACTCCATGTGTGTCCATACTATGCCCATCGGTGGGCACACAATGTGCAAGAGATGTGCATTTTGACGTGTTGACGTCGGGTGTGACCCTACAGACTTTATTACATCTTCACAACTACACAGTACATCACGGCTGTATGGCCAAATTATGAATCTGTTGTCAGTGTGTGGTTCTGGCGAGGTGACTACAATGGTGGTGGTACACATGCATTCAGTGTATGTGTCTTGGATGTTGTGTCACCATGCATGTAATTACTGTATGCTCAACATTATTGGTGTTGGCATTGGTGCATGATGACATTGTGTGTGTGTGTATCATTATCGTTTGTGTGCATGCACTTGCATGTGTGTCTGTGATGTGGCTTCTAAACATTAGGGTCAAGACACACGTATTGTCAGTAATGTTCACATGTGACTAAGTTGTGTTGTACGTGTTGACACACTTCCTGTTGCAAGTGGCTGCACATTGTTAAAGGGCCACTCCGTATTGTATTAACTATCAGAGATGTCACACATATGACCATTCTCCAAAACATTTTTGTTCTTGCTAATGTTGGCTTACATGTGATGGAGTTGCACACGTATGCGTCGTTTGTAAGTTGACTCAAGTTACATCTCTCTCCCACACAGGAGGGCTCCAAATGTGCATCGGCCATACACTGTGCTGGAGGATATGGTTGACGAGGAGGTGATTAGGGAATTCCGGCTGGATCGACGTCGGTTGATGGAGCTTGTTGCCCAATTGTCTCCTCATCTGCAGCCACGAAGGACGTATCCTGGTTCTATTACACCCACAGCAAAGGTTATGGCGGCACTACACTTTTTTGCTACTGGCACCTTTCAGTACACAGTTGGACATGCCGGGGGGATGTCACAGTCCATGTTCAGCATGGTACTTCGGGATGTTTTAAAAGCTATGATGCTGTACAAGGATGACTATATCCATTTCCCACGGCCGGAAGAGTTGCCAGCAGTAAAAGCAGACTTCTATGCACTGGGCCAGATACCACACGTAGTGGGTTCCATTGATGGCACACATATCGCTATCATTCCACCACGGGCACGTGAGCAGGTTTTTAGGAATCGGAAGCACTTCCATTCGCTGAACGTGCAGGTGGTGTGCCTGGCCAACTACATCATCTCCCATGTGTGTGCAAGATTTCCAGGCTCCGCACATGACGCCCACATCATGCGGAGCAGCATTGTCCCCCAACTGATGGCTAATCTGCGTCCCGGTCAAGCGTGGCTTGTTGGTGAGTCTGGCGTGGGGACTTTTGTGATCTCTGTGTGGCATGGGGTACCCACCATATCTGGATGTGATATTTGTGTCTGTCATCCCCCTACATAGGCGACTCGGCGTACCCAAACCGGCCCTGGCTCCTGAGTCCCATACGTAATCCTACAACAGCGGGTGAAATGCGCTACAATGATGCACATGGAAGGACACGCAGAGTGGTTGAACGTACCTTTGGACTGCTCAAGTCAAGGTTTCGGTGCCTGGATAAGACCGGAGGGGCCCTGCCTTACTCACCAGGCAAAGTATGCAGGATCGTGATTGCCTGCTGCATGCTCCACAACCTGGCCGTGCGCAATGACATTGAACTGCTCTTGGACCCTGAAGACGAACAAGTTCCTCGGCCTCCCATCCCACCCATGTCGACTGATGAGGATAGTGGTGAGGAGGAAGGTGTGGACCAGAGGCGCCAGCTCATTGATCGCTACTTCCCTTGAATGTGAGTAACTACCTGTTGTGCCGGTTGACAATGCCTCATGTATGTTTGCTGGTGTTGTGTGGATGTGGGGTGCATCAGCAGTGTGTTCTGGTATGTGCTGGTTGCATATGTGTGTGTCCATTTATTTGGACATGCAAGTCTCCATGATGTGTGACCTCTCATCCAATGCTTTTGTGATGAGTGTAGTTTGTGGAATGTTGCTGTGCAGTGTGTTGTGATGTGTGTGATTCTGTTTCCTAACGTCTGTTTGCTGTCTCTGAATTTCCCTAGGTCACTCCCGCAGGGCCATGAATTTGTACGACTTGGATCCCTGCACCTGGTTACGTCTGTTTCTGAGGCAATCATGTGATTAAACATGGAGGCAACACATCATTGAGTGTGTAAGTGGCATTTATTTACAGGTTGTGCATTTGTGCAGGTGAATATTTACAAGTAAGTGTGTGGTGGGGAGTTGGAGTTGAAGGTAATGGCAGATGAAATGTCCGTGCTGACACCACATTGGGTGGTGTCAGGCTAGTCCAGCAGACCTGTGGCAATGATTGTCTATGTGGGACAGGATAGTTGGCAGGGTGAATAGCTGGCTCGGCCAGTGTCTGAGTCATTGGCGGCCCCTCTTGGAGCGTGTGGATGGCGCACCCACACTGCTCTCACCCACTTCCAGCCTCGGACGGCCCCTCCGTCTTTGAGGTGGAACAGAGTCAGCTGCTGGTGCAGGTTGTTCAGGGGCCACATCCGTCGGCAGGGGCACAGGTGGTGGTGGTGGTGGCGGTGGGGGTGGTGGTGGCGGTGGCGGTGGCGGTGGTGTTGCTGGCCGTGGCACCAGGACAATTGGTTGAGGGGGGGTGGGTTGTTCCGGCCTATCCAATCCCTCCACATTGTTGTCTGCTGGCCCATGATGTCCACTATCTGGCCAAGGTAGCCTGATATTTCACGCAACATGTTCGTGTTGTCCACCGAGTCCTGGTGGGCACGATCTGCGTGTTCCGTGGAACGGTCGTATGAAGCCTGGCACCTGGCTAGGGCTTCAAGGGACTCTGCCACAGGATGGGGTGGGTGTCCTTCCTCACTGCGGCGGAGTGTGGACCTCCTGATTGCCTGATGTGTTCCCGCCTCTCTCCTTTGTGGCCCAATCACCCTGCGTGGGTGGGGGGCCGATGGACCTGCGTCGTGCGGTGGGTTAGGCAGGGTGGCACAGGCAGGAGTGGTGGTACTGGTGGTGGTGCTGGTGGTGCTGGTGGTGGTGGTGGTGACTCTGCAGATCACTGAGGCCGGTGTTGCTAGTGTTACACATGCGACGGTTGTTGGAGCCGGGATTCCCTGTGAGCCAGATGGCCCTGGCTGTCTGCTTGGGCCCGCACCATCCTCACCACCGGAGCTGCCTGTGTCATCGTCCCCAGAGAGTCCGGTATGGGTGTGAGGCGAGTCTGGCGGCCGGGTGCTGGTTTCCCCAGTCAGATTACGATCACCTGAGGGACAAGATTGTGCAGGTCAGTGTCGTGGACATTAAATGTTCATATCAATTTGTATACATTTCTGTGTCCTGTTGCACACACCCCACCCACCACCACCACCCTCCCTGTGGACATGGGGGCTTGGTGGGAGTTGTAGTGCTGACCTCTCACACACCCCACCCACCACCACCACTCTCCCTGTGGACATGGGGGCCTGGTGGGAGTTGTAGTGCTGACCTCTCACACACCCCACCCACCACCACCACCCTCCCTGTGGACATGGGGGCCTGGAGGGAGTTGTAGTGCTGACCTCTCACACACCCCACCCACCACCACCAACCTCCCTGTGGACATGGGTGCATGTTGGTAGCCATTTACATTTTGGTGTGTATGTGTACGACGTGCATGGGTTGGGGCCTGGGAGATGTGTATTCTCAGTTGTGTGAGGCTGACCATGTCGTACTCATCGTGGTGGTTGATTTGTACTTACCAGCCTCTTCTCCTTCCACAAGTCCGTCTAGGCTCTCTGGGTGAAGTATAAGCAGCACCTTCTCCTCCTAATCGGTGTAGGGTATTGGCTCCGGGGGTGTACTGCCGCCAGTGAGAATGGCTCTCGCATGGTTTTTTGCGCTGATGCCCTTCACCCTGGTTTTCAGGTCATGCCACCGCCTCTGTATTTCGTGCTTTGTCCTTGGCACGGTCCCTGAGGCATTCACTCGACTGACGATTCTGTCCCACATGTGATTCTTTTGCGCCACGGTGGTCTGCTGGACTTGGGCCCCGAATATGTGCGGCTCAACACGGATAATTTCATCGACCATTACCCTCAACTCCGTCTCCGTGAATTTAGTTTTTTTTTTTGGGTGCCATGGTGTGTGGTGCTCAGTGTGTGGGTTGAGTGAGTTGGGGGGTGCAGGTGTGTGGTGTGTGGTGTGTAGGAATGGTGTGGTGGGTGTTTGTGTTGTGGTTGTGGTAGGGTGGTGGTTGTGTGTCTTCAATTTGAGTGTGCTGTAGATCGTATAGGGCCTCTTGCTAGCAGCAATGCTGTGATGCAAAGGATTGTGGTAGTGGGTGGGTGTCATTTTATAGTCGTGTCTCAATGGTTGTTGCCAGTCAGGTGGTGGGTGGGTGTGTTGGCTAGTGTGCATTATTGGGTACTTGGGTGCGTGTCATAGTGGCTTGTGATTGGTGTTAGTGTTTCGGGTGGGGGGGGTTTGTCCTTTTTCGTGTGTTAGCTATTTAATGACGGCACACTTTTTGAAATTGGTTTGACGTTAGGGAAGTTGTTCGTGTTGGCCTTCCGCAGTGATGCACTGTTTCTCGTTGCATTTTTTCCGCCACGGACGTGGATGGCTGTGCGTACCGTGGTACTGGCGGCGTTATCCTAATTGCGGTAACGGAGTTTTCACAGGTATTGCGGTAAATGTGGCTGTTTCCGCGGTCATGTCCGTCCGCGGCGGTGGGTGTTAATTTTGGTCTGTCCGCCGCGGACGGAGTTAGATGTGTTCCGTCCACCGCGGACGGAGTTTGATGTGATCCATCCGCCGCGGACGGAGTTTGATGTGATCCGTCCGCCACGGACGGAGTTTATTGACATGAATATCCTAAT
The DNA here is from genome assembly GCF_964261635.1 of Lissotriton helveticus. Lineage (NCBI taxonomy): Eukaryota > Metazoa > Chordata > Amphibia > Caudata > Salamandridae > Lissotriton > Lissotriton helveticus. The sequence continues at coordinate 729,096,515 of NC_136061.1, forward strand.
CGCGACCGTGGAGTTTCCGCGGCGCTGCCGGGAGTAAATTTTCCGCAACCATGGCGGACAGTACCCGTTTCCGTCCGCCATCCTAATCGACCCCTTAATGTTTGCATATGACTCCAGAAGGTAAATGTATTTCTAATTAAAAAATAAAGTGCCATGTACCTTCAAAGTGCTAAACTAGCAGCATATACACTGATTTTAGTGGTGTTAAAACTGACTACCGAAAGTCTCAGACCCTATTTTCATAAATATAAATGTGTTACCTTACATCATTTAATATTGACATAAAAATATTCAATACTGCCCTTACAGAGTTTTCTGGGTTATATTTAATCTGACTAGCAGTTTGCATGGTTACATCTGCCCCATTACAATTTTAAAGTGTATTTTAGTCTCAATAAAAATGTCTCAATAAGATTGGGTGCACTAAAGACCTACATATGTTCAAACATTAAGTGCATTGAAACCTTTGAGGATGTGTGCTACCTCATTGACTTTCAAATGATTTAAATCCAAGATGTTATAGCAGCACTGAATCACTGCAATATTTATTGTTGTAATTCCCCAAGATTCCTACACTGAAATGCCTGAGGGCTGGTTCAATGCTACCAGTTACTGATTGGTAAATGCCATTGATGCATATTTCAAAAGGCTATGCAGTGTTCAGTCCTTGAATCTCAATTTCACATAGTCAATTTTGCGTATTTCGGTATGAGAATCCTAGCTAATTTATGACAATTTTTAAGTAAGTGGGTTAATAATAATTGGTGCAATTCAACTTCCCTCATGGGGCAGCTCTAGACAGAGTAGGACTTGTGCATATTACACTGTGCACCCTGGGTGCTCCTACTTTGGTGCAGCATACTCTATGCTCTAAAGCCAAGGAACAACATCGCACAAACCACCTATGAAGCACAGCAGCAACATTTTAAGGATTTGTGGGGCCCTGGACAAGATATCATTTGGTGGCCCTTATTTGAATAACTTTGAATTTATTACCCCTTTTCATCCCATCCAAGCTCCTATGATGCAAGACAATGTTGAAGCATGTATTAAACATTCAGAAAAACGTTTGTTTAGAATGGGGTTTTTAATTGGTTAGGCTACGCATCTTAGCCAGACAGAACTCACCACTCTAGTCAGGGTACGTTGGATACACACTCAGACAATCTGTGCTCACCCTCTGATAGCTTGGTGCAGAGCGGGCAGGCTTATCAAAAGAGGCGATGCGTAAAGTATTTGTACAACATCCAAACACAGTAACACACGAATACTCAAAAAAATGGCTCCTCACAGTATGTGTAAATATTTGTTTGTATTATAAACACTTTAGAACCAAAACAGCATGAATATCATGTATACTTCGTCATATTTCACAGTTCTCAATAATCATGGCTCTGCTGGTCAAAGCAGAGCAAAAACTACATAAATCTTCCCCGTACTATGTAAGTTATCACACTATTGATAATATTGACATTTCAGGATAACCTTGGTTATCCTGCACACATCAAGCCTAAGACGATGAAAATCTGTTAAGGGAGTCAAGTGATAACCACACTTACAAGTTCACAACATACACAGTCACAGGCGTCACTTGCTATTCTGTGGAAAATACAGTAAGACAATGGACAATGGACTTTTTAATTAGGTTGTTCAAGCTATGACCATTGTACTTGTGCAGGGAATGCAACGTGTAAGACACTCATGTCTAGAAACAAATCACTAGTATGTTTGTAGATTAAGGAGCTCCCTCAACTACAATGTGAGCCAGCCCTATTTTCCTGCAAGCTGCCACACCCTACGTATGCGTCAACAGGGCACTCGAGCTCCAGTATGTATATTCTAAAAGACATTTTAAAAAGAGGTGACTTCAAAGGAAAGTCATTAAAGTTCACAAGTCCCCTTTCAGCCCAGTCCTGTCTGCCATGCTAAACCTGAGTGGTTGATCAGTGCCAGTGCCGAGGAGGTCCCATCTGAATGCAAATGAAAGCAGATTCAGGTGAGTGCCCTGTGTTTGTTGCTGTCTAGAGAGAATGTGCAAAGTGTAGCTGTCACCCAAACCCAGACGTGTATTGGAGACAGGCTGTAAGGCTCAAGAAAGAACTAAGAGCAGAGAAATGTACACTTTCTAAAAGGGGCACTCCCAAACTAGTAATACCAAATCCAACTTTTTTTTACCAGTACAGAGGCTTTTTCTTTACCAATCCAAGAATATTAAATATCGTCCAGATACTCCTCTGCAATCAGGAATTACAGCTTGAAAGTATTTTAAGGAATCCTGATTATAACCTATGAGAGGAGCAGCCTCACAATAGTGAAAACCGAAGTTGGGTGTTTGTCATTAACATGACATGTAACACACACATGTCCTGTCTTTTAATGACATAGCACCCTGCACCTGGGGTCACTTAGGGCCTACCTTAGGGATCACTGATATGTGAAAAGCAAAGGTGGAGTTTGAGGTTTGGCAAGTGGTTTTAAATGCCAGGTTAGAGTGACAGTAAACTGCTCACATAGTTGAGAAGGTTTGAAAGGCTACTTAGGTGGTTGGCACAATCTGTATTGAAGTCCCACTGGTAGCATTTGAAGTACAGGCCCTGAGCATATGTGATACCACATTCCAAGGGACTTACAAAGTAAATGAAATATGCCAATTGGGTATACACCAATTACAAACATGTTTATGGAGAGAGCATGCACTTTAGCACTGGTTAGCAATGGCCAACAAAAATTTCTTTTTTAATTTTATGCCAGGTTCAGTGCAGGAACAACATGCTATGGGTGACTCAGTAGGGGTTAAGTGGACTAGAGAATGCCACTAAAATAATACATATGCACTTAAAATAGTAGCTCTAGTTGCTGGATATTTGTATTCAGAAATATATACCACTTCATTAACAGCTTTCTTACAGAAAACAGTAAAAATCAAAGTGCTGTTCTGAGGATTTTTGTCATTTAGTTGGTTAAAATTTGATCAACTTCTCCTAATTACGAGGGGGTGTGGCTGAGCCGAGCAGCAAGATGGCTGCTTGGTAAGGGGGCTCTGCCGGGCGAGCACAATATCCGGCAACTATCCTGAATAAAACTGTCTCATCCTGGCTCCAAAGTACGGAGCATAAATGCAGAAGACGGAGCTGCACGCCTTGTTGTGACCAGCGCCCTGAAATTTGATCACCAACTGCTGTAATCTCCACTGCGACTTTGCTGCTTGGTCCTGGTGGTGCGAGGCCATTACTCCGGCTGGGACGGCGTCTGGATGGGGACACGCAGATTGCTGAGACAGAGTGAAGACTGTCCAGCTTGCCGAAAAGTGGGGATCGTGATAGAGCGGTGCACACCAGCAAGAAGGCAAGTGAAGCGGGGGTGAGGGGGCCCAGGGCCTGAACCGGCTCCAAAAACATGATTGCAACAATATGGTGTGAGAGGAGGAGCCGCACCTGCAGACGGGCCAAAATACGGGAGCAGCACCGAGAGCCGGTGGAGGCTCGTGGCAAGGGCATATGGCGTCCCTGACGAGTGAGCCTTTGGGACGTTCTGCCCCCCCCCCGCTGGAGATAGACAACTGAGCCGCCCCATGGCGCTGGTTCGGGGGGACTGCGGACGTGGTTCCCTGCAGGTAGCGCCAGGCCAGGGAGACTTCCAAAACATCACTGGAGCTGCGCAAAGGCCTTGGAGGAAAATAGCACAAATTGCACGGTCCTGTTCCCGCTGCGCTGAGGTACGAGGACGAATTCAACGGAGGGAGGTGTCCCGGAGACCGATGTGGGCCCTTCTAAAACTATTGCTGTTGGCTGCTAATGAACTGTGCCTGAGCCCTGTGAATGAGACCAAATTCGGCGCAAAGGTTCTTGCGCTCTAACCAGACTTAGCTGCTGACACACCGAGTGGGTGGTGAGAGCGACCCTGCACAGTGCGCACAGATAAGTGAGGAACTGGCGCTTCACTAACTTGAGGCATTTGGATGTTGGGCAGTACTGGCCCGCGCAGCATGACGCACCCAGGTGGAGGTATTGTCCTTGACTGGCGATCGAAGTGGCCATCCCTATCAGTCGTACCATACACTATATACAATGAGGTCACAGTGGCTGCGCTGCGGAAAAGCCTCTAATGGAGTGGCAGAAGTGAGACACAAAGTGATTGACCACGCAGCAACCCAGTCGGGGGCTCAGAAACATTCAAAAAGAGCCCTCGTGGGAACTGGCTGGCAAGGTGAGTTAACTGCACTTACAGAGGGCAGCACAGCAGGGAGGGCCTTACTGCGCTGGAGTGGAAGACTGGTAATATCCCGGGTGAGGTATAGGGGAGGGGTATTGTTGCCTTCCAGTGGTGTGGTTACTGGAGGGAATCGGACCCCGACCCTTGCAAAGGGCTGATTTACTGCACTGTGGACCTAATCTTCTCATTCATCTCCTTGTGAAAAACCCAATTGAAACTGTGGGATACCGCTGGGAAGTAGCACTGAAAGGACAATAAGGCTAATTTTTGTTCTTGCCTGTTCGGACGCGTCCAAAGTGCTTTCCCGCCCTTGATGGTACTGCCACTGCGGCGGCCACCTTTAAAGCAGTCACATGTCTGTACAAGCCACTTACATACATGATGCTCCCTCCCCTGACTAAAATCCATAGAGAATGGGAAGCAGACCTGGGCAGGCCTATAGCAGATAAAGAATGGGGGATACTGGTGTAGAGGGCATGGAAAAGTACTAGAAATGCACTGTTTCAACTGATAATCTTTTATGTGCTACACAGGGTCTACTTTACTCCAGACAAGCTCAATCAATAATTTAATAAGTAAACTGCAGCCTGCCCACAATGTCATACAATAGGAGTTGAGTTTTTGCATATGTTCTGTAGCTGCCCGCAAACAGGGGACTTCAGGAGGGGGTAACCTCCATATTGGTGGAAGTGACTGAGAAGGAAATAGGGAATACCCTAGAATATTGTCTATTGCACTGGTTTCCCCTTACTGCTAAAAACAAGGTAACGACTAAGTTACAAGAACTTGGATTAGTTTTAGCTGAGAGAGATATTACTAGTCACTGGAAATCAAGTACTGGCCCTAGTTTCTCTAGATGGAAGAAGGAGTTCATTAAGTGGGCTGAATGTGAAAACACTGTCAGATTGAGAATAGCTAAATGAACTGGAAGCAAGAAATTGCTGGAAGTAGCCAGAGAATTAGACAGCATTGTTTTATATACTTAAAAATCCAAATGCAGTGGGCGGGAGCGACCAAGAAGACGACCGCCAGGTTGGGGCTGTCTAATTTCCCTGCATTGGGCCAACTGAGCGAATTGACCCCGAGTTAGATACAATCCCTTGAGCCGAGAGGGACTCCTCTGAGTGCTCAACAATTTGCTACAATACTGATGGATACCATTCAAAAAGCGGTAGACAATGGCACAATACCAGAAAGAATTAAAAGATTTTTAGTTCAAGAAATCCCCGATCGCCTTCTCTTTATATGCTTCCAAAAGTACATAAAGATTTACAGAAACCACCATTCACACCAATTGTTTCTACCAGAGGCAGCATTCATGAGCCGGTAGGGAAATTTATCGACAAACATCTTCAGCCTTTCGTGATCAACACCAGCACCTATATCTGTGACACCACAGATTTCATCACGAAAGTTAACCAACTTCAATTATCTATAGAAGATGAGCTATGGTTGTGTACAATGGATGTTAAATCATTGCACACCTCAATCCCACATGATTTGGGAATAGAAGAAATTGAACATGTGTTACTCGACTCCACACTGGATTTCAACCTTCAAGTATTCATTATGGAATAATTGATGTTCACGCTTTACCAGAGCTATTTCAAGTGGAATGACAACTGGTATTTACAGCTAAGGGGTACTTCCATGGGAGACTGTGCAGCTCCATCTTATGCAGATCTGTTTATGCATCACTTCGAGGAACAACATATTCTTCATAAACCCACATGGCTAAAACACAAAAAGATTTTTCTTCGCTTCATTGACGACATCTTTATCTTGTGGTCTGGTACACTGAACACTTTAAAAGACTCTCTAGAACAACTAAACGACATTGACAAGTGCATCCAGTTTACATGGGATATACAAAAACAGCAGATTAATTTTTTAAGCGTGCAAATTCACATCAACCAAGGCAAATTAACAACCAGCATATACCGCAAAGATACAGACCGTAACATTATATTTCATTACAATAGCTTTCACAGACCAGGTCTGAAAAACAACCTGCAATTCTCACAGCTTCTCCGAGTAAAACGCATAGTATCGGATCCTGCAGAATGCACAAGACAAATCGATAATGTGCTCATTAGATTCAAAGAACGAGGATATCCAGATGAGATTTTATAAAAATCTAAAACCAGATGTGGCACCTTGAACAGACAAGACCTATTGACAGTGAAAGAAAAGAAAGAGACCAACCGTATGGTAGTCGTGTCAAAATATTCTACAACAAGCAACCACTACCGTAACATAATGAAACACTGGCCTATGCTAAGCATGGAACCAGACTTCAAAGGTCTGTTTGAACATAAACCCATCTTTGCGCACACTCGAGGTCCCAACTTGAAAGATTTGATAACCAGAACATCAAACACTGCTGAAACCACCATATACAAAGTCCTACAACCATGCTACATTGTAGCAATTGTCACAATTCCGTGCCTGGCAACATTATAAATCACCCCATGAAAAGCACGAAAATTAAGCTCCACGTGAAGGCAACATGCAATACGCCAAACGTGATTTATTTACTCAAATGTCCGTGTGGCCTTGGTTACGTGGGTCACACATAGAGAAAGATCCGCACCCGGATCTTGGAACACAAGAGCAATATCAGGACCAGGAATCTCAAATCGACAGTGGCGACGCACTTTGTGGAGAAAAAATATAACATCTGCGAACTCAAATTCTTGGTTCTAGAAGTGATCAACAAAACAGACGGCTGGAATAACAAAAACAGACTGTTACAAAGAGAAAATCATTGGATACGTTTCTTCTGCGTGATGCAGCCCCATGGACTCAATGACAGAATGGAATTCACATGTTACCTTTAAAAGACGTGTTTGCAGAGAATTATTGTTTCTTAAGTATCATTGTTATGATCTCATGTATATTGTACAGTTGGCATATCTCATCATTTCTATTGTTCATGTTCCCGTAAAAAAAACTGTTATACATATTCATTCACGGATCTCTTATGCACACTCTTTTCGATTCACACCCCTTAAGTTCTCATTTATCCTCCACTAATCTTTTCCATTGTTTTAGTTCATCATACATTTGCGGATAGCCGTTTCAAGATGGCGCACACATCTTTACACTTTTAGTCCCTTGTTGATGTCCCCGACTAGGACATTCCTGGAATCTCACGAGATTAACTTTATTAAACACCGCGTTCACATCTCGGGTTCACTAACCATATCGCACTGGAACATCAGACCCAACTAACAACTTACGCATTTCTCTTGCTATTATTCCAGTAAGTATCTTTTAATGAGGACTCATATATTATATAGCCAACTGCAGCATGCAGCTTTTATTAATACCGCTGTTCTTGGACTCTTTCAGGCTAACAGTGCAACCGTTGTGAACCCTTTCATAGTAAGAGCATGTTCTTGCTATATCTCTTCAAACACATGCTATCCCAGCGTACTATCTCTTTTCACGCATCGGGCTATTTTGCATTTACTATCGGGTTTTCGGTCTTGTTCGCACAACTTGATTTCAATGAGCGTTTCAGAGCACTGGTTTGTTCTTTAAGACACCGGGTCTAAGGCATTTTTAATACACCATATGAGTTGTTCTTGCAACTCTGCGCACTTAATCACGGCACACCGAATAACCACGTTTTATCACCCTCAGCATAACGTACACTCTATATACATGTTGATTGCACATGATTTTATGTATTTGGATTGAAGGTCTTCCTGTAAGGACTGTATATGTTTTGATTCATTTTGCAAAGTATTCCCCTGACGAAGGGCCCAGATGATGCATGAAATGCATTGGGATGGATACGAATATGATTTATCAACTTTTTGGTTGTTAAGCCACCGAAGACTTTAATGATGAACTGTGTTTTGAACACCTATTGACATGGAAAAAGAATTTCAAACTTTTGATTTTTGATGTTGATTAAATACAAAAAACCTACAAACTGAAGTACAAGTTCTAGGATTTTTACTTTGATTTAAAAGACTCAACCATTTCATGGTCTTTTGCGCTGCACACTGGGGGACATGCAGCATTGTTGTTCATATGTAAGAGACCCTCAAAGTTAAGAATATATGGCCTGGCAATTGACTGGGCAGGTACACAACTTAAGAGACCCGCCTGGGTGGGAGGGTAGGGTGGGTGTGAAGTTGGGGTAAGGTTTAGAAAATACATCTGAGACTTCTGATTTATGGTTTGTCATTTCACATGTAATTTTTTATATTATGTATGTAATAACTGTTCTGGTAATGGGGATACGACAATGGCCGGTAAGTACTTACTTCTGGCGAAACCACTAAGGGAAGAGCATGTTTCCACAATGCTTTGGAAAAATCAAGATGGGAAAGATATATTATTGTATGACTATATTGCCTGCTTGAAAAGTAATACAAATCTGTTTACAAAAAAATGGGGTCTCAGAAAGAGTATTTTAAACTCGATAGTACTCCTACTTTAGTGGTTAATTGTTATGGTGTTGTATGAATTTTTTTGGGCCCATAATTACAGTTGGGATCGTTGTCTTTATCTTCTTCATTTGCCTGTTGTCAGTGAGTTTAGTATCCTGTACTCTGTGGTGATGTTCTGTGCCTATATCTTATAATCTAGTGTATGCAGTAGGCGTGTATTTTTCAGGGTTTAAGTGACAGCCAAGGGATGTTGTTGTTTAGTCCTTTGTCATATGGCTGTAGTCGGTACAACCAACTTTGGGGCTCATCAGGATGGCGGGCGGAGGCACAACGGCGGTGCTAGCGGAAAATGTATTTTTCCGCATGCCAGCAGCTGTCCTCGCGGATGCCATATTGCAATGGCTAAACATAGCCCATTTCCCGTCCGCAGCGGTGGGACGTGAACCACTATAAATATGCACCCACCACCACTGTGGTGGGAGCCAATAGAGACCCACCGCCATGCGGAATGATGTCCTGTCCGCCGTACAAATCATGTTGCTCCAAAAAGCCCGTCGCATCGCAGTGGAGAAACCACCCAACCAGAGACAGCGGAAGCATGACAGCGAAGCGCCAAACCAGACTCCCGGTCCCCACCACCCGGGTCCAACCACAATGGATCCAGCTCTCCAAGCCTTTCCGGTGCTGTACCTCATCCACTACCAGCAAGTAATGCACCGTTGAGGACAATGCCGCAGGTATGCAAATACACTACTCCGCACACAACCATAACACAGAACTCTTGTGCTGATGGTTCTTGTCCACTTCAGATACTCTGATGGGGACAGGAACATATCCCCGAGTGTACCCACACATGTAATACCATAAAAAACTACCCTTCTGCATCCGGGTCACCCACCTACCGCAAAATCACTGCAATGTCTTGGTCACGTCACCGCAGCGGTGCAGACGCCGGAAAACCAGCGCATAATGTAGTAGGCAGGGCAGGTGCCAGGCATGGGCAGTCCACAAAGATTTACAGGGCCCCACCCCTACCCTTGACACACACTACGCTCCCCACACCCATTTGGGGACATGCTGTGTGCTTCTCCTGTGCCCCCCTGCACAATTCATCTTCCAGGTGTAGCCAGACCCTGCACTGCACACACCAAACAACCCAAAGAGCATGTCTCAGAAGTTGGGGGTGAAGAGGAACACCCTGCACAGAAGCTCTGGGGAAGGGTATCCCTCCTCCTCACACCTACCTTCCACTCATGTCAAGCAAACTGAGTCTAATCACAAAATGAAGACTCACACTGCATATGAACATCCACTGAACTGTCCACACTGCCTGCCAAGTCACTCAGACACACCCCACACTGACACACAGCCACATACACATACCAGATGTAAGCAGCAATAGAGGACAATACATGGGCTTGCTGAAAGTGAAGTGGACAGTGCTGGAAAGCCATGGAGCAAGCCACAAAGCATGTGTACATCACATGCAAGAGAAGGAACATATCACACCACCCTTAGGTCATCAAATCAGACATGGGTGGCGCAGTGAGTGAAATTAAATCAAAGTGACCTCCATGCAACAACTCAGGGTGACATCAAGGCAAGCCATGCATAGGCACAGGAACAATAGGAAGTGTCTGAAGTCAAACAGTGATCAGTCACACATCTGTCTCAACTTACGTGACATGGGTATGTCATCCGCACAACACACATGGCTCATTGTCACACACCCTGACAGTCAAACACAAGTTGGAAGTACACGCATACCCCTCCTCTACCAATTTCACACCTGCAGCACTCAACACCAGTGTTAAACACACAGAATGGTGCAAATGATGTCCTGTGAGTCCACTGACAAACAATCACACTCCCTGTGGTGGATTCACAAACATCACACACACACTCAGGGATGCCTGAACCAATGCTGACACAAAACCAATAACCAAACACAAACCTCACAAATAACATACACAGAAGTCCAACAAGCCCATATATGGCCACCCAAACATTGGAAAGGCAATGGAGCCCCAGACAGAATAGGAGTACACAACAATGTCACTCAGGACCAATGCACAGACACCATACCCCAACACAAACGAGAATTGCATCATCTCAAAACAATCATGAACACAAACTGGGATCAATGGAACAATAATATTACACAGACAGAGACACCACACCACCCATCAAGTCAACATGGTATCACAGTTTACCACAAGCATGCACATGCACAATACAGACAAGTGGCAGATCAAATATAGGAGGACATAGCACTATTCTGCACTCAAAACAAGCCCAGCAACAAGAATACACCTTGCTGCATGTGACAGACACACAAGTAATGCACACTACACTTGCAACACACATCAGAATGTATCACAATGCACACACTACTCACACACAATGTGTTGCATATAGAACATCACACACACACACAGCATCTGACAGCAGAAAGAGCCAACACAGGCCAAACACTGCATATAACCACAACAAAAACAGATGCACATGCCAGGTCATCACATAGCAAACTCAGCTGGACCGCAGGAGGATGCACACCAGGCAAGTAGAAGGCAAAATACACTGACAGCACTGCATGCACAACAAGCAGTGTGTGCACACAAAAAAAATCAGTAGCACACACATCTCAGTGCCACAACATGTACTCCCACAACACAAATTAGCACAGCACACAGACAGCATCACACTCAGGAATGGTAGCAGTACCTCAGCAAACACACATACAGCTTACCCAACACCCACAGATGCACAACTCAGGGACACCCAGGTGCAAACAACATGACCAGAGGACTGTGCAGCACACATATTTGCACTGCACATGAACAACCATGACTGCAAACCAGTACAAGCAAATCACATATAGCTAATTGGGTAACTGCCCTGAGTGGCACATTGGCCCTGGGCACAGATCAGCACCACAAAGCATAGAGTAACAAATGAAGTGGTGGGGAGGCCCACACACTGGCAACCCAAGGGGTAGGTGACATGAGATTGAAGTGGTGTGTACGTCAGTAGTGAACAGGTCAGGAGTGTACTGTACACAAACACATAGAGGAGTCACTCACAATGGTTAGGCATCAGAAGCACAGATAGGAGATGGTATGACTCCACATCCCACATACCATACTGGAGCCAAAAATGTATCAAGTAACAGCAATGCATGAGAAAACTCACAAATAATGTCAGTGTGGCTGAGCAGGTCTGCACAGTGAGCACAAACTGTAACAAGACACATGGCTGATAAACAAAACACAACACAGACTTGGCAGTCAAACATTCTGCATATCTGCATACTCACAAATGGCAGCAACAACAAGTAGATGTCCCCCATGAGTGCAAGGACACACCAACACACTTCACAGTGCACAACCTACAACTCCTACATGTGCCCACAATCTGAAGCACATAACTGACAATTCAAACAAACAGGCACTCAGCTTCTGGGTCATACTTGTGTGCAGTTGGCATTGCAGGGGCACACACACACATATCAACACTACGGACAAATTCACCCCTTCACACTTCATGACCACACAAGTGCACACATTCAAATGTACCCATGTGACGAGGATGACATTGGACACAACCCCCGCGCGAGTCCCGCGCCGCGGTAATCGGCGACTATTTTTGTATGGGTGGGGGAGGGGGGCGTGTCAGTGGCCTCTCGCGAGACCGCGCTGCCCGCTGGGAATGGAAGTCCTGGGCAGCGCGGTCTCGCGAGAGGCCACTGACACGCCCCCCTCCCCCGCCCATACAAAAATAGTCGCCTTACCGCGGCGCGGGATGACATTGGAGAAAGGAGTTGATTGTGCCCTTACTGCTGACCGCTGACTCGGAACCCTGCTGGGTTGTCTGGGGGACTGTGTTTGGGGATTGTTGCTTTCGTCTTGTGGCTTGCCTCCCTCGCCTCGCGAACCGCGCACTGCCCAGGACTTCCATTCCCATCGGGCAGCGCGGTCTCGCGAGAGGCCACTGACACACCCCCCTCCCCCACCCATACAAAAATAGTCGCCAATTACTGCGGCGCGGGACGCACGCGGGCGTGTCCGGGCAGGCCCGTCCTTGCCCGTCTGTGCCTGTCTGAGGCGGGGCTGGGCCCACCCTCTTGAGTTTGCACATTTCTAGGGATATTGATTGCCGGGTCAATAATTGTAACAATTTGCCATTCCAATAGGGGGTGGATTGATTGAGGTGTACATTGGTTCCGTCACAAATTTGTTAATCGTTTTTTTGTTATTCTTGATTTTATTACAATTGTTTTAGATACTTCCTTAGAAATGGGTAAAAGAAAGCTACCTAGTCCAAGACATCCCTCAGCTACAAGAGCAGTGGTAGATTCCCAGCAGATGCTACTTACCTACTTGACGGGGGTGGTAGGGGTTTTGGATAAACAAATAATGTCCGTAGAAGAGTCTATAGAAGCAGGGTCATCTAGGCTGAGTTCTGACCTAGTACCATCAGACAAACCCCTTCCACCGGGCCAGGGAGGGCTAAATGGAGGTATTTCAAATGGCTGTATTCAGCCCAGCTTAGAGAAGATTATCGCCCTTGATAGTAACTCTCCTACGCAACCACCACAGAAAAAGCAAAACAATCCCGGCATTGAGGAGACTCACTCTATCAACAGTCCTTTTCCAACTAATTGTGTACTCACAAACTCCCCAAACCTGCGAAACAAACCCCACAGGGGAAAAAACGGGGGGGCAATAGCAAGGGTTATAGCAAGGGTAAGCCTATATCAAAGGACGAAAGTGGCCTGCATAGTGATATTAAGAATTTATCTGCCCTGGTCGAGAGATTGGATCTTTATCTGTGAGTTACATTAGATCAATTTTCAATTAGACTCACTACCATCGAGGATCTCATTGTTAATAACTGTACCCAGGGAGGGGTGGCAGCTACAGGCCCGAGACCTAAGGAAATTTCAAATATGGGACAGACCTCTATTCCTGGGGCGGACAAGCACATACCAACAGGTCTCACTACACATTTAGAGAGGGAGCTTAACAACAAAGAAAGTATCCCAACTAAAAATACCCCGATCACTTTTGGGCCCAACAGGACCACAAACGAGCCCAGCTGCCAGTCGGCATTGGCCACAAAAGGAGGTTTAAGGCCCCTGCAAATAGACGGACAGAACTAAGTGATTCACCTTATTCTGTGACTCCCGCCGTTCTTCCCAGCTATCAATCCCGGATTAAAACATCTTTACTGGACCAGCGATAGGTAGGCGAACACTTAGACCTTCCACCGGCCGCAACGCCATATATCGTAGTTTTGGCCAACGTCCCAAAAAATAAACCTGCAGAAGATAAATCATGGGTCTCCCTGAGAAATAAATCTCTTCAGTGGCTAGGCAGAAAGGCGGGCTTGACAAAACAACTTTTTAATGAATTTAAGATGGCACGAAGGGTCCAGTGGTTGGGTAACCAGGAAAAAATGCTAGAAGGTGATTGTGTAGTTTTAACATTCGCATCCCCACTGTTGGTGAATAAGATCCTGGGGGGGAGTGGGAATCATTTCCTCGATCCCATATGGATTAATATACTACCCTTAGGATTCTTTTACCCTCCTCGAGTCCCACATGCAAATATTTCTAAACCTGCATTTTCTGTTCTTGATCGCTCCCGGATGCATTTAGTTCCTACTAATAACAGATTCAATCCTCTCTCTGGCCTTGAAGACAATGACTGACTGATCGACAGTCCTTCCTTGTCCTTGGAACAATGACCTCCACATATTCCCCTAGTTCACCAACAAACTGAACTTTCACCAAAACCTTGTCCCTCTCTCGGCGTAGGATTTACTCATCATGTAGATGAAGTAAGGGATCAAGCCGATCTGGTAGATCACTTGACAAAGGTAAGGACATTGGTGTCAAAATCGGGCTATACAGGAGAAGATAATTTAGCCACTAAAGTTCCATTACCACCACATAATTCAGGTATATTCAAATTTAATATAATTTTTTGGAACGTGGCAGGCCTCCGATCAAAATTGAATAATGATGCTTGGTTAGCCCAAGTCCATAAATTAAATATTTTATGTCTTCAGGAAACCTGGGCCACAACAGACATTCACCTTGAAGGATATAAAACATACGCTTCATATGCCCTTCCGTCAACTTCAGGTAGATCTAGTGGTGGGCTGACAACCTTTTTTTCTAATACCTTATTAGTTGATAAAATAGTCCCGCTAAAAATAGAAACTAACTTTCAAATATTTAACCTTAAAATAGGTAAAGTGGTTAACTTTTATAATAACTTACCACAGGAAGAATTCATAACGACCCTGAATGTTATTTCTTACTTTCTACAGGATTTAAGAAATAAGTATCAAAAAGAAGATTTTAAACTGACTTGGGGGGGAGATTTTAATCTACCGCTTTGCAAAAATAAAAATAATGCGAATTGCGGAATTTTGGATGAGTATGTGGGTGTATTAACCCATTACCCTCACACAACCAGTGGCAGCCGAATGAATGAAATCATTTTTGAACTGGAATTGGGTTTTGCAAACGAGCTTATGGTCCCGCCTGCCCCGTTCACTTCGACATTCAATGGCAGGGGCCTTTCGAGCACAATCGACTACATTTTGCTAGCCAGCAATTTGACAAATAGTGTTTGTGCATTTGAAACGGTTAACAATGCCATAAGCGACCACTTCCCAAATTCTGTGTCAATACTTATTCCTACAAAACATGAAAAACTCACCACATTAAGTAACTTGGGGCAACAACTTCTAAGCCTGGACAGGCTAAATGGTTTTTCTTTAAAATGGGCAAAAATCGATCCTGCTGCAATAACAACTAAAGTAGTGAGGAAAGCATTACCATTAATGGAAAAATGTTTAAATCCTGACACCCCCCATAAAGAGACACTGCTTAGTTGCTTAGTTTCATTAACATCACTAAAATAGTCCAAGAAGCTCCATTCAAGAAAATAGGAGCTAGAGGGAATACACCAAGGGGGTGGTTCAATAAGGCCTGCGCAAAAGCTTTCACTAGTTTAAAAAACGCACTTCACAACTCGCCTAGAGATAAGGATGAAGTCGTTAGGCTCAGGAAGATTTATAACAAGGTTTTAAAATCCCGTAAATCAGAAATGAAAAATGAACTCTTGGAGGAACTGCATAAAAGCTGCACCCTAAATGACAGAGCCAGCTTTTGGAAAGTTGTAAAAACTACTTTTTTATCGGGTGAAAGGGACCACTCCAAATTAGAGGTCGCTGTCAATGCTACTGCATGGATCAAGCATTATTCTGAGATCTTTGGCCTCAATCCAAGTGATCGCATTGGCTCACCCGCATTTGAAGGCAGACCACCCTGTCCATCGAGGGAGACCTACCCAATCCCACTTATGTTCACCCTACAGGAAGTTGAACATGCTTTACTGGCAAGTAAGGGAGGGAAAGTACCGGGTCTGCATGGGGTCCCGGTAGATCTCTTCAAACATAATCTGGAACTATGGTACCCGATTCTGTCCAGAGTACTTGAAGCCGCCTGCGCAGCAGGGTTAATTGACTCATGGTCAACCTCAACCATTGTTCCAATCTTTAAAAAAGGCGACCGTAATAACCCTACCTGCTATCGCCCCATTTCACTCCTTGACTCCACCGGCAAGGTGGAGGGGCGAATTCTTTTGGAAAGACTTCAGCTTTGGGCAGAAAATAGCAACATAGTTTCCAACTTTCAGTATGGCTTTAGGGAGGGGCTGGAAAAAGTCGAGCAAGCATTGAACTTGTCCCTCATGATGGGGAAATATGTCGCCGCAAAAAGAGGCCAACTATACATGACATACGTCGATCTCACAGCCGCTTTCGACTGTGTGAGCCATTCAAAACTCTGGGTGATTGTCTTGGAAATGGGTGTCGAATTGCAGCTGGTTAATTTCCTCCGTGAGCTTTATTCCAAAGCAACAGCTAGAGTAAGGTTCGGGCTCAATGGCGAACTCACGACATCGTTCGGGGTGGAGCGGGGGTTCCGGCAGGGCTGTGTCCTGGTCCCCTTTCTTTTTACCCTTGACACCAACGGGTTGGAGGGGGCCATGTTGGAGGGGAGTAGTGACTTACCCCGCATCGGACTACCCCCAATACCGGCACTCCTCTACGCCGACGATGCCGTGATTCTCGCCAGAACCCCTTTAGAGCTTCAGCGCAGTGTAGCAAGATACCAAAAATGTATGAAGGGGTTGGATCTTAAAATTAATATTAAAAAAACGTTTGCCATGTTTTCAGGCATAGGCTCTAAGAAAACGATGGATATTTTTATTGACAATACTAAATTGGAAAGAACCCCTACTTATCCATATTTAGGGATTTTAATCGATAACAAGGCCTCATGGAAGCAGGCATTCGAGGCTAGAAAATTATTGTTTCTCAGGGCGACTAAAGCACTGATCGCTTTTGCGCAAAGGTTGGGCAAAAGGCCAGCATCTGAATTGATTAAAATATTTCAAGCCAAATGTATTAGCGTAGCCTGTTACGGAGCAGGGGTTTGGGGACATGGGAAGGTTGAAGCTCTCCAGAAAATCGAGAATAATTTCTTGAGATACTTGTTAGCACTACGGAAGAGCTCCTCGTCCTATTGCTGCCATGTTGAACTGGGATGGTGCAGTGAGCTAAAAAACGGTGATGGATCAAGCCCTGGTCTCTTGACTGGGTAGGAGTGTTCTGATTAACTCAGATACTCTGTCCATCACCACCCCCTTTTTTAAATTATTTTGGCCACCATGAGTGTGGAAGGGTATGCTCAGACATGAGTCCCTTGCTCATTGCACCATCAGGATTTAAGCAAGCCGGGCCGAAGACGGCTGTAATGCCAGAAACCGGTCCGCGGAAGCTTGTTTTCTTTCCAGTGAAGAATTGGCTTGGTAGTTTGGTCTGCCCTGTTCCCATGATGCACTGGGCCAGGGACAGACTAATTTGCATATAGCCAGGTTCTGAACTGGGATGGTGCAGTGAGCTAAAAAACGGTGATGGATCAAGCCCTGATCTGTTGACTGGGTAGGAGTGTTCTGATTAACTCAGATACTCTGTCCATCACCACCCCCTTTTTGCCATGTTGAATTGGGCATGGCATACATTTCGGACATCATTAAACTCCAATCGATCCTCTTGTGGCACCGGGTTTGGACTTCCTAAAAAAGCGAACTTTCCCGAAACCTTCTCCATGACTGCCTACAATTAGAAAACAGGCACAAAATTTTTCGGCTTGCTTACATAAAAAACTTCTTCTGCGACCTGGGTTTGGAGAAATACTATCTGCCTCCATTGTCCATTTCTGAGATATCAAGATTCTCCCTAAAAAAGATCTGTATGTCTCATTTGGAAGATCTCAGATTAACCACACAGGTTGCAAAAAGTTCAGTACAGCATATCTTAAACATCCAGACTTCATTTGGTATGCAGCCATACCTGACATTTAAGCTGAGCAACTTTGAGAAACTGTTGCTAACTCGTTTTAGGCTCAACATTTTTTATAGAATGGTATCATTTCCTCAAGTTAATGACTGGACTAAGACCCTTTCGGTGTGTCCCTGTGATGATGTTTCCTCCCAGTCTATGATATATATTGTTCTTTTTTGTAAATTTTATAATGAGCCTAGGAAAACATGGATAATTCCTATCCTAAAAACGATGGGCTTACGTACTTGTCGCCCTGCCTTTTTAGCCCTTCAATTTCTCGAAGATGAGCTATACACAAAAAATGTTGCCTGCTTCTCCAAATTTTGTCTCAGACATAGAGCAAATCTTAATATAATCTTATTATATATATTTAAAAAATGTTTGAATGAATTCATTCGGAAATGTGAAAATATCACTGTGGTAATGAATCTTATTGGCTTTTTTAAGTGCTATATACTGTTTTAGCATATTGCTCTTTTTATCACTAGTCCTACGTTTTTTACCTATATTGTTATATTTGTATTGATGAACTTTTATGGTTTTTGAATTTGAAACCGAATAAAGGACTTTGAACTGAACTGAACTGACTAGGAAGACAGTCCATCACAAGATGACCATACATCTACACTGCTTTTCACACATCAAGAAAGATCACACATATATGATGGATCCTTGCCACCCCACAAATAATCCTGTGGGTAGAATTCACATCTGTACTGGTATTGCATCATCATTACATGACATGTGTACAGTTTAGCAAACAAGACCATATGATGAGTATGATAATAGTAGATCATCACAAACACCCATCATTGCACCCTCAAGCCTCAGAATGAAAAAGAACTAAAGTGCCTCTCACCACTGGCAAACCCTGAAAAAGTTAAAGAAGCAATTGTCAATGTTAAAGTGGCATACAGAGCATGTGTCACATGAAACCATACTCATACATGAAACTTTTTATTTAGCGAGGACACTGACAAAGCAGACAAGAGTAGTAACTGTCTTTATTACATATCACCAAGATAGGCATGAAACGTAGACAAGAGCAAGGCCAGTGGCCAGTCCATAGTTCAAAGGAGGTACATGTGTGCTTAAGAACCTGCACAAGGAATGGGCGACCCCGTACACTGACATGGTCAGCAACACAGCTAGGGGGAAGACAATGGGCAGTCCAGGCACTGCTGTGGGAGAGATAGGTATGGGAGGGAGACTTTGCCTCAGACTTGGCTGTCAGTCGAACTGGGGGGTGGCTGATTGTCTGGCCGAGTTAGAGGACTGGCCCTGGGAGAGAGTGTGCCACCTAAGGTAGAAGCATCAATGGCTTTGGTAACGGGAGGGCTGCTTGAACGAGGCAGTGTGGTGGGACGTGGAGGCAAACACATGCTGCCCTGAGACACAGTGTGTGAGGGAGAATGTGGAGGGCTGCCTTACCACTTCTTGGGGATTCGATAGGGAATATTTGTCTTGGGAGGAGTTGGAAGTGGGGGTGGGCACAACAGGCACACTCTCCAGCAAAGGTGCATCAGGTGCAGTTGGTGGCCCTCCCTCTGGGGAGCTGCTGGATTTGGCGGTATGCTTGGCCTGGCCTTGCCTTTTCCCCTCCATTCCCTGCTGACCAGGTGAACCTCCCACAGTGCCCTCCTGTCCCAGCTTCACAGAGGTGTGGGTGGGAGTTGAGGTTGTGGGTGAATCTGCTTTAGAGGGCATCTGCGGACTCTTAGCAGCCACCAGCTTCACAGCAGGCACGGCATCTGTGTACCTGTCTTTGGGAGCCACTTTTGGGACGGGAGTGTCCTTGGATGGGGCTGATTTTGAGGCATGTGAGCCAGAGGCCTGATTCTTGGCTTAATGCCCCAGAGTATCACCTGAAGAGCTTTTGCCTTTGTGCTCCTGCGTGACTTCTGTTTGTTTGGGGGATGGTGTTTGTGATCTGGCCTATTTGGGGTGCTGTGTGTGGTGTACCTGGAGCCTGTGTACTGTGGTGTGTGGACTCTCTCAAGATGTATCCACTGGCTGGGGGGTTGCTGAAGGGACTGGAGCTGGACTCTGAACCTGGGACAACTGAATGGCTGCCGTCACTGTGGAGGACAAAGACTGGACAGTCCTGTGTAGCTCACCCACATCAGAATGACTGCCCTCCATGAAGGCAACTACATGTGGCAACTTCTTATCATGATCTTGGAAGGCATTCAGGAGAGTTGGTTGACCCACACAAAAGGTCCACAGCCTCAACACCGAGGGCAGCAGGGGAGACAGGGGCAGGGGCAGCGGTGCCTGGGGGGAAGGACACTCTTCCCTTCTTACTGTTGTGAGCACGTGTAGCACTAGTGGAAGTAGCTGGGAGGGTGGGCACTGGATGATGTGTGGTGGTAGAGGAGGCAAAGTACCCACTCCCTGTGCCCACCAACATCGAGGAGCCACCGCTGGCATCAGAAGACGTTGAGGTTGGTTTTTCTGGGTGTGATTCCTCAATGGCACTCCTGTCTCCCTCCGAGGCGCTGGTCACATCAGTGTCAGTGAGCTCTTGTGTAGCAGTTGTGCAAGATGCCTCACCACTGGAGTCCGTTCCCTGTCCTTCTGTGCCCTCGGTAGATGCTGCAAGAGACAGAGAAGTAGGTTCAGTTTAGTGCCATACACGCAAACATCATATGCAAGCAAACCAGAAAACAAGATGGTGATACCCCCATGTTGCACACCAACCTGTGCAGTCTGCATGTGCAACCTTAATTCAAAACTCAAAACATGCACGGTAACATGCACACTTGGCATTAACGACCCAGGTGAAGTCCACACAGCCAAACTGCTTGCCCATGCCACCATGTAACGTGACATACAGATCCCTGTGAGCATAACTAGGTCCCTGTAGGTGAAAAAGATGTACATCTCAACATTTTGTCACAGTCACATATGGAGTCACCATAAGGGGAAAACACAGATGCAGACTCCCAAAAGTCATTTTGCAATGGTCATGAGCTCCTGCTATCCACCATGTTGTGCTTTGAAGCACAACTACAGTTGCACATTGTTGTCAGATGTGTAGTTCTCACAATTTTGAGATCAGGCACTGCACACATCGACAAAAGCACCCTAGGATGAGGCACACTGCTGTTTACTGCTAGGGGATGTCCATGACTTCCCTAAGGCAGCCGATGCCAAAAGGACACAACTCTGCATGCAATGTCAAGGGCCATTACATTAAAGACATAAGAAAGTACATGTAGCAAAAATGCCTGATAGCTGCACCCGACACAGAGGCCACTTACAAGCCATTGCATCACACTAGAAACATCACAGAGCTCCACACTGGCTCAGGGTTGGAAAACATGCAGTCACTCACAGCCAAAGTCACCCTTTGCAGAATACTCACCCCCAACTTGCTGCTGATGGGCCCTGAAACATCTATCCAGCTCTGGCTGTGTCACTGCCAAGATGTGGGCCACTAGTGGTGTCATGCTCCTGATCTACTGGTAAGCGTAAACCTTTTTACTGTTTGCAACTCTACAGTTAACATATGCCTATGGGCACAGGCTGTGGAACCGACTGAAGTTCAGTTTCGTATTAAAGTGGAAGTATTTTTATGTAATCTTTGTCCTAAGATATACTATTTCTCTCACGGGTGATTCAAACATTATTATTATATATTTTTTAGCTGCACAACTGGGCATGTCAATGTCGGACTCTCCCAGTTCTATCATACTTATGCTATTTTCCCTAGTGCTATACTTCTGATATATAGGCATGATGTGGCCATTTTAGATCAATTGCAAAACCATCTTCACATAAACAGTCACTTGATTTAGGAGTCGTAATCACTGATTAACTCAGATACTCTGTCCATCACCACTCCCTTTTTGAAATTATTTTGGCCACCATGAGTGTGGAAGGGTATGCTCAGACATGAGTCCCTTGCTCATTGCACCATCAGGATTCAAGCAAGCCGGGCCGAAGACGGCTGTAATGCCAGAAACCGGTCCCCGGAAGCTTGTTTCCTTTCCAGTGAAGAATTGGCTTGGTAGTTTGGCCTGCCCTGTTCCCATGATGCACTGGGCCAGGGACAGACTAATTTGCATATAGCCAGGTTCTGAACTGGGATGGTGCAGTGAGCTAAAAAACGGTGATGGATCAAGCCCTGATCTGTTGACTGGGTAGGAGTGTTCTGATTAACTCAGATACTCTGTCCATCACCACCCCCTTTTTGCCATGTTGAATTGGGCATGGCATACATTTCGGACATTATTAAACTCCAACCGATCCTCTTGTGGCACCGGGTTTGGACTTCCTAAAAAAGCGAACTTTCCCGAAACCTTCTCCATGACTGCCTACAATTAGAAAACAGGCACAACATTTTTCGGCTTGCTTACATAAAAAACTTCTTCTGCGACCTGGGTTTGGAGAA
Organism: Lissotriton helveticus; assembly: GCF_964261635.1. Classification (NCBI taxonomy): domain Eukaryota; kingdom Metazoa; phylum Chordata; class Amphibia; order Caudata; family Salamandridae; genus Lissotriton; species Lissotriton helveticus. The sequence goes on from NC_136061.1 coordinate 729,118,952, forward strand.
ATACTATCTGCCTCCATTGTCCATTTCTGAGATATCAAGATGCTCCCTAAAAAAGATCTGTATGTCTCATTTGGAAGATCTCAGATTAACCACACAGGTTGCAAAAAGTTCAGTGCAGCATATCTTAAACATCCAGACTTCATTTGGTATGCAGCCATACCTGACATTTAAGCTGAGCAACTTTGAGAAACTGTTGCTAACTCGTTTTAGGCTCAACATTTTTTATAGAATGGTATCATTTCCTCAAGTTAATGACTGGACTAAGACCCTTTCGGTGTGTCCCTGTGATGATGTTTCCTCCCAGTCTATGATATATATTGTTCTTTTTTGTAAATTTTATAATGAGCCTAGGAAAACATGGATAATTCCTATCCTAAAAAAACGATGGGCTTACGTACTTGTCGCCCTGCCTTTTTAGCCCTTCAATTTCTCGAAGATGAGCTATACACAAAAAATGTTGCCTGCTTCCTCAAATTTTGTCTCAGACATAGAGCAAATCTTAATATAATCTTATTATATATATTTTAAAAATGTTTGAATGAATTCATTCGGAAATGTGAAAATATCACTGTGGTAATGAATCTTATTGGCTTTTTTAAGTGCTATATACTGTTTTAGCATATTGCTTTTTTTTATCACTAGTCCTACGTTTTTTACCTATATTGTTATATTTGTATTGATGAACTTTTATGGTTTTTGAATTTGAAACCGAATAAAGGACTTTGAACTGAACTGAACTGACTAGGAAGACAGTCCATCACAAGATGACCATACATCTACACTGCTTTTCACACATCAAGAAAGATCACACATATATGATGGATCCTTGCCACCCCACAAATAATCCTGTGGGTAGAATTCACATCTGTACTGGTATTGCATCATCATTACATGACATGTGTACAGTTTAGCAAACAAGACCATATGATGAGTATGATAATAGTAGATCATCACAAACACCCATCATTGCACCCTCAAGCCTCAGAATGAAAAAGAACTAAAGTGCCTCTCACCACTGGCAAACCCTGAAAAAGTTAAAGAAGCAATTGTCAATGTTAAAGTGGCATACAGAGCATGTGTCACATGAAACCATACTCATACATGAAACTTTTTATTTAGCGAGGACACTGACAAAGCAGACAAGAGTAGTAACTGTCTTTATTACATATCACCAAGATAGGCATGAAAAGTAGACAAGAGCAAGGCCAGTGGCCAGTCCATAGTTCAAAGGAGGTACATGTGTGCTTAAGAACCTGCACAAGGAATGGGCGACCCCGTACACTGACATGGTCAGCAACACAGCTAGGGGGAAGACAATGGGCAGTCCAGGCACTGCTGTGGGAGAGATAGGTATGGGAGGGAGACTTTGCCTCAGACTTGGCTGTCAGTCGAACTGGGGGGTGGCTGATTGTCTGGCCGAGTTAGAGGACTGGCCCTGGGAGAGAGTGTGCCACCTAAGGTAGAAGCATCAATGGCTTTGGTAACGGGAGGGCTGCTTGAACGAGGCAGTGTGGTGGCACGTGGAGGCAGACACATGCTGCCCTGAGACACAGTGTGTGAGGGAGAATGTGGAGGGCTGCCTTACCACTTCTTGGGGATTCGATAGGGAATATTTGTCTTGGGAGGAGTTGGAAGTGGGGTGGGCACAACAGGCACACTCTCCAGCAAAGGTGCATCAGGTGCAGTTGGTGGCCCTCCCTCTGGGGAGCTGCTGGATTTGGCGGTATGCTTGGCCTGGCCTTGCCTTTTCCCCTCCATTCCCTGCTGACCAGGTGAACCTCCCACAGTGCCCTCCTGTCCCAGCTTCACAGGGGTGTGGGTGGGAGTTGAGGTTGTGGGTGAATCTGCTTTAGAGGGCATCTGCGGACTCTTAGCAGCCACCAGCTTCACAGCAGGCACGGCATCTGTGTACCTGTCTTTGGGAGCCACTTTTGGGACGGGAGTGTCCTTGGATGGGGCTGATTTTGAGGCATGTGAGCCAGAGGCCTGATTCTTGGCTTAATGCCCCAGAGTATCACCTGAAGAGCTTTTGCCTTTGTGCTCCTGTGTGACTTCTGTTTGTTTGGGGGATGGTGTCTGTGATCTGGCCTATTTGGGGTGCTGTGTGTGGTGTACCTGGAGCCTGTGTACTGTGGTGTGTGGACTCTCTCAAGATGTATCCACTGGCTGGGGGGTTGCTGAAGGGACTGGAGCTGGACTCTGAACCTGGGACAACTGAATGGCTGCCGTCACTGTGGAGGACAAAGACTGGACAGTCCTGTGTAGCTCACCCACATCAGAATGACTGCCCTCCATGAAGGCAACTACATGTGGCAACTTCTTATCATGATCTTGGAAGGCATTCAGGAGAGTTGGTTGACCCACACAAAAGTTCCACAGCCTCAACACCGAGGGCAGCAGGGGAGACAGGGGCAGGGGCAGCGGTGCCTGGGGGGAAGGACACTCTTCCCTTCTTACTGTTGTGAGCACGTGTAGCACTAATGGAAGTAGCTGGGAGGGTGGGCACTGGATGATGTGTGGTGGTAGAGGAGGCAAAGTTCCCACTCCCTGTGCCCACCAACATCGAGGAGCCACCGCTGGCATCAGAAGACGTTGAGGTTGGTTTTTCTGGGTGTGATTCCTCAATGGCACTCCTGTCTCCCTCCGAGGCGCTGGTCACATCAGTGTCAGTGAGCTCTTGTGTAGCAGTTGTGCAAGATGCCTCACCACTGGAGTCCGTTCCCTGTCCTTCTGTGCCCTCGGTAGATGCTGCAAGAGACAGAGAAGTAGGTTCAGTTTAGTGCCATACACGCAAACATCATATGCAAGCAAACCAGAAAACAAGATGGTGATACCCCCATGTTGCACACCAACCTGTGCAGTCTGCATGTGCAACCTTAATTCAAAACTCAAAACATGCACGGTAACATGCACACTTGGCATTAACGACCCAGGTGAAGTCCACACAGCCAAACTGCTTGCCCATGCCACCATGTAACCTGACATACAGATCCCTGTGAACATACCTAGGTCCCTGTAGGTGAAAAAGATGTACATCTCAACATTTTGTCACAGTCACATATGGAGTCACCATAAGGGGAAAACACAGATGCAGACTCCCAAAAGTCATTTTGCAATGGTCATGAGCTCCTGCTATCCACCATGTTGTGCTTTGAAGCACAACTACAGTTGCACATTGTTGTCAGATGTGTAGTTCTCACAATTTTGAGATCAGGCACTGCACACATCGACAAAAGCACCCTAGGATGAGGCACACTGCTGTTTACTGCTAGGGGATGTCCATGACTTCCCTAAGGCAGCCGATGCCAAAAGGACACAACTCTGCATGCAATGTCAAGGGCCATTACATTAAAGACATAAGAAAGTACATGTAGCAAAAATGTCTGATAGCTGCACCCGACACAGAGGCCACTTACAAGCCATTGCATCACACTAGAAACATCACAGAGCTCCGCACTGGCTCAGGGTTGGAAAACATGCAGTCACTCACAGCCAAAGTCACCCTTTGCAGAATACTCACCCCCAACTTGCTGCTGATGGGCCCTGAAACATCTATCCAGCTCTGGCTGTGTCACTGCCAAGATGTGGGCCACTAGTGGTGTCATGCTCCTGATCTACTGGTAAGCGTAAACCTTTTTACTGTTTGCAACTCTACAGTTAACATATGCCTATGGGCACAGGCTGTGGAACCGACTGGAGTTCAGTTTCGTATTAAAGTGGAAGTATTTTTATGTAATCTTTGTCCTAAGATATACTATTTCTCTCACGGGTGATTCAAACATTATTATTATATATTTTTTAGCTGCACAACTGGGCATGTCAATGTCGGACTCTCCCAGTTCTATCATACTTATGCTATTTTCCCTAGTGCTATACTTCTGATATATAGGCATGATGTGGCCATTTTAGATCAATTGCAAAACCATCTTCACATAAACAGTCACTTGATTTAGGAGTCGTAATCACTGATTAACTCAGATACTCTGTCCATCACCACTCCCTTTTTGAAATTATTTTGGCCACCATGAGTGTGGAAGGGTATGCTCAGACATGAGTCCCTTGCTCATTGCACCATCAGGATTCAAGCAAGCCGGGCCGAAGACGGCTGTAATGCCAGAAACCGGTCCCCGGAAGCTTGTTTCCTTTCCAGTGAAGAATTGGCTTGGTAGTTTGGTCTGCCCTGTTCCCATGATGCACTGGGCCAGGGACAGACTAATTTGCATATAGCCAGGTTCTGAACTGGGATGGTGCAGTGAGCTAAAAAACGGTGATGGATCAAGCCCTGATCTGTTGACTGGGTAGGAGTGTTCTGATTAACTCAGATACTCTGTCCATCACCACCCCCTTTTTGCCATGTTGAATTGGGCATGGCATACATTTCGGACATTATTAAACTCCAACCGATCCTCTTGTGGCACCGGGTTTGGACTTCCTAAAAAAGCGAACTTTCCCGAAACCTTCTCCATGACTGCCTACAATTAGAAAACAGGCACAACATTTTTCGGCTTGCTTACATAAAAAACTTCTTCTGCGACCTGGGTTTGGAGAAATACTATCTGCCTCCATTGTCCATTTCTGAGATATCAAGATGCTCCCTAAAAAAGATCTGTATGTCTCATTTGGAAGATCTCAGATTAACCACACAGGTTGCAAAAAGTTCAGTGCAGCATATCTTAAACATCCAGACTTCATTTGGTATGCAGCCATACCTGACATTTAAGCTGAGCAACTTTGAGAAACTGTTGCTAACTCGTTTTAGGCTCAACATTTTTTATAGAATGGTATCATTTCCTCAAGTTAATGACTGGACTAAGACCCTTTCGGTGTGTCCCTGTGATGATGTTTCCTCCCAGTCTATGATATATATTGTTCTTTTTTGTAAATTTTATAATGAGCCTAGGAAAACATGGATAATTCCTATCCTAAAAAAACGATGGGCTTACGTACTTGTCGCCCTGCCTTTTTAGCCCTTCAATTTCTCGAAGATGAGCTATACACAAAAAATGTTGCCTGCTTCCTCAAATTTTGTCTCAGACATAGAGCAAATCTTAATATAATCTTATTATATATATTTTAAAAATGTTTGAATGAATTCATTCTGAAATGTGAAAATATCACTGTGGTAATGAATCTTATTGGCTTTTTTAAGTGCTATATACTGTTTTAGCATATTGCTTTTTTTTATCACTAGTCCTACGTTTTTTTACCTATATTGTTATATTTGTATTGATGAACTTTTATGGTTTTTGAATTTGAAACTGAATAAAGGACTTTGAACTGAACTGAACTGACTAGGAAGACAGTCCATCACAAGATGACCATACATCTACACTGCTTTTCACACATCAAGAAAGATCACACATATATGATGGATCCTTGCCACCCCACAAATAATCCTGTGGGTAGAATTCACATCTGTACTGGTATTGCATCATCATTACATGACATGTGTACAGTTTAGCAAACAAGACCATATGATGAGTATGATAATAGTAGATCATCACAAACACCCATCATTGCACCCTCAAGCCTCAGAATGAAAAAGAACTAAAGTGCCTCTCACCACTGGCAAACCCTGAAAAAGTTAAAGAAGCAATTGTCAATGTTAAAGTGGCATACAGAGCATGTGTCACATGAAACCATACCCATACATGAAACTTTTTATTTAGCGAGGACACTGACAAAGCAGACAAGAGTAGTAACTGTCTTTATTACATATCACCAAGATAGGCATGAAAAGTAGACAAGAGCAAGGCCAGTGGCCAGTCCATAGTTCAAAGGAGGTACATGTGTGCTTAAGAACCTGCACAAGGAATGGGCGACCCCGTACACTGACATGGTCAGCAACACAGCTAGGGGGAAGACAATGGGCAGTCCAGGCACTGCTGTGGGAGAGATAGGTATGGGAGGGAGACTTTGCCTCAGACTTGGCTGTCAGTCGAACTGGGGGGTGGCTGATTGTCTGGCCGAGTTAGAGGACTGGCCCTGGGAGAGAGTGTGCCACCTAAGGTAGAAGCATCAATGGCTTTGGTAACGGGAGGGCTGCTTGAACGAGGCAGTGTGGTGGCACGTGGAGGCAGACACATGCTGCCCTGAGACACAGTGTGTGAGGGAGAATGTGGAGGGCTGCCTTACCACTTCTTGGGGATTCGATAGGGAATATTTGTCTTGGGAGGAGTTGGAAGTGGGGTGGGCACAACAGGCACACTCTCCAGCAAAGGTGCATCAGGTGCAGTTGGTGGCCCTCCCTCTGGGGAGCTGCTGGATTTGGCGGTATGCTTGGCCTGGCCTTGCCTTTTCCCCTCCATTCCCTGCTGACCAGGTGAACCTCCCACAGTGCCCTCCTGTCCCAGCTTCACAGGGGTGTGGGTGGGAGTTGAGGTTGTGGGTGAATCTGCTTTAGAGGGCATCTGCGGACTCTTAGCAGCCACCAGCTTCATAGCAGGCACGGCATCTGTGTACCTGTCTTTGGGAGCCACTTTTGGGACGGGAGTGTCCTTGGATGGGGCTGATTTTGAGGCATGTGAGCCTGAGGCCTGCTTCTTGGCTTAATGCCCCTGAGTATCACCTGAAGAGCTTTTGCCTTTGTGCTCCTGTGTGACTTCTGTTTGTTTGGGGGATGGTGTCTGTGATCTGGCCTATTTGGGGTGCTGTGTGTGGTGTACCTGGAGCCTGTGTACTGTGGTGTGTGGACTCTCTCAAGATGTATCCACTGGCTGGGGGGTTGCTGAAGGGACTGGAGCTGGACTCTGAACCTGGGACAACTGAATGGCTGCCGTCACTGTGGAGGACAAAGACTGGACAGTCCTGTGTAGCTCACCCACATCAGAATGACTGCCCTCCATGAAGGCAACTACATGTGGCAACTTCTTATCATGATCTTGGAAGGCATTCAGGAGAGTTGGTTGACCCACACAAAAGTTCCACAGCCTCAACACCGAGGGCAGCAGGGGAGACAGGGGCAGGGGCAGCGGTGCCTGGGGGGAAGGACACTCTTCCCTTCTTACTGTTGTGAGCACGTGTAGCACTAATGGAAGTAGCTGGGAGGGTGGGCACTGGATGATGTGTGGTGGTAGAGGAGGCAAAGTTCCCACTCCCTGTGCCCACCAACATCGAGGAGCCACCGCTGGCATCAGAAGACGTTGAGGTTGGTTTTTCTGGGTGTGATTCCTCAATGGCACTCCTGTCTCCCTCCGAGGCGCTGGTCACATCAGTGTCAGTGAGCTCTTGTGTAGCAGTTGTGCAAGATGCCTCACCACTGGAGTCCGTTCCCTGTCCTTCTGTGCCCTCGGTAGATGCTGCAAGAGACAGAGAAGTAGGTTCAGTTTAGTGCCATACACGCAAACATCATATGCAAGCAAACCAGAAAACAAGATGGTGATACCCCCATGTTGCACACCAACCTGTGCAGTCTGCATGTGCAACCTTAATTCAAAACTCAAAACATGCACGGTAACATGCACACTTGGCATTAACGACCCAGGTGAAGTCCACACAGCCAAACTGCTTGCCCATGCCACCATGTAACCTGACATACAGATCCCTGTGAGCATACCTAGGTCCCTGTAGGTGAAAAAGATGTACATCTCAACATTTTGTCACAGTCACATATGGAGTCACCACAAGGGGAAAACACAGATGCAGACTCCCAAAAGTCATTTTGCAATGGTCATGAGCTCCTGCTATCCACCATGTTGTGCTTTGAAGCACAACTACAGTTACACATTGTTGTCAGATGTGTAGTTCTCACAATTTTGAGATCAGGCACTGCACACATCGACAAAAGCACCCTAGGATGAGGCACACTGCTGTTTACTGCTAGGGGATGTCCATGACTTCCCTAAGGCAGCCGATGCCAAAAGGACACAACTCTGCATGCAATGTCAAGGGCCATTACATTAAAGACATAAGAAAGTACATGTAGCAAAAATGCCAGATAGCTGCACCCGACACAGAGGCCACTTACAAGCCATTGCATCACACTAGAAACATCACAGAGCTCCGCACTGGCTCAGGGTTGGAAAACATGCAGTCACTCACAGCCAAAGTCACCCTTTGCAGAATACTCACCCCCAACTTGCTGCTGATGGGCCCTGAAACATCTATCCAGCTCTGGCTGTGTCACTGCCAAGATGTGGGCCACTAGTGGTGTCATGCTCCTGATCTACTGGTAAGCGTAAACCTTTTTACTGTTTGCAACTCTACAGTTAACATATGCCTATGGGCACAGGCTGTGGAACCGACTGGAGTTCAGTTTCGTATTAAAGTGGAAGTATTTTTATGTAATCTTTGTCCTAAGATATACTATTTCTCTCACGGGTGATTCAAACATTATTATTATATATTTTTTAGCTGCACAACTGGGCATGTCAATGTCGGACTCTCCCAGTTCTATCATACTTATGCTATTTTCCCTAGTGCTATACTTCTGATATATAGGCATGATGTGGCCATTTTAGATCAATTGCAAAACCATCTTCACATAAACAGTCACTTGATTTAGGAGTCGTAATCACTGATTAACTCAGATACTCTGTCCATCACCACTCCCTTTTTGAAATTATTTTGGCCACCATGAGTGTGGAAGGGTATGCTCAGACATGAGTCCCTTGCTCATTGCACCATCAGGATTCAAGCAAGCCGGGCCGAAGACGGCTGTAATGCCAGAAACCGGTCCCCGGAAGCTTGTTTCCTTTCCAGTGAAGAATTGGCTTGGTAGTTTGGTCTGCCCTGTTCCCATGATGCACTGGGCCAGGGACAGACTAATTTGCATATAGCCAGGTTCTGAACTGGGATGGTGCAGTGAGCTAAAAAACGGTGATGGATCAAGCCCTGATCTGTTGACTGGGTAGGAGTGTTCTGATTAACTCAGATACTCTGTCCATCACCACCCCCTTTTTGCCATGTTGAATTGGGCATGGCATACATTTCGGACATTATTAAACTCCAACCGATCCTCTTGTGGCACCGGGTTTGGACTTCCTAAAAAAGCGAACTTTCCCAAAACCTTCTCCATGACTGCCTACAATTAGAAAACAGGCACAACATTTTTCGGCTTGCTTACATAAAAAACTTCTTCTGCGACCTGGGTTTGGAGAAATACTATCTGCCTCCATTGTCCATTTCTGAGATATCAAGATGCTCCCTAAAAAAGATCTGTATGTCTCATTTGGAAGATCTCAGATTAACCACACAGGTTGCAAAAAGTTCAGTGCAGCATATCTTAAACATCCAGACTTCATTTGGTATGCAGCCATACCTGACATTTAAGCTGAGCAACTTTGAGAAACTGTTGCTAACTCGTTTTAGGCTCAACATTTTTTATAGAATGGTATCATTTCCTCAAGTTAATGACTGGACTAAGACCCTTTCGGTGTGTCCCTGTGATGATGTTTCCTCCCAGTCTATGATATATATTGTTCTTTTTTGTAAATTTTATAATGAGCCTAGGAAAACATGGATAATTCCTATCCTAAAAAAACGATGGGCTTACGTACTTGTCGCCCTGCCTTTTTAGCCCTTCAATTTCTCGAAGATGAGCTATACACAAAAAATGTTGCCTGCTTCCTCAAATTTTGTCTCAGACATAGAGCAAATCTTAATATAATCTTATTATATATATTTTAAAAATGTTTGAATGAATTCATTCTGAAATGTGAAAATATCACTGTGGTAATGAATCTTATTGGCTTTTTTAAGTGCTATATACTGTTTTAGCATATTGCTTTTTTTTATCACTAGTCCTACGTTTTTTACCTATATTGTTATATTTGTATTGATGAACTTTTATGGTTTTTGAATTTGAAACCGCATAAAGGACTTTGAACTGAACTGAACTGACTAGGAAGACAGTCCATCACAAGATGACCATACATCTACACTGCTTTTCACACATCAAGAAAGATCACACATATATGATGGATCCTTGCCACCCCACAAATAATCCTGTGGGTAGAATTCACATCTGTACTGGTATTGCATCATCATTACATGACATGTGTACAGTTTAGCAAACAAGACCATATGATGAGTATGATAATAGTAGATCATCACAAACACCCATCATTGCACCCTCAAGCCTCAGAATGAAAAAGAACTAAAGTGCCTCTCACCATTGGCAAACCCTGAAAAAGTTAAAGAAGCAATTGTCAATGTTAAAGTGGCATACAGAGCATGTGTCACATGAAACCATACCCATACATGAAACTTTTTATTTAGCGAGGACACTGACAAAGCAGACAAGAGTAGTAACTGTCTTTATTACATATCACCAAGATAGGCATGAAAAGTAGACAAGAGCAAGGCCAGTGGCCAGTCCATAGTTCAAAGGAGGTACATGTGTGCTTAAGAACCTGCACAAGGAATGGGCGACCCCGTACACTGACATGGTCAGCAACACAGCTAGGGGGAAGACAATGGGCAGTCCAGGCACTGCTGTGGGAGAGATAGGTATGGGAGGGAGACTTTGCCTCAGACTTGGCTGTCAGTCGAACTGGGGGGTGGCTGATTGTCTGGCCGAGTTAGAGGACTGGCCCTGGGAGAGAGTGTGCCACCTAAGGTAGAAGCATCAATGGCTTTGGTAACGGGAGGGCTGCTTGAACGAGGCAGTGTGGTGGCAGGTGGAGGCAGACACATGCTGCCCTGAGACACAGTGTGTGAGGGAGAATGTGGAGGGCTGCCTTACCACTTCTTGGGGATTCGATAGGGAATATTTGTCTTGGGAGGAGTTGGAAGTGGGGTGGGCACAACAGGCACACTCTCCAGCAAAGGTGCATCAGGTGCAGTTGGTGGCCCTCCCTCTGGGGAGCTGCTGGATTTGGCGGTATGCTTGGCCTGGCCTTGCCTTTTCCCCTCCATTCCCTGCTGACCAGGTGAACCTCCCACAGTGCCCTCCTGTCCCAGCTTCACAGGGGTGTGGGTGGGAGTTGAGGTTGTGGGTGAATCTGCTTTAAAGGGCATCTGCGGACTCTTAGCAGCCACCAGCTTCACAGCAGGCACGGCATCTGTGTACCTGTCTTTGGGAGCCACTTTTGGGACGGAAGTGTCCTTGGATGGGGCTGATTTTGAGGCATGTGAGCCTGAGGCCTGCTTCTTGGCTTAATGCCCCTGAGTATCACCTGAAGAGCTTTTGCCTTTGTGCTCCTGTGTGACTTCTGTTTGTTTGGGGGATGGTGTCTGTGATCTGGCCTATTTGGGGTGCTGTGTGTGGTGTACCTGGAGCCTGTGTACTGTGGTGTGTGGACTCTCTCAAGATGTATCCACTGGCTGGGGGGTTGCTGAAGGGACTGGAGCTGGACTCTGAACCTGGGACAACTGAATGGCTGCCGTCACTGTGGAGGACAAAGACTGGACAGTCCTGTGTAGCTCACCCACATCAGAATGACTGCCCTCCATGAAGGCAACTACATGTGGCAACTTCTTATCATGATCTTGGAAGGCATTCAGGAGAGTTGGTTGACCCACACAAAAGGTCCACAGCCTCAACACTGAGGGCAGCAGGGGAGACAGGGGCAGGGGCAGCGGTGCCTGGGGGGAAGGACACTCTTCCCTTCTTACTGTTGTGAGCACGTGTAGCACTAGTGGAAGTAGCTGGGAGGGTGGGCACTGGATGATGTGTGGTGGTAGAGGAGGCAAAGTTCCCACTCCCTGTGCCCACCAACATCGAGGAGCCACCGCTGGCATCAGAAGACGTTGAGGTTGGTTTTTCTGGGTGTGATTCCTCAATGGCACTCCTGTCTCCCTCCGGGGCGCTGGTCACATCAGTGTCAGTGAGCTCTTGTGTAGCAGTTGTGCAAGATGCCTCACCACTGGAGTCCGTTCCCTGTCCTTCTGTGCCCTCGGTAGATGCTGCAAGAGACAGAGAAGTAGGTTCAGTTTAGTGCCATACACGCAAACATCATATGCAAGCAAACCAGAAAAAGAGATGGTGATACCCCCATGTTGCACACCAACCTGTGCAGTCTGCATGTGCAACCTTAATTCAAAACTCAAAACATGCACGGTAACATGCACACTTGGCATTAACGACCCAGGTGAAGTCCACACAGCCAAACTGCTTGCCCATGCCACCATGTAACCTGACATACAGATCCCTGTGAGCATACCTAGGTCCCTGTAGGTGAAAAAGATGTACATCTCAACATTTTGTCACAGTCACATATGGAGTCACCATAAGGGGAAAACACAGATGCAGACTCCCAAAAGTCATTTTGCAATGGTCATGAGCTCCTGCTATCCACCATGTTGTGCTTTGAAGCACAACTACAGTTGCACATTGTTGTCAGATGTGTAGTTCTCACAATTTTGAGATCAGGCACTGCACACATCGACAAAAGCACCCTAGGATGAGGCACACTGCTGTTTACTGCTAGGGGATGTCCATGACTTCCCTAAGGCAGCCGATGCCAAAAGGACACAACTCTGCATGCAATGTCAAGGGCCATTACATTAAAGACATAAGAAAGTACATGTAGCAAAAATGCCTGATAGCTGTACCCGATACAGAGGCCACTTACAAGCCATTGCATCACACTAGAAACATCACAGAGCTCCGCACTGGCTCAGGGTTGGAAAACATGCAGTCACTCACAGCCAAAGTCACCCTTTGCAGAATACTCACCCCCAACTTGCTGCTGATGGGCCCTGAAACATCTATCCAGCTCTGGCTGTGTCACTGCCAAGATGTGGGCCACTAGTGGTGTCATGCTCCTGATCTACTGGTTAGCGTAAACCTTTTTACTGTTTGCAACTCTACAGTTAACATATGCCTATGGGCACAGGCTGTGGAACCGACTGGAGTTCAGTTTCGTATTAAAGTGGAAGTATTTTTATGTAATCTTTGTCCTAAGATATACTATTTCTCTCACGGGTGATTCAAACATTATTATTATATATTTTTTAGCTGCACAACTGGGCATGTCAATGTTGGACTCTCCCAGTTCTATCATACTTATGCTATTTTCCCTAGTGCTATACTTCTGATATATAGGCATGATGTGGCCATTTTAGATCAATTGCAAAACCATCTTCACATAAACAGTCACTTGATTTAGGAGTCGTAATCACTGATTAACTCAGATACTCTGTCCATCACCACTCCCTTTTTGAAATTATTTTGGCCACCATGAGTGTGGAAGGGTATGCTCAGACATGAGTCCCTTGCTCATTGCACCATCAGGATTCAAGCAAGCCGGGCCGAAGACGGCTGTAATGCCAGAAACCGGTCCCCGGAAGCTTGTTTCCTTTCCAGTGAAGAATTGGCTTGGTAGTTTGGTCTGCCCTGTTCCCATGATGCACTGGGCCAGGGACAGACTAATTTGCATATAGCCAGGTTCTGATCTGGGATGGTGCAGTGAGCTAAAAAACGGTGATGGATCAAGCCCTGATCTGTTGACTGGGTAGGAGTGTTCTGATTAACTCAGATACTCTGTCCATCACCACCCCCTTTTTGCCATGTTGAATTGGGCATGGCATACATTTCGGACATTATTAAACTCCAACCGATCCTCTTGTGGCACCGGGTTTGGACTTCCTAAAAAAGCGAACTTTCCCGAAACCTTCTCCATGACTGCCTACAATTAGAAAACAGGCACACAATTGTTCGGCTTGCTTACATAAAAAACTTCTTCTGCGACCTGGGTCTGGAGAAATACTATCTGCCTCCATTGTCCATTTCTGAGATATCAAGATGCTCCCTAAAAAAGATCTGTATGTCTCATTTGGAAGATCTCAGATTAATCACACAGGTTGCAAAAAGTTCAGTGCAGCATATCTTAAACATCCAGACTTCATTTGGTATGCAGCCATACCTGACATTTAAGCTGAGCAACTTTGAGAAACTGTTGCTAACTCGTTTTAGGCTCAACATTTTTTATAGAATGGTATCATTTCCTCAAGTTAATGACTGGACCAAGACCCTTTCGGTGTGTCCCTGTGATGATGTTTCCTCCCAGTCTATGATATATATTGTTCTTTTTTGTAAATTTTATAATGAGCCTAGGAAAACATGGATAATTCCTATCCTAAAAAAACGATGGGCTTACGTACTTGTCGCCCTGCCTTTTTAGCCCTTCAATTTCTCGAAGATGAGCTATACACAAAAAATGTTGCCTGCTTCCTCAAAATTTGTCTCAGACATAGAGCAAATCTTAATATAATCTTATTATATATATTTTAAAAATGTTTGAATGAATTCATTCTGAAATGTGAAAATATCACTGTGGTAATGAATCTTATTGGCTTTTTTAAGTGCTATATACTGTTTTAGCATATTGCTTTTTTTTATCACTAGTCCTACGTTTTTTACCTATATTGTTATATTTGTATTGATGAACTTTTATGGTTTTTGAATTTGAAACCGAATAAAGGACTTTGAACTGAACTTAACTGACTAGGAAGACAGTCCATCACAAGATGACCATACATCTACACTGCTTTTCACACATCAAGAAAGATCACACATATATGATGGATCCTTGCCACCCCACAAATAATCCTGTGGGTAGAATTCACATCTGTACTGGTATTGCATCATTACATGACATGTGTACAGTTTAGCAAACAAGACCATATGATGAGTATGATAATAGTAGATCATCACAAACACCCATCATTGCACCCTCAAGCCTCAGAATGAAAAAGAACTAAAGTGCCTCTCACCACTGGCAAACCCTGAAAAAGTTAAAGAAGCAATTGTTAATGTTAAAGTGGCATACAGAGCATGTGTCACATGAAACCATACCCATACATGAAACTTTTTATTTAGCGAGGACAATGACAAAGCAGACAAGAGTAGTAACTGTCTTTATTACATATCACCAAGATAGGCATGAAAAGTAGACAAGAGCAAGGCCAGTGGCCCGTCCATAGTTCAAAGGAGGTACATGTGTGCTTAAGAACCTGCACAAGGAATGGGCGACCCCGTACACTGACATGGTCAGCAACACAGCTAGGGGGAAGACAATGGGCAGTCCAGGCACTGCTGTGGGAGAGATAGGTATGGGAGGGAGACTTTGCCTCAGACATGGCTGTCAGTCGAACTGGGGGGTGGCTGATTGTCTGGCCGAGTTAGAGGACTGGCCCTGGGAAAGAGTGTGCCACCGTAGAAGCATCAATGGCTTTGGTAACGGGAGGGCTGCTTGAACCAGGCAGTGTGGTGGCACGTGGAGGCAGACACATGCTGCCCTGAGACACAGTGTGTGAGGGAGAATGTGGAGGGCTGCCTTACCACTTCTTGGGGATTCGATAGGGAATATTTGTCTTGGGAGGAGTTGGAAGTGGGGTGGGCACAACAGGCACACTCTCCAGCAAAGGTGCATCAGGTGCAGTTGGTGGCCCTCCCTCTGGGGAGCTGCTGGATTTGGCGGTATGCTTGGCCTGGCCTTGCCTTTTCCCCTCCATTCCCTGCTGACCAGGTGAACCTCCCACAGTGCCCTCCTATCCCAGCTTCACAGGGGTGTGGGAGGGAGTTGAGGTTGTGGGTGAATCTGCTTTAGAGGGCATCTGCGGACTCTTAGCAGCCACCAGCTTCACAGCAGGCACGGCATCTGTGTACCTGTCTTTGGGAGCCACTTTTGGGACGGAAGTGTCCTTGGATGGGGCTGATTTTGAGGCATGTGAGCCTGAGGCCTGCTTCTTGGCTTAATGCCCCTGAGTATCACCTGAAGAGCTTTTGCCTTTGTGCTCCTGTGTGACTTCTGTTTGTTTGGGGGATGGTGTCTGTGATCTGGCCTATTTGGGGTGCTGTGTGTGGTGTACCTGGAGCCTGTGTACTGTGGTGTGTGGACTCTCTCAAGATGTGTCCACTGGCCAGGGGGTTGCTGAAGGGACTGGAGCTGGACTCTGAACCTGGGACAACTGAATGGCTGCCGTCACTGTGGAGGACAAAGACTGGACAGTCCTGTGTAGCTCACCCACATCAGAATGACTGCCCTCCATGAAGGAAACTACATGTGGCAACTTCTTATCATGATTTTGGAAGGCATTCAGGAGAGTTGGTTGACCCACACAAAAGGGCCACAGCCTCAACACTGAGGGCAGCAGGGGAGACAGGGGCAGGGGCAGGGGCAGCGGTGCCTGGGGGGAAGGACACTCTTCCCTTCTTACTGTTGTGAGCACGTGTAGCACTAGTGGAAGTAGCTGGGAGGGTGGGCACTGGATGATGTGTGGTGGTAGAGGAGGCAAAGTTCCCACTCCCTGTGCCCACCAACATCGAGGAGCCACCGCTGGCATCAGAAGACGTTGAGGTTGGTTTTTCTGAGTGTGATTCCTCAATGGCACTCCTGTCTCCCTCCGAGGAGCTGGTCACATCAGTGTCAGTGAGCTCTTGTCTAGCAGTTATGCAAGATGCCTCACCACTGGAGTCCGTTCCCTGTCCTTCTGTGCCCTCGGTAGATGCTGCAAGAGACAGAGAAGTAGGTTCAGTTTAGTGCCATACAAGCAAACATCATATGCAAGCAAACAAGAAAACAAGATGGTGATACCCCCATGTTGCACACCAACCTGTGCAGTCTGCATGTGCAACCTTAATTCAAAACTCAAAACATGCACGGTAACATGCACACTTGGCATTAACGACCCAGGTGAAGTCCACACAGCCAAACTGCTTGCCCATGCCATCATGTAACCTGACATACAGATCCCTGTGAGCATACCTAGGTCCCTGTAGGTGAAAAAGATGTACATCTCAACATTTTGTCACAGTCACATATGGAGTCACCATAAGGGGAAAACACAGATGCAGACTCCCAAAAGTCATTTTGCAATGGTCATGAGCTCCTGCTATCCACCATGTTGTGCTTTGAAGCACAACTACAGTTGCACATTGTTGTCAGATGTGTAGTTCTCACAATTTTGAGATCAGGCACTGCACACATCGACAAAAGCACACTAAGATGAGGCACACTGCCGTTTACTGCTAGGGGATGTCCATGACTTCCCTAAGGCAGCCGATGCCAAAAGGACACAACTCTGCATGCAATGTCAAGGGCCATTACATTAAAGACATAAGAAAGTACATGTAGCAAAAATGCCTGATAGCTGCACCCGACACAGGGGCCACTTACAAGCCATTGCATCACACTAGAAACATCACAGAGCTCCGCACTGGCTCAGGGTTGGAAAACATGCAGTCACTCACAGCCAAAGTCACCCTTTGCAGAATACTCACCCCCAACTTGCTGCTGATGGGCCCTGAAACATCTATCCAGCTCTGGCTGTGTCACTGCCAAGATGTGGGCCACTAGTGGTGTCATGCTCCTGATCTACTGGTTAGCGTAAACCTTTTTACTGTTTGCAACTCTACAGTTAACATATGCCTATGGGCACAGGCTGTGGAACCGACTGGAGTTCAGTTTCGTATTAAAGTGGAAGTATTTTTATGTAATCTTTGTCCTAAGATATACTATTTCTCTCACGGGTGATTCAAACATTATTATTATATATTTTTTAGCTGCACAACTGGGCATGTCAATGTTGGACTCTCCCAGTTCTATCATACTTATGCTATTTTCCCTAGTGCTATACTTCTGATATATAGGCATGATGTGGCCATTTTAGATCAATTGCAAAACCATCTTCACATAAACAGTCACTTGATTTAGGAGTCGTAATCACTGATTAACTCAGATACTCTGTCCATCACCACTCCCTTTTTGAAATTATTTTGGCCACCATGAGTGTGGAAGGGTATGCTCAGACATGAGTCCCTTGCTCATTGCACCATCAGGATTCAAGCAAGCCGGGCCAAAGACGGCTGTAATGCCAGAAACCGGTCCCCGGAAGCTTGTTTCCTTTCCAGTGAAGAATTGGCTTGGTAGTTTGGTCTGCCCTGTTCCCATGATGCACTGGGCCAGGGACAGACTAATTTGCATATAGCCAGGTTCTGAACTGGGATGGTGCAGTGAGCTAAAAAACGGTGATGGATCAAGCCCTGATCTGTTGACTGGGTAGGAGTGTTCTGATTAACTCAGATACTCTGTCCATCACCACCCCCTTTTTGCCATGTTGAATTGGGCATGGCATACATTTCGGACATTATTAAACTCCAACCGATCCTCTTGTGGCACCGGGTTTGGACTTCCTAAAAAAGCGAACTTTCCCGAAACCTTCTCCATGACTGCCTACAATTAGAAAACAGGCACAACATTTTTCGGCTTGCTTACATAAAAAACTTCTTCTGCGACCTGGGTTTGGAGAAATACTATCAGCCTCCATTGTCCATTTCTGAGATATCAAGATGCTCCCTAAAAAAGATCTGTATGTCTCATTTGGAAGATCTCAGATTAATCACACAGGTTGCAAAAAGTTCAGTGCAGCATATCTTAAACATCCAGACTTCATTTGGTATGCAGCCATACCTGACATTTAAGCTGAGCAACTTTGAGAAACTGTTGCTAACTCGTTTTAGGCTCAACATTTTTCATAGAATGGTATCATTTCCTCAAGTTAATGACTGGACTAAGACCCTTTCGGTGTGTCCCTGTGATGATGTTTCCTCCCAGTCTATGATATATATTGTTCTTTTTTGTAAATTTTATAATGAGCCTAGGAAAACATGGATAATTCCTATCCTAAAAAAACGATGGGCTTACGTACTTGTCGCCCTGCCTTTTTAGCCCTTCAATTTCTCGAAGATGAGCTATACACAAAAAATGTTGCCTGCTTCCTCAAAATTTGTCTCAGACATAGAGCAAATCTTAATATAATCTTATTATATATATTTTAAAAATGTTTGAATGAATTCATTCTGAAATGTGAAAATATCACTGTGGTAATGAATCTTATTGGCTTTTTTAAGTGCTATATACTGTTTTAGCATATTGCTTTTTTTTATCACTAGTCCTACGTTTTTTACCTATATTGTTATATTTGTATTGATGAACTTTTATGGTTTTTGAATTTGAAACCGAATAAAGGACTTTGAACTGAACTGAACTGACTAGGAAGACAGTCCATCACAAGATGACCATACATCTACACTGCTTTTCACACATCAAGAAAGATCACACATATATGATGGATCCTTGCCACCCCACAAATAATCCTGTGGGTAGAATTCACATCTGTACTGGTATTGCATCATTACATGACATGTGTACAGTTTAGCAAACAAGACCATATGATGAGTATGATAATAGTAGATCATCACAAACACCCATCATTGCACCCTCAAGCCTCAGAATGAAAAAGAACTAAAGTGCCTCTCACCACTGGCAAACCCTGAAAAAGTTAAAGAAGCAATTGTCAATGTTAAAGTGGCATACAGAGCATGTGTCACATGAAACCATACCCATACATGAAACTTTTTATTTAGCGAGGACAATGACAAAGCAGACAAGAGTAGTAACTGTCTTTATTACATATCACCAAGATAGGCATGAAAAGTAGACAAGAGCAAGGCCAGTGGCCCGTCCATAGTTCAAAGGAGGTACATGTGTGCTTAAGAACCTGCACAAGGAATGGGCGACCCCGTACACTGACATGGTCAGCAACACAGCTAGGGGGAAGACAATGGGCAGTCCAGGCACTGCTGTGGGAGAGATAGGTATGGGAGGGAGACTTTGCCTCAGACATGGCTGTCAGTCGAACTGGGGGGTGGCTGATTGTCTGGCCGAGTTAGAGGACTGGCCCTGGGAAAGAGTGTGCCACCGTAGAAGCATCAATGGCTTTGGTAACGGGAGGGCTGCTTGAACCAGGCAGTGTGGTGGCACGTGGAGGCAGACACATGCTGCCCTGAGACACAGTGTGTGAGGGAGAATGTGGAGGGCTGCCTTACCACTTCTTGGGGATTCGATAGGGAATATTTGTCTTGGGAGGAGTTGGAAGTGGGGTGGGCACAACAGGCACACTCTCCAGCAAAGGTGCATCAGGTGCAGTTGGTGGCCCTCCCCCTGGGGAGCTGCTGGATTTGGCGGTATGCTTGGCCTGGCCTTGCCTTTTCCCCTCCATTCCCTGCTGACCAGGTGAACCTCCCACAGTGCCCTCCTGTCCCAGCTTCACAGGGGTGTGGGAGGGAGTTGAGGTTGTGGGTGAATCTGCTTTAGAGGGCATCTGCGGACTCTTAGCAGCCACCAGCTTCACAGCAGGCACGGCATCTGTGTACCTGTCTTTGGGAGCCACTTTTGGGACGGAAGTGTCCTTGGATGGGGCTGATTTTGAGGCATGTGAGCCTGAGGCCTGCTTCTTGGCTTAATGCCCCTGAGTATCACCTGAAGATCTTTTGCCTTTGTGCTTCTGTGTGACTTCTGTTTGTTTGGGGGATGGTGTCTGTGATCTGGCCTATTTGGGGTGCTGTGTGTGGTGTACCTGGAGCCTGTGTACTGTGGTGTGTGGACTCTCTCAAGATGTATCCACTGGCCAGGGGGTTGCTGAAGGGACTGGAGCTGGACTCTGAACCTGGGACAACTGAATGGCTGCCGTCACTGTGGAGGACAAAGACTGGACAGTCCTGTGTAGCTCACCCACATCAGAATGACTGCCCTCCATGAAGGCAACTACATGTGGCAACTTCTTATCATGATCTTGGAAGGCATTCAGGAGAGTTGGTTGACCCACACAAAAGGGCCACAGCCTCAACACTGAGGGCAGCAGGGGAGACAGGGGCAGGGGCAGGGGCAGCGGTGCCTGGTGGGAAGGACACTCTTCCCTTCTTACTGTTGTGAGCACGTGTAGCACTAGTGGAAGTAGCTGGGAGGGTGGGCACTGGATGATGTGTGGTGGTAGAGGAGGCAAAGTTCCCACTCCCTGTGCCCACCAACATCGAGGAGCCACCGCTGGCATCAGAAGACGTTGAGGTTGGTTTTTCTGGGTGTGATTCCTCAATGGCACTCCTGTCTCCCTCCGAGGCGCTGGTCACATCAGTGTCAGTGAGCTCTTGTCTAGCAGTTATGCAAGATGCCTCACCACTGGAGTCCGTTCCCTGTCCTTCTGTGCCCTCGGTAGATGCTGCAAGAGAGAGAGAAGTAGGTTCAGTTTAGTGCCATACAAGCAAACATCATATGCAAGCAAACAAGAAAACAAGATGGTGATACCCCCATGTTGCACACCAACCTGTGCAGTCTGCATGTGCAACCTTAATTCAAAACTCAAAACATGCACGGTAACATGCACACTTGGCATTAACGACCCAGGTGAAGTCCACACAGCCAAACTGCTTGCCCATGCCACCATGTAACCTGACATACAGATCCCTGTGAGCATACCTAGGTCCCTGTAGGTGAAAAAGATGTACATCTCAACATTTTGTCACAGTCACATATGGAGTCACCATAAGGGGAAAACACAGATGCAGACTCCCAAAAGTCATTTTGCAATGGTCATGAGCTCCTGCTATCCACCATGTTGTGCTTTGAAGCACAACTACAGTTGCACATTGTTGTCAGATGTGTAGTTCTCACAATTTTGAGATCAGGCACTGCACACATCGACAAAAGCACACTAAGATGAGGCACACTGCCGTTTACTGCTAGGGGATGTCCATGACTTCCCTAAGGCAGCCGATGCCAAAAGGACACAACTCTGCATGCAATGTCGAGGGCCATTACATTAAAGACATAAGAAAGTACATGTAGCAAAAATTCCTGATAGCTGCACCCGACACAGAGGCCACTTACAAGCCATTGCATCACACTAGAAACATCACAGAGCTCCGCACTGGCTCAGGGTTGGAAAACATGCAGTCACTCACAGCCAAAGTCACCCTTTGCAGAATACTCACCCCCAACTTGCTGCTGATGGGCCCTGAAACATCTATCCAGCTCTGGCTGTGTCACTGCCAAGATGTGGGCCACTAGTGGTGTCATGCTCCTGATCTACTGGTAAGCGTAAACCTTTTTACTGTTTGCAACTCTACAGTTAACATATGCCTATGGGCACAGGCTGTGGAACCGACTGGAGTTCAGTTTCGTATTAAAGTGGAAGTATTTTTATGTAATCTTTGTCCTAAGATATACTATTTCTCTCACGGGTGATTCAAACATTATTATAATATATTTTTTAGCTGCACAACTGGGCATGTCAATGTCGGACTCTCCCAGTTCTATCATACTTATGCTATTTTCCCTAGTGCTATACTTCTGATATATAGGCATGATGTGGCCATTTTAGATCAATTGCAAAACCATATTCACATAAACAGTCACTTGATTTAGGAGTCGTAATCATTGATTAACTCAGATACTCTGTCCATCACCACCCCCTTTTTGAAATTATTTTGGCCACCATGAGTGTGGAAGGGTATGCTCAGACATGAGTCCCTTGCTCATTGCACCATCAGGATTCAAGGAAGCCGGGCCGAAGACGGCTGTAATGCCAGAAACCGGTCCCCGGAAGCTTGTTTCCTTTCCAGTGAAGAATTGGCTTGGTAGTTTGGTCTGCCCTGTTCCCATGATGCACTGGGCCAGGGACAGACTAATTTGCATATAGCCAGGTTCTGAACTGGGATGGTGCAGTGAGCTAAAAAACGGTGATGGATCAAGCCCTGATCTGTTGACTGGGTAGGAGTGTTCTGATTAACTCAGATACTCTGTCCATCACCACCCCCTTTTTGCCATGTTGAATTGGGCATGGCATACATTTCGGACATCATTAAACTCCAACCGATCCTCTTGTGGCACCGGGTTTGGACTTTCTAAAAAAGCGAACTTTCACGAAACCTTCTCCATGACTGCCTACAATTAGAAAACAGGCACAACATTTTTCGGCTTGCTTACATAAAAAACTTCTTCTGCGACCTGGGTTTGGAGAAATACTATCTGCCTCCATTGTCCATTTCCAAGATATCAAGATGCTCCCTAAAAAAGATCTGTATGTCTCATTTGGAAGATCTCAGATTAACCACACAGGTTGCAAAAAGTTCAGTGCAGCATATCTTAAACATCCAGACTTCATTTGGTATGCAGCCATACCTGACATTTAAGCTGAGCAACTTTGAGAAACTGTTGCTAACTTGTTTTAGGCTCAACATTTTTTATAGAATGGTATCATTTCCTCAAGTTAATGACTGGACTAAGACCCTTTCGGTGTGTCCCTGTGATGATGTTTCCTCCCAGTCTATGATATATATTGTTCTTTTTTGTAAATTTTATAATGAGCCTAGGAAAACATGGATAATTCCTATCCTAAAAACGATGGGCTTACGTACTTGTCGCCCTGCCTTTTTAGCCCTTCAATTTCTCGAAGATGAGCTATACACAAAAAATGTTGCCTGCTTCCTCAAATTTTGTCTCAGACATAGAGCAAATCTTAATATAATCTTATTATATATATTTTAAAAATGTTTGAATGAATTCATTCTGAAATGTGAAAATATCACTGTGGTAATGAATCTTATTGGAGGGGAGAGGTGTGGCGCCGCGGCCAGGGCGACTGACGCTGGAATCTGGGGATCACGGTTCGATCCCCGGCTCCGGCGGCAGGTTAGCCCAGCACCATGTGACTCTGGGCAATAGCTCGCTTAATCTTCCCTACGGCCCCCAGCGCCTAGAGACCCTTACGGGTGATTGTGCGCTTTACAAATGTGGACTTATTGGCTTTTTTAAGTGCTATATACTGTTTTAGCATATTGCTTTTTTTTATCACTAGTCCTATGTTTTTTACCTATATTGTTATATTTGTATTGATGATCTTTTATGGTTTTTGAATTTGAAACAGAATAAAGGACTTTGAACTGAACTGGACTGACTAGGAAGACAGTCCATCACAAGATGACCATACATCTACACTGCTTTTCACACATCAAGAAAGATCACACATATATGATGGATCCTTGCCACCCCACAAATAATCCTGTGGGTAGAATTCACATCTGTACTGGTATTGCATCATTACATGACATGTGTACAGTTTAGCAAACAAGACCATATGATGAGTATGATAATAGTAGATCATCACAAACACCCATCATTGCACCCTCAAGCCTCAGAATGAAAAAGAACTAAAGTGCCTCTCACCACTGGCAAACCCTGAAAAAGTTAAAGAAGCAATTGTCAATGTTAAAGTGGCATACAGAGCATGTGTCACATGAAACCATACCCATACATGAAACTTTTTATTTAGCGAGGACACTGACAAAGCAGACAAGAGTAGTAACTGTCTTTATTACATATCACCAAGATAGGCATGAAAAGTAGACACGAGCAAGGCCAGTGGCCAGTCCATAGTTCAAAGGAGGTACATGTGTGCTTAAGAACCTGCACAAGGAATGGCCGACCCCGTACACTGACATGGTCAGCAACACAGCTAGGGGGAAGACAATGGGCAGTCCAGGCACTGCTATGGGAGAGATAGGTATGGGAGGGAGACTTTGCCTCAGACTTGGCTGTTAGTCGAACTTGGGGGTGGCTGATTGTCTGGCCGAGTTAGAGGACTGGCCCTGGGAGAAAGTGTGCCACCTAAGGTAGAAGCATCAATGGCTTTGGTAACGGGAGGGCTGCTTGAACCAGGCAGTGTGGTGGCACGTGGAGGCAGACACATGCTGCCCTGAGACACAGTGTGTGAGGGAGAATGTGGAGGGCTGTCTTACCACTTCTTGGGGATTCGATAGGGAATATTTGTCTTGGGAGGAGTTGGAAGTGGGGTGGGCACAACAGGCACACTCTCCAGCAAAGGTGCATCAGGTGCAGTTGGTGGCCCTCCCTCTGGGGAGCTGCTGGATTTGGCGGTATGCTTGGCCTGGCCTTGCCTTTTCCCCTCCATTCCCTGCTGACCAGGTGAAACTCCCACAGTGCCCTCCTGTCCCAGCTTCACAGGGGTGTGGGTGGGAGTTGAGGTTGTGGGTGAATCTGCTTTAGAGGGCATCTGAGGACTCTTAGCAGCCACCAGCTTCACAGCAGGCACGGCATCTGTGTACCTGTCTTTGGGAGCCACTTTTGGGACGGGAGTGTCCTTGGATGGGGCTGATTTTGAGGCATGTGAGCCTGAGGCCTGCTTCTTGGCTTAATGCCCCTGAGTATCACCTGAAGAGCTTTTGCCTTTGTGCTCCTGTGTGACTTCTGTTTGTTTGGGGGATAGTGTCTGTGATCTGGCCTATTTGGGGTGCTGTGTGTGGTGTACCTGGAGCCTGTGTACTGTGGTGTGTGGACTCTCTCAAGATGTATCCACTGGCCGGGGGGTTGCTGAAGGGACTGGAGCTGGACTCTGAACCTGGGACAACTGAATGGCTGCCATCACTGTGGAGGACAAAGACTGGACAGTCCTGTGTAGCTCACCCACATCAGAATGACTGCCCCCCATGAAGGCAACTACATGTGGCAACTTCTTATCATGATCTTGGAAGGCATTCAGGAGAGTTGGTTGACCCACACAAAAGGTCCACAGCCTCAACACTGAGGGCAGCAGGGGAGACAGGGGCAGGGGCAGCAGTGCCTGGGGGGAAGGACACTGTTCCCTTCTTACTGTTGCGAGCACGTGTAGCACTAGTGGAAGTAGCTGGGAGGGTGGGCACTGGATGATGTGTGGTGGTAGAGGAGGCAAAGTTCCCACTCCCTGTGCCCACCAACATCGAGGAGCCACCGCTGGCATCAGAAGACGTTGAGGTTGGTTTTTCTGGGTGTGATTCCTCAATGGCACTCCTGTGTCCCTCCGAGGCGCTGGTCACATCAGTGTCAGTGAGCTCTTGTGTAGCAGTTATGCAAGATGCCTCACCACTGGAGTCCGTTCCCTGTCCTTCTGTGCCCTCGGTAGATGCTGCAAGAGACAGAGAAGTAGGTTCAGTTTAGTGCCATACACGCAAACATCATATGCAAGCAAACAAGAAAACAAGATGGTGATACCCCCATGTTGCACACTAACCTGTGCAGTCTGCATGTGCAACCTTAATTCAAAACTCAAAACATGCACGGTAACATGCACACTTGGCATTAACGACCCAGGTGAAGTCCACACAGCCAAACTGCTTGCCCATGCCACCATGTAACCTGACATACAGATCCCTGTGAGCATACCTAGGTCCCTGTAGGTGAAAAAGATGTACATCTCAACATTTTGTCACAGTCACATATGGAGTCACCATAAGGGGAAAACACAGATGCAGACTCCCAAAAGTCATTTTGCAATGGTCATGAGCTCCTGCTATCCACCATGTTGTGCTTTGAAGCACAACTACAGTTGCACATTGTTGTCAGATGTGTAGTTCTCACAATTTTGAGATCAGGCACTGCACACATCGACAAAAGCACACTAAGATGAGGCACACTGCCGTTTACTGCTAGGGGATGTCCATGACTTCCCTAAGGCAGCCAATGCCAAAAGGACACAACTCTGCATGCAATGTCAAGGGCCATTACATTAAAGACATAAGAAAGTACATGTAGCAAAAATGCCTGATAGCTGCACCCGACACAGAGGCCACTTACAAGCCATTGCATCACACTAGAAACATCACAGAGCTCCGCACTGGCTCAGGGTTGGAAAACATGCAGTCACTCACAGCCAAAGTCACCCTTTGCAGAATACTCACCCCCAACTTGCTGCTGATGGGCCCTGAAACATCTATCCAGCTCTGGCTGTGTCACTGCCAAGATGTGGGCCACTAGTGGTGTCATGCTCCTGATCTACTGGTAAGCGTAAACCTTTTTACTGTTTGCAACTCTACAGATAACATATGCCTATGGGCACAGGCTGTGGAACCGACTGGAGTTCAGTTTCGTATTAAAGTGGAAGTATTTTTATGTAATCTTTGTCCTAAGATATACTATTTCTCTCACGGGTGATTCAAACATTATTATTATATATTTTTTAGCTGCACAACTGGGCATGTCAATGTCCGACTCTCCCAGTTCTATCATACTTATGCTATTTTCCCTAGTGCTATACTTCTGATATATAGGCATGATGTGGCCATTTTAGATCAATTGCAAAACCATCTTCACATAAACAGTCACTTGATTTAGGAGTCGTAATCACTGTAACCATTCCAGATGTTTAGGCAAATTAATGTTACACTGTTTGATTAACACTCAATGATGATGCTTTATTATATATATGTTTATCTGTTGATTTCCCCTGACGAAAGGTGATTGTACACCCAAAATGCTTTGGGAGTGACGAATATCCACGTTTGAATGAATTACTTGACTTATGAATCAACAAGAGTGTTTGTTGAAGCTGTCATCTTTGAAAAAAACATGTTGAAGATACGCAGTTGAAACCAGCTATCATCATCATTTTTTCTGCTGAATAATGCAAGATTTTTTTGTATATTGGATAACCTTGTCAATTTCATTTTCATTTGATGTTGAAGGTTTTTGATTAACTTTGAGTTGATACACTCATTTTGAGTTTAATTAGGTAGTGTGCACTCTATCCTAGTTTTCCTTTTTCAATGTTGAACAGGTGATAGGGTGGAACCACCTCAGAAGGTGCACACCAGCTTTGAGAAATGTTGATTCATTGGTATATTGGGTCTACTATTAGGAAATAGAGTGTATTACCGCTGTTGTTTCATACAATTCCAGTTTTATAATTTTTCACTCAAGACAGCATTTTTTGCACCACAGAATGTCATTTGAGGAAATTTTACACCTTACTGATAACAAGGCAGAAACCAAAGTATATAGTGCAACAGAAGCACAGGATATATATGGCCTCATCTGGGAGGTTAGGTCATTTGATATTACCCAAGGACCTGTCACACAACAATTATTACAATTAGAATACTTAATGCGCCGTGAGATCAATCAGAGGTTGCATACTACGACCCTCATCCAGTACCACAAGGCGAGCAGAACACCGAGAGGTCTAAGATTAGCATTGAAACCCATGATGTTCAAGACTAACAA
Organism: Lissotriton helveticus; assembly: GCF_964261635.1. Lineage (NCBI taxonomy): Eukaryota > Metazoa > Chordata > Amphibia > Caudata > Salamandridae > Lissotriton > Lissotriton helveticus. The sequence goes on from NC_136061.1 coordinate 729,146,728, forward strand.
AAAGTTTATGGATAAATGGTATCTTATCCTCAACAAATGTTCGCTTGACCTCATACTTTTCATAGAAGAAGAATTATCCAGAGTCTTGATAGGTTTGGAACAAGAAATTAAGGAGTTACAGGACACTATCAAACAACATATGGAAACAGCCAGTTGGGCAACAACAAATGAGGAGATTAATACTAAGTTAGAGATCCACGAAAAAGAGATCCACAAGCGGAAAGTCTGCAAGTTCAGGAGAGACACAATGGATTATAAATGAGATTAGGTGTACTCCTGGGTGGAGGTATCTGCTCAGAAACGCACTTTTCATAAAACCGGAACTAGAGTCTAGCATCGATCAGTGATACACGTATGACAAGAGCACTTGTTCCATCAATTGGTGGAACAGTTGACACAGAAGCATCTATCTCTTTAGTCACAAAGGTTTCTTTTTTAAAAATCAGCCCAGCGGCCAGCAATCCGCCATTAGAACAACCAGTGGTGCAACCCGAAGTACAAAAACCCGTAGAGGCCGCGGGGCAGCAAAATCTGCGAGTACAGGTCACAGACACAAGAAACACTAGTAGTTAATATCTCATCTGTTCAACTAACAGAGGCCGAAACAGCACTTTCGAACAAGGGGATTACATTTGTTCCCACCTTTCACACTAACTCTTTGAACATGGAAGCTGATTTGTACAAATTCATGAGAAAGCTCAGGTTACGTTATTTTTTCACTAACAAAGAGTTCACTCAAGAAAGTTCGGGTATATCTGACCCTAAGGAGTTAGGACCAAAAAGCACGTTCACAGCTCCTACCACCCATAAGGTCCTAGACTCATTTGAGACTTTAGTGAAAAAAGACTTGGCACAGCTACCATCACCCTCTAGGAAGAGACACAATCTAAGTACAGCTGACAGGAAGGCGATTAGAAATGTATGTGACAATAGTTCCATTGTATTCTTTCCAGCAGATAAGGGAGGTGCATTAGTGGTCATGGACTGGAGTTTTTTTTAAGCTAAAGTAGAATTGATGCTATCTGATGTGATCACATACCTACCGATGAATCATGATCCGACCTATGAGTTTCAGGAGATTCTTTCACAGATTCTATTACACGCAAAGGACATGGGGTGGATCTCCAATAAAACTTCGGAATTTCTTTACTCTATTTTTCCGTGAGGACCTGAAATCTATATACTACCAAAAATGCATAGCAACTCAGAGACTCCCTGTTTCGCCCCATAGTATTGGGCTGTGGATCGATTCACGAGCCACTAGGTCATTATTTGTAATCTTTCCTTCAGCCAATTGTACAAACAGGCTCCACATATTTGCAAGACACAACTCACTTTTTGACATTGTTAAGTAACCTCGTACTGCCAATAGGAGCAGAAATATGGTTATGTACACTGGATGTGGTAGCATTATATACATCCATTCCACACGTAGAGAAAATTGAGGCTGTCGAGTGGGCTCTGCTCCAACAAGAGGACATACAGGCTGAAAACGTTTTTCTTTTAGAACTCTTGCAGTTTGCCTATTCCATAGTTATTTCAAGTGGCAAGATAGGTATTTTTTACAGAATACCGGAACCTCTATGGGGTTTTCCGGGGCACCCAGCTACGCGAATACATACATGATGAAGTTTGAATGCAAGCACATCTTGAGTGACCCAGACTGGACAGCACACTTGGTTCTTTGTCGTCGATATATTGATGATATATTTATCATATGGCAGGGCAGGTCACACAAATTGAAGTGCAAACTTGGTCAGCTGATTGATAAGAATCCTAGGATACAGTTCACGCTTACAATGGATAAACATACCATTTTTATTTGGATGTGCAGGTTGAGCTGAATGGTTCAGAGATCACCACAAAGGTTTTTACTAAACCAATTGACCGCAACAACACGTTACTGTATACCAGTTTTCGCCCGAGTCTCTTAAAAACACCTTCAATTTTCACAATTTCTGCGCATCAAGCGCATAACTTCTGACAATACACAATATCAAACCACTTTGCAATGATTCAAAAAAGGCTTATTAGAAAGGGGTTACCCAGAAGAGATTGTAGAAGCAGCAGCCAGGCCGGCAGATGACATTCCAAGATCTGATTTGCTAATTAAGGGAGAGAAAGATAAGGGCAGATGAGATGTGTTTGTATCCACCTTTTCCACCCAGGCGATAGCCATGAAGAAAGTAATTCTTAACCGATGGAAGTTACTACAAACTGAACCAGATTTCGGCAATCCTTTTCAAGATCCTCCTATTTTTGCCTATAAAAGATCAAATATTATCAGAGAGATATCAAAAAGGAGAGAGCTAGCAAATTTGGGAGAACTGAGGGGCATGCACACATGCTACAATTGTTCACACTGTAACAATGTGTTATTAGGGGCATCCATCTCACACCCCTGGTCGGGTAAACCCGTTTAATTGTTATTCACAGCCAACTGTAACTCACAAAATATAATTTACACCATACGCTGCCCATGTGGTTTATATTACGTAGGCAAGACAGAGAGATTACTGAGTACACGCATAACCGAACATAAGAGTAGAATTAGAACTAGGACTAGAACTTCCCCCATTAGCGAGCCATTGGATTGAGTTTCATCACACGATTGCCCAGCTAATATTCACAGTGTTGGAGATTGTCAAGAGTCGCACAGATAAGGACATGTCAAAATGTATTACACAGCGTGAGAGGTTTTGGATAAGGTATCTTGATACCCTGAGTCCGAAGGGTCTTAATGATAAATTGGAACTCTCGTGTTTCCTGTGAGGTAGCACGCAGCATACATTAGAGAGGACTATCTTATTATGAGGTATTCCAGAGATAGTGTAGGTAGGATTTAGTTTATATAACACGTACTTTACCACTTTACATTAAACACACTTTATCATTTATACACACTTTTTCACAGGGCTAGAGTGCACCTAAGTTAGCAGGTGATTTATTATGTTGACCATATTTCCCTATTGTAATTTGAGTAGCACGTTTATTTCTGTAATTAATCATGTGTTTGGTCATATTTGTGCAAGCCAGCATTATTTTAAATTATATATGTATAAAGATTGTGCAAGCATTTATGTCAGTACATTACAACTCGTGATTGTATTTTGACTGTCTTATACATTTTTTGATTGTCAATAAGTATGTATGTTTATTATTCATAGAGATATATTATAGTCATTGCCACATGAGCAACGTATCCGTGATTTTATTTGTTGATTTCTCATTATTGTATATTGAGCCCTCATATGCAGCTCATTTTCATCATGCACCAAGAATAGTGACAAATGTTAATGCTTTTAAAAGTTCCTTTATCAAGATGGTCGCCCTTTTCTGCATTCGTTTTTCTACACCGCTTCTGTTGTCCTACTTCTACTTTCGTTCTTGCATGTAGAGACGTGTGAAGTCGTAAACACTTTGCTAATTTAAACACACCGTGCGGAGGTTCCTTTATCACACCTGGGTTTTAGGAAGTTGCATTTATACTTCATTTACGTTTGTTTGGTGAGTTTTATATTGCCAAGGGTCACAGGATACTGACTTTATGAGGTACTGGCTTTATGAAAGTTTCCCCCTTATTTAGTTTCTGACGTGATTACCTGGGAGAAATATCAATGTTTTACATCAGTACGTGAAGGGTTTGGCGTCTTTTGGAACATTCAGTGCTCGGTAAGCATCACGTTTTATTCACGCACTTAGTGGCTTTATTTTATTTCATTGTTCTGGGTAATCATTTGCATTTTTTTACCTTTTAGCATAATGACCAGCGGACAAGAGGACAGTTTTCATTACTCAGGTACATTAACATTCATCCGTATTCCACACATTAATGATCTACTGAATTTGAATTTGAATTTAAAAAGCTTATATAGCGCATCGTACACCATTGCGGTTTCTTGGCGCTTTAACGGCTTGCAATAACCTAGTACTGGACCATTTAGAGTGGGAAGGCCTGAGCAAACAAAAAGGTTTTCAGGCCCTTGCGAAAGGCAGAATAATGTTTAGAACTTCGAAGGTGGTCCGGCAAAGAGTTCCAGAATACCGGAGCTAGGAAGGAGAAATTAGAACCTCCCCATTTTTTCCTAGAAAAACGAGGAACTTGAAGTAGGGACCGATCCGACGAACGAAGTTGTCTGACGGGAACGTAATTGATTAGAAGTGATGAAATGAAGGCCGGAGCCGTTCCCTGTCTTGCCTGAAAGACCATGCACCCCATCTTAAAGAGTGAGCGTTGCCGGACAGGCAGCCAGTGTAGTTCCTTCAAAAGAGGTGTAGAATGATGGAACCGGGGAAGGCCATACACCAGCCGTGCTGCTTGGTTCTGCACCAGCTGGAGTCTGCGGAGGCTATATGCCGGAATGCCGTTGTAAAGGGCATTGGCATAGTCTAGCCGGGAGACGACCAGGGCAGACATAAGGAGTTTAAGTGCCAACGGGGAAAAGAAGCGGGAAACAATACGGATAGTTCGAAGCATCAGAAAACAAGAAGAGACCACAGCAGCAACCTGTGAGTGAAGGGTGAGCTGGTGATTAATTTTTATACCCAAAGTTTTTACCGTAGAAGAAGGACGGGGAGGGATACCAAGAGTGAGGGGCCAAAAGGAAGAGTTCCAGGGACTGGAGGAGCCACCAGTAAGCACCAACTCGGTTTTGTCCGGATTGAGCTTCAGATGGTTGTGGCTCATCCAGTCCCTGATAAAAATCATAATAGATTGAAAGTTAGAAATAGCGTGAGGAGAAGAAGACAGATCAAAGACCAGCTGGAGGTCATCCGCATAGTTATACACCGCGACCTCCAGCTGTTGAAGTGCAAAGATCAGAGGATAGATGTAAAGATTAAACAATAAGGGAGAAAGAGAGGAACCTTGAGGGACACCACAAGTGATCTTCAAAGGGTCTGCCATGAACTCTCCCAGCCGGACCGCCTGTGTGCGATCCCGCAGGAAGGACGAGAGCCACACTCTTGCTGACCCCCCGATTCCCGCCGCTCCGATACGTGAAAGTAAGATGGAATGGTCCACCGTATCGAAAGCGGCGGAGAGGTCGAGGAGCACCAGGGCTTGATGTTTATTTTGGTCCCGACCCTCCCTGAGGGTGTTTAGGACCGACACCACCACAGACTCAGTCGAGTGTTTGGGGCGGAAGCCAGCCTGGCAGGACGCCAAACCTCCCGTGGCCTCAACATGAGTGCTAAGCACCGAGGCTACATGCCGCTCAAGCACCTTGCTCAAGAATGGCAGCAAGGAGATGGGCCGATAGTTAGAAGAAATTGCAGGGTCGGCCCCTGGTTTTTTCAAAATGGGCACAATAGTTGCCACTTTAAGGGCCGGGGTCACAACTCCCTGAGAGAGGGAACTATTTAGGAAAGTAATCGGGGGCTGTGCACAAACCGAGAAAATCTGCTGCAAAATACGAGCCGGGCAGATGTCAGCTGGTGAGCCCGACTTAACTTTCAGCAGAGTATCCCGGAACCCAGTTTCCGTGATAGGAGGAATTGATGTTAGGCTAAGCGGCAGGGCTGGTGGGCAAGGGTCAACATAAGAAGCAGATGGAGGGGAAATGTTGTTTTTAATATTAAGCACTTTATCGATAAAATAAGAATTTAATGAGTTACAGAGGGTCTGGGTAGGAAGGGGTTTCGATGTACTCCTATCTGAGAAGGCTAACTCCTTAACTATCGAGAAAATTTCCCGTGGTTGGTTCTCAGCTGCTAAAATTTTTGAAGAAAAGTAAGTGATTTTGGTTTCCACAATCAGTTTTTTATAGTCCTGCCGTAGTGTTAAGTAGCTACTTTTCAGAAGGGGGCAATATTCCCTTCTCCACAATCTTTCAGCACGCCGAAGGGATGATTTCTTATCTTTAAGGTTAATGTCAAACCATCTGTTCGCCTCCTTGGGTCTTTTAATTGAAATCCGGCGTAGGGGCGCCGCTGGGTCGCAGCCTTCCGTTAGCCAAGTATCAATCCCATTGACTTGTGCCGACGAAGGTAAACCATCTAAGTCAGGCACAGTGGCTAGGAGAAGAGATGATAATGAGGTCATATCGACCCGGTTCCAGTTCCTGGCCCAGACATTCTTTTCCCGCGGAATCCTAGGTGGTAAGCTAAGATGGAGGGTAAAGAGAATGATGGCATGATCGGACCAGGGACAGGGAGACACTGCTACTGAGGAGATAGAATAGTTAAGGGACCAGACTTGGTCGAGCACGTGTCCACCGATATGAGTAGGCACCTGAACACGGGAGATAAAATTTAGAGACTGAAGGAAATCCGAGAACTGTTTCGAGGCCTGACATTCAGACGGATCCTCGGGCCAGTAATTGAAGTCCCCCAATATAAGGAGAGAGGCATGATTAACCGTCAGCGTGGCTACTAGATCTTGAAAGGCTGTCATAAAGTGAGGGGTATTCTGAGGGGGACGGTAGGTAAGTAAACAAATCAAAGGAGGGGAGAAAATGTTAGACCGGGCTACCAGATACTCAACAGAGTCAATGAAGGCAGATGGAAGTAACTGAAGGTAGGCCTAAACCTTTTTCACGTTGGCAACTCTACAATGTCTTCAGTGTTATTCAGGACGTTCACGTATGTTGCATATTCTCAATTCTTGTCCTGCGCAGGGTTTTTCATTTGCTTTAGGTGCTCCAAGTTACGTTGCAGTTAACATATGCCTATGGACACAGGCTGTGGACCCGACTAGAGTTCAGTTTCGTATTGCAGTGGAGGTATTTTTACGTAATCTTTGTCCTAGGATACACTATTTCTCTCACGGGTGATTCAAACATTATTATAATATATTTTTTAACTGCACAACTGGGCATGTAATTGTCCGACTCTCCCAGTTCTATCATACTTATGCTATTTTCCCTTGTGCTATTCTTCTGATATATAGGCATGATGTGGCCGTTTTAGATCAATTGTGAAACCATCTTCACATAAACAGTCACTTGATTTAGGAGTCGTAATCACTGTAACCATTCCGGATGTTTAGACAAATTAATGTTACACTGTTTGATAAACAATCTATGATGTTGCTTTATTATATATATGTTTATCTGTAGATTTCCCCTGACGAAGGGTGATTGTACACCCGAAATGCATTGGGAGTGACGAATATCCACGTTTGAATGCATCACTTGATTTATGAATCAACAAGAGTGGTTGTTGAAGCTGTCATCTTTGAATAAAGCACGTTGAAGATACGCTGTTGAAACCAGCTATCATCATCATTTTTTCTGCTGAATAATGCAACACATCTCATAGGGGAATTAAATTGACATATGTCCCCTTTCATCTCACCGTGGAGTGGGCAAAATGTGCATCGTCCATTCACGGTGCTGGTGAACATTAAGGATGAGGACAACATACGTAAATTCCGTCTGATTTGACCTACCTGTTGGGGCTCTGTTGGAGCCCCATCTGAGGCCTTGCAGAACCTATCCGACTGCTTTGACACCAACGTGTAAGGTGATGGGGCCCTGCATTTTTTTTGCTACTGGTTCATTCCAGTACACGGTGTCCAGCGCAGGTGGTATGTCACAACCAATGTTCAGCATAGTGCTACGTGATGTCCTGTGCGCTATGATGACCTACAAGGACAGATACATCCATTTCTCCATGAGGCATGAATTAGTGGCTGTGACAGGTAATTTTTATGACCTTGCCCACATCCCTAATGTTGTGGGTGCCATTGCCTGCACACATGTTGGCATGGTTCCACCACAGACATGTGAGCACGTCTATAGGAATAGGAAGCATTTCATCCACTAATGTGCAAGTCGTATGCCAGGTGGATATGATAATATCACATGTCTGTGCCAAATTTCTGGGATCAGCCCATTACTCCTACATCCTGTGTAACAGCATCATACCACAGCTGATGGCAAATATGCATCCAGGACGTTTTTGGATTGTGCGTGAGTACGCAGAGACAATGAGCGTGCTGTCCTCTGCCACAGTTCTGTTACAAGTGTTTTCTGTGTGTCTCACACCTAGGTAACTCTGCATATCCCAACTGGCCTTGGTTGCTGAGCCCACTGCGGAATCCCCATACCCCGGGTGAAGTCCACTACAATGATGCCCATGGGGGACACGTCGTGTGGTGGAGCGTACTTGTGGTCTATTTAAGTCACTGTTTCGCTGCCTGGACAAGACCGGAGGTGCACTGATGTATTCTCCCCAAAAGGTGTGTCAGATCATAGTTGCATGCTGCATGCTCCACAACCTGGCCTTCCGTAAAGAGATCCCCCTGCTCCTGGACGAGGATGAGTAGCCGAGGCCCCCGCCTGCAAATCCAGACATATCCAGCGGATAGTGGAGAGGAGAAAGGTGTTGACCTGCGTCAACATCTCATCAACTGCTACTTCGCTCACAGGTGAGTGAAAACGTACAACGTCTATCAAGAAACCCTCAAACAGATGCACCGACCGACCTCCAGAGATCCAAGTAAACCTTCCAAAGACTCGAGAAGAAATGGCGCCTTGAGCAAACACCGGACAACCACACAGCCCTCAAGAACGCCAGCCGCAGGAACCACCAACTCATTTGAACCACCAAAAGGACCTCCTTCAAGGAACGCATCGACAACAACGCGCACAAAAGCAAAGGGCTCTTCAACATCGTAAAGGAACACGCCAACCCAGCTTCAGCTCCAACGACATCCCTCCATCACAAGACCTCTGCGACACTCTAGCCACCTTCTTCCACCTCAAGATCTTAAGACATCCACGACAGCTTCAACACTCAGACCACCCCGACAGCTGCTGACACCTTAGACTCACGGCCCCCAGTCACACCGGCCTTCTGACCTCCTAGAACCACGTCAACGATGAAGACACCCTCGGAACCATCAACAACATCCACACTGGCTCACTGTCAGACCCCTGGGCCTACCACATCTTCAACAAAGCGAGCTCCATCATCACACCCCAACTCCAAACGAACCTCAACAGCTCATTCGAGACCGCCACCATCCTGTAAATCTGGAAACACACAGAGATCAACGCCCTACTCAAGAAACCCAAGGCAGACCAAAGGACCTCAAGAACTTCCGGCCCATCTCCCTGCTACTGTTCCCAGCGAAATTCGTCAAGAAGATTGTCAACAGGCAACTGACTGGATTCCTCAAAGAGAACAACACCTAGGACTCATCTCAGTCCAGATTCTGCAGCAACCACAGCACCGAAACCACCCTCATCGCTGCCACCGACGACATCAGGACCCTGCTTGACAACGGCAAAATCACGGCCCTCATCCTCCTAGACCTCTCGGCTGCCTTTAACACCGCCTGCCACCACAACCTACACACACGCTTCCACAACGCAGGGGTCTACGACAAAGCCCTAGACTGGATCACCTCCTTCCTCACTGACACAACCCAGAGAGTCCGCCTCCCTCCATTCTGATCCAAAGCCACCAAGATCACCTGCGGCTTACCCCAGGGATCATCCCACAGCCCGATCCTTTTCAACGTCTACATGACACCACTCGCCAACATCGTCCGATCACACAAACTCAACGTCTTCTCATACACTGACACCCAGCTGATCCTCTCTCCCACCAAAGTCCCCTCTGCCGCCCAAACCAACTTCCACGAAGACCTTGGACAAATGGATGAAGAAGTCGCCTGAAACTGAACTCAGACAAGACGGAGGTCCTCATCCTCGGCTCCACCCCTCTCCAGCCTGGGACGAGTCCTGCTGGCCCGCCTCGTTGGTAGCTACACCAACTGACCACGCATGCAACCTGGGTTTCATCCTGGACTCATCATTGTCAATGATTCAGCAAGTCACAGCTCTACTGTGCCTCATGACGAGCTGAGCTCCTCATAAGCACCGAAGAGGTTAAGCATTTGTGAACGCAAACACTAAGACAGTGAAAACACTACAGATGCACACCACACAGGTTTTATAAAAATAAGTATTCTTTATATAGATTTAACGCAAAAAACCAAAAGCGACAACAAAATCAACAATACTGTACTTAATATAGACTTAAAGATGGTGGAAGTAACTTAGTTCAAGTTGATGATAAATGCGACACGTTTCTCACAAAAGTACCTTGGATGCCTAACGCAAAACAAACAAATGGTCCACAGGGAGGGTGATGCGTCGGGTCCTTGCTTGGGGAGAGATGATGCGTCGCGCTGTAATGTTTGTGCAGAGTAGGGGCTGAGTCTGATCCTTACCAGAGAGGAGGTGATGCGTTGATTCTCATACTGCCTTCCGGTTGCGATGCGGCAAGATGGCGCCTTGATGCGATGCGACAATCCGATGCGATGCAATAAGATGGCGCCTTGATGCGACGATGTGAAGATGAAGTGGGCATGCCCGATGGCCGTGCAGTGAACTCTGTAACTTTGAAGCCGCTACAGGCCCTGCATAATGCTTCTCCGGTGATGCGAGGACAACCCTTGAGGTGGTGACACACTTCTCCGGTGATGCAACGGCAAACAGCTGCGATGAAGACGCGCTTCTCTGGTGATGCGGCGGCGGCTTCTGCAGTGGTGACATGCTTTTCCGGCAATATGATGGCAGCAGCTGCAACGGCGACACACTTCTTCCCGTTGAGCCGCACTTCCAGCTCCCAGCAACACGCAGGTTTCTGCAGACAGAATTCCCAGCAAGAAAATTCAGAGGGGAGTTGGTGATGAAGTCTTGTAGCCCTGTGACTTCAGCAGGAGGCAAGCACAAGTTCAAGTCCTAAAAGAAACATTCTGCAAGATGATGAAAGTTCCTTAAAAGTGTCTTCACCTTTCCTTGGCAATGAAGACACCACTGCAGGCCAACCCAGCAAACAGCACACTGGCAGAGGGGAAGTCCAAACTTCTGCAGCTTCCTTGGTTCTTCTCCTTGGCAAAGGTTTGTCTTGTTGCTCCTAATGTTCTGGGGTCTGGGCCCCAATATTTATATGACAAAAGCATTTTTCCCCTGAAGGCAGAGGGTCCTGTACTTAGTCGAAACCAGTTCTGTGCAGTCCTGGAGCATTTTGTTTACATGACTCCTTCTTTCCTTTGGCAGGGGGGGCAGGGTCATCAGACACAGCACAGGAGGTGGAGCCAACATTGTGGAAGGCAGGCACAGTCCTATTCAGGCCCATGTGCTACTCTTCCCACCACTCTACATGCAGATAGGTCTATTCAGCCCTGTGCTGACTCACCCTGTCTCCTGGAGCCACCCCAGCCCCTGTCACTCACAAAACCAGACATACAATACACAGCCTAGCACAGACAGGATGATTTGGTAAGAAAATACCTACTTTCTAAAAGTTGTATTTTCAAACACAGAATGTTAAAACCAACTTTACTAAAAGATGTATTTTATCATCCTGAGTTCAGGCATACTAAATCCGAATGTTCCCTGGGTCAGTTAGGATTATAAGATGTTATAATAAAACTGCCCATTCTCGCATGTGGGCACAGGTAGCCTTGAAATAGTGAAAAACAAAATAGGCTGTATTCTCTATCAGGTCATGCCACACACATCAGGGCATGACCTACCTTTTACATACAATGCACCCTGCCCTAGGGCCTACCTTAGGGGTATCTGATATGTAGAAAAGGGAAGGTTTAGGGACTGGTAAGTGGGTGCACTTGCCAAGCCAACAAGGCAGTACTGGACTGCACACAGGCTCTACAACGGCAGGCCTGGGACACACTTTACAAGCTGCTTCTGTGGGTGGCACAACCAGTGCTGCAAGCACACCAGCAGCTTTTGATTTACAGGCCCTGGGCATACACGGTGCACTGTACTAGGGTCTGACAAGTAAATCAAATAAGCCAATCATGGTGTCACTAATCAATACATGGATTTACAATAGGGAGCACTTGCACTGTGGCACTGAATAGTAGAGGCACAGTGCCAAAGCATCTAAAACAGCAAAACATATCCCAAAATAGGAGGAATCAGTGATAATGGAAGGGAGGCTCACACCAATGGTACCAGGTGTAACAAGAAGCATCTTTTTTGTTAACTCTGCATGGAAGATTTAACATCTGAACATGAACTAGCCAGTGGAATCTGAGGCATACCTTTGTCATTTCATGTGCTTTGCTTTCGTTTTACTAGTGACCATGCTTGTTTTGTTTTCATATGTGCCTTGACGCTCTACCCCCATGGCACTTACATATAGCATTTTGTGCTGTGCATGAGTGTGCCCTAAATTTCTTAAACAT